>NC_138139.1:44766674-45966674 GCF_964188305.1 Podarcis bocagei
CTGCCTTTTACAAATGCAAAGTGATTTTTGGGCATGAACTTTAAAGCAATTGACAGCCTCTGTTGCAAGAGATGGGGGGGTGAGAGAAAGGAGAATTAATTCTATGTCCTTCATGCTACCACACGTGTAATTAAATCTCTGCACTTTAAAAAAAAAATCATTTTGTACAGTAATTGGGGAGATGCTCAGAGTCCATTAACTTACCTTCCCCCAAGTTGCTGCTCACTCCAAGCCTATAAAAGTCAGTAATTTCCACTAAACGCTTCCTAAATTTCTTTGGAATTTTTTGTTGTTGTGGGGGGGACCTATAACCAGTGTGCCCTCCAGATGTTGTCGGACTACAGCTCCCATCTTCCTTCTCATTGGACATGCTGGCTGGGGCTGATGGGAGTTGAAGTCCATTAACACCTGAAAGACACCACGTTGGCTAACCCTATCCTAAGCATTTCAGACAGGGATGCAGATGGCACTGTGGTCTGAACCTCTTGGGCTTGCCAAGCAGAAGGTTGGTGGTTCCAATCCCCACGATGGGGTGAGCTCCCATTGCTCGGTCCCAACTCTTGCCAACCTAGCAGTTTGAAAGCACGCCAGTGCAAGTAGATAAATAGGTACCGCTGCAGCGGGAAGGTAGACAGCATTTCCATGCGCTCTGGTTTCTGTCACGGTGTTCTGTTGTGGCTTAGTTCTGCTGGCCACATGACCCAGAAAGCTGCCTGTGGACAAACACTGGCTCCCTTGGCCTGAAAGCGAGATGAGCGCCGCAACCCCATAGTCGCCCTTGACTGGACCTAACTGTTCAGGGGTCCTTTACCTTTACCTAAGCTTCCAGGGGACGCGGGTGGCGCTGTGGTCTAAACCACTGAGCCTAGGGCTTGCCATTCGGAAGGTTGGCGGTTTGAATCCCCACGACGGAGTGAGCTCCCACTGCTCGGTCCCTGCTCCTGCCAACCTAGCAGTTCGAAAGCACATCAAAGTGCAAGTAGATAAATAGGTACCGCTCTGGCGGGGAGGTAAACGGTGTTTCTGTGCGCTGCTCTGGTTTCGCCAGAAACGGCTTAGTCATGCTGGCCACATGACCCGGAAGCTGTACGCCGGCTCCCTCGGCCAGTAAAGCGAGTTGAGTGCCGTAACCCCAGAGTCGTTCGCGACTGGACTTAACTGTCAGGGGTCCTTTACCTTTAAGCTTCCAGGGCAAGGAACATGCATGGGACTTTTTCCTACTACCGTAGTGCAAGAGTGAGGAGCCTTAAACCCAGGGTCAAGTGTGATCCTCTAGGTCTGGCCCCCAGAATTCTCAAGACCATCTCCCTCACTGGCCCTGATTTGCACCCCATGTTTTCGCCCTGAGGTTCAATAATGCCCCTTGCTTGTCCGGATGGATAAAGGATAGAGGATGGAGGATAGAGAGGAGTATGTGAGTGGTACAGAAACTATCCTGCTGTGAAAAGCTAAAATTTAACTTTGCTGCTCTGCCTCTGGCCCCACCCACCACTGTGCCACAGTGCTGTCAGGTAAGGAACGTCCCGAGTGAGGAATTAACTCTCTATTGTCAAAAGTACACTTACAAGTTAGGGAAAGGCATGTCCATCAGTCCTAGGTCTCTCAGCCACTCCTAGGTGTGCACCTGATGAGGCAGTTGCCGCATCAGAGAGGTCCCACCTCCAACCTCAGCTTCTGTATCTCCTCCCCCTGAGCTGCATGCATGTTTCAGCTCATGGATTGCTTTAGAAACTGCATGTAAGGTAAACTCAACATTAAATGCAAACCAAATTGCATTCCCTTCCCCAGACCCTGTTCATATACTACACTATGTGCACAAGCATTATTCCACCCAGCAGAAACATTTTCAGGACAGCATCTATTGTTAATTTAATTTAATTTAATTTAATCTAATTTAATTTATGAATCACTTCCCAAGAGGCACCCTGAAGTGATTGATTGACAATTTAATAAAAACTATACGGAATGGCTAAGTAAGTAAGGAAATGTTAAAAGCATTATGTGCACATGCAGAATTTAAAACAACAACCCTATATAATATATTCCTATCATTATTGTGAGGAAGGCTGAGCTCAAAAGCTGGTGCTTTTAAACTTAAATGAATCCTGTTTCAACAATTTACAAATGAAAGCTAAAGTTCAGAATAAGGGCACTCTGAACTGGCTTTGTAATACAGGGAAGCCAAATCTGATAGCTACATTGCCTCACATTACATAATTTCTGATTGGGGAGCTTACAAATGGTACAAACAGAAGAAGGGGAGAACTGCAATTCATGGCTTAGGAAAACATTTAACCCCTTAAAATGCTCCTTATATGCTAAACAGATTGGCATTGGGTAAAGCCAGTCTTATAATGCCACTCCAAAATATGCACCATGGACCTGGCTGGGCGAAGAGGAGTGGTGGGAGGCACCAGTCGGGGACACACACACACACACCCCAGGACTCAGAGCCCAGGGATTGGTGGTGGGACATTGCGGAGAGGTCAGAGGGAGAAGTTTGGGAGGAGGTGCAGAATGCGGAAGAGACAACAGGATTTAGTGAGCAGGAGGAGCCTGTTCAGACTCTGAGGCTGAAGCAGAGAAAGGGGGTCAAGAGGCAGCTAGGGTGTCTCCCTTCTCCTGCTGCGACAAGCTCCCCTTCCTCCTGGTCTCCAGGAACGTGTAGAGCAGTGGTGGCCAAACTTGGCCCTCCAGCTGTTTTTGGACTACAACTCCCATCATCCCTAGCTAACAGGACCAGTGGCCAGGGAAGATGGGAATTGTAGTCCCAAAACAGGTGGAGGGCCAAGTTTGGCCACCACTGGACTGTAGAGTAATGAGAGTAGAACAGAGACCAGGGGTGTGCAGATGCAGTTTGAGGAGAAGAGGAGCCTTAGAGATGAGTGGGAGGCAGGTATCTTCAGTCCTGGCAACTGCTCCATAGGGGCAAGACCTACTGGAAGTGTTGCTGAGAGCACCAGGCAGAGTTGTATGTTAGTTTCCTGGAATAAAGAGTTAACTTCCCTGGCAATGAAAACCTGCTTCTTTTATTGCTGCATATTGTCTGGCTCCAGCCCTGACAATATGCAGGCACAAGCTCCTTGTAAAACATGCAAGTAGCCAGACTGTAGGGTTCAATACAAGACCACACGCTTCAATAGAAACTCCAGGGGATGCTAAATAGGCATTATCCAAGCCACAAAGACAAGCACATTCATGTCAACGCTTTCCATGCACACGGTGGCCCCAATTCAGCCATATGCACGCGTCTATTTCTGGAAGCAGAATATCTCCCTTCCCTCCACTCCCCAAGAATGATTAAAAGATGAACTGTTGGCTTGAGAGCTATTGAAATTTTAAAGCCGAACACCCATCTGCAGCTGGAGTTTGTTCTTTTGAAACATAGACACAAAAACACACGCGCTTGAAATGCTCTAGTTGTTTTTACTGCTTATGCAAATTATTTAGCTGCAGAAACAGCATCTATTTTTTCTCTTCTGGGGTCTTGCCGCTCTACTGTATCCCTCGGCTTCAAGACCCTTCCCGCCCCCGCCACTGAATGAGAGCCAGCTATCAACCAGAAGCTGTATGCTGGGGGTGGGGGGGATTACGAGAAGCCTCTGGCTGATTCAGTATTATCTTTCAGCTGCTGAAACTAATATCAGCAGCCTGATCCTTAACAAGGTACTAAGCCGTGTTGATTTCCATGGAATGCAATCTGACAGGAGCGTGCTTAGAATTGCAGCTTTAATGGCATGCTGTTATTCAAACCGAGTTGTTTGGAACACTAGATTGGTTTAAATCTATATCTGTATATATGGGGAGCAGGGTCTGCATGCAAAAAGAGACCAAGTTCAATCCCTGGAATCTCCAGGTAGGGCTGGGAAAGAATCCCTGCCTAAAACCCTGGAGAGCTGCTGTCGGTCAATGTAGACAACGCTGAGCTAGTTGGATCACCCACTGAGCTAGAGGGATCAGTGGTCTGACTTGATATAAGGCAACTTCAGATGTTCCTTTTAAATAAGCCAAGGAATTAACATGGGTTGTAGCACTGGAGGGAATGGCCCTGCTGCTCCTTCTTAGGGGTATAAGAACATAGAAGAAGCCCTGAGAATTGTGGGAAGGAATGTGGAAATATCTAAATTAATGGATCTTATTACCCTGAGTAGTACCGAGTTAAAAACAAAAGAGGGATGTAAATGGGTAACATTGATGGTAATTGCAACCAGACAGGTTCTAGTGAGTAATTGGGAAAATGCAGAAGAGCTAGGGGTGAACCAATGGAGGAAAAAACTGAATAATATTATAATTTTAGAATACTTAACTGTGAAAATATATAGAATGAAAGGGCTTAAGGTCAGTGAGAAAGAGGAGGGTTGGTTTGAGAAGATATTGAATTATTTGGGTAGGCTTGAACAATTTGGGGCAAATAGAATGTTAAAAGTTAAATAAACCTTGTGGAGGGAGGAGTGTTAAGGTATATAGAAGTGTACATATGGTTTATTTTAATATGTTATTATTGAATATTATTGAATAGGTATATTAGTGAATAAGTATACCCAATGCATTAGCTGCCTGGGGGGTTTCACTGTTTGTGTTTAGGTGGTTGGTAAAAAATAAAATATTATTTAAAGAAGACGAAGCAGCCGCCGCCTTGCTGGATGGTGACAAAGGCTCCTCTAGCCAAGTTTTCTGTTTTCACAGTGGCCAAGCAAATGTCTAAGGGATGCCTGCCAGCAAATGCAACAGCAGTCTTCCCACTTGCTACTCCCAGTAACTGGAAGAAGGCATTGCACTTCCAACAGTGGAGGTAGAACACAGCTATCATGGCTGGCGAGCATGGATAGCCTTATCCTCCATGAATTTTGTCCAGTCTTCAAACTGGACTTGGACAGCCCTTCCAATAGAGGACTGCATCTTTCAGGGGGGAACAGAGGAGAAGCTTCATGTCCTATTTGCAGACTTCCCAAAGGCATTGGAGTGGGCACTGTAGGAAACTGTGATAGGCTTCATGGACTTCTGACACACTCCTGATGCTTCTAACCCCAGATGGAGAAACTCTGGCCCTCCATATGTTGTCAGACTACAACTCCTCATCTACCCTGACCATTGGTAATGCTAGCTGGGCTGCCTGGGAGCTGCAGTCTGACAGCATGTGGAGGGACACCAGTTCCCCACCTCCCATCTACTCTCAACCATATTTTATCCTGGCAGCCACCCTGCAAGGTAGGAGCAATGCAGTCATGTAGGAAGCTGCCTGTCACAGTCTGGTTCACAGGCGATCGAAATCCCAGCAGGGGACGTCAGGACCAGGGGCAAGATGGTGGGGTGGGAGCAGGAACAGGAGTCCAGAAGCCAGGAGTCAGAAAGCCAAGAGTCCAAGGGTCAGAGAGCTAGGAGTCAAGAAGCCAAGGGTCCGAGGATCAAGAAGCAGGGAGTCAAGAAGCTGAGGTTCAAGGATCAGGAAGCAAGAAGCCCAAGGCAGGAAGCGTGTTGCTGTGGCAAAGAGCCGAAGGGAAATGCTGACCTTATATCCCTTCCCAGCTCTTGCCACCAGGTGCTGTGAGTTACCAATTGGCCTCACCTGTGCGGCCACGCCTTGCCTCTTCAGAACAAACTTAGGAAGGCCCCAGTCCTGCAGAGTCCTACTGGTCACAGGGCCTGGCTCCTGCATGCACACCTGACCCTGCCTTCTACTGAGTAAGACCAGTGATTCAAAGAATCATTGGATTGTAGAGTTGAAAGGGACCCTTCATCTACAAAATATCGTCCATCCCAGGTGTGGGGAAACCTTTGGCCTACCAGACGTTGCTGAACAACAACTCCCTTCATCCCCAGAAAGTATGGTCGATGGCTAGGGATGATGGGAGTTGTAGTTCAAATGTCATGGACTGCCAAAGGTTCCCCACACTGACTGGCAACAGCTGGGATAGCGCAGTCAGTAAAGCATGAGGCTCTTAATCTCAGGGTTATGGGTTCGAGCCCCACATTGGGCAAATGTTTCCTGCCTTGCAGGAGTTGGTACTAGATGGTGCTTGTGGTCCCTTCCTACTCTATGATTCTGTGTTAGTGTTTCAGACTGGGGATATTTTCAGACCTACCTGAAGATGCTGGGGATTGAATCTAGGACTTGCATGCAAACCAAACGTTCAACTACTGAGCTATGGCCCTTCCTAGAAGACACACCCACACCCACACCAGGATACTATACAATAACCTGTGCTGTTATGTATTATTGATCCTATTGATGTTTCAAGTTTGCAATCCCTTCTCACCAACAGAAAATAGGAGAGACCATCACAGAACGTTGTCATCTTACTGGCTTGGGGAGTACCTGAACCTCTTTTACCACATCAATATTTCGTATAATTACTACCTTGACACTTTCAGGGATGGAAAGAATTGAAAAGCTTTCTGTCCCGTGGCTCCCATTTACAAGAATGTGCAGAGTGTTGCTTTGAAGAGCAGAGGTATCTGTGATGAGCCTGTCTCTGGTTATCATGGAATCAAATGATGGATGGCACTGTCAGGACTCTGAAATCAGCATGTCAACACAGCTTTAAACCTCCAGCTTCTATGGATTAAATTTCTGCTGCAAAGTGGCATTGGAGAGAATGCAGCTCTGAGCCTTACTCCCGAGGTGCACAGGGAAAGCTGTGCATGCACAATGCAGTTGGGGGACCTCAGGTGCTTATTGTTCTAAACCGCTGACCACCAGCCATGCTGGCTGATGGGAGCTGGAGTCCTACAAAGGAAAGATCATAGTCCGATGCTAGAGAATCGGCTTTGAACACAAGAAGGTCCTAAATTCAATCCACAGCATCTTCAGGTAGGGCTGGGAGAGATCCTTCTCCAGCAACAGCTATTCAGAGGTACACATGGGGGAGGCGCCTCCATTTAGCCATCATGGTAGTCTAGTGTAGTGGTTAGAGTTTGGGGGTGTAGCTTGAGAAGATCTGGGTAAAAATCTCAGCCCCAAGGTGAGCTTGGGACCAGTCACTGTCTCTCAACTTAGGACTGTCACCAAGGAGAGGAGGCATGAGGAAGAGTTTTAGCTCAGTGGTAGAACATCTGTTTTGGTTCAAGTCCCAGCATCTCCAGGTATCTGAAATCTTAGAAAGCTACTGCTAGTAGATCCTGAAGCTGAGACTCCAATACAGTGGTACCTCGGGTTACATACGCTTCAGGTTACATACGCTTCAGGTTACAGACTGTGCAACCCAGGAATAGTGCTTCAGGTTAAGAACTTTGCTTCAGGATGAGAACAGAAATTGTGCTCCGGTGGCGCAGCAGCAGCAGGAGGCCCCATTAGCTAAAGTGGTGCTTCAGGTTAAGAACAGTTTCAGGATAAGTACGGACTTCTGGAATGAATTAAGTACTTAACCCGAGGTACCACTGTACTTTGGCCACCTCATGAGAAGAGAAAACTCCCTGGAAAAGACCCTGATGTTGGGAAAGATGGAGGGCACTAGGAAGAAGAAGAAGAAGAGTTTGGATTTGATATCCTGCCTTTCACTCCCCTTCAGGAGTCTCAAAGCGGCTAACAATCTCCTTTCCCTTCCTCCCCCACAACAAACACTCTGTGAGGTGAGTGGGGCTGAGAGACTTCACAGAAGTGTGACTGGCCCAAGGTCACCCAGCAGCTGCATGTGGAGGAGCGGAGACACGAACCCGGTTTCCCAGATTACGTGACTACCGCTCTTAACCACTACACCACACTGGCTCTAGGAGAAGCAGACGACAGAGGACAAGATGGTTGGACAATGTTCTCGAAGCTACCAGCATGAGTTTGACCAAACTGTGGGAGGCAGTGGAAGACAGGAGTGCCTGGCGCGCTCTGGTCCATGGGGTCACAAAGAGTCGGGCACGACTAAACAACAACACTGCTAGTCAGTGTAAACATTACTGAGCTAGCTGGATCAATGGCTTGAGTCAGTATAAGGCAGCTTCCTATGCTCTTTCCTATGGAGGGACAAAGGTTCCCCAGCCTTGAACTGGAATCTTAGGCTTAGCCAAACATGGTGGTCCAGGGGTGCGGGGAGAGATTTGTTCCCATGTGGAATTTAGAACCGGGAAAATGAGAAACTGAAACGGGCAAATTCATCCATCCCCAATGGAGAGGCAGAGGAATCCAATAGCATAATAAGATTCTGCTGGGACAGGCCAATGGCCCCTCTAGCCCAGCATCCTGCTCCCGCAGTGGCAGGCCACCATGGGAGACCCGGAAACAGGAAGTGCTGCGGAAAGTGCACATTTGAATGGCTTAGGAAAGTCACTAGTTACAGGATAACAAACTGAAAAAGTAGTCATTTGATTCCCCTCCCTGTGATCTACCAAGCTCCACCATCACCTGCAGGGGGACAGGATGATTACCTTGTGACAAGGGCCTTTCCACATGCTCTGTTTATTGTCACCCATTAATGAGAACCCAGCAGCATGCAGGAAGCATGCCTTCTCATTTTGAGCCAAACCCTCCCTGGATGCGGTTTTTAATTATGACAGCTTAAAAAATACAATTGGACATCTAATCAGCTCTAAATGAAATGCCTACTTGGGAATCTTAATTTTAGCAGATGCACCATCAATATTTATTGGATGTAGGCTTCTCTCTCCCTCTCCCCCACTCTTTCCTTCCCCCTTCCCTTTAAGGAAAGGGATAGCAAACACCTCAGGCTGAGAAGCAAAAGATAGATCAAAAGTCAAACTGACCACATTCCCCCCCCCAAATTAAATGCCTTCCCCATTGTGTTGGGGGTCATGTGGTGGAAAGGAACTCCATGACGAATGGAAGAAGAGGCATTCACAAACCATGCCAGGCAAATTAAATTGGAAAAGAATGGATAAATTTATTACCATTGCCTGGTGGCTGTAATTGTAGAGGCATGTCTATTACAGCAGATGCTGTACAAAGTCTAAGAATAGCTGTTCTCCCCATTATTAGGAGAGCCGAGCAATTGTGAATGGGTGATTGATGGACACTAGGAGGAAGCAGCAAGGGTTGTGGGAAAGGCAGAAATGTAGTTCTCCCCGGTGCATCATTCTAAGACCAAAACCCTCTCAAAGTGCCTGTTTGCCTCCACTTACACTCTGCTTGTTTGCTTCTAAATGCGGCAAATATCACAAAGGAACCTTTAGCCAGGGCTGCCCTTGAGAAGAGAACTTCTAACACCTTGTTCAAGGCTCGGTGGGCTAAAAGGCACAGGAACCTGCCACCACCTCTTACAGTATCTCAGTTTCCTCAGCCTTGCAGAGCACAGTGGCTACAAAACAAGGTGCGGGATCTCTGATCAGTCAGCCAGAGAGGCAGAACATGCCACATACCATGTCTAGTCTGCCTACCTAAGCCTTCAGTTGGTTCTAGCTCCTTGCAGAGACAGTATATTCTACACCAGGCATGTCCAAAGTCTGTTTTGGGGGCATAGTCTGGCCCCTGTGGCAGTTTATTTCCTGGGGGTAAAATCCTAAAACAAAACCTCCACAACTTCAATCCTAAAAAAAGGTCAACAACTTTGGCTGGCCCTTTGGTTGGCCCTCACAGCCCTTCATTTCATCAAATCTGGCCCTCTTTGGAAAAAGTTTGGACACCACTGTTCTACACACCTTTCCTACCAGGGCCCTTTGGAGCTGTCCAAGGTCCTGTTTCTGTTGGCTCTGTGCTGGACTGGATGCTTGAATGGATGCTGCCAGATTCCCCTGTGATCCTTAAGCTCCCACAGAACTGGACAGTAGCAGGTCAGCAGAGCACAAGAGCTTCTTGTTGCACCAGCAAACTTCAACTGCAGAGGAGGGCCACCAAGAAGATGAAGGGTCTGGAAACCAAGCTTTATGATGAAGGGTTGAGGGAGTTGGGTATGTTTAGCCTGGAGAAGAGGAGACTGAGAGGTAATGTGATAGACATCTTCAAATATCTGAAGAGCTGTCGCATGGAAGACAGAGCTAGCTTTTTTCTGCTGCTACAGGGGGGATGACTTGAACCAATTGATTCAAATTACAAAGGCGGCGATTCCAACTAAACAGTGGAGGGGAATTCTGATGGTAAGAGCTGTTTGAAAGTGGAACAGACTACCTCGTAAGCTGGTGAGCTCACCTTTGTTGGAGGTTTTTAAGCAGAGGTTGGGTGGCCATTCTATAGCTGTGACTCCTGCATTGCAGGGTGTTCAACTAGATGACATTTGGGATCCCTTCGAACTCCACAATTCTATGATTTTATGAACAGGAGCTGAAAGCTCCTTACACTGCTTTTTGTCCCAGAAGTTCAAATGGCCAACTTGAGTCAGCAGAGTATCTGGAGCCTAGAGGTGCTCCACTGGGAAGCTGCCTCCTGTAGTTCACTTCTATCCAAAGCCCTAACTAGATATTACTCTGATCTAGCAACAATAATTCTTACAATTCTTTTCTATTCTTAGTGAATCTAATAATCAATGTTACATGTGTACATAGATTAATTAAGTGGCGGCTAACTGTCTACAGCGCCTGCTGAGAATTAGATGTTAAATTTGGTAGAAAATCACACGCTATTATGTTGAAATGTTGAGCGCTGCTCATAAAATTGAGCATTTAATGGAAGTGACAGGCTGAATTCCCAGTGATGTCTGATTTTGGTAGATCAGCTGCTTTTGACGAACACATACAAAAGATGTGATAGAATGACTAAGGCAAAGGAGGCCTGCTTTTATGGGGGAAGCAGAACAATCTTATTTCAGTCATTCATCACAAATCCCGTCTGAATCATTAGAGGAAAGAGGAATGTTAAAAATGTGTACATAGGATTTGGGCAGAAGCCAATGAGAATTCTCTCACCAGTCTTCTAAAAGCTCTGTAGATCCAGCTAAGCTCAAAGTCTGTGAACAAGGAATGCCTTCATCAGTATGCTATTAAAATCCAATAACACGCTGTGCTGGCCCATTAAACAAGTCATGATCCCAATAAATTGAGCTGAATTATTTGCCTGGCTTTGTGATGTCAACACTTCAGGCTACCAGAATATGGAAACTCCACTGTAATGCTTTTCTGAATCACTGAAGATGGGACTTATATAATCTCAAATAGTAAGCGGTGCTTATTTGGAAATAGCAGCACCTCACACCTACAGTGCTCAGGAATTCTAAGGAACCTCAGAACCAGCAGAGTTTGGAAAAGTTTGGTCTGCTGAGTTTTTTCAAAATGGCATCCAGTTGTATCCCAACACAAACAAATAATAATAATCTCCTTCTTCATCTCAGGAACCATCATAAGTTTGGTTGAAATGAATGGTGTTTTGAAAGGTTCAGCCCATCATCTTGATTCAAAATGGTGCCAATTTTCCCCCAAACACTGACTCCTTCATCTCAGGAATCATCATGCAAAATGTGATTGCAAATCCCTTAAGCAGTGTCCAAATGCTTAGTGAAAAAGCAACTTTTGAAAACATAGTCAATAGGCCAGCCATTGTGGAGTATTCAAAAATCTGGTCTTCCATGGTAGCAGCTGGTGTGACAGGGCAGATCTGTGTAGCCACCTTCCTTGCATCACTGATATTTACCTGGTTCGGGGAGTAACAGGACAGGAAGCATCATAGTCAAGGCTATGCAGATGTGCCAGCAGAGTCATTCCAATGCTCCTGACAGTGTGCTTGTGCAACCCCAACCTCTCTGCTCCCCATTATTCTTCAGAGTAAAGCTCTGTTCCTTACATTGAAGTAAGAACCATTTTCATTGTGCTAGTTGTCTATATATTTGAGACACTGTTTAAGTAGTTCAAGATATCTTCTCCTACATCCCGAAGGTCGGTCTTCTAGACCAGAGGTAGGGAACTTTTTCCAGTCCAAAGGCCACTTTCCCTTCTGCTAGCAAGAGGCATTATTGGTGCTCAAGGACACATTCTAGTCAGGCAAAAACACTCAAGAAAATGCAAAGCAGGGCTGGTGAAGAGTGCAGGCTGAGAAGAGGTGTGGTTGGGGAGAGTTCCTAGGGCCTGATGGAGATGCCGGAGAGGCCAATTTTGGCCCCTGAGCTTATGTTGTTTACCCCTATTCTTGACTCTGTTCCAAGTGACTTTTGTAGAAATGGAAGTAGGCGTGATAAGATATATTATTTTGTTATTATCTTTGCTTGCTCACGTGAAATCAGCTGAGTACTATCCTTTGTAGCTTAAACTTGGAAGCAAAGACAAGGTTGATTTAACCTTTTAGAAACAATAATCCAGGGTGCTTTAAGGCAGGCTGGATTTTCCTGGTATTTCACCTCCCCCCCCCCACCCTAAAAAAATACAATCACATAAACATTGTTTTGTGAAGAAGTAAAAGTAGTATTTACTTACATAATTAGGACTTGAAGCACCAGTTACAGTAGCAAAATGAAGGCAGGTTTATAACTACTATCTAATTTAAAAAGTAGAGAATCTAAATCCAAGATGGTGTCTGAGCTGTAGAGTTCAGACATGCATGTGTGGTAAGCTTGGAGGCATGATGAAGAAAGAGAAAGATCCCTGGACAGGAAGGAAGTATGTAGTGTTACAGCTTCCTGCTGAGGTAGATACAGGAAGTGATCTCAACAGAGTTCTTGCTAGCAAATTTTACAGGAAAGCTCTGTGAGCCTCAGTCTCTTCATGCGCCTACCTGGCAAAACATGAATTGTTGGTTTGACTGCAGTAATGTCCCCCAACTTTGTCTCAGCATAATTAAAGCAGACAGGAGTCTCTCAAATTCATCTAAGGCAACTTTAGACAGAACAAGACATCCATGGGAGTCTAAGCACAGCACACATACTTCTAATTCATAACTGGTGTGCTTATCATTCTAGAGGCAACACCAGGATGTTAGGAACAACAAGCAAAAGTGTGTGTGCTCACCGCTCTCTTATCTACTGAACGGGCCATACTTAGAATTCTGTATGGAATAAGACTTCCAGAGTAAATAATACATAGCCTTCCAAATGCATCATAAAATTTAATTCAGTCTTCTTCCAGTGGGTCTTTTGATCTTGGCAAGGTTCTAAATAAATTGGGCCAGATCCACTCCAGGCACAAGGAATTGAAGCCTCAATCTGATGTAGGATTGCACACATGAGATTTGGTTTCTGTGTGTATGCAGGGAAAGGGTGTTACACCGCATTATGATTTACACACCTCAGTGCACTTCAGTGGGCTTTCCACATGTGCACCCTGCTGTGAAAGGCCACCAACAGTATGGCTTCTTGTTCCATGTACATGAATTGGAACAGAAACCATCCATGTGGATACTAGATGCATTGGATTCACAACTGATAGCTAGGATCAATGTTGTGTACTTAGGAACATAGGAAGCTGCTTTCTACTGAGTCAAACCATTGGTCTACCTACCTCAGTAATGTCCAAGCTGATTGGGAATGGCTCTCCTAGGCCCACAACTCCCATTATGCATGACCATTGACCATGTTGGCTAAACTGATGGAAGCTGGTGTCCAACAACATCTAGAAGGCACCATGTGGACTTTCTCTGCTCTACACAAACATCCTTTAAGATGTAACTGCCTTCTCACATTCATATTTCTACCATACATGGAAAGAATCTCCTTTTCAACCTCTACACATACCCAACAGCTTCTGTCATCCGGTCTACTTATTCTACTCATTTTCCTGGCAGATGGATTCCATTGTGTGGCCTTCTCAAAACAATCATCTTTATAACTCATTGCAAAAGAGAAACATAAGGTTGTGTCCAATGTCAGTCCTACTCAGAGCAGAACCATTCAAATGAATGGACAGGACTAATTTAGGCCCATTAATTTAGATGGGCCTTCTCTAAGCAAAACCTACTTGGATTCGACCCATGATCCTTTAGTAAATTTTGAGAAATCTCACACTTCTTGAAGAATTCTTTGGGATTTGAACACCTCTGTGCCATATCATTATGCAAGTCTTTTTCTCCACTGTGTCCAAGTGTAAAGTGAATAACATAAGAGGTGGTTTGCTGGATCAGACCCAAGTTTCATCTAGCCCAACATCCTGTTCCCATAGTGGCCAACTGTGCAGCCAGGCACACAGAAGCACCAGACACATTATTTTTATTATTATTATTATTATTATTATTATTATTATTATTATTATTATTAATTCTTTCATTCCTCCCAAAGGAGTCCAGGGCAGTAAACACATCAGTTTAGAAAAGGCATTCTAGAAAAAGTTAAAACACAGTCTCTCAAGCAGTGATCTCAGGAACAGTGTCTTCCAGCCATCAAATGCCTGGACAAACGTTTTTAAATTCCATTGAAAGACAATAAAGAGGGACTCCCTCACCAGGAGAGCATTCCACAAATGGGGAGGTGCCACTGAGAAGGCCATATCATGAGTCAGTGCCAAAAGGGCAGTCTTCAGAGGGGGGCACCACCAAGAAGGCCTCACCTGCCAATCGTAGGATCCTCAACGGTTGAAACTGGAGAAGGCACCCTTTTAGGTCCCAGGGTCCCAAGCAATTTAGTGCTAACACCTTGAATTGGGCTTGTGAAATGCTTTTGAGACATGCCAAGACCCAGCCCTGCTGGACTGCTCCACTTACCAGCCTAGCAGTCATGCTGTTCTCTAGCTGCAGCCACTGAACCATTCTGCAATAGGTTCTCATGTTTCTCCAGCATTCTTCCTTCTCTTCTCTTGCCTTTTCCTAAAGGACTACCGTTTTCTTCAAAAGCAGGAGCATCCCTTCTAGCCCAAATGATCAAAAGGTGGGTCATTGGCTCATTACATTAGATACTCCCTGCCGCCACTGCCGCCCTCAATTAGCTTGCATGGGTCTCTCCTTTGCTTGCCTCCGTAAGTTAAATTCGTTAATTTGATTCTCCCAGAGTTGTCAGAACACACGATAATTAATCACCCCCTCGCAGTTCCAGTGCCATTGCTCTCAACAGATGTATTTCTCTGTCTAATAAATTCTTCATTAATTCCCCAGAAAAGCTCCTTCATCTTTCCATCAAAAGAATCCCAGTTTCTCCTGAACAGATGATGTCTCTTTGGTCTCGCAGAGGCCTGGGGCTGCTACACAACAATCTCATCCCACATACTTGAATAGGAAGAGAAGGGCGAAGAAACGCGATCAAATCAAACATTCTCCTCTGCCAACACTCACGTTAACACTTATGCTCTCGTTGCCCTCTGTTGACAAGAAAGCACCCTTAATTTATGGTAAATGTCTCTGTTAAATCGCTGGAGAAATCTGAAGGGTGCCGAAGAATCAAGGTTGTATTGGCCTGACGTTTTTCAAATGAAGATTCTTCCTCAAAAGCATGGCAAATCAGAACAATGAGCATTACATTAGTGCTGTTGAAACAATTGCACAGTGAAGTGGGGAAACAATACAAGACAGTGCGGTGTAGTGGTTAGTGTTGGGTTTTTTAATATTAATGTGGTCAATGGTGCTACTCAGAGAGGTGTGTGTGTTTGTAATCTTAACCTGAATGGCGGCATGCCTGTGAGCTATCGAAATTTCAGCACACCTGTGGTATGTTAGCAATTTGCCAAAGTAGCAGGGAGAGTTTACTTGCTGCACTGAATGCAGCGATGTGATAGGATAATTGATTATTTTGAATACTGTATTTAAGTTGACCGATTGCTCTGTATCATATCTTGCTATTTTACTCTCTTATTTTGTACTCTCTGTTTGACTTGCTAATTGACTAGTGTAGTGTTAAAGAATTCGGTTAATGACTGGGGGAGTGTGTAGTGGTGAGAAGGGGTGTTTTGCAGCTGTTTGATTATTACTTAAAATAAAGCTAAGCAAAGATATTGCAGGCAAGTTTTTATTCCATCGTCCCAGCCATTGCACAAACTTGGTTGGCAAAGAAAAGTCCAACAGTTAGGGTGCCGGACTAGGACCTGGGGACAAGCGTTCAAATCCCCGCGCAGCCTACTGGGTGACCTTGAGGCAGTCTCTGTCTCTCAGACTAACCTACCTCACAGGGGGGTTGAGCGGATCAAATGAGGAGGGAGAGAACCGCAGGTGCCACCTTGAGGCCCTCAGAGAGAAAGGTGGGGCCCAAATGCAACAATTAATGAATTAACAGTAAGAAATAGGACTTTAAATATCTTACAACACTTTTGTTCACATTTATCTGGATCAGATCAATGTCCCATCTGAGGTCCAGTGCTGAGGACCTTCTGGCAGTTCCCTCACTGCGAGAAGCCAAGTTACAGGGAACCAGGCAGAGGGCCTTCTCGGTAGTGGCACCCGCCCTGTGGAACGCCCTCCCTTCAGATGACAAAGAAATAAACAACTATTGGATTTTTGGAAGACATCTGAAGGCAGCCCTGTTTAGGGAAGCTTTTAATGTTTAATAGGTTATTTTATTCTAATATTCTGTTGGAAGCCGCCCAGAGTGGCTGGGGAAACCCAGCCAGATGGGCGGGGAATAAATAATAAATTATTATTATTATTATTATTATTATTATTATTATTATTATTATTATTATTATTATTATTATTATATCTAGTCCAGCTTCCTGTTCTCACAGCAGCCAACCAGATGATTGTGGGAAGCCCACAAGCAGGACTTGAACACAAGAGGACTCTCCCCTCCTGTGGTTTCAGAAGCATGCAGCCTTTGCCAGTGGAGGTGGATCATCACCACTGAAAGCCTCATCCTCCATGAATTTGTCTAAGTGAATTCACTAACAAAATGAATTTCAGTAGAGAAAAATATACGGTGCTGCATAATAATAATAATAATAATAATAATAATAATAATAATAATAATTTATTATTTGTACCCCGCCCATCTGGCTGGGTTTCCCCAGCCACTCTGGGCGGCTTCCATAGAAACCAAAAAACACTAAAATATCATACATTAAAAACTTCCCTGAACAGGGCTGCCTTAAGATGCATAGGCACAAATAACCAGATGCACAAATTAAGATGGGGGACACCTGGCTTACTAGTGGTACGTGTGAAAAGGATTTAGTGGTCTTGGTGGACCACAAGCTTAACATGAGTCAACAGTGTGATGCAGCAGCAACAAAAACCCTAATGCTATTCTAGGCTGCAGCAACAGAAGTGAAATATACTTGGAGTCGAGAGTGGATTTCATGTTCTTTATTCAGCTCATAGTAGGGAGGAATGGAAGTTCCCCCAAAATATCTGCTTTATATACATTATTTACACAATGGGCCTCACGTGATTGGGTAATTTTGGGATTCTCCTGTAGGCCAATCAGGTTGCGGATTCACTTCCACCTGGAGTTGGATTGGGTGGCTCCTGCGGACCAATCAGACTGCTGCATTCTGGAACCTATTGTTCTAGGACCAATCAGACTGCTGCATTCTGGAACCTATTGTTCTAGGACCAATCAGACTGGTACATTTTGGATCCTATTCAACTCAGTACATAACAAGAAGTATAGTGTCCAGATCAAGGGAAGTAATAGTACCGCTGTATTCTGCCTCGGTCAGACCACACCTGGAGTACTGTGTCCAGTTCTGGACACCACAGTTTAAGAAGGATGTTGACAAGCTGGAACATGTGCAAAGGAGGGCAGCCAAGATGATCAAGGGTCTCTGATTCTAAAGCCAGTTGCCCTTTTCCCAGACTCTACCTTGCAGTGGCGTAGCGTGGGGGTGCAGGGGGGGCCGGCTGCACCGGGCGCAACATCTGGGGGGGGCGCGCTCGCACTCACAGCTCTCTGCCCCCTGCTAAAATCTACGGGTTAGGGGGCGCAAATTACTTGCCTTGCCCCGGGTGTTGACAACCCACGCTACGCCACTGCTGCCTTGTGACTGATATCAATGCAAATTTTATTGCTTTAATACCAATACATCTTTTTTTTCCCTCCCGCAGCCTTTGCTTAAATTGCAGCCTGATGAAGCATACTGGAGAACTCGAATGCATCCTGTGGCATGACATTTTGGCTGGCCTTCTAAAGGCCTTGTCCCACTAGAGATTCAGACCCAGCAGGTTGTATCCAAAGTAGCACTAAGTGAAAGTCATTTAGCGGCATACTTGTTCCGCTGGCAAAACACTTCATGCAAGGCAATGCATAAACAGCTATGGCAATTGGCTCTAAATGAGAAGTTAACACACAGCTGCCAGAAAGCAAAGGGAGAAATATGCAAAGACCAGGTCTCTGAGACACAGTTTCAATTTAGTATGTATGTTAATAACAAAGATGAGACACACTGACATCCCTTTCGGTTTGACTCAATAGTTTACATCCAGACTGGCAATTTCATAATGCTAACATTTTATTTTATTTTTTGGTACCATATCCATCATTAGCTGTATTCACATAGCAATTTGTTCCTTTTCCGTGCTGTTTTCCTATAACCTTCTAGTTATAAATGTCCACATTGTATTTGAGTTTTCACACTATACAGTGGTACCTCGGGTTAAGAACTTAATTCGTTCCGGAAGTCCGTTCTTAACCTGAAACTGTTCTTAACCTGAAGCACCACTTTAGCTAATGGGGCCTCCTGCTGCCGCCGCGCCACCGGAGCCCGATTTCTGTTCTTATCCTGAAGCAAAGTTCTTAACCTGAAGCACTATTTCTGGGTTAGCGGAGTGTGTAACCTGAAGCGTATGTAACCTGAAGCGTATGTATCCCGAGGTACCACTGTATTCCAGAACTATACTGAAATATAGTTTATCTTTAGCATTCACTTCCATAATATTTGCAAACAATTTTTTCCTGGAGCCAAATAACAAGGAAACAAGCGCTGAACTTGCATTATATGCCACCATCATTCCAGAAGTGGCTTTTAATGTGTGTGAACGCTAAAATATCATGCAGAAAAGTAAGGGGGAAATCATGAAAACAGAATAAACTGGCATGGGAATACAGGCATTGCCTTCCCCATATTTCTCATGCTTTGTCTCTCTATAATTATTTTCTACTCCTTAGTGTACTTGTGAAAAAAAGTTCAATTAAAAAATGGAATGCTGGTTGCTCTACAGATTGTGAAATCTGCTGCACAATGAGTTTCCGCAAGCCCTTGCTTTTACCCAATAACTACAGGGATAGTGGAAGATCATTTACAGGATCACAGAGAATGAGGCAACATTGGTAACCTGCTGCCAACGCCTTGCCTCCCCCCCCCCCCGTTCTGCCTTTCACTATTTCTGAAAATAGAAAGTAGGAACAGATGTTTAGGAGCAGCAACAACAGACATCTGTTCACATTAGGAAGTTCAAATCCCCCATTTTCTGGCCTGGTCTCAATCCGTGTTTTTGCTCCAGTGTCACAGGAAGGAAATCTTAAAGTGACGTGAAAGAGCACACGGTTTAGAATTTGATATCCAAGGGGGATCTGCTGAGGGGGTGTGTGGAAGGCTTTCCCCAAGCAAGTGCTTATAGAAAAAGAGGTTTATGTGGGGCAGAGATTTACTCAGGGAGAGATGTGAATGTCTGATTATAGCATACTATGTGTATAAATTCCTGCCAACCTAGCAGTTCGAAAGCACGTCAAAGTGCAAGTAGATAAATAGGTACTACTCCAGCGGGAAGTTAAACGGCGTTTCCGTGCACTGCTCTGGTTCGCCAGAAGCAGCTCAGTCATGCTGGCCACATGACCCGGAAGCTGTACGCCAGCTCCCTCGGCTAATAAAGCGAGATGAGCGCCGCAACCCCAGAGTCGGCCACGACTGGACCTAATGGTCAGGGGTCCCTTTACCTTTATGTGTATAAATAGTTAGTACTCTTTTTCTAGAAAAAGAGGTGCCAGAACTCACAATGAACACTGCCCTCGTTCTCTTAGAATGGCAACGGCCCATGCGAGAGGTGTCTGAACTGGCTTCCAGCAAGTTCCAGCTGGGGGGAAACGCCCTGCAAATAATGCTGGGGAATTGGAGTTAGAAGTGTGCAGAAAAATAAGTCGATGGCTGCAATCCGAACTCTGGCCAGGGAACAGTGGGGCTTAACAGAGCAGGGACACCATTTCCCCATCCACAGCTCTGCCACTCACTTCCTCAGCAGTTCTGCCCAAATAAGACGACTCAAAGAAACCGGTGGGTTTACCAGGGAGCAAGGATGAGAGTGTAGGGCCATAAGAACCCCCCCCCCCTCAAAGGCCTTTCTGAGAAAGGAGAGGTCCGTCAGGAGAACAAGGCTGGCATTGATGGAACAGGCTCAAATGTTTAGTATTCAAGGTTGTAAAGAGATAAGCCAACTCAGGAATGCACATGGCAGGAAGGAGGGAGATTGCAGGAAGAAGGGAGGCCAAGGCCTTACATGGTAATAGGAACTTACTCTAACTTTCGATTTCCCAGAGATCAGGTGGTTTACAAGAAACCAGGTGGTATTGTATTCTGCAAATGTATAAAAAGCTGGCTCACTCAGAATTCGGGGGGCAGACATTGGGCAAACGCTTGTCTGTACCATTTTTGTCATGACAAAATAAACGATTCTGTTACTGCTGTCATTTTGAATCTTTGAAGCAACTCCCTGATTGCTCCGAGGATCCCAGGAAAAAGAAAACAATACAATACAAAACAAAGGAAGGGTCCTTCAAGAGAAACAGGCCTGGTCAATTTTTTAAATTTTATTTTAAGCCTTCTCAAAAGAGTCCATTGCACAAAAATATTGCCCAGGAAAGTTTTCACCAGTTGCTGAAAAACAGTAAGAGGCCTGGAGGCTAAGGGATCTTAGAAGATAAAACAGAGTTGAAGAAGCTCAAGCCAGGATCAGTATGTGCCCCCCCCCAAGGCTCTCTATCTGGCCCACAGAATTTTCCCTAGACCATGCCCAGCACCAGCCCTGCTCTCCACTCTCCCGGAGTGTTTCAGCCTAGCTAGATTGTGCCGCTGAACTCAGAGATTACCTCTTGCTAATCTGAATGGAGGCTGGAGAGACGTATGTATGTATGTGCAGAAATTAGCCTACTGCGCAAAAGTAAAATTTACAAGAACTGTTGCTCTCTCTTTTGCCTCTGGCCCCACCCACTATTGAGGTGTGGCCCTCGGAACCTTGCCCAGAAGGCAATATGGCCCTCAGGTTCCTTGCACAGAGGATAAACTATTCAGCTCCACATAAAACTGTCCAGCTCCACATAAAAAGTCTCTCTCTCTCTCTCTCTCTCTCTCTCTCTCTCTCTCTCTCCTCAGCCACAGACAGCACAGTGAGAAAGTGCCAGATCATAGGGAACTGACCTGCTTGGACAGGAGATGTATTCTCCACTGAGCTCACATTAAACCACAACACATAGATGCCCACAAAACTATGCAGCATGCAGCACGCAAAGCGTCAGAGAAGGAATGGATCATGAGAGCGCCAGGAGGAAAACCCTGGTGCTTCTGCCTTAATTGAAAGCCGGCTTGCGATCTGTGTTCTCCGCTGCCAGCTCTGCCATCTTGAATAAAACATGAATGGTAATTTATTTAGCGGGGAAGTCTCGGGGGGGAGGGGGGGAAACACTTTTTCACAGCTTTCATTAACGTATGTTACACACAATTAACCTTGCTTTCTGTTTGGCATGTCATGTGCTGGTGTTTTGAAGTGAAATGCCAAGTGAGGAGCCGTGTGTGTGTGTGTGCGTGTGCGCGTATGCATATACAGTATACATACACATAAAAAGTCTCTTTTAATTAGATATATTAGATTATTAGATATTAGACACATATATATTAGAGATAGTTATAGATAGATATAGATGCTAGATAGATACAGATACACACACACACACACACACACACACACACACACTGCAGTACATTTTTGCTCCTGTGTTCCCAGCTTCTGGTAAGCTCTAAAGAGGTTCTTGGATGTATGTTCTAATCAATGATTTATTCTGCAATCCATTTATATCTTGTCTCTCATCTTCCATCCTGTTTGCGCTCGTCGTTTCATAGGTAGCAAAGTGCTTGATACTATGTTAGGCAATGGAGGGGGCAGTCAAAATATGAAGGGGCTTATCCTTCCTTGACATCAGGGGTAGGGAACAGCAGCCAGCCCAGGGTCCCTTTCTGCTTGGCCCTGTGGACTCTCTCCAGGCCACACGACTCGCTGGACCTGCTCCGCACTATCTTGGGTGCACTCCATTGTCTCTTGAGACAGGTGGATGCCAACAACAGCAAGAAGTGTGGGGTGTGTTACAACACAATACAAATACCTTTATTGGCATTACAAGTTAAGACATTTCAAACCACTGGGATAAATTTAAAAGGGACAGGAGTGAGGCTGTCGAGGGTCACAAGGCACTTGAATGTTCTGCTTCATCCTGTCTATTCCCTAGAGGGATGATACATTAAGGACCCTTTCGGGTAAGATGGAGATTAAAAAGGAAGCCACTGAGGCAGCAACGTCCTTGTCCCTATCTGTTATGTACTGAAGTTCTCACCCTGGGCCAGCAGGGGGATACTGTAGATAGTTATGCAAATAAGGGATCGAAAGTGACGTTCAGTGATTGGATAGTTTTAGAAAATTGTTACAGTTACATAGTACTGGAGCTCTATATAAGCAGGCTGACTGAACCCTTCAGTTCAGTTCTGTCCTGGCCTGTGAATAAACAAGAGCTGTTTGAAGAATCGCTGTGTCGTCTGATATGTTCACCCACAACTTAACACTATCCACTAGGAAGAACCTCATTTGGCTTTCTCTCGGAGCCGTGGGTCACAGGTCCAACATCTTGCTCTGCATCTGTTTGCGGAGTCTGCTGGGCAAAGGGCAGTCCAAAAGAATATGGTCCAGTCAGTCTGGTACTCCCTGATTGCAGCTGCCATAAAACTAAGGGAACAAGCTGTACTACCAAAACCATTAAGGTTTTAAGTGATAATTTTAGGTTATATTTTAGTGATCAAGATTTAATATATTTTTTTAACTGCCGCTATATCTGAATTGTCTCTGTTATACCCAGTTGCAATTCAATGTATTCCTGTTGTGTTTTATGATTTTCCTGATATTGTAAGTGAGGCAGAACTGGTCTGTGACCGTAATAATAAAATTCTATTCCCTGATTGCAGGCACACTGGCGGGCTTGATAAGGAATTCGCAAGTATCTACCTGTGGTCACTGCGGAGGGGAAAGCATTTAGTCTTGCGAGCATAAAAGCTCTCTGTTGGGAAAGAAGTAGTGGGTCTTTTAAGTAATTGGCACAAAATGTTACATGTGTCTGGGGTGCCCCCCACCAAGGCATGGAGCCCATGGATGGTTACCCATGAGAAAATGCAGTCTTTGGGTTACCGTAATTTCCTCCTCCCCCCTCCCCCAACACTGGGGTACTCTCTTTCTCTTCCCACCCCCATTACTGTAACAACTTTGAGGACTTTCAAATGATCTAACAGCACTCTGCCTGCAGCCCTAATCCTGCAATATTTGTGCCCGCATGTAAACTTGATAAATCAATTGTGAGGAAGGGGGGGTACAACTCTCTTCCTGCCAAGTTAGCCAGATCACAGCTGATTGTCTGTCAACCCCTGGAGTGCAATCACACTTCCAAATCGGTCGTTCATCTCCCCTGACGCAAAGCATGCATGAACAGAGCTTATCCTCTCACAGTTCAATTGGGGTTACAGCATCGTTTTGCCACAGTTTCTACTGCACTGTATTTACAAGTCACGCAGCCAAATCTCCTCTCACCCGCGCAGTAAAAACATGACCTCGTTCCAAATAACTGTGATCCACTCTTCTCCAAATAAGAACCTCTGCGTTTCTAGCTTTGTCCAAATGTTACAACTCAAATGCGAACAACACCTGACATTGTATTCTTCCCTGTGTTGACTATTCTTTCCTCCTTTTATATACAGTGGTACCTCGGGTTAAGTACTTAATTTGTTCCAGAGATCCGTTCTTAACCTGAAACTGTTCTCAACCTGAAGCACCACTTTAGCTAATGGGGCCTCCTGCTGCCGCCACGCCGCCGGAGCACGATTTCTGTTCTCATCCTGAAGCAAAGTTCTTAACCTGAGGTACTATTTCTGGGTTAGTGGAGTCTGTAACCTGAAGCATATGTAACCTGAAGCGTATGTAACCTGAGGTACCACTGTATCTTTAAACAAACAAGTCCCCATTTTAAACCCTGAGGGCTAAGAGTGGGTTGCAACACTCATATAGGAATTGGTTGTAAAGGGAAGGGTGATTCAGACATAGGGAATACTACATTCACTTTCCTGGTTATAATGATAGCATTTCTATCCTGGATTCTAACACTAACCATGACATTGCTGTGTTATGGAACTGAAGCTTTTGAATCGATATACCATCTAATCGAGTTAAATAAAATATTTAAAAATACTTTTGTTAAAAAACCAGAAGCCTTTTTATTGGGTATTGTGGGTGAAGAGGTACCAAGGGAAGATAAAAGACTGTTTATGTATACAACAACTGTGGCAAGAATGCTTTTAGCCCCAAAATGGAAACAACAAGAAGTACCAACGAAAGAAGAGTGGCAGATGAAGATGATGGACTTTGCAGAACTGGTGAAGCTGACAGGAAAAATCTGAAACCAGCATGATCAAGTATTCCAAAAGGACTGGAGTAAATTTATACGACATCTGAAAGATTATTGTAAGCAATTAACATCACTAGCAGGGTTATCTGAAGACTTGTAATGAGAAGTTTTCTACCTTTCTATATTTATCTAATTTTTGAGTTATTTTGTAATGAGCATAATTGGAATTGGAAAATGTACAAAATGCAATGATATAAAGGTTAATTTTGAAAGCCATGAGGTGGGAGTGAAGGAAGTTGATAGGCTCTAAAGAGCCAGGGAGGTAAAGTGGATAATAATGATGTGAATGTATATTATTAAATGGAAAATAAAGTGTGTGTGTGTGTGTGTGTGTGTGTGTGTGTGTGTGTGTGTAACCTGGGGTTTCTCTGAGCATGTTGATACCCCACTCCTGTTTCTAAGTTTTGGCTTTGTTTAGATTGACACTCAACACTGACATTCACTATTAGAGAGAATTATGTTGTCTGCTTTTTATGAAAGGAAAATGATGGGCATCCCAAATGAGTCTGCAGCCATCAAATAGCAATTAAAAGTTTCCTTCTACTCATAAACCAAGTGGGTGTACATTTAAAAATACACACGCAAAACACTCATCCTCAGACGTTTTAAGGTGTGCAAGCAGACACAAGGCTTTTATACAGAGCTAGGTAACTTCTGCATCAAATAATTTCAAATCAGATAGCAAGGTGACCTAAATATTTTGGCTAGAATCCATGCATCATAACAAAACACTAGGCAAGTTAATGAGCATATGCAAATAGGCCCCTATTTGCATTAATCTACCTGCAGAAATTGTGTTATAGTGTCATGAAATATCTAACTTCTGGCAGAGATTGTGACAGAGAGAGAGAGGGTGGAAGACAAATTGCAAATTTAAGAGAAGATACTACTACCGGAATTCTGCATAATGCTTAAAGGTGCTGGATCCCCCATTACATCGCTGCCCCTACAGACCATTGGTCCACCTAGCTCAGCATTCTCTTCACCATGGGTAGTCAACATGGCGCCCTCCAGATGTTGATGGAATTCACTTCCCATCATCCTTGACCACAGGCCACATGGTCTGGGGCTGATGGGACTTGTAGTCCAACATCTGGAGGGCATCACATTGGTCCCCTGGGGAGCAACAGCATGTGATCAAGACTGATCACTCCCAGAGTGGAAACTATCTTTATTTCCAACATGTGCGAATGAAGGAACCTTTCATGCTAGCTAGCCACTGGAAGATGGTTGTGGAATTAATTTATAAAAATAAGCAAGGAAGGACAATAATAACAATGACAAAAGGTAGTCCTGGCATGAGTGAGATCCGTGAGCTAAGTGGAGGATCCACTAGTGTATGGATTCCTGAGTGGCTGTCCAAGCCAAGCCTCACATAGGTTGGGGTGGTGCAGATCAGGCAATTCCACACCAGGTACAGTGGTACCTCAGGTTAAGTACTTAATTTGTTCTGGAGGTCTGTTCTTAACCTGAAACTGTTCTTAACCTGAAGCACCACTTTAGCTAATGGGGCCGCCTGCTGCCACCGTGCCGCTGGAGCCCGATTTCTGTTCTCATCCTGAAGCAAAGTTCTTAACCTGAAGCACTATTTCTGGGTTAGTGGAGTCTGTAACCTGAAGCGTATGTAACCTGAAGCGTATGTAACCTGAGGTACCACTGTACTGCTTTCATCGAAACCTTTCCTCACCCCATGTGACCTCTCCTAAGCCCAACATGACCCTCTGTCATTAGAACATAGGAAGATGCCTTATACAAAGTCAGCCTATTGGTCCATCTAGTTCAGTATTGTCTCAACCTGGTGTGCACAACCTTTGGCTCTGGGTGTTGCTAAACTACAACTCCCATCATCCCTGCCCATTGACTATGCTTGCTAAGGCTGATAGCTGTTGCGGTTCAGCAACATCTGGAGGGCAAAATGTTCCCCACATCTAGTCTGTATTTACTGCCAGTGGTTCTCCATGGGTTTCAGACAGTGGTTTCTCCCAGCCAGACTTGGAGGTGCTGCAAAGCAGATGCTCCAAGAGCTCCAGCACTTCCCCTCACATGTCCCTGTGTCCTGCCAGATGTGCCCAGCCACATCCTATTTCTGTAGCCCCAGCCAAGCGTGAGCATCACAAGTTTTACAAAGAGACTAGCAGGCTGCTCTTTGGTAAAATGTAAAGAGGCAGAAAATCCGGATCCCAGCTCTGTATCATCTCATCTAGTTAGTCCTTGAGAATTAAGCCACCTGACAGACAGAAGGCAGCAAAGCAAAGGAAACTTGAAAAAGAAATATTGAATAGGTATTCAACAGAGGGGCCTAAGCTGCCTGCCAAAGTCTCCTTGGAACATCAATATGGAAAACTGCCACAGCAGAGAGAAAGGAGCATTGCTTTGAAAATGGGTTCCCGAAACTGGCATTCAACGTATTGTGGGGTAAAACAATAAAATGAGGCAAAATAATTTATAAAACTGTCGTGTGTGTTCTTTGCACTGCTTTAAAACTGACGGTTGTTTGCAAAATTCATTTATTTGCCACTGCACATATCTCCTGAGAAAGGGGGAGTTGTGATAGAGTATAAAAACTAAACCTAGCCACTCAGTAGCAACCGGTGCCTAGTGGGAATGGTGGAGCAGAATGAAAGGCCTTCCAGAGTCTTCTGCAGCAGAGTCAGAGGGCAGAAGTACCACATCCTTGGGCTAAGGACAGGGGGCGGCCTCATGGGTTCATCTGGCAGCAGCACCTCTGCACATCCTTTGTTGAGGTCTGGTCCTATGCCAGAACTCACAGGAGAAGGACCATGGACAGCTCCAAGTGAGCACCTTGCTCCAACAAAGGTTGGGAGCAGACAGACCTCCAGACGGCCTCCTCCAGGCTCCACCCCCTTGACAGAAATTCAGGGGCTTAAAGATGTGCACTCATCCTTCATTCCACAATCTTCCTCGTAGCGTGTTTGCAGTGCTGCTAAACAGGAGTGAGAGGCATCTGGCTATTCAGGCTCAGGCTCTGTCCCTATAGGCTCTGGTGAACTGGGAGGTTCCTCTGGGAGTTCTTGCCCAGCCACCTCAGCAGCAATGGTCTCCCTATCTTCTGTAGCCCTGACTGCCAGGGACTGGCTGAATGATGAGGAACGGTGGAAAGGCACCAGCCGGGGAAACCCCAGAGGAGGAAAGCTCAGAGGCAGGAGATTGGTGGTAGGACACTGAGGAGAGGTGAGATGAAGAAGAGTAGGGGAGTTAGTGGATGCTGAAGAAGCAACAGGATTTAGTGAGCAAGGAGAGCCTGTGACAGGGAGCAGTTAAGACTCAGAGACTGAAGCTGAGTGTCACGGTCCAGTTCACGGGTGGTTGAAGTCCCGGCTGGGGACGTCGGGACCGGGGGCAAGATGGCGGGGTGGGAGCAGGAACGGGAGTCCAGAAGCCAGGAGTCAGGAAGCCAAGAGTCTGAGGGTCAGGAAGCAAGGAGTCACAAAGTCAAGGGACAGAGGATCAAGAAGCAAGGAGTCAAGAAGTCAAGGGACCGAGGGTCAAGAAGCAAGGAGTCAAGAAGTCAAGGTCCAAGGATCAGGAAGCAAGAAGCCAAACACAGCAAGGCAGAAAACATGCTGCTGTGGCAAAGAGCTGAAGGGAAATGCTAACCTTAAATCCCTTCCTGGTTCCTGCCACCAGGTGCTGTGAGTTGCCAATCAGCCTCACCTGTGCGCCTTGCCTCTTCAGAACAAACTTAGGAAGGCCCCAGTCCTGCAAAGTCCTACTGGTCACAGGGCCTGGCTCCAGCACGCACTCCTGACACAGAGGAAGGGGTGGGCAAGAAGCTGCAGAACAATCCCAGGAGTTTGCCTCTCCTACTGTGACAAGCTCCCCTCCCCGCTTGGCTCCAAGGACACACAAAGTGATGCGTAGAGCGGAACAGAGAGCACAGGTGTCCAGACACAGTTCAAAGCTGCTTGGGAGACATCTGGCCGAGGAGGACCCTTAGTGGAGGTAGAAGGTAGGGGACCTGGAAACTGCTCTATAGGGGCAAGACCTGCCAGGAAGTGTTGCTGAATTGTATGCCATTTTATTGAATGAAGAATTAGCTGCACTGAGAGACTCTGTGTCTGAACCCAGCCTTGACACTGACCCAGACCCAGCTCTCCACCTGGTGCCCCTGCAGCCTTTGACTCTGAATCCACATCACTGCTAGAGACAGGGGTTATGGCACCCTTCCCTTTTGGGTTGGGAGTCTTCACCTCTGTCACCTGATAAAGAAGAATTCAACTCCTGGTCCCTGATAGAGTGATTTCAGCAGTGAATTTGTCTCAGTTGCTGCACTGGAATTTCTTGGAATGATAATCCGCTCACAATGCAAGTAAAGAATTCATATTTTGCAACAGACACAGTATTCAGAGAACAGGAGGCAACCTGGTCTTCTTGGGAAAGCCACATGCTATTCTGAGTTCATTTGGCAGAAGCCAAAAGAAAACACTGACTAAAATACTTTCCCCTCCTCCCTTTCCCACTCATAACAGGGGGGTGAGATATGATGAATTTCTCCTGGTGGAAGCAGGCAATCGGGTTCCTGTCTCATAATCAGCTTAAAAGAGCTGCCATGGGTCCAGAGGGTCACACCAAAATAACTTGACCTACCTTGGTCCTGTAATCTTTAAATACTACTCAACATCTGCCGTTCCGCATTCGGTCATAATTAATGTGTCTTTTGAAAGTTTGAGAGCGGCAGCCTTCCAGGTTCAAATTAATTAGCACAACTTCATAGACGAGGAAAACCTGGGCAAAAGAAAAAAGGCTCATTCAGCTGGGGCAGATATGGAGAAACCAATCCACTTGTGACTGCAAATCCACTGGAGCCAATTCAGATCTTAGAATCCCATGCAGCAAGATGAAAGTCAAGTTCTGATTGCTAAAGCTTTGTCTATGCTGGTTGATGGGCAGAGATGCAATTTTAGAAATAATGGCTGTAATTTAAACAGAGGAGGGGACCTCAGGACTGAGGGCCAATTGCATCCCCCAGACTTCTCTGTCTGGCCCTCAGGAATCTCCTACATCAGTCTTTCTGGCCCTCACTCACCCTGCATCATGCCGCAAGTGCTTTGTCTACCTGGAATGTGAATTTGAACTCTTCCTTGCCTGGATGGAGGAGCCTGAGTGCAGAAACTGACCTACTGTACGAAGGTAATGTGTGCTGGTCCTGTGGGTTACCCGAGAGGTGAGGTCCAAGTCCAGTCCGTGGTCAAAGGTGCAACATGGAGGCAGTCCGTAATAGCTGAAGCTGGGTGCAGGACAGGGAGTCGGGTGAAGTCAGGGTCAGGCATGCAAGCAGGGAGCCAGGGCGGGTCAGGAGCTCAGGCAGGAAAGCAGGACAGGGTGCAGGCAGGAACTAGCAACCAACAATGTTCCTCCCGCAACTTGGGACTGGGGCTGGAAGTTAGTTCCCTCCACCTCTCTGCCCTGAGCCTCCGCAGCTCAGGAGAGGCTGGAGGGTTACCAGACCCAGAGGCAACCTCAGCTTCTCTGACGGGGCTGAGAGTGGAGCACCTGCAGGCAATGGGTCCTCCATCACCTCAGGAGCCAGAACAGACTCAGGTGGTGCCTGCACCTGAGGATCCAGCACAGGTGAGGACCCTTCAGGCTCAAGCCCCTGCCGGACCTGGAGGAAGGGACTCCTGTGCAGGCTGGGATCCCTCAGGTTCAGCATCCGAGTCCGAATCCCAGGCCATCACATAATGTATATATTAATTTGCTCCGCCCACTTTGCCTCTGGCCCCACCCACCGCTGGCATGTGGCCCTCAGAAGGTAGCCTAGAAGGGAATGTGGCCCTTAGGATACAAAATGTCCCCCACCCCTGCTTTTATATATTTCAAAATCCACTGGTGCTCCAAACTGCACCAGGTAGCTGGCTCTAATCTTTTGAATTTCCCGCAATGACCTGGGGCAGTATTACACCAGGAGAATTGATGGAAATTTTAAATAGTGGCTAGAGCTGGCCACTCAGCCCAGTCTGGAAAACCACTGCTGTTTTCTACCAGGTAAGCCTGCTAGGTCCTGCGGCTGACCAAGTGTGGGGTGAAATCAGTGGGCACTGACGTGGGGGGGGGAGAGCATAGGCGCCGACTCCATGGGGCTTGAGGGGGCTCGAGCCCCCTCAAAAAAATTTTTGGGGGGGCTGAGCCCCCCCAATAATCTCAGGCGGGCGCCCTTCCAGCAGAGCGCCGCCGCCGTCCCCCGCCTCCTCCTTCGCCAGCCAGCCAGCCGCGCGCCCTAATCGGAGAGCCCCGGCCGGAAATCCCGCGAGAACAGGGGAATCCCGACTGGCCACACCTCCCAGCCAGCCAATCGGCTGGCTGGGGGGGCGTGGCTTGCCCTATTTAGGGCCGGAGCCACTTTATTTGCATATTCATGAGCTTATTTATTATTCATGAGCTTTCCCGGGCCCCCCCAATATTTTTTCTAAGTCCGCGTCCCTGGGGGAGAGGGCATGGACTCCTGGTGAGATTGAACGTGGCAGCCTCATCCAACCCAGCAGAGTCCCCATAGAGCATTCTGCCCAGACTTATTTTAGCTTCTTCCCTCCTGGGACATCTTCCCTAGTCAAAAATTCACTCAGCCGCTCCAAACATTTAAGGGAAAGGCTTTCCACCCCCACCCCTCTCCTCTGTGTAGAAATAGCTGCAGAGATGAACAGAGTGGGAACAGAATTTGCGTCTTGATGTAAACCAACCCTCCTGTCCCCCCAAAAAGATGTCCAAGCAGTTTCTTCCCCCTCCCTCCCATAAAAACCCCAAAGCAGACATCCATTTGTTTTGACTTTGTTTTCCACTTCATGGTTTTTGTGAGACTACGGGGGTCATTCTGACATCTGGGAAAGTAGGTGGATTATGTTCTCAGTAATTATGAAGTTCTTCTGTTCCTCGATCTCGCCAGTGGGGGTGGGAGGGGAGTTTATAATGAAAACGAATGTGTCTAGTGCAGGCAACACCTGCAATGCTCCTTTGCAAAATGCAGACTTGACCTTCAGGCAAAGAGGGTGGAAGACTGTCTGCAGTCCCCGAGGTTCAGATGATGCAGATCCGTCCTGAAAGGCCACCTCAGACTGACATTGTTTCTGACATCTGGTGTCGATGGAAAGAAACAAGATTTCCCCCCACCCCCCAGACTGCCCTCATCACAGTTTTAATATTTTGTCACAGTGGACAATTCCCTCAACAAACAGTTCCTTCTTCCTGCTCTGACAGACGATGTTGTTTTATTCAAGGGATGATTTGAGCTGGGCCATTTTCGGATCCCAAGAGCTGAGGGAGGCACTGCATAAAGAAACAGCAGAAGGTAGGTTTTCTGAAAAGTTTGGCTAATAATAATAATGATAATAATTTATTATTTATACCCCACCCATCTGGCTGGGTTTCCCCAGCCACTCTGGCGGCTTCCAACAGAATATTAAAATACAATAGTCTATTAAACATTAAAAGCTTCCCTAAACAGGGCTGCCTTCAGATGTCTTCTAAAAGTCTGGTAGCTGTTCTTCTCTTTGACATCTGGTGGGAGGGCATTCCACAGGGCGGGTGCCACTACTGAGAAGGCCCTATGCTTGGTTCCCGGTAACTTGGCTTCTTGCAGTGAGGGAACCGCCAGAAGACCCTCAGCACTGGACCTCAGTATCCAGGTAGAATGATGGGGGTGGAGACGTCCTTCAGGTATATACTTACTCTCTCTCTCTCTCTCTCTCTCTCTCTCTCTCTCTCTCTCTCTCTCTATATATATATATATATATATATATATATATATAAAGGTAAAAGGTAAAGGGCCCCTGGACAGTTAAGCCCAGTCAAACGCGACAATGGGGTTGCAGCTTTCATCACACTTTCAGGCCAAGGGAGCCGGTGTTTGTCCACAGACAGCTTTCCGGGTCATGTGGCCAGCATGACTAAACCGCTTCTGGCACAATGGAGCACCATGACGGAAGCCAGAGTGCACAGAAACACCATTTACCTTCCCGCCACAGTGATACCTATTTATCTACTTGCACTGGGGTGCTTTCGAACTGCTAGGTTGGCAGGAGCTGGGACAGAGCAACAGGAGCTCACCCCGTCGTGTGGATTCAAACCACCAACCTTCTGATTTTGTGAATATACTTCCATTGCAGGGGCAACATCATGGTTTGGCATCTGCCAAGACCCACATCCCAGCAACAGGAGCTCACTCCGTCGTGTGGATTCAAACCGCCAACCTTCTGATTTTGTGAATATACTTCCATTGCAGGGGCAACATCATGGTTTGGCATCTGCCAAGACCACATCCCCGTGGTTTTAGGACAAGTGCTAAGGGGAGGCTTGGGGCCAGAACATACTCAGGCGCTGGTCAGAGGAGAACAGAGCTCTGATATTGCTTCAGCAGCCATTCAGGGCCGGCCCACCCATGAGGCAAGATGAGGAGACTGCCTCGGGTGGAAGGATCCTCAGGGCCAGCAGATCCAGGCTCCAAGGAATGCATCACCCACTGCTGCTACTGCAGTAACAGTGATAGTCACAGTATGCCACCTCTGCGGTGACCTCTTGGTAAACAGAATCTGCAGCTCTTCTTCTCCCACCCCTAGGGAGGAAATGGTGAGAGCTGCCCCCTGGGATATCACTGCGATTCAGAGCAGCCCCCTTCCCCCATGACAGCCTTTGATTTTCACTTCAACCATCAGGTAAGGTTGATTTCTCTCTCCCCCCCCCCCCATTCCTGATGTAGATCTGCACTCACCCCTTCTTCCAGGGGGAGGGCACCTTGTGGTTTGCCTCAGGTGCCAAAATGTCTTGGGCCGGCCCTGATGTGAGCATGAGCTCTACATTTTTCCCTCTGGGAGCCAAGACATAGAAATTGACCCTCTTCCCACAACCTTAAAAATCCTTTTTCCCCTCAGCAGAAACTAATACTGCAGTAGCAATTACGGTGTCATTTCATTCCTTGTTTTCAGCATCCAGGCGTTAGGCATTCCTTTTTTGCTCCCCCATTGCTTTATTCGGTATATATATATATATATATATTTCCTCCTGATGCATCACTGCAATAATTATCGCGTTCAAATAAACGTCCACCTTCCCTCCTGCGAAATAATGTAGCCCTGTTCTTTAGAGAAAGATAGCAGCTGCAGCATCTCCCCTGCCTTCCAAGTGACAAAAAGTTTGGGATCTAGTGAGTCAGACCCAAATAAAGATGCTGTGATTCAGGGTCTCATTCCAGCCTCTTTTCTTGCTACCCCCTAGTTGCAAAGAGGCATCATTTCCTACATTACAGACTCTTATTAGATTATCTAATTAAAGCCACGGTTTTCCCAGTAGTGATGTATGGAAGTGAGAGCTGGACCATCAAGAAGGCTGATCGCTGAAGAATTGATGCTTTTGAATTATGGTGCTGGAGGAGACTCTTGAGAGTCCCATGCAGTGGTCTTGCTGCAGCCTTTGAAGGTGCAGCTCTTGCAGCCGCCACCTCCTCCTCCTCCCTCCAACTGGGCGCCGCCCTCCTCGTCGTCGTCCAGATCCTCCAGGCCTCCGCCAGGGCTGCCGGCGCTGTCGCCTCTGCCCCCGTCGCCATCCGCGTCGCCCCCCGCCACCGGGCCCAGGTCATAGAAGACCATGAGGCCTGAGGGCACCTCCGAGGTCCCCCGTGACGGTGGCTGCGGCTGCCGCACCACCTGGGGCTGCAGCAAGGCGCCCACCGCCTCTCCGTCCCCACCGCAGGGCTGCATCACCAGCCACATGGCCCTCCAGATGTTTTTGGCCTACAACTCCCATGATCCCTAGTTAGCAGGACCAGTGGTCAGGGATGATGGGAATTGTAGACTCAAAACATCTGGAGGGCCAAGTTTGAGGAAGCCTGTTGTAGATTCTGAACCCCAGGAGATGTCTGATTTGAGGGAAGGTCCCAGCAGATGACAACCCACCTTCCCATGGTGGCCAATGGTCAAGGATGACGGGATTTGTAGTCTTAGCAACATCAGAGTACGGTAGGCTTCCCATCCTTGACTTTCACACAGTTTATTCAGTTTCTCTAACGTTAATTTCCACATTATATTTGAGCTTTCAGGTGATGTAAAAGCCACTTGCGGAAACCTTGCAGAACGTACTAGAAGAATAGCACTCATTTCTGTGTTAATTGCTTCCAGAAAAGAATCCATTCGCAGCCACCTTAACCCGCAAAATTATTGGAGTAGAGTGATTAAATTTGGAGCTGTATCCTGGCATACAGCCTGTTCCTGCCGTTCATGGATGAATTATGGGGTGAAAGAAGCACACATGTGGGAAAGGTTGGGGAGTAGTGGCATTGTCCCTTGACATTGATTTTTGAGTCACACCACTGCTAAGGGTGTGAATGAAATTGAGCATGACATGCTGGTATATTGGCCAAAAAGCCATAGTTCCATAATGCAACAGGGACTGCAGTGTGAAAGAAATTAGAAGCACTAGAATTGCAGTCAGGAAAACAAATGCAATATCCCCCATGTCCGAATGCAGCTTAAGAGAAGTCTTAAATGACTCTGCCTTCTAGAGGTAAGTTGTAAGTGCAGGCTTTGTGTATGTTTTAACAGCACTTCCAAAACTGATTTCCATTTTCTCACCTGATAATTATCCCTGTAAGAGACATACCACTCCATCTTAATAAATATTCCACTTCTCATACTTTTTGAACAGTTGCCTATTAATATTTGCAAACACCTTAAGAGTAGCCAGAGGGATGAACTTGTGTGGTCTGAACTCCAGGTAAGCAAACGTTTTCCTCCTGAAAAATATAAGTTCAGGTTCAGCAATGCCAGCCGTGCCCCTTCATACTTCATGGCAAGTATTAATATTTTATTCTTTTTATCAGGCAGATGATTTTCTAATGACAGAAGAGCTTGGAAGTGATCCCCTGCTGTGATTGACTGACAACATCATCTGTGTGTACTTATCTATCATCAAGCAGCCATTCTCCGGTTCTGCAGAAATTGGCTGGCAGCTGTCCTGCACCCCAGAGGCAGTCGCAATTCAGTAAATAACTCTTAGCTAAGGAATTTATCATAAAGCCTCTTCAGTTTAAAGGCATTGTATTAACACAGCGGAGTACACAGGTTGTTGTCTTCCAAGCAAACTAGTCTCTCTCAATTTTGCCATCAAACTGGCTGTCATCTTCCACCTCAGAGATGTCTGCATTTCAAGAAACAAAGCTCAGCTATGGCTTGGCACTATGCAAGTTAAGTTGTTGTTGCTGCTGCTGTTTTCAAAACAACAAGTTTAAAAGTACTCTATAAACTGAAGCAGATGCCTAAATTTTGGGGAAAGGCATGGCAATACAGAGAACTGATCAAAGGGGCTCTTCTCTCTTTTTTTATAAAATTTTTAATTGATTTTACAAAATTTTTATAAACAATACAAACAAATAAAAAGACAAAACAAACATGTATAATTTCATCTCCTTTTTTCATAAGCCTCATTTCTCTGACTCCCCCAAACCTCCCCTTTCTACATCCCAATTCCCAAAATTGTTTCAGCAAGTCCTAAATTAAATTTTTGTCAAATTTTGTTCCTTATTTGTTCTTTTCTTTCGCTTAGTCTTTTGTCGCTGTAATCTCCTTTCTTACTAAGAACCTCAACATTTTAGCACTCATTAATTTTATAATATTTCTTAAGATAGATTTTAAATTTCTTCCAGTCTTCATCCGCCGTCTCTTTCCCCTGTTCACGGATTCTGTCGGTCATTTCAGCCAATGTCATATAGTCTATCACCTTCATCTGCCATTCTTCCAAGGTGGGTAGATCTTGGGTCTTCCAATGCTTTGCGACGAGTATTCTTGCTGCTGTAGTAGCGTACATAAAAAAAGTTCTATCTTTCTTCAACACCAATTGGTTACTAATGCCCAAGAGAAAGGCCTCTGGTTTCTTAGGGAAGGTACATTTTAGCACCTTTTTTATTTCATTATATATCATTTCCCAGAAAGCCTTAATCTTCGGGCACGTCCACCAAAGGTGGTAGAAAGTACCCAAAGGGGCTCTTCTCAGCCGCCACCACCATCTAGAATCTCAGATCTGTAGAGCTGGAAGGTACCATGGGGTCATCTAGTCCAACCCCCTGCAATGCAGGAATCTTTCACCCAACATTGGACTCAAACCCATGACCATGAGATTAAGAGTCTCATGCAATACCAACTGAGCTATTCTTCAGGGATACGCTGCAATTCATCTGACTGTACTCAGACCCAACCCTCTCAAAGGAGCACCCATTTGCTTGTCCACATGCAAAAGATGACTCTTGCTTGCTGTGCTAAAGCTGTGCCCATTCTGCTCCTTAAAAGCTGTTGTTCCTTGGATCAGCATCTTAGCTAGCTCAGCCCTGCAGTCCACCTGCTGTGCCTTGTAACCCTTGCCTTGTCTATGTATCGTAGTGATCTGAGTTCGAGTTCTTCAACCAGCAAGAGCCAGGTCGGAATCCAAGGTCTGTACTTAACAGTAGATTGTGATATTCTAATTGCTGCTCTCAGCAATTGGCAGGAATGGGCGGCCAGGAAATTGGAGCAGGAGGTACTACCAGGGATGTAAGAAGATAGTGATTTCCGTTGCAGCCTGTACATGCAATGATCAGCACTGTTTCTATTCCTCTGCAGTTCAGTTTCCACCAAATGCTATGTTATGTGCCCCACTGTCCACTGGTTAACGTAAGTTACATGACCTATGTAACTAATTTCAAGGACAGATGTAACTTACATAACTTACATTCATTTCAATGTAAAGGAAATGTCACAACTGTTACTGGTCTGTGTTTGCCTGTGCTTGAGTCTGGACTAAGGATTCTGAGCTCCTGTGTTCTGATTTGATACATGGTGTCCAATCACAGAACGTTTCAGGATTTGGGCCTCTGCCATTGGCCCTTGAACTCTGAGTCGTGATTCGCAGCTTGGAAGTTTAGACAGCCGATCACGTTGGCAGTGGGAGTGGCACAGGCTTTCAGGAATGTGTATAAGTAGTTGCTTTGCCCCTGTTTCCCAGTTGTGCAGTTCAATAAAGGTTCTTGCTGTTATCACTGTGTCTTGCCTTGTGGGAAGCCACCTACACTTCCACAACAGGTTTTTGAAAAGCCATTAACCGTGTGTCATTCGTGGACTTAAAATGCCAACAACACTGTCACAGAATGAATGCCGCTTGCTTGATTTATTTCCCCTCCTGACCACAACTTCTGCTTCCTTTTCAGTTTCATCGGAATTCCCCATCGCCTTTCAGTGCCACTACTATGAACTGCCTCAAAGTTCTTAAATAAATGGGAAGAATCTCCAGCCATACACATGGCCCTCTAAAATTTTGAATTTGTGCACATTCTTAAAAGGATGCATCACACATTGGACCAAAACCCATGTTCTTTTCAGCTGAGGAGCACTGGGGAGGTTTTGAGCAGGTCATTGTTATTAGCACTATCATTTTGCACAGGCAATAAAGGATGGAAAAAAGCTTCACAATACAGAAAGGTGTTTGTGTTGCCAATGCAAGGTCAACCTAATATCTTAAAGGACGGGCAGCCAGCTTAGAACCCTCCAGATATTATGGACTCCAACTCCCACCAGCATGGTCAATTGTCAAGGATCATGGGATTTGTACTCCAAAACACCTAGGAATGCATCGGGTTGGCTACCTTGCTTAAGGCACAATCCTGTTGCTGTCGTGCACCTTCCAGCTGCATTTATTTGGGGGAGATTTAGAAAGACATGCGTAAAACAGAGTTTAAGGAGTTTTGAAAGAAGGAGGGCTTAGGTGCATTTATGTGAGTAGCTCATGTTCTCTATCTTCCCCATTTGCAAAGATAAGATAGGAGACGAGTGAAAAACCAACACGCAAACCTCGTGGCAGTGGAATCAGCATTTCACAAAAGCACCAAGACATTTTAAATTTACAGTGCAAGTTTTTAATTTCCTCTTTTTTAAAAAAAGAAAAGAAAAGAACATTGTACTACGTATTAATGGAAATATGTAACTTTCTCCTACAAATGATACAGTCACTACACGAGAGCTCCGTACAATCCAAACATTTGAAAAATAATATATGATTTTTGAAATATATAAATTCCCTTACTTCCCCTCCCTTTAAAATCCCCCTAAAATCAGAAAAGGTTATCAGCTTTCTGTCCACCCCCTCCCCCTGTCCCCTCCCCCTGCCCCAATATGTCATGTAAGTACTCTTAGTGATGCAAGCCAAACAGTCACCAAATGCAAAAAAAAGGGGGGGGAGCCACATCTACAAGGTAATGGGAAAAGAACACATTTGCTTTTTTTAAAAAAAAACACATTTGAAGACAGTTCAGTGCTTACAGATATCATGATGGCGAACAAGAACTAAAAAGCAACACAGCTGATTTTTGTTTTTTGTAAAGCACAAAGAACCATCACAGGAGATATTTCTTTTTTAAAAAATAATAATAATAACAAAGAGTTGTTTGTTTAATTGGGAGAGATAAAGAAAATAAGAAACATTGTCCAAGAGGGATATGGAACCTGTGGCCGTTCGGTTTTTTGTTGAACTACAGCTCCCATAATCCCTTGGCCACGTTGGCTGGGGCTGATGGGAACTGGGAGTCCAACAGCATATAGAGCACAGCAGGCTCCCCATCCCTGCAGTCAGGAAGTCCTCCTGCACAACTGCCATTGGAATGAATGGGCGGCATCTACTGAAGCACTACTGTGCCCATTCATTTCAATGGGACTTGCAGGTGAAACGCCCAGTGAAGAGCCAATGTTTCTTAGCAAGTGGGGGGGGGAGAGACTAAAACAACATCCTTAACTTTGGCACATGCTTATGAAAGGCAAAGCAAAAGTACAATCCCCTTTGGAAAGTCTCTTGGGTAGATATTTTAAAAGGAAATAAACAAATAAAAAATACCCAGAAGGTTAAGTATGGCTAAGAGTCAGTACCTAATAAAGATCAAGGGTCCTTACTCAGGTGTAGGGTATCGCCAAAAAAAAGAGGACAAGGAGGACACATATTTGCATAAGTTAATTCCAGTGTTCAGACAGAATTTAGAAATAATTAACTATAATCTGAATAAAAATATAACACATCTCAACATGGTGGGGTTAAGACATCTGCTCCCTCTGTGCTAACTGAGGATGGCCAACTTCAAAATCCCTCCTGTTCTTCTCTCTTAGGCTTTTTAATCTTTGGACCAGGCAGCCCTTCAAATAGAAGATGCCTTCAAACAGAGGACCACCCTCTGTAAAAGTAGGACACATGGTTTCCCAATAGCCAGAGGCCTCCCCTATCAATTGAATCATAGTGCCTTGGGGCTAATAAATGAGCAAGCAGCATCTCTGGGAACTTAGGCTTGGGAATAAGGTTTGGCTCAAACTGCCAACCTTCTGATTAACAGCCAGACGCACTGCGGTGGTGGGAAATGTGCTTTGAATGAGCTTTAAAGGTACTGTATAGTGTGTACACAGCCTAGGACTAGTAGTGGATACAAGAGAGAGAGAGAGAGAGAGAGAGAGAGAGAGAGAGAGAGAGAGAGAGAGAGAGAGACAGACAGACAGACAGACAGACAGACAGACAGACAGACCTTGGTCAGATCCCTTGCTGGCTAAACTGAACGCCATCAAAATTGCTAAAGTGACAACTTTTATGTTTTGTTTTTCGTAAAGTCCTATTTACAATCAAGCAGTATATAAATTTGGTCAGATAAAATGCACAAATAAAAACACATGGCACAATCCATTTGAACAGCTGTCCTGCACAAGCCTCCACTGAAATGAATGGGAGGAAGGGCACCACCAAGTTCTTGGCACAACTCCCATTCAAAAAATCGGAGATTCGGGGAGGGACCCTCAAAAGTAATCTTATCCAACCCCCTGACCGATGCACAAAATCCTCTGCTGCAGCATCCTTGAAGATGGCCATCCAGCCTCTGCTTAAAAACCCCCAAGGAAGGAGAATCCACCACCTTCCAAGGTTCATTTCAGAGGGGCTTACTCAGGAGAAGATCCAGGGTAGATGGTGCTGCTAACACTTTCCTGCGAGGCTGGAGTGAAATGGCATGCTGCAAAACTGACTCCTATACATAGTACCACATCACAAACACACACAAGAACAAAACCAAGAAAGGTGTTGCTGTACAGCAACACTTTTTGCAATGTAAATAGTGCATATCTTTTGCTTTTTAAGGGCCTGAATGATGCAATATTAAGACAAAGTTACCATAGCGTTTAAAAAGTGCTTTTTTATTTAAAGGAAGGGCTACCAAAACACAGGGGCTGGGGTCTGAGGAAAGGGGAGGTCAGGATCCTACTAGCAAAGCTTTGGGCTCTCTCTGTGATGGGTTTACTTAGAGATCCTAACTATTGCCTAAGGACTTTAGAACAACTGCAAATGATATGCTCTGAAGGGGAAGCATGAAAGGAGGACTGCAATGTGCCTCAAGATTCACAACCTGTCATAGCCATATTTGGATTTACTTCTAACCAGGGATGGTGGAGAAAGCCAATTCAGTTTTCATCTGAAGCCAAATCTATTAAATTCGCACTTCCCAAACAATATAACTCAAACCCATCCGTCCTTTGAAATTTGCAGATATTCGAATGTTGCAATAGGGTTCTCCAACCAACGTTTACAAAAATGCATATATTAGGGGAAAGTGTGCACAAAAACAAATACATTCAAAATGCATTTTATTAGGAGGAATTGCTTGCAAAAAATGTGCACATTAATCAAAACTGCATACAAAAATGTGATTATTGGGAGAATTTTGCACTAAAATGCTGATGAATTTTCATGGACATTTAAAAAAAAACACACACAATTTCACGAATTGCTGCAGAATTCTGGTTCTCTTAGCCTCTCACTTCCGATCTTAAAGTTATCCATATTTTCCACAGCACTTTGCATTTTTTTTAAAAGTCCTCATGAAAATCCACCATATTCCTCTTAATATACATGTTTACATGCAACTATGTGCAACAGACATGTTTTTGCAAAGCAATCCCCCCTAATATAATGCATTTAAATATTGTTTTCATTGATATGAATATTTTTATGCATACTTTACCCTAGCAAATGCATTTTTGTACACATTACTTAGCTGGAGAATTTCACTGCAAAATTCAGAGAAGAGTGGATTTCAAAGGACGGCTGTGTTTCAATTTGTAGATCGTTTCTGAAAGCGTGAATTAGCTTGGCTCCCCTTTAAGTGCAAATGGAATCGAATCTCTTCCCCCATCCCTAGTCACAAAGGAGGACACCTGGCGTAAAGGTAGGATGAGCTCACAGGTCTGCTTCTTCCATTGGAAAAGAACAGAGAAACCTGTCAACAGGGCAGCTTATGCATCAAAGTCCCAGTCCCAGTCCCATTGAGCCAGGGCAATAGACACATTTAATTTTACCCCTTCCTTGAGATGATTCAGAAGTGCAGAAACAGAATATCATATTGCCCTGTGTGCTACAGACCACTTCAGACTGCAGGCTGCATATGCCACATGTTTGAATACTGCTAGTGTTTAAAAAAAAACCAACAATTTGCATGTGGAAATCTAAAGTGAAAGGGAGATCAACAAAAACCCATAACCCTGGTAAGCTGGATTTCTATTAGCATAAGCAGAGCCAGTGGCCCATCTAGCCCAGCATCCTCCTCCCACGGTGGCAAACCAGATTACAAGAAGCCTCAAAATGGGACCTGAGTGCAACTTCTCTCTCCCCATTTGGGGTCCCCCAACGACCGACATTCGGAGTCATCCTGCATCTATGACAGTGGTGGACAATACCACCATTGTGGCTAGTAGCCATTGATAGCCTTTTTCTCCATGACACAGTTTCATTCTCACATGACGAGATCCTCCAGAAATTTAGGACTCTGCCTACAGCCCGAAGTGGGCACGAGAAAGGAAAGACGGGGCCTTGTGCTATTTCCATAGGGCCATTTAGAGAAACCTAGAGGGCCACAGGAAGTAATTCACCCCTGCTTTAAGGAACCTCCCCTTTCCCATTCTTCACTTCAGCCCCACAAGTGCTCCCAATTCCTCCATTTGGCTGTAAACACAGGGCTGGGCATTACAGGTTCAGCGGGAAACAGCATGAATCTATTGCGACGACCAAATTGCATGTAAGTCCTTACACTTAACCCCTACAACGTTTGTGCTTTATTTGACACCATGTGCTGTTAGGAGGGGACGCATTCTGTCATTAAGCAGGGACAAAGTATTTGCACGGGACATGGGGTTTCTGCCAGAGGGGTAGAAGTAAGCTTTGGACGTGGATCCTTGGCACTATCTACTGCTTAAGTCTGAGAGCTTGATGGTTTTGGAAATTCGTGCCAAGAACCCATGCAGGTAACAGACAGAATTGGCCACGAACCTCTTCTGCGAGAGCTCCGCTGAGCAGAATCAAAGATGGACAGGTTGAGGGCATAACAGTGTACAGGTGCGTCCCAAACTTCTCCCTCCCCCAATGGACCATCTGAAAATTGCTGAGGGTCCTGGTGAACCACTTAAGGATTTTTCTGCCTGCTCTAGCAATTGCAGTGCACTGAGCTAGATGCTGTGTGATTTTTAATGGTGTTATTGCAGACATGTCATGGACCACCTGAATGAAGCTCATGGACCACTGGTGCCCTGCAGACCAGTTTGGAAACCCTTGTCTTGTACGCCACCTCCCGTTTAATTAAGGGAGGCTGATGCAAGCACTTGTGGAGAACTGTGCCTCTCATTGGTACCCTGGCAGTGAGTTTACTAAGGGGTAATTAAAATTAACGCTAATGAAAGGAAGCGGATAGGGGCATCAGAGCGTCAGACCTCACGAGAGATTGTCTTAAGAAAAACGGGGCACTTCAATGGGTTATGGTCATGGCTATAAATCAAGCAAACGCTCTTCGCACGTCTCTACGGGCCATTTCGCTGCACCTCCAAACACATCCACGTTGTTGTCAACCCAGGGGATGATGTTGCCCGGCATGTTGGTGGAGCAGTTAGCAATATTCATGATGTCTTCAGGCTTCAAGACTCTGTCCCATATATTGAACTGGCTCATCTCCCCAACGAAAGCTTGAGTTGCATCAAACCTTCCTCCAACAGTGTCCTTAAAGTGAATGAAAACCAAAGCTTTGATTAGTTCAGGTAAAGGTAAAGGGACCCCTGACCATTAGCTCCAGTCGTGACCGACTCTGGGGTTGTGGCGCTCATCTCGCTTTACTGGCCGAGGGAGTCGGTGTACAGCTTCCGGGTCATGTGGCCAGCATGACTAAGCCGCTTCTGGCGAACCAGAGCAGCGCACGGAAATGCCGTTTACCTTCCTGCCAGAGAGGTACCTATTTATCTACTTGCACTTTGACATACTGTCAAACTGCTAGGTTGGCAGGAGCAGGGACCGAGCAACGGGAGCTCACCCCGTCGTGGGGATTCGAAACGCCAACCTTCTGATCGGCAAGTCCTAGGCTCTGTGGTTTAACCCACAGCACCACCCACGTCCCTGGATTAGTTCAAGACCGTCCTTAAAAGAGATGGCCAAATCAGTATCTTTACGTTTGCAAAAATGAGGGGGGAAAGAAACCAGTGCAGCTTACTTCTGCGTAGGCAGAAAGCTGTGGGCCTGGTTTTCTCGATTAGGAAGCTGTTCCGTGTCATGTCAAGACACTGGTGCATCTAGATCAGTATGGACTATTTGACTGGTGGTGGAAGAACTGCAGGAGCCTTTCTCAGACTTACTTGGAGATGCTAGGAATTGAATCTAGGGCCATCTGCATGCAAATCCTAAATACCAAGAGTGGGGGGGGGGGACTTGTGGCCTTCCATGTATTGTTGGACTCCAACTCCCATCAGCCCCAGCTAGTATGGTCAAGGATGATGGGAGTTGTAGTCCAGCAACATCTTGAGGGACTCTGGTTTCTTACCTCTAATATCTCCTCCAGTTGATCCTTAGGTCACACGTAGAATCATAGAATTGTAGAGTTGAAAGGGACCCTAAGAGACCCTAAGAATGCAACACAGCCTTTTGGAGGGGGACTGCACCCCAATAAACATAAATTGTTTTTGCAGATTTTCCTATGTAGAAGTGCCCCTCTATTGAGTTGAATAGTGATGCAATGAGCTTCATTACTACAATGGAATCAGCACCCTTGCAAGGGGTGGTGAGCTCAGGAATGTGCAGGATGGTTTATTCACTGTGTTCAGGTACAACCATGAATCTTTTATTTGTGCGCCACATGTGTGATGTTGCCATTTGCAACATACTGAGACTGATGTACTCATGTGTGAGGCCCTCAATAGCTCAGTCAGTAGAGCATGAGACTCTTAATATCAGGGTTGTGGGTTCAAGCCCCACGTTGGGTAAAATATTGCTTTGTAACCATGACACCTTCCTGGTGGAAAGGTAAAATACACACGTAATAAAGAAATACGGTATGGCCAACAATATGTCAGAGATGTGTTAGGTTTTTTATGTTATAATACATTAGCAGGAGGAGGGGAAGAGGTAGAGGAGAATTAACCCCAGAAACATGGGAAGCTGCCTTATACTGAGCCCATACTGCCTACACTGACTGGCAGCTGTTCCCTGGGATTTCAGACAGGGGTCTCTTCCTGGTGACACTAGGGATTTGAACCGGCAACTTTCTGCATACAGTGCAGATGGCTCTACCCATGAGCTATGGATTTTCCCTGTAGAAGATGAAGAAGAGGGCCTTTCCTGTGGTGGCCCTGCATTCCTAGAATACCATCCCCAGGTTTGGTCCCTCCTCATTGGCCTTCAGGCAGGCCCCAAACACCTTGTTGAATGAACCATGGTGCAGTGTTTTAATAACTTTTCTCTACTGCTGCTATTTTAAAGCTCGGGAGATGCTTTTGAATTTCAAATTTTAATGTGGTGTTTTATTGATTTGTTGTAAGCTGCCCCAGGGTCTGGGCTTCAAAAAGCAGGCCGGAAATAACAAGACGGATCATGTTCCTTCGTGTTCGGAGGCAGCATGCAACTGAGTTGCAGTTGCTGGGCAGCAACGTCACAAAGCGATACCGCTGTTGTGCACTGCTTATGGGATGCCCAGAAACATTTGCCTGACAAGTGTGGGAAGCAAGATGCTAGACTATAGAAAGATAACCAGCAGGAAAAGAGGAAGGAGAGTCTCCAGGGCCACAGATCAATGGTGCGGCATCTGCCTTTGCATGCAGGAAGTCCCTGTTTCAATCACTGACATCTCTAGGTCAGGCTGGGAAGGCAGAGAGCTGCTGCCAGTCCATGTAGACAATTCTGAGCTAGATGGGCCAATGATCTGACACAGTAGGGGACAGCTCCCTATGTGTTCTTCCTCTCTCCCTTCCCCACCTACCCTCTGCCTTTCTGCAGATGAAAATCACACCCTTTCGGGATGTTTCTTTCCCCTTCTATATTGATCTCTCCCATAGTTGGGCTTGCAAGATTTTGGGCAGAACCTGTATTTTAAAACACTTCTTGTGCATAGCACTTAGTTGAACTACTGTGGTTTTTTTTAAAGACAGGTGCGTTCTTCTACAACATGTCATTGAAGTAGTAACAGTGCATTGCTGACTGGATAGCTCAGTTGGTTAGAGCGTGGTGCTGATAATGGCAAGGTTGCAGGTTCAATCCTTGCATGGGACAGCTGCATATTCCTGCATTTCAGGGGGTTGGACTAGATGATCCTCAGGGTCCCTTCCAGCTCTATAGTTCTACAATTTATACTGGTCGCATCATTCTGCTTTATTCGTTATCATGCAATGCTTCTGCATTATTGCCACACAGAAGGGCACTCTTGCACTACAGAGCAACAAAAGCAGAACCAAAACACACCTCGGGGCATTTGTGGTACAGTGGTGCCTTGCAAGACGAAATTAATTCGTTCTGCGAGTTTTTTCGTCTTGCAAATTTTTCGTCTTGTGAAGCAATGCACCCTGGGTATTAACGGTTTTAAGAAAAAGGAAACAAACTTGCAAGACGTTTTCGTCTTGCGAAGCAAGCCCATTGGGAAATTCGTCTTGCGAAGCAACTCAAAAAACCAAAAACTCTTTCGTCTTGCGAGTTTTTCGTCTTGCGAGGCATTCGTCTTGCGAGGTACCACTGTATAAAAAGTTACTGGATTCCAACAGGAAGTTGCAGGACACACACTGATGGGTGATGAAGCAATGTGTCTGCCCCAAAGCTTTTATAGGTGCAAACAATATTGAAAGTGAGATCGTGTATAACCACCCCGATACCATCACAATGATACTTTACTCAGAGTAAACCCATTGAAAACCAATAGGTCTAAATTAGCCACACCCATTGGATTCAATTAATCTACACTGAGCAAGACTAATATTGGATACAACTCCATGAATGCACAATAAAAAAGGATATCTGCAGGTACCTCTCAGGCCACATTCAAACCATATGATACCACTTTAAACAGTCATGGCTTCTCCCAAAGGATTCTGGGAGCTGTAGTTTCTTAAAGGCGATGAGAGTTGTTATGAGGTCTTCTATTCCCCTCACATAGGTAAAACTCTCAGATATCCTTTTGAAGACTGATTGATCGTTGAAATACTCTGGGAACTATAGCTCTGGGAGAGGAATGGAGATGACAATTTCCTGTTGTTTTAAATTCTTGGAAGGAGGGAAATAAGCACCTTGCATGGCTTACCTGTTCCTGACCAAGGATCAGGACCCCTCCTGGCTTAATGGGGTGCCAAGGAGCTAAATTATCCCCCGTCCCAAGCTTCTCTCCATCCTGGAAAGCTTCCCACATTCCGTCCCTCGTGGTCCACGTCACGCAGATGTGGTGCCATTTTCCATCGCTAATGAAGAGTGGGAGCTGGGCGACCTGTTGAAGATAATAAAGGTTATTGTGGATGCCTGGAGTGTTACACCCAAAGGGTGAGTGCCTGTCCAGGGGAGGCTGGTCTGTGTGGCTGAATGGCATGTTGCATCACCAACCTCAGCATGTCTTCAGCCAAATCTCACTTGCCTGCCTTCTCACCTGCACCCAATCCAAGCGAAGGCCCTGCCTATCAGCTCCCTCCTCTTTAGTCTCAGCGTTGCCCCTTGTAGAAGCGAGGAGGAAGAGGATGGGGACAAAACTAGAATGAATTGATTCTGCCAGTCACTGACTCTACCCACCATTGGCCTCTTTGCCTTCCTCCCTGGGAGTCCCAATGGGCACCAGCCGCCATTGGCACAGACCACACTGATCCTGAGCCAGTCAGTGGCTGAAGCACTCTACAAAGAACAGACGGTAAGGTTGGCTAGGGCAGGAACATGGCTTGCAATCTCTGGACTTTCCCATTTTACAGCCAACAGGATTTTGCTGCCGATTAAACTGGAATCTTGGTTCGTATTTTATGGCGAAGCTTGGCAAATCCTACATGTGTCCAATCAGGGAGGAGAGGCAGATGCTAAGCGGCAGGATCAAGCTGAACTGTAGAATTCAGCAGGGAGGAAGATGGGGACAAAACTAGAATGAGTCATTGACTCTGTCACCTCCTGCTGCTGGCTTCGCTGCCTTCTGCCCTGCTTATCCCAAAGTGTAACAGCATCCATTGGACCTGTTTGCTGAGCGGCAAGAGCCTAGTCCTCAGGAAACCCAAATCCTAAAGTAAAAGAGTTGTGAAGATTGGACACTAACACACTGCAGCGTTCTCAATGGGGGGCGGCAGAAGGAGGTGCATCCTTCCCAACAATCCTGCTGTCAGTTTGCATTTCTTAGTGCAGAAAGTATTGATCCGACACGTAGAGATCTTTCCTGTTCTAATTAATTCAAGAGGGTTCTGCAAGCTTCTCTGTGGGAAATAAACATGCAGACGGTTCATAATGTTTGCGTTATTCCTTCAGAGAAGCTGAGTACTGTACAGCTGGTTTAAACTAGTTGTTTTATCTCTTTCTGTCAAGGTCATGCTGACTATAAAAGTAAGGCCAGAAGGAGCCTGGGTTTCACTTTCACTTTCTATCTCTTTTCCATCTGGTGTGGTGTTCTGTACATAGTACAGTGGTACCTCTGGTTGTGAACAGGATCTGTTCCAGAGGCCCGATCGCAACATGAAAAGAGCGCGACCCGCAGCGGCACGTCTGCACACATGCGGGTTGCGATTCGCTGCTTCTGCGCATGCGCGTGATGTCATTTTGTGCTTCTGCACATGCGCAAGCGGCGAAACCTGGAAGCAACCCTTTCCGGTACTTCCGGGTCGCCGCAAAACATAACCTGAAAGAACGTAACATGAGGTATGTCTGTATGCTTAGTGTTAAACTTACTTACAATAACTCTAAACCTTAAGTTAAATCTGCTGCAACTGGATTTCCTATGGATAGTGCCAGTCCTGAATGTATGGGATTTGTGACCACTATGTTCCTTTGCCTTCAGTAGCAGTAAAGCTCTGCTGGATCCTGCATTTTAAGTTTTTACTCTGCTAACTATACATTGGAGTTCTGCTCTGGATCAATACTGATCGGGGTCATTCCATAAAGCTGAGTGTTGGAAGATTCGGGGCAGGGGAAATAAAGTGCTTCTTCACACGGCGCATAGCCCAGCTATGGAATTCTCCACCAACAGCTGCAGCCAAGGGTCACCAACTAGGAAAGCTTTAAAGGGGAATTAGCCACATTCATAGAGAAGTCTGCCATAGCTACTAGTCATGATGGCTATGTGCTACATGCAGTATCAGAAGCAGAAAAGCCACAGCTCAGCGGCAGAGCATCGGCAGAAGGTCCCAGGTTCAATCCCTAATGGCATCTATGAGTGGGGCTGGGGGAATTGCCCCGCCTGAAACCCTGGAGAGCTGCTGCCAGTCTGTGTAGGCAATACTGAGCTAGATAGGCCAGTGGTCTGACGCAGTGTAACACAGCTTCCTAGGCCACTGAATGCTGGGGATCATGAGTGGATGGGAGTGCTGTTGCGGTCAATCCTGCTTGTAGGTTTCCCATAGGCATGTACTGGCCGCAGTGGGAACAGGATGCTAGACTACATGAGCTGTTGGTCTGATGAAGAAATACAGTGGTACCTCAGGTTAAGAACTTAATTCGTTCTGCAGGTCCATTCTTAACCTGAAACTGTTCTTAACCTGAAGCACCACTTTAGCTAATGGGGCCTCCCGCTGCTGCCGCCACCCCCCCCCCCCCCGCGATTTCTGTTCTCACCCTGAAGCAAAGTTCTTAACCCGAGGTACTATTACTGGGTTAGCGGAGTCTGTAACCTGAAGCGTATGGAACCTGAAGTGTCTGTAACCCGAGGTACCACTGTAATCTTCTCAGCTATTTTGTGTTGGAAAGCGAAAAGGCCTGACATACAGTCTGTCACAAAAACTCTTGTCCTCGGTTCCATAAATACAGTGGTACCTCGGGTTACAGACGCTTCAGGTTACAGGCTTCGCTAACACAGAAATAGTACCTCATGTTAAGAACTTTGCTTCAGGATGAGAACAGAAACGGTGGAGGGGCGGCGTGGGGGGGCGGAGCAGCGGCGGGAGGCCCCATTAGCTAAAGTGGTACCTCAGGTTAAGAACAGTTTCAGGTTAAGAACGGACCTCCAGAACGAATTAAGTTCTTAACCTGAGGTACCACTGTATTATTTGGAGATTCCAACCAAACATCAGGAAGAACTTTCTGGCAGTAAGAGCTGTTTGATAGTGGAACAGGCTTCCCTGGGAGATCGTGGGCTCTCCTTCCTTGGAGATTTTTAAGCAGAGGTTGGATGGCCATTGGTCGTGGATGCTTTAGCTGAGATTCCTGCATTGCGGGGGGTGGACTAGATGACACATGGGGTCCCTTCCAATGATTCTACAATTCCTTCTATCTATCTGGAATCATTGTAGCTCCCCAGTGGTAACAGCAATATCCTCTGAACAGGCTTAAATACATTTTCCTTTAGAATTGCCTAGTAGAATTGATTTTTGTACCTGGATGCTGATGAAGCCCTGTGTGCATATATTATGAACTGTGGCAAATTCCGAATGATGCACATGTCTCTTAGCAACCTCTTATAACGCTCCCAGGGATTCGATGTTTATGAGGCTACCACAATGCATCTGCACAGAACAACAGGCCTTTTCCCCTCCCCTCCCCTGCTACACACAAACACATTTCTCCTTCTGACAGAGCCTTATTTTGACCACATTTGTAATAGGTCAGTTGCTGACTTGATTAATTGTTACGTGACTTACAGCCTAATTTTAAAGCGGCCAAGCCAACAAGCCGCACTCTGGTGAAAGGAGCTTCTACCGGCAAAGTAATTCAAGAACTGTAGCTTTACGACCTGATCAATCAACTGGGAGAACTTGCAGCAGTGCAAGTCTGGGAGCCTCATCCTTCCCTCTGCAAGCAAGTAAACTTCATGCGGCCTCCCAAATCTTCACATTACAAAACAATATGCAGAATGAAACACAGCCATCTTTCAAAATTCACCTTTCTTTGCAGTGCAGTTCTGCAGACAAGTAATGGGTACCCAAAGTACATTGGTGAAAATAACGTGCAAAAATGTGCTATATTAGCAGAAATTGCTTTGCATAAATGTGTGCATTAGGCAAAATTGCGTACAAATAATGTTCCTATCAGGAGATATTTGCACTAAAATGCGAATGAATTTCCATGAGGATTTTTATTGTATTTGATGTAAAGGTGTGGGGAACTTAAGATTGGGTAAAAAACGAGAAAGCGGTTGGCTCATCTCTACTTGGAACCAAGTCCCATTCAGTTCAATGGGACTTGCTAGGGAGCAGGTGTGCACAGAATTGCCGCCCCAGGGGCCAAGTGCCAAGACACTTCATATGCCTGTTTTTGGTTTTAACAAGAGTGGGGCTCAAATGCATTGACCCTCCAGACAGAATGAAGAATTGCCCTACTATTTTAGCAGGGCAGGGTAAAACTCTGCTACATCTTAGAGTGCAGCAGAGCTTAATCCTCGAACATTTCACTATTGCACAGCGGGAATTCTTTTTTTTTTTTTTCCTGCCTTGGCTGATGGAAAGAAATGGGATTCTCAAAAGGAAGAAGAAGAGTTTGGATTTCATATTCCGCTTTATCACTACCCTAAGGAGTCTCAAAGCAGCTTTTTTCCCTTTCTCCCCCACAACAAACACTCTGCGAGGTGAGTGAGGCTGAGAGACTTCAAAGAAGTGTGACTAGCCCAAGGTCACCCAATAGCTGCATGCGGAGGAGCGGGGAATCGAACCTGGTTCACCAGATTACGAGTCCACCGCTCTCAACCACTACACCACACTGGCTCACTGGAAGGCAAGTCTTTCCTCACCTTGTCATTAATGAGCAGCTCAATGGGGTTGTTCCCCCACTCGATCAGCACCACTTCATTAGCTTGCCCAGGGACAGCGTAGGAGAAGGGTGTCCCTATTCCCGGAGAGGCACTCGACTTCAGCCACAAGCACACAGTGAAGGCATACAGCTCAGGCAACGTCTTCTTGATCTTCCCATACAAGTAGTTGGTGCGGAGAGGGAGGGAGACTTTAAATTCATCCGGCGATTTGAAGGCGCTGGTACCTACAGCCATATCCCAAAGGACACAAGGTTACCCATGTAAATTGCAGGGAGGTCACTCAAATAAAGAAGCTGATTCATTGCACAGGTTTTACCTGTCAATACTTCTTTTTTAAAAAAAACTTGTAAGTAACCATTCAGTGGTACCTTGGTTTGCATACAGCCTAGTTTACGACCATTTTGGATTATGACCAATTCAAACCCGGAAGCGCACATCCCGGTTTGTGATTTTTTTATTTTTTTATTACAACCCAGTTTTTTTGGAGGCCACATTGGTGAAAGCGCACCTTGGGTTACAACCTGTTTTGGTTTATGAACGGACCTGCGGAACAGATTATGGTCGTAAACCATGGTCGTAAACCAGCGGCACCATGCTAGCTCCTCAGCAGGTGGGTCACTGTTGCTTACCAGAAGAGGGGTGGGTGAGTCGGCGGGAAGGTTGGTGCAGTGAAACACAACAGCAGAGCCAATCTAGCACTCCTGCAAGTGCGTTTGCACTGTAGCAACCTCTCCACTGCCTTGCCTCCATCCCTCCTGGGTAAGCAACAGCAACCCACCTGCCAGGAAGCTAACACAATGGCTCAGTCTCACCCAGAGAGCAGCTTCTGGTGGACAGCAGCATTTACTGCAATCTCCTCTGGGGTATGTGGAGATTATTGAGCGTCATGCCACAGGTGCTGAAAAGATATCCCTTGCCCGAGTCCCTGAAGCAAGCATTGCAGACTGTAGGCTGTCTGGGTCAGGATTGGAAATATAGGAAGCTGCCTTGTACGAGTTCTGACAATTTTATCCATCTAACTGGGTGTTACATACTCTGACTGGCAGTGGCCCCTATGGTCTCAGGCAGCTTGCTCCTTTTAATTAGAAATACTGGGGATTGAACCCAAGACCCTCTGCAGAATATGTGTATGGTATCTTCGTTCAATTAGACGTTCTGATTCTGTGCTTACCGGTGAATGGCTGCCTTCTTTTTAATTAAACAACAACAACACTATGTGTTTTATTTCTTCCTTCCTCTGTGTGGCATATATATATATATGAAAGAAATTGGCAAGCACATTCATTTGCAATGAAGCAGAACACAAAGCCTTTGATTTCTATGGAGCAGACCTCACCGTAAATGTGTTTTTTACACTGAGGATATAGGTAACTTACATCAAGACTGCATGTGGCAATTTCCGGCAGATCTCGACACTACCTGTCCCAAATGGTTTGCTTTTAAAGAAATCTAGCAGGTCAGCTTTTTTAAAATAGCTTTTGACTGCTTTTAAAGACCTGGGGATTTGATTTGCAGCAGTGATCCTGAAGCTTTCTCAGACTCATTTTCCCTTTAAGTGTATTTGGTTGCAAGTTCTGCAGCAGCCTGCTTGCCTCTGGAATCTCTTTCTATGAATGCATCACCACCCTATTAAGAGGTTAAAACCCATCTGTGAACAGCACCTGCCCCTGGGGAGAAGATGAACAATTTCATTCCATGCTGCCTTTCACCTTGGATGAAAGGTTCAGTTAATTTTTTATCAACGTGTCCATCTTTCAGCCTGATTCCAAACATGTTTACTCAGGTTCAAGCTGGATGCAGATTTACTCAGGTTCAACGCTGGTCCTGCACCTCTATAAAGGGTCAGTGTGATTTAGAGGTTTAAGAAGGCATGGGAAATCCATGACTCTCCAGATGGTGCTGGACTCCAGTTCCCATGAGTCCCCGTCACCATGGCCAATGGTCATAGATGATGGGAGCTGTAGTTACACAGGAGGACCTCCTGTGTACAGAGATAGAGAGCCTGCAGAACTCCAGATGTGGCTGGACTCCAGTTCCCATCAGCCCCAGCCACCATGACCAATGGTCCAGCTACCATCTTCCAGGCTAGCCTACCTAACAAGATTGTTGTGAGGATAAATGGGGCAAGTGGGAAAGAACCATGTATAACGACTTAAGCTTTGAGGAGCAAAGGTGGAGTATTTAAATATAATGCAATGTAAATATTAACCATTGCAATTATATGTGATATATAATTATCATTTATTGCATATATCAGTTGCTCATACCAAAAAATGGCTAAAAGCTATTTGACAAAACACAGCACCTAAAAATGTTTTAAAACTGGGGGGGGGGACGGACGGACAATGAGCACTACAAAATACACAAAGCACTCGTCCAGTAACATTTTAATAAGGACAATTCCACTAAAATATGACCACTACCATAGGACACAAGTTAATTACCAAAGGCCTAAGCAAAATAAGTCTTGGTGCCTAAAGATGGACAAGGATGGTGCCAGGTACATCTTCCGGATGAAAGCATTCCAGAAATGGGATGGAGCACCACTTAAAAAGCCAATTTTTGTGTGGCCACCCTCTGTCCCTCCCTCGGGGGGCACATGGAAAAGGGGCTCTGCCGAAGGCTACAGAGTCTGGGCTGGTTCATATGATGGCAAAAGGGCAAAAGGTTCCCCTCACTTTCTTTATACCAGGCATCCCCAAACTCGGCCCTCCAGATGTTTTGGGACTACAATTCCCATCATCCCTGACCACTAATCCTGTTAGCTAGGGATGATGGGAGTTGTAGTCCTAAAACATCTGGAGGGCCAAGTTTGGGGGTGCCTGCTTTATACAACCTGGGGACACAATCTAAATCCCTGGCCTGCCTTAGATATTGTTCCGTTTGCTCTTACAATGGAACCTTGCACACACAAAGAAACACACTGTATTAGAATCCAAGCCAACACACATTTGGTTTCCAAGTGATCACCCATCAGACCAGACCTGCTGAGCTTCAACAAGCTTGTCGGACTGACAGGTCATCAGACCATAACTTGGGACCAAATTTGAGACAGAACCAGGCTGAACCACATTAGTCTGTCGCCGCCACATCTAATTTCAGTCTCAGGAGTTGAGTCTTTTTTCATTCCGCAGATACTCATTTCCAACAGTGTGTGTTTGGGACTTCATCCTGAGAAGATGCCTCCCGTTCCCCATGACCATAAGAGAAGCTGAGCTGAGTCTCACAAAAGGCCCATCCATCTATTCCACCATTCTATTCCCTCGGTGGCCAACCAAATTTATTTGTTTGATTTACATTTCTTCCAGTGGGAGGACACAGCATGAATTAAAACAAATACAATGAGTGTATTAAAACACACAACAAGTGTCAATACTTCTTTTTTTAAAAACAACTTGCAAGTAACCATTCAGTGGTACCTTGTTTGCGAACAGCCTAGTTTACAACCATTTTGGATTATGACCAGTTCAAACCCGGAAGCGCACATCCCGGTTTGTGATTTATTTATTTTTTGATTACTACCCAGTTTTTTTGGAGGCCCCATTGGTGAAAGCGCACCTTGGGTTACAACCTGTTTTGGTTTATGAACGGACCTGCAGAACAGATTATGGTCGTAAACCAAGGTACCACTGTATTAAAAAAGAGCACTGCAAACCCTTAAAAACATTGAAACACACACAAAGTAGAATATCCAGCCATAAAAGACCCTGCCAAAACAGTCAGCTAGTAGCCAAAGACCTGTCTGAACAAACAAATCTTTTGTCTACCAGTGAAAGGGAAGCACAGAGGGGGCCGGCCTAGCTTCTTGTGGAATGGAGTTCCACAATCTGGGAGCAGCCACCAAGAAGGCCCTGTCTCATGTCCTCACGAAACATGCCTGCGAAGGTGGTGGGACCAAAAGAATGGCCTTTAGGGAAGCATTGATTAGCATTTGGGAAGGTTGCAAAGCAGAACAGGAGCACAGCAGCCTTCTCTCTTCCTATCACTAGACTTCCTCTATCTCCAAAACATCCCTGTAACTAGCGCATCATGGCAAAAAAACTAAGTGACCCAAAATTAAGATTCGCCTGCTTTTGTTCAACAACAATAACGAACAACAAAAAAGAGAAACCAGAGGTGCTTATGTGGTCTGGAGATTTATTTTAAGGAATGTTTGCACTCTTTCCCCATAAAAGTAATGGCATGCCCAGATATGTGCAACCTGGCTCCTGCAAAGGCTGGGGCTTAACCTTCACAAAATGCATCCGTTGGCACAATTCGGAGGTGCAATCATTAATTTGCCTGAACAAGCCTTGATCCAGACTTGCTTAGTACTATAAATATCATTTAAAGTGAATCTATATTTAAACAATTCACACACTCTTGATCTGTAAAAACAGGGGGAAAGGGAAAGGAAAAATGATTATGCAGACAGTTTCGTGTTATTCCTCCCTTGCCATGTGTGCTTGAAATTTAAATACACAAACTCTAGCCAAGCGTGCTGTTTCCCAGTAATTAAATCTAAGGATCTGATTAAATGATTAGGATTAAGAGTGTCCCCCAGTGGCTCCAGGAGTAATCCACAGTAAAGGTTGCGCATTTGAGACAGGACATGCTTGCCCCAAGGTCTGTGGAGTGAACAGAAGTGACATTCAGCAATTAATTAAAAGCTAAAAAGAAAAGGGAAGTTTGTCTCATTTCACAGCTTGCTCAAAGGCAAAGAAGACGTCTTTACAGGTAGGGTAAGTACCTCTCTCTTCCTCTGTCTACCAATTAAACTAACTGATAGGAGGTTCAGGACAAACAAAATGCAGTACTCCTTCACACAACACTTAAAGTTAGACTGCAATGCTGCAAACAATAAGCCCTGCTGAATCCAATGGGACTTGCTTCTGAGCATTACATGGACAGACTTGTGCTATAGCTTATGGAACTCATTGCTACAGGATGGTGGTGATGGCCACCTGCTGATATGGCTCTGAAAGGGAATTAGACAAATTCATGGAGGAGGAGAGGTCTACCAGTGGCTATTAGTCGTGATATTTATATGCATTCTCCAGGTTCAGAGACTGTAAACCACTGAATACCACCTGCTGGGGAGCCAAAATGGCAGAGGGCTATTGTCCTCATGCCCTGATTTTGGGTTTCCTTGGAGGTATCTGGTTGGCCACTATGGGAAACAGACTGTTAAACAGTAGACGCTGGTCCACTACGGTGAATGGGACAATGCCCAGTCTACCTCAGCCTGACCTCAGCACCAGCCACCACCATTACACCCAGCAGTTCTCAAACTTGGGTCCCCAGCTGTTGTTGGACTACAACTCCCATAATCCCTAGCTAGCAGGGCCAGGGATGGTGGGAACTGTAGTCCAACAACAGCTGGGGACCCAAGTTTGAGAAATGCTGGACTAGATGGATCCACAAGGCCTCTTCTTGCTTTGCAAATGAAAAGTGTGCTAGGGGACCGCAGGAATTCCATTGCCAGAAATGGATCGTGCAGGACTGAAGCCACTTCTTCCTTGCTCGACATCATCCCTTTGAGATCGTGAGAATGGATTCCATGTAGTGATGGAGACATGGCAGTAGCCTCCAAATAGCTACAGGACCGCCATGCAAAGATGGAACAGGCTTCTTATCTGTTGCTCTGGAGAACAGGGCTAGAACCAAGTGGTGGTTGTCAATTGCAGGGAAGGAAGCAGGTTTAAGCCGAACATCAGGAGATGCTTCCTAATAGCCAGAGCTTTTTGACAGCAGGAGGTGGTGGGCTCTCCTTCACTGGGTGTGTTTTAAGGAGGGGCTGTACAACCATCCGTCAGGAATACATCAGCTGCATCCTGCATTGCAGATTCTGCACTGAACAAGAGGGGGTGCTACATAAACATAGGAATATAGTGGTACATCGGGTTAAGTACTTAATTCGTTCCAGAGGTCCGTTCTTAACCTAAAACTGTTCTTAACCTGAAGCACCACTTTAGCTAATGGGGCCTCCCACTGCTGCCGCACCGCAGGAGCACGATTTCTGTTCTCATCCTGAAGTCAAGTTCTGAACCCGAGGTACTATTTCTGGGTTAGCGGAGTCTGTAACCTGAAGCGTATGTAACCCGAGGTACCCCTGTATAAGAAAAGCCCTATCTGATCAGGCCATTGGCCAACTAACCCAGCATCCTGTTCTAACCAGTGCTGGATTTACGTATAAGCTAAACAAGCTATAGCTTAGGGCCCCACTTGCTTGGGGCCCCCCAAAAGAATTAAAAGGGGGGAACTGGATGTACATTTCCAAAATATAAGACAAAAAACAAATAAAACAAAACCTACATACAGCAACAGTGTTTTGTGTTGTGTAGGCTCCTATGATGTAAGTAATGGGCCCCGCCTGCTAGCCTGCTCCCTAAAATATCACTGGTTTGCTCATTTCTATATATAGGGTGCCTACATTCTGCATAGATTGGTTGCATGGCAACATGTGCAAATGGCTTTAGATGCCTATTAGGTCCATAAATTACCATACAGCATATATTCAACATGAAAAACAGAGACAATTTGTTGTTGACAAAGGACAGCTGGACATATAAAGGGCTCCATTACCTTCAGTAGCTTAGGGCCTCATCAAACCTAAATCTGGCCCTGGTTCTAACAGTGGCCAACTACAGTGGAGGTACTGCACATCCATCGTCCAAATGTGTGTAGAAGTCTGCACTCAGGATGCCCTTATTCTGTTATTTATTTATTCAGCTTAGATTCAGACCAATGCAGTAACGCCTGTCCCCATCCACTACCAGAAATACAAGTTGCTCCAGGCATCACTGCACCCTAAATCAATACACAGGACTGGAGTGTTGCAGGACATCTGAGCTCCTGCTGAGTCAACAAGTCAAACAAAAATAAACCCACGCCGGAATATACAAAGGAGGATGTAAATTAGGCATCATCATTACCTCTTTCTAGTTCAGAAACCCTTTCAAGAAGTGCGTTCAGTGCTGCCTCTGTCCTTTGCCGATGGGTGGAAGTCTCATTATGAAGCAGGGATTTCTCGTTCTCCAGGTCTGCCACTTTGCTTAAAAGCTGGCGCTCTAAATCTCCCAGCCTCCTCTGAAGCATCTCTCGGAGATCGTGAGGCAGGGCTGTATAGGACACGTTCGCTCGGAGCTGATGCTATAAAGGAGAGGGGACAAGGGGGAAACAAAACAAAACGCCACAATTCTCATTCATTAAACTTAACGAGACACTAATACTATATCATCTTCTCATATGCCCCAGGGCAGCTGGAAGTCAAGCATATGCAGCAAAAATTGAGCTTCTGAGTTCATATATCTCACTGTATGGAAAACCATGTGTGCAGATGGGAGACGTGTGTACATTTCTCCTCTGTGATCTAACAGCCGGGGACGTATATGCAGAACCCGGTAAACCACCCTCTCTTTAAAAAGCTGGATTTCCACAGATCAGCCTTTCAGGGCAAGAAGGAAGAGAGCAGCAGGATTCAATTCATCTAATAGCTGATTAACAGTATCCCAAGGGAGTAATTCCCATTAATTTCAAGGAGTCTACTATGAGTAGGAATAGCATTGAATACAACACTGTTAATATTCAAATAAGCATGATTAGGAACACAGCCTTATTTCAAATTCCAATTTATAATGCAGTAATAGTTCACGTTTGAAAAATACATCTCCTTTTAAAAAAAACTAGCAGTGAGGGTGGGGAGATGAGCTACGTCATAAATAAAACAGGCATTGCAAAACAATGAATTAAAGCAGTCCACACAATCCCCAACAGCCAGACCTTACATATCTCATTCTAACAACTGTAGAGGGTTGCTGGAATAAACAAAGTTTTAGCCTTCTTTTAGGAAAGCAGAAATGGAGGGTCTTGGCAAGTCAACGATACCCTGCAAAGATGGAGCAATGCTAGAAATGACCTGGCTTCATGCTCTACAAGAGCAATTCAGCAATCAATACGGAGATCAGCTGTGGGAAAAGGACTTCTGGAAGTATAGAGGTCTCTATGCTGGCTGCAGCTGCTGGAAGCTGAAAACATCTGGAGGCAGTGTTAAAAACTCAGATATATAAGCTAGGAGCAAATTGGCTCCTTAAACCTGGGTTACAGTCACTAAAACAGAATGCCTAGTTGCCATTTTGGAGCCAGATGGCTCGAAAGTCATATTTTTCAAAACAACTTTTTGGTTCCTAAAATTCATTCCGATTTTGCAGATAAAATATAATGGATTGACTTCTACAGGCTATGTTGCTAGTGTGTGCCAACAGGCGAGATCCAATGATCCCCAGGCATGCAGCTCCAGAGAGTAGAGACATCAAGTGCTGTCCTGGTGCCCCAATAATCTTCACATGGTCGCAAGTGGCCGATAGCAAGGTACAAAATGCACCCAGCGCCTGGCTAATTTCGAATGCTATCTGGAGGGTATCCTATTGGCTACCACTGGGTCAAACCAACACTTTCAGTTATGACCAGAAGTCAACTTTTTTTACTTACAAATGGACGGTTGATAACTCTTAAGCCGCTCCATTCTACAGAAAGTGACGTCACTTCTATGCAGGTATGTTTGGGGGGGGGGATGTGTGACTTTGGTGGCATGCAATAGCTCCTACAGGGGCATTAGCTGCCAGATTTAACATTTCTTTGCATGAACAATTGTTAAATGCTTATGGCACATGTGACAAAGATCTCACGCCAATCTAGACATGTGATTTTGGGGAATGCAGATAAATTTGTGTAAATCGTCACTGAATGGCTAACTCTTTGAATCCTTTTACTGGAGCGTTCATGAGGGTGCCTTTGAACTGTGCAATAAAATCATTGCTGCTAGCCATTTTATTTACATTTTTATAGGCCTGATGTTACTGAGTTCATCCATCCTTATGTTTATTCAATGTCATAGTCAAGAAGAAGAAATGAAATGAAACAGGGGGATACCTGTGACCTCTGGGCCACAGGTTGCCTCACTGTGCCTCACAGGTAATCAAACAAAGCATCTAGCATTTCCAAAGGTGCTGCACCTTACTGATAATGTTCCTTTCCAAAGAGGAAGGGGGAAAACTTGTCCTTAACAGCTGTATCCTTGATATTTGATTACTATGAGACTTCCTCATTATACATCGACGGCACTTCAAGCAAATGTAAGAGCAGCTTCAAACACTGAATTCTGCATTGATTACAAAAAGCTTTCAACCATGTCCTTCAAAATGACAGCTGGATTGGGAGAGGAGATATACTCTGCATTAATATTTAAGCATCAGTGACCACTGGGCTGAAAAATAATAATATCTAAAATAATCATATCTAGTAATAAAAATAATAATATCTAAAATACTGTCTCATTCATTCCAATTGTCTTTGTAGCAGGTTGTATAGTTAAACTGTTGAGAAGATGAACCGGCACTTAACACTTAAAACAAAATAAAAACCCTCATGTTCTTACATGGCACCATATGCCAAGGACACATTATCTAGGATGTCAATGTTACACTGCAACCTCTTAAGCAACTATGTTCTTAGCCGAGGCTGAGATTAAGAAAAAGAAATGAAAAGCACCAGGGCAGGGAAATAAAACCCACAAATCTCCTCTCAATCCATTTTATTGGTAAACACACATAGAACATCTATACCTTCTTGTGCTTCCATTGGGGGAAATAGCACCTCATAAACACCAGTTCTGTAGTTTGTACTTGTTGCAATCAATTTTCACAAAATCTGCACCAGGGCTCAGAACAAGCATTGCCTTGCCAGGAGCTGGTGAATATTTTATTTCTTTGGATTTCTAATAAATTGACCAATTCCGGATCTCACGTCCCCTTCATATTCTCCCTCTTATGCCTGGATTAAAGTATAGCTTCTCTGCTTAATGTGATAATAAAGTTCCCCTTTTATAAAAGAGAAGTTCAAGAAAGTGATTTACATAATACCTGAGCAGCCTTTCTTTTTAAAAAGAATCCCATTAAAGATGAGACGATGACTAAGAGTTTCTGGGAAATGAAGCCTGTTTATTGCAGTGTCCCAGAAGGTTGAAACTTCACTAATTGCTCCCCTGATAATCTACGACGTATATATTTAGCGGGTGACAACAATCCCCTAAGGAGAGACGCACCTTCAGCTGCCTAGAAGATGAAACTATAGGTTACAAATGTTGAATGGCTAAGAAAATGGCAAAAAAGAAGACAGGCGGGCACAAATATGGAGTTCTTCCCCCCAAAATGACCTGGTATTTGAACTTGGAACAGCACCATACTATAGAATGGACCAGAGGCATAGACTAGGAATGAAGATGTTTCACACAATTCTTTAGATATGGACAGCAATAGACTATTTTTAAGAAAATGAAGGTTGCAAAGATGCTATAATGGGATCTGGGCACTTCTTGATGGGGGATAATATCAAATCCTGTTCCTCGACACTACAACTACTCAGAAGAATGTGTAGATTATTTATGCAGCAGTATAAGAATAGAACTGCTGGATCAAGCTCAACATTTTGCACTGGCCAACTAGCCGTCTCTGGCAAGCCTGCAAACAGGGCAAAAGGGCTGCCGCCGTGCTCAGCTGTTGCCTCCTTCAGCAACTGGTATTCAGATGTACAGTCCCCCTACACATGGAGGCTCCATTTAGCCATCATGCTAGTATAGTATAGTGGATAGAGTCTGGGGTATAGATTGAGGAGATTTGGGTTCAAATCTCAGCCCCAAGGCTTTGTGGATGACCTTGGGGCCAGTTAATGTATTTCAGCCTGTGACTGTCACACAGGGATAAAGATAGGAGGCGGCATGAAGACGAGCAGTAGCAAAATGAAAGAGCATCTGTTTTGCATGCACAATTTCCAGCTTCTCCAGACAGGTCTGAGAGAGACTCCCTCCTTGTGAAACCCTGGAAAGCCACTGCCAGTCAGTGCAGGCAGACTGAACTAGCTAGACTAATGGTCTACCTCAGTATAGGGCAGCTTCCCGTGTTCCTATATACATATCGCTTTCAACGCTGTGGAAGAAGGGTTAGAGCTGAACTCAGTGATACTTACAATGCAATGCCTACTTTAAAAAAGTAAATTCCAGTGTGCCCTGAAGTGCTTGCTCCCTAGTAAGTCTAACTTTTAGGATTGCAGCATAAGTCTAGCTTGCCTCCTTTCCACACCAGTAGCCAATTTTCAGCATCCCGGACACACAAAAGGTTGTTTTATGCCTATTAGGACTCCCTAAGAGTCAAGTTTCAAAGGCAAAGTGACTTTCTCACCTTCAAACCAAACACAAGCTACCTGGCATCAGTCACCCACAAGGATGCCGCTCTCTTTTCCAAAAAGAGATGGAAGTACCACAAACAGCTCCCACCCCGCACCTAGCTACCACCTGTCAATCACCCCCAACGGGGTGCGCTCTTTTCCCACGACCAGAGGCCAAACTGCAGCACCACAGACAGCTCCCGCTCGGCACAGAGCCCTCCCCGCTATCCATTACCGCCAACTGGCTGCCGTCCCTGCTTGGCGAAGTCGGCGGCTAACTTTCAGCACCGCGGACAGCTCCGCCCGCGTTCCCCCGTCCTCACCTCCAGATTCTCCAGGCGATCCTTGAGCGTCTGCATGGTGCGGCTGAGCTGGTCAATGATCTTGGCGGGGTCGCGGGGCAGGTCGCCCATGGTGTCCTTGCCTTTGCCGAACTCCTTCCTCCACGTGCCCGCTTTGCCGTCGGGGGTCTCGCAGCGGCCGAGCTTGGCGGTCAGCTCGCGGATGGCCTCCCTCTGGTTCCCGATGGTCTCCTTCTGCTGCAGGATCGTCTCCCGCAGCTGCAGCACGGTGGCCTTCAGCTCCTCCTCGGGGGGCAGCCCGCCCCCTTGCATGGGGATGGGGGGCAGCGGGCAGCCCGGGTTGGCGGCGTCCAGAGGCAGCGAGGTGCACACGAAGCGGCTCCCCGGGGGGCTCTCCTGGGCGCCCGCTGCCCCCCACGCGGAGAAAGCCAGCCCCGCTAAGACAGGCAGCAGCATGCCGGCCGGTGGGGTGGGGTGGGTGGGGGCGCTAACTTACTGCGGGAGGGACCGGCTCAGCATGGGGTTGCGGGGAAGAGGCTGCCAGACCCGGGAAAGCCCCTGGGGTGGTGGTTTCCAAACGGCTTGCCGTCGGGAAGCGCCCAGCGAGCGTCTCTCCGCGCGGGGAAGCACTTTTCTTCGCAGGGGAAGAAAGTGCGGAGCGGGAGAAAGCTTGCAACGCCCAGCAGCAACTCGTTGCAAGAGACAGCAAAACTAGGATTGCGCTGGCGAAGCGGCTCGCGCGCTCTTAAAAGGCTGAGCCGGGTAAGCTGCGAGGAGGGAGGGGGGCGTGGGAGAGCCGGGCAAAGGGAGCGCGCGCCGTGGCGGCCTCTCGCTCTGATTGGTCGGTCGGTTCGGAAGCCCGCGTGACGCCTTCTCAGCTCTTGGCCGGCGAAGAGTGGAGAGAGAGAGAGAGAGAGAGAGAGAGAGAGAGAGAGAGAGAGAGAGAGAGAGAGAGAGAGGGCGGGAAGCTTCCTCATTCGTTTCCCGCTTGGGAGAGAACGAGGGAAGCGCGCGAGGAGGATGGGGAAAGGCGCGTGCTCGCTGGGGGGCGGGGGCGCGCTGTTTTTTGGCGCGAAGCAAAGCGCGGGAGAGAAGGCGCGAAGGCTCATTTCGCTTTTATTCCCTGAGGAGAAGCTTTCGCTTGTTCATCTAACCTGAAGGAGAGGTGTCTGGGCTCAAAGCCCGTCGCAGCTCTTCTCTCGCATGTGGGTTGAAACCGTGAAATAATAATAATAATAATAATAATAATAATAATAATAATAATAATAATAATAATAATGTGTGGTGGGCAGTGTCCTGTAGTGGCTACAGTCACTTACGGACTTATTGTTAAAACCGTGTTTATGGAAGACAGTCTTACTCGGCTAGGAGTGATCGCCAAAGAAGAACAGTGCTAGACCTGGGAGACCAGGGTTCAAATCCCCTCGCTTATCCATGGAGCTCACCAGCCTCTCCTCTTAGCCTACCTCGCAAGGTTGTTGTGAGGATGAAATGGGGAGGAGGAGAGCCAAGTGTGCCACCTCGAGCTCTTTGGAGGAAAGGTGGAATAGCAATGTAATAAATAAAACTGGGGAAACCTGGGTGCAAGTCACTCCTCAGCGCCACAGCACTTGTACATTATCTTGTGCTAGTCTAACTCATCTTCTTAACCTACCTCACAAGGCTGTTGTGAGAATAAAAGTGAGAGAATGTGTGCTTTGAAGGGTAGGATTGAAATTTAAAGGCAAGCACTCTGCACATTGCTCAGAGGCACTTTCTTTGTTATAATGCAATACTATGAGCTGTGGTAAGTCTGGGCACATGTAAAGCACCCTTCAGGGACAATGACCCAAGAGATGTGCTGTGCAGTGATGTGTGAGAAGAAACTACACCTTTTGGTATTTCATATTTATTACTTTATACAACATGACTTTCCTCTGTGGTGCTCAAGATAGCATAAATAGATTCCCCACCAATACTTCACCCCAACGCTGTAAAGCAGACTGGGCTGAGAAGTAGTGACTCGCCATGGTCCTGCAGTTTTTGCAAGTGATTGTTATTCATTTGATTTATTTATTTAAAACCTTCATGTATCTCTGAACTGCAGTCGTCTCGAAATAGTTTACAAAGATACAGTGCCCTAAAAGTAAACATCAGTTATAACGACAAAAACAAACATAAAATGCCTGCTGGCAGGAGTGTCAGCTTGGCCCTGCGATCGTGGGTGCCTGGGGCCATGCGTGTCACGCAGTGTGCATGGCCCTGGCACCGAAATTTGTGGGTGCCCTGTCCCTTCATGGGGAATTTTGTTCCCCAGGAAGTTGGCAGCTATGCCCACTGGAATAAAAAAGTCTTCAACAGGTGCCATAAGGGAGGAAGGCCTGTCAGACATCAACTGGAAAGGAGTTCCATAAAATTGGGTGCACAATGTAGCTGGAGACTCCAGACCAGGCTCAAGGGTAGCCACGCATAGAGCACATTGCAATAATCAAGTTGTGTTGCCATGTTGCTCTGCACTGTGAGAGGAATGGTGATGTAGCAATTAAAAAATAATAATTTTTCATTTGCATTTTTTTAAATTCCACAAATGCTTTGTACAAACTTTTTCTATAGCTTCAAATGTAATGGTGATAAGAAATCTCCACCCTCCTACTCCCAAATTAATGCCCTGCCTTTGTTTTTGGTTTGTTTTTCAAATTTGAAGCCTTTATATTGCTAACCAGATACATTATTAACCACCCAGTGCCAAAGTCTTATTCATATTAACACCTCCTTTATAACATTCCCAATATTCTTCAAGGCTGAATCCTAATTATTCCAATATGTTATAAAAATTGACCGTTTTTTCTCACTGCCTTCCTTATCGAAACATAATAATGCTTGTTAATCATTTTTTAATATTGCTTTTTAAAAATGTATTTAATCAAAACCATACAATTCAAAACCATATAAAAAATGAGGCAGGGGTTCCCACCCTCCCATTTCCATCCCCACAGATCACTTTACAATTGCTCTCGGTGGACCACTTAATGATGTTTCTGCTTGTTGCATCAATGGTAAAGCACTTCAGTAGATGCTGCATGATTTTTAATGGTATTTTCACCAACACTCCATGAACCACCTGAATGAAGCTCATGGACCAACTGGTGGTCTATGAGTCACACAGTATGGGAATCCCTGAAACAAGGAAATAGAGAAAGAAGGAAGGAAGGAAATACAGAGAATAAAAATGAAAATTAAACTTCTCCCACAACAAAAAAAGAGAGGTACAGATTTGGGTCATAATTCTTGGGAAGAATAATAGCATGTTGGTTAATTGTTCCCTCTTTTTCCAATGTCCAGGCTGTGAATGTCATTACTTACACAGCCAGATTGGCAACATCTGTCCATTAGAGGGAGGCAGCAGTAGAAGTACTAGAAGTTTGCAGAAGTATCAAAAAAAAGTTTAGTCCTATAGAACGAACCCTCAAAATAACCCAGTGTAAATTGTGACTGGCTGTTTTGTGTGGGTCGGAAAATCAGGGGCAGGGCCATTCTGCCTAGCCCAAGAACCTTGAGCAATAGGCAGGGCCTCCTGGCACCAGTGCTGAGAATCTTCCTGTGGAGCTGTCTAGGTTGACACCTGCTGAAGAACTTTGTCAGAGGAGAAGGAGGAGGAAAAGCCACCCCTCAGTCTCTGAGAAGATTGGCGCCAAAAGGCCCAGAGTCCAATCCAAAGAGCCATGACACAACATATGTCTACAGACTTTGAGTCATCATGTGGCTCATGAGTAAGGGGTCTACTTGTGAATGAGCAGTCCCTAAAACTTATTTACTACCAAGCAGCTGCAGCTAGAACAGGCATCCCCAAACTCGGCCCTCCAGATGTTTTGGGACTACAGTGGTACCTCAGGTTAAGTACTTAATTCATTCTGGAGGTCCGTTCTTAACCAGAAACTGTTCTTAACCTGAAGCACCACTTTAGCTAATGGGGCCTCTTGCCGCCGCCGCGCTGCCAGAGCACAATTTCTGTTCTCATCCTGAAGCAAAGTTCTTAACCCGAGGTACTATTTCTGGGTTAGCGGAGTCTGTAACCTGAAGCGTATGTAACCCGAGGTACCACTGTACAACTCCCATCATCCCTAGCTAACAGGACCAGTGGTCAGGGATGATGGGAGTTGTAGTCCCAAAACATCTGGAGGGCTGAGTTTGGAGATGCCTGAGCTAGAATGTGGTTTAGGAGGCCACAGAATATAAGGTGATAGGGCTTGGCTTAACTGAGACTATGCTGTACCTTGGACTGTACTATCTTAGACAAGTGTTTTGGTAAAAGGCTTTTACCTCATTGGACTGAGATCCCAGGCTTTGAGAGAATCTTCTGGAGCACAACAGGGAAGGGAACAGCTGGAATTTTGGGCAGCAATGCTCCACAATGCAACATTTTGTTGCAGGCCCCACTTGTATACTCAGTTCAAGGCAGGGGACAGATCTGAATGAGGGACTACCTGATTAATTACTCATTTTCATTTTTTAAAATCCATATCCCACTTCTCCCTCCGCAAAGAAGCTCCTTGCAGCAGCCGACAAAAATATGTGCGAAAATGATCCAACCATTAAAACCCAAATTACCAAACTAGAAACAGCAGCACATAAAGAGCAGAATTAACAATATATACATTAAGCTGCAACAGAATTAAAAAGCTTGTTTAAAAATGAGTGTCTTCAGTTGCTGGTGGAACACGAATGAAGAGAAAGGTTGTTTTTATTCTTTTGTTATAATCTTTTTAACAGGATTTATATGCAGCTTAATCATCAAATTCTCTAAGCAGCTTACATAAAATATACAATAAAATTACCAATAAAGTCAGCAGTTTAAAAAATATGCGTTGTAAAATAATATGTACATATTAAAATACATGTCAAATGTAGGTGTCTGGGTAGGCTCACTTAAACAAAAGAAATCTTCAGCAGCTCCCCCAAAAGAGTACAGCACTTGCCTGATATCAAAGGGCAGAAGTTCCAAAGTTTAAGTGCTGATCTTTGGTATTGATCCTGGGGCTGAGACTCAGCTAAGGTTAACTCTGCCTGCCCTCTAGTGGCTAACGGTAACAAGCCCACACCCATTCATAGTCGAGTCTTCTTGTTTTCAGTTCCATCTGCACCATACATTTAAAGCACCTATGTCACTTTAGCAGTCATGGAGAATTCTGGGAACTGCAGTTTGCTCAAGGTGCTGAACTTGCAAAGCTACGATTCTCAGTACCCTTAAGAATCTGCAGTTCTCAGGAATCTCCACGACTACTGAAGTGGTATAATACTACTTAAAATGTAAGGTATTAATGTTTCCTTTGTTAGGAGAGCATTACACAGCTCTTCCTATAAGGAATTTTTTAAAAGCAAATCTATGTTGGCAAGATCCAAACATGAGTTGAACCACATTTTGTTAGGGCAGAACCTGATTCTGACACTCACCAAAAACATTGTGGACTATCTGCAAGCCTCAAAGTGAATTCCTCCCTTTGATGTGACTTTTTGCAGGCCTCAAGTACTAAGGCTGAAATAATGGCACCATTGGTGCAGACTACACTGATTCGAAGCCAGTCTCTGTCTGTGGCTGAAGCACCCTGCAAGGACTGGATGATAAGGTTAGCTTGTGCAGAAACATTGCTTACAACCCCTGGACTTTCACATTTACAGCCAATGGGGATTTTGCTGCTGATTACACCAAGATTGTGGCTTATAGTTTATGACCGAGCTTTGAAGTTCTGACATGTGTCAGCCAGCCAGTGAGGAGAGCTAAGTGCTAAACAGCAGGATTGAGTTCAACTTTCCTGGCTATTGAGCACTAGTGTGCAGTACGTGCAACAGAGCTTTGTTATGAGAACGAAGTGTTGTTCGGTATTAAAGCCATATGTCTTTTGCTTTGACAGGCAAGGTCAATACAATTGCGGAGAAGTCTAACATGGGCAATATGAGATATGGCACATCCTTTTTGCTTGGTGAGGCCAAGCGCATGGTGGAGATGGACGGATTGTCTTATATTAGCACCATCAGCCTTCGCTGTTGCCCACATTTTGCTTTGTCATCTTAGCGCTAAGCAAAGATAAAACTTCAATTTAATACGCATTAAACACACTGCTTGAAAAATACAGCTGATGTTTATATGTTTATGAGCATATAACTCTTAATTTTGTGCAAACAGCATGCATCAGTTGTTTATTGGATTGAGGGAGGAAAAATCCTTTTAAAAAACACCGCACACACCAGCCTGCTGCTTTTGATGCCCATCAATAATTAGGCAGTAAAGGAACCAGATTTTTTTCAACAGGTTTCATTATTACTCATCCAAGCTGTTTTCACATAGATGCTGCCAAAGAAAACTATATCCATGCAACATATTCATGCAAGTCAGCTATATATTTCGTGACGCGATAAATATATTACGAAAGAGAGCTTTATAGCTGTAGTGGAAAGATTTTTATTTTTTTTAACTTCATCGCCCTAAGGGCTGTCTGGCAGACTCACCATCTCTCTTCAGCCCACGGATTGGATTTTTAATTTTTAATTTAGCATTGACAATTTCAGCTGCCTTCAAAAGAGCTTTGTTCTTTTTGGGAAAGGCCTTTGTGTTCTAGTTTGTGTCATTTGCTGCGTTTGAGGCACTGTTTTGAAATGTCTAACCCTGAAATTTAGGAAGAAAGATTTAGGGCACAGATGGGCTAATAAAGCTGGATTTTTGCTCAGATGCCTGCTGAAGGCTTCAGCCTGCTACTAGCAAATACTAGGGAACCCCAAGCAAAAAAATTATTTACCTTCTAGCATAGAGCCGAGAAAGCTCCAGTATGTGGAGACCAATCATGGCCTGCTAAGAAGTCCAATTTGGCCCTCCAAGCCATTTCCCCCCCTAAAACCACACCCACCTGACATCACTGATGACATTGACTGATAGGTAGGGCAGGGTGTAATCCTCCAATGGCTGTGCTGAGGGAACAGGACCACACAGCTTAGGCAGCAAGGTTTAATCTTCATTCATCAGCTGATGAGGACACTCAACTCTCACTCTCCCCTCCTCACACTCCCAGTTTTCCTTTTTCCTTTTCCTACTGACCCTTAGGACACATCAGTACCGTACATCTAATTCACACAGTTTCCCCCAAGGGATCCTGGAAACTGTTGCAATGTTTTAAGGGTGCTGGGAATTGCAGCTCTGCGATGGCAAGCTATACTTCTCAGGATTTTTTTTGGGGGGGGGAAACCATGTGCTTTAAATGTATGGTGTGGGTGTGACCCCAGTGTCCCATGGTTTCTGAACAGGGGCAGTTCTCACTCGGCTGGTTTGGTGAAAGGGCTGCCACCTGGGGAGTGGGGGTGATTTTTATTTTTTTAAAAGCTGAGACCCTCTAGTTTTTCAAAAGAATTTGAAAGCCTTGCTATCACTTCATCATTGCTCCTGCTCTGAAAAAAGGCCTGGAACTATGCTCGCCTGCATTCCCCTCAAGGCAGATCCATCCATGAGGCCAAGGTGAGGTGGCCACCTCAGGTGGCAGGATCCACAGGGACAGCAGTTGATCTTTCTTCCCCCACCACCTTTGTTCCTGATACAGATCTTCCCTCACCTCTTCTTCCCTGGCAGGGAACAAGCACCATTTTGGGGTCCACCTCAGGTGGCAAAATGTCTTGGGCCGGCCCTGATTCCTCTTCACTATGCCAGGGCTTTCATCATGAATTCATCGTGTCCATGCTATACTTTTCATAGGCTATTCCTATTAATTCTTCTTCTATATATTTTGTTATCTTGGATTGAGTATGGATTTTTTTTCTTCAAAATGAAAGCCTGTTTCTTTTCATTAGTAAACCTTTTAGAGGATACTTCATTTCTGTTTTTGCCAATAGCAGGTTTGAAGAATAATTATGAAGAACATGGGCATTAAGGCAGCTGATGGACTTATTCTGTAGGAGTGTTCGCTGGTGCTGTGTGTACCCTGAATTACAATGTGAGTTGGGCTGATTCATGGAAGGTTCTCCACCCCCTCCCCTCCCCAACGCTGTCAGCTTGGTCTCATTTCTCTGGGAAAACTTTCCCGAAGACTCTCTGCCTGGGAAAGAAAATCACATCCCCATGGCTCCATTTTAGAAAAGTCTACAGCCCTACTTGGGAACCTCTGGCCCTCCAGATAATTTTTGGAATCCCATCATCCCTGAGCTCTGACAACACTGGCTGGGGTTGATGGGTGTTAGAGTTCAAAAACTTAAATTTAAAAAATGCTCAAAATGTGTAATATAGCCTTGAATTCTGCCTCCGTCCTTACATCCCACTTTCCTTCTATCTTTCTTCCTGTACTGCTTTTGTTAGTGACTGATGATGAGAGAATTATTTCTTCACCCCCGTTACATTCACAATGCCAGAACGTCAGGTGTTTGGCCATGATGTGTCGTCTGCTTCCTCTTGCATTCTAATGGGCATTACAAGGAAAATGAATGTTGGCAGCTCTTCAGGGATGCTTGATTAACTCAGAAAGCCATAGTTTCCACACAGTGCAATCTCTATAAAGAGAATTATCTGCGTTTCTTTCATTCATACTTTGGTCTCTTAATCAAACTATGCAAAATAAAGAAACAAAAGGAGACGTTGATCCATTAACAAAATGCCAGCACTGCAGTCATTGCCATAATCTGATTCCAAACAGTTGCACTTTTCCAAGGACGCAAACACACATTTCTAATTACTACTAGGTGACTCTTTCCTGCATGAAGATTATCTCCAGTTAGGAAAACTTTTGCACAGCTTCACATACAATCAAGCTGGCACCCAGGAATTTTGGACGGAGAGGGCTTATGTGAAGGACATGCAATATACAAATGTGACACTAGATAGCGACAGTGAGCTATGACAAATTCAATGTATTTTTCAAAACTTTTTTTTAAAAGCATTTTCACAGCATTTTTTATATGTGTGTAGATTCTACCCCTGTCAAGGGCTGTATTTTCCCTTGGGGATAACCCATCAGGGACTGCAGGCCAATTGTGGATGGGGTTAAAGCCAAAAGAGGGTGGGATTAGTAGGGGGGGAATAAGGCCACTTGTTTCTCTCTCTTTTTCTGCCACCTCTTTTTCTCTTGGTATTCCCCCACCCAAATAAAGCCTGAGGCCACAGCCTTGCTAAAGCTTCTCTGGTCATTGCCTAGAAGAGTGACTGCCTGGGAACTACAGGTATGGTGCTTTGGGTTTCACAATGCAAGAAATGTGGGTTTTAAATGCCTAAGCGCTCCCCAGAATCTAGAGCTGGCCCTGGTAACCTGTAGTTTAGCCAATGGCTGTTGCAGAGAGGATTTTCTCAGTGGTTGTTCTTCCATTGGCTGCCTAGTTCCCCTCCTCCACTGAATTGCTATCTTGTTAATTGCTTCATAGATTTAATCTGTTTAGTATCAAATGTAAGACACACTTTGTGCCTTTTGCTGCTGCCGATTGTTCATTTAGGCTGTTTCCTTATCTTACAGGTGGCTTATTCTAGCAATTTTTTATATATTGATTTGTTTAAATTGTTCCACATTGATTGTAAGCTGCCTTGGGCACATTTTATGGAAAGGAAGAATATTAAAAAGAAAACCTTAAATAAATGAAATTATAGTTAATGGAAGGAATTTCACAAGCAGTCTCCTTATTTGTATTCCATGTGGTCACACATGCATTTGCAATTTGTTCATAATTTTATTTAGAAAGGGCATGGGTTTGCCAGAGCTTCTGTGAAAGCAGCTCTTAGTTAAATCTAGGAAAGTGTGAAAATCAGTCAGATCAGATGTACATGTCTACAGTCAATCTCTCACTTGCCTTTAAGTTCTTTTTTCCGGTTTGTGTGGGCCCTGGCAGCTAATGCAGGTTTCAATCAAACGTCAACAAGCAAAATTCCTCCTGCCCTACAGACAGCCACAAAAATGAATCAGCGATATATTCACACTACAAATTCATTTAGACCCCTGTCCAGACTCGGTGAGGCACAGCAAGTTGAGGGCATCACATTTCATGTTCGTGAGATTCTTTTGTTTTTGCCAAAAGGTATCTTCAAATGTGAAACAGCATGCTCTTAAAATTGGAAAACAACATCTAATGGGGGGGATTCAATTTCTGCCCAAAGATGGAAAAAGTGTCTAATTTAGACATTACTTTCCAATTTGGTAATGAATTGCATCTAATTGCCTCTTAGGGAGAGAAAGACATTATGGCGGTAGACCTGCGCCATGTCTGCTCTAAGATTTGCTATAAAGGGAGTGGTGTGATTTAGAGTACATCCAGTAGGAGGGGTGCATATCCTCCCCCCCCCCCCGCTTTTTCTACCTGAATTGTTTAAGGTAGCTATGTCAGCCCTTTTTGCAGCAGAATCAATGCTCTGGGGGTACCTTGTAGACCAACCATGTTCTTGTTGCAGAATTTTGTTTTCATGGACTAGTGCTCTCTTTGTCAGATGTGTGAGAAGTGTTCTGCCCCCAGCCAGTAGAAAAATGGGGCATGGCCACAGATGGAAAAGGGTGGTACTTAATGGGTATGTTTAAGAAGCACAGAATAACAGTACCAATAGTAAGAAGGCATTGTTTGCCTTTCTGCTCCGTATCCGCCGTATACAGCACTGTTTCTGTTCCACGGCAGTTTACCTCCTGCCAAAAATTAATCTATTCATCCCACCGCATGCTATGGCAAAATTATTTCGCTTACACAGTTAATTAAATAAATTACATTGTGTTCTACCGACCAACAATAACAGACAAGACAGTGTATTGGGATCAAATAAGGCCACAACTTTTTTGATTGACAGGTGTCAGAGGTTTGGCATAGGCATTGGGTAACACCATGAACTTCCAGGCCCACTGGCTGGAAGTAAAACCTAGGTCAAACCGACAGCAGGAGGGGGGACCTATGACTTACATCAACTAGAAGCACCCACTGTGGGATTGCCATTTTGAGGTGTGCTGTGGCTCCAGCCGCTGCCTGGGCACCTGGACAGAAGCAACTTCCAGATTCCTTTAACTGGATACCCATGATTTGGAGGGGCAGGTAGAGGCTACAACCTCCCCTCCAACCAATACTAAGGCTTTCCCAATGCCAAAGTTGTGACGATTGCTATGAAGTAGGCGAACCCACAAGGCGTAAGCCAGTTTGCCTGCCCCTGATTGGATGAATTTGAGTAGGTCTGAATACAAGGCCTGACTGGCAAGACAAGGCTAGGCTGCCTTGCTGGCCAGGGAGCCACGCAAGAAACAGGGCTTCGTCTGGACTGCGATGCAGCACATTGGGACCCAGCCACAATTTTGCTGCACCAAAAGGTTTAGCGGACTTGTCATTATGTTATTTCCTCTCAGTTCAATGGAAGGAAATTCAATGTGAATGGGTGGGGGGGAGGCATTATCAATTACATGTCATTGCAGACTGAAAGCAGTAACAACAACAAATACCAATTTTATTCACAGGTATTTGATTGATTTCTGTTCTGGACATGGAATGAAATAGCAAACGTCAGTAATTTCTACTTCCACTTGAATTTTTGTCGGGATTCTCTGACATCCCTCTACACCAGTACATACAACCTCCTTTTCCAGCTTAAGGAAACAGACTAGTTTGCAGTTGGCAATTTTCATCTTTGTATGTCAAAAACAAAGACACTGCAGCAATGGGTTGATGGCAGCATTGTTGTTTGCACTAGAAATGTATTGCTGGCGATGAATGCTTTAGTTAGGGCTTTCAGTACAAAGAGGTGGAGGAGTAGCAAGGACAGCCCCAAATGCAGATTCAGCATGAGGCAGAAAACGCAGGGACCAAATAGGCTTTCAAAAGCAATTAATGAGGTCCATGGAACAGTCAGATCCTTTCTGCAGCCTCTGCTGACCCTTCCACGTCTTAGCATCATCTGCACATTCAGAATGCTGCTCTGAGATTGCAGAGAGTGGTTCAAAAGAGTGTTTTGATCCATATTGCTCATTGTAAGTAAAAGACAACTTCACACAACCAGGAAAGGCTGGGGGGAATTTCCTGAGGTTTAATGAGCAGTAATAGTTTGCTGGCAACAGGCTCAGCCTGCCTCAGTGTTGCCAACTCTCCATGGGGTTTCAAGTGGATTCTTTGCTTTCTCTATGGCATATCATATTGATGGAGCCTGGGAAAGGCCATCAAAGCCTGCCTTGTCTTTTGACTTTCAGATAGGGATGACAACTAAATTCAATTCCGTTTGTATTTAAAAGTGAACTCAACCTAATCTGCACTGCCCAAAACAATGTTGTTGTTGTTGTTATGTACTGAAGTTCTCACCCTGGGCCAGCAGGGGGATACTGTAGATAGTTATGTAAATAAGGGATCGAAAGTGACGTTCAGTGATTGGATAGTTTTAGAAAATTGTTACAGTTATGCTGTACTGGAGCTCTATATAAGAAGGCTGACTGAACCCTTCAGTTCAGTTCTGTTCTGGCCTGTGAATAAACAAGAGCTGCTTGAAGAATTGCTGTGTCGTCTGATATGTTCACCCACAACTTAACAGTTGTTGTTGTTGTTTAGCCGTTTAGTCGTGTCCAACTCTTTGTGACTCCATGGACCGGAGCACGCCAGGCACTCCTGTCTTCCACTGCCTCCTGCAGTTTGGTCAAACTCATGCTGGTAGCTTCGAGAACACTGTCCAACTATCTTGTCCTCTGTCGTCCCCTTCTCCTTGTGCCCTCCATCTTTCCCAACATCAGGATCTTTTCTAGGGAGTCTTCTTTTCTCATGATGTGGCCAAAATATTGAAGCCTCAGCTTCAGGATCTGTCCTTCCAGTGAGCACTCAGGGCTGATTTCCTTAAGAATGGATAGGTTTGAATCAAAACACAGCCATCCTTCAAAATTTTCTAAATTTTGCAACACAGTTCACCAGCCAAGTAATGTGTACAAAATGCATATACTAGGAGAAAGCAAGCACACACATGCATAAAACAAAACAAAAGTGCATTATATTAGGGGAAATTTATTTGCAAAGAAAATCTGTATGTTAGGCAAAATTGTATACACAAATGTGTTATAGTGGGAGGGGGGAATCACACCAAAATGCTGATGAATATTCACTAGCACTTTCTGGAGTGGGGCGGGATCACAAACTGATAGGGAATGTGGAGAACTGAATTTAAGATTAGATTAATGAGCAATGGAGAGAACCTGACTCACCCATCCCTACTGTCAGAAATTTAAAAGCATAGGATAATATCATGGTGACAAGCAACCACAAACCTTCGTAAGATTTTATTTGCCCGCATTTAATTATTTATATAAAAATAAAGGGCAACTTTTCAATTCTTTCAATGATAATGAAATAATAAACAAAAGCATTACAAGAAAAACAGATCAAAAAATAAATCAAACAAAACCATTACAAAGCAAAACGGCATTAAAACCCAAGGAGAAAGCATAAGCACAGTAGAAATCTGTCTTAAAATACCTGGTTTGTGACTGGGTGAGGTTTTTGTAGTATCTGTCTAAGAACAAGAAGAGAAAGTACTTAAGTGGACCTAGCTAAGGAGGGAATTCCACAACTGCAGTGTCAACCACCTTGGACAACAAAGGTGTCTCTGTTCCTTGTACCCATCACTTGGACTTGGACCTTAACTAATGAGAGGCCAGAGCACTTAGCCTGTGATGCTTCTCTTAAAGCCACACAGGCTCATATGAGAACATGTCTAGTGTTAACCCTGCATTCCCTTCGCCTCTGGCTTCAAGATACCTCATACACTGCAGATGAGGATTCTGACTTCAGGATCATGACAGCTACCTGCTAGAAATAACAGAAATGAAGGGTGTTAAGCACCCAAATAGATGAAACAGAGCTTTGACCTTCATGCTTATGATAATTGTTTGTGTCTGTGCACAGCTGCAGTATCAAATGATGATGTTTACAGTTGGGATGGGGCAGGACTTGTAAGCTATCTTCTCCAATCCCTGGGTCCATGCAAGAAAGCCAGAGTTGAACCTCCCCAGCAGAAATCTGGAATCTCCAGATCTGCCTCAAATGCTGTAGGCAAATGTTTGGTTGTAACCAAAATTGCTTTGAATACTTCCGGCATTGGGGGACGGGGGGAGACAGCCTGCCTTTTCCAAACTCCACCAGAACTTAGCCAAGTCACTCATCAGAAAATTTTATTATATATTCAGTCAGCGTAATATTTTCCCTCTGATCCAGTTCCCACGATCGGTTCCACATCAATCATAATAACAGTTCAGATGGCTGAAAACCCACACAGCCTTCTGTGCTGTGGTTCCTGTTTCATTTTGAACAGAGGGGTTTTTTCTCCCCTACTTATCAGCCGAAACACTGGCATCTGTTGAATATCACATTTCGTTACAGCAGGAGAGCTCTCTGTGTAAAGCGTTGCAAAAAGAAAAAGGTGCCCCTAACGAAGATCTTCAGTTCTTTCAGTGTCACTGCCACCACCATTTATCATATCAAAAACCAAGCTGTGAACTGGTGTTGGCTCAATGAATTGTTCCTCTAGCTTCCCACTCTTGCCCTATTCAATTGCAGGGTGATCAGCTTACAGTGCAATGCTCTGCATAGATACTCAGAGAGAAGTCCCATTGGGTTTAATGGGACCAACTTCCAAGCATGTACAGGATTTCAGCCTTATACTCTGATCCTAGCTTTATTATTGCTTCAATTGCTGAGCTACAAGTGTAGAAATCTGCTACTGTATATTTAAGGTGCATCCTATGCCAAGAAAATTACTTTCCCTGGAATAATTACAAGGTAGTTTACAAAAACATGAGCAACACATGAGCAATCAGGGCCGTCTTACCCATAGGCACCAGGGGTGTGGGGCACCTGGGTGCTGGGCTCTCAGGGGCACCAGGCTGAGAGTCCGGTGCCCGAGAGTTGAGTTTGGGGAAGAGCCTGTCCATCGGTTAGAGTGCCACAGCAGGATCTTCTGCTGCGGGCAGCTCTGCGCCGCAAGCTCGGGGGTGACTGAGCCAGCAAGACGCTGAGGCCTCTGCCCTCCTGCACTCCTATTACTGGGCAACTGGGGGGGGCACCAGGTGGATCTTTGCACCCTGGCGCTACATATCCTTAAGGCAGCCCTGGGAGCAATACAGACATACAATAATGCAACAATATGTCCAGCTGCTATAAATTCAGATAAACAAAAAGCTATCCAGAGCTTCATTAAGAGCTGGAACAGCATGAGTAAATAGATGTATTTTTAACAAGCAGCAAAAGACCAATCCTATATTGTTGTCATACCTCACCCTTTAGTCAAAAAAAGGCAGTCAGTGGTAAGATGGCCCTTGCCCTCAGGCTCACAGTCTAAAAGGACATGGCACATGAGGAAAAAAGAGTGGGAGGGAAGAGAGAAAAGCAAGCTCCAGCACAAGGTCTTAAAGTTACAACCAATGTCATTGGTGGTTCTGCTACACCTCCAAAGGGAGATGATTCCATCAATAGCTCTACTCTGCTCACTATTTATACAGTGATCACATTTTTGCTTTCATCAGTTGCTAAGAGTAGAGCAGGCCGGCTTACTTTTGGCAGATGGAGCTAAGGAAAGGGATAGTGTTCAGGAGGAGAGTGGGTAGGGCTTGTAGCACCACTGATCTTTTTAAAAAGAAAAATCAGTGATCCGTATTAAAAAAAAAGTGTTATGATTCATGCTCTGATACCATACATATTAAGGCCTCGTGTGCACTATACATTTAAAGCAGTGTCATACCACTTTAAACTGCCATGGGTTTTTCTTCCAAAGAATCCTGGGAACTGTAGCTAGTTAAGGATGCTGAGAATTATTAGGCGACCCTTTTCCCTCCTCATAGAGTTACAATTCACAGACATTCTTGAGGAGAGGGATTGATTGTTAAAACCATTCTGGGAACTGTAACTCTGAGAGGGGGAACAGGGGTCTTCTGACAGTTCACAGCACCCTTAACTACAATTCCCAGGATTCTTCAGGCTAAGCCATGGCTGTTTAATGTGAGATAGTTTATTCTGATATTGCTTTAGATCAGTGTTTCCCAACCTTTTTTGGGCAAAGGCACACTTGTTTGATGAAAAAAATCTCGAGGCACACCACCATTATAGCCCCATGACGTCAGCGCGCAGCGTCACGCCGGGAGGGACGCACGAAAGTGTAAGTTCCAATTTTTCCCCTCCCCCTTGCCGGGGAACCTCCAAGCTTTGGGGGTGGGGGGGAGGAGGCAGCAAAGCGAGGCAGGAAGGAGAGCGCGGCTTGGCTGGGTGAGCTTTGGCAGGGGCAGGGAATGAGAGCCAAGAGGCGGGCACTGCGGACGGAGGCGCTGCCCGCCGAGCTCGCAGGCAGCCAGGCAGGCAGACGGCGAGAGCCCCGCGCTGGGCGGCCTCTCCTCGCCGCCGCCGCCCCGCCTCTCGCTGCCCGGCTCGCCCGCCTCCCTCCAGGCAACATCTCGCGGCACACCAGGCAACATCTCGCGGCACACTAGTGTGCCGCGGAACAGTGGTTGGGAAACACTGCTTTAGATGCATAGTGCAGATATGGACTAAGATGGCGGGTAGCAACCTTTACACATGTGCTTCTCTAAGTAGGTATGTCATGATATGCTCCTGATAGACATTCCGTTGATATTCGTCATCTGGTATCAGACATTCCGTGAACAAAGTATCCAAAGAAAACTACAATTCCTCAAAAATGCAATTGGTCTTGAGACTGCCAAAAGCTTCTGAAAGGATTTTCTCAGACAGGGTTTAAAGTTTCATTATTTGCTTTGTATTTATTTAGTTGTAAGTTTTGCACACAGAGGAGAAATTGGAAAAACCCAAAGCTTTGTAGTGCCTAGAGCGAAGTCAAGATGTTTTTACTTTTTCCCATTGCACACTGAGTATTGCAATACTCTTCTGCAAATTAATTCATTGAATGCCAATAAGAATCCCTACCGGCAGCCTGGACGCCTGAGGAAATTCCTGTAAATACTGGTTTAGAGTCAAGATCTAGGATTGTGAAACTGACTATTTAAAAGCAAAGGCAAGCACTAAATATTTTCAGGTAACAGAAGCAATCAGGAAATTCATCTGTAGATCAGGCAGGAACCTGGACAATAGTCAAAGAAGAAAGAGTGAGGCAATTGGAGAGAGAGAGCCAAGGGAAGTCTGACGTAGCAGCAGTCAGAATTTCCAGGACTGTGCGCTAATTTTGCACGCACCAGGATTTTATATATAGCTTTCCCTATGGAGCCCTCTAGCCCATCAGAGGACTAGGCTGAAAGTCAGCCAAGAGCTGAAGAATGTAAACATCCATCAATTATGCCAGTTACATAGAATGAGAGAGAGTGCTGTGAACTTCATGGGTTGACTATAGATGGAAAACGTCCAAACACAATCCTGGAAAACTCAGGGCATAACCTGGCTCTTTCCACCCAAATAACAGGAGGGTGGGGATGCACTCTCTACATTAACTTACCATAACTGGGAATGAGAGACCATTTTGATTCAGTTGACATTTAAAGGAGAAGCTACCTAATGACCACTTTCTGAAACACTTTCGGAATTAGCACTTCTCTGAATTTTGCAATGCAGTTCTCCAGCCAAGGAGGGTAAAATATAAAAAGTAGGATAAATGCATACATTAGTGAAAATAACATCCAAAATATTTGAGGGACTGCCCCTCCCCCCAAAGTCGATGGGCATTGCCATTCACATGGTGTGTGTTCTATTATGCAGAGAGGAGCTTGCCTGCCCCCCCTCCAATATTTTATCCAAGTTAGCACCCCTGCTCTGTGGCCAGGTAAACTGCAATGCTCCTGGAACAGGACATAAACACCAAGCATGTGGCTGACATCATAGTGGTGGATCAGAGGATTTACCATTAACGCCTAGCAGAAATCCGCTACACTCTGTGTGCAGCTTATTCCCTCCTATCTGAGGTCTTGGCCAGGACGCAGATGGGCTGTGGGCAGCCAGCTATGCCACAATCTAGGGTCGGGAAAGCAGCTGGATCATGAAGTGCTACCGGCAGAAGGACCCGCTCCGTCGACCAGGCATAGGGCCAGGCTCCTGAACCAATATAGTCAGCAGTTGCAAGAATGAGTTTTTCTATATGTATCAGAATCTGGAGGCCTCCCAAATGAGTTGGTGCTTTTGTATGCACAGTCCATGACTTCTGCAATCCATCCATTCTGTTCTTGCAGCACTCTTGGTCTGAATAGCTTTAGCTGTTCTACAGGAGAGATGATTAAGAAGGAGCGTCTGGGAGGGGGGGATTCAGAAACTGGAAGGTAAATTCCAGCAATGCCAGGGAGATGTTAGGATATTTCCGTTCCACCTTAAAAGGGAGCAGGCTTTGTGAGTCTGCGCATGTCCTGTTCACAGGATGTTTATGTTTGCTATTCCTTTCGATTTCTCAGTCGGTCGGTCGGAGACACTGACTCAAAACGGTCATGTTTTTCTTTGTTCTGATCAACGCTAAATAAAGTCTGAAAAAATGCTCTCCTGCTGTGCAACTTTCTGGCTGTGCTTCTGCTGATAAAGAGTGTGCACGAGCCCTGGAATGTGGCAAGGTATTCCAGAAAACTCGTGTCGCTAAAAGCTGGTACTGCATGACTACAGGGATCGATGGATCGTCCGGCACACGGCTTGGGGCCATGATGGACTATATTTCCCTGGCAGTATCCCAACAGGAGTTTCAATAGTGTGTGTACTAGGACTCAATCTGAGGACTCCCTTTACACACACTTTACTCGAAGCTTGAAAAGCAAATCCAAATGCAGCCCTTATTAGGAAGAATTGATTGCATTTTCATGAATGGAACAGTGCATATTATATGAAGAGATGTGTGTCTATCCAAGGGATGGAAAACCTATGGCAACTCCAGATATTGCTAGACTACAACTCCCATCATCCCTGATCACTGGCCAAGCTGAATGGGACTGATGGGAGTTGGAGTCCGACAGCATCTGTTTCCACATACCTGGTCTATCCTCACCACAAATCACTGCTCTGCAAATCATCTAGAGTAACTTTAACTTGATTTGAGTATGGCTAGGGTCCCTAAATGCAGGTGCACGAAAATTATATTGTTACATCACAATGTGGGGCATGAGCCTGAAAATGCAGGCCTATGCACACTTAACCTGGAACCAAACCCCACTGAACACAGTGCAACCTTGTAAGTAAACATCCTTGGGATTTTGCATTCAGATGGAACCCTCCCTGGGTCAGCTCCCAGTTTGAGGGGGCTTTGGTAAAAGTGTCCCGTGGGGGGTTCTTTCCTCTCTTGTGGGGTCCTGGTGGGCATTGCCTGATAGTTGTGGCAAGTAGCAGCACTGCTGTGAGCATTGGGCAATTGTGGGAACATAGGAAGCTCCCTTATACTGAATCAGACCGTTGGTCTGTCTTGTTCAGTATTACTGAGACTGACTGGCAGCAGCTCTCTAGGTTTTGAGACAGAAGTCTCTCCCAACCCTACCTTGAGATGTGTTGGATCAAAATTTGGAACTTCTGCATACAAAGCAGATACTCTGTCACTGACCTACAGCCCTTCCCCTTGGAAGCAGGTGTGCTCTGAAAGGCAATTTTAAAATCTACTGTGTATCTTGGGAGACCGGGATCCATGGGAACCTCACCTCCCATGGTCCCTTCTGCACTGTGCAGCAGGCAGAATCTATTATTTTGATACCATAAATGGACTTTCCCAGTTGCCTCTGACCCACACACTTATTCATCATTAATGAATAGATTGCTTTTGAACAGTCTGTAGTCCATTCCAAATGGATCCATACTGGGCAGATTTGCAAAATCTGGGTTAAAAATCCAGGTCTGGAGGTCTCTGATAATAAAGAGTATAATGTCACTATAATAGTCTTTTCTTTCTTTCTTTTTTAAGTGCTATAGCAGCTAAGGTAAAGGTAAAGGACCCCTCACAGTTAAGTCCAGTCATGAACAACTCTGGGGTTGCGGCACTCATCTCGTTTTACTGGCCGAGGGAGCCGACATTTGTCTGCAGACAGTTTTTCCGGGTCATGTGGCCAGCATGACTAAGCCACTTCTGGTGAAACCAGAGCAGCGCATGGAAATGCTGTTTACCTTCCCGCCAGTATTTATCTACTTGCACTTTGACGTGCTTTTGAACTGCTAGGTGGGCAGGAGCTGGGACCAAGCAACCGGAGCTCACCCTGTTGCGGGGATTCAAACCACCGACCTTCCGATCGGCAAGCCCTAGACTCAGTGGTTCAGACCACAGCACCACCCGCGTTTAACTAGTAGTAAATGAAGCAGTTATTCAAGGCCAGGAAATTAGCTGTTGCTAAAGCCATATTCCCCCCATTTCTTTTTTAAAATAAAAGCCATCTTTTATTACATTTACTGTTGAGTTCCTTCAATGCTGAAAGGAATTTAACCAACAATACTGCAATTGCTCTTTGATTATGTGAGGTCAGGTTCCATCCACAGGCAATAAACATACAAATGTGAAAGAACGAGGTGGCTGACATTTTTGTAAAAAAAAAAAAAAAAAGACATAACATTTAGAGTCAATGCGAGTATTTATTGTTTTTATGAATTATTTCACAGGCAATAAAAATATATACTGAATGGCATTTCAGTTTTCACTCTGTCTTTTAAATGTGAGGCTTGCTATGGAGTTAGCCACAAATGCCACACTAAACTAATTCCCAGGTTCTGCTGTCAGAAAACTGGATTCTGCAAGAATTGACAACAACAATTTAAAACTCAAAAAATTAAAACCAACAACAAACTAATAAAACTCATAGCAGCTGGCCACAGATGAAGCTAGTGGCTACTTTTCCAAGTTTTGCATCCAATGACTTTAACATTCAAAGTGGAGGCTTGACAGATGGCACATGGTTTCCTCTGTTAATGCTGGGCTCTCCAGTGGTTCCAGTTGACCTCCACTGGGCTCATGCCTGTTCTAGTGACTGCTTCCATTCCTTCTCAGCCTAAATAGGTTCTAAATGATTGTTATGTACTGAGTTGAATAGAATCCAAACTGCAGCAGTCTGATTGGTCCTAGAACAATAGGATCCAAATTGCAGCAGTCTGATTGGTCCTAGAACAATGCAGCAGTATGATTGGTTGGCAGGAACCACCCAATCATGCTCCAGATATAAGTGAATCCACAACCTGATTGGCTTACAGTAGAATTCCAGAATTAACCAATCATGTGCAGCCCATTGTGTAAATAATGTATATAATGCAGATACTTTGAGGGGACTTTCATTCACTCCTCCTCACCACTATGAGCTGAATAAAGAGCATGAAATCACTTTGCGACTCTGAGTATATTTCAATGATCCTATTTCTCAAAGACTTCCACTCTTCCCAAAGGCAATCCTAGACATCAGAGTTGGAACAACTCAACAGGAATTCTTTTTATATGCCAGCTCACACGTTCAAGTTTTCATCCACCCGTCATCGACTTCGTATTACGCTTGCCATATATTTTTGCAATACTGGTTCATGTTTGACTCTGACACAGAAGCTACATATTTTTCTTTTAACTGCAGCAGAAGAGGTGAAGTACTTGGAGGCTGCGGTCAAGAGGGGTTACATTCCGGAATTCAGTAGCCAGTTTTCCAAATCAAGCCATATGTCATGGAAGGGAGGGGATGTCAGAAAACACACTCGGGCAGGTTTGTGTTTATAGAAGGCCTTCCAATCTCTGCAGGCATCATAATGGGTTCTTTGACTCTTATGGTCGTAATGAATATAGGAAACCAGGTTCTGCCCTGTCACTTACACTGATGGGGTCAACAGCTGCTGCCAAGAACTAATGGAAGGCTGGAAATCGATTCTGGAATGAGACATGACTTGTATTAAATGCTGGCTCAGGATGAATGTGATCTCTTAATCAGGGTTGCATATTTAGGGCTTGTCCACATGCTACGTAGTACAAGTGTACAAGCTGGGTTGTGTCCTCCTCAGGAAAATTCATCAGCATTTTACCGAGAATTTAACCTAACACAAACATTTTTAGCAAAGCAATTTGTCAAACATAATGCATTTTTAATATGTCATTTTCACCAATAGCTGTGTTTTTGTCCATACTTCACACTAGTTTTCCTGAGAGAATGCCTTACCCCATTTGCCCAGTCAACTGTTTTGCTCTGCGGAACTGACCCTGTTACAGGTGCTACATAACACTCATTTCCCATTTGTACAAAATGACAATTTTGTGTGGCAGCATCCAAACGTCAGAACTCCCTACCTATGGACACCTGGCAGGGGCCTTCAATGTACTTCAGTGTGGTATAGTGTTTAAGAGCGGTGGACTCGTAATCTGGTGAACCGGGTTCACTTCCCCGCTCCTCCACATGCAGCTGCTGGGTGATCTTGGGCTAGTCACACTTCTCTGAAGTCTCTCAGTCTCAGTCACCTCACAGTGTGTTTGTTGTGGGGGAGGAAGGGAAAGGAGATTGTTAGCTGCTTTGAGACTCCTTAGAGTAATGATAAAGTGGGATATCAAATCCAAACTCTTCTACTACTACTACTACTACTACTACTACTACTACCCTTTTCAGTGCCTGCTAAAAGCATTTCTGTATAGGAAAGTCTATCCAAACATGCAGGATGTCAACACATGTTTTAATCTGTTTTTCAGCTTACCAGTGGTGTTAATTATTAGTATTTGAATATTTTAAATAGTTGATTTTAACTGGTGTTGTGGGGGTTTTTTTACAGATAATTTTATAAACTTGTGTTTTTTTGTAAACCACTTTGAGGTTTCATTATGACCAAGCAGTATATAAAGCTTGTGAAATAAATATATAATCCCCCCACAAGGGGCGGGGGTGGGGCAGGGAGGAGAGCCTTGGCACAGAATGGGAGTGAGATCAAACCCCTTAATGTTCCATTATCAAATTCACTGCCATTTGCAGATGCTCTTTCATAAGGAAACATACTTCCTCACCACACAGCCAGGAAATGAGAGCAGCGTCTGTCTGAGTGGAAGTTCATTTTGGTTTAAAAGCACAGTTGGCACAGAGAAACATGGGCTGAGCAATTGAATCAGCGACGTTAAAGGGACGAGGCTACACAAAGACCACTTACCGTCATTTGACAAAGGTTTTGGGGAGGTTTTTTATTTTTATTATTGCTATTAAGGGAAAAGCTATGAGATGTCATCAAAGGCCAAAGGATTTGTTCCATCTCATTATCTCTTTGCACTCTGTCTATGGAACAAACAAGAATGGCTTAAATTAACAGAGACTTAGCCCTGTCCTGTTGCACGTTGCTTGGAGCTGCTGTGCTTCGTGGTGGGTGGGCTGTGGTGAGTCTGTACGAGGGATGGGCAAATGTGTCCAGCTAGGTTTCTCTCAGTTTCTCTTTTTTGCCAATCTTAAATTCAGTTCTCCACATTTTTGCAGCCATTCTCTATGGAACACATAGGAAAGCATTTGTGTTTCTGTATTAAAGGCAGCAGATACCATGTACCAAGGGTTCAGAGCCAAACTGTACCTGATGCAAGAGATCTGAGATAGTTCAGTATAAATCTGACCTTTGCATCCAGACATTGTTAGGGTTCAGGGACACATCCCAGACAAGCAAAAACATTTGGGGTATGAAGCAGCGCCACTGAGGGGAGTTGTTTAGGGAGAGGGGTGTGGCCTAGGGAGAGGGGTGTGGCCTAGGGGAGGGGTGTGGCCTAGGGGAGGGGTGTGGCCTAGGAAGAATTCCATGGGCCACCTAGAGAAGCCATGGGGGCAGAATTTGGTCCTGAGCTTTAGGTTCCCCACCCCACACCTATATACGATTCGACGAACAAGAAGTGAACTTGTTGCTGGGTTTTTCTTTTTAAATCAAAATTCAAAACTCACGGGAATTAGCAGTGGAAGGGGAGATTTTAAATGTTTCCTGGACACAGAGCCCTTGTAAGCGAGGGCACAAATGTCTGGTTGCTTAGATTCACACTGCAGGTCATCCAGGCAATCTAAATCAGCCACAAGCTTCCTGGAGCAAATAGACAAATTGTATCAAAAGAAGCTCCTTATAGTTATTATTTATAGTTCTCCTTCACCCTCCCTGCTGAGTTCTACAAGGGCAACACAGAGTAAGGAGGGGAAGCTGACAGACGGTGCCACCAGTTGAAAGGGTTGCATGTAAGAAGACAGGCAGCTGAGAGTGACAGTAGTCTGAAGTTGGTCGGGCAGTACCCCATTTGCCCTAATGGACTAAGCTTCATGTGGGGTGAGGCAAACACAGCCCAAGGAGAACTGAGCATGCTCCATGGGGACCAAGTGTTAGTTGGAGCCTTGAACAGCAACATTCCACACTGCAGCACTTTGTAATAAATCTAAAACCTAAATTTACAGTGAGCAAATGCTTAAATGTAAGGCAGCTTCCTTGACTCCATCTGCACTATACATTTAAAGCAGTATCATACTACTTTAAACAGTCATGGCTTCCCCAGAGAATTCTGGGAAGTGTTGTTAAGGGTGTTCCGAGTTGCTAAACGACCCCCTACTCCCCTCGCAGAGCGACAATTCTACAATCCTTCCCAGGGAACTCTGGGAATGGAAGCTCTGTGAGGGGAATTAGGTCCACCTTAACAAACTACAGTTCCCAGGATTCTTTGCAGGAAGCCATGGTATGATGATGCTTTAAATGTATAGTGTGGATGGAGCCCTGGTTCTCTTCCCATCTGTGGTACACTAATTTGCAGATTGTTTGGATTATTAAACCACGGAGAAAAAAGATGCCTGACCATTATCATACTTTGAAAATCCCCTTAAGACAGATCGCTTCCCCTCATATCTCAGGGTCTCTGACCCAGCCTTTGTCTTGGGAAGTTGCCATCTGGCATTTCAGGGACTGGTGAGCAATAAATATGGATGTATGCAAATAGTAACACAGCTAATCAGGGTGATTTTCCTTTTAAAGAAACCTACACTAACCTTGGGCGATGATAGATTGCTCATGAAATAAGTACCAAATTGTGAGGCTGTCTAAGGAGTAACTTTGCTAGTGACTTTTACTCCTCTCTAAATTCCAGCATTCATTCTTTCAATTTGTTGAATTTATTTCAGTGTATTTATTCTATCATCATCATACACAAATCATACATTATACCATAAAACAACCCAATCAGCAATAATTAGCAAGCCACATTTTAAAAAAACTTAAAATGTCATTTGCAATATTATCCTAAATCCTTATACATTGGTACCTTGGTTCCTGAACGGCTTGGCTCCCGAACGGCTTGGCTCCAGAATGCCGCAAACCCAGAAGTAAGTGTTCCAGTTTGCGAACTTTTTTTGGAAGCCGAACGTCCGTTTTGGCTGTTGGCATTGTTTCCGGGGCCAATCAGCCAATCAAAAGCCGCACCTTGTTTTGCGAACGTTTTGGAAGTCGAATGGACTTCCAGAATGGATTGAGTTTGAGAACCAAGGTACCACTGTATTCCAGTATGGAAATCTGAGTTCCAACTAGACACAATTGGTTGCATCTACTACACTAACCATTGAATTAATCCATATAACTACCCTAGGTCTAAACCACTAAGATTTTATTATATTTCTATATGTTCCGGAAGCTGCCCATAGTGGCTGGGAAAACTCAGCCAGATGGGTGAGGTATAAATAATAAAATTGTTGTTGTTGTTGTTGTTGTCATATAGCAGCAAATAAATAAATAAATAAATTTCTGGGGGTCTGCTGTGTAAATAGATATACAAAGATTCTCTCCTTTTTTTGGAATCATTCTTAATGTGTAAGTTTTACTATGTACATCAGGAATAGGGAATATTTTTTGGCTTGAGTACCACATTCCTTCATGGGTAGTCATCCAAGGGCCATAGATCAGTGCTGCGCAGGGCCAGATGCAAAAGTGGGGTGAGCAATGGATGTGGATCTTAAGAGTACATTCCAGCCTTGCAAACATGAGAGGTTTCAATGAACATCCTCCTTCCAGGCAAGCATGCAAGAGGAATGATCACAATTCACAGACACATCCCACTCGGGCAAAAGCACTCAAGGAGGATCTTGGCTGGGAAGAGGCATGCAGCCTGGGGAGAATATCAAGTGTTAAATCTTGGGGGCCCTAAGGTTCTCCAACTCTGATGTGCAATGAGCCCCAAACTTTGTTCAACCACTCTTTTGCCAGTGGGCCTTCTGCACAGGCAAGAGCCTTAACTGAATGATAGGACATCTCCTGCAGAATGCTCCAGCTTCAATCCCTGGCAACTTCAGGTAGGACCAGAAGAGACTCCTGCCTCAAACCCTAGAAGGCTGCTGACGGTCAGTGTGAACAATAGCAAATTAGGTGGACCAACAGTCCAATTCAGTATAAGGCGGCTTCCTATGTTCTCTTTCCATTAATAATTATCATTTCCATGATTATTTACTCCAATTTTTGTTTCCTCTTATAAAACAAGTCTTCATTACATCCAAATTATAGCCTTAATGATGTTAATGCTGGTTTGAGGAACCTTTCAACCTCAATATATTGTTGGATTCCAACTCCCATCAGCCCCAGCCAGCATGTTCAGTGGCCAGGGATAATGGGAGTCTATCAACATTAGAAGGGCTACAGATTCCCTGTCCCTGTATTAACGGGTAACTCGCACACAGTAATTCTCTTGATAGCTTCAGTGGTTTCCTTGCAATACCTTCCCGTATTCATTTTTGACCCTTTGTTTCCAGGCAGCCTGTTTAAGCATGGCCCCTTTTACAGTGGTACCTCGGGTTAAGAACTTAATTCGTTCCAGAGGTCCGTTCTTAACCTGAAACTGTTCTTATCCTGAGGTACCACTTTAGCTAATGGGGCCTCCCGCTGCTGTGGCACTGCCACGGCACAATTTCTGTTCTCATCCTGAAGTAAAGTTCTTAACCCGAGGTACTATTTCTGGATTAGCGGAGTCTGTAACCTGAAGCGTCTGTAACCTGAGGTACCACTGCATTATTAACATGGATGTAACAATACTCTAATAGCTGCTTTTGTTACAGAAAAACTGCATTGGGAGAAAGCAGTTTTTATGTTTCCGTTCTGTTCTGAAGAAATTTCTGCAAGTTTTGATTAACACTAATGAGCCTGGACAATGTTTTATTCCAAAAGGAGTCAGGTTTTATGCATCCAGTTGCTTCAGGTGGCATAATATTAATATCTGCAATAATGAGTGCATTGGCTGCCACCTGCAATAATGACTTACTATTACTTTAGCAAAACACATCCATCTGTTCCAGCCAAGTTCTACAGTGGACCAACTTACTTTATACTTGGAGCCACCTGGTATGTTTAAATGCTTCCATAATGCTCCCGGTGTTATGAAACCACCCTGTGGGTGGGTGTGCATCTTTCCTGCATGTGGGAATATCATACACAGCAGGTACAGTTCATGGCACTCTGGTTAGCAAAGTGATAAATTACAACTGTCAGTTGACGAAGAGTAACTTGTTGCCTGGGTTTTAAGGGGATGCTATTTTTACAGCAGTAATGATGTGGTGTTGATTGTTTGTTTCTCTTCACATTTGTTTTCGAGGTAAAGCTGGACAAAGGGTCCTTCCAGAGTTACTCACTTTTTCTGTCATACTTCTTCTGTTTGTTTGTTTTGAAATACACACTTATTCTGCTTTCGAGCCCATCGCTGTCACACTCCCTGTGTCATACGGGAATGCGACAGTGATGGGCTCATAAGTGTGCTCTTGAAACGAAACAAAAAACCCGTTCAGCACACCAGGCTCTCAGCATGAGGGAACAAAAAGGAAAGGTGAGGTTAGGGGGCGAAAATTTACAACGATGTTTCAGTCGCTTTGCCAATACCTGGAAAATAATTCAGATGCTTTCAGCAAAAGATGAAGATTAAATTTTTGTATTAAAAAAAAACAACCCACAACGCGATTAGTTGCCTCAGGGATTTTAGATCAGGGACAGACAGAACACAATGTAAACATTGTGAAGAACAGGAATTGCTATTAATGATGGGAAAGAGGGAAGGGAATCAGACAAATTTCTTGGTGATGGGAGAAAGCTTTGTGCTGCATTTATTTACTTTACTTTACTTTACTTTTACTTCTTTATATATCCCACCTTTCGTCCAAGGAGCTCAAGGTGGTGTAAATAACTCTCTCCCTCTCCATATCCTCCTCATGACAACCCTGTTGAGGCAGGTTAAGCTGAGAGATGGTCACCCAGTGAGCTTCGTTGGCTCAGTGCAGATTTTATCCCTGGTTTCTGAGATCCTAGTCTGGCACCCTAACCACTATCATTATTATGCATGGTGGTGGTAAAAAGCTTTTCTCTGTTTCTCATGTCACTAGAACTTGTGGCAATCAAATGAAGCTGAATGTTGGCACATGACAAAAAGTACTTCTACACACACGACATAGTTAAACTGCAGAATTTGATCCCATAAGTAGTTGTGATGGCCACCAACTTGGATGGCTTTTTTTAAAAAAAGAGGATAAGGGTATCAGTGTCAGGAGTTCAGCCTACACTCGAGTAGAACCTTGACAGAGACACATGCCCGACTGGCATGTTCTCTCCCTCCTGGTTGATCGTTCGGAAGCTTCATAAGCTTTCTTCAGCCCGAACATCACAGCGACTGATGCCACCGACACCGGCACACTTAGGGATCCACAGTTTGCACAACAGACCTCAGCAACTCATCATTTGGGCTAATCTATTTACATATAAACACACACAGAGCACTGCAACATGGCTCCCTCTCTCTCTCTAGCATCAGACAGCAAAGAGAAAAAGAACAAAGGACAATAGTCCTACTTCACGGAACACAGTAACACGAACATCCTGTCTCTGTCACTTCCCACTCTGTGGAGTCAAAACATATACCGTCATGTGATAGACAACAATCCCATGACTGCAATCATGGAGCAGGAATTCTAACAATCAGTGGCTACTAGCCACAATGGTTATGTTCTCCCTCCACACTTGGAGGCAATATGCCTCTGAATGCCTATTGCTAGGAATCACAAGTGGGGAGAATGCTGCTGTGCTTGGGACCTGATTTTTTGGCTTCCCACGGGCACCTAGTTGGCCACTCTGAGAAGAGGATGCTGGACTAAATGGGCCAAATGCATCTTCTTAAAGAGATTCATTTAAAACATAGTTTGGCCCCTAGTTGCTCAGTTCTTCGCATTCCACCCACTGGCAGCAATCCCAATCAAACCATCTGCAAGCATCTCAAAACACATCCAAAATTGGACCCAGGCACTTCCACTCCCCATAGCATCACAATGACAACCTAAGGCTAACTATTCTGGGTAGACTGAAGAAGTAACTCCCCCTGTGATGAAGTATTCCTTTTAAAATCTTCTTGATTATGTTAAATCAGTATGGCTTGCAGGTGCCATGCAATAATAGCACTGACTGTTCTTTGCTGCCACAATGGATAACTATATAATGTATTCCAATGCAAATGATGAAGACAGATTTTAAAGCAGCATTGAGTACCTTTTAAATAAATTATTTTTCAGGACTGAGAATGCTGAAGAACTTTTCATCACAGGGCATTGCAAAGCGCTGTTCCTGGTTCTGTGACCTTGGGCCACATTTATAACTGATGTGCCTTTCTTTGAAATTTATGGCTGTCATTACGACGGCAGGTAGCGGAGGATATTCAAATGGCAGTGTGTAGAAATGCAGCTGTTATGAATTATTTTGAGGAAGGAAATCAATGCAGGCTGCAATGGGGCTTATTCCCAGATGAGCATGTTTAGGGTTGCAGTTATGTCTGCTGGCCAAATACTAGAGATGGAGACATCCATTTCTCATTTTTCCAATTTTAAGCTCAGTCCTCCACTTTTTCACATCAGTTTGTGAATGGGGGGGGGGGTTAAGTCCTCATGAAAGTTCATCAGCATTTGCATGTGAATTTCTCTGAATGCAAAATTTTGGTATGCGCTTTTGCCTAATGAATGCATTTTTGCAAAGCGATTTTCCCTAACAGAATGCATTTTTGTATGTTGTTTGCAGCAACGCACCCATTTTTGTTCATATTTTACCCCACCATGTGCATTCTTGTGCACATGACTTGACTGGAGATTGGCCGCATTGCAAAATTCTAAGAATTGCAAATGGTCAGCAGTCATGGCACCCACCTCTCTCTAAATCCTGCTTCACAGTGGAAGGCAGTTCAGTATAAGAGGCTTGTAAGTATGTTGCAACTGTCTGGGTTTTTAAAAAACGATAAGTTATCTTTCTTCTTTTAACCGTTTTTTTTTTTTTTTTTTACTTTGTCTTTTATTCCTTTTTTGCATTTTGTTGAATTATTGCACGTTATTGCCATTAACTGCCTTGAGCATGATTTTGTGGGAAGGTAGGATATAAATTTAAACAGCGGCAGCAGCAGCTCTTTTCAAGTTGGTAGTCATGACATCTTGTGGCACTGAATTCCATAAGTTAATTAGGCACTGTGAGAGGATGTGACATATAGTATCATAAGTCCATTCCAAACCTGTGATCCTGTATCTGTGATGTTAGAATCAAATCAGCCAAACTAATTCCTTTAGTAAAGGCCTAAAACAGCCACTTAAGTTCTCCCATTTACATGTTCAAATAGGTTGCTTTGTTGCCATAGAGACAACCTTAGCTAGATGATTACAAAGGGGGAGCTGTGCATGTGAGAGTTTGGCTGATACCAGAAACTGGAGACAGAGAGGCTTATCATGCTCTGTGCTGGACCCAAAGCTATGGCTTCAGGGCCCACCTGGAAACATCATGGGGAGACAAGATATGTTGGAATGTTAATGCTGTGAGACCCTCCATCCTATGCTCAGGTTGTATACATGTGTAAATAAAACTATATATCCTAAAGACCACGGCAGCACTGCCTGTCTTGCCGCCTGAGGTGAAACAGGAATTGTCACCTCCTGGCCTGCTGTGCTGCACCCCACTTCTGCTGCCACTGCTGTGCCCTATTTCTGTGCCCAAATTTGGTGGGAGCCAGGGAGCTATTCAGATTGTTGTCACTCAGCTTCTCTGCCTGGGGTGGGGAAGACAAGTGGTGACACCACATGCTTGAATGCCTCCCAGCATTCCAGCAGTGGGCCAGGCACTTCTTCCACCTGAGGCCAGTGCTTTGCCCCATGTCATGGGTGGCTGACTCTGCTGAAGACATTGCAACCCCCATTGACCTCCATTCCAATGACACTGAACCCTGGATAACTATAGGAAGCTGCCTTATACGGGGTTAAACCTCTGGTCCATCTAGCTACAATCTGCGGCAGCAGGTGGAAGGTTAAATGTAACCCTCCATGCCTTCCTATCTCGCCCTTGGGACTCTCTCAAGGTCATACCCTCTCCCCGTCCACATTGCTCACTGGCTGTGCTCCACGTCCATCACCAGCACTTTTGCTTGGCTGACTGTTCTGATACAGCTGTCCTAAGGTGATCACCACTAACTTGTCAGGTACAATCTATCACTTGGGGTCATAACGATACTCCCAAGCAGTAAACATAGCAACCGTCTAGACAAGTGTGTCGTGTCATAGGCTAAATATTTTAAAAATATTTTCTCAGGGTCCCTAATCTCTGACGCAAACCAGTCATTCCCTGTTTTCTTGTTCAAAATGGTTAATGTTTAACACTGCCCTGTGTCTTTTGAGTTATACACATTTTAAAATGAATTGATAAGGTTTGATTGCTAAGTAGACAGGCAGCTTATTGAGAAAAGTGTCTTGGGTTGCCTCTGTGCCAGTTCTTTTCCTTCAAATTGCCACACTTTGCTCCAGGTGTTGCTGAACTAAAACTCCCATAATCTCTTGTTATCTGGCTGTCTAGCACTCTCCCTAGCTATCTAGCTCTTTCTCTAGCCCTCTGCAGAATTTGGGGGAGTATGAATTCCAAAGGATGACTATGTTTCGGTCCACAATCTGTTTCAGAAACTGTGGATTTTGTAGGCTTGTCTTTGAAGGTGAAATTAATTCTCTGCCATCTCTAGATGCAGCTTATAAAAGCTTGTTTTATAACAGATTCTGAGACATTTGAGAATCTGCATCAGTGTACTACTAATGTAGAGCAGTTTGTTTTTGAACTAGAATGATAGGATGGTGGCTTCTGGAAGCCCTACTCCATCTTGTAGTCAATTGATGATTCTGATGAATCAAAATAGAATCTGACCAAAGGAAATACTAACCACAGTGGGGCAAACAAAGTGGGGGGGGGGGAGTAAGAACAACAGAGCCCCATCTACTTAAAATGCCAATGTTAATTTCATGAATAGATATTAAATTATAGATTTTTATTATCCTGCTCAAATTTATGCTCCCATAACCTCACACCCACACGTGTGGTAGCATAGTAGCAACATAATTTTCTCTCTGCAGGGGATTTCATAACACTGCATTAAAAGAGTGATCATTCTACTCACACATTTTATAGAATTGTTTTCTCAACAGCCAAAAGCACGTTCCCTCCATTTCAATAAGACAGATATTTTGCGGCTGGGAGTGACAGTGAAAACCTAATGCATTTACACCTCATTTTCAGTGCAACTGTTTGAATGGCTTAAGACACAGTCTGCTAGGAACTGCAATGCTGTTGCAAGGCTCCCACGATTTTCAATGGAGACTAAGTAGGCCAAGGGAACTTGTGAGGTGCAGGGTTGTCCCCTTTGATCAGAGCTCTCCAGAGCTGCTGGACTCCAGTTCTCCTCATTCCCTACCAACATGGCTAATTCACAGAGTGGTTTGACAATCAATCTCTCTTCCCAGAGAACTCTGGGAATTTTAGTTCTGCAAGGGGGAATAGGCATCTCCTAACATCTTGCAGCATCCCTGACCGGCACCCCAGGATTCTTTGGGGGAAGCCATGGCTGTTGAAAGTGGAATCTTAGCTCTGGGTGGAATGGAACTGCTACGCTAGCTTCATGGAAAGTGGGTTGCTGTTGCTTTCCGAAAGTGAGAGGGTTGAAGTGGCAGAGAGGTTGGCATGTGGCTCACCTGCCAGGAAGCCAATGTAGTGGCTCTACTCCACCCAGTGAACTACTTTTGGATCGGAACAGTGTCTTAGCTCTCAATATCCCCACAAACATGGAGCTACAGAGGTGTCATGGCCCCTGTATCCTGCAGTGATCTGGACACAGAGTTGGAGACTGCAGGGGCGCCAGATGGGGAGCTGGGTCTGGGTCGGAGCTGGAAGATAGGGAGACCACTGCACCTGAAACATTTGGAGAAGACCTCCCAGAAGTTCCTCCCAGGCTTCCAGGGCCAAAAGGGCCAGAGCCCGCACCTTCACAGACACTTTCCCCTGAACCTGAAAAAACAGGCGACTCCTGCTGCATATCATCAGTCCAGCAGCATTGGGAGCATACTGGGAGGAAGGCTATGGAACAAAGGAGAAGTTCCTGTCTTCAAGCCAGAGAGCTGGCCCTTTAAGGGCCTGAAGTTCTTTCAAGTGGTTAGAGCAGGCATCCCCAAACTTGGACCTCCAGATGTTTTGGGACTACAATTCCCATCATCCCTGACCACTAGTCCTGTTAGCTAGGGATGATGGGAGTTGTAGTCCCAAAACATCTGGAGGTCCAAGTTTGGGGTTGCCTGGGGTAGAGCCTGGAGGAGGTAGTCTGGAGACAAGCATAAAATACCCCTCAGTCTGCTCCCAAGCCTTGTTGGAGTGAGTTGCTTGCTTGGAGCTCTCTGTGGCCCAGTAATCTTGGTCCAGCCCTGCCTCCAGTCTTGTTGCATTCCCCATGGGTTCAGACAGTGGTCCAGAAAAAGGCCAATTTGTCCCCCTTTTGGCTGAAGCAATCAAATGTCAATTGTTCCATTTCTTGAATAAGTATCTTTCTTACTACTGCGTTTCCAAGTTTCTGGGCAATATAAGCAGGACAGGACTATTTTGCTCACACCCTGCTTGCGAGCTTCTGAGAGGCATCTGGCTAGCCACTCTGGGAGCAGAGTACAGGATTTGATAGGCAAGGCTGGCCCAAAATATTTGCTGCTAGAAGCCAAAATTGTGCGACCACTGCATACAGAAACTGACAGAGTGGTAGCAGAATGTTACTTCAACCCTCTCAATGAGTCAGGGCAGCAAGGAAACTTACAGGTTACAGAGCAGGCTAGAGGGCACACAATAGCTTTGTCCTCAACACTTCACTGCTGACTTTCATCCAACAGCATCTGCCACCTGAGGCAACTGCTTCACTCTGCCTAAATGGTAGGGCCAGCCCAGTCTTTTTGTCCAGCAGGACGCTTCTTCTGAATCACAAAATGACTTTCTTCTTAGTTTCCTTCCGGACAAAACAATACCTTAGCTCTCAGCCAACTTGGAAGGGAACGATAAGGAATAAGAACCACTTTGCTGCTTATAACGTTCTGCATGTAGTGTCAAGAGTCTTCCATAAACACCAACTAATTATTCATGAAGGGCTTAATGAAGAGCATTATTCTTTAGCCTTTGACTCACACTGGTGTCTCGCATTGTGATAATTAAAAGGGCTTTTATTTGTACAAGATAAGCAGCCATCTGGATAGCAAGACCAACATAAACGTTGACTTACAAACACTGATCTATAAGCCCATCTCAATGCACTTCCTTGCCGGACAGCTTAACAGGATGAATGAAACCAAAACGGGCTAAGTTCCAATGAGAGTATCGTAGTAAATAGTTTTAATTGTATTTGGTGAATTGTTGACGAAAAGCTTGTTTACTACATATTAGCAGCTGTTTGCAGAGACCATTGACCACATTGGTGGAAGGTTTTGACTTCAGCTGGAATAAACAGTGCCATCCTAGGCATGTTTATTCGGGAGTGAGCTCCATTAAGTTCAGTGAGGCTAACTCCAAGGTAAATGTGGGGAGGATTTCAGTCTAAGCTAGCCTGTTAATAGTGGTGGTTGACCCTTTAAGGCAGATGGGGCACTGCCCCTCTAACCCCAATCTGCTCTCAGCTTCCTGTCATTGATTTCAGAAGTTTCTAACTTTTTAGAAATTTTAATTGCATTGTTTTAGTAATGACATGCTTGCCACCCTAGACTCATTTGAAGGAAGGGTGGGATATAAATTTAATTAATGAAAATAAAAAAAACGTGTCTCTCTCTGGTGATCTGATGTGAGGGTAGCACTTTCTCTGGAACTTCAAGTTACTTGGGCAAGGGGAGAGAACATTTTGGAATTGATCTTTCAGGACAGAAGGCAAGACAGCTTTCAGTGCACCCATAAGCACCTAAGGCTGTCTACAGATTAACAAATTTGTAATTGAAGAATGGCCCCCCTTTAATTGATTACAGTGCTTTTTTTCTTTAAAAAATGTTTAGGGGTACTCTCATTTTCCTACTCATATTGAAACACTGCCCCTCAATGAGGCCAAACTTAGATTCACAAAATGTTTAGGGGTATGCTTACCCCTGCGTCCCCTCAGGGAAGAAACACTGAATGATTACATTTAAAGAAACGTCTGCATTGTCCCCAAACTCAGCTTAATTTCCTTTTTGCTGGTATTTATCACGTGTGAGAACCTAAACACTTTTCCAAAGGAACAATAGCATTTGATTATAGAAGGAAAGGGTTTCCTAATACATTTTCTATTTTCACTTTTGTACAGTAAAAACATGAGGTAAAACAGTAAAAATTCCCTTCGAAAATAAAAAGGAGACCCTTAAATTGAAGCCCCACCCATTTGCGTGCACACACACACAAATTAATTAACTAAAGCTTTAGTGGGTTAATCTGCTAATTAACCCAATTAAAGCTTACAGCTTTAACAAAAACAGGGACTTTCCACTGAAACAAACGCCCATAAAACCTGCTGGTAAGGTTCCAGAAGCCCAGGCAGATATAGCCATTTCCAAATACCTTTAGGCTGAATGCATATTCTGGAGAAGAGGAGGCTGTCAAACACTGCTTAACAGAAAGCGATTGCTGGAAGCCGAAATCGCCGCCCGTCCTAACATTAATATTTTAATCCAGCATTAGTGAATCCATTTCCTTATTCACACCCACACTGCATTACTTTTAGACTTATTGTAATGCAGTATTCATTTGACTTTTGAGAATAATCTCCCTCCTGGACTGGCCTCCTGTTTCAGCCAAGGGAAGGGGCTCAGAAATATTTAATCTGATTTGTTAGACCAGTGGGAAGATGTTTACATAATACAGTATAAAGAACATGCTGTGGTATTATTTAAATCAGATACTGGAATTTAAATTAATTCTAACCAGATTTTCCCACTCCCTTCCCCTCCCATCTACCCCACCTCTCAATTTTATGAACACTCAGATGTGGGTTTTTTGTATGAGGGGGGCAGGACTGGGAAATAGACTCTGCCTACACTATGCATTGCCCTGGGTACACAGTTTCAGCAGCAATAGAGTCTGATTATATCAACTATGAGCAGTGGCAAAGGTTTTTCCCTACGAGTCAGTCACTTTCTAAACTGCTAAATAGCTCAGTCAGTAGAGCACAAGGCTCTTAATATCAGGGTTGTGGAGTCGAGTCTCACGTTGGGCAAAAGGTTCCTGCATTGCAGGGGGTTGGACTAGATGACCGTGGGTGTCCCTTCCAACTCTGCAATTCTATGATTCTATTATTCCATTGTCAGGGTATACTAGTGTGTCCCAAAGAAGTGGGGGGGGGGGAAATACTTGTGGAGGATACTTGTGGTTAGAGAGATTTCCACCTTCCTTTCTCATAATAGAAGAGCTGTCTCACTGAAATGAGCAGACATATCCTCCAAAATTTCTCTGATGGATCCTATTCCAGAATAATAAGTTTATGATTTACACCCTGTCCATCTGACTGAGTTGACCCAGTCACTCTGGGTGGCTTCCAACATATATAAAACATTAAACATTACAAACAAACAAACACCCTTCCCTATACAGCCTTCAGATGGCTCGGGGGTCAGATAACTCTATACCCTCACAACATTTCTCCAGTGAAAATAGGAACGTGCTACCATACCTTCCAACATTTCTCGAGCGAAAATAGGGATGTCCTAAGGAAAAGCGGGACATTCCAGGATGAAATCAGAAACCAGGACAGCTTCTGTAAATCCAGGACTGTCCCTGGAAAATAGGGACACTCGGAGGGTCTGGGCAGACAGTAGGTTCGTGACAGGAAATGGTTGTGGCTCGTGGATAGAGTAGATGTTTTGCACACAGGAGGTCCTGAGTTCAGTTCCTGCCATCTCTGGGCAGGGTTAGGGAATCTGAGACCCTGAAGAGCCACAGTTGGGCACTGCAGATCTGAGGTGGGGAGCCCTTTCTCAGCTCAAGGGCCACACTCCCATGCGACCACCGTTGGGATGCGGGCACATGTCTGTGGTGGGTGGAGCCAAAGGCAAAAGTGGGCGGGGCAACGGATGTGACTCTTTCAGTAGACCACATTCCAGCAACACAAATACCAGAGGTTTCTTTCTGCACAGACACCTCTACCCTCCCAAGCAAGAGGCACTATTACAGCTCAAAGACCTCAGAGAGGATATTGTGGAGCTGAAAAGGGTTCAGAAAAGGCAATCAAGAGGTGATCATTGAGAAAGTGGTTAGAGGAAAGTGGTTTTCTCCCTTTCTCAGAACACTAGGACTCATGGACATCCAAGGAGGCTGAATGTTGTAGTGATGGCCACCAACTTGGATGGCTTTAAAAGAGGATTAGACAAATTCATGGGAGATAAAGCTATCAATGGCTACTGTTGTTGTTGTTGTTTAGTTGTTTAGTCGTGTCCGACTCTTCATGACCCCATGGACCAGAGAACACCAGGCACTCCTGTCTTCCACTGCCTCCCGCAGTTTCGTCAAACTCAAGTTTGTACCTTCGGGAACACTGTCCAACCATCTTGTCCTCTGTCATCCCCTTCTCCTTGTGCCCTCCATCTTTCCCAACATCAGGGTCTTTTCCAGGGAGTCTTCTCTTCTCATGAGGTGGCCAAAGTATTGGAGTCTCAGCTTCAGGATCTGTCCTTCCAGTGAGCACTCAGGGCTGATTTCCTTCAGAATGGATCAGTTTGATCTTCTTGCAGTCCATGGGACTCTCAAGAGTCTCCTCCAGCACCATAACTCAAAAGCATCAATTCTTTGGCGATCAGCCTTCTTTATGGTCCAGCTCTCACTTCCATACATCACTACTGGGGAAACCATAGCTTTAACATCAATGGCTACTAGCCATAATGGTTATGCTCTACTTCCACGGTTAGAGGCAGTCACGCTGCAAACCGTGAGCAGGAACAGCACTCTTGTGCTCACTGTAAGCATCTGGTTGGTCAATATGAGAACATGATGCTGGGCAAGATAGGCCATGGGCCTGATCCAGCAGCACTCTTCTTAAGTTCCCACCACTTCCAACATTTTTCCACTGCAAATTGCACACTCTCCCTTAAGCTGCTTTTATCCATCACTGCAGAGGCGGGGGATATAGCAACACAAGATCTAAAAATTATAAACCCTTTCCCCATATGGGGGGGAGCAGGTGGGGGGGGGACTTTGGGTGGAAAAACAGCACGTGGTTGAAAGGATTAAGAGGCCCCTCCCCAGCATTAACCGTCATCTTTTCAAAGCTGCAGCCTTGGCATCCACATTGTGTAAAAATACAAAAGTACTTAAGTAAGAAGTACAGAACTATAAATACTCTGCTGTTCTGCCCTCAAGGTAATCCACTGTAACCCAGAAAAACAGGGTTTGTAAACTATATTTTAAAGAGCTGTCTGTAAGTGAATACAAGTATTCTTCCTAACAACCCATGGGTGAGAGCCAGTGCTACTCAGAGCAAGGCAAATGAAATTAATGGGCACAAGGAACTTAGGTCCATTAATTCCAATGGGTGGGTTTACTCTGAGTAGGAGTTAGTTGGCTACAACTGTCTTCCTGTCAAGGACTGGCAGGACGCTGACAATTGTGCCCTGGGGGAAGGGGGCTGGAGTCTGACTTGGAATGGAGGGGTCAATGCTTTGTGGGGAACTGTACCAGCCAGGAGGCAAGAGGTAGAGGCAGAGGAAGCTTCAGAGCTTGAGGGTGGAGCACAGGATGGGTCAGAAGAAGAGGAGGAAGAGGCAGGCCAGGCAAGTGAAGGTCCTGGTGCTTCCCCACCCTCTCCTGCATCACTATCTCCCAGAACCAGGAGGGGACTGAAAAGGGATGAGCACAGGGAATTGCCACGCAGGCACAGTCTCCGTCTGTGTGCACACAGCCCATCGGAGAAGCTACATAAACTGGTGGAGGGAGAGTTGGGCCCCTGTTGCTGCAACTGCTCCTTAGAGCATAGACCTAAGAATAGCTGCCTAGAGGCTAGATTGGTGTGCATAGGTATCCAGAGCTGTAGAAGCGACTGTAAATGTTATCTTTGACAAAAAAGAGTTAGCTGCCTGCCATGTGCATTCCTTTGGGCTGGGCAGCATCCTTGACACTTCCCCAATTGTGCCTATACCACGTAAAGCAGGGGTGCAGGCAAGGGGTGCAGAACCCTTCCACCTGCCTTTGTTCTCTTCTTCTGCTGGGTGTTTTTTAAGCAGAAACCAAAATAAGGCAGGCTCACTTTCCATTATCAGAGTTGCAGTGACAAAGGCTTCTGGAGGCACACTACAGAGCTGTGACCCTTCATGTCGTGTTAGGGGACTTCAGCTTCCAGCCAGCACAGTCTTTGGGCATGAGTTCTTATTCTTATTCTTACATTTATTTATATCCCACATATCTCCCTGACATGGACTCATGATGGGAGCTGCAATGTCTGGAGGGCCGCCGGTTCCCTCTCCTTGCTATAGGGGATCAGCAAAGCCAGGGCAGTCAAAGTGGTTGGCAATTACGCCTTGTTCCATTTTGGCAGGTTTGGGCTAAGTAGTGAGAAAGGAGCTTAATGAACTGAAAAGCCAAGCAGTTTTTTTTAAAAAAAATGCACCAAGGAAAATATACTCAGTCCTCCTTCATCACCACCACTGCAAAGGTTTGCATATAAAGCAGTGTTTATTGAAATTAGTTGGGTGTTTTCTTTCAAGGCAAAATTTAGCATTCATATTATGTAGGTTTGTTTGTACTGATTGGAACAAGCTGCAATTAAGAATATGCCTCCACTCGCCAATTTTTCACATGAGCTCTCTGTTGCCTGCTACTAATAGTTTTATTGGGGGGGTCAGCTCTAGGGGGCAGGGGAAGATAGTGGGAGCCCCCTCCCCACAAAATAAAACACACCAAGGAGTTCAGGGGGAAATGGAAGAAATGCTCCTCAGGATGAAAACTCTTTCTAGCCAACAGGAGGCACTTGAAGTTTGCCTTACAGCAGATTCAGACAGCAGTTCAGATGACCACCACCACCCAAAATTGACATTATGTCTAAGGATGTCAGAGAATTCCAATGAAGGCAGAAACGGGAGCAGAAATTGCCAATCTTCACTTTTTCTCCTTATGTCCCCAGGCTACAGGCTGGCCACTAAGGGAACAAGATGGTGGACTAGATGAGCCATTGGCTTGATAGGGCTCTTCCTATCATCATCTGTTCCTACAAGGAAAGGCCATAGCTCAGTGGGTGAACATCTGCTTTGCATGCAGACAATCCCAGGTTCAGTTCCCAACAATTCCCACGTAGGGCTGTAGGAGACCCCAGTGCTGACAATCCAGGTATAAGGAACCTTTGGCTCTCCCAGGTGGGGGAACCACAACTCTCCATCATCCCTGGCCATTGTCCATGCTTGCCAGTGTGGTGTAGTGGTTAAGAGCAGTGGACTCGTAATCTGGGGAACCGGGTTCGCATCTCCGCTCCTCCACATGCAGCTGCTGGGTGACCTTGGGCCAGTCATACTTCTTTGAAGTCTCTCAGCCCCACTCACCTCACAGAGTGTTTGTTGTGGGGGAGGAAGGGAAAGGAGAATGTTAGCCGCTTTGAGACTCCTTAAAGGGAGTGAAAGGCAGGATGTCAAATCCAAACTCTTCTTCTGCTGCTGCTGCTGCTAGGGCTGAGGAGAGTTCCCCATCAATACGGAGCTTGGTGGACCCATGGTCTGACTCAGCAATAGATGGCTTCCTATGTTCTTAAGTAAATCAGTTATAGTTCTAAGTCTGAAACCAGTCATAGTTCTGTGTCTGGAACTTTTCCCAAAAGGCAAAGGGAGTGCCATAGAAATGGGTTAACCTGCCTGTCCTGGAATAAACAATGAATGCTGTCATCAGAAGGAAATTCTTATTTGTGAATTTACTTGAAATAAAGCCAGCGCAGTCGCAGATGTATCAGGGACCTTCTGCATGCAAAGTGTGTGCCCTAGCATTATGCTATGGCCCTTCACCCAAGTAAAATGGTGTTTAAAAAAAAGGTAAAGGTAAAGGACCCCTGACAGTTAAGTCCAGCCGCAAACGACTCTGGGGTTGCGGCACTCATCTTGCTTTACAGACCTAGGGAGCTGGCATTTGTCTGCAGACAGTTTTTCCAGGTCATGTGGCCGGCATGACTAAGCCGCTTTTGGTGAAACCAGAGCAGCGCAAGAAGACACTGTTTACCTTCCCGCTGGAGCGCTACCTATTTATCTACTTGCACTTGACATGCTTTCGAACTGCTAGGTGGGCAGGAGCTGGGACTGAGCAAAGGGAGCTCACTCCATTGTGGGGATTTGAACCACCAACCTTCTTGATCAGCAAGCCCAAGGCTCAGTGGTTTAGACCACAGCACCACCCGCGTCCCTAAAATGTGCACGAAAAAGTCTGAGGAAAGAAAGCCATTAGGCAAAAGTCAGGCTGCATACACAACAACATTTTCTTCTATAATCAATGGAGACTAAGCCCTTACTCCCCCCCCTGCATAGCCCACACAATCTAGATCTAATGCATTAAAAAGAAAAAGGCCCTGAAAAGTGCTTCTCGGGAAACTGGTTTCATTCCAGAAATAATAGCTCATTGCAGATTGATTCTGCATTAGTCTGTAGTGTGTCCATTTGAAAACCTGTGTAAAGAGATGTAGGTAGTCCTGGAATTGTAGGGGGAGTGAATGCATCCCCACTGGCCCAATGACATGGTGGGTAGGCATACACCAAGATCACAGTCATCACTTCCTTCTTCATTCACCTAGGGAATGTGCAGGGGCGAAAGGGCATGGATAGCCTATTTAAGGAGAGGATTTTCAAATGTGTATCCAATAACCACCCCTGCCCTTGTGGATGCAAGATCAAAAGCAGCATGTTGAGGATGAGCATGGATGATTTTGGATTGGGAAAAGCAACATTTTTGTGCTCCGAAAGGGACAGTGTGTACACAACCTCAGTATTTAAGGACTTGCAGATGTTGCAGGTTAACCGGGTCCCACTGTGGATATTGTTGTGAGTTTGGGGCATTAGTCTGGATAATATCCTGGTACCCTCTAGGCCTGCTTAGAATCAAGGAAAAGAGGCTGTGTTACCAGTGGAACCAGTTCCTTTGTTACGATAATTGTTTTGGCTGGGTTATTAAGTACGGTGCTTTAACATATCCAAAGAGGTTGCTCTGTTGCCATAGAGACAAATGGGTGGGCCTTTTCCCACCTCACCTGGCTGGATGCCACATCAGCCTATGAACAAGAACAGTAGGTCAAGGGGGGCTGTGCACAGAAAGTGTGAGAGAGAGAGTTTTGGCAGATGCTGGAAGCTGGATACACAGAGGCAGACCTTGCTCTGTGCTGAACCTAAGCTGTGACTAGGGGGCAGGGGGGGGGCAAGATCTGTTGAAGTTTTGATTCTGAGAGCCACTCCATGCTATGCTCAGATTGCATAAATGTGTAAATAAAACCATATATCCTAAAGACATCACAGTCTCTGCTGAACAACCCTGGGTAAACAGAGGCACCCCTGGAGCCACAAAGGCGAACAAATGGCAGTCAATGCAGATGGGTAAGGAAGAGAATGGGCTGATAGCTGAGGAGGGAGACATGATTGGTGCAACACAAGATTCAGTGCCGAAAGGAAGCTTGCTGGCATTCCAGTTTGGTTTAGTGCATCCTGCAGCTAGCACATGATTAGAAAGCTTCTGCTTGTATCTGAAGGTTTAAAATGTAAATGCAACCTTTTTGTTATCTCTCTTCCAAGGCCAGTCGTCTCTCTATCTCTCTTCCAAGGACACTCATCTCTTGAGTCAACAGAAGCAGTGAGTTCTCAAAAGTCAGGGCAGGAGGGGAGGGAATATCCTGACAATGGCTGTTCCATTAATTCACCAAAGAGCAGAAACTCCATCAGCAGAGGGTGGGGCGGGGGGATACACTGAAGAGCTGTAGCTGTAATAAAAATGTTTTTGAAGCATATATATATAATGCTTAGAATCTGAATCAGAGCCTTATCCGGGAGAGTGCTTCCTTTTACCTTATCCTTCATCAGGTTTGTAAGGATCTTCCCAGAATATAAAATATGCACACCACAAATACACACACACATCCCACACATGCCCCTCCCCAATACACACTGTCAGGGAACTGACATCGGAGGGAGAGGTGAAGGGGAGGCTCCCAGATGATGCTGGCGAAGGACCCAGCAGCAGGGGGAGAAACAGCTCAGTAGAGGGGGAAGCCATTCAGCGCAACACCAGGGATGAAGGGGGGCAGCCGGGGGAATTGGAGAGAGGGCTCTAGGACTCTTCACTGGACATCAGTGAGGAGAGCCCAGGTCCTCCGCTACCCACGCCTTCCCTGCACAGAAGACTCCCGCTCAGTGAGAGGAGGAGGAGACTGGGTGTCAAACAACTTTTATGTTGGAAGAGGTTCAAGAAACGCCCACTGACGGATTCTGCCAGTGACTGAGGCAGCCATGGGAAGAAGGGGCTGTGCAGTCAGAAAGGTTAAACAAGGGAAATTAACCGAGAAATGCACCAGCTTACGCACGAGTAACTCATACCTATTACACACACAAACAGTATTAACTCCAAATTTAGGAACATTGGATGCTGCTTTATACTGAGTCAGACCATCAGTCAATCTAGCTCAGTATTGTCTACACTGACTGGCAGCATCTCTCCAGGGTTACAGGCAGGGAGTCTCTCCCAGCCCTACCTGGAGATGCTGGGGATTGAACCTGGGACCTTCTGCATGCAAGGCAGGAACTCTGCTACTAAGCTGCAGCCATTCTCTAAAGATTTTGAAGGGCATCTTGGACAAGACGCCTTGCCCCAGACGCTCTGGGTGGTTTCCAACAGAATAAAAACACAGCAAAACATCACACGTTAAAAAATTCCCCAAACAGGGCTGCCTTCAGATGTCATTGGGAAATTGTGTAGTTGTTTATCCGTTTGACATCTGACAGGAGGGCAGGCGCCACTACTGAGAAGGCCCTCTGCCTGGTTCCCTGCAGCTTCACAGTTCTCAACAAGGGAACTGCCAGAAGGCCCTTGGAGCTGGACCTCAGTGTCCAGGCTGAACGATGAGGGTGGAGACGCTCTTTCAGGTATACAGAGCTGAGACTGTTTAGAGCTTTAAAGGTCACCACCAACACTTTGAATTGTGCTTGGAAATGGGAGTTGGTGTATATACTTTAGGACCAGTGTTATATTTTCCTGGTGGCTGCTCCCAGCCACCCACCTGGCATCCGCATTCTGGATTAGTTGTAGTTTCTGAGTCACGTTCAAAGGTAGTCCCACATAGAGCGCATTGCAGTAGTCCAAGCAGGAGATAAACAGTGCATATACCATTCTGGCAAGACACCTGCTTGCATGTCAGGCAGAGCCAATGAGCAAGCAGCCAGAGGTTTCTCCTGTTCCTCCTCCTCACTGGGTGGGTCACCATTGTGGTCTGGACCAGAGCAAGAGGCAAGTGAACAAGCAAGAAGATGACCTATACCCTCCTGTACTACTCCTTCTGTGACTTGAGTAAAACCTTTACTTAACCCTTCTAATTAAATCTGCCAGGATGCTCAGATGTATTTTATATCCATCAAGTCCTTTTGGATCAACCTACATCTGTCACTCTCAGTGTGGCCAAGCAGAGCAGGCATGATGTACAGTAGTACCTTGGTTTGCAACCGTTTTGGATTACAACCATGTCAAACCCAGAAGCGCGTGTCCCTTTTTTTGGATTTCAACCCATTTTTTTGGATTACAACCAATTTGGGGGGGGGAGGCCACATTGGCGAAAGCGCGCCTTGGGTTACAACCTGTTTTGGTTTACAACTGGACCTCCGGAACGGATTATGGTTGTAAACCAAGGTACCACTGTAGTGGTTAAAGTGTTGGACTAAGAACTTGGAGTCTAGAGTTCAAATCCCCTCTTGGCTATGAAGTTCACTGGGTGACCTTGAGCCATCCTTGAGCCAGTCCCTTCCTCCCTCTCTCTCTTTTCTCTTTCTCTCTCTCCCCTACCTCGCAAGGTGGTTGTGAAATATAAAAAATGAGAACCACATCTGCCACCTTGAGCTCTGCGGAAGAAAGGATTGATACAAATTAAATAAATAAATAAATAAATAAAACATGCCCCCAGTAATGTGTCGATACACTCATATAATATTCAACTGACATTCTCACTGTTACCATCAGCGTGGGCCTATCTGACAATCAACTGAGTATAATGCTCCATGCATCTGATTGCTTTGGGGGATTTATGCCCCAACACTGCCCTTGAAAATTCATTCCCAGGGTAGCTTATGCAACATGATAAAAAGCAGCAATACGCTAATAAATGCAGTGTAAAAACAGAATCTGAAACCTATGCAGTAATTAAATAACAGCTAAGGCAGCCAAAAAGTATCAGAAATAAAATACACATGATGTTTGTATTAGGCATGCTAATAGAAGAAAACACAGGTTCAACTCTCCCTCCACACATGGAATATTATGGAAGGATGATTTAGACTAAACAGCATAATTTCAACAATGACGTCATGATCGACTTGGATTTAATGCTATGTTTTGGGTCTTTGCTTCTCATGGTGTTCTTGATTCAGGAAGGGGTTCACATCAGATTCCTTTCTAAAACATCGGGGGAAACCTTCATGTTAACAGTGCCTTGCAAGGCACTTTGAAGCCCTGACTTTGGGACTTCAAAGCACATTGCACCTAATGTCATTGTGATGTCAGGCAATGTGCAGTTGGGTGGCCCATTACCCATCAAATTTGGCCCACAAGGTCCATCCAGAAAAGGATCTGACCTGTGGAACCAAAGAGCCGACCCCTGCAATAAGCTATTGTTTGCCATACTTTAAGGTGTAAACTGGCCCAGTGTGTTGTATTTGTGGATTCCCCCCCCCCCAAAAAAAGGTAAAAATTAGAGGGTATCAGTCAGTGTCTTTTAGTTTTGCATTTTGTTTCAGGGCAGTAGGGAGACAGAATCTGCCAGAACGTCTTTTGAAAGTTGTCTGAAGCCATTTTATCCCCTTAAATTAAAACAGGTTGCCTTCCCCCCCCCCCGCCTGTTAAGTGAGTGTTAACGCTTTCTGCATCTCAAACCTCCTACATTCATCTGTTTCTCTTGATCGTTACATTTATGACAGAAGTTGTTTCACTCTCTAATTTGTGGGCTGCTGTTTATTAAGGCTGGTGAGTTCGTCAGATCCGTTTTTACTGTAAATCTCTCCCCATAAGGTGCTGCTCCTCTCTGTCATTTTATTGCCGCAGCTATTTCTAGCTGTGAACCCTGGGCTAGAACAATAATCTCATTTAATTGTTAAAATAAATCTATTAAAATCTATTAAAGCCGCAAATCTTCTGCAGACTTAACCCTGGACCTGAAAGACTGCCAAGAGAAACAGACTTCACGCTGCTTCCAAACGATGCTCAAGGTTGGACTTGAACGTGTTTCCAAAGCGCTGCACCATTGAATTACAGTCATAGGACACCCACCCCATAAGTAATTTTAAAATCAATTCTTCCCAGGAAACTCTGGGCGTTGTAGCTCTGTGTGGGGAATAGGAAGTCTCCTCTAACAACTCACAGCAGCCTTAACAAACTGCAGATCCCAAGAATCTTTGGGGGAAGCCACGACTGTTTAAAGTGGTATGATACTGCTTTAAGTGGAGAATGCAGACAGGGCCTTAAACACACTTGAATAGGAAGCAAGAATAATACAGCGGAAATATGTACAGGTTTGCATTTTTTCCATTCTATAATGGATATGTGCCAAATATATTTTGCCCCATACCAAAAAGTCCGCATTCCTATATGCTGTTATCAAAGAAAGATAAAAGAGTAATCTCTTCTTCGGTTTCATTCTACAGTGATCATCATGTCTCTCAGACTTTGCAGTCTGGACGGAGGCAGTCATGGGCCAATCTGGGGAAACCACTTTTGCCACTCCGGCACGAGGTTGGATTAAAATTAAATCCATTCACTTATTCCTACCTGTTGCTAAATTTTCTGTTCTGGATGGTATTACAAAGCTCATGCATATCGTCCTCAACCAGTTTTTCAGCTTTCTGACTTTGTGCCTCATTCAAAAGACTCCACCCACGTCCCCCCCCCCTTTTTTTTTTTTGCACAGTCAAGGAATTTATAATCCTTTCCTGGAGCAATTGTTAGAGGGTGCGGAGATGCACTGAATGTGACCTACCACTTGCTACTGGTTCCACCCAAGCAACGAGTCAAAATGATGTTGAACGTGATGGTTATGTCGATTACAAGGCAGCATTTCTCAAAACTTTTTGAGAACAGATTTATTTGTTTCCCCTCCGTACATCAAATAACGGTTTGTGGGACAGAGGTACTGGGAATAGTGCAAAGGAAAGGTTGCTTTTACTGTCTACCACAGTACAGTGGTACCTCGGGTTAAGAACTTAATTCGTTCCAGAGGTCCGTTCTTAACCTGAAACTGTTCTTAACCTGAAGCACCACTGTAGCCAATGGGGCCTCCTGCTGCCGCTGCGCTGCTGCTGCACGATTTCTGTTCTCATCCTGAAGCAAAGCTCTTAACCCGAGGTAATATTTCTGTGTTAGCAGAGTCTGTAACCTGAAGCGTATGTAACCTGAAGCGTATGTAACCCGAGGTACCACTGTACAGTAGTTCAACCATATTTGCGTAATCTCCCTTTCTCTCTCAAACACACACACACATACACACCAAACAGAAAACTGCAACTGAACTTTTTAAAAGGACATGAAATTGAATGGTGCCCTAAGAGCTAGGCCTTGGCAAGAAAGCTTCTTGTCTTCACATACATAGCAATCCCTATGAGTCTTATAGATACAGTGGTGCCTTGCAAGGCGAAAAGAATCCGTTCTGTGATTCTCTTCGTCTAGCGGTTTTTTCGTCTTGCGAAGCAAGCCCATTGAAGGATTAGCAGATTAGCGCTATTAGCGGCTTTTAGCGGCTTATCTGCTGATCGGATCAGCTGATAAGCGGCTTAGCGGCTTAGAAAAAGGGGGGGAAAGGGGAAAAAACCAGCAGGAACTCGCAAGACATTGTCGTCTTGCGAAGCAAGCCGATAGGAAATTCGTTTTGCGAAGCACCTCCAAAACGGAAAACTCTTTTGTCTAGCGAGTTTTCCGTCTTGCGAGGCATTCGTCTTGCGGGGCACCACTGTATCTCACACAACTAGGCTGCAATTCTGGACCTACTTACCAATAAGTGAGCCACATTGAACTCAGTGGGAGAGTTGTAGTCCAGCAGCATTGCACTGGGGTGGGGGCGGTATCACAGGTTCCCTAATCATGCTCTACTGGGACTGGAAGTTGGTTAGGGTGTGAAGTAGAGATGTTAAGAAGTCAGCAATTTCTGTTCTAATCAGCATTCACCACGATCAGTACTGTTTCCGTTCCTCTGCAGCTCAGTCTCCACCAAACAGAAGATTGTTCATCTCACTGTCTGCTATTTAAGTTACACAACTATTTATGCAACTTACTTTCATTTCATAACATTTGAAGACTTTATTTAAAAGAAAACACCAATGTGAATGGTGATCACATTCAATTCACTGATTTCCATCCCTTATCACAAACATGTAAAGGGTAAAGGAGACCCCTGACCACTAGGTCCAGTTGCAGACGACTCCGGGGTTGTGGCGCTCATCTCGCTTTATTGGCCAAGGGAGCCGGCAAACATGTAAGGTAAAGGTAAAGGGACCCCTGACCATTAGGTCCAGTCATGACCGACTCTGGGGTTGTGGCACTCATCTCGCTTTACTGGCCAAAGGAAGCCGACGTACAGCTTCAGGGTCGTGTGGCCAGCATGACTAAGCCGCTTCTGGCGAATCAGAGCAGCGCCGTTTACCTTCCCATTTAGCTTCCTGCTGGAGTGGTACCTATTTATCTACTTGCATTTTGATGTACTTTAGAACTGCTAGGTTGGCAAGAGGAGGGACCGAGCAACAGGAGCTCACCCCGTCGCGAGGATTCGAACCACAGACCTTCTAATCGGCAAGTCCTAGGCTCTGTGGTTTGACCCACAGTGCCACCCACGTCATGTAAACTGCAGCAATTCCCTTTCCCTTTTTCATTTTCGTCAGAACTTTCTGACATCCCTAGGGGTAAGGATTCTTGGATTCTTGGCAAGCAGTTAGGAAGGAAGAGAGATTAGACTACCGGTGGTGGATCCTTGGTTTAGAGGAAGGTTTTCATCCACCTTTCCTCAGAACCATGCCCTCAAATGCTTTAGGTTCCAACTCCCATCAGTTCCAGCCAACATGACATGTGGTTAGACTTGATGGAAGTTTTGGTCCAAATCATCTGGAGGACATTTGGAGGATGAAGAAGGGCTGCTCTGAATGTAATATCAGCAGAGAATGGGGAGTCAGTACCCCTGAGATCTAAGGTAGCCTCCTTCTGACTCCCCACAGAAATCTCATTTGCATGAGCTATTGCATAAGTTAAGGCCAGAATGCACCTCAGCCATTTAACTTTTTATTCATTTGCTCCAATACCTGCTGTTTTGCACTACCACTCTCTATAGCAAATCCCCCCTCCCTTCACTTTCCCCTTTTGGTACTCTACTGTCACACTTTAATTTGTCTTGGTCCTGCTGTCACTTTCCCTTGTCTTTCCCCTGCAGACCCATGTCATCCGCTGATAAATCAGGTCAGCAAGACAGGAAATGAATTTGCCATAGGCAACGATGGCGTGAATCTCAGCGCAGATGCCATCTTCCTACTCTGCTTATAAGCGGAAAATGTGTTTCTCCAGTGGCATTTGCGGGGGAACTGCTTGACAATAAGGCATCAGTGTTTGGACACTGGGCCCATTTCACTACTTCAAAAGCATAGGAAGGTAGAACAAAATGAATCCAAGGTGGCAAGAAACCAAATTGGGTAGCAAGAAACCAAGTTAGAGGCTATGACGTGAAGCCAGATGGAAGAAGATTTTCCTGCGCACTTTGTTGGTGATTTAAGGATGCATTTAATATAATGGATCTCTTGCTGTTCTCTGGCCCATTGACTCTATTTTTTCTGATTTTGTTACACTTGCGAAGCTATAACTCTGCTGCAGTTACTTGCTCTCCACTACCCCATGGTAGCTGGCAGTGGTGTAGTGTGTGGGGCTGGGGGGCCATTACCCTAGGCACATTTTTTGAGAGGGCACAACCAGGCACCCCAACTACAGTTCCCTCGTCGGGGGAAGTCACAGCTTTTGGGCTGGGGGGTTGGTGACAGTGGCTCCTTCTCCTTAAGGCAGCCCCTGGGCTGACCAAGAGGAAGGGGGAGGGCACAACCGCCAGCCGGGCGCAGGCAGCCCAGTGTGTGGCAACATTTTAAGTCAACATGCAAGCTGCATGCATACAGACATGTATTTCACAGCATCATGGAACTGTAGAGTTGGAAGGGGTCACAAGGGTCATCTAGTCCAACCCCCTGCAATCTAGGAATCTTTTGCCCAGCATGGGGCTCAAACCCATGGTGCTGAGATTAAGAGTCTCATGCTCTACCAACTGAGCTATCCCAACTATTTCATGCAGATGTTGCTAACAACAGTTGTTGCCATCCACATAAGCTAAGCTTGGCCACCCAAATATAAGGGAGGAGAATCTCAGGCATGGGGGGGGTGAATGTGGCCCTCCAGACCTTTCTATCTGGCCCTTGACATTCTCCCCAGGCTACTCCCCATCTCTCCATGCCTCACTCTTCCCTGGCCCTGCTTCACGCCACAAGTGTTTTTGCCTGGCTGGAATGACTCCTTGCTTGCTAGAGAGGTTGTGCATAGAAACTAGCCTCCCATACAAAGCAAAGTTTACATTCATTGCTCCTCCCACTTTTGCCTCTGTCCCCCCCCCCCATCACTGTCATGCAGCCCTCAGAAGGTTGCCCAGAAGAGACAGCGGCCCTCAGGCTTGGCAAGGTTCCCCTCCCCTGAAATAGCAAAAACTAGTGTTTTTAAAGAGACTCGGGGAAACAAAATGAATGAAATACCAGGATAATGCCGACAGTGAGTTAGTGTAATCATTGCAGAGCTAAAAAGAAAACAAAAGCATTACTCCCTTCTAATGCACGCTGCCTCGCATGTGACAGTTATATAAACTCAATCTTGTAATGGCTGTGGTAGGCAATTCATCCTGACGGTATTTATATTTCAAATTAGGTGCATTTTATGGAATGTAAAAGTAGAGGCAAGGAGCAAGCTTTGAGCATTTACATTTCCCATCAACAGCCGTCAAGTGAATAAATGGCTGGCAAGGAACAACCTAGAGAAACCCAGGGCCCCTTCTCGCAACAGCAAACGAGAAATCAAAGGGAATGTGTGAGCAACTGCTTGCTATTTTTATTTATTTATTTTAATGAGCTGGCCCGGCTTCATTATTCATGCTTGCCCATGGTAGATGTTCAGGTTTAGCAGCTCCTGCATGGGCAAATAAAACATTGAAGGGGAAGCGAGATAGAAAGAATGCTTACAGAGCTGCACAAACATGGAGCGATCCGGGAGCTCCTTATGCTATGATGCACAAACTTCTGCCAGGATCCCCACGAAGGATCCTCATGGGCAGAGGCAAGGATCTAAGCTAGCAAGATGCCAGGGACTGTGTGTGGTCAGCTCTCTGTTCCTTCTCTGGGCGCAGAAGTGGGAAAGGGGTGTGCTACTGAGCCTAGGGCTTGCCAATCAGAAGGTCAGCGGTTCGAATCCCTGCGACGGGGTGAGCTCCCGTTGTTCGTTCCCAGCTCCTGCCCACCTAGCAGTTCGAAAGCACATCAAAGTGCAGGTAGATAAATAGGTACTGCTCCAGTGGGAAGGTAAACGGCATTTCCGTGTACTGCTCTGGTTTTGCCAGAAGCGGCTTGCTGGCCACATGACCCAGAAGCTGTCTGTGGACGAACGCCGGCTCCCTCGGCCTATAGAGCGAGATGAGCACGCAACCCCAGATTCGTCTGCAACTGGACCTAATGGTCAGGGGTACGTTTACCGTTATATCAACCCCAGCTGTGATTGACAGGCAGTGTGATGTTGCAAGTTGCCAGAAAAGGGCAACCAAAATGATCAAGGGGGTGGAGCAAATTCCCCTATGAGGAAAGGTTGCAGAGTTTGGGACTTTTTAGTTTAGCAGGGGAAAGGCAAGCAGCCTATTAATAAACAGAGAGCTGCTCAGCATGCAGGTAGGTGCATTGCTTTTTAAAAGATGCATATTTTCACAGGCAAAACAACATCGGTTGGGTACAGAACCGAGTGTGTAATTTGCAGCGCTACTGTAGTAAATAAGCAGAAAGGGAGTTGTTATAATCTTCAAGAACATGATTACAATACAGTTCCCCTGTATAATAATTCAATCTAACAACCAATTCGGTTTCTGTGAGTACAACTGTATTACTTGTATGTCGCCATCGATTTATTTATTTATTAAATGGAATTTGTTTGACACTGTCGGGGACTGGGTAGATGAGGAAGAATGGTGGAGACCGCCACCCCAAGCATCACCTAGAGAGGAGGAAGGGGCAGATAGCATAGACCTCCAGAAGTGGTTTGGCACAGGGTATACCTCAGAGGGAGATGAGGGCAAACGTTGGTAAATAATGGGAGAGGAGGGGGAGGAGGAGCAGGAGGGGGAGGAGCAGAGAGAACCAGGCAGAGGGCCTTCTCGGTAGTGGTGCCTGCCCTATGGAACGCCCTCCCATCAGGCATCAAGGAAATAAAGAACTATCTGACTTTCAGAAGACATCTGAAGGCAGCCCTGTTTAGGAAAGCTTTTAATGTTTGATGTTTTATCGTGGTTTTTAATGTTCTGTTGGGAGCCACTCAAAGCGGCTGGGGAAACTCAGCCAGATGGGCGGGGTAGTAGTAGTAGTAGTAGTAGTAGTAGTAGTAGTAGTATAGCATTCAGCAGACAGAGCCTCAGCAACGGCTGAATGAGATGTCGCCACTGGAGAGTAACCCAGAACCCATATCCTCCCCCCAAACCAGGTGTTCGCTGAGAATAGCAGAACAGAGAGCTCAGAGGCAACTGTCATGTACCAACAACTGTTGGAGGCAGGAGGAAGAGTCAAGGCGACGTTAGGCATTACGGTGCATCTTGAATTCATCTCTGTAAATTGTATTAATAAGCAGAACTGGAAAAGCTGGCTGTTTCTCTATCTCACTGCCTTCCTGGGAAGGTGCCGACAGCATCCTGACAGACACCTTTGGTGCCTTCCGTCTTCTGGGATGCTTTCCGGTATCCCAGCTGTCACATGGCGCTTGAATAGTTTGTGCGTCTGTGTGTGTGCCTTTATTACAGCAATACGTTAAGTGCCAGCTCCCACATTTATTTGGGCTAATTTAGAACATGCCAAAATGAAGCTGGCTTTGCTTGTGGCAAACTCAGTTGTGCAACTGTTTCCAAGTTGTGAGTCAGTACATCCGCCTGCATCTTCCAAAAGTCTTCTGTGTGATGGCCCACAAGCTTGCAAGTTAGCTGTGCTGAACAAATCCTATCACTAGTAAAGGGCTGTTTAGAACGACCATCTTCAAGGACTGACTGTGCCTGCTAGCCCTAGCCCAGATGTTTGTGCAGTCACTAGCCATGCTCCACTGGTGTCAGGCGGGTGTCAGGAGCAGGTAGCAATAAATCACACTGCATCAGTGAAGTTAACTCTTTATTCAAGGAAAGCAGGTCAACACAGCAGGCTATGGCTAGTGAGCACAGCAACTCACCCTGGTAGATCTTGTCCCTATGGGGCACTTGTGGGGACTGAAGGTCCCCACCTTCCCACAGTTGCCTGAGTCTCCTTCTCCTCCAGCTCCTTCCCAAGCAATCTGAGACTCTGCCGCCATGCCTGTATTTGCTTCTCTTTCTTCATATCTCTTCTGGTTCTGGGAGACTTGGGAAGGGGAACTGGTCACAGCAGGAGGGGGAGGCACCCTGGCTTCTTCACCAGCCTGACTCATATCTGCTTCTTGGCCTCCCTCCTCTCCTGCTTCTGCTTCTGGACTTCTCTCTGCCACAGCCTCTCCCAGCTCAGTAAACCCTGTTACCTCTTCAGCTTCAGATACTTCCTCCTCCCAATCTTCTCCATCTTCTCCCTCTGACTGCTCATCATTGTCCCACCGCCCATCCCCAGGCTCTGTGCCTTCTTCCCTTGGGGGTTCCCCAGCTACAGTGGTGCCTCGCAAGATGAAAAGAATCCGTTCTGTGATTCTCTTCGTCTAGCAGTTTTTTTCGTCTTGCGAAGCAAGCCCATTGACGGATTAGCGGATTAGCGCTATTAGCGGCTTTTAGCGGCTTTTAGTGGCTTATCTGCTGATCGGATCAGCTGATAAGCGGCTTAGCGGCTTAGAAAAAGGGGGGAGGGGGGAAAAAGAGCAGGAACTCGCAATACATTGTCGTCTTGTGAAGCAAGCCCATAGGAAATTCGTTTTGCGAAGCACCTCCAAAATGGAAAACTCTTTCGTCTAGCGAGTTTTCCATCTTGCAAGGCATTCGTCTTGCGGGGCACCACTGTAGTTCCCCCCACTTCTTCCAGCCACTTATGACATCTGACAGCTGTGCATTTGGGATTCATGTGGAAGTGTGAACCAGTGTGGAGCAGGGGTTAGGTCAGGAGTAGGGCAACTTTTTCAGCCCGAAGGCCACATTTCATGCTGGGTGACTTTCCAGGGGCCACATGCCGGTTGGGCCAGAGGCAAAAGCGCCCAGAGCAATGAATTTGGCTTTCTACTGTAGGCTGGTTCCTACACAAACTCACACAGCTCTTTCTAAGCTCCATCCATGGGAGCAAGAGGCATTATCAGAGTCCAAATATGCAGTCCACTCAGGCAAAAACACTACCAGGGTGGAGAATCTCCAGCCAAGGGGCCAAATGTAGCAATCCAAGAATCTGTATCTGGCCTTCAGGACTTTTCCCAGGTCACAGCCTCTCTCTCCAGGTTACATCCCTGCCTGTCCTTGTCTCACACTCAGCCATGAAGGGTCACTGCTTGAACCTGGGCCAGTCACTGTCTCAGGCTAACCTACCTCACAGGGTTATTGTGCGGGTGAAATAAGAGAAAAACCATGTACACCATCTTGACCTTTCCCTGGAGGAAAGGTAGGCTACTCATATAGTAATTAACTAATTAATTAATTAATTAATTAATGGTGAATATGGTGTCGCCAGTCAGTCCACTGGCATTTAGGGGCACAGCCAGCAGGCAGCCATGATTCTGCTTATCCACACCCCGTGTGTGGGGAAACATCTGAACAGCTCCTATGTGCTAATGTCAACTTGAGTAAGTTTGGCATTTTTAAAAAAAAAAATGTGCTAAAGCTAGCAACAGGAAACACCCACAGTCTGTAAGTCTCCATATCAGGATAATTGCTTGGGGCAACGATTTCTGCTGACACAACAACCAATCTAGTAGATGATTCATGTGCAGCGCTGTGGATTTGCGGAGTTCCTGCTTCTGTCACTAGCAACATCCCCGGATTGCTGAAGATATTGCAAGCATCGAGATTTTTCACACATCCTCAGGCTGTGGTCTAAATCGGACCACCTGTTCACTTGCTTTTCCATTTCAAAGTGCTGGTGCTAACCTTTAAAGCCCTAAACGGCCTCGGTCCTGTATACCTGAAGGAGCGTCTCTACCCCAATCATTCAGCCCGTACACTGAGGTCCAGCTCCAAGGGCCTTCTGGCAGTTCCCTCATTGCAAAAATTGAGGTGACATGGAACCAGGCAGAGGGCCTTCTCGGTAGTGGCACCCGCTCTGTGGAACGCCTTCCCATCATATTTCAAGGAGATAAATAATTATATGACTTTCTGTAGACATCTGAAGGCAGCCCTGTACCAGGAAGCTTTTAATGTGCGATGTTCTGTGGGGTTTTTGTATATTCTGCTGGATGCCGCCCAGAGCAGCTGCGGCAGTCCAGTCAGATGGGTGAGGTACAAAAATTATTATTATTATTATTATTATTATTATTATTATTATTATTATTATTATTTTCAGGAATATGTTATGTGGTGGAACAAAGCACAGTCATAAGTTTCACTTCTATTCCTCATGCAGAATATCAGCAGTGACATAGTGGCATTTTCTTCCTCCAAATGATCATGAGGCTTAGACACAGGCAGGTTGTGGGCTGCCAATTTCACTTTCAATAAATTTAATCAGGACCAGCTGGCTGCAGAGCTGACATTTTATGGGCTCCCCTGCATAGCTCAGGCTATAATGAAACCCCTACTGGATCCCAAGTGGCCGAGGGAGCCCTTTGTGGGAGAAACTTTATGAGGTGGGGGGTGTATCAAAATGTGTCATCCAATCCTCTTTTCTTTCTCATCCAATTAAACTTCAAAAACAAATCTGAAGGTTGAAAGGGCATGAGTTTATTCTACCCTCGTTCCTTTTATTATCCTTATAGGAGCCTTCAGAGGCACCCTTAATGAGTTCCTCAAATCCTTTCTAAAGTGTATAGAAGTAAGAATTGTGAGGCTTCAGCTTTGAACATGGCTGTGACTATTATCCTTTTCCAACAATGACTATAAAGATGCCTCCCCCCCCCCTTCAGTCTTCTCCCATTATTAACATTGCCGAATGGCAAACGCCGTGATTGACAGCCCCGGGGGCTCTGCTCGTATTTCTATAGACCATCTCACTCCAGCCTAACCCAGGCAAATGCCATATGATTATGTGGATTATTGCCAGTTGAAATCAACATCTTAAGCACGCCAGCAGCTCTGTTTGATTCAGGCCTTAAATCTTTTGTGAATTGTGGACTTCTCACTCTTCCTCCCTCACTTACGGAATGAACCACATGCCTCTTCTCCAGATATTTGTTCTTTAATCTTCAACCCAACCCTCCTAATATCTTTTCAGCACTTTACTGAGCGGGATCTAGACTCCATGTTCTTATAATCCCATGGGGGTGGGTGGTGAGATACACACAAACACACTTTCTCCCTCCTGAATAAATCTTCAAGCCCTGCTATTTAACATAATTTTTTGATAAGTTCACCTTGAGTAGACCTTTGACTTTTGCAAGTTCAACAACATCAAAGAGGGTTTTTTTGGCCTTATATAACTGCTGCCTTAAGCTTGGTACTTTAACCTGAACCTGAACATAGCTGTTCTTTGAGCAGGAGTGGGGAGCCATTTTTCCCACTGAGGGGTGCATTGGGAGGGGGGAAACTGTCAAGGGGTGTGTGCAAGCAGAGATCATGTCAAGAGCCAAAAGCTTCCTTTTCTCTGTGTGTTTCCTCTCCCTTTCTTTCTCCTCCTTCCACCTGTTCGTTCTCTCTCTCTCTCTCTCTCTCTCTCTCTCTCTCTCTCTCTCTCTCTCTCGTCTGCCACCTCTTTCCCCCCACCTCCCTCTCTTTGCCACCTGTTTTCTCTGTGTGCCTGACACCCCTTACCCCTGCTTTTTTTACCTCTTTTCCACCTGCCTGAAATTAGACCAAGATCTGCATGAAATTACCTATGAATCTGTCTCTTCCACCACTAAGGATGGGTGTTAAGCTCAGTTTCCTTCAATTTCTCATTTTTCTAATCTCAAATTCAGTTTTCCAAATTTTCCACAACACTCCATATTTATATATATATATATATATAGAGAGAGAGAGAGAGAGAGTCCTCATGAAAATTCATCAGTGTATACACATTTTTGCAAGCAATTTCCCTAATGCCATGTGTACTGTCACTATATGTTTGCATATAGTTCTGGGAAGTGCAAATTATGTTGGGTCACCTTAAAATTTGAACCAAGCCAAATTTCTCTTCCCGGCATCAGTATCAGCCATCGCGCAGTTCACTGCTTGCAGGCCTGACCCTGGGCTTATTCTTATTAATAGTAACTCAGAGCAGGGTTGCCCCCATTCTGTGGAATGGTATTCCTGTTGAGATATGAGAGGCACCCACTATCTGCACTTTCCAGAAACAACTTAACACTTTCCCAGATGGAGAAATGGGACTTTGCCATTCAGGTCTGTTCTGTATGTTTTAATTTTGTTTTAAATGTATCTTCTGGGGGCTTGGGTTTTTTTTAAACAAACAAACCTGTTTGTAGGTGTTTTGATTGTACATCATTTTGATATGGTGCTATAGAAGGGTATTTTTTTAGTGCTGGCAATGATGGAGGAGGTGATGATGATGATGATGATGATAAACCTGATTTAGACCAGGGATAAATCTTACTCCAAAGCTTACTGTGCAGTACATTAGGCAGATTTCAGCCTACTCTACCCTGCAGGTAGGATAAAGTTTTCTCCCCATGTTGATCATGTGATATCCCCCATCCCACGCTGCCCGTTACAGTCTGAAGTGAGGATCAGGAACAAGTTTGCTGTGAGCTCTCAGTCTAGAACAGCCTCCTCCCAACTTGGGGCCTTCCAAATACTGTTCCGCTCCCACTGCCATCAGTGGAAAACATGGCGGGAGTCCAAAATATCTGTAGGACCTCAGCTTGGGGGAGGCTGGTCTAAAGAACCTACTTGCCTTGGGGGGGGGGATGCCACGGCCTCTGGGACCATCTTTACTCTTAGCTAGCAAGGTATGAAATTAGCCATCATTTCCTTCGGCACTTCCAAATATTCTACCTCTAGATAACAAGCTGTGCTGTCTTTATGAAAGCACATTAATGAGCCTTCTCATCAGCACTGCAGTTGCAAAGATTATTGGTAAACACTTCAGGTTGGAGGAGCCCCAAGGAGTGCTGCCGCCAGCGAAAATCAGCTATTCATTTGCAGAGCCTTTGAGACCATAAACAAATTACATCCAAGAGGTCGGAGACAGTATCTCATCTAAAGGCTCTCGACGTTGGCAGAACTCAAGTATTGGCAAATCAGAGGAGAGTTCTGAGTCACATTATATATGCGTGTGTGTGTGTGTGTGCAGGGCCGGCACAACCATGTTGAAGGTGAGGTAACCGCCTCAGGCAGCAGGATCTGCAGGGGCAGCAGACCAGGCCTCCAAAGAATGCATTGCCCAATGCTGCCATGGTGGCAGCAACAGCTGTGGCGTGCTCTGTGAGGGCTGGATCTGCCGCTTCCTCAGCAGCAGCGCCCCCACCCCATGCTGCCTCTATAGCAGCATCTCAGTGAATAGTCTCCTCCTACCCTGATTGGTTCAAAATTGGGAAAGAAGTATGACAAGCCTCCCTGCTTATTTAACTTATATGCAGAATTCATCGTGCAAAAGGCTGCACTGGGTGAATATAGCCCGAATTAAGATTGCCGGAATAAATATCAACAACCTCAGATATGCAGATGACACAACTTTGATGGCAGAAAGTGAGGAGGAATTAAAGAACCTTTTAATGAGGGTGAAAGAGGAGAGCGCAAAATATGGTCTGAAGCTCAACATCAAAAAAACGAAGATCATGGCCACTGGTCCCATCACCTCCTGGCAAACAGAAGGGGAAGAAATGGAGGCAGTGAGAGATTTTACTTTCTTGGGCTCCATGATCACTGCAGATGGTGACAGCAGTCACGAAATTAAAAGACGCCTGCTCCTTGGGAGAAAAGCAATGACAAACCTAGACAGCATCTTAAAAAGCTATTATTTTCCCACTAGTGATGTATGGAAGTGAGAGCTGGACCATAAAGAAGGCTGATCGCTGAAGAATTGATGCTTTTGAATTATGGTGCTGGAGGAGACTCTTGAGAGTCCCATGGACTGCAAGAAGATCAAACCTACCCATTCTGAAGGAAGTCAGCCCTGAGTGCTCACTGGAAGGACAGATCCTGAAGCTCAGGCTCCAATACTTTGGCCACCTCATGAGAAGAGAAGACTCCCTGGAAAAGACCCTGATGTTGGGAAAGATTGAGGGCACAAGGAGAAGGGGACAACAGAGGACAAGATGGTTGGACAGTGTTCTCGAAGCTACCAACATGAGTTTGACCCAACTGCGGGAGGCAGTGGAAGACACGAGTGCCTGGCGTGCTCTGGTCCATGGGGTCACGAAGAGTCGGACACAACTAAATCACTAAACAACAACACCCCTAGCAGTGGTCTCCCATCCCTAGGGAGGAAATGGTGAGGGCTGTCAACCAGGGTCGCCTGGGCTCTGCACCTTCCCAGCGTGATTCAGAGCAGGCCCCTCTATAACAGCCTTTGATTCCCACTTCAGCTGTCAAGTATGGTTGATTAGATTTCCTCCACCCTGTTCGCAATGTAGATCTTCACTTTCTCCTTGTTCCTGATACAGGTCTTTATTCCTCCCTTGTTCCAGATGTAGATCTTCACTCGCCCCTCCTTTCCAGCAGGTGGAGGCGCTGAGTGCCATTTTGTGGTTTTCCTCAGGTTCCCAAATGTATTTGGCTGACCATGTGTGTGTGTGTGTATGGCTTGTTTCGGTGGCAAACAATTGACAACTTGGGGGGGTGGAATGGAAAGCTGGAGCTCAAGATAACACAGAAATTAATCCACAGATGAAGGCATTAGTAATTACAGTACATCCTCTTTAACTATGAATTAAAATACTGAGCAATTCTGTTGCTAAGGAAGATTTTACATTCTATATGAACATGATAGCAAATTCTCTTGGGCTTAGCCTATAAGGCTGGTTCTTAGGATGTAAGTTTGGAATTGTATGCACATGGTATCTGACTCCAGAATAAGGTTGCCGTGTAGTGTGTGAGAGAGAAGGTGGGCAGATACTGTGGTTAGTCACATTTAAAATGGCTTATGTGTGAGATACTGTGGTTAGTCATGTTTAAAATGGCTTATGTGTGACTGGGATCTAGTCACCATTCAATCTTTTTGGAGGCCTTTCTCCAGGTCCCCCCTCTCCAGGAAGTTCAGAGGGTGGTGACAAGGGTGAAGGCCTCTTCAGTTGTGGCTCCCTGTCTGTGGGGTGTTCTCCCCAGTGGGGTCTGTCTGGCACCTTGACGGCCATCTTTTCAGCGTCATATCAATACTTGCCTTTCCCCCAAGGGCTTTGGATAGACTGAGATGATGCTGTTTTGTTACTAGTGTTCTGCCAAAGCTTCCTCTGGCTGTTGGGGAGCTGTTTTATTATTCTGTTATTATTTATTATTTTGGTCACAGACCAGTTCCTGCTCACATACAATATCAGGGAAGTTGTAAAACATGATAGGGATACATTTGAATTTGCAATTGGGTATAACAGGGACAATACAGATATAGCAGCAGTAAAAAATATATGTTAAATCTTAATCACTAAAATATAACCTAAAATTGAGCTGTTTTGTTTTTAATGGTATAATGTATTTATATTGTTTTTAAATATGTTGTAAGTCACTTGAGACCTTCAGGTGAGAAGCAACTGATAAGTCTAATGAATAATATTATTACTAATAGTAATGATGATCTCAGGCCTTAGTTAGCAGCCATTCCTGCAAGATCAGCCTAAAGGATGATGGGCAGCCCTTTGAAGCACCAAATATGTCCTGTGTTAAAAGCTAACCACACACTCCCCTTGCCTCTGGGTTGGGCATTGAGGGGCAGAGGGTGTCTCCCAGGAAGTTGGATTTGAGCTGATTCATCATCTAAGGACTTGCCAGAACAGACTTCATTAAAATCAAAGAAATAAGGGGTAAGGAATGACTTTATTTTTTTAAGAAAGGGAAAGGTACAATCAGTGCAGTCAGTTCAATTATCTTCCAGTATTTCTGGTCTCACTACCACAAGGCTTTGCAATGGGATGTAAATTTACTCTTATCAATTAGCAATTTACTCTTTGTCCTAAGCACAGGGATGGCCAATGTGGTGCTCGGTGTTGTTGGACTACATATCTCATCATCCTTGGCCATTAGAAATGCTTGCTGGGGCTGATGGGAACTGGAGTCCCACAATATCTGGAGAACAACACAATGTCTATCCCTGTCTCTGCAAGTTAATATGACAGAAATCTCTAAACGAACCTAATTTGGGGGGGGGGGTTCCTCCTAACCTGCGCCAAGTGCCCGCCATGTCTCCCAAAATTGGCTCTGGGGCAATCAGGAGATTCCCCCAGAACAGCACATGGGGGGGGGGGCATGAGGCTAACCTGGGATGCTTGTGCAGACAGAAGAATTGGAAGAGTTTGGTGTTCAATTCCACCCAAAGATCAGGGACACTTCCGGTTGCCATCTTGAAGATCTGTCTTTGATATCACTTCCGAATACCGTAACACCATTTAAGTTGCCTTTTGAATGTGTCAGAAAGGGTCGTGCGTTGTAGCTTTCCATACCACCAAAGGATTTCCCTTGTCTATAGAAAAGTGTATCCTTTTAATAGGCCTTTGCTATCTTATTTTAAAACCTTGCCGTGCTCGTTTGCTTCAATGGGATGGTTACATTCACACCTCTCTCCGTTTTCAGAAATGCTAATTAACATCAGATTTCTCTAACCCAGAACCCACCGACTGTGTCAAGGTGAGAAATTTGGGGAACGGGGAATGGACAGAATGACGCAGGAGAGGCTTTAAAGATGAACAAAGCTTATTAGTTTCTCACACTTTGTCCTGATCTGCTAAATTGATTCTAGCTGTGAAACTGAAGGAGGGGAGGATCTGTTCAAAATCTCTATTAGACGGAGACGTGCTGCAGAGGGAAGTGTGAATCAACAGTCTGCTGAGACTTAAATCTATTTATCATTTCCTTTTGTGAACTAAGGCGTAAAAATCCAGCTTGTCTGAATGAACATACATAATATTTTATTTCTGCGACATTTGGGGGGGGGGGTCCTGCTACAACCTAACCAGTGGCGGCGCATCCCATTTCGTCACCTCAGGCAAAACGGGACGGTGCTCCTGCCACCCACACCAAAGCCTTGCTTACTGGGGTCATGAAGTGGCAGCTTCCAGTAAGCTCTCATGAGATCTCATGAAGCTTTTGCAGGATCTCTCAAGAGTTCTGCGAGGTCTCTCAAGATCTTGCCAGAAGCTGCTGCAGCAGCAGCAGCTGCTCAACTCCAGCTGCAGGGGCAGACAGGACGCCAGTGGCGGGTCCTGTCCCATGGGATTCTGCTGCCTTAAGTGGCTGCTTCAGTCCGCCTCATGGGCGGATTGGCCCTGAGCCTATCACACAGTTCCCTATACTTAAGGGCCACCTCCCAGCCCGCCTATCACACCAAGTTCTGATCTGGTGCCAAACATTGACTTTGTGCTTGACTTTGGCTTGCTGAGACCAGGCTGCACCTGGAACCCTGTTCTCTTGGGTACGTGTTTCAGTAAAAAGCCTTTATTCTCCTTTGGCAGAGACCAAAGATGGGGGAATAATAATATTAATTTATATTAGTCAAATGTACCTAGAAACTCATCTATTAAGAGAAATTCACATATAAATTTTCATGAGGACTTAAAAAAAAATCTGGCATAGAGAACTAAATTTAAAATTGGGGGGTGGGAAAGAAGCTGAGAGAAACTGGACTGGACAAGTCTGTCTATTTCTCCCCCCAGAGATTCAGATCTATATCCTGTAACACCATTTTCAGTTCAAGGATGTGACTAAGCCAATTCTGCAGGACTGGGAGTTTTGATCCCCAAAGCACTGAACTCACCAGGATGCTTCAGCCCAGTTTTGAATAGCTTTGCTAGGAGCAAACAGAAAGTAGATTGGGAAGCTACTGGTAATCTCTGCAAATCTGTCAACTTCAGTTTCTCATATTTCTAATCTTAAATTTTATTCTCCCCATTTTCACAACAGTTTGCAAATTATTTAAGTCCTCCTGAAAATTCATCAGCATTTACAATGCAAATATACAGGTTTGTATGTAGTTGTGTCTAATCTAGGGTTACCAGACGTCCCCGGATTTGCAAATCTGTCCCTGGACAAATTCCATCCCCGGAATGTCCCCAGATTTTCAAATCTGTCCCCGGGAAACGTGGCAGCGGCAGCCTCAGCAGCCCGGAGCCAGACTGGTAGCACAGTTGGCTCTGGCTGGCTTCAGGAGCTGCTTGCTGCTTGCTGCCATGGCGCCCGCCATTTTTCCTCACCGGAAGTCCCCATATGATGTGTTGCGCACAAGACACATCATATGGGGACTTTCAGGAGGCAAAGTGGCAGGTGCCACGGCAGCGAGCAGCAAACAGCTCCTGAAGCCAGCCAGAGCCAACTGCCCTACCAGGCTGGCTCTGGGCTGCTGACTGCCGCTGCTGCTGCCACTGCTGAAGGGGAACCGGGAATGTTTGGCAGTACAGATCTCCTGCCCCCTTCCCCCTTCATTTTGACTAATCGGAGGAGGCTCAGGAGTTGTGGGCGGGCAACTGTTGCCCAGTTTTTTAAAAATTCTGCGCATTTATGATTCACAGGGTGAAAAAGAAGGGCTTTGCACTTTTATACAATATGCATGTGTGCTTGGGCCCAGAATCTTTTGCCTCACCATCCCCACTACTGATTCCCTGTTGCTACTCAGCTTAAAAAAAAAAAAAAAGTGTCTCTGAATTCATTGAAAAAAATCTGGTAACCATAGACTAATCTACACATTTTCAGAAAACAATTTCCCCTAATGCATTTTTGTATGTTGGGTTTACTAATATGTGCGTTTTTATGCACACATTACTGTGTGAGCACTTTTGTATGCGTTACTTGGCCAGGCAACTCAACTGCAAAATTCAGAGAAGTGCAAAATTTGAAAGATGGCTATTTTGGTTCTCATATTGCTTCGGAAAGTGTGCATTTGGGTAGATTTGCCTTTAAATGCGAACTAGATTGGATTTCTCCTCCGTACCGATGTATGATAGATTGGCAAGAGTTTTTGTCTGCTGACCAAAGTTCTTCTACATTGGACTTTGGAAATAAAGAAAACTGGGAGAGGTAGGCCAGGAGTTGATTTTTGTGGGGAAGGACTATGAACTCAGTTCTTGTCCTGAAAACTAAATCCTAGGCTATGCATGTGCTTAGAGCAGGTCTGGAGAAACTTTGGCCTTGCAGATGTTGCTGAACAACTCCCTTGCCTGGCTATTGGCTGTGTTTGCTTAGGCTGCTGGGAGTTGTCGTTCAGCAATATCTGCAAGGCCAAAGTTTCCCTGCACTAGAGGAACCCCTTCCTCAAGTTTATGTTTTGCCCCCATAAATCACCATTTTGCACCTGGCTCTAGTCGGTAGCCCTTGGCCTATTGTTAAAAACAAGGCAGACCTGGTAAAAAGCACCCTGAAGTCTGCCCAGCCCCAATTACAATTTACGCTGCATGGCTAAACTCGCTTTCCCCCAATCGGAACCTAAATCACATAATGTGCTTTACAGGGAAAATATTCAAATACAGGGCCAGGTGGCTAGGCAGTAAATTGTTGCTCTTTATATATTGCAATTGGTTGTAACTGTACTTTTAATAATTGCTGTTTTTTATGATGTAATTTGTTATTTTTATTGTCTATGCCATCCAATTGGGTCATATTTATAGGAAAGGCTGCCTTTTAAACAATGCAAGCTAGCAAGATGGAACTGGCTCCTTCGTCAGTTGAACATCTCTTAGTCATTCTGATTATCTCACATTACCTGGTTCCATTTTCCTTCAGGAGTAGGCCATTTGCCCAAACTATAAATGGCAGGGATAACATCAACACTGTATCTAAATCATAGGCAGGGCCCCTAAATCTAAGGCTCAGTTTCATGCAGCCATTGATGTAATTGCATGTGCATGGCAAGAAGGAGGTAGCAGAAAGGGAGAGGGGGAAAGGGTGGCAGAAAGAGAAAAGGGGTGGCTTCCTCCACTTTTGTTTCTGAGACCTGCCAACTGTGACTCCTGCCCTGCCCATCATCAGTATGAAGGCCCTGACAGATTAGCCCCAAGGGAATCAGACCCTTGATGGGGGAAAAGGTTGCCCATCCCTGCTCTAAACATTTTTTACAGTGGTGGAGAACTTCCAGTACTCTTTCCCCAAGTGGTGCCCACCTACCTGATGTCATATGAGATATCAGGTGCAGGACAGGTAAATACATTGCTGCAAAGAAACCATTAGGAACTCTGCAGTACAGCTGATCACAGCCCAAAGTAGACCCTGGTAAGCACTTAACAAGAAACTCCACTGTGAAAATAATAATTAATAATAATAATAATAATAATAATAATAATAATAATAATAGATTTATTATTTATACCCTACCCATCTGGCTGGGTTTCCCCAGCCACTTTGGGTGGCTCCCAACAGATTAAAGGTAAAGGGACCCCTGACCATTAGGTCCAGTCGTGACCGACTCTGGGGTTGGGGCGCTCATCTCGCTTTATTGGCCGAGGGAGCCGGCATACAGCTTCTGGGTCATGTGGCCAGCATGACTAAGCCACTTCTGGCAAACCAGAACAGCGCATGGAAACGCCATTTACCTTCCCGCCGGAGTGGTACCTATTTATCTACAGTACTTGCACTTTTGACATGCTTTCGAACTGCTAGGTTGGCAGGAGCAGGGACCGAGCAATGGGAGCTCACCCCATCGTGGGGATTTGAACCGCCGACCTTCTGATCGGCAAGTCCTAGGCTCTGTGGTTTAACCCACAGCACCACCCGCGTCCCCCTCCCAAAAGATTAAAAACAGAATAAAGCATCAAACACTAAAAACTTCCCTAAACAGGGCTGCCTTCAGATGTCTTCTAAAAGTCAGATAGTTGTTTATTTTCTTGACATTTGATGAGAGGGTGTTCCACAAGGCAGGCACCACTGCCAAGAAGGCCTTTTGCCTGGTTCCCTGTAACCTCACATCTCGCAGTGAGGGAACCACCAGAAGGCCATTCGGAGCTGGACCTCAGTGTCCGGGCTGAACGATGGGGGTGGAGACGTTCCTTCAGGTCTCCACTTTGGAATGGGCCAGTGCAATCCCCACCATCTCTAGTAAGGGCTGGGAGAGACCTCTGTCTGGAATCCTGGTGAGCCATGCCAAAGTAGACAATACTGGACTGGATGGAGCCAATGGTCTGACAGTGTAAGGCAGCTTCTAAGTCCCTAACACTTCCTTTCCCAGTGTGACTTGATTTCAAACCCCTCAGGCAAAGGAAGTGTAAAGGGGGAAAGCTCCATGGGTTATCAAAGATAATACAGGGTTGCTGGAGGGCTGGATGTGGCTGACCAGAGCCAGTTCCCCACCTTTGGTTTATAAGGTGAGGCTTCCTTTTCTTTCCTTTTGCAGTCATTCCTCAGGAAAGTATCACAGAGCCATCCAGCTGTGAGCTCTAGAAGACCAGACTCTACTACAGTAACTGCACAGCTTTTTTAATATTTGATTTTTTATTATGTTTTCATATTTGTTGGAAGCTGCCCAGAGTGGCTGGGGCAACACAGCCAGATGGGTAGGGTATAAATATAAATATAAATAATATAAATATAAATCATTCACATGGCACTTTATTCCATTTTCACTGTGTTTTCCTAACTTTTATTTTCCACATTATATTTTAAACTTCACACAATGTAAAAGCCACTTCCGGAATGATAAAATTATTGTTATTGTTACTGTTACTGTTACTGTTACTGCTACTGTTAAATATAGTTCATCTTCAGCTCTCCTTTCCATATTATCTGGAAACCACTTTTTTCCCCTGGAAGCAAATAACATGGAAATGAGTACTAAATTTGCACTGTATTTTGTTACAGTTCCAGGCTTTTACATCATGGGAGAGCTCAGCTATAATGCAGAACTTAACCGTTGGGGGGAAAGCTGTGAATATAGAATAAACTGCCATGTGAATGCAGCCAGTGTTACTACATGGACAAGTGCTACATCTCATCGCATGATATTAGTAACTTAAGGGAACCTACAGCTTCTCAAATCAAAGCATTAATATTAAACAGAGCCTCTTTGTGAGTTGGAATTCATGCTAATAATGAAATATCCTCAATCTGCATTGCATTGTTGGCTTCCTCTTCTTCTCCCTCTCTGTCACTCACATAGAATCATAGAATCACATGCTGATCTCAATTCCATCAAGTGGGACTTCTAAATCATTTTAAGACAAACATTTCTTGCAGCGGCTCATTTGATTATTTTCTCCAGAGAACAAGCAAGGCTAAGCCTCACACCTCTGCATGCAGAATTGTAAGAGCGAATGGCTGCCCTCGAAGAAGATGGCTCCGAAAGCAGTGCTCCAGATTTAATTATTGGTAGCAAAAGTAAGTTGGCGGGAAGAGCCTTCGATGCCCCCCTCTCCTCCATTGTGTTTACCGTGGCCACAGATGACTCTGCGCCTCTTATGTTGTTAGCAGGACAAGTTGCAACTCGATTTTCACATGCCTCAAAGAAAAAGACCAGATAATGACAAGCTCTCATTTTAAAGTGGAATGAGTCTATTCTCACATTGCTGTTATTGTCCTCAACTGAGCCTGGACTTCCTGAGGCCCCATTACATTTCTACAAGATCGACGCAGTCCAAGTGGAAAGGTGAGGATGAATCACTCACCCAGGTGGCAATGGCACCCGCTAAAAACTTCACTGAGAATCTTTTTGGTGTAACCATATGAATGTGTCACTGCTTCTGCGCTCAGAACAATGTCCAGCCCCCTCAACCTTAGTATGACTATGGCCCCTATAAATTTCAAGGAGTAGCATTCCATTTTAAATAGCCGTGGCTTTCCCCCAGGCCTGTGCAGAGCTTTGTCTGAGGTCTAGGGCAGGAGTCCCTGGTCAGCTGGGAGGCACAAGGCATTATTGACATGACAGTGTAAGTCTGGCAAGTCCCTGGCCAGCTTGAGCCCCGGGGCAAGTGCATGCCCACAAGTGTTCCGGAAGAAGAAGAGTTTGGATTTGATATCCTGCTTTATCACTACCCTAAGGAGTCTCAAAGCAGCTAACAATCTCCTTCCCCTTCCTCCCCCACAACAAACACTCTGTGAGGTGAGTGGGGCTGAGAGACTTCAGAGAAGTGTGATTGGCCCAAGGTCACCCAGCAGCTGCATGTGGAGGAGCGGGGAAGCGAACCCGGTTCACCAGATTACGAGTCTACCGCTCTTAACCACTACACCACACTGGCTCATCTGGGCCATCCCTTTTTTTCTCCTCTGAGAGCACAGCGGCCATTTGGGGTGTGCGAACTAACGTGATTTCATGCTGATATCTTGCCCCACACAACAGTGCTTTTTTGCAATCTCACGCAGTGCCCCAAAACACATGCATTTGGACACTATGCTGTCGTGCGAGGGCACAGCCCTAAAAATAGCACATCTTTTGGGCTCTGCAATCTCACATGGTCCCGGTTTTGGGACTCTACAAGTTGGAGGGTATGCAATTGCGACCAGCTGCCTTCCCCTCTGCATGTTCCTGCTTCCCGCAAAGAATCCTGCAAATTTTTAAATTTGTTAAGAGCGCTGAGAGTTGTTTGGAGACACCAATTCCCCTCACAGGGCTACAGATCACAGAGTTTCCCGGGAAGAAGAGGGATTGACTGTTATACAGTGGTGCCTCGCAAGACGAAAAGAATCCGTTCCGCGGGTCTCTTCGTCTTGCGGTTTTTTCGTCTTGCGAAGCAAGCCCATTAGCGGCTTAGCAGATTAGCGCTATTAGCGGCTTAGCGGGCTTAGCGGATCAGCTGATAAGCAGCTTAGCGGATCAGCTGATAAGCGGCTTAGCGGCTTGGGGAAAAGGGGGGGAGGAAAAAAACCCCGCAGGAACTCGCAAGACATTTTCGTCTTGCGAAGCAAGCCCATAGGAAATTCGTTTTGCGAAGCACCTCCAAAACGGAAAACCCTTTCGTCTAGCGCGTTTTCCGTCTTGCGAGGCATTCGTCTTGTGGGGCACCACTGTACCCAAAGTAGTTTCGTGGCTCTGTGAGAGAAGATAGGGGACCCCTAGCAACTCTCAGCACCCTTAACAGCCTACAGTTCCTGTGATTCTTTGGGGGCAGCCATGACTATTTAAAGCAGTGTGATCCTGCTTTCAGTGTGTAGTGCAGATAGAGCCTAAACTAGTCCTTCCCCATCACTGTATTTTCTGTGCACCTGAAATCGTAATAAATGATAGGAGATACATATTAAATTGAAGTGGGGAACCTCGGGTTTGGCTGCCAGATGAGACCCTCTAAGCCTCTCTGGCCCTCAGAACTCTCCCCAGACACCCTCCATCCAGTGTCATTGGCTCTGTCTCCCTGCCTTTTGCCCCATCAGTTCCACCAGCCACCAGCCACCACTCACAGACAGTGGCATAACATTTGGATAAAGTGGACCTGTTATAGGTCTGTACCTCTTCAAAATGCACATTGGGTATGATGATATCACTCCCTTGAAGAAACATTCACAGAAAACTTCATCCAACACCTAACACATGACATTCGCTTCGCCAGTTTCCTTGCTGGAAACAAGATGGAAGGGGGTTCTAATTTCAGTAGTCTTGTTTTAGGGTGGGAGCCAATATATATATATATATATATATATATATATATATATATATATATATAGTGTGTGTGTGTGTGTGTGCGCGCGCGCACATGCGTTGCAAGTTTACTACCACCCAGTCCTATACTAAACACGCTTCCCAGGAAAAAAACAAGGGTCTCAAGTTCTTCGTATCAGAGCTGCTTTGCAAATGGTAGCTTTCCAGATGGAGCGTTCCTCTAATCTATGGCCAGCTGCCCATCACCTTCATGGTTCATCTGCCGCATCTGGAATTGGCCAGAAAGCAAAGACTGCAGCTGAGCTGAGGCTCCGCCAAGGAACAGCCTGTATGTTAGAAGCTGTGGAACATGAAACTTGGGTTTGCATGAAGCTGGCAGTCGATCACAAGAAGGCCCTTAAAAAATATTAATTCAGAATCAGGCACAGCAAGCTGATCTTCCAGTTGTTGTTGTTGTTGTTTTCATGTATTGCTGGAATAAGGAGTCAGAATTTGCCCCAAGGTAGGAAACTGAGCAAGCAAACAGAGTAATAGGCTGCTCAGAGCCTCTCTGCTGGCAAAGTCTAGTTAGCTAAAAGTTTTAGGGGGGAGTTAAGATGCTGGATTATTGCCAAAATATGAGAGAGTGTATTGGGAGGAGGATATTTCCTAAAGGCAAGGCCAGTAGTGGCCAATTTCAATTCTTGGCAAGCCATTCCTCAGTCGTTGCTCTCTTGGCAGTAGCCAGGAGCCATTGATCTTGAGATAGAAAAAGGAAATGCTCTTGCTGTGCTCTCTCTTAACCTGCATTTATTGTTCTCTCTCTTCTCTTCATCTGCTACTCTTTGTACTTGAATTCCACATGACTGTAACTGTTGGGAACCCAAGGTGACATACTCACGTAGTGGAAATTGCCCACGGTTCCAGTCACCACACAGAGACCAAAACAGTGTCCAAAACAGTTTGCTGCTGCTGCTGCTGCTGCAGAAGATAGGACTTCAGTAATAAAGTTCCAGGTGTTGATATATATGTACAGCTTGTAGGCTTTTCAGATACAGATATATACACATAGAAAGTATTTCTGTTGCTTCGGCAATTCAAGACATCATAAAGACTCCGACTTACTTTCCAAGACTGACCCTAACAGCACAAGATACTGAACTGATGAGCTGGCATGCCTTAATCACTTGTATAGTCAGCACTGGGCTGTTGCCATAGCAACTGGCTTGGCTGAACTTGCACCTGTTGCCTTATCCCAAACTATGGGGTAATTTGCATTTATGAAGGAAATTAACCCCTTCCTCCATGTCCAGTTCCACCAACAATAGCTGCTCCTTGTTCAACTGCCCCCTTTCCTTTCTCCCTCCCACCTTTCATTGTCTCACTTATAAATCTAGGCTGCCTCCACACCATAAAGCACATGGCTTCCCCCAAAGAATCCTGGGAACTGTAGTTTACCCCCTCATGGTGCTACAGTTCCCAGCAGCCTTAAATTACACTGGGCAACAATTTTTTACTTTTTGAATGTTGTCTAGATTTCTACAACTGATTTAGGGTATTTTTGCACTGCTGAATCAGGAAATGGCATCCGTTTCTCTCCATCAAGTCAGGTTTTCTGTAAACTGAATGGTGGGCATTGATAAAGGTAAGTACACATAAATTGCATGTTGCTTCACCATTTTTCAAACTTCAGGGCTTGAACTTCTGTTTCTTGGAACTCCTGGAATGCTCAGCAGCACGGAGGTCTCTCTTCAGAGTCCAACAGTAGTCAGCCATCATGACTGCGTCCCAGCGACCCTGATACCTGGTCTCCATCTCTTTCATGTCCTGATGGAATCTCTCCCCCTGCTCATCACTCATTGAACCCAGGTTCTCAGGAAACCGGTCCATATGTGAAAATAGGTAGTGCATCTTGATGCTCATGTTGCAGCCCAGGTTTCTGAAAGCAGTCAGCATGTTGTTGACAAGTTCTGCATAGTTTCTGGCCTTATTGTTGCCAAGAAAGTTCTTCACTACCAGAACAAATTCCTTCCACGCTTCCAGTTCCACTTCGTTCATTGAGTTTCTGAACTCTGGATCTCTGATGAGCTGACAGATCTGAGGACCGTCAAAGATGCCAGCTTTCAACTTCTCCATGGTCAATCCTGGAAAAGCCTGGCACAAGTAAATGAAGCAGTCACCATCCTTGTCCAGAGCCTTGGTGAACTGCTTAAGCCGAGCTTGATGTGCAGCGGTGGGAAGAGTATTCTGTCTCTGTCCACCAGACGGTCATTGATGACGTTCCTTTCTTTGCAAGGCACCAATTCCTCCCGCACAGGCCAGTCCTTCTTCGTGTAATGCTGAGCACGGTCCCTACTATCCCACATGCACAGAAAACATGGGTACGTGGTGAAGCCAGACTGTTGTCCCAACAAAAAGTTCACCATCTTCAGGTCAACACAAATAAACCACTTATGCTGATCATAACCAATTTTCTCCAGCACATACTTCACCGCTTCATAGTTCTCCTTCAGTGTACTCGAGTGAGCCAGGGGTATAGAGGCAAACTGGTTGCCGTTGTGTAGCAGAACACATTTCAGTGATCGCTTGCTGCTGTCAATGAAGAGTCTCCAATCTTTGGGTTCGTACTGTGGCACTCCAAGCTTGAGCAGAAGCTGCACAATATCTGCACAGTACACCAAGTCCTTCTCTTCCGAGAAAAAACGGAGGTACTCTTGATGCCTGTTGCGCAAGAAGCTGATGCGAGCACTGTCAGAGAGGAGGTTTTTTCCTTCAATCTGGATGCCAACACTTCAGCAGAGTCCTTTGACAAGCTGAGGTCGCAAACTAGATCATTCAACTCCTTTTGGGAAAATGGATGTGGAGCATCATCTTCAAGAACCACTTCTTCATGTCCTTCAACACTGGAGGCATCTTCATCACTAATGTCAGGAAGTTCTCCGAAGATAGGCACTGGAATTTCATCACAATGAGCTACAGGACGACGTGCTGATTGAAGATCAGGATACTTTGTGGGGCGGCTGCCCCATTAACTTAGTTTTGATCCCCCAACTTTATGCTTTGCTGGACCAATTTATGGAAGATTTCGAGGTTTTATGACTTCAAACTGATCCCTTTTCGACATAATCACCCAGAACTATCGGACCTGAATACTTCTTGTCATTAAAATAATCATTTCCAATCAAAACAATTATTTGACAAGGCATTTTACCCCCACCAACTTCTTCTAAAATGCTCCACACAAGCGTACAAAAACGTAAAAAAAGACATGTGGCCATAGCTCAAAAACTTGACCTGATTCAGCGCATCAGATTCATCCTAAATCAGCTGAAAAAACGCAGACAACAAATTTGTTGTTGACCAGTGTTATCAACCCCAGATTTATTTGGGGGAAGTCGCATGCTTTAAATGTATGCTGTGTTTACAGCTCGAATAGGAGACGAAACACATTTTGAGAATTAAGGAACATTAAATAGATTAAATGTACTCCCAAATCACCTTGTGCCCATCTGCTGCCATTACTGTAAAGTTTTCCAGGTGGTAAAGGGCCATATGTAAGGGGTTGAAGTCCTTAAACTGGAGATATGTGTGTCCTAAGCCAGTTCTCAGAGTTATGAGCTGCTGTATCGTGCCTAGCCCTGACCTTGTACCAGGCACAGAGTCCTCAGAGGACAAACCTGATACCCCACAGGTCAAGGACCTTAAGGAGCAGACAGAGTCTCTTGAAACCGGTGTTGAGAATCCTCTTGAAGGGCTTTCCAGGCTGAGACCTACTGAAGAACCTCTGGAACTGTAAGGAGGAGGAGATACCATCACCACCACCCAGTCACCAAGAACACTAGCACCAAAAGGTTCAGGCTGCAGGGTGAGGACCAAAGATGGACAAGCTACCCCAGAAGGAGTACAACGTGTCCCCCATCAGAGGTACTACCCCTCCCCTAACATCCCACACACCCATTTGAAAGACTTCTCCTCCATGAATTCATTGTATCCCCCATTTAAATCAGTGGCCCTCTCAAGGACTGTGAGTTCCCTAAGTTAAGTGTGGTGGACGTGCACATCTGTACCCATCTCAACTTCTACGAAATTGGGTGATGAGAAATCATATTTTATTTATGTGCATGCATGTATGAGGCTGCCCACCCCAAATGCGCTTTTTTAAATTGTGTTTGCAAGTTATTTTATTGTGTTTGCAAGTATTCCTTTATAACATGAATCCTGTGCAGACACTCTCGAGTATTGTTATTTATTCCCTTTGTAAGAGCACATGAAAGTGGACCAAAATAAATATTGGATTCCAAGAGCCCTGAACTCTCTTTAAAAAACAAAACAAAAACAACAAAAAAGTTCAGGTCCGGGTTGAAATTTACATTTCAGGGCCATCCATCTTTGTTTTGTGGAAATTAAAAATAAAACCCTTTTAGTTGCTAGGAAACATTATAACAGCAATGATGCAGGCAGAGAACAATTCCTGTTCCTCTACATGATCTAAGCTGGGGTGGGGGGAAATATGTACCATGTTTTACACTAATGGGAAATGACTTTTTGAAGGCATTCCATCTAAAAAGGAATAATCAAGCTATTGCTGTTCAATAGCTGATGGAAGCACAGAGTGCCTGCCCACTACCTGCCTGTTGACATTTCAGAGAAGGAGGGGTGGGTGGGAAATACACAATTAATGTCCCCTGTACAGTTTTTCCATTAGTGTACCAGAGAGCTTTTTTTGAAGATGTTTCCTGTTAATGTAGCTGCCAAGGCAACTTTAAGGCTGAAGCACACTACAATAATCCGAAGGGCTCGTCCCCTAGTTCCATGCCTAGAAAACATGGGTTCAGATCAACCCATAAACCTTATTTAGAGGGGAATCAATAGGCATAGGTAGATTCACATAATTTTTAGTGGATGTAACAAGATGTAACAACCCATTTTTACTTACAATCTAATTTTTATCCCATCCTTCCTCCAAGGAGTTCAGCGGAGTGTACATGATACTTCCCTCCCCGTATTCACAACAGAAGCCTGGCATGTTCATACCACACATTTAAAGCACTGCAATGCCACGTAAAACAGCCACGGTTTGCTCCACAGAATCAAGGAAACACTGGTTTGTTAAGCGTGCTGAGAGTTGTTAGGAAGCCCCTAGGGCCAGAGCTCCAGTTCCCAGAGTGGTTTGACAATCTATCCCTCTCCACAGGTACCGTAACTCTGCGAATTGGAGATCTGTGAGGAGGTTAGAGGTCTCCTAACAACTCTAAGCACCCTTAACAAGCTACAGAACTCTTTGGGGAAGACATCTGTTTAAAGGAGTATCATGGTACTTTAAATGTATGGTGTGGATGTCGCTAATGTTACACTAAGAGACAATGCAAGCATACCCCGAAACAGTCCTGTTTAAGTGGGACATCACAGACGCCAATCCTGTTTTCTGCTTGGATCCTGAAAAGTTCCTTTCTTTGGTCCTCGGACCAAAAGACGCCCATTCTGGCTTGAGTCAGCTGACTTGCACCAGAGCACCAGAATGATAGCCGCTCATTTTTTGGTCTTGCTATAACAAAAAATAGGATGTATTTTGGTATCCTCGGGACCCAAAATGGAGGTGTTGAAAATGTTGGAGGTCATCCAATGAGCATTGTAGCTTAGTGCGGCTTTGAACCAGATCTCCCGTTCCCTAGTCAAATGCTCTTAAGCACTACGCTCATATACAAGGGTTCCGAATATGAAGAGAGAGCCTTCTATACATGAGGACATGGGAGCTTTTTCAGACCTTACAATGAATGTCCATGAGATGGAGCCTGCCCCACCCAGCATACTTTGCACATCTTCATGCACACATTGTGTGTGCTATCATGTCTAAGAAGGGATGTGGAATGAAGATGGAAGAGAGGCTTTTGTGAATTAGCCTTCTCACTAATATAGATCTTACATCTGCAATACAAACCTATTGATGCAAGAAATGATTGAAGCTCTTGAGTGTAACAATCCCCACCCCACCCCGCTTTCTGTAAACGATTCCCCTGATTATCGTTTTTTAAATGGCAAGTGTCAAAATTTCACTTCCAGTGAACAGAGGTCTTACATGGGGATGCTAGTTTCCCACTTTTTACATACAAAAAGAGAAAAGATGTCTGTTTGTTAATACATTCGCTGATTAGCATAATGGCTGTTTTTAATTTAAAAAAAAAAAAAATAAAACAAAATTCTTCCTTACTATAGCAAGACATTCTGTTCAGCCACTTCCGAAGGAGCCATCTGCTATTTAAAAGAATTTGGTTTATACTGAAATATAGGTCTAAATCACATGCACGCACATATTCCATGGTGTGGGAGCTTTTTGTGGGGGAGGGCGTTCCCACATTGCCAATGAGTGTGTATGAATTAAATAACCCTATGGGCAGGACAACTGCAAAGATCTTTCTCACTGTGTTCCGTGTTTGTTCCACACACATTCCCCAGCAGTACTAACATTCCCAGATCAGCATTCCGAACTGTTTGCAGGGCCAAACTAGACATGCTACCAGAGATGGGCAAATTGGTCCATTTTGGTTTCTCCTATTTCCCGATCAGATTCAGTTCTCCACATTTCCACCTCAGTTTGTGCTTTTGTTATCTTAAACTCATGAAAATTCATCAGCATTTTAGTGCAAATTTATCCCAGTATACACATATTTGTATGCTGTTGTATGTCTAACATACACAACTTTTCCAGAGCCATTTTCTCTAACGCAATGCATTGGAAAGGGCAAGTTGCCTTTACATGCAAATGGAAACGGAATTCTCCCCCAGGTGATAAGCTTTTGTTTTATTTACACCCATTCTCCAGCGGTGCTAACATTCCCAAGTTCCCTTTTAAAATTACAGTGGTACCTCGGGTTAAGTACTTAATTCGTACCGGAGGTCCGTTCTTAAACTGAAACTGTTCTTAATCTGAAGCACCACTTTAGCTAATGGGGCCTCCTGCTGCTGCCGCGCCGCCAGAGCACAATTTCTGTTCTCATCCTGAAGCAAAGTTCTTAACCCGAGGTACTATTTCTAGGTTAGCGGACTCTGTAACCTGAAGTGTATGTAACCCGAGGTACCACTGTATAACATAATCCTTTTACTTCCTGAAAATCTCAGATTTGGATGTAGTGGCAGAACCAGATCTCCTCATTATGCTTGACCCCAATTCCTTACAACTCCCCACCCCTTAACAAACTACAGTTCCCAAGATTTGTTGGTGGTGATGGGGAAACCATGACTGCTTAAAGTGGTAAAACAGTGCTTTGAATTATGATGTGGAGATGTCCAGAAGTTAAAAGGTTTTATATATATATATATGAGATTATAGACTCATAGAAAGCATGCAGGTCTATTTCAGGATATTTATTGCAACACTTTCCATTCAGCTGTGTAGAAGATGTAATGAGTTTTTTCTGCAGAAAAGTATTTATAATGTAAAGGATTTATCAGGCCTTTGTCAACTCTGCCCACAGAAAATGTTAGAATGCCATCTAAGCTATAAATAATCCATACAGTTTTTAAAGCAATTAAAGATCAGCCAAGCTAGAATATAGGGTGATGAGTCCCTCTGGAGAAGAGCACTTTTTCATTATGTATGTGGACACAGCGCCTACCACAGTAGGGGATCTTCATAGCTGACGGGCACCTCTAAGTACTATCATGATACAAATAATTTATCATCATTATCCCTTGTAATGGGAGCAGCAGCATTTTTTATTCTAACCTCAATGAAGAAAGAATCGTTAAAGCAATGAAGTGTATGCTTTTTACACTGACCGTGCAAACCTTACATTCATCCTCAGTAACAGCCAGCAAGAGTTTCAGCTTCTGAAAATGAACATATTTAGACAGGTAAGCAAATAACTACGAGTTTAAAACTGCAATGTTTTATTAATTCTCACCTGCTTGATTAACAGATTTAAAACCTGCTATTTATTTGTACTCGTGTTATGCATTTATTGCATGTATATCCCACCTTTCCTCCAAGGAGCTGGTGGGCAAGTTCCTTCTCCTCAATTAATCCCCAGAACAACCCTGCGAGGTGGGCTAGGTTGAGAGGCAGTGATTGGCCCGAGGTCACCCAGTGAGTTTCATGGCTGAGTGGGGATTGGAACCCTGATCTGTCAGGTCCTAGTCTAACACTCTAATCACTGCACCATACCGGCTTTCAAAGTTTAGCTAGCTTATCAAGAAGAAGAATCTATGTAAAACATTGATTGTTTAAAAAGGTGTCCCTGCTTAATTGGGCTTTGATTTTGAGTAGAGATGGCAGAGAATTATGACCAAAACAGAAAAGCAAGCAGAAATTGCTGGTGTTCACTTTTTGTTCCATGCCCGGGAGGAATATCAGTCCAGCGAATATGATTGGTATCCCCTATTGCAGTGATGTTCACTGCACAAATGAGAGGTAGCTGATTAGGCCCACCCATTTTCACTGTGTTTCCTTTGCACTGAAATGATTGGGGTGAAATAACATAATGGCAGTATAACTTATGTATGTAAGTTATGTAATTAATTACTGAAGTTACAGAATGTAGTTTGGGGTGGAAAATGAACTGCAGCAGAATGGAAACAGCGCTGTATGTGACGAATACAGGGTGGAACTTACATTCCTATTTTTGAGCATACATGCGTAGGATGGTGCTGTTAGGCATTTCCCTTAACAGCTTTCTGAGAACATAGTTAAAACCTTTACAAACGCTTCTCTAAAAATTAATAAATTATGCCACAACTCCATATCTGGATACCCTTTATTGGATGAAAAAGCAATCATGGATGCTGTTGCAGCAACATCCTTGAGCAGGTTGCCATGGGATGCAAATGTCCCTGCTCCCTTTGTTCCCGTTGCATCTTCCATGCATCCTCTTCTCCTACATGCCTACATCACACTGTTCACATGACTAACAGCAGTCATGTGTTTTTTATATTGTAATTTTATGTTGTGAATCACCCTGAGATCTAAGAACGATGGGTGGTATACAAATTAAATTTAATAATAATAATATTTATACACCGCCCACCTGGCTGGGTTTCCCCAGCCACTCTGGACGGCTTCCAACAAAATACTAAAATACAATAGTCCATCAAACATTAAAAGCTTCCCTAAACATATAAAATGGAAGCTGTAATGTGCAAAATCAGGACCAATCCTCAGTGCTAACCTCTAACTACCCCCAATGCCACCCTTTAATGATACCCGGTGCATCTTGCTGCAAGCCAAAGGTATGCCATAAGGAGTCATAAGTGATGTAACATTAAGTTAATGGCCACTGCTTCTATGCTTGTACTATGTAAGCACTGCAAACAGATTTGAATAAGCCACCTTTTTCAAACCAATACCGACTGCTTCTCTTCTGCATAGCTTGCTTGCCATCTAGTGGTCCTTGCAGAGAACAGCGTTCTAGTCCAACGCTGTCTGCCAAAGCTCCTCTTAACAATCAAAGGGTTAGGCATGAGAAGAAATGACAAATGACAATTTCTGGTCTATATCAATTTCGCATTTGTTCATTCATAAGTCAGTTCTGTCCTGTTTCAGCATTTATCTGCAAAAAAAATCTGCACAAAAAGTATATAAATGCATATTTTATTTTAAAGGCATACTTATTATTTAAATTACACACACACACACACACACACACACACACACACACACACACACACACACACATATATATATATATATATATATATATATATATATATATATATATATATATATATATATGGTAGAGTGGTGGCAGTGGTAATTGCTTCTTTTTACCTCTCCAGCGGCAGTGGCAGGGGTGGGCAGAGCACCTTCCCCTGGGATTCTGCCACCAGAGGTGGCCATCCTAGTCTCAGAATGTTCTTCTGACTCAGCCATTTCACCAGAGGGTTTTTTTCTGAAGAGGAAGAGAATCCTAACCTGTTTCCCCACATACTCATTATTTTGGGTAGTAACCTCAGAAGAGCCAAGTCACTCTGCTTTTGCCAGTATATCATTAATCCACCTTCCACCCACCCAATGTAAACAGAGTCAAGCACTAGATTATCCAGGTCCTTTTAACCCTCTTCAACTCAGATTGACCCCTTGGGCCTGTTGAAAGCTAAAAGTCACTGCATGAGGATAATTGCATGCACGGGTTTTCGGAGTTAATAGTCTATTTTGCTGCAACTGCTGCCGGTTTGATGTGATCTGGAATAGTACATTTACATGAAAAGTTTGACACGTGTGTGTGCACGCGTGTGCATGTGTGCAATCTAATGATCACAATGCAGCTATTCATACTTTAAAGAGTTCAAGTGGAAGCTCAAGGACATTCACAAATGCTTACATTGATTTGTGAGTTTATGAGTTGTCTCAGGTGACGTAATTTCGGGTTGTGAACGCGGCATGTACAGAAGTGCTCTATGGCGCCGTGCGCATGCGCAGAAGCAGCACCTCTGGATACGGACTTTTCGGGGTAAGTACGGACCCCCAGGATGAATTAAGTTCGTATCTGGTCCACTGTATTCAAATAAGCTGGGATGGGGGTGGGGAGGCTATAATACCAATTATACCACTCTATTCCCATGAACTCTCACAGCCTATGTAAAGGTAAAAGGTAAATGACCCCTGGACGGTTAGTCAAAGGCGACTATGGAGTTGCAGCACTCATCTCACTTTCAAGCCAAGGGAGCTGGTGTTTGTCCACAGACAGCTTTCCGGGTCATGTGGCCAGCATGACTAAACCGCTTCTGGAGCAACGGGACACCATGACGGAAACCAGAGTGCATGGAGACGCTTTTTACCTTCCCGCCACAGCGGTACCTATTTATCTACTTGAACTGGCATGCTTTCGAACTGCTACAGGAGCTCACCCCATCACAGGGATTTGAACTGCCGACCTTCTGATTGGCAAGCCCAAGAGGCTCAGTGGTTTAGACCACAGCTCCACCTGCATGTACAACCTATGTACACAGACCCAGTTCATGTCCTACCCTGGTCCACATCCAGCATTCATATGCTTGGGCTGCAATTCTATACTCACTGGTTTGGGAGTAAGCCCCACTGAACTCACTCATAATTTTAGTCTCAGGGAAGATGATAATTATTTTGCCGACTATTGACAATGTGTTTTTGCTGCGGTTTTGCTGGGTTTGCTTTACAGGTTACAATGCAAAATAACCCTGCATTGTTATTTTTTAAAAAAATCTGCTCCTTTCCCCTTATTGGGTATCCAAGAGCCCGTATAGAGTCCTTAAGTGGGTTCCCTATCGGTAGGAGAAAATAACAGAGGCCAACCAGAGAATATTGAGAAGCAAAGCAGCTAGTAAGCCTGATCTTTATTAAATTGTTGCAACAGGGTCCTCACCACACGCAGGAGGGAGGAGGAACCAAGAACAATGGTACACAAGCCCTTATACCAGGGGTCAGCAACCCGTGGCTCCGGAGCCGCATGTGGCTCTTTTACACTTTTGCCGCGGCTCTGGGGCGGATACTAGCGAGGGGAGGAGGCGCATTGTGCGCCCCGACACTCGCCACTTTGGCGGGAGCTGTACTGGCTGTGATGTCGCATGGGGGCGGTGCGTGTGTTAGTCACGCACCGTCCCGACGTCACCTTCCCGCCCACCCACCCGCTACATTGTAAGGGGCATGTACGCTGGTCACTGCATTGAAAGGGGGCGTGTACGCTGGTCACTGTTTTGAAGGGGAGTGAAGAACACACACACACAAAAAGGTAACTTGTTAATTTAACGTTTATTTCTATGAGGGGTCAAACAAAGAAATAATAAAAAAGTGACAAAAAAGTTATTTTTACAATGACGAGTTTTGCGGCTCCCAGGTCTTTTTTCTTCGGAAACGGGTCCAAGTGGCTCTTTTTGTCCTAAAGGTTGCAGATCCCTGCCTTATACAGACTTTTGAAATTGCCTGCCCTGCAGCTCAAGACCCACCCCCCAAAACATCATACATACATCACAGAAGGACTGGTCTACAGAAGAAATCCTGTCTGCCAGGATACCTGACAATGGCCAGTGATAGCTTACTTGGGCAGCCCAACCATTCTTTTGTGATGGTAAATACTTTAATTCCTGAAACCAGCTCACAGGCTCACCCTATTCATACACAAAAATGCCCTAAAGACAGGTAAGCAAAAGACAATGGAGAGGCTTTCCCATGTCCTTCCTCCTTACAGAGAAACATTTGAAGTCAATGGTTTCAGGATTGTTCTCCTGTGCTATTTCAGACACATGGTTTACATACTTATGTATGTGTTTGCCTTGTAAATTTATGAACATTTTACAGTGGTACCTCGGGTTACATACGCTTCAGGTTACACACTCCGCTAATCCAGAAATAGTGCTTCAGCTTAAGAACTTTGCTTCAGGATGAGAACAGAAATAGGGCTCCGGCGGCAGCGCGGCGGCAGCAGGAGGCCCCATTAGCTAAAGTGGTGCTTCAGGTTAAGAACAGTTTCAGGTTAAGAACAGACCTCCAGAACGAATTAAGTACTTAACCCGAGGTACCACTATATATTCTTTTAAGAATTTAAGGCCATATATTATATATGGCCTTAAATTCTTATAACACCACCCTTTATGCTTTCGAACTATGTAAGATGCCTGGAGGCATGTTATGTGTCAAGCAACTAATAGAACAAGAACTACTACTGCTGTTATTTATTAGTATTATTGACATGTATAGGATTAAACCGTCAATCTAACAATTTGCTAGAGGGCTGCCTCAACCTCCTCTGTAACACTTTCCACCAGCTGCTCCATCCAGTTCCTTGGCTTTGTGTGCAATATTTTTTTATTTAAAAAATAGTAATTCTGATCAGTTGGAATGTTCATAAATTTCCATACCACTTCAACAGATGAGACTGAAGGTACCTTCTATCACCTTTGGTGGACATGCCCGAAGATCAAGGCCTTCTGGGAAATGATTTATAATGAAATGAAAAAGGTACTTAAATGTACTTTTCCTAAAAAACCAGAGGCCTTTCTCTTGGGCATTGTCGGCCAATTGGTGTCAAAGAGGGATAGAACTTTTTTTATGTATGCTACTACAGCAGCAAGAATACTCATCGCAAAGTATTGGAAGACACAAGATCTACCCACTCTGGAAGAATGGCAGATGAAGGTGATGGACTATATGACATTGGCTGAGATGACAGGCAGAATCCGTGATCAGGGAAAAGAGACGGCGGAAGAAGAATGGAGAAAATTTAAAAGCTACCTTAAGGACTATTATAAACTTGATGAATGCTAGAATGTCGAGGTTTTCAGGAAAAAAGGGGATACAGTGATATAAGATCAGATTATAGAAAAGATTAAGATGACAGAGGTTGGAAAGGAATATTTAGAAGTTGCTAAAAAAAATTATGGACATTGGGATGCAGAAAGGGGGGGTATGGGGGAGTCCCGGAAAAGAGGTTTATGAAAAAATGTTATGAAATTATACGTGTTTGTATGTCTTTTTAGGTGTTTGTTTGTCTTTAAAAAATTCTGTAAAACCAATAAAAATTTTATATATAAAAAACAACAACAGATGAGACCATGACTCAGGAATATCTAGCTATAGATTTAAGTGAAATCATTTGTAGCCAATAGCAACAAAGGCTGAAGCTTTCATTTACATCCATATTGTTTTCCTTTCTCAAGTTTATCTGATTTTGGTAGCAATTAAGCAAACACACTGTTTTCCCACAAGCCTATGATTTTGTACTTTACTTTTAACTGTCATCTCTCTGTGATCATAGCAGGGGAGTGCCCTGCAGATTACCCAGCACTGCCTTTGACTTCACAGATAGATGGATACATAACTAAACACTTGTGTTCTGCTTCTTGAATCTTTTGTGTGAATTTGGGTTGTTCTCATGTTCAACAAAGCGTTGGACATTTTAAAACAAAATTAAAAGCCAAACTTTATTACTGCAGAAGCCATTAAACATAATCTGAGCAATACTATAAATGATGAGGAAAAAGAGCCCTCAAATAATACAAGTATGGTTATAAATTGTTTCCATACTGCTCTACATAAAAGTATTCCTAGATTTAACTTTAATAGTCAACACTGCACACCCACACACGAAGCCACAAAATAAACATATTTTTTCCCTCTCGTGTCCAGACTGTATTTCAGCATATGAACACAAGCAATAAAACTCTTTTAACAGAACAACAGATTGTTTCGGTAAATTACTTCTGTGCCTTTAGCAAAGATTCCAAGACATGGGAGTAAACATTCCATGGTGTTTCCATTTCTGAACTGAAGCCACTTGAAAGTAAACTCATTCTTAGTATTTTGTCAGTGTCTTGAGGGGAGTTTAACTTGGTACAATGGATTTATATTAATGTTGTTTACTCCCTTGCGACATGGATTTTCCACTGCCAGCTACCCTTCTTGCAATGTTCTCACCAAGTTAAATTTATGTTAATGAAGAACCGGTCTGGTCATTTCTCAGATATGAGTATTTACACTCTGCCTACCAAACATAGACATTTCATTTTTTTCCTGATGAAAACTAACGGCCCTGTCTGTTCAGCAACTATGAGACCTAACTTCTCCCTATTCATCATGGCCACTTCATTCTTGCTTGCTGCTTTGCTTTTTGTGAGGATGGGCCAGCCCAGCGGTTCTCAACCTGTGGGTCCCCAGATGTTGTAGGACTACAACTCCATCATCCGTGAGCTCTGGCCTTGCTAGCTAGGAGTGATGGGAGTTGTAGCTCAACAACATCTGAGGACCCACAGGTTGAGAAAGGCTGGGCCAGGCCAAGGCAGAGTGAAGCAGAAAACAGCAACATTGGAAAGGAAGCAAAATTGTCCAGTGTACTGGTCCCTATGGGTTGTATGCAACTAAGCCCTACTCAGAGTAGACCCTTTGAAATAAGTGATCCTAAGTTACCCTTCCAAGTTGGCACAATGGGTCCGTGTGTCTGGCTGTTAACCAGGAGGTTAGTGGTTCGATCCCACCCAGGGACAGCTGCGGGCAGGATTTCTGCATTGCAGGGAGTTGAACCAGATGACTCTGGAAGTCCTTTCCAACTCTACAATTCTATGATCCTATGCATTTTACCTGGGAGAAAGCACCAGTGAATTCAATGCTTTCTTTGGCGATCACTTGTAACCGAGTAAGATTGTATTCCATAAACACGGTTTTAACAATGAGTCCGTAAGTGACTGTGGAGGCCAATTCTGGATCCACACGTCCTTCCACAGTGGGGACATTGGTTTCCAGGTGGGAGATGGTCACAGTGTGGATTTGCCAAGCATGCCTTCCTCTTAGAATGTTTCTCCCTTGTGTCCTTAGTCTGAGTGTCTTCAAAGCCCATGACACCTTTGGTAAAGGCTGTTCTCCAACTGGAGCGCTCGCAGGCCAGTGTTTCCCAGTTGTCAGTATTTATACTCCCAAATGGATATGAATATGATCACAGTCTTGGTTTTTAAAGCTAGACACGAAAAATCAGATCTGTGGGAAAGTGCATACCTAACAACCCACCACCACTTTTCTATTTAGCCATGGGACTCATTTGGGTGAAGTAAAAGATGCAACTGTTCCAATTGGAGTGGCATTCATCCAGAACCAAGACCAGATTAATTGCATTCACAGAACATGTCTTACTGTCAACCCCCATTGTTTATTGGGGGAAACGTGCTCTCTGTCCTAGCAGTCCCAACCACTAATCCCAGAGGGTGATAAAGGGTTAGTCGCAGTTACTTAGTAATCTGCTATTAAGGACCTGCTTGCTTAGGGCGTGTGAGCACATGCATGTGATGTCCTGTCCTGCCATCCCTCCTCATTTCCTTCAACTGTCTCCTTTTCCACCTCTTCCGTGAAAGTGATGGCTACCAACCTACCCTGCTGTTGTCTGAACAAGGCCCTTGAGCTACTTTGTCCAGAAAAGGCAATGAGTAGTTTGTAATACGGCATAGCAATCTGCTTGCCAAAGTGAAAACATCAAAAATCCCCCAGAGCGTGTCTAAATACCTGAGCATGCTGAATGTAGCTCTTTGGAGCCTGGCCAGTTCATTAACTAATTTACTGTTTTGCTTGCATTGTCTCACTTGCCTTGTTGTTCTCTATTGCATTGCCTTATTTGCTAAAGGTTGTTCCATCTATTTGGACCTTTTATTAATGGGGAAACTAGTTAATAAATACACCCATTTTTTAAGTGTTACTTTTTCTTAAAAGTACCATTAATCTCCACCAAGAAAAGCTGCATTTTGAAGTAGTACAGTGATACCTCAGGTTAAGAACTTAATTCATTCCGGAGGTCTGTTCTTAACCTGAATTCTGGAGTTCTGTTCTTAACCTGAAACTGTTCTTAACCTGAAGCACCACTTTAGCTAATGGGGCCTCCTGCTGCTGACACGCCACTGCTGTGCAATTTCTGTTCTCATCCTGAAGCAAAGTTCTTAACCCGAGGTACTATTTCTGGGTTAGTGGAGTCGGTAACCTGAAGCGTCTGTAACCCGAGGTACCACTGTATTGGAAAAGTAGCAAGAGCCTCATTGGTGGAAGAGAAGAATATATAAAAAGGCCCCCAAGATGAGGAAAAGGGTTATTTGCATTTGTTTCATTACCTGTGCCTCCTGGACCACCCATAGTGGATCAGCTGGCAATAATCAAACAGCCGTTTGCCTAAAGTGTTTTGCTTTTACCATAGTAATCTGTTCAGTTCTATGAAGTTATACTTGTGGGGCTTTCAGCGGTAGAGATTTCTTTCAAGTGTTGATTATTTTGCTTCATTCTGAATACAAATTGTGCTCCGATCGACCAGAGAACTTTGTAAGGGGGTCCAGTTTTCAAGCAAACAATGAAAAAGCAGATGGTTGTCACTTGTCCCAAAAGGAGGAACATGATACAGATCTAGTGCGGATGCCGGGCAAGTCTGGTTTTAAAAAGCATCCACGTAGAAAACTACCTGAGAACCATACTTAAACTGCTCTTAGCCCTTCAAAGGAAATACTGAATACAAATTCAATTTTTAAAAGTTTGTAGAGTCCATGTGGTCTTACCTATACCAGATGCTGTGCTCTATTTATCAATGGTGGTGGCCTTGAGCTACAAGCTATAAAATGCATACACTCACACCATATCATGTTGTATATGATCAGGAGAATGCTCACATAGCAAGATATAAACACCTTCAAATCTACTGAAACAATCAAGTTTTACAGTTCCTGAAACCAGATATCAACCTGAGCCTCCTCCCTGGTGTGAAAGTCTTAAGTCCACTTCTTGTTTGTGTCTTATGACTCACTGCAGGAACCAGGGAAACAAAAAAGCATTTTAGACTGTGAAGACGGAAGTTATTTTATTAGTGTCTCGAAGCCAAACCATGCATAAATGGGTGCTGGTCACTTCCGCCCGTGAATATTCCTGTTCTTCCACGTGTGGGACAGTGAGCAAAAGGCCAATGTGCTGCTACCACACTCCCCTAATGCTTCTCATGCTCTCAAGCGCATTGGTAAACAACATGGTTTTATATATTATGTTGTTAGCTGCCCTGAGAGTTCCTCGGACTCATCTTTGGTGGCTTTTAAATGTTAAATTAAAATGAATAATAGTAACCTTGCATATAGTGCACAGGTCATAGTCACCTGCAGTCACATGAGTACAGGCATTATGGCAGTAACCACACAAGAACATATATTACAACAAGGCATCTAGCTACTCCTGCACACAGGTCATTGAGCACCAGCGTGCTACTTTTTCTTACAACTCAGTGAGCCAGAAAGCGAAAGGAATGAGCTTCAGGACAGGAGCTGTAGTGTGAGCACCTTTCGGGCTTGTTCCAGCCTAGTAAAACATTCATCAATTATCTCCAGCGTGAAGATAGGCGGAATCAGCAGAATTCCTCCATCCATAACAAGGACTTAGTGGAACATTTCCCCTTGCATAGAAAGGAGGAGGGTTGAGGGAAAGAGTGGCAGAACTTGAAAGCCACAGCTCCTGGAAGACCCATGGCAATGTTGTTGTACAAGGATCAGATGGCTGCAGTGCTGCAACCCCAGCATTAAGGTCTCATACATTTGCTCAATCAATCAATCAATCAATCAATCAATCAATGTGTATTATGGCAAACAGCCAACATACTGCTTAATCAGAATGCTGGAGAAATGGAGTGATTGGGTCAGTCCCTTTACTGGTGTAATGCAGCAACACTATTTATTTTTTACGTCAGCTGCACACATTGACCACAGAGTGTACCGTAAGTTATAAGGAAGTACTATTATTCTACACATTCACCCTCTGCCTGTGTTAGATCACTAGCACAGCTAGGTCATTTTAGACTCTGGACTGAATAGCCTGATGGGAAGATTCTTCAGATAGTCACTTACATCATTTTGTTTGCTTCAGAAATTTGATAAGCCAGTCTCTCCTACCATCGTAGCCCATTCTGCTGAGTGGGGCCCTGAATGTCTGACCCTGAGGGCACCACTATGTTAGACTACAAACATATAAAACTTTTGACCAGCTTTGGAGCCGAACTAGGGAACATGCATTCATTCCCATGCCCACCTTTACAGAAGAAACAGGAATATAAAGGCACTTACAGTGGATGAATAATTGGAGAGTTTGGTACTTCACTGCTCCCTCACTCAGAGGTTCTCCCTTGCTCACTTTCTGAATTCTAACTGGAGGGGGAAATCAATTAAAATAGCCTGGGGGATTTGAAGGGGAGAATCTTGTCCTTGCAAAAGCATTCCTATCACCACTTTAGCAGTGTTGGGAATTCCATGTCCCATGTAATGCCAAGTTTTGTCCACAGCACACACACAGACACAGACATTACACACACACACACACAGGAATAATGCTGATATGTTAATGAAAACTATCACAGTTCTGTCCTTTACTGTATAATATCATGCCCATCTAATTTCTCTAGAGGCTTGTTATTGAGTGCTTAAAAAAATTAAGATAAAAGTATATAGAGAAAATAAAATACTTGCACATCATGGGTGGGTGTTTCCCGCTACCCCACCCTTTGCCACTGGAAGCCTTATACACTGCTGCAGGAGACGGGCTGTGAGCAACATCATGGGAGGATGTTTCTACTAAAATGAAACTGTGATGGCCCCTTGTTATTCTTGCTCTTGGATACTGCACAATGTTTAAGTAATCTTGTTATATTTATAGTATTGGGACGTGGGTCTTTTTTGGTTTATTATATTCACTATTTTGCTATATTATAAATTTGCTATTGTTATCACTTTGCTATGTTATTATGAAATTGTTTTTTGTAGTGCTTGTTTGAAATGCATCCCCATTTCTTTGTTGTAAACCGCTTTGAGCACGATTTCGTGTGTGTGGAAAAGCAGCATACTGATAAAATGAATGAATCTCTGAAACTCTGTTAGAAAGAAAAACACCGGAATGCCATAACTTGCTCTCTCTCTCCAGATCTATACATTTTACCTTGTTAGTAGAGTTTCAATGTCCAACGTAAGCAAGCTGACAGCTGAGACTTAAAATTGATCTGGATTCCTCTACGCTCCATGTTTCTGACCCTCCTGCTGCTGGTATGTTGGTGACAGAGCACAGGTGAAGATAGAGTCACAACTATGGTAAACCATAGCTTAATATAACACAAATGAGTTTGGGTAAGCCTTGGGCTGACTTGTTTCCTTTACTACACAGCCAGGAGAAGTTTTGTTTCCACTTTTGCTTAGCTGCAGCTTGTAATGACTTAACTCAAAGACATGGGTTTTGGAACTGGTTTGTATAAACAAACCGTAAGTCAACATTCATCATAGTTTAGGGTTCAGGCAAAATGCTGAACTGTAGTTAAGTAAAAGCAGAAGTATCACAGTCCGGGTTCAACAGTGACTAGGACGTCAAGTCAGAGGTTACAAGGGCATTGAAGGGCTCAATGAGCTTGGCCCCGAACCTGATACTGGTGATCAAGGGCTCACTGAGCTTGAGGCTAATAGAAAGCAATATAATCCACATGAGATACAGGTGAGCAGGGATCAGGACCAGTTAGTAGTGCAGCTTGAGAAGGGGGAGGGGTTTGGACAGAGTCCTGAGGGCCAGATAGAGATGACAGGAGGGCTACATTCAGCCCCCAGGCCTGAAATTCTCACTCAGGCTGTAATGGCTCATCCACACCTATGACCCACCCATTGACTGGTGATATTCCTAAACAAGGAGCATAAACAAGTACAGTGGTGCCTCGCAAGACGAAAAGAATCCGTTCTGTGATTCTCTTCGTCTAGCGGTTTTTTTGTCTTGCGAAGCAAGCCCATTGAAGGATTAGCGAATTAGCGGCTTATCTGCTGATCGGATCAGCTGATAAGCGGCTTAGCGGCTTAGAAAAAGGGGGGAGGGGGAAAAACCAGCAGGAACTCGCAAGACATTGTCGTCTTGCGAAGCAAGCCCATAGGAAATTCGTTTTGCGAAGCACATCCAAAACGGAAAACTCTTTCGTCTAGCGAGTTTTCCGTCTTGCGAGGCATTCGTCTTGCGGGGCACCACTGTAAAGCAACCACCCATTTTCCCATTTGCAACCTAGAGGCAAATTCAAGTTGCCATGTAGAGTACAACATGAATCTGCCTTCAGCAGCAGTAATCGTTGCTTTCCCCCTCACTTTTGGCAGCACACCATAAAGCAAGTCTGAGCAGGACCCAAGATTCTGCAAGCACCTTTTCTGAGGGATGCTTTCAGTTCATAAGATTACCTCAAACAAACACGAGAAGTGTATTATGGCATTTTGAAGACTTTTAGCAGAACCCTATGCACACTGACTATGAAGTAGGTTACACAGCATATTCAAGGGGGCTTACTCCCAAGGAAAGTGTGCATTACTGCAGTGCTGAATATGTTTACCCAGAAATAAGCTCCATTGAACTTAGTGGGATTAACTTCTGAGCAAATGAGTACAGAATTGCACTGCAACTGATTTGTCGTGGCATAAATTCCCAGGGAACTTTTAAAGCAAGCTCTGGCCCCTAAAAACTTCTGCAGCCACAAAATTGTTGTCCTTTAATGTGCTTTTTGTTTTTGCTGTTATAAACCTTTGCAGTGGTCACCACTCTGGAATCTGTAAACATTTGAGCTTTGTATAGAAATGTCAACAGACTTGATGCCTTTTGCACCATGATCGACCATGCTATAAATTAAGTGCTAATAGTACTTTATGTACCTGCATAACTGAGCTCTAACCGATGAAAGCACCTGCCAAAATAAATCTGTTACAGCTAATCTGATGCTTGTTGACTCACCCATCATACATTTAAAGAACTCGAATGGTTGTGGCTCCTCCCACCCCAAGAATCCTGGAAACTGTAGTTTGTTAAGGGTGCTGAATTTCACAAAAGCTACAATTTCCCAGGATTGCGTGTGACTGTTCAGGTGGCATAAGAGTGCTTTAAATGCAACTTGTGTATACTGCAGCCTTAACAGAGGAAGCCATACGTGTTTACTCAGAAGTAAGTCCTACTGAGTTCAATAGGGCTTACTCCCAGGTAAGTGTACACAGGATTGCAGAATGCAGATGGCAAACAGGGCAGGGGGAGGAAAAGGCTGGCTAATGGTGAATCATGCAGTCTGTATCTGGTTCATCTTCAGCCAACTTATTCCCTCCCTCCCCTTTCCCACCCAACTTGATAAAGAGTTCAGCAAAAACCAGTCAACTGTTTTGCGACATTTTTGTTTGCTCTAATAAAGGTATTCGGATGTATTTGTTTTCACAGGACAACTTGGCTACCTTTATTTTCCTGTACCTTGGGAAATAAGTTGCCATGCCACTTTTATAATTTTAAAAGCAAAAGTTGTACAAAGTGATTTATATGGGGGGGGGGGTAGTGGAGAGTAGGATTTCAACCAAATCATAACATAATGAAATCCAAACAATTACATGTATACCCCCCCATAAGAAGTGTCATGAGACAAGAAAAATATTAAAAGAGAATATAAAAGGGGAGGGGAGCCAGAAAAAGTGGTGGTGGGGAAACTGGAGAAGAAAACAATAAACAAACAAACAAGTTTGAAATCCTATATAATCAGTGGTAAAAAATAAATAAATCCACAAACCACCACTTTTTTTCTTGCAACAGACTAACAGAATCGCGCTGTAGGGGCTGCTACTGCAACCCCGTCAGGGACCTTTACCTGAGAGTAAGCGCAACGGAACGCAGTGGCGTTTAATTCTAAGTAGACCTTACTAAGCCCTCCTTTATCTCTCTTCTTTCTTTTTGGCGGTGCGCGTGTTGCGGCAGAATAAAACGGCCGCCCTTCTCCCTCTTCACCTCAAAACTTTTAATATTGATAATAGCGAAGATTTTCTCGGTGAGAGGAAGGAGGCGGAGGCGGCCTGAAGCAGCTTATAGGCCTCCTGCTCCCCCCGCAGCTCAGGTAAAGAGGCAGCGGAGCTAGCAGCGGCCGGGCAACCTCGGCGACCTTCCTCCGCCTCGCCGCTCGGCCGGGCCCGCCTTGCGGCTGCCGCGTCAGGCCGAGAGGGCCCCACCTCGCCCGACTCCGCCCCACCGCCGCCGCCGCCGGGGCCGCCTCCCGAAAGGGCTGAGCCGCTGAGCTGGCCGGTTCCACGAGTTTGACAGTTTGAGAAAGAGGAGGAGAAGGAGGACGAGGGCGCCACGGCAGCCAGCGCCGCCGTCCCCGCCGGTTCACCTCAGCTGCGTGGAAGGGGAAGGCGGCTCCGAGGGGAGTTTTGTTTCTCTCTATCTCCGAGGGAGTTCTTGTCCTTTCCCGGCTGGAAAAAAGGCGCCTCAGGGGAAGGGGAAAAGCGCACCGGTCGCCGTCGTAGTCCTGAGGGAAAGTTGTCTCGGCCGCCTCAGCCGCAGTTGCCCCTTCTTGCCTCTCCTCCCTTCCCGCTCCAAGCAGCAGCACCTCCACCATGTCTCGGGACCCAGAAGAGGTGAATAAGTTGACGGAAAGCACCTATAAAGTAAGTTGAGGCGAGGGAAAGTCGAGCGGCTTCTTTCTCCGCTCTGGGAGAGGGAGGGCGGCAGACCCAGACACATGGGAAGGAAAAGGGGGAGAGAAATACTCATTATCATGAGGGGAAATAAATACTCGTGATCATGAATCGAACTTCGTCGTATTTACTTATGGCATGTTTCTGTCCCATCCAAGGAGCTCAAGGTGGGGCGCAATGGTTCCCCTTCTCCCCTTGTTATCCCCACAACAACCCTGCGAGGTAGGTAAGGCTGACAGGCTGTGACTGCCACCCTCCCCCAGGACGCCCCTGTGAGCTGAGGGGATTTGAACCCAGGTCTCCCAGGTCTTGGTCTGGCACCCTTAACCACGAATGCCACACTGTCTTAAATTATTATTTCCTTCAGTGTTCAGGGCTATTCCTCCTCACAAGAACCCTGCGAGGTAGACCAAGCCTGACAACGAGTGTGTGTGTGTGTGTGTGTGTAACCGGCCCAGGGTTACTCAGGTAGCTTTCGCAGTGGGAATTTGGAGACAGATTCGGTCCTGTGCAAACTTAACCAGGGAGTAAAGCCCAGCGAACACGGTGGGGCCCGTCTTCTGAATGTCATTGCACAGCTATGCGCTGTTGTAATGGGGCAGCTGGGGGGGGGGTTGATGTTTCAGGGTGGGAGCGGATGTGAGGTTTGCCTTGGCTGCTACGCAGGTGAGGAGTTAAGGTTTGCCTTGGCAGCTACGCAGGTGAGGTTCGCCACTCCTTTATGAGTGTGCCACACCTGCCCTATTGCCTATAAACACACAAGAGAGCACACAGAGCCTTTCATGGTGCCTTTCTGGTTCTCCAAGGTCAGGTACATACTCCTGAGTGCTTAATAGAGGGAGGGGGTGCTCCCTAGCAACACCCTTGAAGGGCTAGAATACATGTAATTTCCATACCCATCTGAGCTTTCCATGTGTACAAATGCAGGTACAAGGTGGACGTTTGGTGTCTTATTCTGACTGGCAGCAGCTCTTCCAGGGTTTCAGTCAGGCATCTCCCCATCCTTGCTGGGAGATGCCAGGGATTGAACCAGGGGCAAAGCAGATGTGATGCCACTGAGCTAAGGCCCTCCTTCCCCATGCTTTTTCCTAACACCTATCAGATTCATTTAAATGGAGATTCCACTGACTGGACCCTTGCAAAACACTACAACCTGAAAAAAGAGACAAGGCGTGTGCTTTTGTAAACCAATAAAATCTTTAATAAATAATAATAGTAATAGTAATATAAACACTACGGTTCCACTCCCAAAGGCATTGCCCTTCTTTTTCCATGATAGCAGCTTGCTTGAGAATTGAAACCACTCATTCAGAGTGAAGAACAAGCCTTATATGAACTATTCCTTTCTGTCTAGTCTGACTGACCTTGGCTGTCTGAGGTCTCAGACAGTGACTCTAGCCCTAGGATCTTTTCAGGTAGTTACGCCAAGGATTGAACTTCAGCCCCTCCTGTGCTATGCAAGTTGATTCCTTTCAAATACATTGCTTAACATGTTTTCATGTAGAAAGGGCTGGCAAGGGATGGCAGGTGTGCTTATATGTAACAGGGCTTGTGTGGGCTGTGGAAGTGCTTTCCCTGTGGCTACTGAATCAAATGTCTGTTATGATCCTGAAACCCTGTAACAAGCTTGTAAAAAGGTGGATTTGATGTATGTTTGTAGATAGGGGTGGGGTTTTTCTAATCCATGGTAGTGATTATATGTAGACCTTCAAGAGTGGAAATTATTGCAGATTCAGGCTGAGTAGAAAGGCATATACTCAAGATCACATAATGCAAGTTAGGCACCTGTACTCATTAATGTAATCCAGGAGTAGCCCAGTGGCCCCTAGATATTGTTGGACAGCACAGCAGCTCCCATCAACCCTAGCTAGTAGCATAGCCATTTGTTACTGATGATAATAGTTGTAGTTCAACAACATCTGGCACCATGTTGGCTAGCCCTTGTGTATAGTAAGGATTAAATGCTTGGTGTTAATGCTGCCTTTGGGGTGAAGGTGGCTTCCAATCCATTTTTTGATTGCTGGGTGCCCAATAAGGTTTGGCAGTTTTACAGTATTTTTTAAAGAAGGATACAAAGAATTTCCCTTGTGGGTTTCAAGGCATCTATATTCCCAATCTGTTCAGAATAGGAACCAAAGTTGGGGTACTTTCTGGAGTAATGTATTTGAGAGGGCAAAGATATGAAGGCTAATGTCTCCTCACTGACAAGTTCACCTCAATATAGCAGAGGTAAAGGGGGGAATTCCCACAGATGTTTCTGTTAGATGTATGAGTATGGGCCAGCAGCTCTTAGAATGTGGTTGACCATCTGTAGGTAACTTTCCACATTAGAGTACCTTCCAATAAAATGGGTGCTATTCTGTCAGGTACCTGCTTGGTGTAAGGCATTGCGGGTGCTTACAATTCAAGGCCCGGTGAGAGTATTGCCCAAAAAAGAAGCTGGGCTTTTTGGTTTTTTTCAGAGAGGATTCCAGGGTCGATAATGGTAGGAGTGCTTGGGCCAATCTCAGGAGGATCCTAGTACAAGGTTGTGTGGATATTGTACCTTCAAGTTCAAATTGCAGTGTTGTAGGTAGATGCTCGATGTAATTCTGTGGAGGACCCTGCCTCGGGTATATTTGTTTGGGAATCCAAGCTGTCCAGCAGACTGAATAACCCTTAAATGAGGAAAACATGAATGCAGGTACAGTGGTACCAGTTTAAGAATGATTTGGTTTACAAACTTGGTTTGAGAACTTTACCTTGGTCTAAGAACGGAATCCAAATGGTGGAAGGGCATCGGCGGCGGGAGGCCTCATTAGGGAAAGTGCGCCTTGGTTTAAGAATGGTTTTAGTTTAAGAACAGACTTCTGGAACGGATTAAGTTTGTAAACTGAGGTACCACTGTATATTAGAGTGATAACCCTGCCATTTAGTATGGACCCCTTTGTGGACTTGGAAGGTTAATCCAGTTTTTAAATGAAAGGTGCTGACGCTTCACATGCAGAACTGCCTCTTGAATTAATAATAATAATAATAATTAATAATGATGAAGATGGTTATTCCAACATTGTGTGAAATAGACATCCTGATTGGATAGTATATGCAGGATAATAAATACAGCCTTTTCTATTGAACTTTTCAGAACATTTCTTTTCTTTTCTCAGAAATACATTAGGTAGGGATCACCCACATCTGCATTCCCTCAATATAAAGAACATTGAAACAGCCCTGAAAAATGCTGTTTGAAAGCTCTTGAAATGAGTAATCTATTTATTATACAAATTTTCTGTATGATTTTAAAGTGTCTGATCAATTTGGAAAGTTAGTTGCATGCATTAGTTGTATACCTCATACATTTGTAAAATACTTTAACCACCCAATGATTTCTAATTCTGTCCTGGTTTAGAAAAAATCCAAAATATTTTGGTATGTGCTATTTTAAACCTATAGTTGGGGTTTTTGCATATCTGCCATTGTAGAGTCATTTCTTTTTCCATGATAAAAGCTTTTAATAATGCTGAGGTATGTCTGAATTGTTAACCTACTATGGAATGCATGCTTATGTGAGCATATGGCCACATCAAAAAATTGTAGGGTAATCCACAAGTAGGTAATGTAAAAAGAAATCTTTTAAATTTATTTCAGCAGATGCAATTGTTTTATATAACCAGATTTCATGCACCTTGTTCCAACACTGGATTATTTCATCGCTGGTTTTAATAAACTTCAGCATTCTTTTAAAGTCTATGCTGCACCTTCTAGCTTGTTCCCAAAATAAACTTGAATGACTGATTCTGCTAAATATTATTTTTAAGGTTTTGAGTTACAACATACATTTCAGTGTGAATCTTGTGGCCACTCTAGTCCCAGCAACTTCCTTTCCTTGTGTTTTGTGCACCCCAGTTATTCCTTCTTACTGTTCTAATTAAAACTTCATCACCTCCTCACTGTCATAATCACAGTTAGAAACCTCCTAACTCCTCCATCCATCCTGCCTGCCTGCTTCTCCTCACCAAGTGGATGGGCTGGCTCTGTGTATAAGAATTTTTTTATAGATGCCTTCTTAGGCTCCATGATCACTGCAGATGTTGACAGCAGTCACGAAATTAAAAGACGCCTGCTTCTTGGGAGAAAAGCAATGACAAACCTAGATAGCATCTTAAAAAGCAGAGACATCACCTTGCCGACAAAGGTCCGTATAGTTAAAGCTATGGTTTTCCCAGTAGTGATGTATGGAAGTGAGAGCTGGACCATAAAGAAGGCTGATCGCCAAAGAATTGATGCTTTTGAATTATGGTGCTGGAGGAGACTCTTGAGAGTCCCATGGACTGCAAGAAGATCAAACCTCTCCATTCTGAAGGAAATCAGCCCTGAATGCTCCCTGGAAGGACAGATCCTGAAGCTGAGGCTCCAATACTTTGGCCACCTCATGAGAAGAGAAGACTCCCTGGAAAAGACCCTGATGTTGGGAAAGATGGGGGGCACAAGAAGAAGGGGACGACAGAGGATGAGATGGTTGGACAATGTTCTCGAAGCTACTAACATGAGTTTGACCAAACTGCGGGAGGGAGCGGAAGACAGGAGTGCCAGATGTGCTCTGGTCCATGGGGTCACGAAGAGACGACTAAACGACAACAAAAATCAGCTACCATACCTAATCCTTTTTGCAAAGTTTTCATATCTTGCATCTGCCATTTGAGAAGAAGATTCTTTAATATCCACCAACACTTATTGTATAGTAGTATTTGCAGAAAATAACTTCTAGGAAGCACAGCTCTGATTTCATTCATTGACTAAAAACACTGATAGGTAGGAGAAGCTAGACCTATTCATTTAACAGAAATCATCTAGGAGGGGACCCACACATTTTGCTTCATACATTTCTTTCTAGGAGGGCCTTCCATGGTGCCTACAGGCATCAGACTGGCAATCCCCATTTTGGCTGTTTCTTAGTGTAGATCCAGGTTAACAAGCCTGACCATGAGCTAGAGAATGCTGTTGCAAGACTTCACTTGTGCATTTGGTTATCCACTGTGAGACCATATACTGGACTAAATAAGCCATTGGTCTGATCCAGCAAATGGTCCTTATGTAAATTTAGCCTAAGCTATTAAGCAACCCCCAAGTTGCTTAATAAGACTCACATTTCTTGAGTACACATAACAATCCTAGATATTGCAGTAGTCAGAAATTGTGTTGTTTCTGAGGCAAGCACATCTTGGACTATGCATTTTACTTAACTAATCCAGGCTTCAGACCTCCTGTGATATATTTACATAAGATTACAACTTCCCTTGGACAACATGCTAAAATTCTGAGAAGATAAATAGTTTTAGATGGATTTTGAGGCTCATAGAACACCACAAATATCTGACACAGACTATACTTTGTCCAAAATATCTGAGTGGCAATATATCCAATGTATTAAGCCCTTTGCAAATGTGCAGAGAAGTAAAACTTATCATCAAGGCCATCTATTTGTGCTGAAGTCAAAATTCCACACCCAGACCATTTCCGCCCGCCCCCCCCATATCTTCCACTATAGGTTATGCAAATTCCTGTTTTTCCACAAAGTTAGATCCGAATGCAAATACGAGCTGAGTGGAAAGATGAGATGCAGTAACCCAGGCCTTTCTAGTTGTTATTATAATAGGAGTGTACAAATCTAGAAAAGTCAAGTAGCATGAAACTAAAGCTGCCTACTGAAAGAATGGGGAAATTACTGTACAGTGGTACCTCAGGTTACATACGCTTCAGGTTGCAGACTCTGCTAACCCAGAAATAGTGCTTCAGGTTAAGAACTTTGCTTCAGGATGAGAACAGAAATCGTGCTCCGGCGGCGCGACAGTAGCAGGAGGCCCCATTAGCTAAAGTGGTGCTTCAGGTTAAGAACAGTTTCAGGTTAAGTACGCACCTCCAGAACGAATTAAGTACTTAACCCGAGGTACCACTGTAGTTCCAAGTCTATCCACTGAGGAGAATAAGAACAGCGCAACAGCCCACACTGTACAGTACGTTGTGTGCATTCATTGGCCACATGTCAGTGAGGTTTTCAAACTGGGATAAAATATCCTGGGATAAAAGAGTGGAATAATAAATGCCTTCTGTAATATTAAATAAAATGTAGCTTTTCAGTTTCTTTGCACGTAGAGCTTCTCACCATATATCCATGGATCTTTTAGTCTTGTGATGGGGGCAGGGCACCCAAAACTCCTACAGAAAAGAAGTTTTAGAGGACAGAATTATTTGGCACAGTGTTGATTTCATGGCAATAAAGCATGCAAGATGATACCGTCTATTGGACCAACTTCTGTTGATTCAGTGTTTGTTACATTAGCTACTATGCACGTCTACTTCTCTAGCATCAGCATAAAACCAGCTCTCTAAAAACTAAATATAGTGTGGCTAAATGGGAAGGCAAAGAGTTGTAAGGGGCAACTAAGAAGTTAAAGTTAACAGTGGGTTAATAGAGCAATTGATTTGGCAAAAATGTATATGCCATGTGACATGTAAAGTAAATTATGTATCTCAAATACATATACATGTAGTCTACCTACTGTGTATGCCATTATCAAACATTTGAATCACTTTTCCAAGGAGGAAATGTTCTTTTTTTAAAAAAAGGTTCATAAGGGAGGACATGACAGAACATGATAACATAGGTTTCCCCCCTCAAATTACTATTACCCAACTATTTCTTGAAATGCCTGTTTTGGCATCATCATACCAAGAGGCCATTTTGGTATTGCCATTTCCAGTGGAATTGGCATTTAATATTCTCATTACTAGAAAGGCATAGCCCTTGTCTTCACTTTAGCTCCCAGATTATATAAGGAAATTAGCATACTGGTGAAACTTGCCAAGGTTCATGAGCCTTGTCAACAGCACCTGCTAGAGCTGATGCCTTTCCTGTACCCGCAGTGGCAGCCTTACACTTGCAGGCAGGCATCCCTGGAGACTGTGCTGTAATGGGTACAGTGTTCTGGTGCTGTGTATGCTGGCAGTGCTACCAGTGGGGTGATGGCAGTGTGCACTGAGGGGCAGTTGGGGTTAAGAGGGGCCCACTAAGGGCAATCTGCACTCCAGTCCTTGAGCTGGACCTGATAATAAGTCATGGACAAACAGCATTGATTGATTTTCTGCAGAAGACTTACTATCTTACCTTGGACAAGTTATTTTCCATTAGCATGGGGGGTGCCGGATGGAAGCAGCTGTTGTGGGTGAGGCATAGGTCAGAGCAAAGATGGAGCTATACACTCTTGCGTTTGTTCGGGGCACTAATCATGTGGCTTGCAAAATCAATAAATAAGCCCCTTAAATCCCAGGTATAAAATAGATTTGGAATAACTCTAAAAGAAAGTAAGCTATGTTTGTTCTAGACCTCATGATTCCTTTTCCACATACAGCACACAGCCTGTTTGGCTAACGTGGTATCCATTTATTGGATTCCCATCAAAATATATTTATACAAATTGCATAACACCCTTAAATATACTTTACACAAAGCTCAGAACACCCGATGGAAGAGTTTAAATCCTACCAGCAGAGTTTCTTGAGGTGTCATGGGCACGTTTTTAAAATATTATGAAATGAACACCCCAGGTATTTTCAAGTGATTCCATTATTATAAGAATAAGACACAAATTTATGCAGGAAAAACAACAACTTGAAAATGATATTTAAAGCTAGTTTTCAAAGCTAGCTTTATAAGTTAGTTATTAACATAATTTTGTATATGGGCTTATATTAATGTACCAGGTAAACCACATACAGTTAACATACATGGTATTACAGCTTGCATGTGTTGTAGAATGTATATTTTTCCCATGGATGATGTACCACATACAACTAGTGTCTCTTCTGGAACAGTTATGGGCCATTGTCATTCCACACCCCCATTTAGGGCTATTTGTAATGCAAGTGATCCATGAATGCTGCTTTCTGGTAATCATATGGTTAGCCATGTCAGCAAATAAGTGTTTAAATGGTGTATATTGAAGTACATCAGCATAAAGGAATGATAAAGCATGATTGTATGCAGCTTCTTCAGGCAGATACTCCACCACATATGTTTATGGTTTGACTGCTAGTTGGATATTACAATATTTAATGATATTACCAAGATGGAGATTTCATATGATTAAATACCTTTTATATAAAAAAATACCTAATGACATTGCTGTGAATTTCTTTGCAGACCAATGATTGGCAAGTTTGTTTAAGGTGTCATTGTTAGCTTGAGGATCTGACTATGTCGGCAGGATATAAGCCTCAACTTTGTAAACTGCTGGGTCTTTATGCATTGTTGATCTGTGTCAATACATGCTGAGCTATTGTGTTCTTGGAAGGTGTGTCCTGCATAACAGCAAAGCTGAACATGTATAGGAAATTACAAAAGCTTTCATTTGATTGGAAAGTGAAAACGTTTTTGTAGTACTTATAGAGGATAGCGTATCTAGCATATAACTACACTTTGACATTCTTTTCACATGTGTGTATATAAAATCCACAGCAGGAGTGAAAGCACAAGGTCGGTTTCTATCAGCCTGGTTTTTGCACAGTACTTGCTACTTGTGCTTCTGATTAGGAGTACAAGGTGCTTGATAAGATAAATCTTTTCAAGTGGTTCTCTTGTGTCTGCCATGAGTCTTACTCTTAGTCTTAAAAAGACTAGTGGAGAATGTCCAGTGCTGCCCAGGAATTTTTACAAACTAAAAAATACTGTGATTTTTAAAATGCATAATGTAATTTGTGAGTTTGGACCCATCACTCCCAAAACCAGGTGAAGTCACACCAAAGTTTCATTTTGGTCTGCCAACAAAATGGCACCCAGCAACCAAACAATGACCAAGTCTGTCATTCTCACCTCGAGAATGCTGAGTTTTGAAGCAATATCTTTAGAGGTGGCCAAACCTAAACCAAAAAGTGTGAAGTCATGCTAGCTTCACATTTCCAAATGTCAACCAAGACTGCCAGTCACACTTCAGGAAGCCTCCTAGGAAGGTTGGTGACCATATCTCAAGCGGTGGCCAAACCTATGCCAAATAATAGATGCAGTCATTTCAAAGTCATGTTTTGGCCTGTCTTCTTGGTTCAAAGTGGCAGCTGACACCCAAATATTAAGATCTTCGCCTCAGGAAACCTTGTACCAAGTTTGACTCTGTTGCTTTGTGCAGTGCAGGGGTTGGACTAGATGACCCTCATGGTTCCTTTCAATTCTACAATTCTATGATCTCAAGAGGCAGCCAAACCTATACAGAACAGACTGACAGGCAGGCAAAGCACTTTCCAAAATATATAGTAGATGAGGGTCTATTTGTTACATTTTTATTTCACTCTTTACGAATGCAGCATCCATTGTCATTTCTTCACCCCAGTGTACCCTGACAACAGCCCTGTGAAATATATTTGGCTGAGAGGGGACAACTATCCCAAGCACCATTTAAGCATTATGCTTAAGTGGGGATTTGAATCTACATCTTCCCATAGCCCAACATTCTATTTTTTTTTTTTATAAAAATTTTTTATTGCGTTTCTTTCCATAGGTGAACACATTTGTTTAAACAGCAATATACAAGAAACATTTTCTATATATATGAAGAAAAACAGAGAAAAAAGAAAGAATCATTATAAAATTTTTCGACATCTTTTTGGACCTCCTCACATCCTCTCAGCATTGCATTCATCATTCTAACCAATTCAGCAATTTATTATCTTATTTCCCAACTTATTATACCTTTGTATTTATTATGTTACCAATTTCAAAAATTTGTAATTTAGTTTTGACACTCTTAATAAACATAATATTTTGTTTCTAATTTGTCTCATTTTTTTTTCCCATCAATACTTACTTTATCATTTACTTAAAATAAATTGCAGAAGCATAACGTATCTTAATCGTGCGCAATCTTAACATTCAAACAACTTATAATGTTTTTGCAAATAGTCCTTAAATTTTTTCCAGTCCTCCTCCATTGTTTCTTCGCTCAGATCTCGAATTCTGCCAGTCATTTCTGCCAACTCCATGTAGTCCATCAGCTGCGTCTGCCAGTCCTCCAGTGTGGGTAAATCTGATGTCTTCCAGAACTTTGCGATAAGAATCCTAGCTGCTGTGGTTGCATACATAAACAAGGTTCTATCCTTCTTTGGCACCTTCCGGTCCACCATGCCCAGAAGAAAGGCCTCTGGTTTCTTAGAAAAGGTATATCTGAATACCTTTTTCAGCTCATTATGTATCATTTCCCAAAAGGCCTTTACTTTCGGGCAGGTCCACCAGAGGTGAAAGAATGTCCCTTCTGCCTCCTTGCATTTCCAACACTTATTATCAGAAAGATGGTATATTTTAGCCAACTTGACTGGGGTCATGTACCACCGGTATACCATTTTCATAATGTTCTCTTTCAAGGCACTACATGCCGTAAATTTCATACCGGTGTTCCATAACCTTTCCCAGTCCTCAGACATAATGTTGTGTCCTACATCCTGTGCCCATTTAATCATAGCAGATTTAACTGTCTCATCCTGTGTGTTCCATTTAAGCAGCAAGTCATACATCCTCGAAAGTACCTTAGTCTTTGGTTCTAGTAACTCCGTCTCCAGTTTCGATTTCTCCACCTGGAAACCCACTTTTTTGTCCATTTTGAATACCTCTTGAATTTGAGCATAATGTAACCAATCTCGCACCTTACCTTTTAATTTGTCCTGGCTTTGGAGCTTCCAGTTATCTCCAACTCTTTCAATCAGTTCCCAATATTTTGGCCAGTAGGCCTCCATATTGGGCTTTTTTTTCGAAATCTTGGCTTCCACAGGTGATAACCACCTCGGGGTCTTGCTTTCTAATAAGTCCTTGTACTTCATCCAGACGGCAAAAATTGATTTTCTGACAATATGGTTTTTGAACAATTTATGAACCTTCGCCTTGTCATACCACAAGTATGCATGCCAACCATACACATTATCAAACCCTTCCAGATCTAGGACATCGGTGTTTTCCAACAGGAACCAATCCTTCAACCAGCAGAAGGCTGCAGCTTCATAGTACAACCTTAAGTCCGGCAGGGCAAACCCCCCTCTTTCTTTTGAGTCGGTTAGTATTTTAAATTTTATTCGGGGCTTTTTGCCCTGCCAGACAAACTTAGAAATATCCTTCTGCCACTTTCCAAAACATTCCATTCTGTCCACGACCTGAAGGGTCTGAAATAAGAATAGCATTTTAGGCAAAACACACATCTTTATAGCTGCGATTCGGCCTGACAAGGTAAGTTTCAATCTTGACCAAATATCCAAGTCTTTTTTAATTTCCAACCAACATTTTTCATAGTTATCTTTAAAAAGGTTTAAGTTTTTAGTGGACAAGTATACCCCCAGGTATTTCACTTTTTTAACCACACTTAGCTCTGTCTCTTTCTGATACCCCTCTATCTCTGTAGGTGTCAGATTTTTAACCAAAACCTTAGTTTTTTGTTTGTTTAACTTAAATCCCGCCACCCGACCAAACTCCAAAATAAGTTCCAAAACTCTTTTTGTGCTAGATACTGGCTCCTGTACTGTCAAGACTAGGTCATCTGCAAAGGCTTTCAGTTTGTATTGTTTCGCTCCGACCTCTATACCTTGCACCAGCTGGTCCTCCCTAATCATATTCAGCAATACCTCCAGAACAGAAATAAATAGCAGAGGGGATAAAGGGCACCCCTGTCGTGTCCCTTTTTCAATTAGAAGTTCATCCGACACCACATTGTTCACTATCAACTTGGCTTTTTGCTCTGAATAAATTGCTTCTAGTCCATTTTCAAACCCCCGTCCCACTCCCATCCCCTTCAAGTTTTTCTTCATAAACATCCAAGAAATGTTGTCAAATGCTTTCTCCGCATCAATAAAGATTAAAGCAGCCCTTGTGTTTCTAATTCGCAACAGCTCCAATATATCAATAATATTCCTGGTATTATCAGACATGTGTCTACCAGGGAGAAAGCCTGCTTGGTCCTTGTGAATTACTTCATTTAATACGTTTTTAAGTCTACTTGCTAAAATGTCTGCAAATAATTTGTAATCCACATTCAGGAGTGAGATGGGACGGTAGTTCTTAAGCTGAGTCTTTTCCTTCTCTGACTTAGGAATCAATGTGATGAATGCTTCTTTCCACGTTTCCGGTGCCCTTCTCCCCTCCATAATCTGGTTGCAAACCTCCAACAACGGTTGTGTCAAACAATCCTTCAGAGTCTTATAATATTTGGAGGTGAGACCATCTGGGCCTGGAGATTTGCCAAGTTGCATATTTTGGATGGCACCTTCAATTTCCTGTTGAGTTATTTTACTGTTGAGCATTGATCTTTTATCTTGACTTATTTTGGATAGTCCATTTGTCCTCAAGAATTGGTCTATTTCCGATTCTTTCTGAGGCCCCTGTGCATAAAGTTCTTTGAAATATCTGTGGAAGCATTTTCTTATTTCTTCTGGTTTCTGAACTATTTTTCCTTGAATCTCCAAATTTGTAACCGTATTTAGCTTTTGTCTTTTTTTCAATTGCCAAGCTAACAACTTTCCACATTTATTTGCTGATTCAAACGATCTCTGCTTCATTTGTTTGATTTTCCACTCAATCTCTTGATTAATCAATTTCGAATATTGTGCTTGATGGAATTTGATCTCTCTTAGCACCTCTTTTGACTTCGGATTAGTTCTCAGCTTTTTCTCTCCTTCACTTATTTTCTCTAGAATTTTTTCCTTTTTTCCATTCCAAAATTTTCTCTTTATTGTATTCTGTTGTATCAGAAACCCTCTCATTACAGCTTTGCTTGCATCCCAGATTATTCTTTTCTCCACCGTAGTATTCAAATTTATTTCAAAGTAGTCCTTTAGCGTTTTTTGGGCCTTCTTAACGATCTCTTGATCTCTTAGCAAGGTGTCATTCATTCTCCATCTGAAGGATCCAGTTGGGAAAAGTCTCAATTCCATTTTTAAGGCATTATGGTCGGAGCAGGTTTTTGGGCAGATTTCCACTTTTCTCGTTTTCGGGGCCAGTCCTCTAGATATCCAAATTTGGTCGATTCGTGTCCATGACAAGTGGGCCTCAGAAAAGAAGGTTCCTTCTTTACCCAAGGGGTTCCTTGTCCTCCAAATGTCAATCAAGTCCATATTGTCTGTCATTTCAAAAAAGGTTTTAGGGAGTCTGCCGTCTGTTGTTAAATTTTGATTTTGGGATTTGTCCATATTTGTAGACACCACCCCATTCATATCTCCCATCACGATAATATTAGAATAGTCCAGGTAGTCCATCATTGTCTCATGCAGCTTCTTATAAAATTCTGATTTTCCATCATTTGGCGCATAAACTCCTAATATCAAAATCTTTTCCCCTTGTGTTTGGATTTCAATTGCGAGAATTCTTCCATGATCATCTTTAAATAAGAATTTTGGTGACAGGTTCTCCTTTGCATAAATTACAACACCTCTTTTTTTGACTTTGTCTGATGAAATAAATTCTTGGCCAAGTCTTTTATTAATTAGTACTTTCCTGTGGAGCCTAGTCACATGTGTTTCTTGAAGGCATATTACATCCAATTGTTCTTTTTTCAAAATATGGAATATCCTCCTTCTTTTTTCCGGAAAATGGCACCCAGCAACCAAACAATGACCAAGTCTGTCATTCTCACCTCGAGAATGCTGAGTTTTGAAGCAATATCTTTAGAGGTGGCCAAACCTAAACCAAAAAGTGTGAAGTCATGCTAGCTTCACATTTCCAAATGTCAACCAAGACTGCCAGTCACACTTCAGGAAGCCTCCTAGGAAGGTTGGTGACCATATCTCAAGCGGTGGCCAAACCTATGCCAAATAATAGATGCAGTCATTTCAAAGTCATGTTTTGGCCTGTCTTCTTGGTTCAAAGTGGCAGCTGACACCCAAATATTAAGATCTTCGCCTCAGGAAACCTTGTACCAAGTTTGACTCTGTTGCTTTGTGCAGTGCAGGGGTTGGACTAGATGACCCTCATGGTTCCTTTCAATTCTACAATTCTATGATCTCAAGAGGCAGCCAAACCTATACAGAACAGACTGACAGGCAGGCAAAGCACTTTCCAAAATATATAGTAGATGAGGGTCTATTTGTTACATTTTTATTTCACTCTTTACGAATGCAGCATCCATTGTCATTTCTTCACCCCAGTGTACCCTGACAACAGCCCTGTGAAATATATTTGGCTGAGAGGGGACAACTATCCCAAGCACCATTTAAGCATTATGCTTAAGTGGGGATTTGAATCTACATCTTCCCATAGCCCAACATTCTAATACTGTAATTACACCGCATCAAACTCCAGCTTTCAATCAAGGCAAGCAAAAACTGTAGTTTGCTTGTTTGAGTCAAACAGTGCTGTGGTTTGCTACAAATTAGGGAGAGAGGTGCTCATGGTGCATGAGGGAAGACATAGGTGGAACAGAATGCGCACAACCCCAGGACTATTCTCACAATGTCAAAAACCATGGCTTGGCCCAACATACAGTATGGCTTGAGCCATTAAATCTATATGACCATGTCTCTACTTATTTATGTCTCTAGTTTCTTAAAAACATCTACTGTATTTAGCTTCCTTATTGATTGTGTTGCTATTGTGTAAGATATCAGTTACCTTTTTAAACAGATCAGTGAGCGATCACAAATGTTTGTTTGCTGTTGTTTCAGTTCTTTCAATTTAAGGAAGGAAATCTGAAATGATGTGATTGTTTTAAAAAGGAATGCACTGAGTGTTTTTCTTTTGGTGCTGTCTGGGAGTATTTATTATGCAGAAGGCTATAAAAAGCAGTTATTAATCTGAAATCTTGGCAATGCAACTTCCAACTGATGGAAAATATTCTAATAATATTCATATTGGGCTGGTGCAGGCATAATGTTGACTTCCTGCTAACTGTGGTTAGCAAGTTGGGAGCAAGCCTGGGGAACGCTCGCTCACCAGCTCACTCCTCCCTCCCTCTTTGTGGTCTTTCTTTTGCCTAATGTAAATACAGTATTCCCAATTGCTGTTAACCAGTTTGTCAGCACCAGTGTTAACTGTGGTGTACACTTGCTAGGGTAAGCCTCAGCTAAAGTTAATACAGACAAATTGCTTAACATGAAATTATATATATGGGTAGGGGATCTGTTTCAGGAAGAAGGGTTGCGGAAAAGCAGCATAATGTTATATAAGATAAATCATTCATTCTTATGATTATTTTGTATTGCTTTATGGTATCTTATGTTTTACTGTGCTTGGCTATATTGTTGTTAGGGGTGTTAAGGGAGAGGTAGTACTTCTGGTGAGGGACACTTCCTTCTCTTTCCATCCTGCACTCAACTCTCCCCTGTGTCAGCATGTGACAGTGGCCACTGCCCGGGAAATGGCTTCAACTGGCTGGTTAAACCAGGTGAGGTATAGCTGATGGGTCTCAAACTCTTGGTGAGTTAGGGACCTCCCCTGCATATGAAGACAAGCTCTGGTGGGTTGAGCAGATGAGACCAATAGTGGGTCTGAAGGTAATGAAGGGGGTTACTACATGTGCTGTAGAGGCAAGTGAGGGGTAGATGGGGCTCGTCAACCTGGGAAGGTAGCCCATCTAGGAGAAAGAAAATAATCTTAAACCTTTGCTGCCTTGTGGCTATGCTCATTTGTGAGAAAGGCTTTGGGAGTAAACCCTGAGGAAAAATCCATATCTACAGCCTTGCAGGACATCTTCAGGAGAAGAAAAGACTAAGTAGTAAGCTGTACACAAATCTGGAGTCCCTAATGTGGTTGGATGGTATCTTGTACATCTCCTTCTGGCAATGTCTGCAGCCAATCTGATGCCAAAGGTATTGCTCTGCTTTCCTTTGGACCACATCAGTGAGGCCGAAAGGGGAGTCTTGTCATCTGGGCAGCCCAGGACCTCCATACACACTGCCCAGGCTTGCACTAGTGAGGCCACTTTGGTGTAGCTAACACAGCAAAAACAGTGCGGGAGGCAGCAGTTGCATGTTACCAGTCTCTGTGCATGCTGTAATTCCTCAGCAATTTGGATTCACCCCAGAAGGTGCACTCCATTGTCTCTTGAGACAGACAGATGCCAACAAAAAAATAATGTACACCACCTTGATATTTTATATGAGTGGGTGCTATATAAATAAATGATGGTGAATATCTGCATTGGATTGTTGTTCAAATTTCATGGTGTGAGTCACATAAGAATTATTTTTAAAGAAAACAGTCTAAAAATAATATTTCTTACATGCCATGCATTCTAACACTGTAACAAACAGTGGCCTAGTGAGTTCTTAGAACTATCTGGGATGAAGCACTGATCTGGTAATAAAAGAAATTGCACAAAGTGATTTGACACCTTTGATTCACCTTAGTCACAGAGATAAAACTTATATCTAAACATTCCTCCAGAAGAGGAGGATTGGATTATACTTCTGTTGCTTTTCAAACTGAGCACCATAGCATTTCACCATCCTAACTTGTCTGTGCTTGTTATAAATGACTGAGATGCTATTAAAGCACTGTAATCACAGAAAACCAATGCTGGCTAAAGAATCAACATGAAAGGCGGAAGGTCAGAAGTATGTGACCATTCAAAATCACTACATAGCGAAGATAAGTAAATGTGGAACATTCTAGAGACAAATATTGTCTCTACTTATTTTGCCTTTCCCCACAGGAAATATTTAAATAACACAGCAGAACAAATTGCAGCAAATTAGATTAGTTGAAGATGCCCATCGGTGTATATCTGAAAGATGTTTGGGATCTGTTGAAGAAGTGGGTCAGGACAAGAAGCTTAGAACAGTAGTTGACAGCAGTACGGTAAATTTATTTAAATTATCAGAAAATCAATTGTTGTAGGTAAGAGTTCAGCATACTGATAACGTATAAAAAAAGGTATCAGAAGATATATCCCAGTCAAGGGTAATACAACCAGAGTCTTCCAACCACATACATTCTAAAAACCCAGTGAGTCATAAGGGGGAAACTCTTTTCTAATGTGAGCTATGATAAACAATCAGTTGGAAAGTGTGTGTGATGAGCTCTATGTATTGTATTTCTATCACGTGCATCTAGCCAACTAAAACAATTTAAAAGAGATGCAACTCATTTCAATTTATGCAACAATATAACCTAAATTTATAGAAATTGTCCAAGCAAAAGAAAACACAAAATTATTCAAGCAAAGGAAAAGCACATCTTCAAAAGTAGAAAGTAGTGTAAAACAATTTCAAGCTATTTTCAGTGAAAAGGTTACTTTGTTTCTGGCAGTGTAAGCCTTCCTAGACAGGCACTGAAACCCAACAGGGAAGATCATTCACCACCTAGAACTGCTACTGCTGCCACTACTGCATAGTTACTCAGATGAGATCAGTGTCATGGTGCATCAGACTTGGCATAAATTGACTGATTATTATTATGCTGGCCTCAGAACTTGATGCATTCAAAAGTAGGTACCTGCAAAAGATAAAACCTATTGAGGTAGGCAATTTTCACAGCATCCTATTCATCAATCCTAGTTTAATGTTAGTCCCAGTCAAATTTAGTCCTCACCATCACATAGTCAGGTCTCCTAGGTACAAATGAGGTTGGCTGTGTTGTATGGAATTAAATTACAGATTGTGGGTATTTTTATTAGAAGTTCTACTGCAACATTTAATACATGGAGTCAGCCGAATTTACTCAGAGTAGGCCCACTGAAATGAATGAACACGATTAAGTTAAGTCTATTAATTTCAATAGATGTAAAACTTAGTAGAATATCGCACATGGATTTTAGCATTCAGAGTTCTTGGATGAATTCCTGTGCCATTTGTGTTAGTTGGTCAGTTGATGTTCCAGCCAATCATTTAAGAGCATAAGAAGGACCTGCTAGATCAGTCCAATGCTCATCTAGACAAATATCCTGTTCTCACAGTGGTCAGCCAGATGCCTGTGGGAAATCTGCCAGCAGCACCCAAGTACAAGAGCTCTCTTCTCCTCCCATGGCTTCCGGCAACTGGTATTCCGAAGTATCAATGCCTACAACCATTGGAAGCTATCCAGGTTGGTGGTCATCACTGCCTCCTGTGGGAGTGAGATGCATTTGACCTCAGTTCACATCTGTATAATGATCATTTAAATAGTTATTGCCCTGCTCTTTAGTAAGAAAGAGGCTCCCAGAGCACCGTACAAATATAAATAATAACAATATGCTATAACACAAACACTATTCCATCTCGTAGAGTTATGTGGGAGGGACCATAAGAAAGGAATAAAAAAAATATATTATTCCAGTTCAAGTACATACAGTAATACCTCAGGTTGAAGTAGCTTCAGGTTGAGCGTTTTCAGGTTCCGCTCTGCTGCGACCCGGAAGTAACGGAACGTGTTACTTCCAGGTTTCAGCGCTCGCGCATTCACAGACGCTCAAAATGACGTCATGCGCGGAAGCGGCGAATCATGACACACGCAGATGCGGGTTGCGTTCACTTCAGGATGTGAACAGGGCTCTGGAACGGATCCCGTTTGCATCCAGAGGTACCACTGTATTCATTATTTTCCAAATAGTGCTCACCTTACATAAAGATCTGAGCCCATATGACAGTAAATGTACAGTATGTACTGGTTCTGAGGTTCTTAACTGTATTCTATGGAGAAGGTATATAGAAGAAAGCAATTTTGAGTCATTTTGTTTTTAGTGTGATGATCAAAGTCCTGATTCCTAAAATAATACATCCAAATGTTTGTGTGATCATGAAGAAAAGTTGAAGGGAAAGATCAAGCGCACTGCAAGATAGCTGTGAGATACTGGAAAACCTCAGTTGTTCTTTCCCTCTGGCAGACTTAAGGTTGTAAACTATTATGTAGTGAGGGAGAGCTATGACAGGGCAAAGGCATTGTCTGGACATTATTATCTTGTATCAACAAGGCGTGTGTGGTATGAAGCAGTATTCCCAGAATAGTTAACTATTTCAAATGTAGACAAAAGGTCAGTTTACAACCTGCACTTACTGTAAATAGTTTTTACCTATTGTGATGTGAACTGCTCAGGTAATCTAACTAAATACATTTATTTTATATCATTCTGTGTTTATTGTCATTGGGTATTTTTAAACATGCATACATAATTTTATTTTTCCCATAGTTAAAACCATGCTCAAGGCGGCTTACTAGAGGAAAAAAATACATAATTATAAACAACAAAAGCAGTCATGAACAATAAATAAAACAGCAAATAGTACATGACCAAATTGAAACAATTTCCACATAAATCATGATAAGATCTAAAATAAAGATACAGAAAAATAATATCAATAACAACAACAACTCTGTCCCACCACCCCAAGCAGCGACATAGCTAGCCACTCAGGCACCCGGAGTGGCACACATGCCGTGCACCCAGGGGTGAGGTGAGCTGCCCATGGAGGCAGGCGGGGCAGCGATCCCCACCCAGGGGAGCGATCAGCACAGCGATCCCCGCCCAGGGGGATTTTGTCACCCCCCTCAGAGATGACACCCGGGGTGGACTGCACCCACCACCACCCCTTTCTACGCCCCTGACGCCAAGACCCCCTAAACAATACCCCAGCTCCAAAGTCTGTTTCTCCTGCCTAATTTGACCAAACTGTGGGAGGAAGTGGAAGACAGGAGTGCCTGGCGTGCTCTGGTCCATGGGGTCACGAAGAGTTGGACACAACTAAACGACTAAACAACAACAACAACAATAGTATATTGCCATTGTTAATGTTTCTCCTGCCTAATTAGTTTCAGATTTTTGGCCTTTGACATAGGTGAAGAAAAGCTATGTTTAGAACATGAACTTTTAATAACAGCCTTTTCCATAACTTGGGCAAGTTTAATATTTGAATTTAAAAGTTGGATTCAAGTAAGTTGGGTCCAGTTAATGTTATTAATATTTCATTAGGGCCATAAAATCACACACACACAAAAATAGTATTTGAAATCTACTGTTGCCTTCATTCATTCATTCTAAAGTGAGTGCTTTAGACTTTATCCCAGTGTTCCAGTCTGATACAATGGTTAGTTTTTCAGAACACAAATATTTCATATTTGGAAGAAGTGAACTGTTTCGGTCAAAGAGTGAGTAGATAAAAAGAATACTTCAAAATTCTGGTCAGGATCCAAAGAACTGTGAAACTATTTCTGTAAGCTGTACTTTTCTCAGAGCAGTCCTGCCCCCATGCTGCAAGGCAAACTGCTTTTCAGTCTGAGGAAAGATATTGCATAGGGAGGTTGGCTGTTAGAGGGGGAAAGCCAAGTTACATTCTACCACTGCATACCCCTTGCATAAGATTGAGCTGGCTTTCAGATGCTGTTTTTTAAACCTTATTTTGGTGTTATTAAGGGTTTCAATTTCTCTGTGTAAGCTTTTGAGTTCAGAAAGAGAAATCTTTTCCGTGCATAGTGTATTAGGAAATTGTATGGTCAAAGTAGGATAGATTTTCCTTCTTAGGAACAGAATGCTTTTTGCACCAATGAAACATGTACAGTGGTACCTCGGGTTACATATGCTTCAGGTTACATACGCTTCAGGTTACAGACTCTGTTAACCCAGAAATAGTACCTCAGGTTAAGAACTTTGCTTCAGGATGAGAACAGAAATCGTGCAGCGGCAGTGCAGCGGCAGCAGGAGGCCCCATTAGCTAAAGTGCTGCTTCAGGTTAAGAACAGTTTCAGGTTAAGAACAGAACTCCAGAATGAATTAAATTCTTAACCTGAGGTACCACTGTACTTACTATCTTATTAAAATAAAATAAATGACATTGGGTGACACTTAACAGCTTCAGTGTATTTTCACTACATAAGCCAAAACTCAGCATTGAAAATCAATTTGGCTTTTACTCAGGTGATCAAAGTTAAGGTCAACATCTCAGAGTTCCAGAGAGGGTGGGAAGTATGAAATACCTGGTGTTATATAGTTTTCATGAGAAAATTCATCATTAAGATGATGGTGCTATTGAGTTACAGTACACTGCACAGACCTGGCCAACATCCCCTTCCCTGGCAGCCCCCATCAGTACCTACCTGAGCCACAACACCCTACAACATGCTTGAGACAAGGTCTGTTGTTAGATCTTTGTTTCAGATAAGAAACAGCACTGGCTTCCTTTATTTTTCTTTATTTGCTCATTGCAGGTCACTGGTCACTTCTGAAAAGTGTGGTTTACAAAAACTGGCTTTGGTTTCATTTGCTGATGCCTGGATGGTGGGATTTTTGTGATCAAACATATCATGGTAGACCACAGTTTAATTCCGTTTGTGATCAGTCCCATTTTCTGTCTTGCAACATTGGTTTCAAAAACCATAAAAACTTGAAATAGGTTTTTACTCTAGGTACTGGCACCAGAGTTCTAGCATCAAACTTGCAGAGGCCAGAAGAAATGAGGCACAAATATCAACACAAATAATAGGGAATGTGGGTATAAGATATATGTCCCCTATTTGTTTATGGGTGTTTGTTACTTTTGTCATTGTTTTTCTTGTAAGAAGATATTTGTGGAAATGATGGTTTCATTTTGGCTTATAAATATGTGAAGCCTTACAGAATCAGTGAACATTGCACTGCTCTGATCTTAGGTCAGACCTTCTCTCAGACATACTGAAACACATGTTCAAGGTGTGAAGCAGTCCCCCCCCCCCAATCTGAAGTCATTATTGTAAATTGCTTAGAAGCTTTATTGTAACCAAGCAGGATATACATTTTGTTAAATAAATAAAAATGTCAGGCCACTTCAAAGGCCTGTAGATGGAAAAGCAGTGTATATTTTAAAATGATTTCCATGCAGTTGAGCTAGAAATGTGACTCAATTTAAGTGACATGCATTGCTTAAAAATGTTCTAGACACTTTAAACTACATTTTTATGCCAGTTTAATGATATCTCTGATTTTGTTGTTGTTCACCAGAATGTTATGGAACAGTTCAATCCAGGGCTGCGGAATTTAATAAACCTGGGGAAAAACTATGAAAAAGCTGTTAATGGTAAGCCTCCTGACTTTTAAATCAATGCACTAATTTAACATAATATCCGGTGTTTTAATTCTACAGTATTAAAGTCTAATGAATGTCTCACAACAAAGTCCTTTCCAAAAGTTATTAGCCCTTACACAGATTACTTGCAAGAAAGCAAGATCAAGGCTATAATCCTGTGTAGTCTTAAAAGAGCTCAAACCCACTAATTTCAAAGGGGCTAAGCACACCATTTACTGTTTTTGGGTTGTTGTAAATCAAAACTTCCTGCCTAGTTTATCCCAATTTTTTAGGTAAGAGAAAAAACATTCTGATTTTGTTTTTCATTGTCTGTCCTGACCCTTCATCTCATTTCCCTAAGTATCTGTCATGAACCTGGGATTGGATCAAGCAGAGGGAAGCCTGAAGGGGACTTGCACACATGACCAGAAGCACATCCACAAGATGAGCACATGGTGCTAGTGGCCCTTCAGCCTCAGGATGCCATATTGCTATCCTCTGACTCAGAGGACCTCGTCACAGAAGCCCTGATACAATCAGCATTTTCCTCCACTTTGTCAGAGTAGAAGACTTGCTGGAACAGGCTGAGTGAAGGCATCTTTCAGGAAAGGTGGAACTTGCAATTGGGACAGAATGGTGCTCATATAGGAGGTTCAGTCTAAGGCTGACTTTTACTGAAACAACTTCAGAGAACTGTTTTCTTGTAGCATTTATTCTGAGCCATCCACAAGGCCTTGCCTCTGCTAAGATCAGCACTTTCATCATAACAGTATCTCAGGTCATAGCTTAAGTTGGAACAGTTCCCTGGCTGATGAATTTCTAACCCAGGAATTTCTAACCCATGGGCCTGACAGAAAATCAGACTGAAGTGAGCCTTTGACTGATGGTGACTGGGAATTAACATTATTTCACCCAAGGATTTCTCCTTCCCAGTTTTCCTCCCAAAGGATGTAATGGTGGTGATAACACATTTAAAGTGAAGATCAGATTAGGCAAGAACAATCAAGGAAAGAAAGTCTAAATCTTCCACAATTTCCCATTTTGTTTTATGGTATGAAAAATATTATAGCATTGATCCTAATAACCTTGCGTTCCATAGGAGTTTAGGTCAGAAGGACCTTGTTTCTGTGACTCTTATTTAGAATGGCGATCTTGTACATGTTTTAAAGAGCTCTTAAAGATAATAATCTTCTGAGTACTTTTTCTGACTAAGTATTGCACAATATTTATCTGCATGTGAATTGTTTTTGTTTTAAACTGAGTCCGGTTGAGATTTGGGGATTAAGCTTTGCAGTCCTTGCAGGTACTTCTTCATCTGCACTACCTTTTTTTACCATAACCTTTGCCCTGACATATTAGCCTATAGTGCCACAATAGCATCCTGCCATGCTGATAAACAACTTTAGGATGCTGTAGAAGCTAAATCAGGTTTGTAAGTAAACGCTCAATGACTCACCTGTGATACCTTTCTCTAGGTGACCAGGCCTGAAAGCTTTGCAAAACCTAGTTCCTTAGTATTTTTTTATTTAAAATAAATAATATAAGTATGTGCAGGCAGCTACTTAAATACTTGATGGATTATTAAAGTATGCCCTTATTTACAAGCCTGGATAAACCCATTCTCAAGAGTGGTTTGCTGGTGCAGCAAGTGTTGGGATGTATCAGTGCTGATTTTAGTGAAACTAAATATGAAATATTTTTGGAAGATGAAATGGTGCATTGGAGATTTTATCAGAAGGTCTTACACAACTACCACAAACTGCACTTCAGTAGGACTGGTGCCAGAGTGATAACTTTGATTAAGCCATTCACTTCCCTTTGACTTGCCTCAGTACCATATTTCCACTTCATTTATGCAAATCAATTTGGCACCATCTCAAGGGGATGTTCCTCCTTAGAGATGATTTCCTTGTTTGGTGTATCTGTGACCTTGGATCACATTTCTTTTCCCATGGTTACAATCCAGAGTGTTGAGAAGACTTGTCAGAAGTAATACATGTGGCTTTCTTCCAGTAAGACTGTGGAACATATTTTTCTGCTAAAACTGCTTTTTGGAAACTAATAAATTAAAACATGATGGAAACAGAGGAGAGAACCCTGTTTGTCTGAGAAATGTCCATTTATATTCCATTAGCTTCAAGTTGTTGTGTTTGTTTTTAAAATGAAAGCTATGCTCTTTAAAAATGACAAAACTATACTGAGAGACATCTTTAAAATCTTTTCAGTAAACATGGTATGGACCATTTTTGTGCTGTCCTTTAATGGGTTGCTTAGTATGAGATGCCCTCTGTAAGTTTAGCCTAGTCATCCGTACTTTAACTGGTTTGTGTGTAGCACTAAGTCTGCATAGCTCTAAGCCAAATAATGGCTTCATGTGCATTAGCAAACGTGGGTTCATGGAGTGAGGGGACATGGGTGGCACTGTGGTCTAAACCTCAGGATTGTATCTAACTAAACTTTACTCAGAATAGATCCAATGCATTGCATCCAGCTAAGTTTTACTCAGAGATGACCCATTGAAATTAATGAAACTTAGATAGTCATGCCCATTCATTTCAATGGGTTTACTTGTGAGTAGGACTAGCATTGGATACAACCCACTGTGTACAATTTTCTCAGTACACATTACAGCTGACTAAGTGAAACCACTGTTTGCTCTGCTACCCACCCACTGTTCATCATTTGAGATGAGTAATATTTTTCCATGTGCCACCTTTCCTTGTGCTTTCTTTCAGCATAAAGGAAAACCCAACATTTCACCATGAGACCCGTGACAGCATACCTTGGATTTCCATGACATTACTACAATCTGAGGGCCGATATTTGGTCACATGAACCAGATACTAGCTTCTTGCTTACTTGTTCAGACTTTGAAGGTGTATCCCCTCAAAGCACTGCAAAATCTACATGCCCCCAAGCGAGCTAATTAGAAGGCATCTAAGATATGCAGTATGTTCCTAGATATGGTGACTCAGAAGTAAGTTCCACTGTGATCAGTGGAACTTATAGGTAATCATACATACAGCCTTAAGCTTTTTAGAACATACTGATTTTTTTTTCCATTTTGCCTGGGTCATAGGCTATTTTCTATACTGGTTTCCTTAAAGCAAAATTGAATTTAGATTTTCTGACTCAATAGTAGTGGCAAGCATTTAATCCTCTCACTGAGGCTGGTTTGCTGAACCTGTAAACAGTTCAAAGCTATTGTGTTGGTATAGGCTGGATCTCGTCTGGATTGTTTCAGTGCATATCAGTGACTTCATGATGACAAACATTGTTCAGAAACATATTACCATGAAATAAGAGACATGAAAATGACAGTGGTGGCTTTTCTAGACTTGGTACAAAGCTACTTATATTCTAAGGTGGTTGTTAATAAAACAAGGAGTGACATTACCAATGGCACTTAAGAGCTGTAGTAATTACAGGTTTGTAGGCTTAATCTTGTTGCCTTTTATAATATTCTTCCTTCTAAAGCTTGCTACATTGCTTGTCTCTGATTTGTTCTTTTTCTCCTCCCCCAATGCCACTTTGCTTGAACTTATACTGTGCAGCACCTTAAAGTGATTCCCTTTTAAAATTGTCTGAAATAACTTATCCAAGCTCATTAACAAAATATATATAATCATCTTAATGAACCAGTTAACATTTGTAACATTTCCTTCATTGCATTCCCTTCATTACAAAGATCACTGGTGTAGAACAAGCACCAGTTTATATAATAGTATTTGTTATGCAACCAGTACTTTCATGATTTAAAAGGAGAAACTCTCCTAGTTCAGAAACTTCCTGTTCTCATAGAACCAGGCAGGGAGAGGAAGGCAAATTCATTTTTTACTTCCATAACAATGTGGTCCACCAAATTAGTTCATCTTTCCTAAATGAACCAATAACATACAACAGACTTGATTATTCTCTGCTAATGATTTTCATGTTATTTATATATCTATAATTTGAATAACAAGGCCTGTTCTGCCGGATGGGTCACAGAAGCAACATTCGTGCTAGAGAGCAGCCAGCAGTCAGAAGGCGATTACACATGTTAGAGTAGCTTTATATATATGAAAATCTGGTTTCCCAGATCTTCAGGGCACTTGGAACAGATACATGTATCATGAGCATGAAGAGCAACTGCAAGATGTAGCAAGTTACTTTGCAAGGAACAAAATAGGTAGTTGCCTCACGTTACTTTTTCAAGATAAGGGTGATCCAAGGCACATGCATTTGAAGATGTATGAACTCTGTCTTTGGAAAAGTAATACATACTTGTGTTTTTTAGTGTTTTTATGTATTTAGCTGCTTCATATATGTTTTTGTAAATCACTTTGGGATGGGAGGTGATTCATAAGTGAAATTATTTATTTAGTTATTTTCTTACATTTATGTCCCACTTTCCTTCTGCCATTGAACTCTAGACAGTGTAGCCTCTGGCCGCGCTGCACCCTCCATTTGGTGTGGGCCTTGCCTGTCAGGCCAGTCGGGGGCAGTGGCAGGGGGGCTCTGCCCTGCCTGCCCCTGACATATTTAAGGTGGCACCCAGGTGCAGGCCACCCTCTTTGCTCACCCCTCTTCAGTTCTTACACATAACTGAAGATATTTTACTATTCAAAGGCTTCCTCTGACTTCTGAAGCAGCTACGTGAGTTTATTGACAACAAGCTTCCTATTATATAAAAAGTGAAAGACTCTTTAGCCTCATAATTGATTTATTTGTAATTATTATAGCATAGCTGCAACTTGAAACACAGATTCCCCACGCTTGGGGAAAGAGTTTTTAAGTTTTTTGCTTTGCGTGCCTTTAATTTGTATGAGTGCAGCTGACCAGCCACCCAGAATATAAAGCTGTAATTGTGCAAGTTAAATGTGTGCAAGTTGTGAGTTGACTGTATACACTTTGTACCACTGTTATTAACACTCTCTTTCCCCTCCTTGGGGCGGCAGAGAATGAGACCGTAAGACACAGAATCATAGAATTAGAGAGTTGGAAGGCATCCTGAGGGTCATCTGGTCCAACATATATAGCTGATCAATAAATCTGCTCATTTAGATTACAACTCATAATATATTTGCTTTACTCCTTTTGTCTTTTTAGGTATGATTCTTGCTGGAAGAGCCTACTATGATGGTGTTGCTAAGATAGGAGACATTGCAGTTGCATCACCTGTTTCTAAAGAATTGGGTAAGTATACTAGATTATTCAGATGCACATTCTTCTTGATACATAGAACTAATGTGGGAGCTTATAAGTTTTTTGGGGGGCAAACCTAGGTTCTCAGTTGATTATTGAGCCTATGAGAGTATTTGTGAATGCCTTTACATTCCATATATAGTTCTCCTTCTACATTCTGTGAGGGCTGGATTGAATGGTGCTCCCTTCCCACCATCCTGGGCCATCCAGCCCCATTAGGTGGAGGAGAATGGGAGCACACCTATCTGCCCTGGCTGCCTAGTGCATCTGCCCTGCCTAAGATTCCCACATTTTTTTCTTGGGAACCAGCCCCACTGTTTTGGCATATGTGCGTTGATTTTTGCACACATTTTTAAGTGTCCCACTTAGACGTGCAGGGGTGTCTAAGAGTTGGGGGAGACGTGTTGAGTGGGTGAGAAGAGCAGTCATCATCTCCATGTGAGATCCATGTCCAGATCTCGGAAATTGTCTAATCCCTCCCTCAGCTAAGTAATTCAAACAATGAATTCTCTAATGTACTTTAAGACTGAAATGTGTGCTTCTTGTCAGTTAGACCAAATAGTGCTGCAGTATTGGGTACATCCTGTATTTTCTTTCTTGTGAAGTTTGAAATGAATCATGCAACTTGTCGGCAGAAAAATTAGCAGAAAAACAACATTTGCTTTTCATCATGCCTTTCCTGCCATCTTTTCTATTGATTGTTCTTTAAATGGGATAATTCAAGATCATGTTCTTCATATTCTTTCTTCCCCTGGTCGACCAACTAATCTGTTCAAAATTCCTTGCACAGAATAAATTTGAGGAGGAGAGATTTGCCTAATGTAAAAGAGAAAAACAACAGCTCATGTAGAATACAGAGAGCTGTTGAAAAGGGGATTGCAGCTGTATAGTCTATGGATTTTTTTCTAATTTACAAAAGAAATCAGGGCTTAGGGACTCCTCATATTCTCTTCCCATCCTTTGATTATCAAAGGTGAGTTCAAGAATATATTGATATCATCTTCAACTGGCTAGATTAAAGTTTGCTCCTGAATAATGCTGACTCCTTTGCAACTGCTTATCTTTTTTGGTTTCCTTCTGAAAGCCATCATTGTGTGATTTGACATTCTGAATTCAGTCAAAGGGAGTGGCAGAACAGCAAACAGTAAAAGGCAAATAATTCATAATGTAGTCACCTTATTTGCTTTACAAGTTAATTTAGCAAGACCTGGATAAATATGACTATAGGAAAAAAACCCAGGTACTTGAATACACTTATGTGTCTGAGATGTATCAAGCCTTCTAAGTTACAAGAATAACAATGCAATGAATGACAACTATTTATTATCAATATACATGGGGTTTTGCATAACCACATAAGCAGGAAAAGGAACCTGCAGTCTAAATTTGACAACTGGCAAAGCAACAAAAGTAGATGAAGGGTTGACAAGGGAAGGAGGAGAATAACTAAAGTTATTTCTCTTCTGTTCTTTCCACAAAGACTTTGTTTGTGGGCATAGAAATCTTGCTTCCATGGCATACTGTGGGACCAGAAGATTCAGACAAATGATTACGTGAGATGTGTAATGTCTAGCTAGCTACCTATATTTTTGTTGGTGATTGTACTTCTTTTGTAGGTAATAAGTACAAAAAAAGGTCTTCAGTATGAATATTGAACAGCTTTTAACTGAATCTCATGAGGCCCATCGCTGGGCATATGTACTGTGAAACAAATGGCACTGTGTTCAGTGGGATATGCTTCTAAGTAAGTGTGCACAGGACTGTAACCTTACATTAAATTTGCACATGCCTTCAACATGCTAAGGTCCTGCCACTTTAAAAATGCATACTGTCCCTAATACAGATGAATGTGAACAGAAGAAATTTCCGTATTTTTGAGTAACATAGTTGTGGGGGTGGGTGGGATAATGGTGTGGTATATCTGTGCATGTTGCAAAAAGGTTATTTTGCTTATGCACTTGTATTTTGGAAAAGGAGGGGAACCATGCATATGAAGTCCTATAAACTATAGCATGTTAAGCACGAGTCATTTACAATTTTAATGTGCCACTTGAAGAGCAGTGAATAATACTAGCATGGCTGAGTATTGTTCATGCCTTCTGCCCTTGCATGGCTGATAATTTATTTACTTCTATAAGTCGTTGGGGGAGCAAGGTGGAATGAGACTTTGGCAGGAGGGAAGGACTGTAATTCTTCATCCCCTCTGTTTTCTACCTGAGTTGCAGGGTATTGGGGGAGACACACGCATCAGCAATGGAAGGAAAGCTCTCATTGATGTCAACGGGAATTTTTCTCCCATTAAAAATAGCAGATATGTGACTCTCTATTTAGAATAGGACCGTAACAGGGCTAAAGAATTAAAGCCCACCCCCCTCACTCTCATACCATATTCCTGATCCAGTTTCCACTCCAACTATTTATAAAGGAAGAGGGTTGAATCGGCTACACAAGGGCTATATACAGTGGTGCCCCGCAAGACGAAAAACCCGCTAGACGAAAGGGTTTTCCGTTTTTGCGTTGCTTCGCTAGACGAATTTCCGTATGGGCTTGCTTCGCAAGACGAAAAAGTCTTGCGAGTCTTGCCATTTTTTTTCGCTCCCCCCTTTTCTAAGCCGCTAATGGCCTTTTAGCCGCTAAGCCTTTAATAGCTGCTAAACCGCTAATAGCGCTAATCCGCTAAGCCACTAATAGGGTTGCTTCGCAAGACGAAAAAACCGCTAGACGAAGAGACTTGCGGAACGGATTATTTTCATCTTGCGAGGCACCACTGTATATTTTTGCACGCCACCCCAGTCTCCCAAGTGGTGCAATATTCCAAGGGTTTCAGGTGCTTACCCAGAGTTTGATTTCCTTGGAATGAGGAACAGTGGAGATGACCGGTGTCTTTAGGATATATTGTTTATTTGCACATATATACCACCTGAGACTGCGATGGGCTCACAGCATTAGCACTCAAGAAGATCTTGATTCTCTCACAGCCACAGCCTTGGATTCAAACAAAAATCTAGCATGTCTCTCCCTTTCAGGCTTCTGCCGGTTCCTAGGCCAGCTCTCTCTCTCACCCAACTCTGGCTTTTTCCTTCTCACTACCAGCCAGGTGAAGGAGGAGGGTCCACATCATTGCCCTCTGGCATACAGAGAAGGTCCTTTTCTTATTCTCAGGGCTGTTACCAAGAAGCTGTTGGCTATTCCAACAACTGAATCCTACATTAGATTTTAACCCTTGCTGGATTGAGGAATTAGAAGGGACTCAGGCATACAGCCTAACACCCCACCCCCAAAAAAGCTCACAACACTATAAATTATGCTGCATCTAAGTTTGGTTCTCATCCACACCAGTCTCCACTACTTTCCTTAAAATGTACAACTTATATTTTGGATGCTCATGTATGATTTTCTAACTGAGAACTTAAACTATCCCATAGGAGATCCTGTGCACCATTTTTATGTTAGTTGAAAATATGGTTTTGGACTACCTCCAGTTTCATCTCAAATAAAGTGCTTACTGTAGAAATACAAAAGGTCAGAGAACTCTGGACAAAGCACTGTAATATTTTTAGGCATGTGTAAGTAAGCCCTTGAAACACCAGTGATGCAGTAATCAAAATTCAGCACTTCCAAAGCAAGGAATAGATTCAATATTTAAAGTAGAAATGCTTGAAGAATTTGCCCTCTGCAAATTCCTGTAGAAAATTACCTGATCCAAACCTCTCAAATGACCATAGCTGTCCAACAGATTTTCCACTTTTATGAGTGTTGTGCTGCAATTTAAAAGTGTAAAAATACATATTGTGATATATGTTTTGAGGTTGTTGTTTTTTAATCACTGCTTAATGTGGAAACAATGGAATTATGGGTAAAACATATGACAGCGACACAAACCAGAAATAGAAAGGTTCTTCCATCTCTATTTTAAAACAGTCTTGAAAGGGATGGAGTGCTCTATTCCTCTGCACACAGCATAGAAATTTGGTTCTCAGTCGTTGCTCTGCCAGCACCCAGCATATAATTTCTTTTCTTTTCTTTTGCAGGCTACTAATTTTGGGGGCTGTATTAGCCTTATTTTTTATCTCTAAACTAAGTCACTGCCAGATATGCTGCCATAAGGGAGACTTTTCTATGTAAATGACGGATATGATAATTTCTCAGAAATGAATATTTGCACTTCCGCCTACCCAAAATAAACTTAGTCAACCCAGTAGCAATCAACCCTGCTTTGCCCTAACAGTCACGAGCCCCTCATTTTTGTTTTCCCCTCTCTTTTTTGTAAAGGTTAATCAAGGGAAGCAAAAAAAAAGCAGCACGGGATTGGAAGACAAAATTGTGCAGTGCATAGTTTTCTGTATTCTCCTACTTAGGCAGCAATCTTATACCCACTTCCTTGGTAGAACGCCACATTAAATCCAGAAGGGTTTACTTCTGAGTTGATAAGGTTGCTCTGTTCACCTTGCAAGCTGCTATGGGTTCTGGTCTAATTAAAGGCCCTATGTGGGAATATTTTAAAGATATTCCCTATATATTTAAAAAGGGAAAAGATGTGAAATGTGTACAGTGCAACTAAGAAATGCAAGGCTTAATTGTAAGAATGAAGCAAAGTTTAGTTGTAAAGGAACATAAGAGGTTTAGTTTAAATCAATGATCGAAACCTGCCTTTTTTCTTGCTGAATTAAAGGACTTATTTAAACCAGGTATGAGGAACCTCAGGCCAGGGGGCTGAATGTGGCCCTGCAGGTATCTCTTACTGGCCCTGCTCCCTGAGTGCTTTTGTCTGGATAGGGAGGGGTATGGGTGGGTAGAATCTTCTGACTTTTGCATGGATGGAATGTAGCCTACTCTGCGAAGTTGAGTCACACCTGATGCTGTACTTGTTTTCACCTCTTGCCCGTACCACTTCTGGCATGCGGCCCCTGGAAGATTTTCTATGAGGCATAGCGGCCCTTGGACTGAAAAAGTTCCACACCCCTGATTTAAACCCTGACTTGAAGAGTCAGGATAAATTTCTACTTGATTCATAGTACATGTTTTCTTTCTGACCAGGCTGAACCTCCTCCCTTGAGATCCCTAGAAATGGAAAAAAACATTCTCTGCTAATTATATGGAAGCTGTGTCATGTGCACACTGTCCGCTTAGGAATCTCAGAATTTGTTACAAATGGGATCAAAGGTCAATTGTCGTGTACTGAAAACCTTAAAAACGAAGGAAAAACTTGGACCTGACCGTATGGGAAACTAAATTGATTGTTTGTCATTTAAACGCTGATCCAAATGGAAACTTCTTTTACGTGATTAGCTCAGTAGATGGTGGTAGCTTGATATGAAAGGTCAGAAGATTGAAGTGAATGTTACATTTGCTATGGAGTGCTGCTTGGTACTGGATGATTCAGAGCTGAAACTGCACTGCAATTTACTTGCAGCCATATAGCAAATCTCTAGTCTGCCATTTGGGTCCTATGACTTGTCTCTACATCTGACCATAGCCAATGCTTAGTCTACCAGTGGTGCATTAAAGGCTGAATCAACTAATGGTTCAGTTTAGACTTGGAGTCCTGGGGACTTGTGCCAGGAGGGACATGCCGCAGTTAAATAGGAATTGTATACTGTACTACCAAACAGGTGTGGCAGCATTTTCCACACTCAAATGAGTATGGGACATGAGTGAAGGAGGCAAAATCAGTTTTTGATGATGTTTTTGGTAATAAGCCTATGAATAGACAAGGCCTAGGTTTTTCTGACAATGGAATTAAAGTCTCTGACTGCTGCATCCCCAGTTATCTCAGTAAAACTGCAAAGATGGAAGAAAAGGTGAGGTATGGGAAGTTGGGTGTAGGAGTTGCTTTGTGGAGGCAGGGGATATAAAAAAAATGGAGAAGACATAAGATGCCAGGTTGGTATACCCAGTGGGCAAGTGAAGTACCTAATTTTTTTAGAAGTGGAGAGCAATTTAGTAAAGGTTGAGAACTACTGAATTATAAGATGACAGCACATAACTACTTACCTTCAAACAAAAAGTATACTACTAGTTTGTATTGGATTTAGTCAAGCATTCATAGAATGTTGATGTGTAGAATAGGCCTGAAAAGAAAATGGGTATCCCAGAAAGGGAAGCATTAAATAAACTCAATTACAAAATAGGAAGCTAAACTTAAGACAGAGTATTAGTGAAAAGGGAGAATGGAATGTATTTTGTATGGAACTACGGTTTCTGAACTGAATATTAGCATTTTTTCAAATAGAGAAAATAACTGAGGGCATGACCAGTTTATTTGAGCAAGCAACACCCTGCTTTAGTCCATTGCATGCATACAATGAAGCTTACCTCAGGGGTGTAGTTTGGTTATCTTCCTTATCTTACTATATTCACCACTTAATATTTATTTATTTAAAAGCATTTATAAACCACTTAATATTTCAAAAACCATTAAGCAGTGGTGAATATGGTAGCCAACAATAGCACAAGATGTATTTTAATGCAACACAACAGATTAGTATTTCAAGCTTCCTCTTCCTAAAGTAACGATCCAGTCTCCAGTCTCCCAGTGGCTTATATAGTATTTCTTGTTTAACCAGTTGACAGACTTAAGATTTCAGTTCCAATCCTGTAGCATTTTGAAAAATAATATGTATAGCCCTGAGCATATGTACTCGGTGTGTGTGATACTGCTCTTGAAAAACTAAAATTGTGTGTAAGTGGTTGGCAACATCCAGTAAGAATGCAGTACCTTAAACTTGCTGTCCCAGTACATTTGCACTGAATGCCTACTCTGAATAAATATTTTCTAAACAACATGAGCTGTTTCCCTTCCAGGTATGAAATATGATAAAAACTTCCTGGTTGCTTGTCCTCTGAGTACTGTGAGAAAGCTAACACTTCTAGTACATTAATACCAAGTTGCATAATTGTTTGCATTTGCATTTTAAATAAAGTTCCTCATAGTCTTTTGGGATGGTAGATTATGCTTTTGGCCACAACATTATGCTGGTTATACTAGTCAGTAAAAATCTGAGGTCTATAAAACATGATTGCCAAGACATGAAGCTTTTCTGCTCAGGACTTGTATACAGAGTTGTTTTGCTTTGTTTTCCTTTGTTTGTATACTTTTGATGGAACTTATGCAGGCCATCCATGATCGGAACAGCTGATATTCTTCATATGAATTAATTTTGCAGCAAGGATTTATTTACACATACAAACAATCTGTATCTTTATCAAGGGGCAGCACTACAGGAAAGAGAAATATTTGAAATTATATTGGAGAACATGGCCATTTGTTTTTCAAAATAACTTTGGAAAAGGCTTTCTCCATATTTCTCTATTAATTCCCCCATATATAGTGTGAAATGTAAACTCCCCGTGACACACAATAACCCTGAGCTAAAAATCTTACTATGTGTGTTGGTCAAGTACATATGTATACAAGGCATATTGGCATGCATGTGTGATCAAAATCCAAAATCATGGAGTTAAATAACCATGGGGCAAATATTGCAGAACTATTTAAATTATTCAGACATCTTCATTTCCTCTGTAACAAGGATGGGGAACCTGTGTTATCTTCAAACTAGGGCCAGCCTCCCATGAGACGCAGTGTGGCACTGAGGAAGTCACTCCAGGCAGCAAATTTGGGCCTAAGGAGCATGCCTCCACCACCTCTTCCACTGCCAGCACCATGCTAGGGCTTCCCTGGGCTACTGCCAAACAGCTGGAGGAGGGAGGGGCAGGGTGGCAGGGGTTTGCCTCAAACAGCAAAATGTATTACGACTACCCTGCCTGAAGCCCTTCTAAGTGTACAGTGGTACCTCGGGTTAAGTACTTAATTCGTTCTGGAGGTCTGTTCTTAACCTGAAACTGTTCTTAATCTGATGCACCACTTTAACTAATGGGGCCTCCTGCTGCCACCGCGCCACCAGACCACAATTTCTGTTCTCATCCTGAAGCAAGGTTCTTAACCTGAAGCACTATTTCTGGGTTAGCGGAGTCTGTAACCTGAAGCGTATATAACCTGAAGTGTATGTAACCCGAGGTACCACTGTACAGGCAAGCTTTGAGAAACAGTTGAGAGAAACGGTGTCCTACATAGCACTTTGGTGTACTGTCCTCTTGACTTTCCAAGCACAGGAAGAACAGTCTCGCCATAGAATTCACATTCTGAGGCCTGGAACAATTTCAAGGACCTGACACCTGTGAGCCTCTGGTCCAATTGAGCATTATATCTGATTTCTTCCATCACCCTTCTAAAACAGATTAGGACTTTAAATCTAAAATAGTTTCCCCCCAGGGCTGTTTATGAGCTTTCAGAATAATCTGCAGCTGAAAGAAGACATTTAACTTCTGTCAAAAAGAATAAGCAGTGTGAGTTTATCAGTTTTCCATTAAGCCAGAATTAAGGTTAATTTTAAAAAATACTACTTTTTATCACTTTTTTAATCAATCCACAGTATTGATGTTTTTGGATAATACACACCAGCATTACAAGGGAATCCTACTTGCAGATCATACAATATTTTGCAATGGCCACTTTACATAGGACTACCATGAAGGCAGTTTGGAAGCTGCAGCTGGTCCAAAATGTGACCACTCAGTTATTTGGTGGGGGGCAATAAAGAAAATGTCCTCATTTTGTATTGGTTGTACTGACTATAGGTGTATTTCTGGGTCCAATGCAAAGTGCTGGTTAATACTTTTAAAGCCCTGAACAGCTTGGGGCCAAGTTACTTAATGGACAGCCTACGCCCAATATCTTAAGAACTGGCTCAGCCCTGCTTCACTACTTAGATTGACAAATGTATGCAGTAGGGCCTTATCAAAGGTAGCTCTGCAATTATGGAATACAATTCCTGCAGAGATTAAGAAGGCCAAATTTCTTGAGCTCTTCAAGATGCCTCAAAAAACCTTTTTCCCCTTCAAAAGTTTTTGATGCTGGAGATGTGAGTGAATGTAGCTAACTGCGATGTGACTAAGTTATAATTGTGCTATGCTTGTGATTGCAATATTATTTTGTTGCTGACTGTGTTTTCAGACTTCATGAAATTTGTATTTTAAAATATAGTAAGCCATTTTATGGAGGATTTCCTCAAAGCAGAATATAAATCTCTTAAAGCGAGCAACTGTGCTCAGCACTGAATGTTCAAAAAATGATGACTCTCATGAGGGGGATGCCTACCCATTGCAACCCATCCTTAGAACTGCAGTTGCGATGGGCTCTGCGGAGTTCATCCCCTGACATTGTGTTGGATGCCTTGGTGGCAGAAGATGAGAATGCTGTTCTGTTTCTTTTATACTTGGAAAGGATGCACCTCTGATTTATTACCTATGCTGCTATTCTGATCATTACCTTCTCTTGACAAGTCCATTGTGTGTGACAGGAACAAAATAATATTTTTAGACCCTGCATTTTAGAGCTTTGTCATTGGGGGCCCTAGTGAAAGAAGGAATATGGCAGAACAACCTACTGGAGACCCAGGAGACATGTTCCTCCCTTCTCACCACTGCCTGTGGGAATTATTCTATAGGGCTCACTTTCATGGGGCTCAATTTCACCACCAAGATTCAGAGCTTATCTTAAGCTTCTTATCATGATGTTCACGAACAAGGAATTCCAAGTTTCCAACCACATCCTGATTATCTTTGATCACTGAAACGTCACTGTCTTTTTAGGATTTAGAATTCCACTAACAACCATCCTTGTATCTTCTATCTTGTTTCTTAAGAAACAACCAACACTTCTGGAAAAGTGGTGCACTGGTTCTTTCAACTCACTCCAAAATCATATTCACTTCTTAAACATATATATATAAACTAGAACGATGTCTTCGAGAATAAAGAGGAAGTTTTCCTGTATTAATAGATCTTTTAGATAATATAGTAAATAATGCACATTAATACTGTATATCTTTGCTTGGGGATCTGTATTCCAGTCCAACCTCGAATTAGCGCTTAATCTAGGGTCAAAGTGGGTGCACATGACATTAAACTCTCCTTTGTATCCCGCGCTTGAAACTGACCTCTTTTTTGGAAGAAAAAAAATAGCAGACATTGTGAACAGTGTCCCTGCACTAGCTTTTCTCCACCCACCCACCCCTGTCTTGTAATATGTAGACGTCAAAGGCACCACGTTAATATGGGGTGGAGTCCTTGCTGAATGCAAGCCTAAATATGATATCCATGAAGCTATTTTAGGAAGACAACAGAGCTGAAATGTCTCAAGCAACATGAGAAATGGTTATAGCATAGCTGTGTATTGACATTAAAAATTGCACATGTTTGGCAGAAGGGCGGAGGCATTGTGCAAAGTAATGTTGGCAATACGCAAATTCAAGCATTACTGGCAAATACACTCTGACCGTTCTGGTTTGCTTTCTGCAGCCACACCCACACACCCGGCACTGGCAGCTGCTTATAAACACAAAACACACACACCACTGTAGAATGCATTTGCAGTCATATATGCAATGATGCACCCTCTGGGGACAAAGAGTTGACATTATCTGCCATAGGTGTGTTCTAACTTAATATTTACATGCCATGTATCTCTTCACCTCGTAGGTGTTTCCTCTCGTTGACATTTCTGTTGAGTGCTAGTGTGGCCATGTTGAGTAAAATACGTAGTTTGACAACTATTTCAGCTCTTTATTTTTACCTGGCATTTCTTACTTTTTCTTCTTCCTCAGGGGAGGGTTTATATATTCTTAAAGGTTTATGAAAACATTGTCTTTCTATGAGTTTTTATATTTGAATGTGCCGAACCACCATCTGAATAGTGGTTGAATTTAATGTAAAGGGGTCAGGTGTGTTTTGCCTGTACTGACTATTATTGCACAAACAGAGACCTGTCTACTCTGGAGATCCTCTCTTACCTACTTGCTTAAACAATGTCAGACTCTTGGGCATGTTCAGACCTGTGATTGAGCAGTATTAGATTTTCTTTTGTACTTACAGTCCTTGCAGTTTTGAAGTCCACACAAGCAGTCTATTCATTCAGGCTTTGAAAAGATAAGACTGCCCTCTGTAGTTGGGTAGTAGATGCTATTCTATATAGTGGTTTGGTGAAATGTCACAAGAGTGAGCAAAAGACACTTTCTCATTAAGATGGGAGTTATCATCAATTTCTCCCCCCTTCGCCCCTTACCCCCCCCCAGCTGCAGTCCCCTGTGTAACATGCCATGTTGTTCCATAGGATGATCTCAGGATTTGCTGTGGGAAGGCTCAAAGAGTTGCAGTGTATATGCAGTTCTTTGGATCATAGCTTATATATCACAGTTATTTAATTAGAAATATGCATCAATTAGTATAAAACCATGCCTTGAACAAAAACGGCCCAGAGAACAGATATTGTAACTACCTTGCCAAGTAGAAAAACAAATGCTGTGTTTTATTCATACATTATTAACAATGCACCTGCTTGGTTTTTATTGTTTTTTAATACCAAATTTACTCACAGTAATGTGCCTATCAATTTTAAATGAGGCAAGAGGGATATGTTATTTATATTTACTTGTATTTTGCACCAATCATAAGCTTTTACTATCCATGGATTAAAATATATATAAATATGTTAAATCCTGGGGGAAATATTAAGTGAATAGGCTTATATGAAATTATCTGAATTTTTTTTTGCTGATAGATGTGCAAATGATAATGGGCTTTATAAGCTGCATATCTGGCATGCACATATGACTGATATTAAAGTCCGATTTTCAGAGAGGACTGGGTTGTTGTTTAAAAAAGTATATTCTGACATACATAAAGAAAGGGGGTATGTTTTCTGTTGTCTATTGTGGTGTGGAATTTTTTTTAAAAAAAACATTAATTCTCCTTACCCTAGTATGAAGGGCAGTCTGAATCTGGAATGAATTTTTGGTCATGCTAATGAAATGTGGAAAGGATATTAAGAAAGAAAGCTTTCCACCAGATGCACTACATTCAGAAGACACAACCTAACTTAACCAGTACTTTTATATTTTCCCGTCTGCCATACTTGAGACAGATTTCCTGCCTGCAGTTCTGCACACCTGTTATAAACAGACTTAACATGCTTCACAATGCTTTGTTGTGTCACATTATAAAGCACAGCTGAGGCTTAATAATATGACTTTAAAATTCTCTGAAGCTGCTAACTGTGGGCATTTACATAAAGGAGCACAACTTGTCCTACCATTTGCGCTTTACTAAGCTCTCTGACATTACTATGGTTTCACTGTAAAAATATTGACTCATGACACAAGAGGAAATAGGTTAGGCAGTGCATACGTCTGCATGGTGACAATGAGGCTCTTAGAAGGATGTTGTAGATTAGAAGAAAAAATGAGGCAGGTGTCTAAAATGACAGTCTTAATCACTTGCTTTAATTTCCCAATTATATTAGTCTTTCAAATTGTTTTGAAGTGTAAAAAAAAAAAGTTTTCAGGAATAGCACCGTAACACACTGTTTCTCTGAGATGTTCAGTCAGGCTGAGTGCTACTGAGACTAGAATAACAACATCTGAAAGTCAGGTTTTCCAGTCTTGACCTGCCAGGTAAATGAGTTGTTTTATTGAACATTTACACGGTGGTGGCAGGAAAAGCCAAAGGAAGGGAGTGTACAGGGGTGGGGAGGGTTGAGCCAGCACACAACCTTGTTGGATTACTGTCAGTACTTTGAGTTCCAGGTTCTACTGCATTAATCTTTGCAAAAGTGCCAGCCTTTGGTCAGCTGTGTTGCTGTGGCAGCAAATTCTCAAAAGCATGTACTGTATGAGCGGAGCTGAAAAAAGCAGGCCCTGAACTTTATTCATTAAATGTAGTTGAAATTGACCAGTCTGTTTTACATTGTAAATTAGATTCCTTTATTATTTCATTATGTCTACAAATATGCATTCTTAAGGCCAAGTAGTCTAATGTCCTCCTCTGCAGTCCTGCCTATAGTACTTAAGTCCCATTTAAGTAGGTGGGACTTGCCCATGCATAGCTAAGGACAGGATTATGCTCAGCCTTATCCCTAACGTCATTTGCAAAACAGGTTATAAGTATTTTTGTTTTTTCAGGTGGCGGAGCTAAAGCAGAGACAGAGTGCTACTAATATGGCAGAAGAGGAAGGGCATGTATAAATTAGCCCTCCCAACCGTTTGCTGTTGTAATAGTTAATGTGGAAGGAGGACACATAAGGATGAGGGTTCAATAACCTGCTGAACCCTTATTCCTGTTGTCATAAGCAGAAGGAAGTGGTTTTGACAGACTGTGTTGCTCTTTAGCCATAGTTGCACTGCCAACCAGCTGTGGTCCATTTAGAATCTCTGTGGCACGATGCAAGAAAACGACAAAGATCGCAAGTAGAGGTTGGGCAGCAGAATGCTAGCAGGGGGACAGGTTAATAGTAATCCATCAAGAGCCACGTAATCCAAGAGTAATCCATCAAGAGCCACGTACCAGTGGTTGATGGGATCAGAGTCAAAGGTGGGTGGGCCACCTCTTTTCTCTGTCACCGCATTTTCTCTTTCCACTTCTGCAATTCCTTTCTTTCTCTTTTTCTGTTATTCCCTTATCTCCGTTTCCCCCTTCCTGCCACTTGCATGAAATTAGGCTGAGGGCCACATGAGACCCACTCCTGACCAACTCCCACAGAAGTGTAGACTATGTTTGTTCTAAGCCAAACAGTGCACTGAAGTTGTGGACAGGGACAGCAGGCATGGTCCCACTTGCCTCTGAGTATGTTCAGATAGAGCATATAAAATCATAGAACTGTAGAGTTGGAATGGATCCCAAGGGCTATCTAGTCCAACCCCCTGCAATGCAGGAATCTCAACTAAAGATGGCCATCCAGCCTCCACTTAAAAACCTCCAAGGAAGGAGAGTCCACCACCTTCCAAGGGAGTCTGTTCCACTCTCAAACAGCTCTTACCGTCAGAAAGTTCTTTCTGTTGTTTAGTCAAAATCTCCTTTCTTGTAACTTGAAGCCATTGGTTTAGGTCCTAGCCTCCTGAGCAGGAGAAAACAAGCTTGCTCCATCCCTCAAACGTTCCTCTTAAAGCTTGATTTCCAGACCCCTGATCATCTTGGTTGCCCTCCTCCACACATTTCATCTTGTCAATATCCTTCATAAATTGTGGCACCCAGAACTGGATAAAGTACTCCAAGTGTGGTCTGACCAAGGCAGACTAGTGCAGTACTATTACATCCCTTGATCTGTGCACTATACTTCGGTACAGATTTTCTTCTTCTTCTTTGCTGCTGTGTCACACTGTTGACTCATTTTAAGCTTGTGGTCTACTAAGACTCCTAGATCTTTTTCACATGTACTACTGGCAAAGCAGATGCAACCCATTTTGTACTTGCGCAGCTGGTTATTCCTGCCTAAGTGTAGAAGCTTACATTTGTCCCTGTTGAAATTTATTTTGTTAGTTTTGGCCCAATTCGCCAATCTATTAAGGTAATATTGAATCCCGATTCTGTCTTCTGCAGCATTAGCTAGCCCTCCCAGTTTCATGTCATCTGCAAATTTGATGAGCATCCCCCTCAATTCCTTCATCCATGAACAAGATGAACAACAATGAGCCCAGGACAGAACCCTTCAGCACCCCACTTGTCCTTTTTTCCAGGATGATGAGCAACCATTAGTGAGCACTCTTTGGGTTCGGTCAGAAAACCAGCTACAAATCCACCCAAGTTACCTTGTTCAACCACATTTTACCAGCTTCTCTGTAAGAATATCATAGGGGACTTTGTCAAAAGCCTTACTGAAGTCAAAATACACTATGTCCATAACATTACCCTGATCCACCAAGCTTATAGCTCTATAAAAGAAAGAAATGCAAAGTAATGTTTATAAGGTAGTATTGTAAAATATATTGATGTCAATTAGCAATTGTGAGTAGCTGTGGCCATGTATAATTTTACTCTAAAATTTGTTTTGCTTTTTGTGGCAAGGGCTCGAAAAAGAATATCCAGATATACTATGTACTGTTGAATGCTTCTATTTACTGTCTTTCATCATAAAAGTTACCAGAACAGAAAAAAAAGTTAACTGCACTCCCCTTGAAGGAGCAGTGTGTAGTCTGGGCTAGTTCTTGATCCAGCTAAGTGGATGCTCAGAAGGTACCTTTTTCCAGCTATGGCTGCTGCTCCAGCTTTCACCATATCTAGATCAAGATAGCCTTGCCAAAGTAACCCATGCACTAGCAACCTCCTGATTAGATTATTATAATGCATTCTACATGGGCCTGATTTTGAAGATGTAGCAGAAGCTGCAACAACTACAGAACACAGCCACCAATGTTGAGCAGAGCAGTTAATTGAAATATTGTAATACTGACTTTACAAGCACTGGTTGCCAATACTCCACTGAGTCCACTTCAGCTGAACACCTATCTCTTCACCTGGTATTTTGGGGGTGGCTGGTTTGTTTTGGCCAACTGTAATTGAGGAATCACCGTCTGTTGTATGTTTTGATGTGATTTGATTCAGTTTTATCTGGTTTAATTTGTCATACCATGCTTTAATCTATAAGTAACCACGTTGGTAACATAGGGATCACAAATGATGAAGAACAGTATAAAAATTAATTAATTGTGTTTGTCAACAGGGCATGTTCTCATAGAAATTTCTATTGCACAGAAGAAACTGAATGACAGCTTAGAAGAAAGTGTAAGTAAAGACCCATGCAATATTTTAACTTCTTTTTTTAATTTTTTAGAATACCTATTTAGGAAAAAAAACCTTTGTGTGTAAACTAACCCTTTGACTACATGGTTATCCATTTACTCTTGCAGTTCAAGAAATTCCATAAAGAGATTATATCTGAGCTGGAGAAGAAGACTGAACTAGATGTAAAATACATGAATGTAAGTATATTGTTTTTCAGTGCCAGAGAAGATTAATAATTTATATGATTATCTTATCGTATGTGCTACTTAGTTTTGGCAAATAGCACAAGAAATGACTTTCCCGAAGCAGATTGGGAAGGTTTTACACGTGGAGCAGAGCCCCTGTGCTTACAGCAATTTTTATGATTTAGGGCACTAAGTTCAGTCCTTAATATCTCTGTTGATGTTTGTAGTATATCAACTTTGCCAATCTACATGTGTTGTCTTCAAGGCTGAAACATTAAGAATTCCAAAAATACTAAATTACATTAATCCTGATTTGTACATGTAGCTATAACTAAGGTGTTTTGGGTTCCTAGATGTTATATATTCAGATTTTACCTATTTTTATATCTGATGGAGATATTAATCACTGGCAAAAATGTCTTAAAAATTAAAGAAAGGATTAAAGCTAAGATATTAACTAGTCAAAGGAAGGCTGATAATGGCATATTTATTGTTATATTATGCAATGGCTCAGTTATTAAATTTTTGTAACAGATAGGTAGCCGTGTTGGTCTGCCATAGTCAAAATAAAAAAAATCCTTCCAGTAGCACCTTAAAGACCAACTAAGTTAGTTCTTGGTATGAGCTTTCGTGTGCATGCACACTTCTTCAGATACACTGAAACAGAAGTTGCCAGATCCTTCTATATAGTGAGAAAAATTTATATATAAATTTTTGTAGTGGAGAATAACTGACAGTCAGACACTATGAGTTAAAGTCAAAAAGTCAAGGGCCTGATCATGCATCTCAAGCAGCAGATTTGTGGACCTATATGAAAGTGATGCAATATTCAGAATCCTGACGTTAAGCTTTCATCTTATGAATACTTTCACATTGGTAATTGTCTTACCAAAACTATCTTGATCAAAATAAAATGAATCCCACCTTCACAGAAATAGTCTTGGATATCCTGCGGACCTATGGAAGGCATTTCAAATGTCTCCTTAGATACATTTAAGATGCAAAAATACATGAGAACAAATCCTTGATTGGCCAATTTTATTTATTTTATTAATCTGATCTGTCCTTCACTTAAAGGTCCCAGGATGGAATTACATACAGTGGTGCCTCACAAGATGAAATTAATTCGTTCTGCGAGTTTTTTTGTCTTGCGAATTTTTTGTCTTGCAAAGCACGGTCAAGTCGCAACTGCACCTCTTCAAGCGGTTTTAAGAAAAAGGAAACAAACTTGCAAGACATTTTCGTCTTGCAAAGCAAGCCCATAGGGAAATTCGTCTTGCGAAGCAACTCAAAAAACGAAAAACTCTTTCGTCTTGCGAGTTTTTCGTCTTCCGAGGCATTCGTCTTGCGAGGTACCTCTGTACACTTAAAACCAAAAGATTAAACAAAAGCATTAAAGCACATAAAACCAAATGCAAATATCCAGTTACAAGTTAAAACAGCAACAAAAATTCAATTAGCGCATATATCCCTATCCCAAATCTTGGCAAAGAGGTGCTTCTTCACCTGACAGTGAAAAGGCAGCAATGTCATAGTGAGACACACCACAAAGGGGAGGTTGTTCCAAAGGCATGGAGCCACTGCAGGGGAAAAAACCGACCCATGGGTCTCCACCCTGCAAATCTCATTAGGCATGAGGAACACAAGCAAGGTTCCCCCTGCAGATCTCAAAGCCCAGGCTTCTCAGTATGGGAATATAATCTCTCAATTATTTGAATACATACACCAGCCAGTTCCTATGTGTTTTTTAAAATAACTAATTAAAATAGTAGCACCTGGACATCTGCTGGAATAAAAACAGTGGTGTTGGCCTATGTTAGAAAGGGTTTCATAAATCAGGAACTTAACTGCATTTGTCTTGTCTGAAAGTTCAGCAGGTGTGGGCACAGATACTGGGTAGAACAAAACTAAATCACTGGCTATCAACTTAATTTGCATCTTCTTAATAGTTTTGCTTGTACTTATCAAACAAAGATAGAATTACAAGTATGAAACATTCTCATAGCTGGATTACCTTAGCATATTGCTAGAAAAATATAAATCTGCCACAAACTGCGGACTGAATGTATAAACTGTGTGATATCTTGATGAATTTTCACAAGAAACCCATACTGAGTATGGCAGATAAGGTATTTTTGTGGCAAATGGTGGCCGGTTACAGAACTCTTGTGAATTGGCTTAAGGGCTGGATATGAGTCTCTGACTTAAACAGAATATTCTAGGATAATATTCAACTTTTATGACATAGCTGAATGACACAGGAAATTAGGTAGAGAGAAGTTTCTATTAGGAAAACCTGTTGTGGAGGATTTCGTGTATTTGTATTTGGAATATAAACATTTTTTAATGAACCATGTCAACAGGCATGTATCATGCGTAACATGTAAAATTATTAGATACCTGCTTGAAATGTCATTTTGAGGAAGACGTTCCATGCCAGTCAGTCAGATATTCCATTGCGTCAACCCAAGGTCACCAGAGTTCCTGAGAGCACAGGGAGATATTTGCATATATAAGCAAGAGGCATTTTTAAAAGACCAGGATTATATACATTTTACTCCAAAGCAAGAAACATCAACCTCCCTCTTTTTATTTCTAAGATCCTTGGCAGGTTTAGCAACGGTTCCATGTGTTGTCTACAAGAAGATGACAGCAATACATACGGAATCTTGAACAAATACAACTCAAATTGTTTTCATTCTCAAGTTTCTTTTGAAAAACTATTTATTTATGTTTGGCTGCTCTAATGTTTTCCACGTGAAAGTTGCTGATACTAGATTGAGGAAACAAACTGCAGCACATTATTCTTATTCTTATTTATTTAATTTGCATACCACCCTTCATCCGTATATCTCAGGGCGGTTCACAGCATAAAATACAATATAAAAACACAAAATCCATGATAAGAACAAAAAGCAAACGAACCAATAAACCTCCCTTCCCCCTCCCACAAACACACTTAAAAGGGGTGTAAGATGCTAAATCAGCCAAAGGTCTGGTTGAAGAGGAACGTTTTTGCCTGGTACCCAAAGGTATATAATGAAGGCACCAGCTGAACCTCCCTGGGAAGAACATTTCACAAAGAGGGAGTCACTGCAGAAATGGCCCATTCTCATGTTGCCACCCTCCAGACCTCTTGTGAGAGAGGCACACAGTCATTGTACTGCTAATTTTTCTTCTGCTACTATAGCAGAATGATACCTGTTTTATATTATTATGCTGGCATTGGTTGCATATGTATATCCTAAAGAATTTGCTTGCTGTAACAGGAGCTGAGCTTCCAACGTCATCAGCCAATTATTACATTCTAATATAAGATTTCTGAATGCTTTGATTGCAGGCTACTTTGAAGAGATACCAGAATGAACACAGAAGCAAATTGGATTCTTTGGAAAAATCTCAGGCTGAACTGAAGAAAATCCGAAGGAAAAGTCAAGGAGGAAGGAATGCAACAAAATATGAGCATAAAGAAACCGAGGTTAGTGCACTCCCCTGGTGCCTTCCCATTTCAACCCCTTGTACCACATCTAACTGTGATGAGAAGGAGGAGAATGGGAAAACCTGCCGAGTGAGTGGCTTCAGTTCATGAAATTCTAGATCCAAGCCATTCCATCTCCAATTCAAAAACAGTCATACCTCAGAAGTCGAACGGAATCCGTTCCAGAAGTCTGTTTCACTTCCAAAACATTCAGAAACCAAAGTGCAGCTTTGGATTGGCTGCAGGAAGCTCCTGCAGCCAATCGGAAGCTGTGGAAGCACTGTCAAATGTTAGGCTTCCAAAAATAGTTTGCAAATTTGGAACACTCACTTCTGGGTTTGCGGCGTTCGGGAGCCAAAACATTCGAGAACTAAGCTGTTAGAAAACCAAGGTACAACTGTATCTTAGACTTGATATACATGGAACATCACAAAGGGTGTGATGTTCCATGTATATCTTGGAAGTGTTGTGTTGATTTGCAGATGTAGCATTTAGATAAATGCATTTATAGGTGATAAATTTATTGCGAGATCAGAGAACGGCAACCACATTGTTTATTTCTGTTTGAGATTGGATTAAGACATTAAGGTTGCTTTTGGATCCGAGTTGTGTAAGAAGAATGTGTCAAGTTTTCTCTGTTGTGATCTATTATTTATTATTTTATGTAGTATTTGGAAACAGTGACTTCTCGACAGAGTGATATTCAAAGATTTATTGCTGAAGGTTGCAGAGAAGCTCTACTTGAAGAGAAAAAAAGATTCTGTTTTCTGGTTGACAAGCACTGCAGTTTTGCTCAACACATGCAGTATTACCATGTAGAGGTTAGTATGAGAGGAGATGCTAAGTTGTCAGAAAAACTTGGTTTTGTGGGGATGCTGAGGTTTCCCACAACACAGAGTACACTCTAAAGGCATTCGTTTCTTTGATTGTGACACAAGACATTTAAATTATTGGAAAAACTAGACCCGTAAATGAAAATTCAAGCCACAACACAGAGCCCGTGGTGGTTTATTGTTTGTGACTACATCCCTATAAAGTAAGCATGTTTCCTACAGAATTTTATTTTTATTTTCTATAGGAGATCATACATAAAGCGCTGCATTTCTGTGATGGGGAAGTATATTTTTTCCAAACAAGCTATATGCAGGTGCTACAGTATGTTACAGTTCACATTGCCAATAGAATTTGGCAAGAACCTTGAACTAAAGATATCTGTACACACAGATAAGATTTTAATCTGAAAAGCATATAATCTTATTTTTAACTCACTCATATTTTTTGTAGTGCTCAGAGTTACTTAACGCCAAGTTGCCTAATTGGTTAGAAACTTGCAGTGATGCTACCAAAGTGCCGGAGAAAATCATGACCATGATAGAAGAGATAAAGACCCCTGGCTCCACTCCAATATCAGGAACTCCTTTGCCTTCGCCAATGATAGAAAGAAGCAGTATGGTGAGGAATTCTCTGTTGATTACAAGCTCCTTCCTGAAAGCAACAGCTGGGTAGGGAAAAGGAGAAATGTGCTTAAATGATTTCAGGTTCCAGACATGGGGCAGTATTCAACTAAATAGTTGTGAGAACCACAGAACAGACTTAGGACTCAGCTATACAGCAAACGTTTTAAGTGTGTTTTAAGTGCAATATACAGTGTGACACTAGATGGTGTTGGTGAGCCTTATGGAAAATTCAATGTATTTTTTAAAACGCTTAAAAACAAAGCATTTTCAGAACGGTTTTTATATGTGTGTAGATTCCACCCTACTGGATGCAAAGGGAGAACCAAGAGAGATTTCTCCTTGCACAACAAAACAATCAGTTAGTTGAATGCTGTGTTGAATACAACCTATGACTTCTAAAACAGCAACTAAGTCACATTCTCAGAGCTTTATGTTCATGCTGATGGGGGCAAATGGCATTAGAAACCCAGCCAGATGGGCGGGGTACAAATAATAAATTATTATTATTATTATTATTATTATTATTATTATTATTATTATTATTATTATTATTAGAGCTCTGGTCTTCAACTGATGGGCCATATGGAAGGGTAGAGATCTAGATCTGCCCCCTCCACATGCTTTTTATCATGCCTTATACTGGATGCTATAAAGTTTTTAAACCCAGCTGCTGAAATATTCAAAGAAAAATGACAGGTTGTCTCCAACAGAGTTCTGTTCAGAATAGACCCATAGATCTATATTAGTTGCGCCAATTAATTTCAGTGGATCTGCACTGAGTTGATATCCAGTGTTTTTCAACCTTCTACTCCTGTTTGCATGTGTGGACAAAATTGTTGATATATGACATTATATAATTGTACTGATGCTTAATGTTAATTTTGTGTCACTAGCTTGGAAACAATTATGATTCGCTTCATAGAAGTTCCCCCAGAGTACCTCCTGCACCCACAGGGAGAGCCTATACTAGTCCTTTAGTTGACATGTTTAACAACCCGTCAATGGCCCCAAAGGCACCTTCAGAGAGATTAAATAATTCAACAGGTAAGCATTTTGTGTGTGTGTGTGTAGGTGTGTTGAAAAGGCATATTCTTGTGAAAATGACTATTTTAGTTAATGTATTTGTTTCATAAAATGTATACACCACTTGATTGCAAAAAACCCCCGCAAAGCAGTTTACGAAAGGTAAAACAATAAAATAATTAAAATAAATACAACCATACTTAAAAACATACAAAAGTTAAAATACAAAAACTTAACTTAATTATTACACTTAACCCCATAGTTAATTGGAAGTGAGGATAGGAAAAGTGTTCATTGTTGTTATTCAATTCCATTTTAACTTGTTTTTGTTTGATCCAGTTCTATGTTGCTGTTTTTTGTTAATCAGATCACGCAGATGATTCCAGTTTATCACGATCAACCTCTGTTGCCACAGGACTAAATATAATGAAACGGCCAAAAGTTAAAACAATATTTCCTCACACCGCTGAGAGTAACAAGACTCTACTTAGTTTTGCACAGGGAGATATCATCACACTACTTATATCTGAAGAAAGGGATGGCTGGCTGTACGGAGAACATGATGTGACTAAAGCGTAAGTTAATCCACATGTCTCCTGATTCCAAGATGAGAAGAGAGTTTTAAAGCAGTGGAGCTCCCCATCCCCCACCCTCGTTATATTGTTAATGATGCTTAAATGTTCTGGATGCTGTCAGCTGTAGGAATGCCAGGCGGACCTACAGAGAAATTTTGATGCAGGAGCAGTTTTGTAATTTTAAAATCAGAATTAAGAACCCCAAGCATATTTGAAGGATCACCTGTCTCTATACATGCCTGCCCTGATTTTAATATCTTCAATAGAAGATGTACTGTAGGTCTTCAGAGTATCTGAGATGAAGACAGTAAGAGATACCAGAGAGAGGCCTAATTGGTGGTGGGAGCCCAGTTGCGTATTTCTGTCCCCATGCAGGTTTGCCTGCCACTTACAGTATTGCCCTTTTGGCACCAGGCAAGGTGCATTTTTATTTTCCAGAGCTTTTTAGCTACAGCTTCAATCCCATTGACTGCATTATGCTGCTTTTTATGCCCTTTTCATTTAAGTTTTTGCATTTACGTTTTAATGTCATTGCCTTTTTAAAATAAACCATCCTGGGAATATGATAGAAGCATCCTGCGTCTCACAGTGGCACAGTAGATGTTTCTAGAAAACCCACAATCAGGACATGAGCTCCCTTCCCCTGCTGTTCTCCAGCAACTGGAACTCAACTGTATCCTGCCTCTGATCCTAGAGGGAGCATGGAGCAATCCTGGCGCATCTACTGCTATTGCATACAGTGCAGTTGCTTTAAAGGATACAAATTGGAGCTTCCATAAGGTGGTAATTTATTATTATGTTCCATTCTAGAAAAGGATGGTTCCCATCATCATACACAAAGCCTCTGGAAGAACCAGTGGAGGAGGCGATTCGTGTGCCAGTGCCAAGGTAATACTATTTCCCCTAGGATTTATATAACACATTTGAACACTTTCAAGGGATGTGCTTTTAAAACAAAAGATAAGAGCAGTCTCCCCAAATATAACTATAGACTCAGCTGTACAGCTGCAAATAAAACGTTTTAAATGTATTGTAAGGCACAATATACAAATGTGACACTAGGTGGTGACAGTGAGCTATGCCAAATGCAATGTATTTTTCAAAACGTTTTTTAAAAAAAGCATTTTCACAGTGTTTTTTATATGTGAGTAGATTCCATCTATGATCTTGCTTAAACGTTATTGCTTACTTTTATACCTTTATTTATGTCCCATCTTGTCATATTTAGAGCACTCTAACCAACCCTAAATAAGTATCCCCATTGAAATTAATGGAACTACCCCATTCTACATTAGTTATTATATCTTTATCCATTGCAATTTTCTGAGCATAAACAAAGTTTTAAGGAGCACAGATGCGCAGTAGTTTTGACCCTTCAGCACATTCTTCTGCCTATCATTCTTCTTGAGTTGGCTATATGTCTTGCTAGATTAGCTATACTTCACATTCCTAATTCCAAACAGAAAGACAGGGTTTCTGCCCCTCAGAAAAATATAATATCCGAAGGCTCTATCTATAAAAATCAACTGCTCTAACCGCAAGGAGCAAAAAGGAAATTCACAGTGAGCTGGAACTGCCCTGCTCATTGTTTCTATTAATTTTAATGGTTGGTTTTCTTCCCTTTAGCCCTGCACATATCCGAAGCATCAGCTCAGTAAACTTAGCAGAGAGAGGTACGGTTATCCTTCCCCCACCAGATTACTTGGTACCTGGACAAACAAGAGCAACTTCAGAAGCAAGGCTGGAATCTTCTAAAAGTTCTACTCTGAAAGCACCAGTAGCCAAACCAGAAAGTACCTCTCTTGTGAGTATACCTGTGAATTTGCATGCTGCCTTCTGAAGCATTGTTTAGTTTTGTGCAAATCTCAATGAACATGGAAATATCCTCATGAAATATGAGATTATATCCACCTCTCTTTCATATATTTGACTTCATAATAGCAACCAGTTAGTAGCATTTCTCTGGAACATAGTCTTAAAAAATATTTGGGGGAAATGCATATTACATATTTATTTTTAATCTTCCTTGAAAGGTTTCATGTGCTTTCCTATAACAGGTTTGTTTAGAGCTAAAGCACACACAATGGGACAGATTACTTACAAGTCCTAAATGTATGTAATTCCATAGCAAATTTTCTCTTGATTCCAGATGTACATCTTTCCATCAAATTAATTGCTAGACAGGGTTCTCAGCTAGTTACTGTACCTGAATTAAATGGAGAACCAGTAGGACAGAATTAAATATTTAATAGCTACAGTAACTTTAATTAGCATTTCAGGTGTCAGGTGTTTGAACTGGATAAGAGATCAAGTGGAATGCATCCTACCTTCTTGTTGATCAAATCGCATGCCACTAAAATCCTGGTATAAAATTGGAATCTGCAACATAGTCTGAGTACTGTTGTCAATATGTAGCTTTTTAAAATTAGTGACAAAAGTGTGCAATCAAAAATGTGGAAGGTATTTAAAGGCAAATGCATAGATAGGCATTTTCAAGTCACTTTTCAAAATAGATTAATCATCTATAAAACATTATTAGATTATATTCCATATTAGTCCTACGCTGAGAAGACCCACTAAAATTAATGTAAATGGCTGACTTAGATCTGTTAATTTAAATGGGTTTACTCTGAGTAAAGCTTTGTTAGATGCAACCTATTATTAATTTCATTTTTGTATCCCTCCTTTTCTCCTGAAGGAGCCCAAGAAAGCTAAGAATAACCATACAGAGTAAATCAATACAAACCAAAATCAGCAACTAAAGCAAAATGTAGCAGGCAGCATTTTTTTTTAACTGCGCTCCAGCTATGCACCAAAGGCATGAGGGAACCAATATGTTTTCAGTTGTCATCTGAAAGATGGCAATGTAAGGGAGTACTGAATCTCCGCCAAGAAGAGTTCCACAAATGGGGTACTGCCACTGAGCAGGTCCTTCTTCACCATTCCTTCTGGCTTACAGCATCCAAAAACCTGATAATTATATAATGCTTTTCTCTCCGTCTTATATGCTGCTTTCCCTGCACACACAAACACACCCCAAAGTGCTAGGTTGCTACCAAATCATAAATACACAGAAAATGCAGAAGACATCAAATGTACCGGTATCTGCATTCCAGTTACAAGCATAATGACTTGTGACTAGAAACAGTTCAAATAAGTACCCCAAAAACATCAGCAAATCTCTAAAGGCTTTCTTAAAAGAGGGAGACCTTGCAGGCTGAAGAAAGTTATTCTGGACCATCAAATTCCAGACTTTCGTAGTTCTCAAAACTGGGTGATCACTTTTTGTATACAGAGAGTCACACTTGCGGGGAGAAATACAAACAGCTTGAGTTGTTTCATTCCAGTTGTTGGGCATTATGTGAAAGCACATTCTCCAGAGCACATCCCATTGGGAGCAATGAGAGCCGTGCAGATCCGGAGCAGTGCTCTTACTGATACCCCATTTACTCCAGAAAGCTTGTTCAAGAGAACATCCTTGTGGATTGTGCCTACTGTTTTGTTTAACCCAGGAGGAAAAAGAGGCTGACTTTTTTCATCCTAATCAGTGCGGCTAAATTACTTAACATTGGCTTAGTCTCTGATACAGTATAAAATAGTGGTCGTTCACCTTTTTTTGGATCACATTCTCCCGTGGTCAACCCTCCAGGGGGCAAACTGTAAATGTGGGTGTTACTAATTTAAAAAAAAAGATTGTTTTATTTTATTTGGGGGGTTCTTGGAAGGGTCATATTAACCCTTTCACATTACAGAATCACAGCAGGGAACCCACAGGAATGGTCAGTAATAAGAATATATTTTTTAATGACATATGGGTGAGTGAGCGGCTTGGGTGGCCACAAAAAGACCTTTTGGCAACACAGTATCTAACTGGGGTGCCTATAGGAGTATCAATAAACTTTTTTTTAATTTTAAAAAGATAAATTTGAATTATAAGGTGTTTGAAGGGTCACAAAAAAACCTTTGGCAGCAGTGAGACAATGACGTGATTCTTACCCAGTCAGCAAGAGTTTTCACATGGCAGAAGAACAGTTAAATATCCACTTATACTATGCTTTAGTATTACAAGAATAAGCCTCACAGTGTCTAAGGCAGGGGTCTGCAACCTTTAAGACAAAAAGAGCCACTTGGACCCGTTTCCGAAGAAAAAACAACAACTGGGAGCCGCAAAACCATTGCAACATTTAAAACAAATATATCTCCGGAGCCACGATCTGACAGCGGGCGGGAAGGTGACGTCGGGACGGTGCGTGACTAACGCACGCACCGCCCCCATGCGACGTCACAGCCAGTACAGCGCCCGCCACAGTGAGGAGTGTCGGGGCGCACAATGCGCCTCCTCCCCTCGCTAGTATCCGCCCCGGAGCCGCAGCAAAGATGTAAAAGAGCCACATGCGGCTCCGGAGCCGCGGGTTGCAGACCCCTGGTCTAAGGCGTGTATGTTCCATACACAGTCTTTCCTCTCTGGTGCAGCAGCAAAATCAAAGCTTCTGTCTTAGTTAAACCGTAGTTTGGCATGAACCCTAAACCATCACCATTCTTAATTCTGCTTAGTTGAAACAATACATTTTTGAACCAAAGTTCATGAAGCTTGTTTATTTCAATTAGCCACCATTAAGATTAATCACACTTTTTTCCAGACTTGGATGATACAGCAAGCTTCAGTTAATGTAAAACAGAAGCAAACACTTCCAAACTCCTCCTTGTGGCCATGTTGGAAGGGGTGGGGACTGTCTGAGGCTCACTGCAGCTCATTCTCCTAACACTAAACTATGGGATACTGTTAAATCTAAGCTGGCCCATATTTTGTCATGCTTTGCAGTCTTAGCTTCTTTTGGATAAAAGAAAAAGTCTTAACCATTGTGCAGTGTCAGAATTCTATATTGACTCACTTAGGTCTGCGGTCAGCTAGTGAGACTAATTTGATCAACAAATAATCCTTTAACAGCAATCATGAGAGCAAGAGTTTTACAGATTTATTAGACTGGAGAAAGTTGCTAAGCAAGCAGTACAGGGAGTTCTTTGTGATTTGTTTGACAAGCAAAGAGGTGACTAGAGCCCAGCTAAATTACTGTATGAATTGAGCATCATTGGACTGTATTTCTTGCCATTAATTTACCCCAGTATATTCTGGAGGGACTCATCTTTGGAAAGGCATTTTATGAGGACATAGAAAAATTAACAGGCCATTCTAAGCTGTGTAACTTGAATATGGAACCAAATGCTATTGTGCAAATTAGAGTACTGGTGGCAGGAGAGGTGGTCAGGCAGTCCCCTTCATTTTTAAAATTATATCCGCTGATTAATAAAACAACATCCATTAAATTAAAGGAACACTGAAGTAAAACAATAGAACAGCATTCATTAAAACTACAGTCAAGCAACACAAGAGTTCAATTAAAATGAGCCTGTAGGAGCTGGCCCTACTACTGTCATGTGACATCAGTGGGCCTAGTTTGGGCCTGATCCGCTTGCCACACCTTCAGTTTGTAAGCTGCCTTTTATGAAAGGGCTGCAAGTGGGATCATGCCTTGCCACTCTGTTCAGCTGCTTCCCTGTCTTTCCCCCCTCTGGGGACTCAAGGTGAGTTAAAGATAAGCTATGTTGATGTATATCAACATAGTCGAGTGAGTGCTGGCAGTAATTCATGTTTCATTAAATATGTCGCTTTTAGACTGCTCATTTCTCTCAGGTATTTTAACACTCAGAAATAATGGGATTGCTTGCAGGGAAACATATCGACATCTTCTCTTTTTTTGCATTGATTTATAGAGTTAATTTATTCTCTCTCTGTGTACCATAGGTTATAATAAAATGAAACCTATATTAGCATATGTTTGTGTGAGAGGATGATACATTCTGTTGAAATGGCAGGATTACTCTTCCATTGTCCTTGCTGTGACTACATTTGTAGCCTTGTGAGAGAACTGCAGTGCCACCTTCTGGGTACAGAGGGTTGTTGCACCTTAAAAGGTAAAGGAACCCCTGACCATTAAGTCCAGTTGTGGATGACTCTGGGGTTGCAGCGCTCATCTCGCTTTACTGGTCGAGGGAGCCGGCGTTTGTCCGCAGACAGCATGACTAAGCCGCTTCTGGCAAACCAGAGCAGCGCACGGAAACGCCATTTACCTTCCTGCCAGAGCGGAACCTATTTATCTACTTCCACTTTGACGTGCTTTCGAACTGCTCGGTTGGCAGGAGCAGGGACCGGGTATCAACGGGAGCTCACTCCGTCGCAGGGATTCGAACTGCCAGCCTTCCGATCAGCAAGCCCTAGGCTCAGTGGTTTAGACTACAGTGCCTCCCGCATCCCTTATGCACATACAAAAATGGAAGTATGAAATTGGCAAGTTGAAGTCAAAAAATGTTCATGTTTTCTTAATATAGGGAGTTCATAATTGAGTAGAATGGTATGGTAGCTGATTCATATTCAACTATTTATTGGGCTTTATATAAATTATAACTAGCCTGTTTATAAATAAAGGCCTTTAAACTCCCCTCTCCAATTTAAACAATTTATTTAATGGATTTCTTCTAACTCACCCTTTTAAGGTGTGTGCCCTAAGTTTGGGAGCCTCTCCAGAGCAGCACTCCATAACATAGAAGGGGCTACTTTTGGAAGGAATCTTCTTCCCAGGGGCAAAAAGGAACACACTTTCTGCTTGTACAAGGGAATGGTTGTCACTTGTGATTACTCAATAAGCTCACAATGATCCCTTCCCTCTCTGTGTCCAGTACTGTTGTGCTGCATCTTTTGTCCTTGAGAAAAAGTGGCAAAAGGCATCCAGCCTAAACTCTGAAGAGAAGTAAAGCATAAAAAGATCTTAACAAATACACGAGTCTGAAATCTTGCTTGCTTAAGTGGTGCTTATGCAATGCCCTGGGCAGATCAAAGCACCATAGGTCTTACACATGCCTTCGTGGGAAAAGAAGGGCTGATGCAATTTGGCACCTAAAACAATGTCAAAAATATTGACACACAAGCTCCCCCTCAACACATTTCATGTATAGTCATACCTCCGTGAACGTCCACCCCCTCGATCGTCCACTTTGGCAGACATCCGCAACAAACCCAGAAGTACCAGAACGGGTTACTTCTGGGTTTGCCGCTATGCGCAGAAGCACAAAACCGCTCCACATGCACGCATAGAGCGACACTCTGTTCAGCATCTCTTTCGTCGAGCATCCGAGGCTCCGGAACGGATCCTGGACGCTCGACAAGGTACCACTGTATTTCATGGAATCGTAGAGTTGGAAGGGACCACGTGGGTCATCTTGTCCAACCCCCTGCAATGCAGGAATCTTTCGCCCAACGTGGGGCTCAAACCCACGATCCTAAGATTAAGAGGCTCATGCTCCACCAACTGTTAAGAAGCTTTTGTGCAAATATTTATTTATTAAATTTATACCCTGCCCTTCCTCCCAAGGGAGCCCGGGGCCACAAACATATCAGTGTTAAAAACAATACCATTAAAAACAAATTATCAACGTATTTAAAACACCTGAAAACTATCACCTGCTTTCACAGCAATAATTCCAAGGTTGCCAGGAACAACAGCTGTCAGCCGCCTAACGCCTCGGTAAACAGGAGTGTTTTAAAACTCTTCCTGAAAGGTAACAAAGAGGAAAACAAACACACCTCACCCAATATGTCATTCCAGGCACCCTAAGGCAGGCCTGCACAACAGTGTGTGGCCACACATCCTCCCAGAGGACTTGGTAAACTTGATAAATTCTTTTGCAAAGATCCGCCCAGCACCCCCAAATTAAGTTTAGTCACCCCTAAATTAACTTTTATTTGGGAGGGGGAGGCCAAAGTTGTTGACCTTTTTTAAGGGGGGGGCGAACTCAAAGTTGTTGAGCTTTTATTAATAGGGGAATCACTCACCTATAACAACAACCCAGCGGGAAAAAATGCTTTTGTTTCCTGACTTGTCGGGAATATTTGACGCTAGGGAGTAACAGAGCAACAAGGGTGGGGGTGAGGACTTTCGCTCCATTGCTTTTCACTGCCGCCAATCGAGAGGGACCGGTATACAGTAGGTATACATTTGGCACGCCCCCAGAATTTGGCGTCTGGGTGCCCTGCACCCCTTGCACCCCCGGGTAAAGATGGCCCTGCTTGTGGGCTGCTTTCAACTGGGGAAGTTGCAGGTCATACAGCTCTGCCCCAGGGAATCCACAGAACACTTGGCTTCTGACAACTGTGTTGCTTGTTAAGGTGCTGGTCCTATTTTATGTTGTTTGGCAGCAGCTAATAAGCAAATCTTCCCCAGTGAAACTGTGGTTTTAACCACAATGGCTATGGTTGAAAGATCCAGATGAAAGCCTGGTGAAATTTTTCCTGTGAATGTGTTTCTGCCATCCGCTTTGGCACCAATGTCAATGCATCTTTCTTGAAAGCCTTGATCTACTGCTAACAGTCACATTGAAATGGCAGCAACAGGAGGAAGTAGCAAATAATACCCACAAACCTATCTTCTTACCTTAATAGCATATAATTCCTGGTATTAAGTGCTTCATATTATGACTTTCTTTCCATTTTCAGAAACCTGACATGAATGGCATTATAAAACCACCTTTCCTAAGGTAGGAGTTTTATTTATTTTTTAAACATAATTAAGAGCATGAACCAATGTATAAGTCTTGAAAGGGGGGAATTGGATGGCTTGGGGATGCCCCCCCCCCTGCCATAGACTCTTGCAAATGATTCAGATTACCCTATTGGCTTTTCAGGAAATGAGTTGAAATTATCTAAGTTGCCGTATTGCTTCTGGAAGAGCAAACAATGACAGGTGAATTGATTCAGCAGCAAACCTCAGTCCTATAGTGCAGGCAAATGCAGTGCTAGATCTGACTCTCATGGTGTCTGCTCAGATTTTTCCTGGGTAGTATTTTATGCTGAAAGTAGAGTGGGGGCTGAAAACAGGGTAAGATTAAATAAGCAGCAGTGAGCGCTGTTATGCAGAACAATATGGGGAACTTGCTTTCTTGTTCTATGTAAATGAGCCCTCCCTGTTGACCTGTTATCAGTTCCATTTTAAGCTAAAACAAATTATAATTGAGATTCTACAATCTCAATTTATACTTCAGACAAGCAGTTATGAAAGAGAAGTGCGTGGCCAGTAATGATTTTTAAAAGTTTAACTGGGTCATCCTATTTTATTTTTACTTTATGTATTTAAGAAACTCTGTAAAGCCAGCTAGAAAGTTGCTTTGAGAACAAAGCACCAGGCTGTGGCTCAAGGTCAGCAGTGCCAGTGTGGCTAACCAGATTCCTGAACCATACATGCAATGATGCTGGTACCATGGAGCCAGTGTGGTAGTGTAGTTAGCATGTGAAACTGTGGTCAAGGAGCCCCATGTTCTAACCCCTGTTGGCTCATGAAGCTTCCTGCATTATCTTGGGAGTCATTCCCTCTCAACACACTGGAGAGCCAGTGTGGTGTAGTGGTTAAGAGCGGTAGTCTCGTAATCTGGGGAACCGGGTTCGCGTCTCCGCTCCTCCACATGCAGCTGCTGGGTGACCTTGGGCCAGTCACACTTCTTTGAAGTCTCTCAGCCCCACTCACCTCACAGAGTGTTTGTTGTGGGGGAGGAAGGGAAAGGAGATTGTTAGCCGCTTTGAGACTCCTTAGGGTAATGATAAAGCGGGATATCAAATCCAAACTACTCCTCCTCCTCTTCTTCTTCTTCTTCTTCTTCTTCTTCTTCTTCTTCTTCTTCTTCTTCTCAACCTAACCTACCCCTCAGAGCTTACTTGTAGTAAACGGGAAAGATGGAAAGCACCAAGCCCATTGCCTTATGCTCCCCTAGCTCCTTGGAGGAGGGGGCATTTGGTATAATAAACACAAATACTCAAGTGGTTTTATCATCCCTTGTGAGGCTAGACTGGAGTATACATTTATGGGAGGAGAATGAAAGTTGGCCCTTAGATCATTCCTCCTCGATAAGTACCTTGTTGAGTTCCACAATAAAGTGTTACAATATACTTTCAGCATGTTTATACTGCCTTTCAGGCAAGCCTCATAAAGTGGTTTACATAAAATTATTAAGGCATCAGTGAACTGTGTTGTTCGCTTCCTTCCCAGGCTTCTCTAAATAAAAAGATCACGTCGCCTCTGGCATTCTACTCCACTACCCTCAATAACTACCACCACCTTGCAATGGTCACCTGGAGAACCTTAGAATCATATCATTGCAGAGCTGGAAGGGGCCACAAGGGTCATTTAGTCCAAACGCCTGCAAAGCAGGAACCTTTTGTCCAGCGTGGGGCTGGAACCCACAATCCCGAGATTAAGTGTCTCATGCTACACTGGCTGAGCTATCCTTTCTCCCTAATGAAAGTGGAGAGAGACATGGCTTCTCCTTTTCTGGGTCACAACTGAATGTGTGGTCCCCAGCTGCCATCTCTTCTTCCCAGCAGCAGGTCCAAGTGGAAAGGGCAGGGGGATTGGGCATTAGACGGCTATAATCCTCAGTCAAACCCAGGAGATTTGACTTCTGCTGTTAGGTTTTTTAAAGCTGTAACAGGTCTTTTCTAAATGCCTGCCCCCTCACCCCCCAATTTTGTCAAAATTATAAGCTTCCTAACTACATATTTTGTATGGTTCCAAATACTGTAGTTAAAATTCTTGTGGGTTTTTTTTATTACAGTGGAGAAAATCCGTTTGCTACCGTGAAACTCCGACCAACAGTAACAAATGACCGATCCGCGCCAATACTTCGATGAACAACAGTAACCCTTTTTTACCCTTCCTTGTTAAACACAGTCTTCAGCAATATGATTTTCAAATGCTATCTGAAGTTGTTGTTTTTAAACATTATTTAAATGTAATTAATGTGTACAGTAGCACTGGAATGCTGACTTTTAAAAAATATTTTTGCTTCCTGTATCAGCTAATTATTGATGGGTTAAGATGCTTGAAAAATCTCTCCATATTACAGTGTGCCTTGTTTAGGAAGACAGAATTGTCAAAATAGGGAAGAGGTTTGAGTAAAATGTAATTACCAGCATAATTGATCATTTATTGCTCTGTGCAAGTTGTATTGATAAGTCCTATGGGTAAGTTCCAATTATTATTTAAGTTTGCTTGTACTGTTTACTTAGATACATGAATACGCTTAGCCGATTTTTAAATAGACAAGCCATTTTAAGGATTGCCTTAACATACGATAAAATACTATGTAAAGCAATAGTCTTTGTTTCTGCTGGGTAAGATAAATGTCTTAGATTAAAGTAAGAATAAATATTGATCTTCTGAATGTTCAGAGAAGTGTAATATCCTTAACATGGTTTGCAATATGCCAAAGCACAATATTATACTGTCTTCTTTTAGCAAGATTCTATTGAATAGGACTGATTGATACAAATTCTTTCAGTGATAAATAACTACAATTAGAAATCCTGGCTATTCCTTTGCTGTCTTGTCCCTTTTTCAGGAGCTGTATAAAGAATAATACTTCCAACACTACATATAAAAAGCACATGGATATATTTACATTTTACCTTTTTGATTATTACAGAATAACCAGGTAGCTTCAAGCCAATGTCTTAAAAAGTGGCTAAGGGAATTTTACAGAAAACGAATGTAGATTGACATTCCTCCACCATTTTCAGATGAACATAGAGACATTCTTGTGTGTACATACAAGTATTTAAGTGAGGTTGGGAGCATGGCCTGAGAGGCTGTTGTGGGTCAGGGAGTTGAACACACAGGGCCCAAGAGATTCAGTCAACAATTTTGGCAAGTGTTTGGCATGGTAAAAAAATGAGGGTTATCAAGCCACAAGGTGATCTTAAGTACTTAGCAGATACGTCTACCCTCTCTCTGCTTCTAGGTCATCTTGTATTTCATCCCAGATTGTTGATAATGCAGGGCAAACCACTATTTTCAAAAGTGCAAGGTAGAAAATGCATTTGTATATAATTGGATCCGTTCTTGCACATTCAGCATTATAGGTGCTTCTGAGCTTTACACAGAACTCTTCATGCCATGATTCTGATGAACAGTTCTGAAGACTGCATGTTGTTTTGCCTATAAAAGTTGCTCAGTTAAATACCTTGCCTGTTACATATACAAACTATGGAACAAATGCAGTTTTTAAGAAGGGGACTCTTTTTTTTAGCTCAAACCTATGTTTAATTTTTAATCAAAACTTAAATCAAAATCTCTGACCATTTGTTTACAAGCTGGGAGTGGACACACACTAGAAGTCATTGTTTTTTATTAAGTTTCATCTTTGAAATTAGCACACCTATAAGAAGTGGAATGCGGTGCTGAACACCTCTAAGTGTATGCACATAACGTGTGGGACTTTAGATGCAACATGCTTAACTTTCCATCAATCTGCAAAGTCTGCTACTCTAAGATACCATTTCTTTGCTTCTCTATTTGTGGAGGTATTTGGTTACTTGCTGGCCTCTTCTACAAGCTTTTAGCAACCACAACAGACAGGGAATGTGCCAAAACAACTGACCTGAACAATAAAGGGAAAGAGAGTTAATGGCTATAACAAAACATGACTTGAGATTTCAAACTGGTCTATTCCACTCTTTAGCTCTGCAAGATTCAGTTTATGCCTGTTTTGGGGTGACTGGTAAAAGGAGGGTGGAAAACAATCTCTCTTATCTCAACATAAATGTTACATGCCAGCTATTTTGCTTCCTAAAGTCAGAAGTTATGTGATCAATTAATTTTTGGTGTTGTCATTTGTATCACATACACAGAGTTTTATAGGCAACTTTGGTAGTCAGCTGTTCTCAGGGTTTCAGCTTTAACTATTTTGGACAGGGCAGGGCTCTAAAAGTGTGGCTGACAATTTAAATCAGACCAGCTGGAGGCTAAGTGGGGATGGGTGAGTGATGTAAAACATCTGAGCGGCACTAGGGTTGGGAAAACAGTTAAAATAGGACCCTGATGTAGAATCAACTCTCCCTATAGCCATAAAGCTCACCGTGTGACTCTGAAACAGTAACTATCTCTTGGTGTAACCTACCTCACAGAACTGTTGTAAAGAGAAATGGGAATGGGGTAGAATCATATGCTGCTGTGAACTTTGGAAGACAGGATGTAAATGTAACTACCAATGACAACTACGTAGAAAAAGTACTATGAAAATATACTCTGTCACATCAAAGATTGGGGAACTTGTGGCCTCCAGATTTTTATCCACAAAATATAGTGAGTTTGGTTTTTGGGTACCCGAAGGGGGGGTTAATAACTATTTCTTAAAACAGCAGCAACACACAAATAGCTTTTGTATCTTTCAGAAGGAATTTTAGATGGGGCAGGTGAACTCTGATTTCAGTGTTCAATAAGACTAGGTATGTGCAGCCCCTTTGTGTATAAGCAAGTAGTTGTTTGGACTCGTGTCTTGTGAAAACATTTAAAAATTACTTTGGTGCACAAGTAGTTACCTAAGCAAATGGTCTTTTTTGCTAAACCAAATGCAGATGATTAAGGTTGCTTGGGAGCAATCATGTATTTGATCTTAAATACTAGCAGAAGCATCCCAGCAGGTACTGGAAGCCTTCTGTTCATAGTTGTGGCATGACTTCCAGCTGTAGTTCATGTCCGGTTTTGCTCCTGGTACGGGGGTAGCCATTCAGAGCAGGGCTAGCCAACAAGGTGCTTTCCAGAAGTTGTTAGCCAACCATCAGGGTTTGTAAGAGTTGTAGTTTATGCTGGCTGAGGCCGATAGGCTCTGGAAAGCATCACATTGGCGGCTTGATTGAGGGCAAGCAGCTTTTATATCTGCAAGGACTAACTAAATCTCTCAGTTTTAGATCAGAACCAGCAGTCCACAAGCATTAATGTGCGTGCATGTATTTTTCACTGCTCTGAGCTTCCATGCTTAAGTCTACAACCTTCATTGGAACAGACATTAGGGTTTTTATTAAATATTAAGAGTGCAAAGCACACACTCCCGGTCCCCTTTCCAGAAGCCAAGCTCTGAGCTGGCAGATCTTAACCTAGATTTAGAAAGGGGATGTGTGTCCTCTGGAATATGTTTAGCACTGATAACATCACAAGCAATGGGGTACATATAAGGCTGGACATCTAAGAAGCAGTGTTTGGAGCAATGCAGTTGCTTAAGATAATGTGCTGGTCAAATAAATGTAACTAGTGGTACCTTGTGACATGTTCTGTCAAGTATATCCAAAGATGTGGCACATGTCAAGCATTGTGTTAGAACTTGTAATACAGTGGTACCTCGGGATGCGAACGGAACGCGTTTCACCACTTCCGAGTGTGCGCGTGACATCATTTTGAGCGTCTGTGCATGTGCGAGCGGCAAAACCTGGAAGTAACGCGCTCTGTTACTCGAACGCATTCAACCCGAAGCACATTCAACTCAAGGTATGACTGTACTATCCATGAGATGTGTGCATTTCACATGTGAATTAAGGGCAAACCAGCTGACTCCTAGTTCACAGCATTCCTGACACACTTCATGTTAAACCAGTTTGCGGGATTTGGAGGCTGTTGGTTCAAAGAGGGGCAGAGCCTAATCAATATGCAGGCAGAGTACTTGCACCCCTGTATTCCCAGAAGTAGCTTTTTAGGTATGATGATGCTGAGACACAAATGTATGTGTGTAATGCATAAACTGTGTGTTGTATTCATGCTATATTTTTCATAAAAAAAACAAGTTGCAGAAAACAAATTTGTGTTTTAATTGTAACCTGCTTTGGGAACAACTGAAGAGCCAACTATAAATTTCAAATTAAATAAAGGTGGAGATGAAATTGGTGGCTTGGTGGTGAGTTCAGACTGCATTTATTAGGCAAAGATGCCTAATAGAACAAGCCTACCTTAGCTTGTGATGGTTTGCACTGGCGTTACTAAATTTTAATTCTCTTTAGAAGAAAGAGCTGGGCCCCAGTGAAGTTGCAAAAACCCACTTTTATTTAAATTTCCAAAAGGTGCATTTTAAACAGAAATCGGGGGGTGGGGTGGATTTGTGTCTTACACACACACACACACACATATGCTCATAAATCAGTTTCGCATGCAAGAAAAGAGAAAGAGACAGACTAATTTCATCACACTTTTACAAAATCATCTCTGAAGCATAAACTTGATTGTACATGACATTTACATTAGAAAAAAAGGTACTACAATAGTTACAGCTTCCAAAAAGCCTATTTGTGTTGATCCCTTAACCAAACGTTGCACCGCAGTTAGGACATCTTCGTTGCCTCAATGCAAGACAGAAGAGAATTCCAATAGGAAAGAATACGATGGCACAAAAGACACCGAGACAGGTGAATGTGTCTTCCAATACACCAACTCTGCAAGAGAGGAAAAAGTAAGTTGCTATAATTGCGCTTTAAAAAGAAAATGTATAAAATGAGCACCAAGCTTGACAGAATGACAAACTTTCTGAAGATTGGTCTCTTGCAGCAATACAGTCTATAAAGCTTCCATGCACTTTTTTTAATGTCTCTTAGATGATAGAAATATGTTTTCGAATAAACTACCCCTAACAAGTTGCTTTCCGCACACTCCTCTTCAAAGCTAGCTCACAACTTATTTTTGAATTTTTAGCTACACAAAGACCTTTGCTTAACAAATACATTCGAGAGCCAAGGTACGATGGTAATCCATTCCGGAGGTCCATTCAACTTTCAAAAACCAAAGTGCGGCTTCCAAGTGGCTGCAGGAGCTTCCTGCACTCAATCAGAAGCAGCTTCGGACATTCGGCTTCCAAAAAATGTTCGCAAACTGGAACACTTCCAGTTTTGCGCTGTTCAGGAGCCAAAATGTACAAGTACCAAGGCGTTTGAGAACCAAGGTACAATTCTAACTTAAAACAGCGCTACTCAAAGTGGTGGTCCCCAAACAACCACTAGCTGCTAGTCCCTGACAACTCCACCGCAGCCCAGGTTCGCTGGGATGCTTCAGAGACCAAATATGGTACTAGTCCATGGGACATTGGGGGGGGGGGGGAATTTGCCAGTCCACCACACTGGCTAGCTTTGAAAAGCACTGACTTACAGCACATTTTAAAACAGATAAAACCTTCAATACAAATCAAAATAAAACCTAAAGAATCAAGTTTTAAAAAATATGTGTTTAAACCCTTTGGTTTAAAATTTTATTTTTTGAAGTCAGAAACGTTAATGGACAACAGTAATACAGCACTTTTTAAAAATTGCTTTTGAATTCCCATTCTCCCTCCCCTTACGAAACAACACTGTATTTTAGCCAAGAGGCCCTGTGATGACTTAGCATTCAATAGCTTTCGAAACTGAGATAAAAGGTCTCCCTTGTTTTGGTCGAGAGGCGGGCGCTTCTGCTGCCAGACCAGATGTTTTGAAGAAACGCCCTTCCAGACATGACTAGAAGCAATTCATGCACAGTCAGACATTACCAAGGCTTACTCTGCATGTTTAACGTTAGGATGGGAGACAGAGAAGAAAAGAGATGTGGCAATTGTCCCCAAATAGCCCATTACGTAATATGTGCGACAAACGTGGAGAGAGGCTTCTCATCTGCACCAACAAATGAGCTTATTTCCTTTGGCAACTTCTTCGTTTGCTTCCCAGTCCAACGGAGGTCACCTCTCCTAGAGAGAGTTTTTCCAAAGCCGTTCTTAAGAGCCGTGTGAGATTCCTTCAATCACACAGAAAGCTCACCCTTCACTGATGGCTCAGGAGAAACAGATCCCTGGGGGGGGGGGTTTGCTGGATTTTCATAGTGGGGGGCAAGGGAGAGTTCTAGGCACTCAGAATCCGCTCAGATGGGGAAAGAGATAGCCTCAGCATTTTTACTCTGGGTAAAAGTCACAAGTTTTCTGCCAAGTTTTCTCAAGAGCAGAAGTGGAGCAGTGTTGATTTCACGAAAACAGTGGGCGTCCTTTGGCAATCACATGCGCAAGAAAAGCCAAAAAGAAAAAGAAAGGGAACTGGAGTGACCTTGAAAGGCAGATGCAAATGTGTTTCAGCAGGGGCCAGTTGCCAGCAATGGACTCTTGCCATTTCTCCAGTGATGAAAAGAGCAAGCTACACAGAACAATGGCACACAGTTGACAAAAGAGACACGGGGGGGGGGGAGGGAGGGAGCGCTGGGAGAGCGCTGGCAGGTGGAAGGTCTATGGTGTCCAAACCTTTTTCGAAGAGGGCCAGATCTGATGAAGTGAAGGGCCGTGAGGGCTGACCAAAGTTGTTATCTTTTTTTAGGATTAAAGTTGTGAGCCTTTTTTTAGGATTTTACCCCAGGTTACGGTTCGGAAAAGGGAAAGTTTATCTGCTCTACCCACTTTTGTCTCAAGCTCTGCCTACCATAGGGATGTGGCCCCCCAGAAGGGAATGCAGCCCTCGGGCTGAAAAAGGATCCCTGCCCTTGTCCTAGACCCTAACAGGCTGTATTGCTCCTTTGCTGCTAAAGCAGGGCAGCCATTTATGCATCACACCAAAAAAGGGGGACCCAGATTCATATAAAATCTGCCCATGCTAATTTTAGGTGTAGCTCACCAACGTGGTACCTGTGGGTGCAGATGTGCCCAGAGAGGCCTTCCCTGGTGCCCATGAGGTCCCCTTCCCCTCACTGACTTAAGGTATGTACTGGAAACCAGGCATTTAGTGTTGCAGCTCCAGCTCTCTGAAATCAACTGCAAGCCAAAAATGAGACAGAAGCCTAGTGTGATTATGTTTCAGTGCCTACTGGATACATTTTTGTTTAGGAAAGCTTTTCTTGCGGTGTAACCCAGTCATTTTGTGGTTTTTCAGAGTTTCAAGTATGGGTATTTTAGACCAAGTATGGGTATATTCACTTTGTGAAACCAATAGAATTATTCTTGCAATTCCCACCAGCCGCAACCCAACAGCTCCAGCATCCCACAACCAGGCTAGCCATATTTGCAGACCAAATATCTGGAGCTCATCTGGTTGCCAAGGGCTAGACATGAAGCCTGAGGGTGCTGCCCAATGAACACTGTGTTTGGTAGTTGTTTGCAGCATTCCCACTGCTTAATTGTAGGCTGAACATTTCCTCCCCACTCCTTGTCCTGCCTGTCTTGAGTCTCAAGGTGTCACCCGTAGAGAAGCGGACCGAGACGGGCAAGGCGAGGATACAGGAGGAAGCATAAAGGAGGGGGCTGAGTCCCAAGAACAGAGGTTGGAGGTGAGTGCCTCCCCCTTCCAGGATGTGGCTCTGCCAGCTGGGGAAACAGAACTCCCATCTCCCTGTTGCACAGCAACAGGATCCAGGAAAGGCATCGGCCCATCATTTGAGGTGGAGGGGCCACAGTCCAAAGAGAAGGACACTGACAACTCACCCAGGAGTGGGGAGGAAATGTTCAGCCTTCTGCCGCTGGGAACAGTTGCATTCTCCCCAATGCAATGAGCATCTGCACACTGCAGGAGTAAACACACTTTTCTCATCTTCAAAAGCTGGGTGTGTGGGTGTGCCAACCCATTGGGACTGCTCTGCTGCTTCCATGCAGTTCTGACCTCCTTGCCCTGATCTAGGACTCTTTCAACTCAAGACCACTGCTTCCAGTCCAGCTAGCTCACGTTTCCTGCCATCTAGCCTGAACACAGCAGCGGCCGTGACTCATTACCTCTTGCTGAGCGTGCATCTTTTCTCTGCCTCAATGGAGATTTCTGTCTTGCACAAGAAGAGCCCTGCTGGATCTAGTCCAGCATCCTGTTCTCATTGGCCAACAAGATGTCCCTCAAGCAGGATCTGAGCACAATAACCCTCCCTCCTCAGATTGTGGAGGCAGAGCCTATAGCCAACATGGCTAGTAGCCCTTGATAGCCTTATCCTCCAAGTTAGTGCCTGTCTCCATGGGCAGGGCAGGAGTCAGGATACTGCCTTAGCTCACTGCTACCCATATAGAGTTTTGGAAACACAAATAACACACTGTTTCCTACAAGGGAGTTACCTCTTAAGATCAGATAATGAAGGAAGGGGAAGCCAGGAAGGGGACAATAACAGGCTTCATTTAAAGACAGGCTAATCTTAGCTATAAAGTAAGAGTTTGCCTGGAGAACTTAAGCAGCTTTCCTGTGGCTTAAAGCCGCGCCACTCCCAGAGGCTCTAAAAATAGGCAGCATTTATTTATACCACAAGCAGGGGCCCTCACTTGAGCTGCCTGGCTGCTGCTGCTTGGTGAACTATTAGGATTTATTAAATAGTTGTCCGCAACACCTTTGGTCAAATGTCATTGCCCCTTTGCCAAGCCAGTGACAAAGTTCTCAGAGTTAGCATCTCCCACACCGAAAAGAGGGGAATCTTTTCTATCAAGGACTGCATTCCAGGGAAGATGGGGGGGGATCCATCAGGGGCCACATGCTGGCGGCCTGGGAGGATGATGCCCATAGAGGCTGGCAGGACAGAAGGCAAGGAGCCCAAGCAAAGCCAATAGCAGGCAGAGGCAACTCATTCTAGTTCTGTCCCCTCCCTTGCTGAATTCCACAAAAGCAACACTAAGGAGGAGTGCCACTTCTTGGACAGGAAGTAGGTAAGGCAGCAGACAGGTGAGGGTTGGCAGCGCCCCACTTGCCCCAATGGGCCAGCTTCCTCTGGCTGGCAGTGGGTGGGGGCCTACTCCCTTTCCCCTCTTTCTTCAATCACTCCATCTGTTTCAGGTTTCCCTCCTGCTGCTGTCCCTGTGGGCTGGGGAGCAGCTGTGGCTCTTAGGCAGAACATCAGCTTTGCATTTGGTTCAGTTCTGAGCATCTCCAGGGAGCACCTGGGACAGAACCTTGTCTGAAATCTTGCAGAGCCGCACCACCTGTCCGTGTTGACAGTGCTGAGCTAGATGGACCAATGGCCTGACTCTGTATAAAGCAGCTTCCAATGGCCTATCTGGTTAGTCTAGCATCCTGTTCTCAGCCATCATGGCTAGTGATCACCAACAGCCCTCTCCTCTTCACCTCTTTACTCCTTACAGCCACAAGAGAAAAAGAGATGCCTTCTCTCTACAACAGGGGTGAGAAATCTGTTTCCCAGCCTGTGCTGTTGGAAGCCAACTCCCATCATCAGGCCCAGCCAGCATGTCCAAAAACCCCAGATGATGGGAGTTTGAGTCCAGCAGTATCTGAGGGGTAAACAAGTTTCCCACCCTCTGGCTCCACAAAGCTCATCTCATGACACTTGTGAACCCACTTGATACTTCCTGATCATTCAACATTTCGTGCTCCTCTCCAAATTCCCTTTTAATTTGATCTGAATAATTATAAAACAATGTCGGCTGCGAGTCTGTCCCCCCAGAATATTTCACGGCCGGTCAGGCATTTTGCACCTGTGGCGCATTCAGACATAGGGATATACTGTGTTTGTTTTCCTGATTATAATGCTAGCACCTCTGTCCTGTTTTCTAATGTTCTTTTCACACCACACTACCTGTTGTGTTATGGGACTGTGGCTTTCTGGCCAAGACACTGGCATTTCATTCACGCCAGTGGGCATGGTGTGAAAGAACAACAAACTTCATTGGGCAACGTTAGGCATCCATTTCCACACATGCCTGCTTCTGCTCCCCCACAGAAATGGCACAAAAGAACTTCAGTCCAGGATGCTGCCTTGAATTTTGTCATGTTACTCCTGCCATTTTCTGGGTTAAGGGGGATGCAAAAGATTTTTTCCAACCTGGAAACTAATAACACATCCTTCAGTGGACAACATAAAGTCAGAAAGTAGGTTTGAAAAAAAGTAATACTACAATAAAAAACAAAGTGGTCAGTTTATCACTAGGCTGGATACTCCAGGCGTGCTTGGCCTTTTGCCTCTGGTCTCGAAAAACACCCTGACCTTGCTTTTCAACGCTGCTAACGAATAAGCCAATTAAAGTCATGATCTTTGCAACGTGGAATCCGCTGGCTAAGGACTTGACTGGTGCAAGCTGCTCCTTGCTCAGCAGCTTCGACATCTTGGTCCAGGCAAGGGTGGGGGGGCTTGTGGGTGCTGGGATAAAACTCCCACCAGCCCCAGTCAATTTGGCCAATGGTTGGGGAACCATCGAAGTCTAGTGATGTACTTGCCTGGTCTGGGACATTTCGCTCCCCTGAGAGAAAGGATTATTTGCTGTCTGGAGCAAAACGAAATACTGTTATAATAATACAACATCACTATTGCACTTAGCACCTGTATTTATTAAAAGAGTTACGATCACAACTGGAGTGGGTCCAAAAACTATACAGCTCAGGTCCCAAAGGCCAGCATAAAGAGGCACATCTTCAGCTGTATAGTGAGAGTGCCAGGCACACCTCGGGGTGAGGAAGAGAAATTCAAGAACTAGGAGCTGCCGCAGAGAATGCCTTCTCTCAGGTCACCACCTACCAAACTTCTGAGGGAGGTAAGAACTACCAAGAGGGTCTGCTTTGCTGATCTTAACTCCCAAAAGGGCCACTGCAGGAGGAGGTCTTTCCGAAACCTGGGGCCTACAACATGTATGGAAGCAGATTGTGTGGGCTGTTGCACCTTATATCAACACTGGTGAAAGGCAAAAATCTTCCACTGCCACCTGAGGGCAGGAGGCTAGTTACTGGAAAACAGGACAAGCCACACAGCATACACAAGTCTGTTGTCCAATAGAAGGATCTGTCCAAGGAACCCTGGGAGCAGCTATTTTGTGTTCTGCCCCACCCGCACAGCAGCCATTTCCTGACAAGAAGAATGCTACTTTTTCATTTTTAAAAAAATGAAGGGGAAGAGACTCTAATCTCTCTTGCTGCAAGCCTCCCACCCCCCACTCCAGTTTCACATGGATTTTTAAGAGGCCGGACTTAAAAAGAGAGAAGAGGTGTAACAGAAATGAGAACGGTCATTATACCTGCAAGCTGGGCAGCCGCCAACGACAACGACGGATGTGGTGGGAGGTTGCTGGATTATCGTGTACGTGGTGTTGGGGTAGTTATGCGCCGGTGGACCCGAAGGCACAACATATCCTGGTGGGGGAAGAAGCAGAAAAGGAGCATGTTAAGTTGCTTTAAAAACATTTTGGAAATTAAGAGGCGAGGCCATAGTTGTCGACAGCTGTCTAGCTTGAGAGGCAATGGAATGTGTCTCCGGGGGTGAAGTCAAACCGCTGTGTTAGCCGCACCAAAGTGACCTCTCCGGGGTACAAACTTGGGCAGTATGTATGGAGGTCCTGGGCTGCCCAGATGACAAGACCCACCCACCCCTCTGAGCCTCGCTGATGTGGTCCAAAGGGAAGCAGACCAAGACGTTTGGCACCGGAATGGCTGCAGGAGTTGCCAGGAGGAGGCACACAAGGTACCATCCAAGCATCTTAGAGACCCCACTCTGGCTTTGTGTAGGGTTTACACTCCCTAGTTTAATGGAAAGCGTTAATGCTGGTGGTCAACAAAAGAGGTTTAAAGACTGTCTCAAGGCAAATCTTAAAAATGTAGTATAAACACCAACAATTGGGAAACACTTGCCTGCAAGCGCTCCAACTGGAGACCAGCCTTTACCAAAGATATATGGCCTTTGAAGACACTCAAACTCAGGACGCAAGGGAGAAACATGCTAAGAGGAAGGCATGCTTGGCAAATCCACACCGTGATCAACTCCCAACCAATGTCCCCACTGTGGAAGGACGTGTGGATCCAGAATTGGCCTCCACAGTCACTTACAGACTCATTGTTAAAACCATGTTTATGGAAGACAATCTTACTCGGATATGGGTGATCACCAAAGAAGAAGACACTCCCTAGCCTTTTCTTCTCCTGAAGATACTCCACCAAGACAGTGGAGATTTAGGATCAGAGTTTTCCTTCTCCTAGATGGGCTCCTTCCCAGGTAGACAAGTTCCGCACAGAATGTGTGGAAACTGCCTTCTTGACCATTGGACCCACTATTGGTCTCATCTGCTCAATCCACCAGCGCGTGTCTTCGCATGCAGGCGACGTCCCTAACTCACCGAGGGTTTGGGACCCATAAGATGGCTACCCTCACTATAGTGGTGCCAGACACAGGGAGCACTAGTGCTGTGGTTGCAAAAGTTAAAGGAGAATCCGCTTTTTTTCTTGGGAACGTTACTCTTCCAGAGTCTGGATTCGGGTCAGGTCACATTTTTGTTTGCTCAGGGGAGAAGTCAGTCAGCTGATTTTTTTAATGGGGGGGGGGGAGAGCATGCAAAAAGAGACTGTACAGAGACTTTAAGCAAACAGAAACTGTTTGCATGTAGAGACATATCTCTCCTGAATTCTCTTATCTATTAGTTACAGAAATTGCTAAGCATTTTCTGAATGCTGCTCTACAGTTCGCCCCATGCCTTCCGAACGCCAACACTTTCTTTTTTAAAAAAATATATTTTATTAAATTTCCAAGAATTTCACATAAAATTCCAATACATACTGACTTCCCGTCCCATTTCTGGTGGTAGTTTTTTTTAAAAAAAAAAAATCATCCCGTTGCTGCACCCAATCTTCACTCTTTTATTTCATAACCATAATTAATCTCCCCGTGTTCTCACTATCCAATAAAATGAAAATGAAATAAAAATATTTATATAAACTGACGCTGTATATTACATAGATTAAATAAGGTAACTTATAACATGTGAGAAGTACTGCACATGTTTAATTACTACTAGTAATATTAAATATTACTGTCAAAAAATAAACTATGGTTCGGTGTGATGTCTGAATACAGAGTGTTTTTATTATTGAAAAAAGTGAGCTTTCCAAAATGATTAAACGAGCCAAGCGTGGGGAAAGTGAAGGACAGATCTGTGTTAACACAGGCAATAAATAGGACAGTGGGGCCCTCCCCCTGCCAGACAACCACATAGCTGATAAATCTTTATGGATTGGTATTTTTGTGGATTCATTCTTTCTCCCTCTTTCTCTCTCACGTGCTTCCTGGCACTCACTCACACTCTCATGCACTCATCAAGATGGAACTGGGACAAAGTATTCCAGATAAGACTTAATATTCACCATATGCAATAGCAAACTGTTCCTAGGTTTCAGTTCTCCTCCGTTTTCAGGCCTACGGACGTACACTCCGCTAATTATTAACTTCAAAGAGCATACTTTAGCACCACGGAAATGGCAAAAGAAAACCTACAGTCTGAGAACTCAGCCAAGGGTCCCAGTTCCCAGCCAAGAAAATGGATAAGTGCTTTATAATAATTAAAGAAACAGCCCACCTCCTCCTGCTTAAAAAACATCACGCAGCCAGGATCTCACAGGCAAGATGGCTGTGCCACAGGTGTCACTACTCACTACTCACTACTCACACACCCAGCCCTGGGGCTTTTCACGTGGCCATCAGACATTGCCATCAACATGTGGGGCTACCTGGAATTAAACTTGTTTACCCACTGTGACCCCCAAATAACCCCCCCAATGGAGGTTAATTATCAGCATCGCTCTACATTGGGAGCCGAGATCTGTGGCCCTCCAGATGTTTGCTGGACTACAACTCCCATCTTACTTGACCACCAGCCATGCTGGCTGGGGTGGATTGGAATTTGGAGCCCAACAACATCCAGAGGGCACCGGGTTGGGGAAGCCTGCTCTGCCCTCCATAGGCATGGCACACGTTCAGTCCTTACTGTGGTGTTAATGGAGTGTTTATTAAATTCACATACCGCCCTTCATGCCCTCTTTGGAATAACTTTTTAAAAGTTAGGTTTTTGAAAGCCTCAGGATTCCCTCACGCCTCTTTGCCAGCTCCCCTCAGTTTTGACTACCACACCACCCAAGTTCACTATTAGAAAGATTTATTTTATTTAAAGGAGGGGTGAGGAACCTTCAAATCCACAGGCCTAACTAGGCCCACCAGGGAGATCCATTTGGCCAGTGAGGCTGTTTTGGCCCCGCCTGCCTGTCAAACATGGCAGAGTGGCAATACAGTGGTATCTTGGTGTTCAAACAGCTTAGTTCTCGAACTTGGAAACCAAACACTGCAAACTTGCAAGTGACTGTTCTGGTTTGTGAACTTTTTTTCAGAAGCCGAACATACTCTGTTTTTAGTCCTCCGCTTCTGATTAGAGTGTTCCTCTTCCTGTTTGAGTTTTCCGTTTCTGATTTGAGTACCCTGATTCCGATTAGATATTTGGAGCTTATATTTGGTGCTTTTGTTTTTGCCTTTTTTTGCGTTTTTGTTTGCGTGGATTTTTCCGTTAATTTTGTTTTTGTGACTGCATAGAACGCAGTTCAGCTACTGATTAATTTGATTGTGTGACTGCAGAAATGGATAAAAGCTGCAAAGCCAAGAGAACCATTAACAGAACAACCATAGAGGTAGTAAAATTCATGTTAAATTTCTGTTTTAGGGGTTGAAGTCTGGAACGGATTAATCCCTTTTGCATTACTTTCTATGGGAAAGTGCACCTTGGTTTTAGTACGCTTTGGTTTTAGAACGGACTTCTGGAACAGATTAAGTGCTCTGTACGCTGAATGGTTTAACAGTCGCTCTCTCTCTCTCTGCAGAGATCGCTCCAAGCCATTCAGGTCACTTTGCCTGACTGGACCGTGCCCCCTGTACTCTGCTAACGCCTCTTCCTTGCCTGTACAAAGGTAGACATTCGTTGCTCAACCCACTCTTGCCTCTGACCCCACCAACAGTAGCATGCGGCCCCCCAGAAGGGAGTGGGCGCCCCTCAGTTCTCAGGTCACTCAGGTTCCAGAACGTTTTTCCCATCCATCCATCCTCCTTAACCGCAAGCTGAACTCCCCACAGGGTTACTAAAGAAGCATGAGCTCATCACCCTTTGAACTCGAATTGGAATTTTTGTCCCAAAGCACCCTTTCCTGGGCTATTTTTTACTGTGGGTATGACTTGTTGCAAGGGAACAAGATAACCTTTCCTTGAAGCTGATATTTCCATCAAGGAAAAAATGCTTCTTACAGGCACGCAAGCCTCAGATATGTTGTGCTTTGGGGAGAGAGGTTGGGGCTGAATACATTCCCCACTCCCCCAGCGAGTACAGTAGAATCTCGGCTTACGCTCGGGTAACGTAAACTTTGGGTTGCGAAACCGGCAAACCCAGAAGTATTCTTCTGGATTTTGCTGCATGCACAGAAGCACTCTACGCACCACGTGCATGCGCAGAAGCGGCACCTCCAGTTGCGGAAACCTCGGGATCCAGCCAGAGCTCTGGAATGGATCCTGTCTGCAATCGCAAGTTTCACAAGAACCTACTAGGCGATGCCTGTGACATCACCTTTCTGGGGTCACGTCCCCAACTCCAAGAAACACTTCAGCATCAAAGTGGTTCCTCATTTTACCGCTTTGAAGAATGTTGTTCGTAAGAAATGCAAGCCAGCTCAAGGGGAAAAGCCAAGAATAAAATATAAAATATTGATAGATGCAAAAGAGAGAGGAGCTTTTTCCCTCCTGGATATGAGATTATATTATGAAGCATCTTGTCTGTGCTGGTTGAAGGAATGGTTGACATTGAAAAATACGCATATTTTAGACTTAGAAGGTCATAATATTTTTGGTTGGCATGCTTATTTGTGGTATGAAAAGATGAACGTACATAAAGGATTTACAAACCATATAATTAGGGAAAATTCATATAGACTATGGGATAAATATAAAAATTTATTGGAGACAAAAACACCACTTTGCCTCTCACCATTGGAAGCCATAGCAGTAAAGAAAAAGATTATGATCAAGAAAGACAGGAAACGAGGGTTTGGTGAACAAATGTCACAATTGGAGAGAGACCTGTTAGAATGTAATGTTAAAGTGATGTCTTAAATGTGTAAGATATTACTGGAATGGGAGACAAAGGATGAGCAAATAAAATCTTCAATGATACACTGGGCAATAAATATTGGTTATAATATAAATATGGAAGCATGGGATCAATTGTGGAATATGGATATAAAATTTACAGCATGTTATGGTATAAGAGAAAATTACAGGAAAGTGTTATATAGATGGTATCTAACACCTAGTAGATTGGCAAAAATGTAAAAACAGAAGTCGAATAAGTGTTGGAAATGCAAAGAGAAAGGTACTTTTTATCATATGTGGTTGTCTTGTTAAAGCTTACTGGGAAATGATATATAATGAATTGAAAAAGATGTTTAAGATAGCATTTGTTTTAAAAAAAACCCAGAAGCTTTTCTCTTGGGAATTATAGATGTAAAGGTAAAAGGCAGGTAAAGGACTCCTGGACGATTAAGTCCAGTCAAAGGCAACTATGGGGTTGTGGCGCACATCTTGCTTTCAGGCCAAGGGAGCCGGCATTTGTCTGCAGAAAGCTTTCCGGGTCATGTGGCCAGCATGATTAAATTTATTTACGTATGCAACTACAGCTGCAAGAATGCTACATGCCCCAAAATGGAAAGAAGTCCTAATGAGAGAAGAATGAATACAAAAACTTATGGACTATGCAGAAATGGCAAAACTTACCGGAAGAATAAAAAAATCAAGATAATAAACTTTTTGTAAAATAATGGAAATGGTTTATTGAATATTTACAAACAAGTTGTAAACAGATAAAGACATTGGCAGGATTACTGTAATAACCTGCAGTTTCAAAAGAACATATAATTAAAATAAATGAATAAAACAGTAAGTTAATTTAGAATATGCAAGAAATGATAAAAATATATTTAAGGAACCGCAGAAAGAGGAGGAAGTCGAGGTTTGAAATGTTACAACTATTGTTAAACTATTGAAATGTATATAAACTGAAACTATAAATAAAATTATAAAAAGTAAATTATAAAATTATAAAAAAATTATAAAATTATATTTAAAAAAATGCAGCTAAATAGCCCGCTCCACACCAAACTATATTATCTCTGCCATTTTAGGGACTTTTAAAAACCAGTGGCCCTCCGGACATTGTAGACTACAACTCCCATCAACCCTATCATCTCCCTCTTCTCCCTCTGACCACTCATTGCTGTCCCACCACCACTCCCCGGGCTCTGAGCCTTCTTGTTCCCTAGTTGGTTCCTCCCACCATTCCTCTGCGTCCAACCCAGTCCGCGACAGGCTGGGAAGGCCGCATTTGGCCCCTGGACCTGAGGTTCCCCACTCCTGCTAAAAATAATAAATATGATGCCTCTGAACCCAGAGTTTCAGTGCAGCCATCATGACCAGGAACCAATGGTAAGGGGGATCAGAGGTAGTGAGAACCTGTGAGCCTGTTAAGACTCCCACTCCCATCAACCTCAACCAGTATGGCCAATGGACAGGGCTGGTGGGAGTTCTAGTCCAGCGGAATCTGGACCCCCAGAGGATCCTAGAATTCGAAGAGTTTTCTAGAATTGCTGGACGAATAAACCATAACAAGGCCTTACTGAGAGAGGGTGAGTGGAATTCTACCACCATAGAAAAGGCAATCGTAATTCGGAACCTGACCTAAACAACGCAGGTTCTTAGGAAGACTCAGGACTCAATTCTGGGAGACTCAAAGTTCAATTCACAACCTTCCAACTCTGGTTCCTTTTGTTTAACACGCCTCACCAACTCACAAGGCTCTGGCATATGTGCAATGTGCTACAAACAAAACATTTCTAACGTACGGGGTGTGGAGTATCTAAATTACATATATTTTGTACCTACAATTCCCCCAGACAGTATTAAGCTTTTTATTTTTAAAAAAATCATATTAAATGTTTGAACTGTTTTGGAAGCCTTTTCAATCAGCGTAGCCAGGCTGGCTGGATTTTTGCACTGTCCAATTTTTAAGAGGGAAAACAGAAAGGGAAAGCAGACAAGCCTTTCTGAGCTGCCTTTTAAAGGCAGGAAATACAGCCTGGTTGTTTTTTTAAAATATAAAAACAACCCTTGGAATGTTTAGCTTGGGAGCTCAAACAGTAACTGGAAGAAATCCTACTTCTCGTGTAACAGCTTCTGGACTGTTTAAAATCTTAAATTTGAAGCCTTAAAATTATTATCTAGAAAAGTATGTTGTTGTGAAATAACTGGCACTTTTTATTGTATTGTTTTAAGGCTGATGTGTTTGCCACAGTGGGCTCCTTTGGGAGGGAGGGCGGAATATTACTTTAATACATAAATCTTTCTACAGAAAACTACCATTCCTGGGAACCAGTATACGAGTCCTCACTCTTGCATACAGTGGTACCTCGGGTTACATACGCTTCAGGTTACATACGCTTCAGGTTACAGACTCTGCTAACCCAGAAATAGTACCTCGGGTTAAGAACTTTGCTTCAGGATGAAACCAGAAATCGCATGGCGGCGGCACAGCGGCAGCAGGAGGCCCCTTTAGCTAAAGTGGTGCTTCAGGTTAAGAACAGTTTCAGGTTAAGAACGGACCTCCAGAATGAATTAAGTACTTAACCTGAGGTACCACTGTACTTTTATTTTTAAATAAGGTGCAACTGATTCAAGAATAAGAAAAATGTTTCCTAACCCAAACTTTTTTTTTTTAAGGCAGGAAACTTCCTCAAGTGTAGGGCAAAGAGGGTGATTTGCATAACCCTGAAATCCCGTTTCCCCTTCTTGACATTGCAAAAGTTCTCCTGCTTGACAGCTGACAACACGCAACAAGAGCAGCGTTTCCTATCGCAAGAACTACCCACTTAGCCTGACTTGGGCGCCCAGTATCTGGCACTCACTCCTTTCCCAACATCCAGGGGCGCGGGAGGGTCAAGCCAGTCTCCTGCCCTGACCACGTGACCCGCCTTCACCCACACCCCTCCCACCCCAAACATCTGTCTGCTGCGGCCGCCAGCACGCAGTGTGGATGGAGACAGGCGAGCCCCTTGCGCTTTGTGGGGCTGCAGCCCCCCATCTCCCAGTGCTCTGAAACCTGCCTCACTCCTACAGGTTCAGGAGAGGGGGTGATCCTCTCCATTCAACGCCCCTCCCGCAGAATCCACACCCAGATCCTCCTTGCCCGCCCCCCCCCTTTCTCCCGGCTTACCAGCTCCAGGACCGGTGGGGTAGGTGTAGGGCGGCGGCGGCTGGAAGCCGGGCTGGGGCGCCGGGATGGCCCCGTAGCTGTTCGGCCCGTACTCGTAGCCGGCGCCCGCTTGGCTAGCGGGGCTGTAAGCCGGGGGTCTATCCTGGAGGAGGGGCTTGCTGTCCATGATCCTCGAAGGGGAGGGCGGCGGCGGAGGAGGAGGCTGCTCCTGGCCGCCCCCGCCGGGGGATCAGCCGCGAGGAGAAGCCCGCAAGGCAGGCGGGAGAGCGCGGAGGGGCGCGCAACTCTCCGAGTAGAGGCGGAGAGCGCACGGCAGGCTCGGTGCCCGGAGGGTGGAGAGGGAGGGCGGGAAGGGAAGGCAGCCTCGCCCCGCTAAGCCGGCAGCTCCAGCAGCAGCAGCAAGCCGCCTTGGCCCCCTGGGCATGGACGGATCCTGCCCACCCGCGCCAGGAACGCACCCGCGCAACTCCGGAGCTGCACGGCGCGCCCGCCGCGGCAATGTGCTTCGCTCCTCGCAGGCCAGTCACAAGACTCGGGCTCACGTGACGCCGAGGAAGAAGAGGAGGAGGAGGAGGAGGAGGAGGAAAGAGGAGGCTCCCCCGGCGGAGACACGGCGGAGACTCCGGCAGGCGCAGGGAAACCCCCTCTTAAAGGAGACGCCCCGGCGCGCATGCATGTGCGCGCGCGCACTCTCTCTCTCTCTCTTTACGCAGCTGGCCGAGGGGGTTCCAGGGCCGGATGAGAGCCTGGCGGGGGCCGCTCGGCTCAGGGGCAGGAGGAGGGCGGAGGTGGGGCAAGGGCTGGCAGGCCGCCACGTTTTGAAATAAGCGAAAGGAGGCGTATTCTCCCTCGCCAGTCTAACGAGCTCAGAGGTTAAGGCCTATTGGATGCAGTGGGACTCATGGGCGTAGTAGTAGTAGTAATAATAATAATAATTTATTATTTATATCCCGCCCATCTGGCTGGGCTTCCCCAGCCACTCTGGGCAGCTTCCAAAAAAATATTAAAATACTGTAATACATCAAACATTAAAAGCTTCCCTAAACAGGGCTGCCTGGTGCTCAGAAACGTACTGGGACCCAATGTAGGTCTTTCAAGACCAGTGTTATATGGTCTCGGCAGCCACTCCCAGTCACCAGTCTAGCTGCCGCGTTCTGGATTAGTTGTAGTTTCCAGGTCACCTTCAAAGGTAGCCCCACATAGAGCGCATTACAGTAGTCCAAGCGGGAGAAAACCAGAGCACGCACTACTCTGGCAAAACAGTCTGTGGGCAAATAGGGTCTCAGTCTGAGTAGCCTGCCCCCACCCCGTAATGTCCTCTTTATGGAGTGGTTTCATTAAAAAAATAAAACCTCAACAACTATGATTCCCTTAAAAAAAAGCAAAAGCTGGTCCCCCCCAACAAAATTCCTGGCTACGCCCATGGTGGGACTGCTTACTCCTAGCATAGGCTGGATTTATGGGGGGGGCGCAGGACACCCACCCATCCAGGCAGGGACGCGGACTTATAAAAAATATTGGGGGGGGGGCCGGGAAAGCTCATGAATAATAAATAAGCTCATGAATATGCAAATAAAGTGGGTGGAGCTTTTGCTCGGGAGGGAGGGCAGGAGGCATGCAGCCCGACCCTGTGCATTTTGGGCTGGGGGAGGGGCGGCGATGGCGCTCTGCTGGAGGGGCGCCGGAGATTATTGGGGGGGCGGAGCCCCCCCAAACGAATTTTTGAGGGGGCTCGGGCCCCCTCAAGCCCCATGGAGTCGGCGCCTATGCGTCCAGGCGTGCCAACTTGACTAAAATATGAGGGGAGCTCAGGTAAGCCCCGCCCTGCGTAATCAATCACATGACATGGTGCATGCACACCATTCGAATGGCAATACCCATGTACTTTGCGGGGAGGGGGCGTTTCTCAAATATTTCATTAAGTGGGGGGGGGAGTATCTATGCAGCTATCATCATCCAGTGAAATGAATGATTCGGAATGAAATGTCTCAAGAACAGTTTTAAATTACAGTGATACCTCGGTTTAAGAACACTCCTGCTTATGAACAATTCGGTTTACGAACTCTGCAAAACCGGAAAGAGTAGTGTCCCGGTTTGAGAACTTTACCTTGGTCTAAGAGCATGAAATATACTCGAAGTCCTGTAGTGATTTCATGCTCTTTATTGCAGCTTGTAAAACAGTGGTTGAATTGCCTCCCAAACCTCAGGCTTTTACATACATTATTTACACAATGAGTCCCATCTGATTGGCTGATTCTGCTTCCCTGCTGGAGCCTGATTGGTCTTTTCCTGCAGGCCAATCAGTTATTGCATTCTACGATCCTACCAGCCTAATAGGCTGATTAACTTCCTCCTGGAGCCTGATTGGTCTTTTCCTGCAGGCCAATCAGTTGTTGCATTCTAGGAACCTACTTGCCTATTGCTCTAGGATCCAAGCTTAGTACATAACAGAACGGAATCTGAACAGTGGAAGCACACCGGCAGCAGGAGGCCTCATTAGGGAAAACGTGCCTCGGTTTAAGAATGGTTTCAGTTTAAGAACGGACTTCCGGAACGGATTAAGTTCATAAACCAAGGTGCCACTGTACTTTCTTTTGACCCCGAGTGTTCAGAAAAATCTGTCAAAATCCTTCTACAATTTGTACTTTTAGTTCAGTATTTTTATTTATTTACTTGATTTAGGAGGGTAGTTGCCCCCCTGGCTATGCCCATGACTCCTAGGGAAGTGGGGTTCAGGTCACAGCTTAGAAGAGGGGTGGTCATCATGGTGCCCTTCGGGGTATTCCCCCCCACACACACAACTCCCATCATCCCTGACGGTTAGTCATATCTGAGGCTGATGGGAATTAAAGACTACAAAATCTGGAGGGCGCAACAATGTCTACTCTTGGTCTAAAATCCAGAGTCTGGATTTTCCACTTGTGTCTGAAGAAAGGGGGGGTGAATTTCTGAGACTGTCCTCCCAACTCACCTACTGCAACTGCATATTAAAATTATTTTTTATTTATTTTACATTTATATCCCACCATCCCTCCAAGGAGCTCAATATGGCATACCTGATTCGCCCCCTCCCTGGTTTATCTTCACAACAACCCTGTGAGGTAGGATAGGCAGAAAGTCACCCAGTGAGCTTCATGACTAAGCGGTGGTTTAAATGAGTGTCTCCCAAGTCTTATCCCAACACAGGAGTTCCTCTGGCTTTGCATGGCGAACTGAAATTCATCAAGTGTTTGATTGGTGGTGTTTGTTGTTACTGACTTAGCCTTCTTTATTTTCCTTTGGGGAGGGGAGAGCTGCGTTAAAAAAATGTGAAAGGTAAAGATGAAACAAAAAAATTTGAGTTTCTCTTGTCCCTTAAGGGTCTGTACCAGTTGGTTTTGTTTTCCAACACTTCATATCAACAGCAATATTTTTTTGTGTATAACCGTACTTTTTGTGTATTTTTTGTGTATAACCGTATTTTTTTGTGTATAACATGTCCCGTGTATAAGACGCCCCCTATTTTAGGGGACTCAAAATAAAGGAAATGGGGGAAATCGCCCAGAGATGTTAAGCTTTTTTGGCAGAGGGAGATTTGCAAGAGTTGTTGAGCTTTTTGAGGGGAGGCTTGCCCAGAGTTGAGCTTTTGGGGGTGGGGAATGCAGAAAATCGCTCACCCTCGTACACATCGAATAAGCCTCCAGTCGGCTGCCCCCCCTCACCACCAGGAGCCACCTATCGACCGCCAACTTGCCGCAGAAACAGCCAATCGAAACAACCCCTTGCCGTAGCCACCATGCACCCACCCAATCAAAGCTGACAATGTCCTGCTGGCGGCACCAACCTATCGCCAGTCCCCCCATGCCCTATCCATGTATAAGACTACCCCCAGTTTTTGAGATTGTTTTATCATGAAAAAAACCTCGTCTTATACACGGAAAAGGAGCATCTCCACCCCCATCATCCAGCCCGGACACTGAGATCCAGCGCCAAGGGCCTTCTGGTGGTTCCCTCGCTGCGAGAAGTGAGGTTACAGAGAACCAGGCAGAGTGCCTTCTCGGTGGTGGCGCCCGCCCCGTGGAACGATCTCCCATCAGATGTCAAGGAAATAAACAACTATTTTACTTTTAAAAGACAACTGAAGGCGGCCCTGTTTAGGGAAGTTTTTAATGTCTGACGCTGTATTGTTTTTAATATTCAGTTGGAAGCTGCCCAGAGTGGCTGGGGAAACCCAGCCAGATGGGCGGGATATAAATAATAAATTATTGTTGTTGTTGTTAAAACTATGGTACACTTCTTCAAGGAGACGTTCAAGTCTCTCTGTTGTCCCCTGCTAGGGAAGTGGGTACCTTTTCAGGTCTGTCACCCTCTTCCTTTCGTTTCTCTCCCTTTTCCTGGTAAGTCTTCTGTGCCTTTGCAAAACAGGGTGAAATTCAACAGGTGTAGCTTCCCATGTCCTGCAAAACTGCATCTTCAGATGAAGAGAATTGCTGCACCTTGCTGATTTGTAACTCTCTGTAGCAAGAACAAAACAACTCCCCCCTTTGCTCTGCTGCCTGGGTGCCAATGGGTGGGGGACCACATTCATATTAGCCGCTCCCCTCATCATTCCTGACAGAGTCTGGACCTTTGTCTGACAGGTTGACATTCAACTGGTGAAGTCCTCTGTCAATGGAACTCCAGGCTGGCACAAGGCTACACCTGCTTTATTTCTGTATTGTGATTCTCCCAAAAAGCTGGGGGTGGGGGGAGGCCTCTTCAAGGGGGGGTCCTGTTCCCACTTCTGCCTGGGAGCCCCCACCATTGGCAGTTTCTTTCTGCCCTCTCCATATATTCCAGCTGAGCACACAGTGTCCTATTCCCCAAGGTTAAAGAACAATTAGCTCCCTATTAACTAAATGCCTCCCCCCCCCTTACATTTCCTTTCCTTCTCAAATTGTTTTTTTAAAGAGCCATATCAGGGTCTGTCTCTCGATTTCAGACAATTCACCCACGCGAGTTTTATGTTTTATTTACCATATTTGTTCCTAGGGGTATTTGTGAACTTCCAGCTCATAAGTAAAATATCGCAGAATGGTTTTCTTTCCAAGTGAGTTGTAATCAATGAAACTTCTATAAATTTGTGCACAAGTAAATTCACTTTTTAAAAAAAGATTTCTATTTATTTAACGACTCAATAGCAAGGGGCATTTGGAGGGGTGTTCTAGGAGGGAGTCCCCATCTCAAAAGAGGCATTCTGTCCTTTGTGATTAAGTAAAACCACAAATTAATTAAAAAATAATGTTCGGTTAATTAACGCCGCCCTTTTTAACTGAACAGAAAATAATGGATTAATCTTAGCCGACTGATCTACTGATGTTGCAGTCCAATAAGAGAGACAGAACATAACAGCTCGGGGAGCCAGTGTGGTGTAACAGATTAGGACCTGGGAGACCAGGGTTCAAATTCCCACTCAACTATGGAGCTTGCTGGCTCTCAGCTTAACCTACATCACTGGGTTGTTGTGGGACTCAAATGAAGGGGGAAACCTTGTAGCACCTTGGAGAAAAAGGTGGGCTATAAATGCAATTAGCAAACAAGCAATGGCTTATATTACTAGTGCCACATTATATAGCTCAGTTGGTTAGAGTGCGGTGCTGATCGCACAAAGGTTGCAGGTTCGATCCCCGTAAGGGACAGCCTGCATAAGGGGTGGACTAGATAACTGCATAAGGGTTGGACTAAATGATCCTCAGGGTCCCTTCTAACTCTTTGATTCTTATGAATCAGAAGGGGTAGCACCTCCCACCCTCCCTATTGGCTAGAACCTATGTGAGCTGCGGTCTGAAAAATTGTGTTGATGTGGTTTGAGTTGAGAAAGTGGCCTTTCACAGGACAAAAGTAGATGTGATTAAGAGAGCAACATTTGCTTATTCAAGTTTCTGCCTCATTCACATATAAACTGAGCACCTGGAGTCCATTTGTATAGTCACACGAAGGGAAAGAGCTGTACCCCCTCCCCTTATCCCCTTGCAGTCCAACTATTCACACATATTTTGGGGAGCCGCTCACAAGCAGGCCCAAACACAAGACTCCTCATTATACGTCCCTAGAATACGTTGTTCAGATATACAGCCTCTGAGCGTGGAGGCTCCATTTAGCTCTCGTGACTAATAGTCCTTGCTGGACCTGTTCTCTGTAAGTTTGTTCATAAAGGCCTACTAACAAACCTCCTCTGCCTAGTAACAAACGTAGGTGGCTGGCAGAAACTGAGCCCGTATCAGAGCACTGAGAAACCAGAAACGGCATGCTTGGCAGAACCCTAAGTTCTGCAGAAGTACAATAAATATTTGGGACCGCGAGGGCCATCTAGTACCAACTCCCTGCAATGCAGGGAGCCCCATATTGTCTGTTCTGACTGGCAGCTCTCCAGAGCAACAGGAAAATGAATTTTTGCTCCCACCTACTGCTTGATCTGTTTTAACTGGATGTATCGCTGGATTCAACCTTCGGCATACAAAGCATATGCTCTCCTGTTGAGTTATGGGTCTCTCCCTAAGCCCATCACACACACATACCCTTTTCAGACAGGCTCGTCCTTTGTCATCTTTCATCAGCAGGAAATGTTCTCATTTCAAGGAAAGCAGCCTTGTCTACTTAGAAAGGAAAGGGCGGGGAGACAGTATCAATTCTGCTTTCAGAGGCGGCTGCCATCTGGTCACATGGATTATCAAATGGAATCCTTTTCTCCCTCCTTATTAAACCTCGCGTGAAGTTAAATTACTTGGCAGTCACACAGAACGGCGTATGGCAGTGTGTGGATGTGGAAAACTGTGACTGGGATGTTATGAACAGGGCGAACGGGGTGCTATGAGCAGGAACCAAAGTGCATTTAATTTCCCCCAGACTTTGTGGTGCTTCTCTCAACAAAGCTTGTGAGATACTACCTCTCTGACTTCTTCCAAATCCTACCCAAGAACCCACCTTTTCCACGAAGGCTTTGGCACACCTCCCTAGTTCAAAGGCCCTAAGTGAGAGGTGGGGAAACGGTAACCCACCAGTTGTTGCCAGACTACCAACTTCCATCGTCCTTGACTGGGGTAGGGTAACTTGGTTCAGCCCAGGGACCTCCTCTCAGTGGCGTAGCGTGGGGGGTGCCAGGGGTGCCGACCGCACCGGGCGCAACATCTGGGGGGGCGCGAGTCCAGAGGGAAGGGACAAGTTCCTTCCTCCGCCGGGCTCCCCGCCGCCACCGCCAGCCTTGCGCCCTAGCGCGCGCGCCCCCCGCCGTCGCTGTGGCTGCGCTCTGCTCACTGCTCGCAGGAGGAGCAGCCGCTGCAGCAGCGCCGACGCCGCCGCCGACGCCTGGCCGGGCACGGGCAGCCTCTGCACCCTGCCGCTGCTGCCATCCCCTCGGCCCAGCCACAGGCGGCGGCTGCTTCTGCCTCCATCCTCCTCCGGGCAAGCAGCGTTGTTTGCGCGGCAGCGCCAGCGGCAACTCGCAGGTTAGGGGTTGGGGGGGGCGCAAATTACTTGCCTTGCCCCGGGTTAGGGGGCGCAAATTACTTGCGTTGCCCCGGGTGCTGACAACTCACGCTACGCCGCTGCCTCCTCTTCTAGGCAACCTTGCAAGGTACAGGCCAGGGCCAATAACTTTGCCTTTCTACACTAGACTTGTTCCTACGTGCCTTCTCTAGCCCACTCCCTGCAAGCCAACAAAAGGGCGTTATCAGAAAGCAAGGACGCATTCTCACCAGGCAGAATCAAAGCAAAACCTCAGAGAGAGTGCCAAAGAAAGCCAACGAGGGGTATGGCCAGGATAAAGGGCGTGGCTGAGGAGGTGTGTGGCCTGGAGAGAGCCAAGAGGGCGACATTTGGGCCTGAGGTTCCTGCTCAATATGATTTACCATCACGGGCCATGCTAGCTGGGGCTGATGGGAGATGTAGTCCAATCTTCTGGAGTGCCAGCGTGGTGTAACAGAGTGTTGGGCTAAGACCTGGGAGAGCTATTTCATAGAATCATAGAATTGTAGAGTTGGGTGGTCATCAAATCCAACCCCTTGCAATGCAGGAATTGTTTTTCCCATTATGGAACTCGAGCCCACGACCCTGGGTCCCATGCTCTACCATCTAAGGGAGATCAGGGTTCGAATCCCCACTCAGGCACGAAGCTCATTGGGTGACCATGGGGTCCAGTACACTGCCTCCCACAGCCTAACCTACCATGCGGGGTGGATGGGTGCGAGGATAACTGCAATAAGCAATGAGAGGGCTCGTTCATTTATTCATTTATTCAATTTCTATACCGCCTTTCATCCCAGGATCGCGGGGAGGTTTACAGCATAAGAGCACAGAACAAAGCACGTAACATATTCGCAGGCAAAAGCAATAAGCCCTTCCAGCCAACTCCTTCCTACTTCTCTTTTCATTCCAGCTGCAGAAACTGGAAAGAGAAAGTGAGGGGGCGAAAAACCGAGAGCCAGATGGCCCACCACAAACCGTTCTTGCGCACACCCCTTGGCGTCATAAGGGAGCAGCCGGTCGTGGGAGGGCGGACGGCTCGCCTTACGACGCAGGGGGGAGATAGAACACCGTGCAGGAAAATAGAACGCCATGTATCCATCTGATTCCGCCCGCAGCCAATAGCAGCGGAGGGCTTCGCGCTCTCGGCCAATGAGCGGCCGGCTCCTGTGGGCCCGGATTTCCTCGTCCTCCATCCAGCTTGCGGTTGCTGGTGGAGGCAGCGGCCGGAGCTGCGCGCGTCTCCTGCTGCCGCTGCTGCTGCCGGTGCGCAAGACGTGGAGGAAAAGCCCAAGGCGGCCGTGCTGGACGTTCAGGTAAGGAGATTAGACCCTGAGCGAGTCTAATAGGCGAGCTTCTCGGGTTTGGCTGGGATGTCCGTCGTAGGTCGCAGTTCGCATCGGGCCCCTTCGCGGCCATAACTTTCGGTTTTCTTATGGTGGTCGCTGAGCTTTGCGTTTTCAGAGATGCAATGGCACATGACCGCTCCGACGCCTCGTTTGCTGTGGCAGCTGACAGCGCCGCCCGGTGCGTGCCTTCTCAGCAGCAGGGTCTGGCCTGAAGGCTCCACGGTTGCCTCGCCACCTCCAGGCGGCAGGTGGAGGGGATTGAATCTCCAGGTGGGCGGGGACGCGGTTGAGGATGATGATGGTGATAATAATAATAATAATAAATGAATAAAAATCAAGAAGGCCGTGCATGAAGCTTGCAAGCTTCAGACTGGCAGGAGCCGGTTGCAAATTGTAGCATGGACATTGGGGAGGATTGGAGTTTTTTTTGCTACCCTCTTTCCCAATTAACCCCCATCTCCAGGTCCCACCTCCCCATGACATCACCCGGGGCTGCCCCTAGGTCTCAGGTTTGGCCCCTGCAATCTCAGGGTCTGGGATGCTCCTGACCTGGCTACCTGTTCAGTGGAGTGCGGCTTATCTCCAAGCAGGTGTGTGTACAGAATTACAGAGTAGGCTCGCTCCTTCTGCATCCGGCTTCAAAACCGAGCTGTGCTGATCTTCTTCCCTGTGCCAACGCAGCACCCCTCTCCTCCCTACACCCTCTGGGCATTCTTTCTCCAAAGGTTATTGAGGTGTGTACAACGCAGAGGGCCAGTCCAGCCATAAGAAGGACCCTTCTGGATCAGGCCAAAGGTCCATCTAGTCCAGCATTCTGTTCTCACAGTGGCCAAGCAGATGCCCATGGGGAGCCCAAAGCAGGAGCCCACAGATAGATTTGATTCCATTTCACAGAGTCATCAAATTGTAGAGTTGGAAGGGACCCCAATGATCATCTGATCCAACCCCCTGCAATGCAGGAATCTCAGCTAGATCAGTAATGACAGGTGGCCATCCAATTTCTGCTTAAAAACATTCAAGGAAGGAAAGTCCACCTTCCACTGTCTAACAGCTCTTACAGTCAGAACGTTCCTCCTGATGTTGAGTCAGAATCTGATTTCTCGTTACTTGAATCCATTGGTTCCCCTCTCCCCATTTTATCCTCTCAACAACCCTGTGAGGTAGCCTACAGGCCATGGAAAGTAGTGGATTGCTCAAGGTGACCCAGTGAATTTGTGACTAAGTGGGCACTTGAACCTTCTCCAATCCAATTCCAGTATTATTTTCAGGTCAGTTAAAGGCCTGAATCAAATGGGTATTAAATACAGTGTCAAAGTTTCCTGGTTAGAAAGGTGGAGCTCTCCGTCACTGGAGGTATTTAAACAAAGGCTTGATAACCAATCTTTCGAGGATCCTGGAATTGCAACCTGCATTATGGATTCTACACAGAGTAGATGGCTGAACAAAATGGTAGCCTGCAACATTTTCAGACCTCTTGCATTTGGGGTTCTGTTTATCATATACAGTGGTACCTTGGTTTAAGAACAGCTCAGTTTATGAACAACTTGGATTGAAAATTCTGCAAACCCGGAAGTAGGTGTTTTGGTTTGTGAACTTTGCCTTGGAAGCAGAACATGTTCTGCTTCCTGTTGAGCATGTTCCTTTTGTAAATTGAGTCCTCTGCTGCTATGAGAAAGCACGCCTTGGCTTAAGAATGCTTTGGTTTAAGAACGGACTTCCGGAACGGATTAAGTTCGTAAACCAAGGTACCACTGTATTTGTATTGTGCTAGTGCTACTATTGTGACCTACTTTTTATTATTTATTAAATTAATTGAATTTATTTAATTCCCCTACTGCCATTCATCCAAAGATCACAGGATGGTTTACAATATAAGAACACAAAAATACATGGTTGCTGGCATCTGCCTGTCTCGAGAGACAATGGGATGCACCTCCCGGGGTAAAGCCAAATCTTTGTGTTGGCAGCTCTGAAGTGACCTCCCTGGGGCGCAGGCCTGAGCAGCGTCTGGCCGATGCGGTCCACAGGAAAACAGAGCAAGAGTTTGGCAACAGCCTGGCTGCAGGAGTTGCTGGAAGGAGGCATATAAGGCACTGTCCAACTTTCACAGCAACAAACAGAAACAGTACCTCCACACACACACACACACACACACACACAGTTTAAAAGGCCATAGATTGCTTAATTAGCCAGAGGCCTGGGAGAATAGGAACATTTTTGCTTGACACCTAAAGAAATATAACGAAGGTCTCTCTGGGGAAAGCATTCCACAAGAGGGGGATCCTTGGGTCAGGCCATGGGGCAGTAGTGGGTCCCTACCTGCCAATTGAAGACCAGTGAACTAGATGAACTCCACTTATCGTTTCAGCTCTAGAATTATATGGTTGCCCTGTATGACCAAAAATAAGGCTGCAAATCTTAAATGCACTTAAATGCCCATGGATTTCTGTATGAATGTCTATGTGTCAGCACGCTTAGGACTGTGTTGTAAAGGTGGTAGCACACATTTATTAATTTATTGCATTTTGTTCTATGATTTTCTTGGGCTGCAATCCGATATGCAGTGCTATTTTTCTAGAAAAAGAGGTGCTGGAACTCCTCATGAACGCCTCCCTCCTTGTCTTAGAATGGCAATGGCGCCTACCTGAGAGGTGCCAGAACTGAGTTCCAGTGAGTTCCTGCTGAAATAAAAAAGCCCTGCCTATATATATATAAATTAGACTTGGTCTAATTTTAAAAAGTCGCCGTAAGTAGTCAGGCCAGACCTTGGGCAAGAGCAGTCTGATGACCTCCCCTGATAGTCTGTTGGGTGTGGAAAGAGAGGAAGGGGGGCCCTGAGAGAAGGGGGGGCAACCAGCGTCAGCATGCAGCGCTGTACAGCCTTGCCCTGCAAGGAGAGAGTCTCTTCCTTTAAATTCCTAGGAGTTTATCTCAGTGAAGACCTTACTTGGAAAATCAGTACAACCCAAGTGGTTAAGGAAGCCCAACAGAGACTCCATCTCCTCAGAGTATTGCAGAAGAACGATGTCAATCAACATCTGATGATCTCCTTCTACCGGTCCACAATAGAAAGTGTCCTTTCATACTGCATCACGGTGTGGTACGCTGGTTTGACATCATCTGACAGGAAGTGCCTACAGAGGGTGGTGAATACAGCACAAGATATTGTGGGCTGTCCCGTGAATCCACTGGATGAAATAGCGGAAGAACGTTGCCTCAGGAGCGTGAGGAAAATTCTCAGGGATGATTCACACCCTGGCTGGCACTTTCTGGATCTCCTGCCCTCGGTCAGAAGATATAGAAGCATGATTAGTCGCACCAACAGGCTAAAGAACAGCTTCTATCCATGGGCTGTTAGGCTGCTGAATGAAAAGATAACAACAGGGCAACTGACTTTTGGGTTTGGTGAGTGTGTGTCAGTAAACGCGGGGAATTAAGACTCAGAGAGCTGAGTGGGGGGGGTGCTTGTGTAATCTCGCTGTATACAAGTTGTACAAGTGACAATAAAGTACCGTATTTTTTGCTCTATAAGACTCACTTTTTCCCTCCTAAAAAGTAAGGGGAAATGTGTGTGCATCTTATGGGGTGAATGCAGGCTGCACAGCTATCCCAGAAGCCAGAACAGCAAGAGGGATTGCTGCTTTCGCTAGGCAGTGATCTCTCTTGCTGTTCTGGCTTCTGGGATTCAGATTTTTTTTTTCTTGCTTTCCTCCTCCAAAAACTAGGTGCGTCTTGTGGTCTGGTGCGTCTTATAGAGCGAAAAATACGGTATTTCAATTTCAATACCTGCCTACTCAAAAAGTAAGTCTCACTGGGTTCAGTGAGTCTTACTCCCAGGTTACGTATGTATGGGATTTTACCCTTAATCCTTTTGCATTACAAGCCACAGCCTTCAATGGTCGGCCTGAAGCAAGGGGCAGACTTCAAAGAAACTGGATCCGGCCTCCATGCTTGTGCTTCCTTCCCTCTCCCTTTGCCTTCCCAGCCATGAGCACGTCCGGTTCTCTCCTGTGGGCGGTCGACATCTTCGGCCGCGTCTACACGCTCTCCACCACCGGCCAGTACTGGGAACTCTGTAGAGATGGGGAGCTGGAGTTCAAGAGGGTTTCTGCTGTCAAGCAGTGCTGCTGGGGAATTGCGTGCGACCACCAGGTCTACGTTTACATCCACTCCAATGACGTCCCCATCCGGTACCAGGAAGAAACCTACGAGAATCAGGTATGCAAAAGAAAGGGCTGAGCCCACAATAGAAGCCGGCAGTTAAAGCTAAGAAGTGCCCCGCTGGATCGGACCCAAACCCTGTCTATTCCAGCATCCTGTGACCAGTCAGATGCCTCTGGGAAGCCCACAAGATTGAGGGCCATAAGCCTGTTGCTTCCCAGCAGAATTAGGTGGAGCCACCATGTAAATATTACTATCTTCAGTAAAGTAGGCTAGTTTCCACACACCCACTGTTACTCACGCTATTCTTCTCTGTCCTCTGTCCAAACAATGCATTATCAGAGTTCAAGGACACATTCCAGCCAGGCAGAAACATTCAAGTAGGGTCAGTGGGTCTGGAGGTGCCTGCCCTATATCTAACAGAGCTTCTCATTCATGCTTTGTTCCGTACAGTAACATCTGAGTGCAGAATGTGTTGGGTTTTAATTTGGCATTCCTTCAATGTTTTCCTGTTGTTGTTTTTTGTTGCAGTTTGTCTTTAAGTGCTATTTGAAAGTTTATCAGAAACCACAGGCGGCCTCGCGTAAATATGGTATCTATAGTGGGTTTCCTCCCCGGGTGTAGATCCACCCTTACATAATTTTGGAGTCTTCACTCAAGCTTTTACTTTTAAAGGCCTATTCAGTTTGTGCGCATATGTCCTGGAAATCTGTGGGCTGACTAATGGGGTACTTTTTATTTTTGTGTGTTATTTCTTAAATTTATATATTGATCTCGGGGTGGTTCACAAGATAAAAATTCAGGATAAAAGCACAAATACATAGTTAAAACAGAAACAAAGCAAAACAATACCCCCCCCCCAATTTAACAGGCTATAGAATATTAATCAGCCAATGGCCTGGTTGAAGAGGAATGTTTTCCCCTAGTGCCTAAAGATGTATAATGAAGGTGGCAGGCGAGCCTTCCTGGAGTATATCTTTGCATTCCACAAATGGGGAGCCAGTGCAAAAAAGGCCCAGTCTCGTGATGCCATCCTCCAGACCTCACATGGAGGAGGCACACAAAGGAGGACCTCACATGATGATTGCAGAATCCGGGTCGGTTTATATGGGGAGAGGCAGTCCTTGAAGTATTGCAGTCCTGAGCCGTTCAACTTGTTCAGCTGAACAAATGATTTCTTAATCGATTTAATCTGTTGAATATTGGAGCCCCAAAATGTACTCCCCAGGCAGAGGCAATCTAAGGTTACCAATGTGGGTCCTAAGTCAAACATCTGTGGCCCGCCAGATGTCGTTGGACTACAACTCCCATCGTCCATTAGCCGTTAGCCACACCAGCAGAGGACTATGGGATTTGTAGTCCAGCAATGCCTGGGGACCCAAGGTTAAGAGAGGACAAGAAGTGATCGTTTTCTTGTTCCCTCCCTGGCAGCGCTGGAATCCCGTGATTGGCTTCTGCGAGAAGTTATTGCCCAGTGACCGCTGGCAGTGGAGCGATGTGAGTGGGCTGAAGCATCAGATGCTCGAAAGCTTTGAGTTGCCGTCGCCTCACTGGGAATGGGAAGCTGACTGGTATGTGGATGAAAATTTTGGAGGGGACCCCACAGAGAAAGGGGTAGGTGCAAAATATCGAAAAGGGATCCACGTCCTCTTGCGAGGAGGGAGGGAGCAATGTTGAAGGGGAGGGGTTGCTATCTTGCTTCCAGAATACATTGCTGCATTCATACTTGCCACCCGGAGGGGGGGGGTGTTGAGCTGGGGTTGCTATTTGTAGTAGAAAGCAGGAACCACTAGGTCAAAGGCAGGGGCCTTCAGGGCGTCTCCAAAGACTAGGTTTGCCCGGGAACTGTGAGTGTACAAGCAAGCAGCCTTATGTTGACTCAGCAGTTGCACTGCTATACAGGCGCCTATTGGATAGTGTCTGTGATGTCACGGCAAGGTTGTGTCTCCTAGTACTACTTATTCCATTTTGGGAATATTATTGCTACCATTCCAGTTATCTTTTCTTGTAACCCTTCTGCACTCTTTTTATGCTGACATCAAATTAACAACTGATTAACCCTCCATTCGCTGGAATGGTGGGTGTTGGAATCCAACAGCGGCAGGAGGTCCTTAGATTTGGGTAGCAACAGATGACTCGTTAGCTTTAGTAGACAAATTTAATAAATAATAACAAAAGCTTCTTGTACCTGCAAATCTGTATTGACGTCAAGCAACCTTCATTATGGTGTTATTCTTCTTGCGATAGTTCTGTGCATTGCGGTTATGAATAGATAAAATGTGCAGAGTTTGTTAACTGTGGTTGTTTGGAAGTTGCACTGATTTCAGAGGGACTTGCTCCCTACGAAGTATAGTGAGTAGTCTGTCTCCACTGATTTGAGTGGGGTTTACGCCCAAGTGTAGGTGTAAAGGATTGTAAAGGTGTAAAGGTGTAGGTGTCTAGGATTGTAGCCTTAGAGGACAGGCCACAAAAATTGTGGGCATCATTGTGGCCACCGACATCACCTAGGAGGCCAACGAAAGGTCTCCGTAAATACCCTCTTCAAAATCTGCAATGCACAAGAGACTATTTAGACTCAGCTGCTGCTCAGTTCCCCTTTGCCCTGGCTGGGCCTATCCTATGTTGAAGATGTCATGCTACGTCAGCTGTTTTGTGACTGGCACCCACAGCACCGGGCTTTGACCCACCAGGCCAAAGCTATTGGCACCCTTTGCCTTAGAGGGATAGTATTGCTATTGCAGATGTTATTCTTTATAAGTGTTAGAAGCCCAGCTTCAACATCGGGCAGCCTCTCCCTAGCCCAGTTTATGTGCAAACCAGCACTCGTGGTTTGCCTGGCAGGCTCCTAGCAAACCATGGTTTGTTCTTACCAACATGGTTTGTCAGGAGACAGACAAACTGTAAGCAGTGGTTCACATGTAACGGCAAGTCAACCTCTAGTTTATTTCCTCTCTGGGCAGCACTGAAGTTAAGAGCAGTGGAGGAGCAAAGTGCAACTCACTTTAAACCCTAGTTTACTTTAACCTATTGTTTAAAACTAGGGCAGGGAACCTTTTTCAGAACAAAAGACGTGTGTTCCATTTTGGGCAATCTTCCCAGGGCCATGTGCAATCGCTGTGCAGGGTGAGGTGCAAAAGTTGGGCAATGGGTATAATTTTTTCCTTTGTACAGTATGCATTGACGTGCACACCCCTCTCTGTCCTCCGTCCAGGCAAGGAAGAGGAATGATCAGAGTTGAAGGGCAAATTCCAGCCAGGCAAAAAATACTCAAGGACAGTGCAAAGTCAAGCTAGTGAAGGCCTGGGGAGAAAGTGTAGGCTGGAGAGAGGGCCAGATAGCGAGACTTTGGAGGGCCACATGTGCAGCCCAAGCCTGAAGTTCCTAGCACCTGATTAAATGTGTCAAGAGAACCAGGCTAGGTTGATTAGTGGTTCTTATTAGTCTGGGCAGGCAATCAGATGGCAACATGCTTTAGCTGAGATTCCTACATTGCAGGGGATTGGACTAGATGACCCACGGGGTCCCTTCCAACTCTACAATTCTGTGATTATGTATTGGCGGATTAAAAGCTGCTTTATAAGAGCAGCATTGCTAATTTTGCCAGAGGTTGGTGCTTAGTTCGTGCCTAGAGTATATTGAGCTTTTTCTCTGGTAAACACAATACTTGACAAAAATATTTTTCTGACTGCTCTCTCCCCCTTCCTTCTTTTTCCTTTTTCAGGGCTGGACATACGCCATAGATTTCCCAGCCACCTATACCAAAGACAAGAGGTGGAATTCCTGTGTGCGACGGAGGCGGTGGATTCGGTACCGGAGATACAAGTCGCGAGATACATGGGCAAAGGTGTCTCTCCCCCTCCCCCCCCCACATCCATTTTTCAAATTTGCAATGTGTCTGGAGGTGGTCAGGGTTGGCTCAAGGCCTTTCGCAGTGGCTGTGCTGCACAACCTAAGATCTAACCCCAGATTCCTTGCAGCAGGGCCTTTTTAGTGGTGTCCACCTGATTGTGTTGATGCCGGGCAAAGGTGATTTTATTCTTTCAGGCTCTTGGGGGATGCTGTTTCCGGGTTTTTCCATTGCCTTCCATCTGGGTTGAGGCATTTACTGTTTTTGAAATGCCCTGCGAGTTTTGGCAGAAAGAATATATTTTTAAAATTTAACGTCGCAACCAGTGGGACTTGCAACAAGATATTTCGGTGTGGAGGGTTCCAGCAACTTCACCTCCAATCCATCCTTTCATTCCATTCACATCCATTACGTTTACCCCTGCATCCCATTGGCCGATTTTGTAGTGACATTCCCCCCCTCCCGGGAAGGATAGTTGTAATATTATTTACCGTATTTTTCGCTCTATAAGACGCACCAGACCATAAGACGCACCTAGTTTTTGGAGGAGGAAAACAAGAAAAACAATATTCTGAATTTCAGAAGCCAGAACAACAAGAGGGATCGCTGTGCAGCGAAAGCAGCGATCCCTCTTGCTGTTCTGGCTTCTGGGATAGCGGTGCAGCCTGCATTCGCTCCATAAGACGCACACACATTTCCCCTTACTTTTTAGGAGGGAAAAAGTGAGTCTTATAGGGCAAAAAATACGGTATATTATTTTTCAACCTTGGGACCCCATATGTTGTTAGGGGGGCATATCGTAACACCATCTGCAAGCAATTTCTAAATGAGCTGCTCTTAATAAGAAACAAGAAGTTCAGCTGGGAAGAATGTCGACTCTGGACCAACAGGAAAGTAATTCAAAGCGCGTTTTCTGCCCTTGCTGCTGTAGATTCCATCCCAACAGGATCCCAAACAGTTGCCGGATCCTTTCAATGATCTTTCCGTCGGAGGATGGGAGATTACAGACGAGCCAGTGGGAAGGTTGTCCGTCTGGGCCGTGTCTTTGCAAGGAAAGGTAACACCTATTTGCCTTCGGGATTCTTTCATATGGCAAAAGAGTGTTGGTCCATCCATCCATCAGCTGGTCTGCACCAGGAATGCAGAGGGCTCTAGCCAGTGGTGGTCCTTCTCAGTGTAGACCCATTGAAACTAATGAGCACAACTCATTTTAGGTTCATTAATTTCAGTGTGTCTTCTCTTGAGTTGGAGTAGTATTGGATACAATCTAGAACAGTTGTTTCCCAACCTTTGGGTCTCCCATTTGTTTTCGGACTACAATTCCCATCATCTCTGACCACTGCTCTTGCTAGCTAGGGATGATGGGAGTTGTAGTCCAAAAACAGCTGGAGAAACACTGTTCTAGAACCTTTTTCAACCCCAAGAGGTACATACCCATGAGGGCAACTTTGCAGAGGTAGCCTCTGGCAGGCAGGGGCAGGCAGAATACTTTAAATACGTTTTTGTTTTATTTTTTTTAAATTACAGGTGTTATTTGCCACTCTGGGCTCCTATTTGGGAGGAAGGGCACGGTGGAAATTTATATAAAATATAAAATTAAATAGACAAACATATAAAATCAACAGTTGCTGTTCCTGAAGGCTACACGTTTCCCCCTCACTTCAGGTCTGGTACAGGGAAGACGTCTGCCATCACAATCCGGAAGGTTCTTCGTGGTCTTTAATTGCTACCCCTGGCGAAGCCGTCCAGATCAGCTGCGGGCCGTACGACCTTCTCTGGGGAACTCTTTGGGAAGGGCAGGCGATCGTGAGGGAAGGGATTGACAGGAACAACCCTCAAGGTAAGCCCCATTTTGTAGGAATGTTCAGGGTGGCAGGAGAGGATATATTGTTTATTAATATCCTTCCTAACTTGCTCCAGCAAGTTCCTTTACTTAGCAGAGTTTACATTCTCCTTCTCACACACAGCAGAAAACTAGTTGCAAACTCGTGTGAGTTTCTTAAGACAATACACAATTCAAGCTGGCTTGTCCAGATTGAAATGTGTTCTCATATTTTCCTGGTAAGACCCCTTAAATCCCTCCTAAAAGAATAAAGACAGCACAGTCTTAAGGTAAAGGTAAAGGGACCCCTGACCATTAGGTCCAGTCATGACTGACTCTGGGGTTGCGGCGCTCATCTCGCTTTATTGGCCGAGGGAGCCGGCGTACAGCTTCCAGGTCATGTGGCCAGCATGACTAAGTTGCTTCTGGCGAACCAGAGCAGTGCACGGAAACACCGTTTACCTTCCCGCCGGAGCGGTACCTATTTATCTACTTGCACTTTGACGTGCTTTCGAACTGCTAGGTGGGCAGGAGCAGGGACCGAGCAATGGGAGCTCACCCCATCGCGGGGATTTGAACCGCCGACCTTCTGATCAGCAAGTCCTAGGCTCTGTGGTTGAACCCACAGAGCCACCCGCGTCCCAGCACAGTCTTATTCATAAGCAATAAAAAGAAAGTTTACTCACGATTTGGCAGAGCACACTGTGATCCCTGAAGGCAGGCTTAAGGCTTAAAGTTAAAAGCATATACAAACAGGTTTACCCCATATGTGGGTTGACTTAGTGACTGCAGTTAGCAGTCCGGGAAGTTCGCAGGACGAAAGGAAGATGGAAAATAGAGAGAGAGGCAGCATGCCTTGTCCTTTTACCGAGTCTGGAAAGGTCACGCCCACCCACTAGTCACATGCGAGGAAGGATGCTCCAGGCCAGGAGGAACAGGAAGTTTCAACTGGCTGGACCAAACATCCCTTTGCATGTGCACTCTAGCAAAACAAGGAATGTTGTATTTGTCTGCTCCCAGTTGTTATAAGAATTTTAAGGTCTTAGATATATAATATATGCTCATAAATGTACCAAACAAACACGTACATAAATATATAAATCACATGTCTGAAGCAGCACAGGAAGACAGTCCTGAAACCATTTTGACTCCCAAACTGACCAAATGTTTCTCTGCAAGGAGGGAGGAGGTGGGAAAAAAAACCTTCCTTGTTACAGGAATTTAGTAATCACCATTTCAAAGGAATGGGCAGACTACCAGGAAAGGCAATCAGATAAGGCATTATCAGATAACCTGGCAGACAGGAAAAACAACAGCATTCAAATTTCTGTTGTAGACCATCTTCTCCGTGATGTAGGTATGATGTTTGTGGGGGACGGTCTTGGGTTACACCCCTTCTGTGATTTATGTATGATGTATGGAGGGATGGTCTTGAGCTCCAGGGCAGGGAATTTAAAATGTCTATATAAGGGCAGGCACACCTTGGTTTTGTGTCCTCCTCCTCTCTCCTGTGTGTGAGGGGAGCACCCTCACAGCTTTAATAAAGATCAGGCGTACTAGCTGCTTTGCTTCTCAATATTCTCTGGTTGGCCTCTGTTATTTTTTCCTACCAATAGGGAACCCAAGTAAGGACTCTGTACGGGCTCTTGGATACCCCATAAGGGAAAAAGGGCAGATTTTGTATACAACACAGTGGATTACATCCCACACATTTGCGGTCTTGGGAGACTTTTGACGATGACCTTCAAGCGCTGAACTGTTTAGGATCAGGTGACTTAAAGGCTGTAGCAGCATTCGTTGCTCACCTGGCTTCCCAGCGCCACACATCTATCAGTTACCGGGAGGGTGAGGAGCCAATCAGGTGCTCCGTTGCTGCACATGAACCTTGCCGAGCTCCCTGTTGCCTCACCCTCTCGGTAACCGACAGCATCATGCGGCATTGGGACCCCAGGTGTGCAGAGCTGCTCCACCCATTGCTACTGTTTAAAGTGCCGCCTGCTTTTAAGTCCATAGCTTAAGATCTGCTTCAGAGACCCTGATTAGGTGCTCTCCTGCAAAGACAGTCTGCCTGGGGAACAAGGCCTTTTTCCTGGTGGCTTCACAGTTGTGGTATTTAATCCCATGTCAAGCGAGGCAGGCACCGTCCATCGCTGGCTCCAGAGAGGCCTTTAAAACCCACGGACTGAGGTGTAGAAACAATAGTTTGCTCTGGCTTTTGTGTGCTTAACTTATGATGGGTTATTGTTTCCTTTGTGCCAGCTTATTACTATGATTATGAAGGAGATATCTTTAAGTGGTTTTAATTTGCAGGTGTTTATTTTATTCTGTTAAGTTTATACAGTGGTACCTCGGGTTAAGTACTTAATTTGTTCCGGAGGTCCGTTCTTAACTTGAAACTGTTCTTAACCTGAAGCATCACTTTAGCTAATAGGGCCTCCTCCTGCCGCCACACCACCGGATCACGATTTCTGTTCTCATCCTGAAGCAAAGTTCTTAACCCGAGGTAATATTTCTGGGTTAGCAGAGTCTGTAACCTGAAGTGTATGTAACCTGAAGCGTATGTAACCCGAGGTACCACTGTATCCTGCCCTTCTTCCCAAAGGAGCACAAGGTTCACATTTTGTTGATGGTTTTATATGTATTTCGTATCCCTTGCTTTCCAAAGCGTGTTTTCCTTGAGGTCATAAATTTACAAAAAGTCAATAAAAGCATCATATTTTCCTTCTTGTTTGGAACTGAACTAGGGTTTCAAATTGTTCTCTTGCTTTTTCCTCTGACAGGAATTTCTTGGACGATTGTGGAGCCTCCGGTCGCAGAGAATGGAATCTTACATGTGTCAGTGGGTGTGAATGTTGTCTGGGCAGTTACCAAAGACCGAAAAGTAAGAAGCTTTGAGACACAATTGCGGTTTGAGGTTTCCTTTCATTTAGTGCTGGCTATGTTTCAAGTCCTCGTGACAGAAGAGAGGAATTGAAAACAACAGTTTAGGATAACAGTCAGCCACTCCCCATCACCCAGGGCAGTATCTTTGTACCTTAAAAAATTGTCCTGTCCCCTATTCCACTTTTAAAAAGACTGGGGGATCTTCATCATATGTTGCTGTGATTTATTAATCCAATTCCCTTGGTTTCCTGGGAAGAGGAAATAATTGTTAGAACACTCTGGCAATTCTGGCCCTTTGTGGGGAACACAACTCTCAGCACCCTTAACAAACAACAGTTCCCAGGATTTTGCGGGAAAGCCATGACTTTTTAAAGTGGTATGATACTCCCTTAGATGCGTAATGCAAATGGAGCCCGTTGCCATTTTCTGTGTAACCTATAAAGTAATTCAGGAATGTGAGTATCGCTACTCTGCATAATTTATTCCAGTTTCAGAATTGATTAGGGAGGGGAACGGAGTTGGGAGAGAAATCCGGAGCCACCAAGCAGTAATTTTGGATATTCTCCCCTCAGGTCTGGTTCAGAAGAGGTGTGAACTCTCACAATCCTTGCGGGACCAGCTGGATCGAGATGGTTGGCGAGATGGTGATGGTGAACGTCGGCTTGAATGACCAGGTGAGGCTCCCTTTAGGACAGGCATAGGCAAACTCCGTCCCTCCAGATGTTTGGGACTACAATTCCCACCACCCCTGACCACTGGTCCTGTTAGCTAGGGATGATGGGAATTGTAGTCCCAAACATCTGGAGAGCTGGAGTTTGCCTGTGCCTGCTTTAGAAGCAGCACAGCAGGTATCCAAGCAGGTCTGGAACATTAGCCCCACTAGAAGTTGAACCAGGCCTGCAAAAAGAAAAAAGAAAAAAACTTTGAACCCGTTCATAGGATTGGCTCTTCTGCAGCTGAACCGGGATGAGCAGAACCGTAGCTCACTGGCAGAACGCAAGCCTTGCATCTCAGGTTTAAAGGGTGAGACCGTAGGTGGTTGGATGTGTAGACGAAAACACGTCTTCAACGTAGTTTAGGGTTAAAATCTGTCAAGATTTTATTCAAAGCATTTGCTAAGGAGAGGTGCAGAGGTTTCTCTAGTCTGGTTTATTTTTATTTTATTTTTAATTATCTTTGCATTTTCTATTTTACATAAAGCAAATGAATTAAAAACATCGACTTATAATCCCGACGTACTTGTTACTTGAAATACATGTGCATATCATCTTTTTGGGTACCTGTCAACTCAAACATTTTTCTCAGCCTGAGTCTCCTGCTTTAATTACTGTGTGGTTTTAATGGGATCGTTTCACTGTGTATTTTAATTGTGGTTGTTTATATTTCAGTGTTCAAATGGGGCTGTTTTATTCCATGTTTTGGTTTTGTATTCTGATTATGGCTGCTTTGTTTTCATGCTCGCATTTTCATACCTGCAAACTGCTTTGAAGCTTATTTTGGTATTAGGCAGTATATAAATATATCAGATAAATAAATATTATTGTGTCAAATAATAAAGTTGCTCTTACTTGCTACAGCGCAAAGCCTGGGAGCCACTTCTTTTGTGATGTCAGCCGCAAGGAAGTTGAACATCTATTTTTCTTACTCTCACACACATTTCTGCTTTATCTTCTCTCTCTCTCTCGCTGTCTAGGTCTGGGGGATCAGCTGTGAGGACAGAGCCGTTTATTTCCGTCAAGGCGTCACCCCAAGTGAGCTGAGTGGGAAAACATGGAAAGCAATTGTTTGCAGCCGAGATAGTGACCGATCGCAGACTGGCAGCTCAACAAGTCTCCTCAGGTAACTTAGAAACCCTGAGAATGTGTTTTTAACAACAACAAAAACCATAATCTTCTACAACAGTGGTACCTCGGGTTACAGACACTTCAGGTTACAGACTCTGCTAACCCAGAAATAGTACCTCAGGTTAAGAACTTTGCTTCAGGATGAGAACAGAAATCACGCAGCGGCAGTGGGAGGCCCCATTAGCTAAAGTGGTACCTCAGGTTAAGAACGGACCTCCAGAACGAATTAAGCTCATAACCCAAGGTACCACTGTATATATAATTGGCTTGGCAAGCTTGATACTGAATGATAATGGGCTTGGATCTGCTGCAATCTCTTTCTCTTCACCCTTTCCCCAAGCGCTGGCTGTTTCTTCACGGACGACATCAAGGAACAAACCAACTCCATATTCCGAAGTGATGGAGACCTTCCGTCCGATATTGAGGCACCTCTGGTTCTGGAAAACGTTTGCCTGCCTGGGTGTGCGGCAGGTGACAACAAGCCCCAACAAACACCGGAATCGGACGCTGTGAATCTTGTCCCATCCCCTCTTGACGAAGCCAACCCTGCGGCGGATAAAGGGCTTGCGGATGTCCCAGAAGCGCCTGCCTTGGGTCCAGAGTCTCAACCCGCCGAATTGCAGTGGACAAACATTGACCTGAAGGAAGCCAAGAAGCCAGCTGCGGCCTCTGCAAGCGCCTCGGCTGAGGCATCCAGCCTGTCCTCTTTTGGCACGTTGTCCGTTGGCATAGAGGATCATTTGGAGGCTGACGAACATCCGTTGTGGGCCTGGGTCTGTGGCGGAGGCTGCTTTGTGGATTCACACAGCTCCCTCAAGTGGTTCACGGTGCAGTCAGGTGGGGGAGATTTCCAGTGTTTGAACCATCTCCATGTCCCCTTCTGAATGTGTACACTTCCCCTGTGGTCCTTCCTTCCCATTGATCCAGCCCTGTAAGGTCCCACTTTTAAATCTCTATCCTTTGGTCACCGACTTAACGTTGAGACACACCTAAGTTTCATGTGCGGCGGTGTCTGGTAAACCTGTGTCTGGCCTGTACTACTTAAGACGGCAGGTGGGAATTCACATGACTGAATGCTGTTCTGTACAAAATATTTCAGTATACAAGGAAAACTATCGAGATGTTAAAATAAAAAAATTCCTTCCAGTAGCACCTTAAAGACCAACTAAGTTAGTTCTTGGTATGAGCTTTCGTGTGCATGCACACTTCTTCAGAAATCTGAAGAAATCTGAAGAAGTGTGCATGCACACGAAAGCTCATACCAAGAACTAACTTAGTTGGTCTTTAAGGTGCTACTGGAAGGAATTTTTTTATTTTGACTATGGCAGACCAACACGGCTACCTATCTGTAACTAGAACTATCCAGATGTTGCTGGAGATGGATTCTAGGCAACCTTTTCCTGACCAGCTAGTGTGGTGTTCTTTTCTTTCCGTGAAGGAATATTGAACCCTCACAAGTGGCCTGAAGTTGTATACCGTATTTTTCACTCTATAGGGCACACCTAGTTATTTTTTTGGGGGGGGGATAAAGGGGGAACACACACCCCCCCGCTGAGCCCCAAAGAGTAAAGAAGCCATGACAGCGAGTGGGATGGATCCCGCTAGCTCTCTTGGCTTCGTTTTTAGCCTCGGGGCTGGGGCTGGGGCAGGGGAAGCCCGAGCTTCCCCCAACCCCAGCCCCTAGAACGTGTCCAGGAGCTTGCTGCTATCCGCAAGCCTTCAGAGCCCAGCGGGAACTCCCGCCGGGCTCCACAGGCTTGCAGATAGCTGCCCTAAGCCCGGGGCGTGCAGTGCCGCACTCCCTGGGCTTTGGGCTGCAAGCACCTATCCGCAAGCCTGCGGAGCCCGGCGGGAGTTCTCTCCGGGCTCCACAGGCTTGCGGATAGCTTCCTGAAGCCTGCATTCGCTCCATAGGACACACATTTCCCCTTCATTTTTAGAGGGGGGAAAGTGCGTCCTGTAGAGAGAAAAATACGGTAATCCAGACATGGGTCTGCTGTCTCATTCATTTATAAGAACTAGGCCTGAAGCCTGGACAAGTCTCCATGAGTAAGGCTGACCCCTTTCCCTCAGATTTGCAAGACTCCTGGCATTTGTGCGACTATCTCTTTGCTTTAAGTTAGCCTTCTCCAGAGTTGAGTCCCTTGATGGTGTTGGACTACAGCTCCCATCATCCCTGATATTTGAGCATGTTGGTAGGGGCTGATGGGAGTTGTAGTCCAGCAACATCTGGAGCTGGGGTCAGCCAACCTTTTCAGCAGGGGGCCGGTCCTCTGTCCCTCAGACCTTGTGGGGGGCCGGACTATTTTTTTTTTTGGGGGGGATGAACAAATTCCTGTGCCCCACAAGTAACCCAGAGATGCATTTTAAATAAAACCACACATTCTACTCATGTGAAAACATGCTGATTCCCAGACCGTCTGCAGGATTTAAAAGGTGATTGAGCCGGATCTGGGCCCTGGGCCTTAGTTTGCCTACCCATGATCTGGAGAGACAACACAGTGGCTTCTGATAAAACATAGTGCTATGTTTTTTCTCTTCTTCCTAGTAGCCTGTCTTGGAAACCTACCTCAAACTTTGGTACCAATCTTGGGCGATGAAGTCTGTGTGTGGCGGTGGGATGTACGAAGTTGCCTCACATCCATGCCAAACATATAAAGCACTTGGCTTCCCCTAGAGAATCCTGGGAACTGTAGTTTACCTCTCAGGTAGCTACAGTTCCTGGCACCTTTCACAAACTACAGTTCCCAGAAACCCATGTGCTTTAAATATGTGGTGTGGGACATAGGAAGCTGCCTTATACTGAGTCAGACTCGGTGGTCCATCTAGCTCCATACTGCCTACACTGTCAGGCAGCAGCTCTCCTGGGTTTTTGATAGGGAACATTGCCAGCTGTGCCTGGGCATTGAACCTGGGACCTCCTGCATGCAAGGCAGTTGCTCTAACATTGAGGTGCGCTCCTTCCCCAGGTAGAAGCAATTGCTTACCTGTCTAAGCCAGTGTTGTCTCTCCTGACTTCTGGTGGCTCTCTCAGGTCTCAGGCAGAAGTTTTCACATCACCAACTTCCTGGTCCTTTTTGAACCAAAAGTGACAGGGATTGAGGGACGCAGGTGGCGCTGTGGGTTAAACCACAGAGCCTAGGACCTGCCGATCAGAAGGTCGGCGGTTCAAATCCCCGCGACGGGATGAGCTCCTGTTGCTCGGTCCCTGCTCCTGCCAACCTAGCAGTTCAAAAGCACGTCAAAGTGTAAGTAGATAAATAGGTACCGCTCCGGCGGGAAGGTAAACGGCGTTTCCGTGCGCTGCTCTGTTTCGCCAGAAGCGGCTTAGTCATGCTGGCCACATGACCCGGAAGTTGTACGCTGGCTCCCTCGGCCAATAAAGCGAGATGAGCACCACAACCCCAGAGTCGGTCACGACTGGACCTAATGGTCAGGGGTCCCTTTACCTTTACCTGACAGGGCTTGAACTTTAGGCCTTCTGGTTGTTCTGTTGCCTAGTCCTTAATTATGTGCTCCTCCTTTTCTGCCATAGCCTTATCCTCTTCCGGGCAGTCCCTCTCTCTCTCCATCACCCCGGCACAGACTGCCGTGTGGCGGAAGCAGATCTTTCAGCAGCTCACGGAAAGGACTCGGCGGGAGGTGGAGAACTTCCGACACTACGAACAGGCTGTCGAGCAGGTAAGCGTGGAGAGAGGCTGCCATCTTTTCCTGCATTTTGACTTTCAAAATGAGCAAGCTGAGGGACTCTGAAGGACCTCGGAGATGAGCTGAAAACTCTCCAAACTACATTTTTCATGCAGTTTTGACATTACAGTGGTACCTCTGGATACGAACGGGATCCGTTCCAGAGCCCCATTCGCATCCTGAAGTAAACGTAACACGCGACTGCGCGTGCGCGGGTCGCATTTCGCCGCTTCCGCGCATGATTGTGATGTCATTTTGAGTGTCTGCGCATGCGTGAGCAGCAAAACCCAGAAGTAACGAGTTCCGTTACTTCCGGGTCGCCGCAGAGCGCAACCCGAAAACGCTTAACCGGAAGCGTATTCATCCTGAGGTATGACTGTAATAGTACAGTGGTACCTCAGGTTACAGATGCTTCTGGTTACAGACTCTGCTAACCCAGAAATAGTACCTCGGGTTAAGAACTTTGCTTCAGGATTAGAACAGAAATCGTGCGGTGGCAGCGGGAGGCCCCATTAACTAAAGTGGTACCTCGGGTTAAGAACAGTTTCAGGTTAAGAATGGACCTCCAAAATTAATTAAGTTCTTAACCCTGAGGTGCCACTGTAGTAAACATGACTATACCACTATACCTCTGTTATGGGGGCATGTCTTGGAGGAGGGGAGAAGCAGGCTGAAGTCTCTTTAGAGTCAGAAAAAAATTGATTGGAGGCCTCATGAGGTTCTAGGACCTATGTGTTTGCCACCCCTACATACAGAGTGAGACCGGGGGGGGGGGGGAATCAAGTTCCATGCCTCAAGATGCTTACAACCTACAATTCTGACAATGGGTGCGCCTAAAGGAATTTGACCTGTCTAACCTACTTTTAAAGTTGTGTAAGTCTTATCACTATCACCACATCCTGTGGCAAGAAATTCCATCGTTCAAGAACATAAATAAGTACTTTTGTCTGGAACCTTCCACCCAGCAGCTTCGCTGGATGGCCCCAGCAGGAGGGGGAAAAAATCTCTGTCTGCTTTCTCTGCACAACCACCATAGTATAACCTTCTGCCCGCTACTGAGTGACATTTTAATGTATTTTTAATCTTTGTTGGAAGCCGCCCAGAGTGGCTGGGTACAAATAATAAATTATTATTATTATTATTATTATTATTATTATTATTATTATTACTGTCTGTAGTAGAGAGGAGGAGCCATGGAGGGAAGGGGGGCGGAGGTGTTTGGCCCCCTTGTGGCTTCTGCACCTAAATGCTGCCGTTGGGTTTTATTGCATTGCACTGCCTTTTATTGTTTTCATTTCATTTCATTTTATTTTTGCCTCTCTAGTCTGTCTGGGTCAAAACTGGAACCTTGCAGTGGTGGAGAAGCTGGAAGCCTTACAGGTGGGTTGATGTGCGGGTGGCCCTTGAGCAGTTCACCGGGAACGACGGCGCACGGGACAGCATCCTCTTCATCTATTACATGCACTACGAGGAGAAAAAGGTACTGGCGCGCGGCTATATTTTCTCTAGAGAAGCCACACCGAGCTCTCTGCACCGTGTCCGTATTTTATGCACTGATTTGCTTTGTAAACTTATAACGTGATGTGAGATGGATTTCCCACCCACCCCAGAAAACTTTTCAGTACTCTACGTTTCTGTGAAAATGTCCGAAAAATGCGTTGTTTGCTTCATATAATTAATGAGCAGCATAATAAGCAGATGCAATACCATTCAAATGGGTCGATTGCCAAATTCTTAATTTCTCCTCCAGGAAGCATTCACGCCTATATAACATATATATGATTATCTCTTCCATTGTGCTAAAATTAGCATTTAGCATTTTTAAGTACATTTGTACCTTGGAAGCTGAACGGAATCCGTTCCGGAAGTCCGTTCGACTTCCAAAACGTTCGGAAACCAAAGCGTGGCTTCTGATTGCTGCTGCAGCCAATCGGAAGTCCCGTCAGACATTCGGCTTCCGAAAAAAGTTCAGAAACCGGAACACTCGCTTCCAGTTTGCGGTCTTTTGGGAGCCGAAACGTTTGGCAACTAAGCTATTCGAAATCCAAGGTACGACTGTATATGGCAAAACTGTTTGGAGAGAGGAGGATACTTTTATTTCTAATTATCCAAATACATGTTGGAGTACAAGGCACCATCTTAGATGATGGCCTCGTATGTGAGGAACGTGGGAATGTGCCTTATACTGGCAGATTCCTGACCATAGGCCCATCTAGTTCAGTATTGTCTACACTGGCAGGCAGTGGCTCCCCAAGATTCCAGACTGCAGACTTTTCCAACCCTACCTAGAGATGCCGGGGATTGAACCTGGGACCTTCTGCATGCAGAGCAGGTGTTCTACCACTGAGCTAGGACCCTTCACCCAGTGCTTTCCACCAGATTCTTTAAAAATTCCCAGATTCGGTTATCAAATGTGCTCCTCAGTTTAAAAAAGCATGTATTTTGTGTGTTTTCCCAGTACATCCATGTGTTCCTCAATGAAGTCACCATCCTGGTTGAGATCCTGAACGAGGCCAAACATTCCTTCGCTCTGTATACGCCGGAAAAAACAAAGCAGCGTTGGCCCATCCGACTAGCGGCTGCCACCGAACAGGAGATGCACGACTGGGTGAGTTCAAAGACCAAATGCATGCTGAAATCAACAGGGCATGTTTTGAAATTCAGCCCTTGTGTATCAGATTCGAATATTGCTTTAAAAAAAAAAATGCACTATACATTTAAAGCAGTATGATACCACTTTATCACTCATGGCTTCCCTCAGAGAATCCCAAGAAACGTAGTTCAGTGAGGCTGTTGAGAGGTGTTTAGACCTTTCGTTCCCACAATTCCCAGAGTTCTCTGGGGAAAGGGATAGACCAGCGGTTCTCAACCTGTGGGTTCCCACATGTTGTTGGACTACAACTCCCATCACCCCTGAACTCTGGCCTTGCTAGCTAGGGGTGATGGGAGTTGTAGTTCAACAACATCTGGGGCCCCACAGGTTGAGAAAGGCTGGGATAGACTGTTAAATCATTCTGAGAATTTTACAGTTCCCAGTAGTTTAGCTTTCCATCCCTCTTCCCCAGGAAACTCTGGGAATTGTGGCTCTGTGAGGGGGAATAGGGGGTCTCCTAACAACTCACAGCACCCTTAGCAAACTACAATTCCCATGATCCTTTAGGCAAAGCCATGACTGATAACATAGTAGGATGCTTTAAATCAGGGGTGTCCCAACTTCCAAGAGACTGCGATCGACTCCCACTAGAAATAAACTGGCAGTGATCTACCCATTTTATTGACCAGAGTTGTTGAGCTTCTTCCGGTTGGACAGGCCTGCTTTAATTGCATAGTGTCATCTCTTGATTCGTATTTTAAAGGAGCTGCAATGCTCAAACTGCTCGTGTTCCCCGTGACTAAATGTGTCCTCCTGTCGTGCCTCCCAGCTGGCTCTCCTGAGCATGTCCTGCTGCGAAAGCCGGCAGATCCAGGGGCCCCCCTCCCATCAGGCCATCTGGTCCGTGACCTGCAAAGGGGACATCTTCGCTAGTGAGCCAAGTCCCGACATGGAGGCAGCGACACACCCAACACCGTGTGACCAAATGTAAGAAAGCTTTAATAAGTCTCCCTTGCTAATGGATTATATGTGTGGCTGCAAATTTGCCCTTTTTTTGCCGGGTTGGGGGGGGGGGGAATCAAACACATGGCAAATTTTGATTGACCGGCAGAGGACAGGCCTGAACCTGTTCCAACAAACTCAGAGGTCTCTACTGGGGTTGTTTCCTAGCCAATTTAAGGGCTCTCTCACTCTCCTTAGCCTATCTTACAGGGTTGTTTTACAGCTATTGAGGGAGCCAGGTGTGCGTCCCCGAACTCGTTGGAGGAGGGATGGGCTAAAATTGCAAGAATAAAATAAAATAAATGTTCATTTATAGAATAGGTGGATTGGTTTCAGTGGTTCTCAACCTTTGGGTCCCCAGATGTTGTTGCACTACAACTCCCATCATCCCTCAGCTCAGGCCTTGCTAGCTAGGGGTGATGAGAGTTGTAGTCCAACAGCATCTGGGGACCCACAGGTTGAGAAAGGCTGGTTTAGATGGTTCTGTATCCTGGGGGAATGCTGAGCAGTTGTTGTTGTTTTTTGTCCTGCAGGTTCTGGCGCCAGATAGGTGGACATCTCCGAATGATTGAATGCAACAGCCGCGGCATAGTCTGGGGCGTGGGGTACGACCACACCGCCTGGGTTTACACCGGTGGCTATGGAGGAAGTTTCTTCTCAGGTAAGAAATATATTTTCATTTTCATCTCTGTACTTGCAGGGGGGCCCTAGATGGCGCCCCTGGGTGGGACATCCCACCTGCCAATGACCTGGCATTATAATTGACAGGTGGGATATCTTGCTATATAATAATATCTCTATGACTGCCATCACGCTGGCGACCAAGTGCACATGCGCAGCAACCCAGTGTTTCCTCCTGTTGTGCCTCCCAATTCAGGAATCTCTACTAGATCATACATGACAGAGGGCCATCCAATTTCTGCTGATAAACCTCCAAGGGAGGTGCAACTCTTAGTGTTGGAAAGTTCTTCTGACGTTTAGTCAGAATCTCCTTTCTTGGAGCTTGGAGCCATTGTTTTGGGTCGTACCCTCCTGAAAACAGTCTTGCTCCATCCTACATGGGACAGCCCTTGAAATATTTGAAGATGGCTATCATAGCTCGTCTCGATCTGCACTTTTCCAAGCTAAACATACCCAATTCCCACAACCGTTCCTCATAAGGCTTGGTTTCCAGACCCTTTATGAATCGCTTCCCATAAGATCTCACAGTAAAGGTAAAGGACCCCTGACAGTTAAGTCCAGTCGCGGACGACTCTGGGGTTGCGGCACTCATCTTACTTTACAGGCCGAGGGAGCTGGCGTTTGTCCACAGACAGTTTTTCTGGGTCATGTGGTCAGCATGACTAAGCCACTTCTGGTGAAACCAGAGCAGCGCACAGAAACGCTGTTTGGCTTCCCACTGGAGCGGTACCTATTTATCTACCTGCACTTTGACAGCAATTAGAACAATTCCATATGTAGAAACAATTTCAAATCTAATACAGATACAGACTGGTATTATACACAGTATTATATTTTTTGTGTGTGTATTTATAGACACATACATGCATATACATTCATACACATTCCTGTATATATTAATTTAGGGAAGGATATCAATATTTAAAATGGGAAATGGACGTACAATATTAGGGTGTGATTAATGGTCTGGGTCTTGTAGGTCTAGCAAGCAGCGCAGATAACATTTACTCGCAGTCGGATGTGAAGTGTGTCTACATTTATGAGAATCAGCGGTGGAATCCTGTCACTGGATACAGCAGCAGGTACAGTGTGCCAAGGGGCAAACTTCAGAGTGACTCTCTTGGGGCACGTCCATTGGAGTCTACTGGTCTTACTTGGCTGACTCTATTCGTTTTTTTAGTTGTCGTTTTTAACAGCAAGCAAGCAACCATTTCCATTTGCTCTGCCAACTAGCATCAAAACCTGGTTTTGATTCTGGATTGCAGTCCTTGCAAGATGACTTGCCCATATCTGTGTGCCTTGAACATTTCAAATAATAATAATAATTTTTATTTTATTTTATTTATACATACATCGCCCATCTGGCTGGGTTTCCCCAGCCACTCTGGGCGACTCCGAACAGTATATTAAAAGCACACTAAAACATCAAACATTAAAAGCTTCCCGAAAGAGGGCTGCCTTCAGGTGTCTTCTAAAAGTCAGATAGTTGTTTATTTCCTTGACATCTGATGGGAGGGCGTTCTACAGGGTGGGCGTCACTCCTGAGAAGGCCCTCAGTGCTGGACCTCAGTGTCCGGGCTGAACGATGGGGGTGGAGATGCTCCTTCAGGTATACTGGGCCAAAGCCATTTAGGTCTTTAAAGGTCAACACCAACACTTTGAATTGTTCTTGTAAATGTACTGGGAGCCAATGTAGGTCTTTCAGGACCTTTCGAATTCTTAGGTCTGATAGTTCACCAAGCTTGGGAGGCCTAGGAAGTTCTCTGCATTGGGTAAATACTAGATTTCACCACTTGAGGGTGTATTTGCCCAAAACTTTTAGCATGGGTGCCAGGACCAGGTGGTTGGGTAGAAGAAAGCATGCCTAGGACTCGCTTTGTGGAAACTGCACGGCTCGATTTTGTTGTCAAAACAAACAAATCTTCTGCTTATATATTTGTCAAGAAATGTAACTTCTGAATGAGAAAAATCTGCCTATTGATTTGATGTATTTATATCTTGCCTTTCTCCCAAGTTGGGATTCAAGGTGGCTTAGCAACACTTTTAAGACATCATTATAAAATACACGGTAATAGAAACTGGTTAAAAACGGTATCTAAAATACAATAAAACACATTTAGAAGAGGCATTAACACCAACAAAGTTGATGGACTATGCCGCAATGGCAAAATTAACTGGGAAGCTCAGGAATCAAGAAGACAAGAAATTTAAAAAGAATGGGAAATGTTTATACTGTATATACAAAATCATTGTAAACAGGTCAAAACATTAGCAGGATTTTAAATACACTTGTAACAATGTATAGATAACTTGGGAAGATGAAAATTTAGAGAAGTACTGATATGCAGTTGAAAATAGAATTAAAAGGAACCATGGAAGGGATGTGGGGGGAGTCAGGAGATTCAGAGTAATCTCAATATTTGGATTTCGTACTGCTTTATGTTGTATGTTTATACCCTTGAAAATCAATAAAAAAGATTATTTGTTTTTTAAAAAACCACCAACATAATCTGTGCCTAGTTGTCAAAGGATAGGAAGGTCTTAGACTGCTGGCAGAAGGATGATAATAATCATAATAATTTATTACTTATTCCCCGCCCATCTGGCTGGGCCTCCCAGACTCTCTGGGCGGCTTCCAGCAGAATATTAAAAACACAATAAAACATCAAAGAGAGCGAGGGAGCCAGTCCAACCTCTTTTGGGAGGGAATTCCACAATCTTGGGGCAGCCACCGAAAAGGCTCTGTCTCATGTCACCACCAACTGTGCCTCTGATGTTGATGAGAACGAGAGAAGGTGGGCTTGGAACTATGTTTCGTGCAAGAACTCTCATCGGTGACCTTGAAATTGACCACAGCTTCCTTCATTTTCCTGGATTCCAGCTCTGAAAATCACACTGGGAAATAGCAGAGGAGCAGAAGGGAGCCGAGAAGCTCAAGCACGGCTAAACCATGTTACACATGGACCCAACTCAGCAGAGTCTCAAAGGCTGCTCCCTAATACAGTCATACCTCATGTTGCATCCGCTTCATGTTGTGTCTTTTCACGTTACATCCCGCAGCAACCCGGAAGTACCGGAACGGGTTACTTCCGGGTTTTGCCGCATGCACAGAAGCGTTAAATTGCGCCGTGCGCCTGCACAGATACAGCGCTTTGAGTTGCGGGCATTTCATGTTACGGACGGGCCCCCAGAACGGATCCCAGCCGTAAAACGAGGTACCACTGTACTCTGTTATGGAAGGAGGGCATTTTTAAAATAATAATAATAATATCTTTATTGTCATTGCCCCCTTCGGGGACAACGAAATTACTTGACTGCTCCATAAAAACACTAATTAAACAATACAGTATAATACAGCAAGGGAGATTAGATGACTTTCAAAGTCCGGGCTTCCCATTCAGGGCCGAGATCGCTCTGGGGAAGAAGCTGTTCTTAAGACGGCTCGTTCTTGTCTTCATCGTCCTGTATCTCCGTCCTGACGGCAAGAGCTCGAAGAGACAGTGACCAGGATGCGATGGATCTTTTACTATGTCCAGTGCCTTCCTATGGCACCTTGTGGCATAAATCTGCTCTAAGGTGGAGAGTGGGCAGCCAACAATGCTCTCTGCTGCCTTAACAACCCTGCACAACCCCATCCTGTCCTGGGTAGTACAGCTTCCGTACCACACACATAAGCCATAAGTGAGCACGCTCTCAATGGCACAGTGATAGAAGGCAAGCAGCAGTTTCTGCGGAAGATGGTTTTTCCTTAGTTTTTCTGGTGTGAAGTGGTTTCTTTTAGGCTGCAACACACAGGACTGAACTCCACTGAACAGAGTGGGACTTAACTAACTGAAGATCAGGCACTGAGTGTCCTGTGTGTGTTTTGTCTTACAGGGGCCTCCCGACAGATCGGTATATGTGGAGCGATGCCTCCGGCTTGCAGGAGTGTACAAAGACCAACACCAAGCCCCCGTCGCCACAATGGTCTTGGGTAAGCGGACTGGACCTTTCCGGACATTGCCCTGTTGCAAGGATGAACTGACTTGCAGCAATAGATTTCCTAGAGTTGGATCCCCCCCTGTCCCAGCTAGGTGCCTTTGGACAAGTCACAAGCCTGTACACCATGTACAGAGACAGATGATTGATTCACCTATCTCAATATTGTCTACACTGACTGGTAGCAGCTCTCCAGGGCTTTGGGCAGCGTAGTCTCTCCCTTCCATATTGGGCGATGCTGGGGATTGAACCCGGGACTTCCTGCATGCGAGGCAGATTCTGTACCACTGAGCTACAGCCATTCCGTGGAAGAAAGGTTCATAGAACCATAGAATTTTAGAGCTGGAAGGGACCCCGAGTCATCTAGTCCAAACCTCCGTGATGCAGGAATCTCAGCTATAGCATCCATGAGAGATGGTCATCCAACCTCTGCTTAAAAATCTCCAAGGAAGGAGATTTCCCCCACCTCTTTGTGAGAGTCTGTTCCACTGTCGAACAGCTCTTACTGATATTTCGTTGGACTCTCCTTTCTTGTAACTTGAATCCATTAGTTCGGGTCCCACCGCTCTATTTGCTGCCTACTCCAGTTTCGAAAAGGATATCGGAAAATCCTGTGTGATAACTAGTTTTTCCCTGAACTAGTTTTTTTCTGTTTTGCACCGGGAGTTTTTCGTTTGGGGGTGTATGGATAGGATGAGAACCCTTGACTGCTGGTGTAGAACTGCCTTGGCCCACCCACTTGCCTGTTCCCACCTCCCATTTTTTTATTTCCCACAATTCCCCCAAAGGGCCCAATCATAGCTTTGCTCCAGGTCATTGTGGTGACTTTAACCTGGATGAGTGGCTTCCCAGACCCAACTGCTGCTACTGGAGGAAGCCACCAGGGGGCACCCTGCTAGAGCTAGAGCTTTCTCAAAATTTATGTTGCTGGTCCTGGATAGGGATCAGATTTCTTCTCTTTCTCCTTCTGAAGTCTTGACTCTCTCTCCACTCAATCCAGGTTTCTGACTGGTACATCGATTTTAGCGTTTCGGGTGGCACTGATCGGGAAGGGTGGCAATACGCAGCTGACTTTCCAGCGTAAGGCTTATTGTTTTCTTTGCTACTGCTAAAGGGTTTGGCTTGCATAAGTTACCCCCCCTGTATCTGTTTATGAAGTCTTAAGAATGGCAACAGGAAGAGAAGCTTTTGAGAAAAAACACAGGGGGGAAATATTAGACTGTAATCCATCCAAGGTTACTTCCACACCATACATCTAAGGAGTTCTTGTTAGACCTCTGTTGCCCTCACAGAGCAATAGTTCTCAGAGTGGTTTAACAATCTAATCCCTCTTCAGAGGGAACTCGTGAAATTAAAGGCCTGTGAAGGGGAATAAGGGTCACCTAAGAACTCTCAGCACTCTTAACAAACTACAGCTCCCAGAATTCTTCAGGGGAAGCCATGACTGCTTAAAGCAGTATCATAGTGCTTCAAATGTACAGTATGAATGTGGCCCAAGATTCTCGTTTCTGCATTTATTGGGTTAAAATTTATTTTTACCTAACGTTCAGGTGGGGCCCGCTGCTGTCTGGGCACTGGCATTTTCATTTCCCACGATGCCCTCCACACAGTGTTGCTCCAGGGGATTGCGGGAAATTAAAATGGCGCCTCCAAGAATGGCTGTCCACAGGAAGCATTCCAGTGGTGGGAGAATTAAAAAGCTAAATGGAGAAGATTGGTGCTTGTACGTTTTGCCTCATAGCTCAGGTTCTACAAATGCTAAAATCTTGCTTTTAAAAAAATTAAAGATGGGAATTAGTGGATTATGGATAATCTTTGGGGGGGGGGGGTGAACAGCCCCCTCACTCTCTAGACACCCGTATGTCCAAGTAGCCCAGCACTGATTACAGCACATCCGCTGCTGCTGCCACCAGATTAATCCCACCAAGGCCTCCTTCGAATCTGGAGCTGGACCTCACTGCAGGGTTGTTGTGAAGAGGAAAGGGACCACACTTGAGTACCTTGGAGGGAAATGGGGAGGATCAAAGTAAATTCAAAATCTGGTGCTCTTTGTCCCTGTATCAGTTTATGTTACCAACAGCAAGAAGATATGAATTTGTTTCATTACTCATGTCCCATTAGACTGTACAGAACTCCATAAGCTCCATTTATACAAAAAATAAATCTGGCACCGGGGTGTTTCTTTGCTCTTTAGCAAAAGTTCACTCGTGACAAGTGGCTAACCCCCAACATGGGAGCCTGGTTGGCCCAACAAGCCACCCTTTGTCTGAGAGGAGCGAAGGGCCAGGACCTCTTTATCTTTTTGCCGGTGGACAGCATTAAAAAACAGTGCGTCTCTCCTTCCTGCAGGTCTTATCACGGGCACAAGACAATGAAGGACTTTGTGCGGCGAAGGCGCTGGGCCAGGTAAAGCACATCACACTCAAAAATAGTTTAGTACCTCTCAGGTATATTGCAGGAGGGGGAAAGAATTTTCCCTTCCTTTGCACGTACATTGGCCTGCTTCCCTTACCACACACTTTTTTGATTTTAAAAATCTGATTCTATTCTATACTGCTTTTAGTTAACGGCCTTACTACGGAGTCATTGGCAGCTGTTAAAGGATGGTTCATAAGAATCTACGAATAGCCCTGCCATCCTGTTCTCACAGTGACCGACCAGATCAGGGGTCGGCAAGGCTTACCAGGCATGGGCTGGATCACTCCCGCAGAGATCCTCCGTGGGCCGGACTGGCGCAGCGCGATGCCAGAAGTCGCGTCTGCGCATGTCCACGGTGCAGGAATCGCTTCTGTGCATGCCCAGATGCCGAAATTGCGCCTGCGCAGAAGCAATTTCCAGCGTCTGGGCATGTGCAGAAGCAATTTCCAGAGCCGCAGAAGAGAATACCTGCGCCGCGCTGTGCCGGTTTAGCACAGCGCATGGGGACTTACCAAGCGGGCAGTTCGTGGGCCAGTTAAACAGCTTCCGTGGGCTGCTTCTGGCCCATGGGCCTTAAGTTGCTGACCCCTGGACCAGATGCTTATGGGAAGCTTGCAAACTGGATGCAATGAGTGCGCAACAGCACTCCTGCCCCACTTGCAATTCCCAACAACTCCTATTCAGAGTTATAATGGTGAATACACAATCTCCCTGATCTCTCTGGTCTTGGTGAGTTTCAGTATGAACGGACCCCCAGCCCCTGACTAGTGCAAGGATTGGGGCCATCACTCGCCACCGACCTGGCGAAATGCAGCTGGCCATAGAAGGCTTTTAAAGTCAACACCAACACGTTGAATTGTGCTTGGATACGTACTAGGAGCCAGTGTACAGTGGTGCCCCGCAAGACGAATGCCTCGCAAGACGGAAAACTCGCTAGACGAAAGAGTTTTCCATTTTGGAGGTGCTTCGCAAAACGAATTTCCTATGGGCTTGCTTCGCAAGACGACAATGTCTTGCGAGTTCCTGCTGGTGTTTTTTTCCTCCCCCCCCCTTTTTCTAAGCCGCTAAGCCGCTTATCAGCTGATCCGATCAGCAGATAAGCCGCTAAAAGCCGCTAATAGCGCTAATCCGCTAATCCTTCAATGGGCTTGCTTCGCAAGACGAAAAAACCGCTAGACGAAGAGAATCACAGAACGGATTCTTTTCGTCTTGCGAGGCACCACTGTAGATCCTTCTGGACCGGCCGTCCAATCTCCACTCACCCCCCCCCCCCAATAAAGCAAAGCAAATGTAGGAGGAACGAGTTGGGTAGTTTTTTTATTTCCATGCCAAGCTGGAAGGTGTCAGTGCCCTGACCCTTCTCTTTGCCCTTTGATCTCCCGACCCCCACACAACAGTGCCCTTATTAGCTTGGCTTTCTAAGTATCTTCTTGTGCTGAACTGCTGTTCACCCAGGCCCAACGTTGCATCATGCTCATTTGGCTAATCGGTAAAACACACACGCCTTCGTTAGCTTCTGTAAACCTACAACTTGAATTGCTGCCCACTGCAGTTTTTTGCCTCCCGTTGGCTGCAGGTTCAGGTTTTTCTGGGCCCTGAAGCGCCAGTTCCTGGTGCTTTGCAAGGCCCCCTCGGGTCTCAAACCGTTGTATATCCTGCAGCTGCAGATGGGGAAAAGAAGGGGTTGTTTGGCCCTCAAAGTTCAGCCACGTTCCCCACCGCAATTCCCTGCGTCAGGTTTTGAAAGTGTTTGCACCCTGCCACCCACAATCCTTCTCACAGTGCTTCATAGCATCATAAATGTTCATGCATTTGTAAGAAATTGATCTTCAGTATTGTCTGCTCTGGCTGGCAGCAGTCCCAATAATTTCAGGCAGAGAGTCTCTCCCAGAGCTACCTGGGGATTGAACCTTGGACACCTCCTTTCTCTCTCCCTTGCCTTTCCAGGAAATGCAGATATGTCACCAGTGGTCCTTGGCTGGAAGTCCCCCCAATAGCCCTGTGGGACGTTTCCATCATTCCTGAATCTCTGGCTGCTGAGGACGAGTTTGTGGCTCTCTGGGCTATCAGCGACAAGGGAGATGTGCTTTGTCGACTATGCATCACGCCCCAAAACCCAGCTGTGAGCCTCTTACTTTCTCGTGTGTTTGTGCAAACTGAGCACCTGAAATGAATGTAAATAACATCACTTGTGCACTTTGTTAGTTTGTATGCTCTTGGGTGAGCTCCCGTTGCTCAGTTCCTGCTCCTGCCCACCTAGCAGTTCGAAAGCACGTCAAAGTGCAAGTAGATAAATAGGTACCACTCCGGCGGGAAGGTAAATGGCATTTCCGTGTGCTGCTCTGGTTAGCCAGAGGTGGCTTAGTCATGCTGGCCACATGACCCGGAAGCTGTACGCCGGCTCCCTCGGCGAATAAAGCGAGATGAGTGCTGCAGCCTCAGAGTTGTCCATGACTGGACCTAATGGTCAGGGGTCCCTTTACATTTACCTTTATGCTCTCCGGTAATCAGTTATAAATGTTGTTTTTTTAATGGGGCATGTTAGGGTCAATCTTCATGTGCAAGTGTTACTTCAAACATTCCTAGGGGGACCCATGGAGTTTTATCTTCTTGCTAGCTATCTTTCTATTCAAGTATCATTTCTATACTCAGAATGCCACCTCTTTTTTGCCATTGTGTTCCATTTAAATCTAATAGACACAACACAAAAGGAAAGGGGGAAGAGGAGGGCCGATGAAAATAAGCGAATCCAGGAGCCAATGCTTAACGTTACACAATTGTAGCAATGGCAAGGTGGAATGACCACTGAAGGGAGGCAGTGATGGGATGGGAGGAGCCAAGTGGCAAGTGACCCCCCACTGAACTTACTAAACAAGGCCTTCCTGTCTTGCCTCTGATGGAGACAGTTCTGGAAAGTGGCAAGGGGTTTGGGGAAAGGAAGGACCCCAGCAGCAGATGGAAGCAGAGCCAACGATGGCCATATCCTTTGTCCCCATTTGCCCACATAGTTTTACAAGGGCAGCACTGAGGCTGAGGAGGAAGCAGAACAGACAGAGCCACCTTCTGGACCCGTTAGAAAGTAGGAAGGCTGAGGTTGGTGAGGCACTGCCCCATTGCCCTAACTGAGCCCAACCAGGTCAACATAGGGGGTCTGACTGGGTCCCCTCATCCCCCAGCAGCAGCCTGAGACCACATCTAGCCTTGGAGTTTTGAACTTCAGTGCTTGTAGTCAGCCTACCTTGCATCTAGAACCAAATGCGTCTTTGAAGAAGTCCTGTGCATTTTTAGTAGGCCGTTCCAGTCTCAGGACACAGTCATGCAACTTTGCTTGCCCTGGGAATTGCTTTGCAGAAGGATGAAATCCTCTGTTATTGTTACCTGTCTTAGAAGTTCAGGAACCACTGAAATTGGGTAGCTAGTGCATTCTCTCTCTTCCCATCCCCTGCCCCCCAATTAGGGAACATCCTGGCTCCACGTGGGAACAGATCAGCCCTTCGTGTCGGTTTCCATCGGAGCATTTCACCAGGTTTGGGCCGTGGCCCGCGATGGCTCCATCTTCTATCGCGGTTCAGTATCGCCAAAGAAACCTGAAGGTAAGCCTGTGACCACTGGCCACATGTTTATTTTTTTTAGTTAACAAAACTTAACACCCTGCTTTGATTGAAGTAAAACCTCTTAAGTGGTTTGCAGGAAACATTTAAACCACAGTGGTACCTTGTGTTACGTACCACCCCCCTTACGAATGCTGTGGGTTACGCGCTCCACTAACCCAGAAGTAGATGCCCCTTGTTGCGACCTTTGCCCCGGGATGTGAGCGGAAGTCATGCTCCGGGGGCACGGCAGCAGCGGGAGGTGCCGTTAGAGAAAGCACGCCTCATGTTATGAGCGGTTTCCTGTTACAAACGGACCTCCGGAATGGATTAAGTACGTAACACGAGGTACCACTGTATTAGCAATACTAAAACGATTAGAAATATTTTAAAATATATATATATATTATTTTATCAATCAAAACAGTTAAGAGCCATTAAAAACATTTGAAGATAATTAAAATTAACAGTAAAAAGAAGAAAGATTGAAGCACATCAACACCTGTATCCCTGCACCTACAAAATTAGCATGTCCAGGAGAAGAGTTTTAGGCTTGTTTTCCTGTGTGCATGGACCCAGATCACTTTGCCCTTTCTGGAGTGATGTGGATTAGGTCTTGCAGAAGAAGGCGAACAGATGGACAGTGGCAAAAAGGTGAATCCACTCTGGGAGGGGGTCCCACTGGGGGAATCCTGTGCAAGTCCAGATCTAGAGCCACCACTGAGTATGCTGAAGATAACGTGATAAGCCAAAGTATAGCTGCCCCACGGGAAAAGGGCCAGAACAGGCCCTCTGCTGTGTTGATTCCTGCATGCGGGTGTTTCTGAAGGTTCTGGGTTTTGCATCACTGACTATAAATCATGCTATAATTATTAGTGTTGTTTCATGGCTGTCTGGCTGTCTCTGTCATTGTACAGGTGACTGCTGGTACCATATTCCTTCTCCCCCGAAGCAGAAGATAAAGCAAGTCTCTGTTGGGCGAACCTCTGTCTTTGTTGTGGATAAAAATGGTGAGCTGCTAGCTTTCTGTTTCCAGAGGGGTGTAGTCTGCAGTTGTCTTAAATCTGTTGCACCAAAACACAACCAGGAATCTTATGGCACCTTAAAAGATAAGGGGTGTCTGCAACCAGTATTGAATGATTATTTGTCAGGAACTGAGATTGTGCAGTAGCACCAAGTGTGTTTTGATTATGAAGGTGGAAGGGAGCAAGAGGAAGTACATGCAAGTCCCATTGTCGGAACTCTCATTATCTGAAATCTCGGTTATCCAAACACAATGAACCCGAATCTTGCTACACGAACAGCTGATTCAGATATCCAGACATTTGGAGTTTGCCACTTTCTCACTCGTTTGTGTTTTGATGGTCATCCTCAACCATTTCGGAGGGAAACCAGGGAGGGAGGGAGAGAAATCAGACAAATCACGGATTAGAAATGTTCCCATTGGAAATAATGGAAATCATCAGCTCATTATGTGAACATTTGCCTAATGATCAATTTCATGGGAGTGCATGGTGTTCAGAAAGCGGGATCTGTGTGTAATTTTGTTCCCAGCCCAGGGAGTGAGAGCCAGGGGTTTCTGCACGCATTGGCTGCCAGTGGGAATTTTCTTGCATGCAGCCAATGTTCGCAAAATGCAGGCTTCTTCTCCCCCTTCCCATCAGTTGATGGGAAGGGGAAAAATAAGACTTTGCCAGCTCAGTGATCAGCACTTCGGGAACCAAAAAAAGTTCACCTCTTCTGCATTACAGGATTGTCTTCCGACTTTTAAAGTATGATGTTCACAAATGCAATAATGGGGCAGATCATCTCATGTCCATGCCAAACTTTTCCTTTTGTAGGTAATCTGTGGTATCGCCAGGGAATCACACCAAGCTACCCTCAAGGCTCCAGCTGGGACCACATTTCAAACAACGTCCGCAAAGTGTCCGTTGGGCCTTTGGACCAGGTCTGAGTGCGCCGTCAATGTATCTCTTTGGAACGATGATTGAAGGGGACACGATAAACTTGTTTTGTAAAGGATTGTTCACTCAGGTTGTTTATTTACCTTAAGGAAAGGGCACAGACCACCCTGGTCTGTGGTGACTAGTCCCTATAGTAAGACAGGGAGGTCCAACAGTAGGTGGCGCCAGAGCCAATGACAGGCAGAGCCAACTCATTCTGGTTTTGCCCCCATCCTCTTCCTTGCTGAGTTCTACAAGGGCAGCACTAAGGAAGATGAAGGTGACAGCCAGGGCCCACCCCCTGGGCTGATAAGTAGCCAGGTGGGGGCCAACTGAGAGCAGCCTGAGGTTGGTGGGGCAGTGGCACACTTAATAATAATAAATTTATTATTTATATGCTGACCATCTGACTGGTACTCTGGGCGGCTTCCAGCAAAACATAACAACACCATCAAACATTAAAAGATTGCCTATACAGGGCTGCCTTCAGATGTCCTCCAAAAGTCAGATAGCTGTTTATTTCCTTGGCATCTGACAGGAGGGTGTTCCACAGGGCAGGTGCCACTACCGAGAAGGCCCTGTGCCTGGTTCCCTGTAACCTCACTTCTTGCAGGGAGGGAACCACCAGACTTAACCCTCATGGACCAGCTTCCACCGATCCTGGCCCAGCCTTTGAGAGAGAGAGAGAGAGAGAGAGAGAGAGAGAGAGAGAGAGAGAGAGAGAAAAGGGGTTTATGGAAAGTTGTAGTGTGGCTCCTTCCACTTCTTTCTGTCGGTTTTTGCAAGTAATAAAGCAAAATTTAATTGCTTGGTGCTTCTCATTCATTCTTCTCTGTTGTGACATTGGAATGGTCCCCATGATCTGATACATCTACATCAGAGTGCATCTGTTTGGTGCCCGCCAGATCTTTTGGACTGCAATTCCCATCAGCTCCAACCAGCATGGAGAGTGGTCAGAAATGAGGGGAGCAGAGGTGGTTTTAGGGTAGGGCGAATGGTCCATTCGGACTGGGCGCTGCACTGAAAAATGCTGTAGAATGGAATGAGAGAGGCGAACCTTTGTGTCGCACAGGGCGCTGCTGAAATTTGGGGTGGGAGTTGTAGTCCAACAACATCTGGAAGGCCAGAGTTTCCCCATCCCCAGTTTAAAGCCACTTCACATTTTCAACCCAGCCTGAACGGAGATCCATTGCGTTTGCAACATGCGAGTTTCTCTCTTCTCTTTCTGTTTGCATGTTTTGGAAGCTGGCTGCAGCTTGCCAACTCCCAAGCTGCACCCAGAATGAAAAACCTGTCCACATGCATAGCTGACATGCACCTGGGAAGCATGTAAATTGCTACATGGACGTGTCCTCCTTTTGCACAGGGATTTTGGTAATGGGAAAAGCACTCCCCTTGGTTGGTTGTTTTTAGTATTGGTAATCAGTAGTGTAGGAAGAAATAACATGGTGTGCGTGGCATCATCAGCCCTATTCCTGTTTTCTAGGTCTGGGTGATAGCTGACAAAGTACAAGGGAGCCATAGCTTGAGCTGTGGAACGGTCTGTCATCGGACGGGAGTCCAGCCAATGGAGCCAAAAGGCCATTCCTGGGACTACGGCATTGGGGTGAGTACCTTCAATGGCACAGGACCACAGTTCCTCAAGGATCGCCTCTCTCCATATGAAGCTACCCAGACCCCGGGATCAACTTCTGAGGCCCTTCTGAGAGCCAGTGTCGTGTAGTGGTTAAGAGCGGTAGATCCGTAATCTGGGGAACCGGATTCGCGTCTCCGCTCCTCCACATGCAGCTGCTGGGTGACCTTGGGCCAGTCACACTTCTCTGAAGTCTCTCAGCCCCACTCACCTCACAGAGTGTTTGTTGTGGGGGAGGAAGGGAAAGGAGAATGTTAGCCGCTTTGAGACTCCTTAGGGTAGTGATAAAGCGGGATATCAAATCCAAACTCTCTTCTTCTTCTTTGTGTTGCTCCTCCACAAGAGGTCTGGAGGGTGGCAACCCACGAACCTTTTCGGCAGTGGTTCCCGGTTGGAGTAAGCTCTCCCCAGGGCGGCTCGCCTGGCGCCTTCATTATACACCTTTAGGCCAGGTCTTTGGTTGATGGACATCCAATGGCCTTTTAAATGTGTTGTGGAAGTGGGGGCGTTTGGTTTGTTTCTGTTCTCATTTCTGTTACGGATTTTGCGAGTTTTTTTACATTGTAATTTTATGTTGTGATCGGCCCTAAGATCTACAGCAGCGGTCAGCAAACTTTTTCAGACCTTGTGGGGGGCCGGACTATATTTTGAAAAAATAATAAAAATGAACGAATTCCTATGCCCCACAAATAACCCAGAGATGCATTTTAAATAAAAGGACACATCTACTCATGTAAAAACGTGCTGATTCCCGGACCATCCGCAGGCTGGATTTAGAAGGCGATTGGGCCGGATCTGGCCCCCGGGCCTTAGTTTGCCTACCCATGATCTACAGGGGCTGTATACTACTACAAATACATACTACTAATAATAATAATAAAAGACACAAACAGCTGGAATTTGTTAGGGCCTGCTGATTTTCCGGGCACCATTTGGAGAAAATTTGTAAGCAGAGCCGGGTAGAACAGCCACATGTATGGTTGGCAGGTGCCTAGACTGTATATACACACACACACACACACACACACACACACACACACACACCCTACACCAAGGGTTGCCAGTATGGTGACTACAGGTACACACATGCCCACAAAAACATTCCCCTGGTGTCTGCAGGGTCTTCTCTACGTGCTGAAATTAGGACCGAAAGAAGCATTCCATTATAGCAAAAGAGCAGGTTGCTTAACTACAAGTATATATATATATATATATATATAACTTTTAATGAACTTTCTGTTTTACAATTTAGAATATTCATTTAGACAACCTTAAAATATCAGTGACTTCCCTCCTTCTCTTTCCATGCTTCATTTTGCATAGCATAAATCCCTGCCTATTTTATATAAACTAAACCATTCAGTATTCCCATTATTACTTCCATCAAAACTAATTTACACTGTTGAATTTATCTTAATGCTGCCGGCGTTTTCAAGTGTATACAATTCCCCCCCCCCCCCATATATTCAGTAAACATTTTCCAATCTTCTTTAAACGAATGTTCTCCTTTGTTCTCTTATTCTATAAGTTAGATCCGCAAGCTGAGCATATTCCATCACTTTTAAGTTGCCATTCTTCTTTGCTTGGGACCTCGCTCATTTTCCGGATATTTTCCCTGGCTTGTAAATCTTCCCACAGGTCCATTTACAAGATAAAAGGGTGCTGGACTTAAGTGGGCCATTGGCCTTTATCCAGGAAGGCTCTTCTTGTATTCTTAAAGAGGCTTTACTTGTCCATGTCGGGTAGCTGTTGCACAGCAGACTCTTCTCCAAACATGTGGCTGATTTTTCCCTTTTCTTCTTTGGCAGGGAGGATGGGAGCACATCACAGTAAGAGCGAACGCCATGGAGAGCACCAAGGCCGTAGCCCAGGAAGCCTCTGCAGGGCGTCCCACTGAGCCCAACGAAACTGAAACTGGAGAGAGCGAAGGAAGAGGAGACCCTCCCCAAAACACCGTCTTGGTGGACACGGCTCAGGGCTTGGACCGGCATGCTGTGCAATGTTAATGCGCTCCATTCTCTAGAGACGTGGGCGTAGGATTTTGCTTCCTCTCCACTCACTTCACGCACTCCCAATCGGTGTAAAGTTTCAGTGGATCTGTGCCTGTTTCTGAACACTTTAGTCTTGCCCGGACGGAAGAGGGAGTTGTGTGTTCGTGAAGGCTTAAGGAGTCCAAATCTGCCTAGTTCTGTGGTTGGTTGTAGACCTTTTGTTTATTTCAGTGGGTTTTGGGAGACTAGAATAGAAGACCCCCCCATGCAAGCCCCCCCCTTTGAAACACTGAGGAGTTTGCACAGCCACAAGCCTCTGCAGATCAGAACCATGGATCCAGGGAATCAAACCTGGTCCTCTCTGATTGCTGCGGGACTCCAGCTCCCATCAGTCAACATAGCCAATGGTTGGTGGTGATGGGAGCTGTAGTCTAACAACAACAAGAGCAGGACAGTCCCAACTTTCCGTCCTTTAGATGCGTTGTTCATTAGAACTGGATTTTTCTAAGTGAACCTTTTTTTAATGTTTGTTTTTGTGGGAGGGCGCTGTTGTTGGGTCTTTTTTGTAATTAATTTATTCTCTTCGTAATATTTATTATGCACAGCACTGCCGAATAGGCTACAATGATGCCAGATCTTCCCAATTAAGCTGAGCCCTTTTTTTAGGCAGCTGCTATGAAAACTGAGACGAATGTAAATAGGAGTCGTGGTGTCCTGGTTCCCCACCACCACCCCCTTTTCATCAAACCTGTGAAATGATGATCCCACTAATTTCATTGGATCTGCTGTGTGAGGTCAAGTTCTTGACCGGTGAGAATCCCTCTCCCTTTTCGGAGGTGATTTGCTGAAACTGAAACTCTTAGGGTTAATTCTGTGTAATGCCCTACTGCTTTCTTCTTTTCTTTTGCAGTACCAGTTAGATCTGCTCTAAAATAATATCAAAACAAAGTAAGTCAGCAGCACTGGTCGGCAACTGGCTGCCCCATGTCAGTTGGCGCCCATGAAAAATCACCAGCACATCTTCTAACAACTGCAAGTGCGGCAAGCCAATAGAAAGCACATTGGATGCTCCTTCACCTTACAGCTCCTTGCCACCACTCACCCACTTTAGATAGTGCCAACCTGGCACCCTCCAGATATAGTCCAATAACATATGGAGGTCACCATATTGTTGAAGAGTTGGATGGTGTAACCTGGCTTGTAATTGAGGCAGAGAGCCAAAGCAGCCTGACTCCTTGCCTCTTTTGAATTGCCCTACCAGCCAATCTAGTTGCTGATCACAATCACTCACCTGTCTTTCGATTTTGGAGGTCAGGCTGGTATGTAATTGCGGGGGGAAGAGGAAGGTATATTGCAGGAGTGAGGAACCTGTGGCTCTCCAGCTGTTGCTGAACTACAGCTCACCTTAGCCCCAGCGAGCTTGGCCCAGGGATGATGGGAGTTGTAGTTCAGCAACACCTGGTTGGGCCAAAGGTTGCCAACACTTGGTTTACTGCCTTCTTTTTTAAAAGAAAAAAAGGACATTTCCTCGTGTATGCAGTTTAATAAAAGAAAAATGTAGATCAGCTGATAACAACAAATATCGACACAACTTCACTTCTTAAAGCATTAGTCACTTGCTTTAACTTGGAGCGTTCTTGTTCTTTGCTGCTTATTTTATCTCTAGCTCTTCTCAAGATGCACTTTAAAATTAGACCTTCCTTTTGGGAGAGATAAAAGATGCACACTTTGTTCCTTGTTTGCTGCTGCAGCAAAGCAGTTCACAGGAGCCGTTTGGGCATGAACCATTGCGCTGCCACACCATTTAGTGCTCCCAGTCCAGGTTTGATATTTCGCAGAGCTTGGGAGATTTGTATTGCCACGAGTGAGGGATCTTGCCAGCCGCATAGGGCACCCCACAGAATCACCTACAGTTGTCCCTAGAGCAGAACGTGCTTTACTAATTTCTGCTTGATCTGGACAATCAGTTCCGTGTTCTGCTGCACCCTAAATCAGTGCTGGTAGAAGCATTCCTAGACGATACCACTTCAAAATGCAGGAGTGGGGTGTATCTGACCAGGATATGTTTTTTTTAAAATGGCACATTTAGAGAGACAGACCTATATCCTCACTTCCCACGATGGCATTTCTGACATGTTGGAACCTTTCAAAGCAAACCTATGATTGCCTCCATGCATATGCCAAAGTGGTGCAAAGTGAAAATAAAAAAAATTCCTTCCTGTAGCACCTTAAAGACCAACTAAGTTAGTTCTTGGTATAAGCTTTCGTGTGCATGCACACTTCTTCAGATAAAGAACTAACTTAGTTGGTCTTTAAGGTGCTACAGGAAGGAATTTTTTTTATTTTGACTATGGCAGACCAACACGGCTACCTATCTGTAACTGGTGCGAAGTGGCGCAGCTGCGCCATGCAATATTTTTGATGTATGGTTCAACATGGACAGCCCAATCTTGTGTTTGCTGAAAGGGTCTCAAAGGGGCTTCTTCATTAAGGCTTCCTCCAACGTGTGGCTGCCCTAGGCTACATGCTGGATGCAAGTCAGAATCGAAAGCAGGAAAATGATCAAAAGTTCACTACCGGGACTTGCAGGTTGCAACTCTTGTACTTTTCCTTTTTTTAGAAAAAACAAACAAGAACTGTGTTGCTAAGAATGTGGAAGGCACAGATTTTTCCCATCACAGAAGCCTCATCAGAGCAACTATTAAAGGCACAGCAGCCTTGATCAGAAAAGGAGCTGTTTGCTGGACATCTGAGCCAGGCGGAGTCTGGACCAGGCTTTCTCAACCTCGGCCCTCCAGATGTTTTTGGCCTACAACTCCCATGATCCCTAGCTAGCAGGACCAGTGGCCAGGGATGATGGGAATTGTACAGTGGTGCCCCGCAAGACGAATGCCTCGCAAAACGAAAAACGCGCAAGACGAAAGGGTTTTTCCGTTTTTGCGTCACTTCGCAAGACGATTTTCCCTATGGGCTTGCTTCGCAAGACGAAACTTCTTGCGAGTTTTTTTCCCCTTTTTCTCAAAGTGACCGCAAAGGCGAGCTCCGGTCGCGCAGCCGAGGGAAGCCCCGCTGTGGGTCGTCCAAAGTCAGCCCGAGCACGCCACTCACCTAAAAGGCATGGAGAGACGGAGGGAGCGCGCGAGGATCCCGGTGCAGAGGAGGCTCCTGCAGCAAAATAAAGGCAGTCGGCAGCCGGAGGGCTCCAGGACCCGGAGCTGCGGCGGGGCCGTCGATGGCGTTGCCGGAGACTCCTCCCTCTGGGCCTCGCTCTCTCCGCCTTCGCCGCCGCTTGCCCTGCCTGCGATCGGCTGGGCTCATTGCTCTGCTCTGCAGAGCGCTGCGCAAAGGCGCGGCGGGACAGGTGTCCGGGGACGCTTTGGCTGAGCGTGCCCCGGGATCGGAGGTGTGGGGTGCTTGCTGCAGATCTTATCTTCCGGGGTCGCTGGGATGGCGGCGGTCGGGGCTTGTGTTATGTAATCGCGTCAGGAGGGACTGCTTAAGAGGCCGGACAAGGCTTATGCAATGGCCAGATGCTCCCTAGGGGTCGAGGCTTGCAGTTGCGGGAATGAGTTTATACCTGTAGCCGCTAAGCTGCTAATAGCCGTGCTTCGCAAGACGAAAAAACCGCAAGACGAAGAGACTCGTGGAACGGATTAATTTCGTCTTGCGAGGCACCACTGTAGTTTCAAAACATCTGGAGGGCCAAGGTTGAGGAAGCCTGGTCTAGAAGAATGTAATAGCTGTGAGAGGTTGATGGGTGGGCATCTGAGTTGAAAACTATGCCTTCCAATTATCTCAGGAGTGGGAAACCTTTTGACCCTGCAGATGTTGCCGAATTGCGACTCCCATCACCCCCTTTGACATGGGCCATGCTCGTTGGAGCTGATGGGAGTTGTAGTTCAGCAACACAGGGAGCGACAAAGGTTCCCTGCGCCTGAATTAGCAGGCCAGTGGATTTAAGCTGGTCTAAGAAAAGACCTTGGTTTAAGAGAGGTGCGTTGCTGAAGGGCCTATTCTGCACCGCAGGAATCCTGGGAATAATTTCATTGACTCCATCGGTCTGAGCCAGGAGAACACTGGTTTGAGGGTGAGGTTTACGTTCTGCGTCTTTCTCGGTCCCATGTGATGGCATGTGGAGAGGAAGGAAAATTGCACTGTGGCATGGTTTTAGAGCAATTCTATATTTGAAGTAAAATCAGTTAATGTCGCATGTCCTTCCATTTTAGAGAGCTTCTATATGTAAACGTATTTGATGCCAAGTAAAAAAAAAAAAAGCGACGTTTCACAATCAAAGGTGAAGACTGCAGCCTGCCTCTTTCTTTCTCTTGTGCTCCCCTGTCAACCTTTTCCACTTTGGAGCAGTGTTATTTTTGATAGCCCCCCACTCCAGTTGGGGGTGGGATCCAAATTGTTGTTTTATGGTGTTGCTGTAGCTCTATGGTTGTTGTTTTTTAGCTCTGCGGTTATAAAGAAATATCTACGGCAATTGCACGAATCTCCGATTAACGTGATGCGTTTAGCTCAGCGGTGGGGAACCTCAAATGCGGCCCTCGAGACCTCTCCAACTGGCCCTCCCAACTCTCCTGAACCCCTCACTACCTCTCCCTTTGTGCCCTGAGTGTTTTTGGCCTGGCTTGAACTTTGATAATGCCTTTTGCCTGCCTGGCTGGAAGACAGAGAGGGAAGGGTATTGGAACTGGGCCTACAGTACCAAGACAAAATCTGTCCTCTGCCCATTTTTGCTTCTGGCCCAATGGCTAGGAATTGATCGATTATTTAGAACTTCTTAGAACAGTGGAACTTCTGTTTTCGAACGTAAGCCGTTCCGGAAGTCCGTTCGACTTCTAAAACATTCAAAAACCAAGGATCAAATGCCTGTCAGCAAGTTCAGTGGGGGAAATTGAGAAACGCGCCTCAGAAGCCGTTCAACTTCCGAGGCACATTTGAAAACAGAAGCATTCAGTTCCAGGTTTTCGGCGTTCGGCTTCCAAAACATTAGGCAGCCGGGGCATTCAAAAACCAAGGTTTGACTGTATTGGATTTATGTATATTCCGCCTTTCTGTCAAGGAACCTAAGGCAGTTTACAGTTTGAAATCAATAGAAACAAATACCTTATTTTTCCTTGTATAACACGCCCCCAAGTATAAGACACCCCCTATTTTTGGGCACTCAAAATTAAGAAATTGGGGGGAGATTGCCCCCATGTATAAGACTATCCTCCCTTTTTTTAACATTATTTTTTAGTAAAAAGTACGCTACATTATATATGAGTGACAGACAGTCACACCTTTCAGCTTCCCCAGAATACAGTCATACCTCGGGTTACAGACGCTTCAGGTTGTGTTTTTTCGGGTTACAAACCCCCTGAAACCCGGAAGTACCAGAACGGGTTACTTCCGAGTTTTGGGGGTCGCGCATGTGCAGAAGTGCTAAATCGCGCTTTGCGCATGCACACAAGTGCCGAATCGCAACCCATACATGCGCAGACGCACCACTGTGGGTTGCGAACGTGCGTCCCGCCTGGATCACGTTCGCAACCTGAGCGTCCACTGTAGTTTGGAAAAGTCCTCTTCGTATTTATTTATTTTTAATTGGCACTCCGGGGTTCTTTAATTGCATAAATACTTTCCCTCCAAAGTTGGCGTTCTTAAAAGTAACCCAATCTCAGAGTGCCAACTTCCCCTCCAGCATTTTTCTCCCTCCAGTGCCATTAAGAAGCAGAGCCTAACAAAGGCAAAGCTGATATTTACTCAAGGTAGGTATACACTTTAAGCAGGACGCTCTGTACCACTTGCTAAACTGTTAGTCTAGTGATCACTTTGCCAAAAGCATTAATAACTTTGTCTTCCCCCTGCACAAGGACACTGTTATAAAGTAGGTAAGGTGATATCTTTTTCCCCCCTTCCTTTTTGGTTCTCTCTGGTTAAATTCCTGCCTGTGAGAATGAGTCAATTGCTCAAGTTTCACAGAGCTGTATTTTTTAAAATTATTTTTAAAGGAGAGAATGTCTAGATTTCATAAAATCATAGATTTGTAGAGTTGGAAGGCAAGACAAGGGCCACCTAATAATAATAATTTATTATTTATACCCTGCCCATCTGGCAGGGTCTCCCCAGCCACCCTGGGTGGCTTCCAACAAAGCATTAAAATACAGTGTATTAAATACAAAGTATTAAAATACAAGCCCCAATGTGGGGCTTGAACCCACAACCCTGAGATTAAGAATTTCATGCTCTACCAACTGAGCTATCCCAGCCTGTCAAGCATAAAGAACAGCTCGGTATTTTTCCCATGTGCCTTCTCCAGAGTAACCCTAGGAGCCAATCCTTAGCAGCTGACTCACCTCATTTCACTCTCATTGGCTCCAATCTGTTACTAAAAAAAACCTGATTGGTTGGCTCTAAGACACTGGAGTCTGAGGATGGATCTACACACATGGGGGGAAACACTATAATTAAGTCAGAAATTAAATCATAGCAAAAGAAAAAAACGCTATGGAAAATCACATAGATTTTTTTTTACTCTCCATTGCCCTCTGGTGTTGCATGTTTATAACGCATTCAAAATGCTGTGTTTTGACTAATGTAGCTGAGTCCCGAGACACTGCTGCAGGAATAAAAAGGTAAAGGGACCCCTGACCATTAGGTTCAGTCGTGGCCGACTCTGGGGTTGTGGCGCTCATCTCGCTTTATTGGCCGAGGGAGCCGGCATACAGCTTCCGGGTCATGTGGCCAGCATGACTAAGCCGCTTCTGGTGAACCAGAGCAGCGCACGGAAACGCCGTTTACCTTCCCGCCGGAGCAATACCTATTTATCTACTTGCACTTTGATGTGCTTTCGAACTGCTAGGTTGGCAGGAGCAGGGACCGAGCAACGGGAGCTCACCCCGTTGCGGGGATTTGAACCGCCGACCTTCTGATCGGCAAGTCCTAGGCTCTGTGGTTTACCCACAGTGCCAGCCCTTCCCTATGATCCTGGCCACTACACCTCTGTTGACCACGCATTAGCCTGCCACAGAGCTACTTCCGCCCTGTGGATTACAGTGGATGGCAACCACACCTTTGCATAAGCTTACAAGGGCTATGCATGTACAGAGGATATAAGCGAGATACAAACAGCCACATGCTTCCAGGGAAAGCCTTTTAAAATGACCCAGACCATCAATCGAGCAAAAGCGAGACAAACGTTGCAAATCTGTGGGCACGACTTCTCAGATACAGACTTCCATTGATTTCAGTGGGGCTGGTCGAGTCCCGAGAAAGTCCTATTGAAAGCAACAGAAAGGAATTCCTTAGCTGCTGCTCAGCGATTTTATATTCTGTCACATCCAGTTAGACATTAGCTCTGGCTTTCTCTCTCTCTCTCTCTCTCTCTCTCTCTCTCTCTCTCTCTCTCCTTGGCTTGCGTCCAGAGTTATGTTAGCCAATCAGATGTGACATTTGAACTTAAAATGCCACTCGAATACAATCCAGGGTTCTGTATGTGCGTGAATATAGACGAGAGATTGTCTATAGGAAAGGATCAAACACTTGGTGGCAGATCAAGTTCCCTGCAGATCCTATTAAAACCATTTTGCCCGCAGTGAGGGCTGCATTGTTCATGCTCATTTTGCAGCCTAATAGCCCTTTTCCTGTTCTTCCTAAATGATGCAGATGATTTGACTTTTAGCAAAGGTGCCTTTGCCATAATCTCTTGGGAGCAAACAATGGTGACCTTTCTCAACAATTCTTCCTGCTGTTCTTTCTCTCTTGCCTGGTGTGTGTGTGTGTGTGTGTGTGTGTGTGGTCTTCTGCAGCAGCAGAAGTAATTTTCGAGCCACAGTTACCAATGTAGTGCCCCTAGAAGTTGTTCTACTACTACAACAACCCCCATCCAGTAGTGTAGTGGCAAATTCAGGGTCCCTTTGTGCAAGTTACAGCCCTGCCCCTTCCAAGGGTATGCAAGAATTCTATAATTATACAAAAGTGATAATCAGGGGTGCATTGCAACAACCAATGCAGATCTCCATGTGTTGCCTGTCCACTAGGTCTACTATGTTCTCTGCACGTACTTGTCCAAATGATTTGGAGTGCTCCGACATCATCTTTCTGAATGACTTACGTTGTGTTTTGCATGAAGGTCCATTGTTCATAAGAGAACTTGCGCACCATTCTCTTGGAATGGAAATGCCCTGTGTTTTCAGTATGTTTAGCATTCAGTGTTTAGCATTCAAGCATATATAGTGGTACCTCGGGTTACATACGCTTCAGGTTACATACGCTTCAGGTTACAGACTCCGCTAACCCAGAAATAGTACCTCGGGTTAAGAACTTTGCTTCAGAATGAGAACAGAAATCGTGCTCTGGCGGCGCGGCAGCAGCAGGAGGCCCCATTAGCTAAAGTTGTGCTTCAGGTTAAGAACAGTTTCAGGTTAAGAACGGGTCTCCGGAACGAGTTAAGTACTTAACCCGAGGTACCACTGTAGAAACAACAATTCTTTGGTGTTTTTGTTAGAATTCCTGCTCCGTGATTGCAGTCATGGGATTTTTGTCTATCACATGACGGTGTATGTTTTGACTCCACAGAGTGGGAAGTGACAGGATGTTTGTGTTCCTGTGTTCCGTGAAGTGGGACTATTGTCCTTTGTTCTTTCTCTTTGCTGTCTGATGCTAGAGAGAGAGGGAGCCATGTTGCAGTGCTCCGTGTGTATCTATATGTAAATAAAGTAGAGAAGAGAAGACACCCTGGAAAAGACCCTAATCCTGGGAAAGATTGAGGGCACAAGGAGAAGGGGACAACAGAGGACAGGATGGTTGGATGTTCTCGAAGCTACCAACATGAGTTTGACCAAACTGCGGGGCAGTGGAAGACAGGAGTGCCTGGCATGCTCTGGTCCATGGGGTCACGAAGAGTCAGACACGACTAAATGACTAAACAACAACAAAAGTAGATTAGCCAAAATGCTGAGTTGCTGAGGTCCGTTCCGCAAGCTGTGAAGACTTTGAGGATCCCTAAGTGTGCCAATGTCTGTTGACATCGGTCGCTGTAATGTTCAGGCTGAAGCAAGCTTTTGAAGCTCCCGAATGAACGACCAGGAGGGAGAGAACATGCCGGTCGGGCATGTGTCTCTGCCAGGGTCCTACTCAAGTGTAGGACAAGCTCCTGACAGTTTTAAGCATGGACCTTCTCCAGAGTGACCCAAGGAGCCAATCCCCAGTGGCTGACTTACCTCACTTTGCTCTGATTGGCTCCAATCAGCACAAAGGGTGAGAAGCCTTATCAGTGGCTGAAAGCTCCTCTTCCATGCTGGTGGGGCAGCTATAGGATGCTGCAGACTGGGACCCTGCTGCAGAAATAGTAATGGGTTTCCCGCAACTCCAGACCACAACATCAGACGTAGCCAGTGTGGCCAATAATTGGGAGTGATGGAAGTCGTGGTTCTAAAACGGGTTACCCCATGGGTAGGCAAACTAAGGCCCGGGGAAAATGCATCTCTGGGTTATTTGTGGGGCCTGCCTGGTGTTTTTGCATGAGTAGATTGTGTGCTTTTATTTAAAATGCATCTCTGGGTTATTTGTGGGGCATAGGAATTCATTCAGCCCCCCCCCCAAAAAAAAATAGTCCGGCCCCTTACAAGGTCTGACAGTGGACCGGCCCCCTGCTGAAAAAGTTTGCTGACCCCTGGACCCTGTTTTAGACCCCGGGTGTAATGGTGTTTTTATTCATGAGGTTGTAGCCAACTCTCAGGGAATGGTCTGAAGACAAGGACTGGGGAATGCATTCTATGGCAAACCAGCTTCTCTCCGATGGGGAGCTGGAGGGGGGGAGTCGCCCCCCCTTGTCCACAGCGTTCAGAAGCCGGGGGGGGGGAGAGAAGCTGAACAGATAAAGGAGGAGTTACCCAGTTACGAGATAATGACAACAGAACCAGAAGGGAGGGTACAGCTAGTTGAGATGGCACTTGAGAGCATGGGGGACCCCACCCCCAGAGGTCTGAACACATCAGAGAGCAGAGGAGACAGAGGGAGGGAGGAACTTCCCATTGGCGCCCAAAATGCTATGGAAGCCAGAAGGAGGATTAGACTAGCCAACTGGCCTCCTTGCGGAGAGCTGTGTATTTGTGTTTGCCACATTATGCTGTAATAAAAGGACTATAAATCTATCAACTGCTCCTTAATTCTTACCTTGGAAGTTACAGAAGGGAGGGGAGGACTCTCCACGCCTGACACCAACTGACTTCTACTCAGAGATAGACCCATTGTCATTCATGGCGCTAAGCTCGTTGTGTCAATTAATTCCAATGGGTTCGCTCTGAGTTGGACCAGCATTGGAGGCTGGGCCAGGCCAATGGCTCATCTACTCCAGCATCCTCTTCTCACGATGGTCAGCCAGATGTCTATGGGAAACCCACAAGAATGACCCAAATGCAAGGGCACTTTCCCCGCCTGCAGTTTTCAGCAACCGGTGGAGGCAGACCAGAGCCGTTGTGGCTCACAGTCACTGATAACATCCTCCTCCACAAATCTGTCAAATCTTTTAAATCCATCCAAGTTAGGGGCCTTCGCTGCCTCCAGTGGGAGTGAGTTCCATAGTTTAACTAAGCACTGCATGAAGAAGTACGTTCTTTTGGCTGTCCCGACTCAACGTTCAGCTTTACTGGGTGTTCACATGCTATGGTGTTATGGGACAAGGAGAAAAAAAACCTGTCTCTATCCTCTTTTACCATGCAGTGCATAATATCATACACGTCAATTGAGAGCATTTGCTCTAAATCAAAAAGTCCTAAATGCTTCAGGCATTTATTGTTGCTCCTGGCCTTTGGCTTAGAATCAATTTGACTCCCTCCCCTTCTTTCTTTCTTTCTTTTTTCCTTTCTTCTCCTGTGACGAGGCGGCATTTTAATGTTTTAGTGTTGTATTTTAATCTTGTTTTTAAAGTTGTATTTCAATCAACCTGTTTTTATTATTGGTTGTTGGCCGCCCTGAGCCCGGTCCTGGCTGGGGAGGGCGGGGTATAAATAAAAATTATTATTATTATTATTATTATTATTATTATTATTATTATTATTATTCTCCTGGGTCATCTTAATCTCTGGGGTCATTTTCACTGTGCTTTGCTGGACATTTCCCCAACTCCACAATACCCATTTTGGAGGTGTAGTGACCAGAAGTATACACCCTGTTCCCAACACAGTCACCCCAAAGATTTGTATAACGGCATTATGAAAGCCGCAGTTTTACCTGCAATTCCTAATAATCCCTAGCAGGGAATATGCCTTTTTCACAATTTCCTTTTCCTTCGCAATGGAGTGTTGTGTCTCTCCAAACTTCTGGTTCTCATAAGCAGCATCGGTGAAGGATGTGACAAACGGCATTTTAAAGGCAGCGTGATAATAGTGATTTATATTAGCAAAGATAAGAATAACTTCAGATATTCAGTGCAGCAAGAAGGCATGCAGGGATGTGTGATTCTTTGTATTATCTTATGCAAATAGGGGCTGCATCCTGCACCCATTCCACAAATGATGGGGGCGTCAGTGCACAGATATGTGTGTGGGGGACATTGGTATATCTTATATATGTTCAAAACAATATCTTATAGGCTAAAGAGGTCCTTCCTAATTAACTGGGCAGCAGATTTTTTTTGAGGTGGGAAGACAGTATTAATGGAAGTGCTAAGGAAAAACTCCAGCAGCTATTGATGGTAAGGTATTGCAGAAGGTTGGACCAGACCAGGGGTCAGCAACCTTTTTCAGCCTTGGCTGGTCAACTGTCCCCCACTGTCCCCAACTGTCCCCCACTGTCAACTGTGGGGGGGCGGACTATATTTTTTTGGGGGGGGGGAATGAACGAATTCCTGTGCCCCACAAATAACCCAGAGATGCATTTTACATAAAAGGACACATTCCGTGGGCCGGATTTAGAAGGCGATTGGGCTGGATCCGGCCCCCGGGCCTTAGATTGCCTACCCCTGGACTAGACAATCCTTGGTGGGCCACAGTTTCCCCACCCCTGGGATGCATTAATCTATGAATGTGACAAACCCATTCACAGAGTCATATAATGAGGCAGAGAGCCAGGGTATATGTAACAGGCTGTAGCCTCAACCGCAGCTACAATTCCAGTTTGGTTTTCAACCGAGGAGCTTTCATGTCAAAATAACAGCTGCGTGGAGAGCTGCCCCCCCTCTCTACCTCAAAAGAAGCCCATGTTTGTTTACTTTGCAATTAAAGTATTTCAGAATTGGTTTAGCCTTGTGTTTGACTTTCCATGGACTGCAGTAAAATGTGTGTGCGTGTGTTTGTACGTGTGTGCACCCACGTTTGCATTCCGTACTTTCCCGCAAGGCACCTTTACAATATATTGGCTTGCACCAAATGAAAAATGTAAAAATCCTGCAGATGTGCTTGGTATCACTAAGGGTCGTTCTGGATGGTACTCTGTGCCCCTTTCAAACCTGCAACAGCTACAGCTAAGTGGTGGAGAGCAATAAACCAAAGGAGACTGGATTGGAGGGTTGTCTGAAAGAGAGAGCTGGAAACTTGAACGTGAGAAGCTCCACACACAGAGAGAGAGACAGAGAGATGTTTAGTTCTGTGCTGCTCTGCACTGGACTTTGGGGGAGCAAGATCCGTTGGGGGGGATAATGCTGTTAGTCTCTCCACCCCCCACCCCCCATGCTCATATAGAGATAGAATCATATGTTCCAAAGACTCCACATTCTCACTGACCTTCATTCCAAAGAAACCCTGGCTAAGTGCGGGAACCTTTGGAGAGAGACTCATCACTCAAGAGGTCAGGGTGTAACAATAGCAGCACTAGGGGAAATTGCTTTACCAAAACGTGAATGTTAGGAGAAATTGGAACAAAAAGGATTGCGAATTTTCAGTAAACATGGATGTGTTTCTCTTTTTCTTTTGCATTTTAAATTTTTTTTTATTTTGACAAGGTAATAATCATAAATAAAGAAGAATTAAAATGTGCACCCCACCACTGAGACCGTTCCGTTGTACCTATCCAACATCCCAATATTTCAACACCTCTTGCGATGGTTTGACCCCTTTCCATTTTAACAGTATGAATTCTACAAACACCCTCCATATATCCTCATAATCATTTCTCCTGCACATTCCCCATCTTACCTTAATGGCACATGTTAATTTATCATTAATAGCTATATCCCACACCTCTTTATACCGCTCTTCCATTTTATACTCTCCTTGCCCCTTCTACTTTCTAGTTATCATAATTCGTGCAGCTGTCAATAAATTTGTGAGCAAGTGGATGTGTTTTAATTTGTTGGAAGCTACCCAGAGTGGCTTGGGAAACCCAGTCAGATGGGTGACATATTATTATTATTATTATTATTATTATTATTATTATTATTATTATTATTACCACTACCACTACTACATATAGCTGACAAATGAAGAACCAGAAGTTCTCTTTTCCTTTTCCTTTATTTCTCTTTCTTTTTCTTTTTTTTCTTTTCTCATCATCTGTTTTCCCCTTTTCTCTTTCTGGTGTGTGTTTTTGTTTAGATTAGCTTTTTTGTCTTGATAAAAATATATCTGACATTAATCTCTCTTCCAAATTTTAATAAAATCTTATTCTAGTCCCGTAGAATCTGGAGGACCACTGCTTCCCCATCCCTGGACTAGAGAAGATCCTGCTTGGACTTGCAAGGAGAACTGCCTATAAACCTGTTCTGTTATCCACACTGGCGCAGAGTTTGAATCTGTAGTTAACTCCAGAAAAGAGCGATGGCAAGTTAAAAACAAGAAGAAAACAAAACCAAATCTTGATTTAATAATTCCTTTCATCCTTTTATTATACTTCACAGTACAAAGGGCTTTATTTTATTTTTTTACAACACTGGCTCAGAATTAGCTTAATTAATCACACCCTTGATTCCCCATTCTTCTTCTGATCACAGAAGCCGCAACAAAACCCTAGTTAGCATTATTTACCACCACCTACAGTTTACACACAGGGGAGCACCTTGTACTTTCAGGACTTAAGTCGTGCTAGGTGCTGTACACAGGTAAGTACGAAAGGCCTATCTAGCATCACAAACTGACCGCAGGGCAGATAAAACCCACTGTTAAGGTCCTGGTTGCCTTAATTCAGTTAACATTGTATGCAAAACTCAGCAGTAGAACACATGCTTGGCGTGCAGAAAGTTCCAGGCTCAGACATCGGCATTTCTAGGCATGGTAGGGATAGACCCTTGTTAGAAACGCTGGGTAGACCACACTGAGCTACATTGGCCAATGGTCATAACTGGTTTTTAAGGCAGCTTAAAGAGATTTTTGACAGTGAGCTCAGGAGGTGGCGGGATGTGTTCTTTGGATGTGTTAAAGCACAGACGCATAGGGACCTGCCTTCTGCTGAGTCAAACCAGTATTGTCTACACTGACTGGCAGAGGCTTTCCAAGGAACCTGGGACCACCTGTGTTCCAAGCTACCCCAGAGATTGAATGGGCATCTGTCAAGGATGCTGCTGTGGTATCCTACAAAATAGATCCTCCATCGAGCGGGGGGGGGGGAGCAAATGACCCCCAAAGGTCCTTCCAACTCCATGTTTCTATGGATGGAAGATCCTGTAAGTGAAACTTATAAGTGAACAGTGTTCTGTCTGACCTGTTTTGTTCACACTGACAGGAAGCAGCTCTTTGCAGTCTCAGGCATCCCAACATCATTCTCACTCGACATCTTTTTAAATTTGGGTTGGATCAGGGCCCTTGGCTCCTCTCTGGGCTGGGCCTGTTGCACTCATCCTGGACTTCTTTTTCTTTTCTTTTTTGGCAGGACAAAAGGGATTTCATTTCAGTTTTTAAAAAGTTCACCATAGGAATAAGTCTCTTTGTTTTTAAGAAAAAGGAAGATGTCCCCAAAACGGTTGAAAACTAAGCAAATACAACTATGAGCTAAAAGCTGGCTTAGGGAGAGAGAGATGGGCCAAAGGAACAGGTGTATACAACACACGGAAATATAGATTTTAAAAATACGCACTCTAATGCAGCTTCCATGCACTTATTCCTAGCACGATAAAACAACTGGAAGGTGGTAGCTTTGCCTTCACTGGAAGTTTTTATACAGCCATCTGTCTGGGTTTCTTAAGCTGTGATTCTCGCACTGTAGAGGGTTTGACTAGATGAACGCCGGAGTCCCTTCAAACCCTACAATTCTATGCTACTGTGAACTGCAACCTCAAATGTCCACTGCACAAATAGTTCCTAACCTGATACAGCTGCTTCTCTTGTATTTACACCGGATTTGGGTCTTTGCTACTGTTTCCAGGACAGATGGATAGGCTCAAAGTTCTGGATGTGCCTAAGGCATTTAGAAAACACTCCCTCTAAGGGCAAACTCAGTTAGTGGCTGCAGGTGAAAATACTGCCAAAACAGAACCACAGAGGTAAAAACGATGCCACCAAATGTTCGTGTGTCGGCATGCTCAGAAGGTTTGCTGAAATGCAAATAAAAAATAAAAAATCCAGCCCCAAACCCCTGAATGGGACCACCTCCCATCACCCCAAAATTTATACTCCAATGAGGGCTGAGTATGTTCAAAAGCTGCAGAATTTTAGTTAGAAAAGAAAACAAAGAAAATCTATGAATGAAGGTGGCGGCGAGTGTCATTGCCTTCTGGAGGAGAACAGGAGAGCTTTTCTCTTGCAATGTGTTTGGTCGCAGAACCCACTTGTCCATTGCAGAATCCAGCCTCAGAATTGTTCGGTGTGAATTCACAGGTCTTTTCAAACAAAGGGGCTCGAACACAGCCTTCCCTAAATCCTTTCGCCACGCTGTTGGTTGACCCTTTTGGGGCTTACCCCGGGAACAGGAAACACAACCAGACCCTTGTCTACCCTCTAGCTGCCTTGCCTGAAGCTGTGGATCTGGGTGGAATACTTCTGCAGCTGCCCCGCGGGATCGTCGTCTTCCCCGCAGTGCTGCTGGTAGTGTTCGTACAGTTTGGACCTGCTCCCCGCACTGGGGGCCTCGGCAGCAGGCATGTGCCCGTTGGACATCCGGAGAATGGTCGAGGTGAGAGACTTGATATAGTTCTTGGCCAAGGTGAGGGTCTCGATTTTGGAGAGCTTGTTCTCCGCCCTCACATGGGGGATGACCTCCCGCAAGGCCTGGAAGGCGCCATTGAGCTTGTGCATGCGCTGCCTCTCCCGCTCGTTGCTCTCCAGCCTCCGCAAGCGCCTGTCTTTGCTCCCTCCCCAAGGCAGTTTCGCGGGCCTGGAAGGGCTCTTCTGGCCCTCATTGTTCCGCTTCTCTTTGCGCCGCAAGCATTTCCCGGGTTCCTCCCCGCCGGGGGCTGGCTCTTGACGCAAGGCGTCTTCGGGGATCGCGTGCCGACGTTTCGCACCTTTGCTTTTGGCCTTCATCGTCGGCGCGACGCCAGGAAACCGGCTCCCAGATCTTTTGCGTTTATTTCCTTGCGGAAGATGTTCCTGGCACCAACCAAAGGGCTGTTTGAAAAAGAAGACACTAAATTAGTTGCCGACAGAGCCGGAAAATGCATTCTTATCAGATGTCACGCAACAGGGGTCTGTCTGGTTTATATATTCAGGATATAGAGGCAGTGGAGTCCTGAGTTTGGTGGAAGGGATTGTCACTTCAGGCTGCAAGGGTGGATCTGACTTTTGGAATGTAAAAACGTGGGTGGGAAGGCTGCATTTACTGCATACCTTTTTTGTTGTTGTTATATGCAGGCAACTCTCTACTTGTGCCTGACTGCACACATGCATGGCGCGGGGAACCCGGAAACGCCACGAAAGAGCTGGAAAGTCTGTAGCTCACGAACAGACCCTCCCCAGAGCCTGAAGAAGATGGCCTCTTTGGGCTCCGGGGAGGGTCTCCTCACAAGCTGGAGGCACAGCAGGACTTAGCTGAGGCTGCTCAGCCTCCCTGCCTAACAGCTGACACGTGGGGTAGCGCAGCAGCCACCACTCTCCTGCGCATCAGCTGAGAATCCTGCATGCTCCTCCAGCATGCAAGGAGACCCTCCCTGGAGCATGAAGAGAATGTCCTATTTGGGCGCTGGGAAGGGTCTCCTCATGAGCCATAAGGGCATAGGTGCCAACCCCCTGAGGCTCTGGGCACCCAAGCACCCAAAAAATCCCCCATGAAGGGGCCGGCATCCTCAAATTTCCATGACAGGGCCATGCACACTGCATGGCACCCACAGCCCCGGGCACCCACGATCACTGGGCCACGCTGCCACTCCTGCATGAAGGTGTCTCCAGGGTGCTCCCCACTTACGTGCATTTCAGTTATATGTAGGGGCCTGGAACGTAACCCCCACATAAGTGGGGAGTCACATATTTGTGTATGTGTGTGTGCACCTTTATTGTATATTCCTTTTGTATTATTTGTTATTTATAAACCAGTACCCATAAAAAAAAAATCAAAGCCAGTTTACAATAACAGCACATAAAACTGTGCAGTTTAAATCAGAAATCAGCACACTATTGCGGGAAGGTGTATTCTTAATTGCCTGCACAGGCCTGAAGGAACTGAGAAGTTTTCAGCAAGCGCTTAATCTATCTTGGCACAGCATTCCACTGGCCTGGGAGAATGACATGGAAAGACTCACATCCTCATTATTGTCAAATGTGGAAGTGATATATATTTTTTAATGTTTTGCTGCTGCTGTGACCCGCTTTGAGCTAAACTTGGTTGTTGGAAAAGCAGGATGCAAATATTAAACCCAAAGCTAGAAAACTAATAAAAGCAGGGAGAGGGAGCTGGGATAGAATGTCCCCCCAGTATACTTTGTATTTTGATTTGGAAGGGATTTCTTGCATGGAGTATTAAAAATGGCAACCTCCCCCTTCTAGCTCTCTTGCCTGCTTGGGAGCAGTACCTTCAATGCTTTTGTAACTGTGCCTCCCAGCCCTTGAAAGCCAGGACAGCAACGAGCTGGGAGAGCCCAGGCGAAAAAAGCTCTTCCATACTAATAAAATAGCAGACCCTGAACCGTCTATCCCACCTCCAGGCAGACAATAGATGCAGAGCCAATGTTTATCTTTCTCATCTGCACCCGCCATTCCTCAAAGGGAGCTCAGGCAACACACTTGGGCTCATCCTATTTATCCCACTCACAACTCTGCAAAGTAAATGAGGCTGCAAAATACCCAATTGCCCAAAGACCACCCAGTGAGCTTCAAGGTCAAGCAGAGAGCTGGGCCACATTTGCACCTCCAAGTCTCTCGCCACTCTCACCCAGGGATGGAGAAGCCTGTGGATGCTCTAGGCATCTTTGGACTGCAACTCCCTTCATCCCCGACTGTTAGCCATGCTTGTGGGGGCTGATGGGAGTTGGAGAGCAATAACACCCGGGGGGGGGGGCAACCAGTTCCCTCCCATCCCTGCCATAAAGAACCCCCAGCTGAGATGGGAAAATCTGATAATGGCCGATTTCCATTGTGAAGAAGGATTAGCACCAGTTCCCTCCCTCTGCCTGGGTGTAAATTGCAATAGCAGAAAAATGCAAGCAGCAGATCAGCATTTCAGAATTCTAATTCAACACCTGGACAGGGGAAGAGTCTGCAGGATCAGGCCAATGGCCCACCTAGTCCAGCATCCTGCCCTCACAGTGGCCAAACAGATGCCTGCAAGCTGGATGTGAGCACCAGATCACTCGCCCTTCTTGCGGTTTCCAGCAGCTGGTATTGACTTACTGACTATTGGAAGCTGAAAAGCTCAAACTCAACGTTTTGCAGACTTTCTTGAGTAATCTTGAGACAGATAAAGATTATCGACTTTCTAGATCAGGGATGGGGAACCTGTGGCCCTCTGGATGTGGTTGGAATTCCACCAGCCTCAGCAAGCATGGCCAACAGCCAGGAACGATGGGACAATGTCCAACAACTTCTGGAGGGATGTGGGTTTCCCACCGCTGTGTCTAGATCCCATTCTATTTCTTTGATACTAACGGCATCCATAAAAGGGGTGGATTGGTAGAGCTAGATGGTTGAGCTCATAATTTCTAGACGCAATGGAGCCATCAAGTTACTATGACCCAAGCCTGGTCTCTGGAAACATTTGCTACATATGAATCCATGTTGGAGAGAATGGTCTTCACCACTGAACAACAGCCAACACCAAGCAGCTATATTTGAGAGGAGGGCTGTAGCTAAGCTGTAGAACATCTGCCCCACATGCGGAAGGTCCCAGGTTCAATCCCGGTCATCTCCAGGTAAGGCTGCGAGAGTCTCCCTGTCTGAACACCTAGAAAGCCACTGCCAGTCAGAGTAGACAACAGTGAGTTGGATGGCTCTGACTTGGTAAGGCAGATTCCTATTATCCAAACAGTTGTGTATTCAAGGTGAGGTTTTTGGGCAAGGAGGTCAACTCAGACCATGCTCAATATCTTTGACAGGCAAAATACCATTAAGGGGGGGAAACTAAGCTATGCTTCTCTATACAGAGCAGAGCAATTAAACCATCTGACCCAGCAGAGTTTGATTAAATACTAGCAGCAACAAAAACAAAGCAGGCAAGTTCATATGCTGTCCACTTCCTAAGTCCTCAAAGGTGAGCAGACGGCTGCAGGAGGCATCCAACCCCAGCTATCCAAGGACAGGAGAGCTGCCCATACTGTTCCAAGGTTGCCTTTAACTTAGGGTCTGCTGCCCCTCTCCTCCAAACTTTATTCTTTATCTCCTAACAGCACCATAAAATCATAGAACTGTCGGGTTGGAAGGGACCACAAGGGTCATCTAGCCCAACCCCCTGCAATGCAGGAACGTGGGACTTGAACCCAGAACCCTGAGATGAAGAGTCTCATGCTGTACTGACTGAGCCATTCTGGGGAGGTACCTCGATAATATATAACACGTGAGCACAGCAAATACTCAAGCATTTATTAAGTACATTCAACAGGCAATTGCACTGGGCTGCAGTTCCCTGCTGAGTGCACATGGTATGGCAGAACAAGGCGCAGGGAGTCCGTTGGGCATGTCTCCTGCCCTCTCTCCCCTCTTTAGGAAGCTGCCTTACGCCACATGAGACCAAAGGCTCCATTGAGCACAGTACTGTCTACACTGACTAGCAGTGAGTCTCCAAAGTTTCAGGCTGGGGACATTCTTCAACATACTTGGAGATGCTGGGGAATTAAACTATTGGCCTTCTACATGCAGAGCAGGTGTCCTAGCACTGAGCCCTTCCCCGTGCTAGCAGTACTCTCTTTTCATGACTTAGGTCCCCATATGCATTGTACATGCCAAGCAGCATCAGACCAATTTACCAGGATCCCCCCCAAATAATCCTGGGGGAAATTGAGTTGTTAAGGGTTGTTAGGAAACCCCCATTCACCTCGCGGAAATACAGTTCTCAGAGTGGCTTAAGAATCATTGCCTCTTCCCAGGGAACTCTGGGAAATACAGCTCTGCGAGGTTACTAGGGCTCTCCGAACAACACTCAGCACCTTTAAGCTACAGTTCCCGGGATTCTTTGCAGGAAGCCATGATTATTCAAAGTGGTATGGTGCTGCTTTAAATGAATCATTTACAGTGGTACCTCGGGTTAAGAACTTAATTCATTCCGGAGGCCCGTTCTTAACCTGAAACTGTTCTTAACCTGAAGCACCACTTTAGCTAATGGGGCCTCCCGCTGCTGCGGCGGCGCTGCTGCACGATTTCTGTTCTTATCCTGAAGCAAAGTTCTTAACCCGAGGTACTATTTCTGGGTTAGCGGAGTCTGTAACCTGAAGCGTCTGTAACCTGAAGCGTATGTAACCCGAGGTACCACTGTAGATGGGGCCTTACACTGTTGCATCTGCATCCCTAAAGATTTCCAGCAAAAAGCTACATACTCAAGAGCTTCCTCTTTCTCATTATCCTGTTCACAGTCCACGTCCCCCTCCACAAGGAGCCAAAGGGCCGCATGCATAGTTCCCCCCTCCATAACTTGTCATCACAACAACCTTGTGAGGTAGACTAGGCTGAGAGACAGGTCAGGCTTCTTGGCGATTTTGGTCCCAAACTCTTAATTAGCTACACCACACACTGAGCCCTGGCAAAGTTAGGACCAGTAAAAGATGTTCCTGATCCAGAACGAGACCCATTCTAAAAGAAGAATGGATTTTTTAAAATGCCATGTTTTGCACTGATAGTTTTAAGAGCATGTGATCAAAGCCCCCTTGATTGCTCCCCTGTTCAGATTCCAGTCTTTCCACCAGGATTTTCAATTGTGAGCGGTTCTGAATAAAATATAAAATATGGGGCGGATACCTACCCAGCAATGGGGCAGATGTCGGCAGCAGCATCCTTAACTCCAAGCTGGCGTGGTCAGTGAGCAAGGTGCTCACATCCAGGAGAGCAAGTGCTTTGAATTCGTCTACCTCCTGCAGACTGCTTACTGGGGCTAGGACACGTCACTTTAACGCACAAACAGGTGAGAGAGGAGGAGTTTGGCTCGGTCAAGTCTTTTGCAAATAAGCCAAGAGGTGTGTGTGGCAGTTGTGAAATTATAAGAGTGTTTCGCCATGTGGCTAAAGCTAAGCAAGGATTATGCCTTGTGGGCAGGGATCGCAGAAGCAACATGGGCAACCCCCCCCTTTGTTTGCTGCACAAGAGAGAGTGGGCAGCAGAGGGGGGAGGCTGGTGGCCTTGCAGCCATGAAATGCGTTGTTGTTTCTCAGCCAACCAAGTGAAGCAATCAGGGATAGGTCAGCCTGACACACACCATACCCTCCAACGTTTCTCTGATGAAAATAGGGATGTCCTATTCAATAATAATCATAAGAGGAGTAGTAGTTGTGATCATTCTTATTCTTATTTATACTCCACCCATCTGACTGGGATGCCCCAGCCACTCTGGGCAGCTCCCAACATATATAAAAACATAATAAAAAATCAGGTATTAAAAAACCTCTATACAGATGTCTTCTATTCTATTCCACATCAATTCTACTCTATTCAGATGTCTTCTAAAGGTTGTATAGTTACTTATCTCCTTGGCTCGGGGGTCGCATAACTCCATACCCTCCAACATTTCTCCGATGAAAATAGGGACATCCTAAGGAAAAGTGGGACATTCCAGGATCAGATCAAAAACTGGGATGGCTTCTGTTAATTTGGGACTGTCCCTGGAAAGTAGGTACACTTGGAAGAAAGATACACACACACACACACACACACACACACACACCTTTTTGCTTTCTTCCACATAGAAAAACTGCAAACTGTCAGGGAACCTGCACACAAATCACACACGAGTGTTACTCTCTAGCTCAGGCATCTGCAAACTCGGCCCTCCAGATGTTTTGGGACTACAACTCCCATCATCCCTAGATAAAAGGACCAGTGGTCAGGGATGATGGGAATTGTAATCCCAAAACATCTGGAGGGCGAAGTTTGGCCATGCCTGCTCTAGCTCTAGCCCAGGGGTCTGCAACCTTTAAGACAAAAAGAGCCACTTGGACCCGTTTCCGAAGAAAAAAAAATGGGAGCCGCAAAACCATTGCGACATTTAAAACAAATATAACACTGCATATATTGTTTCTTACCTTAATGCTATATATACAGGATCGTAACGCACGCATCGCCCCCATGCGACGTCACAGCCAGTACAGCGCCCGCCACAGTGGGGAGTGTTGGGGCGCACAATGCACCTCCTCCCCTCGCTAGTATCCGTGCCGGAGCCGCGGCAAAGGTGTAAAAGAGCCACATGCGGCTCCGGAGCCGCGGGTTGCAGACCCCTGCTCTAGCCCATTGTGGAAGCAGCTATCAATGCATTCTTCCATCACAAGCAAGGCATACAATTATTATAAATTACATTTGTATACGGATGTGTAACAACGTGCTTCCAACATATGTAAAGAGAAATGGGCGTTACCCTGAAGTTGGATTGAATGAACATATTGGTAACGTGGTCTTCATTGGCAACCCATCCATTGGGTTGTTCAGGTTCAATTCAAGGCCCTGTTCTTACCTGTAAAGTAGGAATGGGGAACTTGTGAGTCTCAAGATGCTGCTGGACTCCTCCTCCCACCATTCCTGACCATTGGGCCAGGCTGGCAGAGGCAAATGGGAGTTGGAATCCAATAACCTCTGGATAGTTATAGGTTCTCCGCCCCTCCAGTGAAGCCTTAAATAGCTAGGGACCTTAAAGTAAAGTGGGTTGTGGGTGGCACTGTGGTCTAAACTGCTGAGCCTCTTGGGCTTGCTGATCAGAAAGCCAGCAGTTCGAATCCCCGTGACGAGGTGAGCTCCCGTTGCTCGGTCCCAGTTCCTGCCAACCTAGCAGTTTGAAAGCAAGCCAGTGCAAATAGATAAATAGTTACAGCTCTGGCAGGAAGGTAAATGGCGTTTCCATGCGCTGCTCTGGTCTCGGTGTTCCGTTGTGCCAGAAGTGGCTTAGTCCTGCTGGCCACATGACCCGGAAAAACTGTCTGCGGTCAAACGCCGGCTCCCTCAGCCTGTAAAGCGAGGTGAGCTCTGCAACTCCAGAGTAAGCAGACTTCAGGCTTGAATAATTTATTTCTATCTTTTATTAATTAATTATTTTTTTATATTATTATTAGCTAGTTCCACCATCTAAATCCAGATACAGTGGTTTGGGCGGAGCCACAAGTAAAATGATGAACCATGGAGGAGAGCAAATTACTGACTGCATTCCCCCAAGTCGCATACACTAGAACGCCCTGTATATGAAACCTACATTACCTGCATTACTAATTATTAGTCATTTTTCCTTCCCAAAAATGAACTCAAAAGTGATATACAAAAACAAAGATTGAAAACAACACAACACACTCATGTAGTCATGAAAAGGCATTGGGTTCCCCTTTTTTATTCTGCTCTTTTATATAATTTGGCTGCTCTCGTATCTGGTCTCTAGGTGTTTTGATCTTTTATTAGCCACTTAGAATTTTTAACGAAGCTAAATAAAGCTTAATAAACAACTATCAGACTTTTAGAAGACATCAGAGGCAGCCCTGTTTAGGGAAGCTTTTAATATTTGATGAATCATTGCATTTTAATATTCTGCTGGAAGCCGCCCAGAGTGGCTGGGGACCCCCATCCAGATGGGCGGGGAATAACTAATTTTATTATTATTATTATTATTATTATTATTATTATTATTATTATTAAAAGTGCTGCTTTCAGGTGAAGCAACATCTTCTCACCTGTCAGTGACAAAGCTGGGTGCTCCCTGGAGCTCAAATGTGCAACTAGGTAAAGGTAAAGGGACCCCTGACCATTAGGTCCAGTCGTGACAGACTCTGGGGTTGCAGTGCTCATCTTGCTTTATTGGCCGAGGGAGCCGGTGTACAGCTTCCGGGTCATGTGGCCAGCATGACTAAGCCGCTTCTGGAGAACCAGAGCAGCACACGGAAACGCCATTTACCTTCCCACTGGAGCGGTACCTATTTATCTACTTGCACTTTGAGGTGCTTTCGAACTGCTAGGTTGGCAGGAGCAGAGACCGAGCAACGGGAGCTCACTCCGTCACAGGGATTTGAACTGCTGACTTTCTGATCGGCAAGCCCTAGGCTCTGTGGTTTAACCCACAGCACCACCCGCGTCCCCTCCAAATGTGCAACTAGTTGAGCTCAAATGCTCAACTCCGACACAAGCAATCCATGCCAGAGTACTGGAGAAAAATCAACCGCAGCAGAAGCAACCCACCTTTGGGTAGCAGTTGATAGTGTTTGCCACCACAGCAATGGCATCAGGCCTGAGCGACAGCAGGTATGGCAAACCCAAGGGACACAACACAGCCAGGAGAAAGAGGAAAAAGCAGGTGTGTGGCATGCCATTTGTACCAGGGCCAGACCTCAAAACTTGTCAATCCTGTTGCTGGTATCTGGCTGTGCTCCCTTCACCATGATCAAATGCCATAATTGAAGAACCTGTTCTATTCACCCTTGCAAGCTGTCAACGTCTGTGCCTCCCCCCAACCTTGAAGACTGGTTGACGGTACTTTGTAAAACAACTTAATCCTAAAATCTCCTGCATCAACAGATTTTTTAAAAAGTGAAAAAAGATGTGGCGTCATTATTGTAACAATCACCCCACTTGACATATACCCAAAGGCAAGGAGGAACCATAGCTCATTGGTGAAAGCTTCACGTTGCCTCAGGTTAGGTGGCAGGACGAAATGCAGATGGGACACCAGGATTTATAAATATATACCTTTATTTTTATTTTGCATATTAAATAAGGTTCTTTAAATTACAAGCAGTCTTGAATCACACTATGCATGATCAATGTACAGTAGAAATATTACAGTTTTAAAATTTACACAATTTAAAGACAAATTCGACCTGAAATTTCATTGACTAGAATATTGCCATAAACCTCATACCTGTATTAAATTTCCAATAGGAAAACCTCTCCCCTATGATTTTGTAACATAAATTTCCTCATTTACAAATAGAGTAAAACATTGTATATACACACAGATACCATTTACCATTAGGTGACAGCTACCACTGTGCAAGATCAGACGATTTATTAAATGGAACCAAACATCTTAAACTCATTCAAGTTTCATTTGAAAATAAAAACAAAAACCGGGCTGGTGGTACTGAATGCTTTCTCCTCTTCTGTACTCTCATCTCAACAATTTGCCCTTAAAGACTTGATTATTATTTTTAAAGAAAGGTTATTTTATACAACTTAAAGCTGAATTTGTTTATTTTTATTTTTTACACTCCATTCTTATTTTTAAGGCTATTTCTTATAAGGCTAATAAGTTTCCAATTCCACCTTCCAATCTAAATAGCCATTTTACCCGCAATGCAATTTTAAACTGAGTGCATAATTGTGTCTATCCCCTTCCTAACTAAGCTGTCTCCCCCTCAAAAAAGACAAAAGAATCAGAACTGCATATAAATCAATCTAAAATACTGATTTTTAAAAAGTAGGCATGAATGGCTCTCGTTAGTGCTTCATTAAGTGTTTTTTTAAAAAAGAATCCATTCATTTCCAATAAAAGCGGTGGCTTTCCCCTTCTCACTTGTGCACAGAACTTTATTTATCAATTAAAACTCTCTTCATTTTGAACTGCTGCATTGCAAATGTTACTTTACAGGGGTGGGATGTAGGTGAGGGAAGGTATGACCTACTGAGTTGTATCCAAAGATAACCCAACTCAAGAGTATACATCCATTGGAATGAATGAATTTGACTGACTTTCAGTGGGTCTACTCTGAGTACAAGTGGCTTTGGATACCACCCTCCATCTTTCAGCCTGAGCCTCTTTGAACTGCTACACTACCTTGGCCATTATGAGAAGTCCAGCTCCAATTTACAAAACACATGCACGCCCCACAGCGGAAGAGCAACAGCACAGCTGCACCGGTGCAATTGTGGCGCTGCTGCTCCTGGTTCCAGGGCTTCTTAACAACCCCGCAAAATTTAGTGTTAAATAAGCTATTGTTAACGCCTTGCTCTGTTCCCCAAGTGTCTCTTCCTTCTCACAGCAAAGACAAGAGACCCCTTCAACAGCCAAAACTTTCTGGCTGAGCTCTGGTGCCTTCAGAAGAAACACAGGAGAACTTTACAACATAAAACTTCTTCCTAGCAATTCATCCTTAAAACTGGGGGGGGGGGGATTGGGGTGGAATTGCTTGCTAAAAGTTTTAACATGCAGCTGTTTAAAATTTACAGGTGATCTACTGGGGGGCAGAGGGGAAGGGGTGAGAAGCAGGAACCCTAAACACATGCAGCAGCAGCAGCGGCAGCAGCAGCAGCAGCAAAAGTCGGGATAAGATTCCCTCGTGTTAATTCTTGGATTTGCACGTCTGGTCCTAAAGTCACTATCCTCCTTTAAAAACACAGGCTTTTAAGTCTGAAGGAAACCTACAACTCCCCCACCCCACCCCTTGAAGAGAACTGTTACTCGCAACCATCACAACGAATGCTAACCTGCTCAAATCTTGCAAGACGCAGAACTGTCTGGGTAACTAAGGTGCAAAAAAGGACACAGAAGTCAGCTTGTGAACCATGCAGTAAAGGAACCCCTACATGGTTTAAAAGGTATAAATTTGGTCTTCAAGTGAGGTGTTAGGGCTACTAGCCTGGATTTGTGTGCATGTGTGTGTGAGCTTTAAAATACACTCATTTTAAGAGCTTTTGGTTAGTTACAGGTGCCTCACAATATCGTTTTGCCCACTATGAGAGAGTTTTGTGTTCATGGGATGTAGTCTGAAATTCTGTCTTGCTAATGACACAAATGCACTCTGGGTTCTCACCAGAGTGGAAGAGCAAGCGTCAGAGATAGCGAGTTTGCATTTCATATGGCCAAAGCAACAAGTGTGTGTTAGGTTCCATCACAGTCTGTGGAGATTTTTTTTTTAAGCCTCCCTCATGATTAGTGCCAGCCGTATGAATCTATTCCAGGAAGTGTTTTCTCATGCCCATCCCACTCCACCCCCGACAGCCCTGAAGCCACTCAATGCACTAGATGTTAGGCTTGTGGTTGGCTGCATCTCCAAACTGTGTGAATTCCCAGGGTGAATTCCCATCTGGGACTAAGCAAGCCAATTTCTATCTGCAGCATGAGACTCTGGAGTGCCGATTTTTGGCAAAAGGGGGCAGGAAGATGGTTCAGGCACCCAGAGAAGATGCAGTCATGAGGAATGCACGCAAGTGAGATTAGGGTATTCTTAATTTTCACAGTTAAAAAAATATTATTGGTTAAAAGCAAATAATACTACCAATGCACCCCTTTATTCCATAAACCAGCGGGTGGCAAAGCTGTTCCTCTCCTGAGGCTGTAGGGCTACAACTCCCATCATCCCTAACCATTGGCTATGCTGGCTGGGGCTGATGGGAGTTGGAGTCCAACAGCAGCTAGAGAGCCACAGCTTATCTCCTTGCCATAAACTAAGTCTGAAGTCATAAACTACAAAGTTAGGGGGCTTATATTTTCTGCTGCACAATTCCATATATTGTTGAAAACTCAGTAGGGCAGGTTCACTTTTGTGTCTCCTTGCTTTTAATTTTATTACATTAAGAAAAAGCAGAAAGAGGGGGGGGGGGGGAACAACCTAATCCGACTTTAAAAATCTCCCTACTTGACTCAGGCCTGTCCAAGAGAGGAACAACCATTCCAAATAGACCCAAGGTTGTAATGTGTATTTTGAAAATTAATTCAGTGCACATTAAAATTTGTTCTTCCAAGAACAAACATTGCGGGATACTCCAAACAGACAGTACAGCTTTGGAGAAAAGTTGGCACATGAGATCATGTTGCGGGCAAATGCTTGAAGCAATACATGTCTCAAGCTGTTCTATTAATTTTTCTTTAGACAAACGAGTTCCTTGTGTAATGGGGGAGTCCATAACTCACAATTTTAATGCACTTCAATTTCTGCCCTCCACAGGGCTCATGAGAACCAGCCTGGCTGAAGGAGAACGGCAAAGGAAAACCCTCCATACTTTCATACATTCTTTGATGAGAAGGTTTAAAAGCTACCAATTTTCATGCCATTTACAGATGTCCTCAGACCTGAAGCAGAAAGAAACCTGTGCAGGTCAGCTGGATAGCTTAATTTAAAAAACAACAACAAAAGAAAACATTTTTTTACACATGTCTTCCACTGCCAAAGCTGAGGCTGCAAAACATATTTTACAGCTCAAGTGCTCATTTTAAGAGTGAGACGGGGGGACGGGGGACGGGACCCTGCAGCTTATATTCTGAGTTCACCACACTTAGGAGAGCTATACACTAAACCCCTTCCTATTTTATGAATGCCAGAGTAGCTTTCCATTAGCAGAACAGGGCTCCGGCAAGGGTTTTAAAAGCTCTGGAAGATCTGGGTCTAACAACACACTGCCAATTAGCCCTTAAGTTTCTATTAGCCACCCTCAAGGTATTAGAACTACCAGTTTTGCATGGAAACCTGTAGTATGTGCCAACGACAGCTGGCACAGAAGACCCAAATCCCTCTTGGAGATTGGTTCTCAAATATCCACAGGTGACGCCTGCTCTGCTAAAGCTGCTTCTTTAGAGAATCCCAACTTCAAACACAAAGAGAAAGAGCAACTGCATGAGTCAACACATCCCCTTTTGCATTGCATCTGCAGAAATGTTGACACTTCCCTGAAGATGAGATGAGCGATTCAAGAAGTTACCCAGTAACCAAGACCATCATTTAAGGGGACACACACACACGGATATTGAGTCTTCCAGACATCTTGGGTGCAGAGGGAAGCAAACAGAAGAATGTTACACCACCACAATTTTTCTTTAAGCCAACTATAACTAAAAAGTCAATTCGCCGACCGCTGTACTGCAGATGGGAATATAAGAAAGTGAATTGCCCCTTTAGAAAAGTGGATAGCATACAAAGCTCCAGAAATTATAAAAAACAGGAAGACTCAAGCTCTGTACACCCCAACAAGTACGCTGTGCAAAAAAGGAGCACGGGAGCACAAAGCAAACCAGTTAGGCAGGTAAAGGACCCCAACAACTTCCATCAATCAAGAAGCAAGGAAGAATGGCTTTGTACAATGCAGAGGGACCTGGGAAGGGCAGTTACTAGTGCATCTGCAGCTAAGCAAGGTGTGAAGTCTTTGAAATATGGCTTTCTACACAACAGCTCTCAGGCCAGGCAGCTTCAAGTGACATAGCCACCTTCTGCTCAGCTATGTACAATTTTACATGTTCATACAGATAATACATTGAGAATACAAAAGGGTATGGTACAATCCTATATATAAACCAGAGCATAACTTGTACATATTTGTTACAAATTGTCTGCAGGATACTTCAAGTACTTTGGGGGTAGGAGAGGGGGGAGAAGGGGAAAGCTAGCACATGATATATATTTTTAAAGGAAATGCAAAATGCACCATTTAAAAAAAACAAACAGTACACTACAAAAAGTAACATCCACCTTCAAGTTCAGGTCTTGATCTAACATTGCCTTCAGGGTGTGCAAACATCTTGATTATTGGATTTCAGCAGGTCTGCTTTGTTTTCAGATGCAAGAGGGTAGTCGTTGTTGTTTTTGAAAATGAAAATATTGGCTGTTAGGCAAAAAGCAGAAGTGACCCCCCACACACAATGACCCCCCCCCCCACGATGACCGTTCACCGAGGGAAGAAGCTTCAGTCTTTTTCTCCATCTTCACTGCTCCCTGTTAAGAGACACAAGGCTATTATTAGAGGGTGAGGCTTTGGATATTCTGCCTCCAGAATGAGTTCCTTAAGACTGTGGATTCCTCTCAAGGCCTGTTTCCCAGGGACCTTTTCCTGGACAAGCTCTGCTGAAATTGCAGCAGGCGGGTGTGAAAGTATTTAAAAGAACACGGGTGCATTTTTGTGCAAATCAAATACAGACTGTACCGTAATAGCTCCCCAGCAGTTTGGGCCATTTCCCCCGCCTCCAAAAGTGAGATTCTGATGTTTAAAAAGCACCCGAATTATCCATCTCCTGTTATGAAATCAACCCCAGGGACACAGCTGGAAGTCTGTCAGGCACAACTGTCTAAATCGCACAGTTCAATGTCAGGACATAATAGAGCTAACTGCACTATTTAAACACTGGCCTTAATGATAAACAAGCAAATACTCCTATCTAATCAGTACTCTGCTGAACCTAATATAAGCTCATATACCAAACACCAAGGACCCACAAGCACCAGGGGCATTTAGGTGCTCAAAAATATCCTAGTTTTATGATTAAAAATAATAATAATCTAGCCAGTGGTGAACTTGCTTATTTGGTGTGCTTTATATTCCAAAGGACTTGGGAATTCTTTTGGGCAAAACAGAGTCCGTTCAGGGCTTGCACCACTCCTATTTGTTTCCAGTGAAGACTGGGCAAAAGAACTACCAGGCTGGGCTACATAGGCCAGACATATCTACCTGAGATTTTACACTCTGTTCTGCCACCTAAAATCCACCCACCTTGCCACACAGTGAAGCCACTTCTACAGGCAAGCTACAATATGAAGCCAAAGAAAAGGAAGTAGTAGCTATAAATCAGGAAAGTCAAATACACAGGGATTGCAAAGGAGAGCCATGAACAACAACAACAATAACAACAGGCAGCAGCTATTTAGGAAAAGGGTGGGCAGAAGGTAGAACAGGATCTACTTTCCTTACTCAAGATTTTATCATCTTTTAATAATCGCTTGAGCAAGCATTGCTCGAAAACCATACTGATGTAACAAACTAGTGCTTGAAGAAAAATACTTGCCTCCCTGTTCAATATCAGAATCCGTAAGGTGAGTGAGCGAGAAGCTTGCAATGTTTGCTGGAGAGATAGAGAACCTGGAGTAAGGTAAAGGATTCGACCAGTTTTGTTCAGAGCTTCGAGGCAGTGGTGGTGGGGAGAAGTACTTTGAGGTCTGAAGAGAAGGCTTGGAACTAATGAGGCTGTTTGCTGCCTTTGCTATGAAAGAGGGCTCTGGAGAAGAGAAGTCGTCATCCCATTCAAAACCTCCACCTGGAACAAATCACACACACATTAAAATAAAATAAAAATTTGGAGAAAATGCCGAAATCTCCAGGGAATGGAACTTGCAGTTAGCTCAGAGAATATTCTCTTCTCTCTGTGGATTAGGCTTATAGCCAGTACCAGAAATCTTTAAATGCATCAACTGAAGCAGATGAACTGTATGCAAAATTGGACATATGATAATGAAGCACACACATGCTATATTTTCCTACTTCTAAGAGCACAAAACCAGATTTTTGAATCCTTAGGTAGACACATGGGCAAAATAGGGAACTATAAAAAAATAAGGTGATGCATTACACTGATTTTTGCAAAGTGAAGCACAGAGTATGTCATCAGATTCCCTTATATATTATCTTTGTTAGGGATAGATGGTATACAAGGAACAAACTCTTCTGATTGGTTTTCTCCTTGCAGACCACCACACTTCCTTAAATTTTAACTTAAAACTGAATATTTACACTGAAAAGTGGAATTTCTGTTCAGCATGTGATCAACATTTAAAAGTTATTTCGGAGCTTTGTCTTTTATTTTCAGATAGTCAATAAAGTGGATGACCAAGCAAATTCTAAAGGCATCAACAGAAGCTTCACAAGTGAAAGGAAACCACAGTTAAAACAAAGTAAGTGCGGTTATCCTATCTATACAGAGGAAGCTGCCTCATAAGGAGACACCCCATTGGCATATCTGGCACAGAACTGTCTGGCATCAACTCTCTAGGCTTCCAGACAAGATTACTATCAAGATTAGGGGGAGGATTTGCTGAAACAAATTTGGGAATTGGAATGCAGAAAGGGGAGGTATGGGGAAGTCGGCGAAATAAGTTTTAAGAAAAAAGGATATGATATTATACATGTTTGTTTTTGTGTTTGTATGTTCGTATTGTGTATTGTTTGTGTTTATATAAATTGTGAAAAACCAATAAAAATTTTATATATAAAAAAAGATTACTATCCCTATCCAATCTAGAGATGTCGTTAGTTGAACCAGAAACCTTTTGCATGCAAAGCTCTGCTACTAAGCCATGGTCCTCCTTTTAAGATCACTGTTAACACCAACATCTTTATGAGGAAACTGCAATTGGATTAAACTGAAGCAAGCTTGGTTTTAGATTAATCATTGGTCGTAATACAAAATTCAAAGTTATCTACATCACCAATTAACACGGTCAGTTAGAACAAGCATTCAAGCAAAGAAATGAGTGGAAGAAAACGTACTTGTTTTGCCTGGGAACTCTGCATCTTAATTTTATAAAGGAATACACTTAAACTTGCAAGCCAAATATTAAGTACCTTCTTCATCTGTAGAACTTTCTGAATTTGTAAATTTATTCAAGTAACCAGGGCCTGAAGCAGGAACAGGAGTGTTATCAGAATCCGAGTGGTTTGATTCTGTAGCACGATTTCCGAGCTCTTTGGTTGGTGTTTCCTAAAAAATAATCCAAAGAAATACTATTACTTCCATTATCGTATGCATGTGATGCTTCACCAGTTGAAACCATATTGAAGATCTACAGTGTGGTATTTCAAAGCAGCCCAGATTTTCTTGGTTTGGGGGGATAGGGGTGGGGATGTTGATGTACTACCCACCAATTTCACAGAATCATAAGGGACCCTAAGGATCATCTAGTCCAACCTCCTGAAATGCAGGAATAGGCAGCTGTCTCATATGAGGATCGAACCTGCAACCTTGGCATTATCAGCACCACACTCTAACCAACTGAGCTATCTATGCTAGCAACTGCATCATCATGCATTTCATTTTACAATTGTTTACCGTTGTTACTGCATGGCATTTACCGTACTCTTCTTTCCAGGGGCTGCAAGCCTGACGTGGGCAGGGCTAACGCAAAAACAGGTGCAACCAGAGCTGAAAGTCTGTAGGGGGATCCCATACACTCACCTTCACCTCAAAATAAAGGCATCTTCAAACCTAATTGCCTGATGGGGAAACTTTTGGTATGGGGAGTCACCATACACGAGGAGGGTTACCAACAGCCAGTAACATCTTCTGTGACCAGACTTCCAGAAAGAACCACAGCTCCCACAATACAGCACCCCCAAGTACCAAAAAGATTCCTACCGTATAAAACCTTTTGTGTGGCTCAACAGACCAAAAGATCTTGGTAAAACATAACTCAATTATTTTGGACAACACTCAAAAGTTAAGAAACTCTGCACCATTCCGCAAACCTAATCATCGTTCATTTCTAGAGGTTTGGGGGGTTTTTTTGTTTTGTTGCTTTTTTATATAATTAAAGGCCTCAATTTGCTGTGCTAGTTTGCTTTCCCACAAGGTATAAAAGGCACCTTGTGGCCTATCTTATTACAGAAGTAGGAACTAGATACACAACCTTGGACTTCTGTAAAGTAGGTCAACTATTTTCAGAGAGAGGGAGAGGGATTGTACACACACAACTGTTCTAACTCAAAGAACTACAGGCAACCCCAGTGTTCTTCACAATCACAACTGTAGGTTACAGTGACCACCAATTGTTTCAAGCCCCGTGTGCTTCTTTGCTTAAATCATTGCCATTTAGTGCAATCAGGAGGAGAGTTTCATACAGTTAATGCAGCATGGCTCAGGATGCTATATTTCTTTAGAGAAGGCCACATCTTAGTGGGACACTGACTAGGAAAATTACAGGTAATCTGAATATTTTAGTTATATTTAATTGTATTCACCTACCTCTGTCACAAACGTGGCATGGACTAATCAGGATAGATCGAGGAGCTAATAAACTTGTTCTATGATGCTCTTATTTTAGAATGAACGATCCACTCCACTCGTCCATCTTAGTTCAAACCCTTAAAAATCATGTGGGACAACAGGAATCCAGGCTTTTCACTTTCTTTTATGATTTAACACAGCTTATGTGTTGTGACAATGATTTATTGTGAAAGCACCAAACTGTATGAAGAGGAAACAAATCACGATCTCTGGCCTTAGCATTACACCCAAACTAAGGTTTGTTTCACTCCAAAAGGAACCGTGGTTCATCAGAGCAGAACTGCAATCTGTAGTTTGGACATCGTGCTAAACCAGAGACAGCAGAGTGGGCACGATCAAATTGAGCACATCTTTTTATGGCTTACTGTGATCAGTGTGCATATCCATTACTTGCACAGCTTTTGAAAACACAAGAAGAGTCTGCAGGATCAGGCCAGGGGCCCATTTAGCCCTGCATCCTGTTCTCACAGTGGCCTACCAAAAGTCCATGGGAAACACACAAGTAGAGCCTGAGCTTAACAGCACTCTTCCCCAACCTGAGATTCTCTGATCTCTATCATGAACTCCCGCAAACACACAATATTTAGATTCTATGTTTTTTTTTCTGCAACAAAATATTTGCATAAGATTATGAAAACTCTGGCCTCCGAGATTATGTGGCTATTCTGTCTTCTCCTTCCCTACATCCTTGCACAAACTTCCATTTGCCACAGTGAGCCCAAGGTTTCCAAATTGATTGTGACCTTTTCACAACCAGCAGGCACTTACATTTTAGAGAACAAATAATGAGAAAAGCATCAGATACCTGATCGAAAAGATAGACTGTGACATCATCAAAGAACGTTACGGCTTTCCTCTCATTCTTCATAAAGTTTTCAGAAGGGTTGTTCTGCCCTGGTGGCTTCGGATGTTTTAACAAGCTCCTTAGATGTTTGCCATCATCCCTATCAGTAAGGATCACCGGTACTTGATGGACAATTTCCTCATCGCTGTCAGAGCTAAGTCCATGCAAGTGGAAAGTTCTCATATCATCCTCAGAATCATCACTGTTCTCATCTTCTTCATCAGCATCATCCCCATCCACTGACAGATCAAGCATCCCAGAAACATCAAGTTTACCAAGGTATTTTCCTTCGATGTCTGGCTCTTTCAGCTTATTATGACCTTCAAAGTGGCACACTAAGGATTTTTCCAACACTTCAGCAGGGCCATACAAGTTAGGGGTGAGCTCTAGATCTCTCTCAGGAAGGAAGTCTGCTGTGTTAGTGCCTGTGCAAGAGACACTTCTGGGGGAATCCTCATATATGATCTCAATGTCATCTTCATCAGTAGGCTCTAGTTCTATCACAGGTAGCAATGAAGATGTATTGTCACCTTTATGAAGATACTCTTGCTTTGTTTCAGTGGTCTCCAGCTTCTCCTCCAACTCTAGCTGCAAGCGTGAGTTCTTTGTGAACTGGTCGCTGGCTACTTGATCATCACTCGACCGATTTTCTGCATTTTTATGCTCTTCTATTTCAAAGTAGTCACTGCACATACCACCCTCTGTTCGTACTTGAGTGTCTGCCAATGTATTTGTAACCTCAGATTTCTTATCTAGTTCAGAATCGTTATCAGAAAAATAGGCGGAATCTCTGTACGAATTCTGGATGCCACCAAAAGAAGTCTTAGAGATGCCTTCAAATGTATCCATGGTATTTGCTGTGTCTAAGTCTGTATTGACATCTGACGACAGAATGATCATAGGCTTATCACGCAAAAGACCATCACCAGCAGCACTGGACAAAGCCATGTCTTCATTGGAGTCGCTGCCAACAAGGTGTGAAGTCCATTCAGGAGACTCCAGGTTTTCAGTTTCATAGCCACTGTCAGCAGGTTTATCAGGTGGCAAAGGTTTCTGTGGGCTCTGACCCACTAAAGACTCTAAGACCTCAATAACATCTAATGAATCCAATGAGTCCGGTGTATCAACAGACTGCCCCATACTCTGTGTGGGAGCTGATAAACTGTCCTCCAGTAGGCTGTCGTGACTTGTACGGTCTGAAGGAAGGACAGATGAAAGCGCAATGTCTTTGATCGGGGTCTCCTTGTTACATTTCTGAACCTTGGTTAAAGCTTCGTCAGTTGGCTCCAGAATATACTCATCGCCTTGCTCTAATCCAGATGGCTTATTCTTCAGATCCTCAATCAGCTCCCCCCAAGAACTACTATTGCATTTAGGTTCCTGCTTATTCTGCTGTCTTTCTTCCTCTTGAGCATGGAGTGCAATGCTATGACAGGGGCTACTCCCATTAGTTTGGTTTTTGGCATTCATGGATAACGTTTCATTAAAGCCAGCTTCAGAGACTTGATCCATGTCAAGGTAAGAGTAATCAATACTGCAGGCACAGTTATCATTAACTTCTATGTTAGGAGAGGGTTTTTCAGTTCCTGATAAGGGGGATACCTGCTCCTTATCCATCGCAGGTGACCTAGGAGACATTTGACCTTGCATAAGGGGCTGGGGAGGAATACTTTTGTTTTTATTTGTGCTCATTTGCACAAAATGTTCGTCTTCATGGACTGGAGAATTCCCATCCATTTTAAGTTCAACCCCCAGAGAGTTTGTATTTGGTGGATCTAGCATTTTTGTGTTGTCAGATGCTCTTTTTAAGTCACCACCACCAGTTCTGTTACTCAGTGCCCCCTTTAGTAAATTATTCTCTTGAAGGAAAAGAAAGTTATCCGACAGCTCTTCTGAAGTCAGTAAGCTAGGATCGGACTGCATTATGATATCCTCCTGCAAGCAAACAGCTTCACTTTCAGAAGCATGTCTGGGACTTCTCTTCTGGAGCTGATCAACTACAGACTCCTCAAGACCTGAATATGAAACTGCTTCAAGCTCGACATGAATATCATTTAGATCAGCCAACTCAAACCTATTTCTCATATCTGTAAATTTTTCCATTCTGTCGATATCACTAAATATATCTTGGAAAGGACTTTCAGGACAATGAACATGGAAATCCTGTTCCTTGGGATATGTATTGTAATGGAGAGAGTCCCTATCTGTAGTGGATTCAGCAGCAAAGTCCCCAAGGACTATGAAGTGAGAGTTTTTGTCCTTTACAACTGCATGACTGTCCATGTCAGTCATCAATATAGAATCCTGGTTATCAAAGTTTACACTATTGTCTCTGCTCTTCTCTTCTAACTGGATGTAATAATCATTTCCAACAGAAGGGTTTTGGGCATTAAACACGGGAAGTTCGCCAGGGACACGAAGCACATCCTGCCCACTTTCAACTTGATCCCCAGGTCCTTGCTCCGTAAGTGTGTTCTCAAAAACCTCCACTGGGAAGAAGATATTGGTGTAAGTCATTCCCTCATCAGGATTTGCCTGGCTGCATTCAAAGTGGTCTTGTTTGGTTGCTTCCCAGATGCATTCAAAGTTGAGCCCTCGACTTGTTTCAGTTACCGTGAGAACTTCTTCCATCTCACGGCCAAACCTGTTGCCTGTGAAATGATCCAGGATTGGAAAGGCAGAGTTACCAGAGGACTCTCTGTTTGAAGTATCAGGCTTGAGATCATTCCACTGTTCAGGATCAATCACCGAGTCCCTTTGACTTTGCATACGGAGATACGTTAGAAGCTTATGCACTTCGTCTGCTGTTGCTCTCTTGTCTGGCGACAGCCAACAGAACTGTAAAACTTCATACCTATGAAAAGAACGACATATTCCATTTTCAATAATGTAGGTAATAATGGCCATTAAGAAAAGTCAGTGCTGTATCAGGACAACAATTCCTTTCAATAGGCATTAAGTCTTCTTAAGTTTGAGAAACGTGCCAATTGTTTTACTTCTACTTATTAAGTGCTTGCAAACTTTTTACTACTGAGACTTATTTTTGGCAGTACAAAACAGACCTCCCAATATTCAATATCTGCTCATTCACAATACCACTAGATGGACACAGGGAGCCACAACATGCCCACCTCTGCCCTTTCCTATTAGTCTTAAATGGCTATTTTAAAGACTGATGAAATTAATGGAATATAACTGGATATAGACTTCAGATACTCAAGTTTTACCATCTATCAGAATATGGCTGCTCAAGACGAGGTTCTGAAAGCTTCGTCTGCTTCTCTTTTATGACCTGCACCAGGACTTCATCATCAGATAAATGTGAGTAAGGCTTCACAGCACCGCTGAAAAGCTCCCATAGCGTTACACCTAGTGACCTGCAAAGATAAAAGTCTTCAATAACAAGATGCCAGAACACAACACAATTATCCCATCATGGTACTCAGTCCATAAGCTATGTCGCAAGGGATACCAAACACTCTAGGTGTGAAACTCATTCACTCGCAAGGTCTAGATCCCTAACCCCAAAAGCTCAAATCACCCAGCTGTGGAATGATGTGCAAAAACCTATTTCAGTTCTACTACTCAATAGTAAATCCCAACCCTGTTACATTTTCAGTAAAATTAAAATGGGGCCTTTGGAGATATATATTATATATGCATGCTAGCAATCCACTCTGCAGATTTGTTTTCAAAGGAACTGCCGGACAGTTCTAACACACACGTGTCAGTCAGAGGAATGGCTGAAACAATCTCAACAATCTCTGCCTTGCCAATTTTCTCTCTACCTCCTCTGTGTGCAAGGACAGAAAACTTCCATTTTCCCTTTAGAAAGAGGCAGCAGTTTGCCATTACGTATGAATTCATAGGATTGTGGTTTGTTCTGGATACAATCAGTTACAAGAAACCAGAGTTTCAAACCATGGTTTGAAACTCTGGTTTATTTTTAACGTATGGTATTTTAAACAAACCAGAGTTCTTTGAGTTTGTATAAAGCAGCAAACTGCAGTTTGCTTTAAGTGAAAGCAGAAGCTCTCTTCCCTTTCCCCTCTCACACAGAGGAAAGGTAGTGCCAAAGCTGGACTCCAGCTCCTATCAGCCCCAACCAGCACAGCCAAAGAATGACAGGAGCTGTAGTCCAACATCTAGAGAGCCACAAATGTCCCAACCCTGGCCAAGATCTCCCTCTGAACCAGGCCAAACATTTTCAATTAAGCAAAGCCTTAGACTATTGTTTTCATACCAGATGTTACTGTTCTTTGTTTGCTCAGCTGTTAACAGTCTGTCCTGAAAGCTAGTCACCAGCTCTGGTGCAGTCCATCGAAGAGGCACAAGCTTCTTTTCATCTGTTTCAATATAATCTTCCTATTATATCAAGGAAAGAGACAAAAAAATCAAAGGGCAAACAAAAACCACACATTGTTAAATGCTGTTTGTTCTCTCATGCCTCAGATTCCTTGGAATTAGAGAACCCTTGAATTGCCTTTGCAAAAAAGAAGGGTCAGCACGAAGGAACAAAAGCCAAAAAAAAAAAACCGCAAAGAAGGTTCGAAATGAAGCTAAAGTTGGAGGAAATATTGGGGATTGCAATGTGCCCAACGTGTTTTGGAGTAGAATCTTTCAGAAGCAAATGTCATAAATAAATCACTACCAAAAAATGATCAGAAATCTCTTGGCCAAGAAGGTGGAAATACTTTGAAATGCATTGGGCAAAATCCAATATTTAATTCTATGGCTGAATTTCCTATTGATTTAGTTCAACTGAAAAATCAATAAGTAATGATTAACTTAGTCTGTATAACTGAGGCTTTGCTTCCTCTTTTTGGCTTCTGTAGCTTTTGGCCAGCCTTTCTGCATTGGAAACCTGCAATTCAGTGCTCACCTAGACATCTCTGGCAAGTAATAATTGCCTCTATACTTCAGCACTGCTGCCGTAGGTACTGAGCTAGTTGCACAGCCTCCCTACTACTGTCTCTTAGCAGAGAAGCACTGTGGAAACTATATGGTGGAAGGGGGAAAGTGAAAGCTACATGTTCAGCATGTACAACATTATCCTATAGCAACAGAGCAGTGCTATGGTGGTTGGGTGCATGGACCATCTTCAGCGCCATTTGTGGCCAGAGACATAACTTGGTGACAGCAGAATCAGTAGCATGGAGACAGGAAGAATAAGATTGGGGCAATCATTCAGAATGTCCAGGCAAGTGTCTCCTATGGGTTTATGCAGGTCCACATTAAAGTAGACTGCTCAAGAAACAGACTGGTAGCTGGACCACTAAATTAAAGCATTTAGGTGGAACCTAGTATTTTATTTTATTGATCCATGGCACTCAGGTTTTATAATGCAAAAACAAATTTAAATTGTTTACCAAAAATGAGAAATTTAGCTGTGTGACATGCAGAGATAATATTTATTCACTCTAATGCCAAATATTTCATCCAAACAAGTCTAAATAATCAGTGTCAACTATCATCGTATAAATATAAATTTAGGTACATTTGATGCTCATTAAATGCACTACATGGTGCAAGCAAAGGTGAAATGAAGCTCCAACAAGTTTTCTGTTTAAATGAGAAGCAGCCAATAGTGGTTTGCCATTTTTACTGGAGGAATGACAGGAGGGAGGATGCAGAAAAAAGATCCAGGGGAAAGATTAAGCATGCCCTCTCTATGCCTCAGAACAACACCAGAGGCTGCTTTTAACTTTTAAAAGAGTGTTCCTAATCCTACTGGATTCAGTTACCAGCACAAGATTGCACAGGCCTCAATATCAGCAGTATATAGTACCTCCTAAATGGCACAATCCCACTGACATATGCAAATTACTGCACTAGAACAAAGAGTAGATGGAGAAGATCAGCAAGTCCAACATGCACAGATGCATCAAAGAGCAGTATAAAAATAGAGATTACAATGTGCACCATTATCGAGCTACAGAACTGCTCACAGTTCAGCAAGCCCACATAAAACAGTAATTTGTAACTTTAGCCAGTGCCATTCTGTAAATGTGTCAACTTACCTTATACCTACTGAATCCTATTCCATAATCTCCCACTTTTACGTTTAGATCGGATGTAAGGAAGCAGTTGCGTAAGGCTAGGTCACTGGGAAAAAAATATCAAAAATACTGCAATGAGAACAAAAGTTCACAATAGCTCCTATGATTTAAAAAAAATCAATAATGTAGCCAAGCTCATCTGACACAGCACAATATTAGATTACAGCTTTAAATATAGCACCAGCCATTCAAAAATCATCATGGAACAGACACATGTGCTTATCTGAGCCCCGGAGAACCAGAATGGTGAAATGGATCAAATATTGGACTTTGGCTAGAAAGCATGAGTGAAGCTGCAACATTCACTTGGTGATCTTAGGCCAGTCTGCTGCAAATGACATCTTTGTGAACAAACAGCAGCTGGAGAGTGGGGGGGGGGAGAGGGATATATTTGGCAAGAAACAGGGGAAGGGGTCTAGATCAGGGTCCTGCAGCTGTTTTTTCTTCAAAATAGAAAATAGAAGTGGCCAGCTAAACACACTTCTTAACAAACAAAAATAATGTAGTATGTACTTTTGCTTTTCGAATACTGTTGTGCAAGTCATCCAGTGCAACCTCAGACAACCACTGCATAGACAGACTACAAGCAATTTCATTAGGGTTGAGTTTCAGTGGATAAATGGCAGTTCAGTTACCAGCCCTTCATGTCAACGTTTTAGTCATACATAAACTGTAAAATAAAAAGGGGTTGCGATTCAGTTGAAGAAATGTGTGCATTTATAAGACTATGCTGCAGCCACAACCTCCACTTTGTGATCTTCCAACTCATGGATGGAGGCAAAACAAAAAACAGAACCGCAAACGTCTTTATATTCTCTGGCGAGGGGTAGTGGGAAATGCAAATAAGAAGGAAGCTGTTATATTCAGCATGCCTTAGAACCTACTAAATCTAGTATTTCAGAACTAAGGGATTTGTCTTTGTCTTTTCTGTAATGTACATGCAAAAGCATTATTCATTTGGAAGCCATACCCGTGGACAAAATTATGTTTATGCATTATGCAGAGTCCAGCTGCAATCTCACACGCCATCCTCTGTAGCAGCATTATTTGGGAATCTCCTTTAATGTTCTCCTGTTCATTGCAAAGGTACGTTTTTAGGTCACCCTGTAAAACAAGAACAGTCATCAATGCCTTCTCAAGCTGGTTGCACTTAACAGTTATTTAATGAAGCAGCAGCTAAGCGCAGTTTAGGTCTTGCCAGTCAACAAGGTTATAAATATTAGTTATAAATAAGCTTGCACTCAGAGAGCACTGTCATCAAATTTCAAGTCTCTATAACGTTTCTTTAAAAAGGCAGCCGAGGTACACACCGTGACTGTTTTAAAGCTATTCAGGACTTATTTATGCACTTAATATAATAACTGGTCTGGAACAAAGTTATGGGAAAATGAAAAATGGAAGCTATACCCACAGGTCTTCTTTGGGACAGGAAAAGGAAGGGGCTAAGAGGATAAGAGGCAAGAATGACAATGCATGGAAAGATGGATAGCAGCACTGATCTCTGTGCAAAGTGACTGTGCTTCTGAACCTGTCTCTCTCATATACATTAGCCACTACACTGCACCAGCCCTGCACATAAGGGCTGGTTTAAAGCAGACTCACACCACACTCAAGTATTCTGAAAAACACATCTACTATACTAGGATCACACGAATTGATCTGAGAGAATGATACTACAGTACTACAAATCTTGAGTTTCAACCTTTATTCATTGCAGCAAGAGGGCATGACACTTATCAGTAGACTGTATAAGAAAACTGCAGACAGGTGAAGGGAACACAAGTTCCACGGTAAATTTCAAAGTGTACATCTCTCATTCATAAATGGATGCCCACCACTCAACTATTCTATGTTTGTTATGCCTGGGCGCAGCTGAAAAGCATTGGGTTGGAGGCAGCATCTCAATTCTATCTGGCTTCTAACCCGCAATGCCTCAGCCCATGAACACATTACAGAAGCATGTGCACAAAGCGGAGGCAAAACTGCTTCACCAACCCTAGATGGCAGCAAACTATTAGGCAAAGTCACAGCAGTGTAAGAGAAGTTTGTTTTACAGCAAGACACCATTTGCTGAATTACCTCCTACAATTTGCAAGTAAAAATGATTAATAATAATAATAATAATAATAATAAATTTTATTTATATCCCGCCCTCCCCAGCCAAAGCCGGGCTCAGGGCGGCTAACAACAATAAAATAATCAATCAAATAATCACACAATCTAAAAATATTTCATTATAAAAATTAATTAAATCAAATTGATGGCAACCAATTAAGCAGAATTATGTGCAGGTTGCCAGAGGAGGGAGTCAGGCTGCGCCCTGACCAAAGGCCTGGCGGAACAACTCTGTCTTGCAGGCCCTGCGGAAAGATGTCAGGTCCCGCAGGGCCCTAGTCTCTTTTGACAGAGCATTCCACCAGTTTGGAGCTGCAGCCGAGAAGGCCCTGGCTCTAGTTGAGGCCAGCCTAACCTCTCTGAGGCCTGGGACCTTGAGGATGTTATTATTTGCAGACCGTAGGTTTCTCTGTGGGGCATACCAGGAGAGGCGGTCCCGTAGGTACGAGGGTCCTAGGCCGTATAGGGCTTTAAAGGTTAAAACCAGCACCTTAAACCTGATCCTGTACTCCACCGGGAGCCAGTGCAGCTGGTATAATACCGGATGAATGTGCTCTCGCAGCGAAGACCCCATAAGGAGTCTCGCCGCGGCATTCTGCACCCGCTGGAGTTTCTGGGTCAGTCTCAAGGGCAGCCCCACGTAGAGCGAGTTACAATAATCCAGTCTGGAGGTGACCGTCGCATGGATCACAGTGGCTAGGTCAGGACGAGAGAGATAAGGGGCCAACTGCTTAGCTTGGCGGAGATGAAAAAATGCCGCCTTTGTTATAGCTGTAATCTGCGACTCCATAGAGAGGGAGGTATCGAAGATTACACCCAAACTCTTAACGGACGGTGCTGGCACTAATTGCACCCCCGCAAGAGATGGGAGTTGCCCCCTCGATCCCATATCGTCCCGCCCCAGCCAGAGGACCTCTGTCTTCGAAGGATTTAACTTCAACCGGCTCCCACGTAACCATCCAGCCACAGCTTCCAGACATCTGGTCAGTGTGTCTGGGGCCGAGTCAGGATGGCCATCCATCAACAGATAGAGTTGGGTGTCATCAGCATACTGATGGCAACCCAGCCCAAAACTCCGGACAAGCTGGGCGAGGGGGCGCATAAAGATGTTAAAAAGCATCGGGGAGAGAATTGCACCCTGAGGCACTCCACACACCAAGGAGTGGCGTGATGACAATTCCCCCCCAAGCGCCACCCTCTGTCCCCGACCAGAGAGAAACGAGCGCAGCCATTGAAGGACTGTGCCCTGGATCCCCACGTCGGCAAGGCGGTGGTCCAGGAGTTCGTGATCGACCATGTCAAAGGCTGCTGACAGATCTAGAAGAATCAGCAGCCCCGACCCGCCTCGATCCAGCTGTCTGCGGAGATCATCTGTTAGGGCGACCAGAGCCGTCTCGGTCCCATGACCAGCGCGGAAGCCGGACTGGAATGGGTCCAGAGCAGATGTTTCATCCAGAAACCTACCAAGCTGTTCAGCAACCGCTCTCTCAATCACCTTACCCAGGAATGGAAGATTCGAGACCGGGCGGTAATTGGATAGATCTGAGGGATCTAATGATGTTTTCTTTAAGAGCGGACGCACCACCGCCTCCTTCAGTTCCCCTGGGAATATCCCGGTGCCAAGGGACAAATTGATGATATCCCCCAGGGGGCCCCGCACCTCGTCTGGACACGCTCTAATCAGCCATGACGGGCACGGGTCCAGAGGACAGGTGGTGGGCTTTCCAGCTTGGAGGAATCTGTCCACATCGGCTGGAGATATCCGGTCAAAGTGGTCCAATACTGGGCCCGAGGACAGTCGAGGGGCCTCCAGTTCCTTTATTGTATCCAAATTGGCAGGGAGGTCATGGCGGAGCAACAGGACCTTCTCCGCAAAAAAGCTCGCAAATGCCTCACAGCTGTGTGTCAGATTGTTATTTAAATTTGGCTGTCCTTCAAGGGACGTTAAAGACCGAATTATACTAAATAATTGCGCCGGGCGAGAGCTAGCGGATGCAATGGAGGCCGAGAAGTAAGACTTCTTAGCAGCCTTCACTGCCATCTCATAGGTTTTCATAAAAACCCTATAAGATGTTCTTGAGGCTCCGTCACGGGCACCCCGCCATACTCGCTCTAGCCGTCTGAGGTCCCGCTTCATTTTCCGAAGCTCCTCGGTAAACCAGGGAGCCCGGTTTCTGCGGGGTCGCAGAGGGCGCTTAGGTGCGATCTCATCGATGGCTGCCAGGAGCTGGGTATTCCAGCCCTCAACAAGCTCAGTCAATGAGTCGCCAGGGGGAGCATGGTCCCGCAAGGCTTGACGGAATCTATCCGGGTCCATCAGCCTCCGCGGGCGAGCCCAAATCGGCTCGCCACCTAAGCAGGGTGGGGGTGGAAAGTCAATCCTGGCTTTCAGAGCGTAGTGATCAGACCATGGCACCTTCATCGAAGGAGACATGATCACATCTATACCGGCGCCAAAGATCAAATCCAGCGTGTGGCCTGCTTGATGTGTGGGGCCCGAAACAAACTGGGAGAGCCCTAGTGTCGCCATGGAAGACACCAGGTCCAGAGCCTGTGAGGAGGGAGTGGCATCAGCGTGGAAGTTGAAGTCTCCCAATACCAATAGGTTAGGGAACTCCAAGGCCCAGCCGGCCACCGCCTCCAGCAGGCCTGACAGGGTGGCTGCTGGTGCGCTAGGTGGCCGGTACACCAGCCAGACAGCCAAGCTCTCCTCGGAGCCCCACACTAGGCCAACACATTCAATGCCGGGGATCGATGGCGATGGTAGAGCCCTGAAAGAACAATCATCCCGGATTAATACTGCCACCCCTCCCCCCCGGCCCACAGTCCGTGACTGGTGGAGGACGGAGAAACCCGGGGGCGCCATCTCTCGTAAGGTAACAGTTACCCCTTCGCGCACCCAGGTCTCCGTCACACAAGCCAGGTCAACTCCCTGCGAGATAAAGAAATCTCGCAGGGTAGCAGTTTTGTTGTCTATAGACCTGGCATTGCACAACACCAGTGAAGGAGGTGAGTAATCCTTGCTCACCCTACCCTCGTCTCTCGGGATGGGGCGCAGATTGGAAGGGGTACGAGCATATCCATATCTCGATCCCCTTTGCCTATAACATCTGCCCCCACCGCCATACCTCCCTCGCCCCTCCACGGTCGCAATCCCAAGCCTCATACTAACCTCCATTTACAAATAGAAAACAAAACAACCAAAACAATTATACCCAAACAAAACCAATCCCCGCCCCTCTCAGTGTCCAACCCACCCAAAAAAAACAACAAAATGGAACAAACAAAAATACATAAATAAAAACCACCATTCACGGTGGTACAACAAAGTAAACAATAAAAGCACCTTTAAAACATCTTAAAATATATAAAAACATCTTTAACATTTGCAGCAGATAATGAAATAATATAATATTATAAAAAACAACAACCCCCATTTAAGGTGCTGCAAATTAAAAGCAATTAAAACATTTAAAACTATTTTGTCCATTGCTGCCGGTAGCTGCTCTGTCCTCTAAACCGTGATGGTAGTGCAGGCCCTGCCCCCTAGGCCGGATGGAGTTGGCAGGAGAGGGAGCGGTCTTCCCAGCACTCACAGAGCAGCAACAGCAGTCGTGTCCCGGAGGCCTCTCTCAGGCCTCTTATGCTGTGGCGATGAATGCAGGCCCCGCCCCTTAGGCCAGATGGAGTTGGCAGAAAGGGAGCGGTCCTCCCAACACTCACGCGAGCAGCAGCACCAGCAGTCTTGTCCCAGAGGCCTCTCCCAGGCCTCTTATGCTGTGGCGATGAGTGCAGGCCCCGCCCCCTAGGCCAGATGGAGTTGGCAGAAAGGGAGCGGTCCTCCCAACACTCACGCAAGCAGCAGCACCAGCAGTCTTGTCCCGGAGGCCTCTCCCAGGCCTCTTATGCTGTGGCGATGAGTGCAGGCCCCGCCCCCTAGGCCAGATGGAGTTGGCAGAAAGGGAGCGGTCCTCCCAACACTCACGCGAGCAGCAGCACCAGCAGTCTTGTCCCGGAGGCCTCTCCCAGGCCTCTTATGCTGTGGCGATGAGTGCAGGCCCCGCCCCCTAGGCCAGATGGAGTTGGCAGAAAGGGAGCGGTCCTCCCAACACTCACGCGAGCAGCAGCACCAGCAGTCTTGTCCCGGAGGCCTCTCCCAGGCCTCTTATGCTGTGGCGATGAGTGCAGGCCCCGCCCCCTAGGCCAGATGGAGTTGGCAGAAAGGGAGCGGTCCTCCCAACACTCACGCAAGCAGCAGCACCAGCAGTCTTGTCCCGGAGGCCTCTCCCAGGCCTCTTATGCTGTGGCGATGAGTGCAGGCCCCGCCCCCTAGGCCAGATGGAGTTGGCAGAAAGGGAGCGGTCCTCCCAACACTCACGCAAGCAGCAGCACCAGCAGTCTTGTCCCGGAGGCCTCTCCCAGGCCTCTTATGCTGTGGCGATGAGTGCAGGCCCCGCCCCCTAGGCCAGATGGAGTTGGCAGAAAGGGAGCGGTCCTCCCAACACTCACGCAAGCAGCAGCACCAGCAGTTGTTAAATGAGTCTACTGCCCTATGTTTTGCGGGGCGGGGGGGAAGTTATTTTGTTTTTTAAGGAAGCCATTTCTCCTGGACGGGCTTCTACTCAAAATTCATTTGCACTAAAATAGCTCACACAGAAATGTACTTTAACCCACACCTTCCAGAACGCAAGTGTAAAAAGCAGAGATGAAGAAGGGCATGAACAAAGCTTGACTGGGAAACTGCTTAAACACTTCCTCTGCACAACAGCAGGCTGCCAAGTGGCCAAAATAGTTCTGAGCATAATGGGTTAGCACAGTCTGGAGATGCATCTGTTAATTTGCAACGCACAACATATTTAGTGTGCAACATACATTTGCAACTCTTTTGTTTTAAGAACCTGCACTTGAATAACACAGTGTAAGTTTCCTTTTATAGCTTCTGAAGACTTACGGCTAACAAGATTAGTAATCAACTATGGGCTGTCATGTTCAAAGCAAAATCCCAAACCCAGGCTTGCCTCTGAAAGTACAACAAGAAACTATGGCCAACCACAACTCCCTGACAAGCATATGGTTGCAAATGTGAATTATGTTGCATTCATACTTTTAAAATATAAGCTAACTTCTTTATATCCTGATCTTAACTCGGGGCTCCCAGCATTCTCTCATCTAGCTGACTCATTAGGCCTCCACCAGTTAACTTCAAGTGCTCCCAAACCATTCAATCAGCCCTCCATTCACCTTTACACACATTTTTTACATTTACAGTTAAGACTATATTATGCGTGAAGTGGTCCTAATCCCTTTTGAACTCCAGAAAGAAAATGTTAAAGATGTAACAGGAATTAGTATACAGTACTTTAAGCTTCTTTACGCAATAATTTAGTACAGGCATGTCCAAAGTCCGGCCCGGGGGCCTAATCCGGCCCTCTGGTTGTTTTAATCCGGCCCCTGTGGCAGTTTATATACTGGGCAAAAAAACTCAACAACTTCAACTTCAATCCTAAAAAAAAGCCCAACAGAATTGGGGGAAAATCCTAAAAAAGCTCAACAACTTTGGTCGTCCCTCACACATGTTCACTTCATCAAATCAGGCCCTCTTTGAAAAAAGTTTGGACACCCCTGATTTAGTAGAAATTCATGGGCTTCTGCATACAATTCCAAATTGCTACTGTGTGTCTCTTCAGCGGAAGAGGAGAGAGGAAGGCAGAGGAAGGAAAGGATATACAGTTTCTACCACTGGCATCCCAGAAAATTTAAGGCTTCCTTCAGGAATGGTGCCAAGTTAGAACTATTCATTGCTCATATTCATTACACAGTAATGACATTTTTCAAATGTGCTACAGTATTTTTTCTGGAATTAATACATTAGGTTTCTCCAATACCTGGTTTGGAAACTGAATCTGAAAAAGGCACTAGTGTAGCACAACTGACTTGCTCTTACCTTGGTTCCTGTCGTATGAACTGTTAAAAGCCAACTCCCTCTAATGATCCATAGTTTACTGTTCTAGTTTAACTATTTAATCAAACTGTTTGACTGAAATACACGTTGACAAGCAAGACACTCCCAATTAAATTTTAGCAGATTAGGCTTTGGAAAATATATTTAATACTAGTAAGTTATGCAAACTGCAGTTGGAAAGAGCTATTTCAGAAGAGTCATTCTTCCTGAATTCAAGGGAAGAGGAAATGTCTTTTCCAAGAGGATACTTCCTATAACACATGCATCATCTTAACACACAGTGATTCTTAAGAACTATTTTTCCACATGCAAATGTTATGCAGGAGCAAAAGGACGAAATTTGAAAACAATGGAGACTTACCCCCCCCCCCGCTTCATCAAGCAACTGAATTTTAAAACCAAATTGGAAAACCAGAGCAAAAAAGAGCTGCTATCTGGAAACCATTTAAATCCTCCTTTGTGGCTGCCTTCTCTGCATACACAGTTGTTTGCATGTAATGGCTTGCCACAAGCAACCTTCACCACATCATCGCAAACTTCCGGAGGGTTTACCTGCCCATATGGACCACTACCTGCCAGTAACTTGCAACAAAGAGAAAACCACTAGAGGGAGATATTTAAAGCACCTGCTCAAGCTATAGCAATGCCTATGCTTTGGAACTCCCTGCCTATTGATGTTAAGCAGCAAGCATAACTGTAATCTTAGTACACCATCATTGTATGCTTTTGCTTTGTACTGTACTCTATTAGATGCCTGCTGAAAATGTTTCTGTTTCAGAGGATCTATTCAGACACATGCTTTGTTTATCTGTTTGTAAATTTGCTTCACATGTTTTGTTCAGATTTTTAAAAAGTTTTAAAATGTTTGTTAAATCATTTATTTTGAAGGTAGCATGCTCCTTGTTCCAACTCCAGCAGTTTTTTTTAATTTCCTCTTATGGTTCTCCATTTCTCTCACAACTCTAAGGTAGCTGGGATCACTGGTGATGGTTTTTCTGGAACATTTTCCTTTGCACATTAGGGTTAATTTGCATTAGAAAATGTTCTGATGCCTTGAGAGTGATCTAATGTAGTATGCTTATTTTACTTGTATTTAGCAAACAAATCTTTAAAACAGCCAAGCTGTGCTAATATTGTATGTGGAATTGGTATCTATTCACCGCTGCTCATGAACTTAGGAAAGAAAAAAATTCCATGGAAAAATAAAGTAGTGGAACATTTTCGGTTTTGGAATTACTGGCTGGAATTAAGCTACTACTGATGGGCATGATGAGAGTGATGCCTTGAGCATCAGCAGCTAATTTATCTATTTGGGGGTAATTTTTTTGAGGGTGGGGAGCAGAATAGGTGTCTTATTCTTTCAAAGCTTTGCAGAGTTTATCTGTAAACTTCCTTGGGCAGTCCTTAAAGGAGATATGAGTGACTTAGTGACAGAGGGAGTCAACTGGAAAACTAAGCTGTATGAAAGGTTCCAAGATTAGCAGCTTCTTTAAGCATCAGTTTTCACAGCTGTAAGGAAAATCCTGAGAACACACCAAATCCCCATGTATAGCAACAGAGAATAACAGCCAGGAAGTATATCCCTGTTCTAAGGCTACATTTGGAAAGTGTGAGGAGGGGAAGCAGGGTGTTTGGGGGGAGTAGAGAACGTGTATGACTATGGCATGGGAAGTGCCAACATCAAGCAACTTTAAGGAAAGGAGCAAATGTTGTTGTTGTTTAGTCGTTTAGTCGTGTCTGACTCTTTGTGACCCCATGGACCAGAGCACACCAGGCACTCCTGTCTTCTACTGCCTCCTGCAGCTTGGTCAAACTCATGTTAGTAGCTTCGAGAACACTGTCCAACCACCCCATCCTCTGTCATCCCCTTTTCTTTGTGTCCTCCATCTTTCCCAACATCAGGGTCTTTTCCAGGGAGTTTTCTCTTCTTATGAGGTGGCCAAGGTATTGGAGCCTCAGCTTCAGGATCTGTCCTTCCAGTGAGCACTCAGGGCTGATTTCCTTCAGAATGGATAGGTTTGATCTTCTTGCAGTCCATGGGACTCTCAAGAGTCTCCTCCAGCACTATAATTCAAAAGCATCAATTCTTCGGCGATCAGCCTTCTTTATGGTCCAGCTCTCACTTCCATACATCACTACTGGGAAAACCATAGCTTTAACTATACAGACCTTTGTCGGTAAGGTGATGTCTCTGCTTTTAAAGATGTTGTCTAGGTTTGTCAAAATTGGGAATGGAGTACGACAAGGCTGTATATTGTCTCCCTGCTTATTCAACTTATATGCAGAATTCATCATGTGAAAAGCTGGGATGGATGAATCCCAAGCCAGAATTAAGATTGCTGGAAGAAATATCAACAACCTCAGATATGCTGTCTAGGTTTGTCATTGCTTTTCTCCCAAAAAGCAGGCGTCTTTTAATTTCGTGACTGCTGTCACCATCTGCAGTGATCATGGAAACCCAAGAAAGTAAAATCTCTCACTGCCTCCATTTCTTCCCCTTCTATTTGCCAGGAGGTGATGGGACCAGTGGCCACGATCTTAGTTTTTTTGATGCTGAGCTTCATACTATATTTTGCGCTCTCCTCTTTCACCCTCATTAAAAGGTTCTTTAATTCTTCCTCATTTCTGCCATCAAGGTTGTGTATATCGCATATATTGCAAAGGAGCAAATGAATGGGGACTAATCCAGAAAAGGAGAGCAGAAGGAAGAGCTCATAAGGGACAGAATCTAGAAACCAGCAAAATACCAGAGGTTGAAGGAGTGGCTGAGGGGCACTTGCATATGGAAAGTTGGGTAGATAAATAATCTAGGAGTAGTACACTGTATGGAGGGGGAGGACTACAATTCCCATCATTCCTGACCATTGGTCATGCTTCCTGGGGCTGAAGCCAAACAACATCAGGAAAGCACCATGTTGGCTACCCCTAGAATAGACCTCTAGGGTCTTTCTTTTAGCTTTGGAGAAAATAATCTAGGTTAAAAACAGTAATTGATGTGAGCCAGCATGACTGTCAGTTTTTAAGGCCCCCCCATCACTTTTGTTTTTTTAACACAAGACAAGCTTTCCCATCTATGTACTTCTCTTTTCTAGAAATTTAGAATCAAGCAGCCACAGTTCTAGGAAGGATTAAAAGTAAACTGTATGCTCCGAAGAGTGAGTGCACACTTGCTGCCCGGAACTGCCAACTACTTCTTCTCATTCTGCAGCAAAAAGCTCCTGGCGAGCTACTTTCTATGGAATCATACCCAGGTAACAGGCCGGCTGGCCTTGCCATAATGATGTTACATCCACTTCATAATACGATTCATTGCTCCTCATTCGTCATGCTATCAACAAATAATTCTGTGCGCTGACGGAAGATTGGCCACATACAGCTGGGTAATATATTACAGTTAATAAGATGGTTACTACCCTATTTTTAACCTGGTACAACCTCAGGACGATCGGAAATGATACACCATTAGTTAATTATAGATTAAGAGGACTGCCACAAACATGCCATCTAGTTCCTACACAATCATTTGAGACAAGAGGAAACTAAGGAGCCATTGCTTGTTTTAAGAAAACAGCGGCAGCTAGACCTTATGAAGGGCTAGGAGAGATCATGAGCATTTCACACAGTATTCTGTCAGATGTCATCACAGTTCTACTTAGGCACAGTGGATTAATTCTATTTTGTTTTATATTTCAGGCAATAATGGTGGGCAATATGCTTTAGTTGAGATTCCTGCATTGCAGGGCTTGGACTAGATGAGCACTTCCAACTCTACAATCTTATGGTTCTAAGACAATCAGGTTTTTAGGTATAGACCTGCATCTTCCCAATGCAATTGTCCTTGTTTGGATTCAAGCATGTAGGTAATAGTGAAGGTACAGAGAATTACGATGAAAGCAAGTGAAAATCAGTCTCAATGAAGAACTTATATGCATTGGTTGTCAAGGTAGATTATTTTTTACCACTGAGGAAAAAGCCACCACCATGCTGCAGAGGTTTATAACCACCACCAGACACAATTTTCACTGCCTGTTAAGAGCCAACTGTGCAGCAAAACACACACACACACACACACACACACACACACACACAAAAAGTGTTGTGGAAAACATCCATCTATGTTGGTCAGAGAAAGCACTTACTGTCTGATACTTATTAAAGTTGCACAAAGTAAGTGCGGCTATAACTGCCTATGTTAACAGGGCTATGTAGCACAGCATGCAATTAACACCAGCTTCACATCCCACTCTCCTCACTTACAAAAGTTACGCACATCTCACATACTTGCAAGTAGCAATGTGTTTTTGCAGCCGCTAAGCCGTACATTATTCCACTTCTAAGACAAGGTTTGGTTTAATCGAAGCAGGCTGTAGCAACAGGATTTTAATTTGTATGCCCATCATTTAGCAGTGAAGTTTATGAAGGCCAGTTCCTTCCCCGAAAAGCTTACTGCACAGCTACAACAGAAATGTATTCTATGCTGGCAAGCGAAATCCTCGCCTGGATTATACATGCCACAGAATCACGACAATTTCTGACATGATGTGCTAAGCCTTCAAGCAACTGGAGTATTAACAAGTTATATTCTATAAACTATGACAACTTGAATATGCAGGAGCTTCCTGGAGACCGATTAAATACATCAGAAGAAGAGAAGAAGCATGACACAATGTAGGTACAAGTAAGTTATTGAATAGCTGCCAAGTAATTTAAGATTTTCACAGTAAAAAGGTCATGTCCTACACCCACCCCACCTCCAAAGAACAAGAAATGAAATGAAAAACTAATTAGCACCGAACACCTCTAGGGACACAAGAAACTTATTGCAAAAAAAAATTTAACTAGGCCAGACCCACGATCCACCTAATTCTTTAAGATTCTGAAAGGTCACTTGTTCCAGGAGCATTAGACAACCACAGACACTTAAACTTAGAGTAAACTCATGTGAAATAAACACACCTGTCTGTGAAGCCTGCATTTTAAACGAAATTAAAACCAACCTAGAATACAAGAAATGGCCATGCCAGGAAATGCAAACAGCTGTTTACTGCCAAATGCTGATTGTAAAAGCTGTTGTGTGTAAATGTGTAAAAACAACACAGTGAATTACGAAATCTGTGTTAGAATGATTTCTTCCTTCCTCCTCCCCCTCCCCCTGAACAGTGCCTGATTTAGTGTGAGCTAGGATGGTTGGTCAGATATCAGATTTTTTTTCTACAGGGCCTATTTTTACAAATTCCAAGAAGACTGCGCTGGTTCAAATTAACCCCCTGACAAGTCTCCAGGTCAGCCTTCCCCAACCTGGTTCCCCCACCCTCCTCTTCCCCAATCCCTTTCCCTTTTGCATAGTCTTAGCATGCAAGCCTGAGGGCAAGAACTTATTACTGAGATTTGTAAATCATTCTGGGAGCCTTTTTTTTGCCCAGCGGGGGGATAAAAATGCTTTAGATAAATGCAGATGAAAAGGTATGAAAGTTGGAAGTAAAGTATCTTTTAAAAATATAGCTACAAGGAAAAGCTTTCTGAAGCTCTAGAGCAGGTATGAGTAACCTTTGCCCCTCCAGATGTCACTAAACTACAACTCCTATCATCCATGTCAGGCATAGGCAAACTCGGCACTACAGATGTTTTGGGACTACAACTCCCACGATCAAGTAATCAAATAATCAAGTAAACATCAAGCTCTGTGCTATTACAATGAAATGGCATTTACTCACCAAGTCACAAAACTCAAATACCAAAAGATAGGGAATGGCTTCCACACACTGCCCTGTACACTGGAGGACGTTTGGATGCTGAAGAATTCTGCAGGGAAAGAGAAACAAAGAGAGGCTCTTCAGGTCAGGCATACTCCATTTCTTTCCAGCTTTATGAGTCAAGGGGATCTCGGAAATGCCCACCCCAGCAGCATACTTCATCTTCAGTGAGCAGATGATTTCTGAAAGTGACACCCCCGCTCCCTGCTATTGGTAAATGAAAGGGACAGAACCACAAGCCTTCCATGCAGCAGCTAGGCATACATGAAGGAGGTAAGAGGCAGAGTGACAGTATTCAGAATGCTGCACCTGGACTGAAAAGATCAGAGTTCAGACTTTTGCTTCAGCTATAAAAGCTCACTGGGTAGCCTAACTTTATTCCTTCAAAATAAAAAAATTCCTTCCAGTAGCACCTTAAAGACCAACTAAGTTAGTTCTTGGTATGAGCTTTCGTGTGCATGCACACTTCTGAAGAAGTGTATCTGAAGAAGTGTGCATGCACACGAAAGCTCATACCAAGAACTAACTTAGTTGGTCTTTAAGGTGCTACTGGAAGGAATTTTTTTATTTTGACTATGGCAGACCAACACGGCTACCTATCTACCACTTTATTCCTTCAAGCTCACTTTTTCATGTGCTCCACAATGAGCACATTATGTGCACCACAGAGGACAAGGCTATCGGTGGCCATAGTGAGAAATATGTAACGATGCATTTTCACGAAAAGCTAAGCATGCCCTCCTACTTTGCACTTCTATTGAGATGCTACTTACAAGTACGGCTCTCCATGCCTCAAAAATCGTTCTTGCTCCTTGGAACTGGCACTTGCTTTCAGCTCCTTCACAACAACTCTGGCCACACTGGAGCCTGTGTAAACCTCCCCAAGCAAAACCTGAAAAACAAGCAGCAGGTATTTGAAAACACGGAGGAAGCCATTGTGTGCACAAGTAAAATAAAAGTCACTACAAGGCATGTGAAGAAGACGGAGGAGGCCAGGAACTTGCTTATACCATTGTTGTTGTTATTATTTTCCCACCCTTCACTGTAAGGTCTCAAGTCAAACCACTGCCTCCATCAAGCCTGGGGTGACCTACTCTGACTTGCAGCAGCTCTCTCCAGGGTCTCTAAGGCCTCGACTCTTTTCTCAATAGCTCCTTTAACAGGAGACCACAAGAGCTGAACCTGGGGTTTCATGCATGCAGAGCATGGTCACCAGAGTGGACACTTATGGAAAGATTTCCTTAGATGTCCCAGATCACTATCATTTCACTGACTAAGCAGAGTGGAGACAGCTGCACACAGACTTCCAGTTCTCTGTACCCGTCTGGTACATGGGTTGCTCATACACAACACTGGGGCAGGGGGAGAAGAAAAGGGGTTCTTATGCCTCATAAGGGTCCCACCATGAATGGGTGTTGTGCACCTTTAATTGTTCTCCAACAACTTTAATTTGTTATCTAATCTGTCCTGCTACAGAAGTTGGCAAACTTTACACTCTTTGAGCTGGCAGCAAAATGTCAAGTTTCCAGAATGAAACACTGGACTTTGAGAAAAGAGAAGTCAGATTCAGGATAGTAGTGTATCTCAGGGCTACCCCATGAACTCTCCCAAAACCAGAAAAGGGGTGGGAAAAGGTAATCTCTCTCCCACTTCTTGTAAACTGTATTGCCTTTTGGTGGGATGCTTTCTCAGTATACAAGGACTGTAGACATCCTATAGTTCGAACTGTAAGTTTCTGCAGTTTAAGCACTCAAAACATTGTGAAGAGCTGAAGGGAAGCAGTAATAATATGCTAATTGCTGCTGCAAACACATTCTTTCGTGTTAAGAGTTTTGAGAAATAATGTTGCACCAGGTTCCATCAAAACCTGAATTTTGAAATTCAAATATCAACAGTGAAAGTTCTCCCCTAAAGCTGCTTACCGACACATTGGCAAGCTTGCACTCCACAATTTATTCAAGAGCTGTTCATCATAGAATCAGAAAATTAACTAGAGAAATACAACAATCAATACAGACTTCTTACCTTTCCAAACCAGCCATTTCCAATTTCTTGGATATAGTTGAGATTTTGACGGACGACTTGGGATTTCAACCCTTCTGTTACACAAAATAAGACAATACATCAACAAGTGGCCACAATCCTGTTTTTGATTGACTACTTTTGTGCTCCCCCCACCCAAAAAATAATGCATAATACAGTAGTTTGCTACAGTAATATGAAAACGTATTTAAAACCCCAGGTGTTTTCAAACTTCCTCTTTGCACTTTGCACGTGAAGAGAGCATACACTCGTTGTGGCCAAAGTTCTTGCAGCTCGCCTCCCTGCTCCCCATTCCCTTTCTATGGTTAGGGCCACATAGTGTAGATTTACAAAGACTACTTATGTTGATAGCTATGTACATGTACATATATTTGACACACCCCCCCCCCCGTGTATTACAGGATGTCCCACTCAAAAGGAGATGGAGAACCAAATTCCCAATGTAGGAGAAACCAATCTCAGGCCATGCCCACACTTTCTCAAAAAAAAAGCTGGTTTCACCTTAATTCAACACCATGGGGATTACAGTCCAGCTCCACGCCTGTTTACCTATTAAAAAATCTGATGGTGTTCAATAAGTTATTCTCAAATGTGCACAAGACCATAGCACAAGGTCCGAGGCAGTTTAAAAAAATTCCCCATAGCTCTGTCAAGTCATACATTTACATTAATGCTAATAATTGAGAACAGGGTGGCATGGCCTAAAAAGATTAAACCCTGGCCTGCGGTCCATCAACTGATGTCACCAGTGATGTCAGCTGATGGGCAGGTGGGCATGGTTTGCGGAGGCCAAATTAGATCCCCTGGAAAGCTGAGAGTGGTAAGCAGGCCAGAGGTTCCTCATTCCTGCTTTAAGCCAAGAAAAATAAAAATAAACTGCATACAAATACTACCCAAAGCCTCTGCAAAAAATCTTATTGCTTGTTTCTTACTCCCAGTGTTGAGTGAAAGTCACTCACATCACCATCCAAGTAAAATACACGTTTAGAAAGTTTAGATTTTTTATGTTCAGATTTCCCAAATGGTAGCAAAATGAAAGCTATTTTTATCAAGTCTTCACTGTTCCCATTTAATATATTTTTAGAAGTAAGATTACGAAAGATCATCCTACCAGAATAGCATTCTGTGGGTGACTGATAAAAGGGGAAAAGGCAGAGGGGAGGGGCATCTAAAGAAGGCATGGAAAACAGGAAAATACATAATAGGCAATACCATGCTATTAAAAAAAACCCCAGTTATGTCAGGAGAAACAGAATCCTTACACTCTATCATGTATAGAGCATTATAGTTAAGAGACTGAACTGTGAGCTGTGGAAGTCTTTCCATAGCCAGCAAGTCACACTCTCAGCCTCATGTGGCTAGCTCACAAGCTGTCAGAGGATAGAAGCACACACACACCCCCTTTGAAATATGTACATTTGCTTTGGCTCTGCTATCAATACTACAACAAAGCTTCAGTCACAAGACAGAGAATCAATACTGGCCATTGACCAAGGGTCAGAAACTAGTCCTGGGGTGGAAGGGATGGCATAGGGAAATGCCTTACCTGTAGGAAGCTGGAACTGTGATGGAGCTGGTAAAGAAACAGTGGGAACTGTAAGTGTGAACACTTCGGCTGGGGACTGGACAGATGGGGTGTCTTCCGCAGGTGGTGTAAAGTCTATTTCATCATCAAAATTATCTTCAAATTCCTACAGAAGTAATGAGGTCAGAAGAACAAGGAGAAATTGCCTGATTCAGAAACTTAAACCAGCACAGTATTTCTTCCATGTGCCTGATGTGACCCATAATATTGGTTGAAACAATACTTGAGTTATCACACTTAAGTTACCTGCCCCAACATTTTCAGCAGCAAAGTGACAGCCCTCATTGCTGTGAAAAGGATCATTAACACTAGGCTTGCCATACGTCGGGAAAATTCCTGACATGTCCTGGGTTTTGGGTGTATTGGCGTCGGGGTTTTTTTTGCCAAATTGTCAGGGAATACCCGGATGCATGGCAAAATGATGGGAAAAGCAGTGGAAACAGCTCCAAAAGCTTATAATCACATTTTAGGGGGAGGGTTCCCCCCCAAAACTCAACAATTTTGGGGTCTTCCTAAAAAAAAGCTCAACAAATTTACTTTTTGAAATATGGCAACCCCAATTAACACCCATGGATGTTTCACAGGTCATGGCTTTTACATATTTTAATTAAAAAGGTGAAGAAGCTGAGAAACATTAAAGCAGTTTTGGGGAAAAGAAATCAAGTTGTAATCAGGTCACAAAGATGTAAAGTACAGCTCAGCATAGCATAAAAATATATTTATACTGAAGTTTATCAAAACGGAGGGCATGTTTACACATTAAGCTGTACATGGGATAACAGCCAAAAATTCTTTGAATCATAAGTTAAGATCTGTTAGTTGCATGGACGTAACACTATAACTGCAGAAGAAGCTCACACAACCTATGACCTTGCTGTGAAATTGTAAGGGCAAAGCAAGAAATAACTAGAGCAACATTGTTTTCCTAATACTTTGCAATTGGTCTTGGTCTAGAAAGAGAAACTGCTGGTCTATACTCCAAGGAACCTATTTTTGACCATCTTTCAGCCATGTAAAGCAGCCCATGAGTGAATTATGAGATCTTGTTTTATTGAATTGCTGTTTATTGCTGCATTTTGTGCCAATATAATGCACACTATTTAAATAAATAAATAAATAAATAAATAAATAAATAAAAATTGTTAGCTGAAAAAGTAATACAACTTGGAAAATATACTTTAAAAGCTTTGGTGAACACTTTGAGCTGAGCCATAAGCAAGCTTCATTCCTCCATGGAAGCAGACACATGGAAAACTGGGAACAAATGACAAATCCATGTGCATTTATAAAACTAAGATCTGAAAACGGAACCAGGATCCAAAGATATACTTTTAAGCAGTATTCTTAACAGAAGCAACTCTGCTATTGTTTCTCAATCGCTCAATATCTTTTTGACATTCTTGCTTTTGACTTTCAGGTGTCTCTTGAAGGTCTTTTTATGCTGACAAGCATACACAGCTCTTTAAACTTCCGATCAGCCAGGCATTTTAACGATTTTGCACTGTTTTCTGTTTGTGTGTACATATACTGCTGTGTATTTTATAAGACGGCTATATACTGTAGGTAGACAGATAACAAAAACAGAAGTCCAGAATGAGTCACACTGGGATGTGTGTTTTTTACGTTTTGGATCCTGCTCAGGTCTTTCCTAGAAAATCCATGTGAATTTTCTGCTAAGCTTCCCACCTGTATCCCTCCTAAGAGAAAAAACTTACAGATCAGAGTACTGTATTTCTTTTGCATTTCTGTGAGTCTATTACAGATTCTCTAGTATAGATTTCCTCCTACACAGGAAGTGTCAGCTTTCACAGCGGTTTAGCTACTTTAGTGTAGCTAGAAGCGAAGGAGAATACCACAGGGATAGTTTAACATCCAAGGTAAAAAAAACCCAACCCACTAATAAAGAGATTCTTTCAAGCTCAGCATCCAAGCTCTGTTTAGCTAGGTAGCTCTGTAGAACAATATCCTGTTTGTCTCATTCTTTACATTCCAAAACCCCAAAACAATTCATACCTTCAAGTTCCCATCCTCCAGCTATGACTCTAACCTCACTAAATACTTATCTGAAATAGCCATTGCATGAAGATGTCACAAATAGTCTCACAGATATTATAGAGACTATTTTCTTAATTGAATCCCCATGACTCTTGCGCGTTGTTGCTTATTTAAAAAAAAAACACAATAACATAACTTCCTCGAAGAGGGGTATTTTTCATCTATTTCAAGGCCAAATTTCCCAGCTTATAAAGAAAGAACAAGTTACAGTAGTACCTCAAGTTACAAACGCCTCAGGTCACAAATTCCTCTAACCTGGAAGTTACCTGGAGTTGAGAACTTTGCCCCAGGATGAGAATGGAAATTGTGTGCCGGCGGCGCAGTGGCAGCAAGAGGCCCCATTAGCGAAGGAACGCCTCTAGCTAAGAACAGTTTCAGGTTAAGAACGGACCTCCGGAACGAATTAAGTTCATAACTAGAGGTCCCACTGTACTTAGACATTTGGAGAACTACACATTTATGTGTGGCTTCTGTGGCCGTTTGTTACTGTCAGTTTGGCTCAGCACGGGCTGGCAAGACCCTTGCCTTAAAAAAGTTTCCCCATTTACTTGATTGCTCCAAAGCAGGCAGAAAAGCCCATCCCCTGCATGTTCATACTTAAGTGCTCTGAAAATATGTTAAGTGCAAGAAGGCAAGTCATCAAACAGAATAAGTTACTCAGGACTGCACAGCAACAGTAGGTCATTAAGCAGACTTGAGAGCTACTTGTGACACCTCAAACTCCACTGATTTTGACTGACCACAGTAATGTTTGGCATTACACAGTACAATTATATATGTCTGTGTTATCAGATTCCAGTACTAAAGGGATACAAATAATTATCTCCTGTACTCACCTTGAAGTTTATCTCTTGATCTTTACAACAGGATACACAGTTCACAAGCAGAAGTACCAAGCCTAAAAGGCTGCAGGCAGAAATAATCACCAAGGAGAAGGGAACTTCAGTCACTGCTGCTTCCCCTAGAAAACCAAGGGTTGAAATAAGCATGGTGTCATATATTGGAACACAAACATGTTAACTATAGAAGAGAGAAATTTCAGAACAGTTATATACTTCTGCAGTAAGGCCGATAACATTTGTGATGCACGAGTTATATTTTTCTGGTTTTATGGATATTGATTTTATGGATATTTCTAGACTTAGGGGCTCCAAAAATAGGTATTCTCTCTCTCTTTGCCTTTAGCTTTTCGCAAAACTATCATGCATTCTCAGGATTTTAAACACTGTTGAAACATCTATCATTTAGAAAGCTTGAACTTAAAAAATAAAATAAAAGCCAAATACTTCCCCATGGCACTTTGATAGTCTCAAGTAAACTATGCTGATTTCATTGGAATGTGCTGGTTCTGCAATACTGGCAGTGTATTTTAACACGTTTCACCTTCAGCTATCATATAGGGTGTCAGGGAACTGCCATCAGAGCATCAGGTGGTGGAGGGACTCAGGCAGGATGAAAGAGACTCAACTGCTGAAGCAGGGACCAGCAGGGGGAGGAGTGGGTCTCTGAGGGAATGCGAGCAGGAGGGAGGGCTCAGGGAGGCTTCCAGCGAAAACAGTGGGGAGGTATCGGAGTCTCCCATAGGGAGACCCATACCTCGCAGGAAACTGTCACGCCGTGAGTCCAGGAGACGCGTTTCCGTTAAGGAACTTCTTTGTTGGAAACGCTTCCGCAGACAGCCACTGTCGGACTCTACTAGTGACTAGAGCAGACATGTCTGAGGAGCTCCGTCACACACGGAGGTTTGTGGGGGCGCACAAACTCTGAGGGAGCACGTTTTCACGCACAAGCAGCTAATCAAACCCTCACAGCAGTCCGACAGTCTTTGTACGCTGCCTGTGCAAGAGAAGGCATCATGAGCGAACCAACCGGAACCGGAGGAGCAGGGGCTGGAGCTGGTCCAAGCTTGGAAGATAGATACCGAGCGTTGGAGGTTCAACTGGCCCTGCAGACGGCGAGGCTGGAGGAGAGAAGGGCTCAGGATGCAGACAAGAAGGGGAGAGCCACTCAATTCCCCAGAAAGGTACCAGGATTGGTGCAGAAATTTGGGGGGGACCCCAAGGACTACCATGCTTTTAGGACAGAGATGCAATATGCCCTTAATGTGCAGTTCGATGAGTTCCCTGATGAGGAATCGCGAGTTGCTTTTGTAATTGGGCATCTTGAGAAAGGGGCTAGAGACTGGGTGCGACCCCTAATGGCAACGCACAATGACATACTAAAGGACACAATGAAGTTCTTTCGTGCAATGGATATCATGTTTTCCAGCGATATTGAGGAAGGGGTGGTGCGCAGACAGCTAATGGCTTGTAAGCAGGGGAGTCGATCTGTCCGTGAATATTGGACTGAGTTTACCATGCTGATTCACAGACTGAGTTGGGATTTATCGGCGGCACCCGTTCAAATGCTATTTGAAGAAGGTCTTTCTTCGGGGGTGAAAGACGAGCTGGCACGGAGCCCCAGGGCGGAGTCTATGGATCAGCTGACCAAATCTGCGCTGACCATAGGAGCGCGGCAGGAGGCAAGAGCCTTGGAGAGGCGGGAAGGGAGAGGGGAACGTTGGAAGGAGTTCCGCATTCCAGACATTCCTGAGCCAGCTTTCCCGCCGGCAGAGCCGATGGAAATCGGAACAGCGCGCGCGCGCGCATTTTCAAAAACCAGCGAGGGAGCTAAGAAGGAGGGAAAGGGCCCCCGGAAATGCTATCTCTGCCAACAGCCAGGCCACTTTGCCAGAGTCTGCCCCCAGAGGAAGGAATGGCAAGGGATGGTGGGAGCTGTTGAGGGGGGAGAAGAAGGGGGAGCGGAGCAGGTAAAAGCCAACGCCTGGTTGCCACAATTGGGGCACTGCAGCCAGGCCAAAGAGCAGTGAAAGTGCCCGTGCCAGAAGCTCCTCGACCTGCTCTAGTGATTGAAGTGTCGCTAGAGCTGCAGAATGGGCACCCCCTAAAAATAAAGGCGCTATTGGACTCAGGCAGCTCCTGCAATTTTATGAGCAAGGAGTTTGTTGCTGAACACCAGATACAGACCATCCCTTTAAGCAACCCCCTGCAGGTGACCACGATTGATGGCAGGGAGTTGTTGGGAGGAGGAGTCCGCTTGCAGACTGTCCCAATGATAATGAGGGTGGCAAGGCACACAGAACTGATAGCGTTTAATGTGGCCACCCTGGGAGGCGCTCCCATTATTTTGGGAATGAGCTGGCTAGCTCTACATGATCCGCTGGTTGGCTGGCATCAAAGAGTGGTGTCCTTTGGTTCAGCACATTGCCTAGAACACTGCAAAGGGGAGAAGGGTTCAGTAGGGGCCCAAGCCACCCTAGCAGGGACTGAAGTAATGGGAAAGGTGAAGGTACCACCACAGTATGCAGATCTCAGCGACGTGTTCAGCGAGAAGGAAGCTGACCAACTACCACCTCATAGACCCTTTGATTGTCAGATCAATTTACTCCCTGGAGCACAGCTTCCCGTGGGCAAGTTGTATGCCATGTCAGACAGGGAAATGCAGGAGTTGCGAGGGTTCATTGACAAGAACCTGAAGAGAGGCTTCATCAGAGAGTCCAAAGCAGCAGGGGGGAGCCCAGTGTTCTTTGTGGACAAAAAAAATGCGGACAAGCCGAGACTTGTATGTGATTTTAGGCGGCTGAATGCAGTGACTGAACCGGTGGCGTTCCCTATGCCCAGAATTGATGATATTTTGACCATGGTGAGGAAGGGAAAGATTTTCACAAAGCTGGATCTAAGGGGGGCGTACAACCTGATACGCATAAGGAAAGGGGATGAATGGAAAACCACCATGTTTACCCCTTTGGGGGCGTTTGAATACCTCGTTATGCCATTTGGATTACAAGCAGGCTCCGCGTGTTTTCAATCTTTTATGAACCACGTGCTGGGCCCTTTGCTCTACAAGAATTGCGTTGCCTTTCTAGATGATGTGTTGGTGTATTCTGAGAGTGAGGAGCAACATGTGAGAGACGTCAGAGAAGTGTTGAGCAGACTGCAAGCCAACAGGCTGTGGGTCAAACTGGAGAAGTGTCGGTTCCATACCAAGGAGGTGGAATTCCTGGGGTACCGCCTGTCAGACAAGGGATTGGCCATGGATCCCGGCAAGGTACAGGCAGTGCTGGAATGGAAAACACCCAAAACCAAGAAGGATGTGCAGAGGTTCCTAGGGTTTGGAAACTTTTATCGTAAGTTCATCCGCAACTTCGCCCATCTGACGGCGCCCATCACTGACTGTCTCAGCAGTAAGAAGAAGTTTGTATGGACGGCGGAGGCGGGGCGAGCGTTTGAGGAACTGAAAAGGGCCTTCGCCTCTGAAGAACAACTTCTGCATGTGGATTTACGAAAGAAGCTAAGGGTTGAAACAGACGCATCTGACAGAGCCATAGGGGCGGTGCTTCTTCTGCAGCCGGGGAAGGAGGAGTCGGAGTGGCGTCCGTGTGCCTTCTTCTCGCGGAAGCTGAACAAATCCGAGAGGAACTACACGGTGTACGACCGAGAACTGCTTGCTATTCATGAGGCGTTCCGGAGATGGAGGCATCTGCTAGTTGGTGCACAACATAAAGTGCAAGTGTGCACGGACCATAAAAATCTAGAGTACTGGAGAACGGTGCGAGTGCTCAACCAAAGGCAGTTGAGATGGGCCCAAGAGTTCTCCAAATTTAACTTTGAGATTTGTTATGTGCCAGGCCCAGAGAATGTTAGGGCGGACGCTCTCTCACGCAAGCCTGAATATTTGGAGGGGGAGGGAGCACCCGAAGAAACCCATATCATTCCAGAGGACCGCTGGGTGTGTGGGGCGACTTTGGTGGGGCAAAGGGAATTGGTAGAGGGTACGGTGCAGGATGCATACGCCCAGGGGAAACTCAGGGATCTCAGAGGGGAGGAAGACAAACCCGGTGGTTTTGAGGAGAGAAATGGGGCATTGTATTATAAGGGAGCGTTATATATACCTGAAGGGGAATTGAGGGAGAAAGTACTCAAGCAGCTGCACGATAGCCCCACAGCAGGGCACTTTGGGCAACACAAAACCATGTGGCTGGTTACCAGGGAATTTTGGTGGCCCAAGGTCAGGGAAGATGTGCGGGAGTATGTGAGAGGGTGTGAACAATGCCAAAGAGCCAAGGGGGAGAGGCAGGCGCCGGCTGGTTTATTAGAACCACTGCCCACACCTGAGAGACCGTGGGAAGCAGTGGCAATAGATTTCATGACTGATCTGCCAAGGTCTAGAGGGAAAACAGCCATCATGGTTGTAGTAGACCTGTTAACTAAAATGGCCCACTTCATAGCCTGCTCACATGCGGTTACAGCAGAAGAAACCGCCAAATTGTTTGTAGAGAATGTGTTTAGGTTGCATGGCGCCCCCTTGAGGGTGGTTTCAGACCGAGGGAAACAATTTACTTCCAGGTTCTGGAGGAAGCTCATGAGCTTACTGCATGTAGAGGTTAATTTCTCGACGGCCCGTCATCCTGAAACCAACGGGCAGGCGGAAAGAGCAAATGGGGTTCTCCAACAATATTTGAGGTGTTATGTTAATGACAGAGAGAATGATTGGGTGGAGAAGCTGGCGTTGGCAGAATTTGCCTACAACAATGCAGAGAACGTGTCCACGGGGATGAGCCCCTTTTTGGCTAATCACGGGTGCCATCCCAGAGCCTTCCCAGGGGGGGAGGGGGAGAACTGGAGCGTTCCAGCTGCAGAACAGTTCGTGGAAGAAATGGAAGCGATCCATCGCCAGCTCCAACTCAACTTAAACAGGGCTAAGGAGGAATATAAGAGGCAAGCAGACAAAAACAGAAGGGAAGGTGAAAGCATCAGGGTGGGGGACCAGGTGTGGCTGTCAACCCAAGGGTTGCCATTCAAAGGAGGTTGTAAGAAATTAAGACCCAAAAGGCTGGGTCCGTTTGAAGTCATACAGCAGGTCAATCCAGTGGCTTTCAGGCTCCGGTTACCGAACCACATGAAGCTGCACCCAGTTTTTCACAGGTCGTTGCTGTCACCGTATAGAGGAGACAGTGAGGGGAGGGTCACTAGGGGACCAGCAATGGAGGAGAAGGAACACAGCTACCATGTAGCGGAGATCCTCGATTCCAGGTGGAAGGGAGATCAAGTAGAGTATTTGGTAATGTGGGAAGGGGAACCGGAGTCGGAAAACACCTGGGTTAGGGCAGAGGATGTCAATGACGAGGTTTTAATAGAGACTTTTCATCAGAGGTTCCCACGTAAACCTCAGCCTGTAGCGAGGTTCCGAAGGGAATACTTTGCCACCACCGACGAGGAAGAGGAGTTGGAGGGGTTCCCAGATTCTGAAGAGGAGGAGGATTCAGCTGGCCAGGACGACGATCGATGGAGAGAATTGTTCGAGACGTCAGAAGATGAGGAAGATTCGTTTCGGGGTTTTAGCCCTTCACCTCCCAGGGGGGAGGAATTGGGAGGGGTGAGGGGGGCCCTGGAGGGGAGGTGGATGTCAGGGAACTGCCATCAGAGCATCAGGTGGTGGAGGGACTCAGGCAGGATGAAAGAGACTCAACTGCTGAAGCAGGGACCAGCAGGGGGAGGAGTGGGTCTCTGAGGGAATGCGAGCAGGAGGGAGGGCTCAGGGAGGCTTCCAGCGAAAACAGTGGGGAGGTATCGGAGTCTCCCATAGGGAGACCCATACCTCGCAGGAAACTGTCACGCCGTGAGTCCAGGAGACGCGTTTCCGTTAAGGAACTTCTTTGTTGGAAACGCTTCCGCAGACAGCCACTGTCGGACTCTACTAGTGACTAGAGCAGACATGTCTGAGGAGCTCCGTCACACACGGAGGTTTGTGGGGGCGCACAAACTCTGAGGGAGCACGTTTTCACGCACAAGCAGCTAATCAAACCCTCACATAGGGTTACCCAGTTGTCAACAAGTCAAAATTAAATAGAAAAGCATACAAGGCCCTGTATTGGCAAAACAAGTCTGCCATGCATTAAGATAGCATTACATAAGAGATAACATGCACATACAATCCCCAGCCATATGAGTTGTCATTGAATATAGACATCAAATATGCTGAATTCCTTATTTGCTGGGTATAAATACACGTTAAACACAATCACTCACATCTTTTCCTCTCGTGGAGGAAGCTAACCTGCTATTAAAGCTCTTATTGATTAATTGATGAAGGTAGTGCAATTAAAGCTTGAAGACCTCCTGTATCAAATAAAGTTCAGAATGTACATACGAAGGTAAAAGATTATCATTGCTCTTCAGCCAAGAAAGGGTCCCACAGTGGGTGACAAATCTCAGTAACAAGACGGTCCCTGCTCTCAGTTTCACAATCTAAAAGCCAAGGCACTAACACTTAATTAACCAATACTTAGTTAAGATACTTCAACCACCAAGGCAACCACCAAGTCTTCATTTCAAATTATAAAATGAGTCTGAACTTGTTTTATCACATTTGACATGGGAACCAATAGCAAGTATTGGTTCCCATGTAGGAATAACTTTCTTCATGGAATGGTATACATATATCAGAAATATTTTTTGATGAAAGACACTCTGGAATAAAGTATTTCTGCCTTTACTTGCATTTCTCCTAACACTTCAACCTATTCTTAGAAAGATCCCGCAACTCCTCTAAATTTCAAGTTGCAGCAAAGTCTGAGCAACTAGTTTTTTGAGGAAGTTGGCACATATTTCTGCAGCTTTTAGTGGAAGGGGGAGAGACAACTAGAACAGAACATTGTTTTAACACAAGATCAGTTCAGCTATGAGAAGAGTCACATTAACTTACAATCAGCATTTTTCAAAGACAAAGCCCCCGAGATTTTGTAAAATATGGGAAGTGAGATGACAGGGTTGCCATTCTAAAGCAACCAGCCAACCCTAAAAGATCAAAGAGTACATCTATCTTTAAACCTCATTTCACTTGAAGGCATCCTTGCCTGCAGAAACTACATGGAAACATGCTTACACAAGTATGTATCATATTTTACTAGAAAGCCACCCTGAAGAACAGACAGGCATTAAAGCAACATGTGCATGAACATGTCTAAACCTGCATATGTAAGATGCTAACAGAGAAGGTACTAAGAAAACAGAGGCAGGTGTCCACAAAGGCCAAGACAATTTTGACACCACACAGAAAAATGCCAATATTTATAGATGACTCTTAAAGAGATGTGCATAAAAAACCAAGCTCCTGAAAGTATTGTTGAAGAACTTGTGATACATTCCACAATGCAGGGATAAGGAACTTGTGAACCCCTAGAAGTTGTTAGACCCCAAATACCATCAGCTGTAGGCAGTGTGGTGAATAGCCAGGGATGATGGGAGTCCTTCATTCCTGTCTTAGTGTATTCAGCAACAGGATCTCATATTTTCAAATATTTCAAAGCACTCTTTCAACACACTTTGGTACCTCCTATAGCAAAAGTTGTTCAACTGTCATCTAGTGGACCCTGGAGTACCATTACTTTCAGGTAATGTACCATATTATTCGCTCTATAACACGCACCTGACCATAACACGCGCATAGTTTTTAGAGGAGGAAAATCCGTAGGCATGCGACCCGTAGGCATTCCCTCCATAACACGCACAGACATTTCCCCTTACTTTCTAGGAGGAAAAAAGTGAGTGTTATGGTGCAAAAAATACGGTAACTTTCGGGTTGCAAATGTGGCAAACCCGGAAGAGTATAGTTCCGGGTTTCGCAGCACATACATGTGCAGAAGCGCTCTGCGCACCACGCGCGTGCACAGAAATGGCGCCTCATGTTGTGGACTTTTCGGGGTACGTAAGGACCCCCGGAACGAATTAAGTTCATATCCAGAGGGTCCACTGTGTATTAAGCAATAAAACAAATCTACTCAGGACAAAAAGTAGAGGAGTTACCAAAATATTTGCATGCACACACAAACCCCCAGAGACTCTGAAGATGCACGCTATCTTTCCATACAGGAAAGGCTATTCAGTGCTGGAAGATGTGGAAGGATGTGGAAAGCTCTCGTGGAGTAAGAAAGATAACTGCAGGGATGAACAGACTAGATTCTCTCACCAGTCCATGAACAAAGTTGCAACCCTAGCAAGTATGTCCCAGTATCTTAAAAAATAACATCATCTACTGCAAATAGAGCTGAGTACATGCTAATTTGTTTTTACAGTCTGAATTCCAACTGCTTGATTCACCTAAAACACACAAGAAGTAGGTTTAACCTAACAAACAGGCTTGTCAACAAAGTCAGGTGGCTCAGCAGTATCAGTTACCTCTTTGACCATGGTCAAATATTCTCTCAAATATCGTTGCACATTACATCAGGGTTGCTCTGATGAGAAGCTAAACTGCAACACCTATCAGCTAAAAGGCACAACTTCTATAAGCAATACAGCTCTATAACTCAATTAGTAAAGTAATATCAAAATTACTTAATGAGTTTCACAGTTGACTAGTTTTGAGCTTCACAGTCCCAAGATGTCTGGGAACAGGATATTTCAAGAACTGTCAACTCTTGTGTAAACCTGCCCAGTTACTAAGATCAAAGGTCCCACTGAGTTACTGCCCCTTTTGAGAGGTGATGGGTGGCTACCTGGGATAGGACCTTCTCAGTGGTGGTCCCTCAGCTATTCACTACCAGTTCCCCTGATATTATTTAGGACAAAAGAACGTCTTGTTTTCCTGGGCTTTGAAGGGTTTTTAGAATGACTTTTTGTTGCTTTCAGTAAGGCTACTATACTAATGAACCAACACAGCTTCCTACAACTCTTGGGTGGCATCAGCCTCATGTGAATAAGCATCCACTTGCATGAGTCTTCCTCATTCTCTTCACATCCCTTCTCCAATCCCCCACAAAAGATTTTGGGTGTGCAAAGCAGGGCAGACACCACTGGATCTCTCCCTTTGATGTTTAATATCTAACTGCTCAAATGCCAATAAATATTTCTGGAAAACATGAGGCACCTAGGTAACACAGAGTACCATGGGCATCCCACCATTACCCCCTGGTCTCAGCGTCTTCTTCACTAGACATTAAATTTAGGTCTACGTATTTCTATTGAAAATCTGTGATGTATTTCTTCCCCATCATTGGCAATGATTGGAACACATTCAATAGTTATAATTAAAAATAGAAAAAGGGAAGATAATTAAAGGCAACAGTTCCAAAATAAGCAAGGCATTATAATTTTCTTAAGTCAGTAAGACAGACTTCAGGATAATTTTGAGTTAATGAGGGCAGACATGAATATGAAGTTTTAATTTAAGTTGTACCTGTATCCAGCTAACATTTACTCTCAGTAGAACCACTGAAATTACTACATCCAAATTAGTAATAATGCGCATTTATTTCAATTAGTGCCACTTAGAGTAGATGTTGGATAGAACCCAGGATCTGTATTTTAACACAAGAGGCTTGTCAACAGGCACTTGTCAACAGAAAAGGAAGTGAAGAGGCACCAGGATCTTTGCTAAACTGTGCATGTTTTCTCTCACACGCCATCATCATGTCACAGTAGTCAAATATTTCTATACATAGGCAAGCAGGAATAAAAACTGAATGTGGGCTACTGACATTTCTGGATTTACTTGCAAGTGTAGATTACAACCAAATCTACTAATTTGCTTACTAATATAAATTCATTAGAAAATGGTTCTATAATGAGGAGTTACATGCACTAATAGAGTATTATACCAGACAACATAGAAGAGTGTAGCACAGTCCAGGTACACAGAGGTTGCCAGCTCAATGTGACAGAGCAATCCTATGAATGTTTAGTCGGAAGTAAGCCACATGCTCACTGAGGTTTACGCCATCATAAATGCATTTATGATTGCAGCCTGAGTCAACCATTTTACTGGATTTAGTAAACCAATTACATCACACAGCTGGGTCTAAAGCAACCTTGTCAGAAACCTGCTGTGAAGCTAATGCAAAGCACAGACTAATTCAATATACTTTGGCAATTAGGCCAACTCTCTGGCTAAATGTAGCTATTGCACCAGGCCACTGCTTCTCTGTTACACATACTTTAGAACCCCAACCATGGGTTGAGTGTTCAAACACACAACAAGAAAATTATGGTTCCAATCTGTCATGTCCACTTTATCCTCCATCATCTGAGCAGGACTCAGGTTTCTAAATTCATTCCCACCTGAACGGTGCTGCAGCCTCCAAAAGCAGGCAGTAATTCTTATTTTGTCACATCAAGCAATGATTAACATACAACAGTGTAGTATCTGAACTTGAGCTCAAGAGCTTCTGCATCGGCACTAACTTCAGCTTCCAAATGACTATCCAGCTGGCAATGTCTATAAAGAAGCAAATTCAAAACTGCACATGCAGGAACTTTCACTTGAAATAGCGCCGTGCTTTGGAGACAACCAAGTCACTTCATTATTATATACACAGCTAATATAAACACTGTAATATCTTCAGGGGTAGTTAAGAATTTAGATAACAAAAGTACCATAATTTTCTGTCTATAGGACGCCCCCCCCCCCCGTGTATTAGACACTCCTTATTTGGGGGGACTCAAATTTAAGAAAATGGGGAGAAATGGCCTAGAGTATAAGATGCCCCCCAATTTTTGACATTATTTTTTAGGGGAAAACCCTAGTCTTATACACAAAAAAAGGTATTTTAAAATCTTTAACCACATCAGCCACAACAGCAGCTATGAAAGCCACAGAGAGTTGAAGCTCATTTTCACTTCTGTTTTCCCAGTTCCTGTGAAAAGAACATGAGGATCAGAAGAAGCAGGTCAATCCCACCCCCACTGAACCTTTAAAAATATTTCAGCAACAGAACAATCAAGGACAGAATGGGGCAGGGAGCAATACAGGTAAGAAGCAGAAATCTGACCTGCGACATAGCTAGAAAAATGCAGAGCTATAAAGCTAGAGAAATGCAGAGCTGTAACATAGCAGGCAAGCCTTCACTACTGTAACTTGCAAAAATGTAAGTTACCAGGCAAAAGGAATGGCCTGCACCTCCCACAGGTCCTACAAAACAACCCATATATCCCTCTCTCATCTTGACTTTCCCCCTTTAAATTCTATACAAATCCAGATACTAACTCATGCAACTTAAAAGATTTATGCAAAATGGTATATAACTTGCTCCTAGTTTTGTGGCACAGAGTATACCCAGCCTTGACTACAATGAACACTAGACCAACTTAAAAGCCCTTGAAAATGGTCACAAGGATTTGGGGAGCTGCTAGCCTCTGCCAGAACTGCTTGCCTTGCTGAACAGACCGCTTGGCAGAGAATAGAAAAGCAATTTGCCAAGCCAGACACCCCCATTAAGGTGTTAATTTGATTTGTAACATGCCCTATCACCCAGGCTTGCAGTTAATTTCTTTTTTAAGCATCCACAAAACTACATTTATTGAAACATGACTCTCATGCTACCCTATTCCCAATTTATAGAACATGCTCAGAGTTTGGTTTCCCTGCGTTATCAGGTTGATGCAGAGCTGGTAAACCAAAGAAGCATTCTGCATTAACAGCAAGGTAACAACGCACCTCTTACACCTACAGATAAAAATACCTTCACACTGTTCAGAAAGAACAAAATGAACTCTTTAAATACAGAAGTGGGAATATTACTGCCTAGAAAATTAAAGGTAACTTCAATTTCCACAATACGTTTTCAGCATGGCTGTTTGGTAAAGCAGAACATCTGGAGAGATGTGTACACGGAAACATACTGGGAAATTATAGCCAACCATGACTCCCTAGCACATTGCCACCCTTGTTTATAAATGCATATGGTTCTCTTAACATTGCAATAATCACCAAGCAATGCACAGCAGTTCTTGACAGAAGCAGAAATAAAGCATCTCCACTGCAGCAGTACATTTTACACACTTGACTTTGTGCAACGGAAAATAAATTTAATGTTGGTTTGGAGGCAGAAGAAGGGGCTTCAAATCCGTTTTCACCTATGCTGCTGAGCGAAATGTCAATCCTTTGTAAACTAAAAAGACCTGCATAGATGACAGAATGTGGGGAATTTTCAAAATTATACTTTGTATGTGAACATTTTCAGCAAAAGGAAAATTAGGTGATTATGTTAGTGCCAAAACCCACAGATTAGGGTTGGGAACCTTAAATGCTCACTGGCCTAACTGTTTGTAACTGATCTTATACGAACCTGTGAGAAAAGTTGGGGGGCACTTTCATACAAGTTCTTATAAGGAGAGAGGGGGAGTCAGACTGGAGCGTGACCAAAGGCCTGGAAGAACAGCTCCGTCTTGCAGATCCTGCAGAAAGATGTCAGATCCTGCAGGGGCCCTGGTCTCTTTTGGCATAGCATTCCACCAGGTCAGGGCCACGGCTGAAAAGGCCTTGGCTCTGATTGAGGCCAGTCTAATCTCCTTGAGGCTCGGGACCTCCAAGATGTTATTATTTGCAGGCCGTAAGGTCCTCTGTGGGGCATACCAGGAGAGGCGGTCCCTTAGGTATAATAAAATATTTTGGTTGTTTACTGAGTGGGGAGCAATTAATGCCCAAACCACAAGATAGCTCTAATAGTTACCCCAGCAGCTATATAGACTCAGTTCAGAAGCAGCAGAAACATGTCTTCTGCTCACATGCTCCCCCTTCCCTTATTTCATGTACTATGGAAGGAGACTCAAATCTCCTGCCTTTGAATTTACCACAATTCCCCAGGATGTCCAAATGCAGGAAACGGTAGATTGTGTACACTGTAAACTTTTCACCACAGTGTGAGACCAAGCCAGGATCTGAAACTAAGGATTGATTCTGACTTGTTTCACTAAGCATAGTTTAAGTCACTGTTACCCAGGGTTTTGACATCTCAGAAAATTGTGATTAGTTCAGAAGCAGCACACAAAAGACAAGGAGGTGCAAGTGTGTGGGTCCAAGGCTCACATAGGCTTGCCTAAGTTGAAGGAAATTGTGGTTTCTTAGAACTGGGATGCAATGTTACAAATATTACTTGCTCAATGACAGTCACAGAAAAACTTGAGCTGTGGATACACCTAATTTTAAAGCTGTACATGAACTATAGACAGACACCACTACCTTTAAGATGAACTAAGGGTGCTCTCCTAATTAATCAACACCTGTATGTCATGACTGAACATGTGGGACCCTCAGTAGCTATGTAACAAATGTGGATGTTCCTTTCTAATTCAAGTGTGAATATTTTCCAGCAACACTGCAAGACAGGGTTAGGGAATCCAGCAGCCCTCCAGATGCTGGGACCACAACTCCTAGCAGCACCATCCAGCATGGTCATTGGTTAGGTTTGATGACAGGTGTTGTCCAGCAGAACGTAAGAGGGCCAGAGGCTCCCGACCCCTGATATAAGACTTACCCTGCTTGGCCTGGCTTTTAACAGCCACAACCAAGTCATTTTAACGAGGTTTTAATATTTCATATTGTAAATAGAATACTTTAATGTCTTCATGCGTTTGGTTTTAAAGCTTATTGTTGGAATGGGGAAATATAATTCAAATTGGCAGAAGTCTTCAAAAAGAAAACATGAGAGACAATTCTGAGCCATTAAGTCTATGTTGTAGCATGAGGTACACAGGAGAAAAATACTACGCTTAAAGGATGCAGTCCAATAGAAGTGGCAGAGAAGATATGCAAAAGAACTGCAGCAGCAGAGGAACAAAAGATTATACTAACAGTAAGCAGGAAAGGACTCTGCAACGTACAATGTGTGCCAGGCCCAAAATTAAAGTCACAGTATGGAAAGAACACTGCATGCCTCTCAAACTCAGCAGGTTACAGCAGTTATGTATGACTAAAATCTGGGAAGAAGCCATCCAAATCATCAAGGCCTGTAACACAGAGATTAGGGATAACTTTTATTTTAGCATGACATAAATGTGATGTTTGAGAGACCATGAACACATGATCAGCACACATGATGCTGTTCCTTAGACAACAGTGCAACTCTGAGTGCATAAGTGAGTTCAGCTGAGAAAGAAATGATTATGATTACTGCTTCTGGACATATATTCCCTTTCTTACAAAACACAGCATCCTACCAGCTGAAGTTTACATTACTTTGTGTCCAGCCACACCACATTCCCATTTTGTAAGGCAGTATCTGTTTCCGTGTGCTGTGCTGGTGCTGGCTTGCCAGAGCAGCTTCGTCACGCTGGCCACATGACCCAGCAGTGTCTCTGGACAGCGCTGGCCTCCGGCCTCTTAAGTGAGATGGGCGCACAACCCTAGAGGCAGACACGACTGGCCCGTACGGGCAGGGGTACCTTTACCTTTATCTGCCACAGTAGTGTTCTCCAGGTATTGCTGACCATTCTGACCCTAGCATTTGGAATTGAGAATGTAGTTCACTTCAGTGACTGCAGGCACTATTTCTAGCGGACCAGATAAAAAGGAGAACAAGGCTTCTCTGCCTGTAATAGTGGCATACCAGAGGGAAGTTCAAGAGGTACAACTTCACATACAACAAGCTAAACCAGCTGAGGAAACTGCCAAACAGAAGTAAGAGAAACTATACCTGCTGAAAATCCCTCAATTAAATATCTATCAAAGGGTCTGGGGCATTGTTCTCCCTCGCATCTGATCACCATAGCACCGAACCAGGAGAGAGGCAATTCTTACAGCTTAAATTACTCAAGTGTGACAGTTAGCATTTGTAAACCAGCAGCTCAGTTCAATGCATGTATACTTGGAAGCAAGGCCCACTGTGTTAAATAAGGCTTACTCCCACTTCCCAATTATGTCTGCATAGAATTGTAGCTTTATTGTAGGCAGTGGTGGTTGGTGTCATTGGGGCCAGTAGGAGTGAAGGCAGGGAGCCTGAATAGTAGGTGGGACTAAAACCCGTGACAGGCAAAGCCAACTAATGCTACTTTTGTCCCCCACCTCTTTTCTGAGTTCTACAAGGGAACACTGAAACTAAGGAGGATGACGTTTTCAGTAAAGGCCCCTCTGTGTAAGTAAGAAGGCAGGCAGGTAGGGGCTGGCTGACAGTAAACTGGGGTTGGTTTGGCAGTGCCCAATTTCCCCTAAAAGACTAGTCTCCACAGAGTTAAGGGGAAATTTGTTAGAAGGAAATTATACTTTAAAACTGAAATACATTTCTCAGGCAACAAACAAGTAGCAGCTCAGCTTTGTCAGTTTCAAGGTAACTGCACTTCCTGTTTCCTTGTGGACACAAGAGGCTCCAAGTGAAAGCTACCGACCTGCCACCGTGCTTCATGCTTCCCTTCTCTCTTGCCTATACACAAACCCCTGAAACACATCTGGGTGCTGCTAATCTCAAACTGATAGATACCCCTCCTGTCTAGCAGAGTGAATAGCTGCTGTTGACCTGTGGTCACATTTTTTACACCAATAAAATGTTTCATGCCTGTGTTGCATTCTTTCTCCATAAACTTCATTCCAATAACCTCGATGTAAGCATGGAATGACTTTTGCTGGAAGCAACAACAAAAAAAATCCAATAGCTTGGGGAAAACTGTAGGGGAAATGCCATACATACTTGCAGAAATGTATATTTAATTTCAACTGTGTTTCAGACCAAGTATAATGTCCAAGATATACAGCTATAGACATGACAGAAGATTACTCTGTCAAAAGGGCAAAACAGATCCAACTGCCTTACTTATCTGTAAAGCAGTTCTTCCCCTTGGAGAGACTGACATTTGAAACACCTCTGGAAATTATTCCTTTACAATGTGTAATTTCACTGAAGAAGATATATCCATGAGATGTGGCAATGGCCAGTGGCTGCTCCGGAGGATAGTTTTAAAATGGCTTTTGAAAGATTAGATAAATCCATGAAGGATAGGTCTATCAGCAGGTTCAGAGGTAATATGGCACTAAATGACGGTTGCAGGGAACAAACAGTGAGGGAGGGATTGTGTCTTTATGCCCACCTTGTGGGCTTTATTTGAAGGATTAAAAGGACCCTTGGTCTGAGTCATTATAGCTCATCTTCAGCTACGCTAATAGACACATTATGTATACAGTCAGAACGAGCACAGGGAAATTTTGCCCAACAAAAGAGAAATCTTTATGTATATGAAAAAGGAATGATCCTGGTCATCTATGAATACTGACAGTCACATATATGGGAATTTCTTACATACATGATGGGCAAAAAGCCTTATTGCACCTGTAAAAGATTTATTGCAGCAGTTTTCATGAACTTTCACTCCAGAGGGATGGTTGTCTGTTATTTATATACCAAACACAAGGGTACAAGAGAAAATGTAAATGAGGCCATACAACCATTAAATGCAAGAGGCATATTAGGTCTGTGAAACTTCTACACAAGATCTAAGTTTGCATATGAAATAAGAACTGTGGTCATTCTTAACAGTAACAGCTGACAACATAGCCTTCCTTTTACCTCATTTTTTCTTTATGTCTGTGTGCAATTGCAATTGTGAGAGATACGGAAGTGTGTACAGAGACAGAGACATAGCATTTCCAACATTCTTCTCTCCCCCCGTTTCCCTATTGCGAAGCAGGGACTGCACATCATCTATGTACAAACAATGATACTGAGGTATAATAATAATGTTATACGGTACAATATCATGAGGTATAAACATTAATAAATAATGACATACACAGTGCCATTATAAGTGTTAGACTAGGCCTGAGAAGACACAAGTTTCCATTCAGTCACAACAGTCACTGCCAGTGCTACCAAGGCAAGATTGGGGGCAGAAGTGAGCAGGGCCCCCCCAACGCGAGAGGGGTAGGCTACCTTATCCTGAAATGACTGAAGTAATGCAATACCATCTAAAGAGGGACACCCCCCCTTCCCAATAGGGCCATCAGCTCCAGAGTTTAAAACTGCCTAACTGTGTCAGGTAACCTTGGACCAGCCTAGCCTATCTCAAAAGGTTCTTGTTAAGATAAAATTGAAGAGGAAAGAGAAGACCACCATGTCGGCTGCCCTGAGCTCCTTAATGGCAGGAGAAAGAGGATAAATATATAAAACACACACACAGCTACAAGGCCTCCAGGACACCAAAAAGGAAAGAAAAATCTGCTACTAACAATTAGCATTTAAAGTGCCACCAGGCACCCCACCCCCATCACATCCACAATCACCTGGGTTTCATCTTATGATGTATCAGTTTTAACACAGAGAGAACTGGAGCCAGATTCAGTTGGACTTAAAGGCTGGCTTAGCCCCATTGTTTTCAGTGGGGCAGCAGCCCTGTCTCCCCACCCCCTTACCTTTCCTATGTTCCTTCTTGCCTTTAGCAGCTCAAGCCCCACGGACAGCAATTGGCCTACTTTAAATATTGGGGGCGTCTGGGCCCAACCGTAAAGGTTGCCCCCGCTGAACTGAAGGCTTTAAGTAACGTCAGTTGGTCTTCCCCAAACATGGGCCCAACCCAGAGGGGTCGCCTGTCTCCCTTCCTCTGCTTCTCTCCTGGCCTGCCACTGAGTTCCATAGGTCTGCACCTTGAACAGGATCCGACCCCCTCGCCCGCTTCCCGGGTCTCTCTCTCACCTGCTTGCGGAAGAGGAGCCGCCTCGCCGCCTCCCAGCAACGCCGACAGGAAGCAGCAGAAGAAGAGGCCGAGCCAGGGGGGCAGAGGCCGGCCCAGCCGCCCGCTGGCCCCCCGGAACCGCCGCCGGCGCCTGCCCCGCATCGCGCCCTCAGCGCCGCCCGCCGCCAGGCCTGCCGGCGCCCTCCGCGTCTCCCCTCAGCCCGCGCGGCAAGGCCGGCCCCGGCATCGGTTCCCGCCGAAACAGCGATAAAGAAGCGGAAGCAGCAGCAGGAGGGGGGGGGGAATGTTCCCTCTCGCCTCACGCAGCCCAGCGGTCCGCACCGGCGACAGCAGCAGCGACAGCGCCTCTCGCCGCCGCCATCTTCCGGGCTACCTGAGAGGGCGGGGCGGGGCGCCGGAGGAGATTGGCACGCCTCTGCGCCAACCGCCGCCAGGTCCGCTCCAGAGGAGGAGGTGGCGATGACGGGGTCGACTCGAGCCGGCTCGATGGGCTCGGCCAATCGGATTCGCAGTAGTCAAAGGGCGGGCTTGTTCCGGAATTGGCAGGCGGAGCGACCAATGAAGCCTCTCCTTTACATTTATCTAAAAAAAAAAATATCGGCGAAGGTGTGCTGCACCGTGTGTTATATACCGAGGGCGTTAGTTCCGTGATTGGCAGCCAGTTCCGCCAATCGTGGCGACTGCAGGGACGGGGTGGGTCTTGAGAGAGGAGATGGAGCTGCCACAGCGGTGCGTGATTTGCTAAAAATAAATAAATAAAAGGGTGCTGCAGTTCGGGCGCCTTTAAGAAGCCGCATTCTTTGACCGGCAATATTTTTCTTTATTTTTAAAATATTTACACCCCCCCCCTTTCGACGCCTCACTGATGAGACCCACACCTGCTTATATTTGTGAGGGAGTCAGATTGCTCTTCCCAAATAAAGGGTTCAAATTTGGAGATAGTCTTGGCCCCAAGACTGTGTTCTCCCTTCAGAAATCTGCAGCCCTATAAGCTCATAGTAAAACCATCATTGTTAAATATCATCTGGATGGTCTGCGCTTCTTAGATCTCTTCCACCAAAGGCTTTCTGAATATTGAATTTACCGAAGGTGTGATTGATAATGACATAGTAAATCCTCTAACTCGTTCCACCCAATTCTGCACCTCAGTCTGGTGACAATAACAACATGCTGGTACAAGCAGAGCAGGTTACTCAACATGACCTCCTCGTTAGGAATGGCCACTGCTGAGTATCTTTGTGGTTAATATTACCTTGACATAGCAAGTGGTTTGTGGTGTACAACAGACTCGACTTTACAGGTGATGTCATGCAATAGTTCAGAGTGTGAGCTGTGAGTCAGCGAGTCCCTAGTTCAAACCACACCTGACACAGGTGGAATTGTTTTGTACAGTACTTCCTTATGGCTTATAAAGTTATCTGTGGCTGCTAGCCATGATGGTGATGTTCTGCCTCTATGGCTGGAGGCAGTAGTGCATTTGAATACCAGTTGCTGGAAACCACAGGAGTGGAGAGGGCTTGGGTCGTGCCTGAGCGTTTCCCGCAGGCATGTGGTTGGGCACTTTGAGAACAGGATGCTGGACTAGATGAGCCAATGGCCTGATCCAGCAGGCTCTTCTAATGTGCACTTACCTCAGGTCCTGCCATTACCAACAGGCCCAGTTCCCTCCTCTTCCAGATTTTCCGTGGTTCTTCCTCTTCGTGCTCACAACCTGTTCTCTCATTAGTTAGGTGGGAAACCCCACTACATCAGCTTCCCCCAACATTAGAACTAGATCAGTGATGGCCCAACTTGGCCCTCCAGCTGTTTTGGGAGTACAACTCCCATCATCCCTAGCTAACAGTGGTCAGGGATGATGGGAATGGTAGTCCCAAAACAGCTGGAAGGCCATGTCTGGCCATCACTGGACTAGATGCTTTGGATCACGACTCCCATCAACTCTAGCAAATTGACCAATGGCTAGGGATGATGGGAATCACAGTCCAACAATGTCTGGAGGCCACTAGGTCAGGAAAGGATGCATTACCTACACCTTTAACCCATATAAAACATCGCACTACCAAAGTACAAATTGAAAATGGCTAATCACTAGGATCTTATTTGACAGTTTCTATACTGTTTCATTAGCATTGTCTCCAAGCGGCGTACAAGTAACTCAAGACAACAAACCCCCATCCTGAGAAAACAGTTTAAACTATAAAAATCAGCATTCTGTTGATGCCTACGGAAGATGTGGGGAGGAGAAACCTTTTAGGCTGCTGCCAAAATCTCAAGGGAGAAATCACCCTGGGTTAGTTCCCGAGTCAGATAAATATTCTAAGTAAGCATAACTGCATATAACTCAATTTGCTCTAGACCGACCTTCCTCAACTTGGTTTTGGACTGCAACTCTCATTGGCCTCCGTTGGATCAGCCCAAAAGCCTACCTGCTCCAGCTTCCTGTTTTCCACAGCGGCCAATCAGATGCCTACGAGAAGCCCACAAGCAGGGTATTAAAGGACGAGAGCACTCTCCTGCTGTTGTTTCCCAGCAACTTGTATATGGAGCCAATCTTTGAGGAAGCATAGCCTCCCAGTAGCCACTGATGAACTTACGCGCCATGAATTTGTAGTAAATGTTATAGTGATTTGGAGAGCTGGTGTGGTGTAGTGGTTAGAGTGTTGGACTAGGACCTGGGATACCAGGGTTCAAATCCCTGCTCATCCATGAAATGTGTTGGGTGACCTTGGGCCAGTCACAGTCTCTCTCATGATCAGTGGCGTAGCGTGGGTTGTCAGCACCCGGGGCAAGGCAAGTAATTTGCGCCCCCTAACCCGTGGGTTTGCGCCCCCTAACCCGTGGATTTGCGCCCCCTAACCCTAACCCCCAGATGTTGCGCCTGGTGCGGCCGGCCCCCCTGCACCCCCCACGCTACGCCACTGTTCATGATATATTGTAGGCTTGCCGTGAGGATGAAATGAGGAGGAAGAGAACCATGTATGCCACCTTAAGCTCCTTGGAGAATCATAGAATCATAGAGTTGGAAGAGACCACAAGGGCCATCGAGTCCAACCCCCTGCCAAGCAGGAAACACCATCAGAGCACTCCTGACATATGGTTGTCAAGCCTCTGCTTAAAAACCTCCAAAGAAGGAGACTCCACCACACTCCTTGGCAGCAAATTTCACTATAAGTGGAATATAAGTGCAATGCATGAATAAAAATGCATGAATAAAATAAATAAACAAATAATGCTAAAGTAGGACCATTTTAGTGGTTCAGGAACTGCACAGATTAGGCCTCGTATGAATAAACCGTTACACAGAGCCATTGCTAGTTTTAATGTCTATTTTCCAGGGAACGAATTCTGCATCCCATAACCCACACCCACACCTATTTTTAGTGCAATAACCCCAGTAGGAAATGGTGTGGGGGCTGATGATGCGTAACCTGCAGATTACGCAAGAGTGCAGGTGATTCAGAATTCTTTTGAAACCAATATGCTACAATAAGTGGATTCGCTGCCTTTAAAAAGTCAAAATTTGTTTGGCCTTTAAAGCAACATCCTCCTTATAAAAAAGGGCACTGTTAAGAAGCACAATATGGCTAACAGAATTAGATGCTTAATTTCAGTGTAATCATGTAACAAAAATAGCTAATTACATCAACGTTAGATAACAACCTGGCAAACATAGGTTTTCCAGAGACCCTCAGAGCTGGCAGCATTGCATTGTAGGAACTTTTCATCCAAGAAAATGTATGCATTGTTATGTGAAAAGGAGAGCCCTTTAGTCAAATCCTGCAGCAGAAAAGGCATTATAGAATCCGTGAGATTTATTAAGTTTGACACTGTTGGCATGCTGATTTAAACTTTTGAAGCAATCATTCCCTAATATATGCCCTGTATAGCAGTTACCTACTCACCATCTGTGCTTCCAGCTTCACTGCTTGAGATGTAATTGCAGTATAAAATGGGAGGATAGTAACGCTGACAACAGTATTTAGAAACATGTCAGCTATCTTTGTATTGAAAGCATGTTTATCAGGCTCCAAATGTGTTAGCTTGGATATGTGATCGAGACAGAGGCCTCTGATTGTTGTTGTTTAGTCGTTTAGTCGTGTCTGACTCTTCGTGACCCCATGGACCAGAGCACGCCAGGCACTCCTGTCTTCCACTGCCTCCCGCAGCTTGGTCAAAATACCTCTGATATGGTGCTGTATGTAGCCAATTGAGAATGGAAGCATCTTCTAAAGGTTAACTAACCTGTAAATAAGGGCATCTTCAAAGCATCTGGGGATCTCAGGGATCAAGAGAACTGATAGGCTGCACTGGATAGAAGTTTGGATAGGAACTGGGGAGATGAGATTGCCGGTTATGCATTGCCAGAAAGGAAGTAATGCATCACCAAAAGAAAGATGACAAAAGAAGACATCAGTATGCATAAAATGTACATTTGGTAAGATCAGTGCTTACTGTGCTTACTGTAACAACTTTGTGGTGAGTATCGGCACCTATTTTTCTAGAAAAAAAGCACTGGCCAAGATAGATAGATGCACATTAAGAAATTGTGGGTTGTATTCAACTAAGTTATACGCCGGGCATAGGCAAACTCGGCCCTCCAGATGTTTTGGGAATACAATTCTCTTTTTTTATATATTAATATTTATTCATTTTGAACAAACAATTTTATACAGCCAATCACATTTTTTCACACATTCATCATTTTTTGACTTCCCTCAGTTTCTCTGCCAATCTTCCGTTTACATTTATGTTATTGACGCATTTCTAAACTTAATATTGCCTTTAAATATCACCTCTCCATCTTACTCTCTTTTTTACAACATTCCTTATTTTTTCACAGAGTCTCTTGAAAACCAACAAGTGTTATCTGTTCGTCACTTATACTTTTTGGGACTACAATTCCCATCATCCCTGACCACTGGTCCCGTTAGCTAGGGATCATGGGAGTTGTAGTCCCAAAAACATCTGGAGGGCCAAGTTTGCCTATGCCTGTTAGAGTAGACCCCACTGGAATTATATTATGTCTATTATTTTCAATGAGAGTACAGTGGAACCTCGGTTCCCGAGCGCCTCGGTTGTCGTACGTGTCAGTTCTCAAACACTGAAAATCCGGAATGCTTCCATTTTCAAACCTTTTTTCGGAACCCAAATGTGCGATGCGACTTCCGCTGAGTGCAAGAAGCTCTTGTAACCAATGGGAAGCCGCGCCTTGGTTTCCAAACATTTCGGAAGCTGAACGGGCTTCCGGAATGGATTTTGTTCGAAAACCGAGGTGCCACTGTACACAGAATGCAACCCAATTACTAGAATAGAAATATAATGCATCTCACCATTGTGGGGAAGGCTGTGGCCAGGTGATTGGTGAGCAAAATCAAGGCCCTTGGTTCTCCCTTCTTACTGTTCTTTTAACTTTAAACCACACTTGCGTTAGACGGCCCTTCAAATACAGGCTTGTCTTCTGTAAAGAAGAAGAAGAAGAGTTTGGATTTGATATCCCGCCTTTCACTCCCCTTCAGGAGTCTCAAAGCGGCTCACATTCTCCTTTCCCTTCCTCCCCCACAACAAACACTCTGTGAGGTGAGTGGGGCTGAGAGACTTCACAGAAGTGTGACTGGCCCAAGGTCACCCAGCAGCTGCATGTGGAGGAGCGGAGACGCGAACCTGGTTCCCCAGATTACGAGACTACAGCTCTTAACCACTACACCACACTACACCACACTGAGTAGGATACATGGCCTACTCTTCTACTCATGGAAGATCTGGTTTCAGATTCAAACTCACAACAGGTTAGCCTTTAATTCATTTTTAATTTTTGTCTCCATCCGATTAAATAGGAATGATGGGCTCCTCAGAGTAAGTCCACTAAAATTGATAGGCAGAGCTAACTTAGACACATTCATTTCAGCAGGTCTACGCTGAGTAGAAATGAGTTGGTGACAACCCTTTGTTTGGGTACTTTGCAAGGTGTATGAGGAACATCAGGGATTGCAACTGACAGGAGCTGAACCCAAGAAAAGGTTATAAACCCTTTCGTAGCAGAATGCATGGTAACTACTGTGACTGTTAGTAACCACTGCAGTTGTTTGGGTTTTTTGAGTACAGCTCTAGTGCAAACTGACATATCTGTTACATTTTATAAATGTTGTTAGCTGCTTTGAGGACTCTAGTTGAAAAACAATATATACGTAAACCATATATACAAATACATCACTGAACAATCTTTGAACACCAGGTAGCCTTGAGGTGCAAGAACAGTAGGCTAACAGGCCAGGATGCAAAAAATGAAAAATTAATAAAGCTTTAAGCCACCCTCCTATACACACCCACAAACTTACTAGGGAACAAATCTCATTGAACAGGATTGCACTGTTAATGTAAACTGAAACTTTTCAAGCAGGTATATTTACAGAAATGCAAGAAGAGCTGATTTTTTTGGTGCGTGTGTACAAGAAAAATGGGTTATCTTACTGAACAGCTGCATGTTTCTTAATTATGCACCGCTATCACAACCACGTTGCTTCTGCTGCTTTTGTGGGTGGGAGGTGTTTTAAGAGCCTTTTTATAGACAAGGTTAATTGGATCAGAGAAACAGCATGCTTTTACTTTTTCTTCAATAGTTTTTAACAATACCCTTTTGCAGAATTATGATCCAGGATGCGAAACACGAATATAGGTTCTTTGAAGTGTGCTACTATTATCCCTGTTCACCATTAATAGCTTTTCCAAGGGACAGTGTAGTGTAGTGGTTAGAGTGCTGGTCTAGGACCTGGAAGACCAGGGTTCAAATCCCCACTTGGCTATGAAGCTCACTATTGCATGCCATCAACCAAAAAGTCATTCTTTCCATTTTTGGGCGAGTAATATTCTTGCTGCTGTAGTAACATACATGAATAAGTTTCTATACAGTTTAGGTAGTTCTGTCCCTATAATTCCCAAAAGAAAAGCTTCCAGTTGTTTTTTTAACAAACATTATTTTAAACATCCTTTTCAGTTCATTATATATCATTTCCCAGTAAGCTTTAACCTTACTACAAGACTACCACATATGCTAAAAATAACTTTCTCTTTACATTTCCAACAGTTATTTGATTTAGATTTATACATTTTTGCCAATTTACTCAGTGTTAGATACCATCGATATATCATTTTCATATATTTTTCTCTTAAACCGTAACATGCTGTAAATTTCATATCCAAGTTCTTCCATATCTGGATGCTATATTTCTGTTGATGCAGCCTGGGACAGCATTAGCTCTTTTTTTTTGCTGCTGCATCACACTGTTGACTCATATCTGGCTCCACATAATTGTCTAGCCTTGATGAGCAACTACCTGTTGAACTGGGTAATACCAGGAAGGAGCAGGGAACCTCACACAGGGCTGCTGTTTCCAGCAGCACACCCTTCTTCCCTGTGGCTGGACGGTGACTGGCCTTTGGAGCCAAATTGGGGAGCTGTCCAGCAGCAGCTGCAGCCATCAACAGGCCTCACACTGAGCAGAAAAGGAGCTGTCCAGAAGACCGGCAGTCTTTGAGCATCAGAAACCAAGCAGCAGTTGAGGGTTCAACTCCTCAGCTTGTCTGCTCCACCAACCCTTCTAGAATGCTAATGGGGCCTTGATTCTAACAACACATAGTCTCACGATTCCTTCTCCTGGGTAGGGCTCTGACTTGGGATGCCTTATGCACTCAAGTGAGTTCTGCGCCAACAGAAGTGAGCTTCAGTTAGTGTCCAGTGGGACTTCTTTTCTTGAAGATCTGGCTGGTTGGGTTGGAGAACGGTTCTGGGGCTGCTTGCAATGTGTGTTTCTTTTTCTTTTCTTCTTTTCTTTTTTGAATTTGCATTTTATTTATTTGTTAACATTCTTATATTACATTGGTAAATGTTGTCATATTACATTACAGGACTTACTATAATATAATTTCCAACTTGTATACAAAAATTATGTACAAATTTTATATACCTAGAAAGAAATGAAACAGGAAAAGAGAAAAAACAAAAACAATTCCCCCCCAAAAAAAATCATATACATACCAACACACTAGACTTCCTGTCTATCCTGTTGTATATTCCATTTTTACAAATGAATGTACAGTGGTACCTCGGGTTACATACACTTCAGGTTACATACGCTTCAGGTTACAGACTCTGCTAACCCAGAAATAGTGCTTTAGGTTAAGAACTTTGCTTCAGGATGAGAACAGAAATCGTGCTCCGGCGGCGCGGCAGCAGCAGGAGGCCCCATTAGCTAAAGTGGTGCTTCAGGTTAAGAACAGTTTCAGGTTAAGTACGGACCTCCAGAAAGAATTAACCTGAGGTACCACTGTACTCTTATTATTGTATATTTCTTTACATTTTATCTAATGCATTCCTATATCAATATGTGCTCTTAGTCTTATTTCTCAACTCATTCTCACTCCAACGTCAATCAAATGCTAGCATAGATAGCGAACCTTTACTGTATTTTTGAACATATGTTTTATATCTATCCCTACAATGTTTGTTTCAAGTCTCTTTCTCCCCTGACACGACTTGTCATGCGAAAGGTGAACACGATTGCGCCCCCCTCATTTGCTCTGGTGGGGGCTGAACAAGGTATTGTTGTCAGTGTTCGCTTATGGCTCCTCTCGGTGTGTTTCCTAGCACTTCCGTTGGGTTGCTTGGCAAAAGAATCTCTCTCTCCTAGCTGCTGCCCCACGGTGGGTTTTGAACCCTGGTCCTAAAGACAAGTGTGACTTCTGTGCAGGTCTCTTACCAAGTGAGCCACTCTGGCGCTCTGTAGGGCGACTCCTCCATCCTTCCCATTATGTCTTGTAGAATCACAGAGTTGTAAAGTCAGAAGGGACTCCAAGTGTCATCTATGCAATGCAGGAATCTCAACTAGAACATCCAAGACAGACAGCACTCCAAAGTAGTCCTTATGAGCAGTGTGTGGCAGAAGACAGTGAGCCTGGAGGCAGGGCCCATGTGGTGAAGTGGTGACCTCTGACAGCAGATCTGGCCTCCCATGAGTGCTACAGCACCTAGCCCTGCACCCACCACTGCTTGCCTCTCTCTGGCCTTATTTTGCTCCCCTACCACTTACTTTCTTTTTTAAAAAATATATCTTTATTAATTTAAAATAAATACATTCATGGGAAAACAGACATACATACAAGTAAACAAACATACAATCAAACAAACAAACAGATAACAGAAAAATCAAACAAACCACCACACTATAAGATACAAGAAGATTAATATAATTATCATCATATATACTCCTGATACTGAACACAATTATAAAACCTATAGAGAAGAAATTTAAAACTGACTTCCAATTAATCTCACTGTACTTTCTCTATCCATTACTTTACACCACACAGTTACATATTTCTTGTATAATTTCTTCTTACCTCCCTACAAACTTATACAGTGGTACCTCGGGTTACATACGCTTCAGGTTACAGACTCTGCAAACCCAGAAATAGTGCTTCAGGTTAAGAATTTTGCTTCAGGATGAGAACAGAAATCGTGCTCTGGCGGCACGGCAGCAGCAGGAGGCCCCATTAGCTAAAGTGGTGCTTCAGGTTAAGAAAGGACCTCCGGAATGAATTAAGTACTTAACCCGAGGTACCACTGTACAGGGATCAGTCTAATTCTGCCAAGATGTTTCCTTTTATTCCATAGTTTTCTAAATATTCTTTAAAGATTCTCCAATCCTTATAGACTTTTTGTTTTGGTTGGCCTCTTCCTCTTCCTTCCCCTACCACTTTCAGCATGGAGGTGGGGAGCTGAAGAAGAGGAGCAGCAGGGGGTGGCATTCTCTGTTTTGCCTCAGGCGGCAAAATGTCCTGGGCTGGTCCTGCCTGGAGGGATGCTTGGGGACTCACAGCACTGGGGTCACTGCTGCCTGTGGGATGGAAGAGTTTTGGCATGGCTTGTGTTGGCTGTGGGACAGGAAGGTGTGTTCCTATGACTGCGAGTTCATTGGCTCCCTCCATGTGTTTGGTTGGGATGAGAACATCATCCCTGATTGGTGGGCGTGGCACTTCCATATACGGTGTGCGTGCACTTGGAGCCAGATCTTTGGCTGCAATCCTATACCCACTTACCTGGGAGCGTGCACCACTAATCTCAATGGACTTTGGACATGTATAGGACTGTGCTGTTCAATTCAGGGCTCTTTGTTGGCCGCCATTCTCTAGATTCTTTCCGTGTCAGCACAGAATGTGGCCATATATCTCTTAATCGCCCTCCATTCTAAACAGCACCTGGAAACAAGAATGGAAAACATTGTGGCTTTAAAAAAAAAAAATCTTGTCGTGTTAAAAACCTTTTGTCAGGCTAGGGCAGGAAAGTGAAAGCCAAGGAGCAAAGCCTAACACTCAGAAGAAAGAATTAACTCTCTGGAGGCAAATAGCTGACATGCAAAGCAGAAGCTTGATCCTGATAAGAGGGGAATCACTTTTGTTTGTTCATTTGAATTGGTTGCTTTCAACAACAAAAATGACCTTGACAGAAAGAAGAGAGGTCCTCTTCATTCTTTCTGCCTAGGTGGCTTCCAGTTTGGGGACTGGGGACGTTTTAGTTCCATTTTTTATATTATATATATTTTATTTTTATTTGTTTTATAAATATTTATTAAAGTTTTCACAATTTTACATGATGAAAAAGAAAAAAGAAAGAATACAAAATAAAAAACAGTTAAAAACAATTCCATCTTTTTGTCACTTATCTTTCATTTGCTTGTTTCCCGGACCTCCTCATACCTCCCTTTTTTGTATTCCAGTTCAATTTATTAGTTCAGCAATTCCTTTCCCTCCTTATTTTATCCTGATCTTTAATCTTAATATATTATAGCATTAAATTTTTACCTGTTAAAAATCCATTTTTTCATATTCTTTTATACTATTACAGCTAGAAACCACTTAACTTCAATCCAACATCATTCTAACATTCATTAATTTTGCAATATTTCTGTAAATAGTCTTTAAATTTCTTCCAATCTTCTTCCACCGACTATATTATATATATTTTATTAATTTTTAACATATCATTTTCAACAATCATTTAACATAATTTAATATCTTACACAATTGTTTTGACCTCCATCAATCACATATGAAAATTTTCCAATCTTTCTCACTTAATTTACATTTCTTAATTTCACTGTTACTTTTAATTATCTTAACTAGTAACTCTCTTCATAACCTTCCTTGAAATATTTCGTATGTTCCCCCTTACAAAACTTCTTGTAATCCTACTAGCGTAATCTGTTGATTACAATTGCCTTTCAAGTAGTTCACATATTTATTCCAGTCCTCTGAGACTCTCTGGTCCTGCAGGTTTCAAATCCTTCCTGTCATCTTATCTAATTCTGCATAGTCGATTAATTTCGTCTGCCATACAGACTCCACTAACGCAGAAATAGTACCTCGGGTTAAGAACTTTGCTTCAGGATGAGAACAGAAATCGTGAGGCAGTGGCATGACGGCGGCGGCGGGAGGCCCCATTAGCTAATGTGGTACCTCAGGTTAAGAACAGGTTAAGAATGGACCTCCAGAACGAATTAAGTTCTTAACCCGAGGTATCACTGTAGCACTGAGTGTACTACTTAATTGCAAGTAGAAACACATCCTCTATATTCAAGCTGCACATAGCATCTGTGTTACAACATCAAAGGGATGTGATGTTTGAAACTGTGTATGGCAAATTGATAATCATTCTAAACTGACAGCCATTTATCCTACCAGGAATGAATATGGTGACAGCAGCTTTGCTGAAATATTCATTTCCTGCCTGGCATGCCTCAGCAGAACCGAGTGATTCTGTGCATTGAAAAAGCCACAGTTTTGAGCATTTGACACTATCCTGTAAATGATGGTAGAAAGGGTTATGAGACAAGCAGCAGCAGCATTGCCTCTGTTTCCAAAATTCAGGCTGTGAAGCAGGCAAAGGGTTCCCATGAGTGGTGGCCATGCCCAGTGGGCACAAAATGCTGCCTAACTGTTGGTGGCAGTGTTAGAAACTCAGATATATAAGCTAGGCACCAAATGGCTCCTTAAATCAAGGTGCCAAAATGGGAATAAACAACTATCTGAAGGCAGCCCTCTATAGGGAAGTTATTAATGATTGGTGTTTTAATTTGCTGGAAGCCACCTGGGGGCAAACCACTCAGATGTGTGGCATAGAAACAAACAAAAATTTGTAGTAATAGTATAGTAGTAGTATTAATGTGTGGGCTTGGGGGAGCAGGAGTAGACCTTCTGTGCTTGCTTGGTGAATCCCAAAGGTATCAAGAAACAAATCTGACTCAGATTTTGAGGGATTTTGAGGGAGGGGGCAGTCCTACAAAGCAAGATTGGGTATTTCCCTAGGTATTCTCTGACTAGGTTGGAGAACTGAGAAATTAGCCCAGGGCAGAGGGGAGAAACAGTCCTCTCTTTGTTAAAGGCAAGCGGAAGTCCTTATACAGAGAAAACTATCTTTCCACTCCTCTTGCACAGGGACTCACTGAGCTCTCTGCTACAAAGCAACTGCTTCCAAATTTTCATGCTTTGAGGAAACAGTCATTCTGCGTCATGAACAAATATATTTCAGCTTCAGACCCTCTTTAGCATTCTGTCCACGTGAGCTTCCTCACACAACGTGCTTCTGAAAACACCAGGTCATCACACAAATGTATCAGCAGGAGGTTATTTGTGCTGAGGAAATTCACACTGGGGAGCATGTGCCACAACACCACCCTGCTTCATTCACACACCCCGTCTTGACCCATATTGTTAATTTCTCCCCCATTAACCGTGAGTGAGGTCCCTCTTCATGGTCTCGGACCATGTTCCTGCCTTGTACAGTGGTGCCTCGGGTTACATACGCTTCAGGTTACATACGCTTCAGGTTACAGACTCCGCTAACCCAGAAATAGTACCTCGGGTTAAGAACTTTACCTCAGGATGAGAACAGAAATCACATGGCAGCTGCAGGCCCCATTAGTTAAAGTGGTACCTCAGGTTAAGAACAGTTTCAGGTTAAGAACGGACCTCTGGAACAAATTAAGTTCTTAACCCGAGGTACCACTCTACAACCTTCATCAAGGGTGCATTCAAACGATACACCTGTGGGCTCCTTCCTCATCTCCATTCATAAGAGCCAACTCCTAGGGGTCAAGATCCCTTCTCTCCCCCTGCCCCATAAAATATTTGAGAGGGACGGGCTCCCCAAAGTTGATGGACACTGCTATTCAAATGGTACCGCATTTTGTGATCAATTATGCTGGGGTTACCTGCCCCCTCCCCAATATTTTATTCAAGTTGGCCCCTTCTGCCTCCTTTCTGCAGTCTTAGCCAATTTTCAGGTCCGAAATGCATGCTAAGAACATGCTCTTCCCCAAAGCAGGATGAGACCCTCCCTGTCTCGCCAGAGTGGTGCATACTCTGGTTATCTCCCGCTTGGACTACTGCAATGCGCTCTACGTGGGGCTACCTTTGAAGGTGACCCAGAAACAACAACTAATCCAGAATGCGGCAGCTGGAGCAGCCGCCAAGACCATTTAACACCAGTCCTGAAAGACCTACATTGGCTCCTGTAGAAATAACGGAGACGACACAGGAGTTGGGATACAAGTGAGCTGTGCAGGAACAAGCTAGCTTTGAGCTACGCAGAGCCTCTTTTTATTAGCAAGATATACAAAACCAGCAAGATACATTCAGGGCATTACCGTTTACACTTATCCAATCCCAAGCCCCCTGGGTGTTGCCTAGTTATCTACGCAACTTGCTCCACCACGTCATGTTTTCATTGCAGGGGGAAATACCTTTGCAAAGGAGGTAAAGGGCACAGAACGCTGCTGAGGAGACAAAAGGTCAAAGAGAGGGCATGGCAGCTAGACAAGCTGTGGCTTGTCTTATGCTGCGGGGAAGGGTGTGCCCTCACCCTGCAACGCCATCCCTACAGGCTCCCAGTACATTTCCGAGCACAATTCAAAGTGTTGGTGTTGACCTTTAAAGCCCTAAATGGCCTCAGGCCAGTATACCTGAAGGAGCGTCTCCACCACCATCATTCAGCCCGGACACTGAGATTCAGCTCCAAGAGTCTTCTGGTGGTTCCCTCACTTTGAAAAGAAAAGCTACAGGGAACCAGGCAGAGGGCCTTCTCGGTAGTGGCACCCGCCTTGTAGAATGCCCTCCCATCAGATGTCAAGGAAGGAAACAACTATCTGACTTTTAGAAGACATCTGAAGGGAGCCCTGTTTAGGGAAGCTTTTAATGTTTCATGTTTCATTGTGTTCTTAATATTCTGTTGGGAGTCGCCCAGAGTGGCTGGGGAATCCCCAGCCAGATGGGTGGGGTATAAATAATAAATATTATTATTATTATACAGTGGTACCTCGGGTTAAGTACTTAATTCGTTCCGGAGGTCTGTTCTTAACCTGAAACTGTTCTTAACCTGAAGCACGACTTTAGCTAATTGGGCCTCCTGCTGCCGCCGTGTTGCCAGAGCACGATTTCTGTTCTCATCCTGAAGCAAAGTTCTTAACCTGAAGCGCTATTTCTGGGTTAGCGGAGTCTTTAACCTGAAGTGTATGTAACCTGAAGCGTATGTAACCCGAGGTACCACTGTAACCATTTTTTATTTTGAAGGTTGCCATACACACAGTCTCTTTAACTCTTCATGTGTATCATGTGGTAAAACCACACTGGTCAAGAAGTGCCAGGCATTTCTTTTGTTAGGCAAATGTAATTACAGGTAAATAGCTAGAAAGAATCATTAACATGAGAGAGCTAGCAAGAGAGCTAGGGAATACAATTCTATACATTCTCAGCTGTGCTCAATGGGGCTTGCTCCCTAGTAAGTGCGCTCAGGATTCCAACTTTACAGTGCAATCCTAGGTGTGCCTCCTCAGAAGTAAGTCACACTGAGTTCAAGGAGACCTACCCCTGGGTAAGTGTGCTTAGGACTGCAACTGAAGCATTTTGTTTCAGCTGTTATTGCCCCAGCAATATTCTCTATCCTTTTTCACAGCTCTTGCTAGCTGTGCATCACACCCAATTTTCTCCGAGATGTTAACATAATGCAAGACAGGAGGAGAAAGCAAGGAGGATGTGTGGCGCTCAAAGCAATAATTTTCCACCTGAGTCATATTCAGACCCATCCCCTTAGTTCAGAAATAGCTTGAAGTCTCTTTTAAAGCAACTGTTTTTGCATTTGGGGTTTGGTTTTGGTGTTTGGTGGGGTTTTTTTTGCAATTTCACATGATGTTACATCTTTAGAAGCTCAGAGTCTCCTCCTCCTCCCCTCACTGGCTTTAGAGTTCGAATTTTGCTGCAAGCCCATCACAGTGCCCACCTGCAGGCCCACGGCCCACCCTGAGAGACTCCTTTAGAGACAGTCCTGTTGGTGCAGCAGGACAGCCCCATAGTGAGAATGGCATAGTCAGTAGAGCCCCACATGGGGCAAAAAAATTCCTGCATCGTAGGGGGTTGGACTAGATGACTCTCATGGTACCTGAGGTCCAGCACCGAGGGCCTTCTGGCGGTTCCCTCCCTGCGAGAAGCCAAGTTACAGGGAACCAGGCAGAGGGCCTTCTCGGTGGAGGCACCCGCCCTGTGGAACGCCCTCCCACCAGATGTCAAAGAGAAGAACAACTACCAGACTTTTAGAAGACATTTGAAGGCAGCCCTGTTTAGGGAAGCTTTTAACGGACCACTGTATTTTAATACTTTGTTGGAAGCCGCCCAGAGTGGCGGGGGAAACCCAGCTAGATGGGCGGGGTATAAATAATAAATTATTATTATTATTACCTTCAAACTCTATGATTCTATAGATTTTGACCTGCAGTGTAAAATCTGGTATGGTCCACATTTCTGCTTGTCCCATGCATAAAAATGCACAGATCCAAGCGGTTTTGCCTTTGCCCTTCCACTTTCCCCTGGAAAACCTACTCCTTAGCACTCAATCGGAACAAATGGCAATCCGTGAAAAAGCTGATTGCTGTTTGTTCCGACTCAGCACTAGATATTGGGTTTTCCCAGGGTGGGGGGAAATGGCAGGGCAAACAGAGGAGTAGATAAGCCCTCTGTTAGAATATGCAGACCCTGACAATTTTCTCTTGAGCCACATCCTCTGCTTATGTGGATTAAAAATAATTATTGCCAATGTTTTTCTACACTAGCTGGAGGCAGTATATCAGCTGATCTCTCAATTTCTTCATTATTGATTTTGCTGCTCTAGGCTAGGCCACAAGGAACTGACACAGAAATCTCCCCCAGGGCTCAGGCTGCTCACTGCTACACGCAGGAGGCAGGAGAACCCTGAACAATGGTGTGCAAGCCCTTATATAGACTTGAATGAAGTTCCCCACCAGAGACCACCCATGTACATCACAGAATGAGACAGTCTCCAACAAAACTCCTGTTTGTCAGGATACATCATAATGGTCACCGATTGCATTACCTGGGCAGCCTGGCCATTCTTTTGGGATGGCTAATACTTTAGTTCCTGAATCCAGGTCACAGGCTCACCCTATTCATACACAAATACACCCTTAAGACAGGATTTGAGCAAAGAGACAATGGGGAGGCTTTCCCATTTCCTTCCTAATTGCAGAGAAATATTTGAGGTCAATTTGGGAGAGTCAAAATGGCTTCAGGATTGCTCTCCTGTACTATTTCAGACACGTGGTTTATATACTTATGTACAATGGTGCCTCACAAGACGAAAAGAATTCATTCCGCGAATCTTTTCGTCTTGCGAAGCACGGTCCGTCGCAACTGCGCCTCTTCAAGCGGCTTTAAAAAAAAAGTGCAAGACGTTTTCGACTTGCGAAGCAAGCCCATAGGGAAATTCGTCTAGCGAAGCAACACAAAACCGAAAAACCCTTTTGTCTAGCGAGTTTTTCGTCTTGCGAGGCATTCGTCTTGCGGGGCACCACTGTATATGTTTGCCTTGTAGATTTATGAACATATATGAGGCCTTAGAGTTGCTATAACACCTAGTATTTACCTAGGAGCAAACCCTACTGAGTTCAGTGGGCCTTCTGAATAGTAATTTATTCAGGACTAATTTAGCCAGCTAGTGATCATCTAATGTTTACTGGATGGATTTTCCCCTAAATTGATTTTAGAACTTTGAATTTATTGTTATTCATGCTTTTATACTGTATTTGATGCTGTTTTTTGTTGTATCACATATAAATGTTTTAAATTTGTTGTTAGTTGCCCTGATCCTGGTTTTCTGAACCGGGAAGGGTGGGGTATAAATTATTATTATTGTTGTTGTTGTTGTTGTTGTTGTTGTTGTTGTTGTTGTTATTATTATTATTATTATTATTATTATTATTTGCTTACAATGATATTTTGCCTTTGTTCCACATGGAACAAAAAACCCCAGCAACCCTCAACTTGCTGCATGCAATGTACCAGCAATGTCCCAGATAAACTTTTAACGTACGGCAAACCAGGAGTATTCAAAAAACATGACTCTCCCGCAGTGTGTAAGCCAAAGTGAGCCGGTCCCAAATTCTACCACCTCATTCTAGGTAATGCAGAACGGCTCTTGTATCTCTCAGCACTTTCCACGGTGACAATTTAAGCCTTTCCTACAACATTATTACATGACAGCGGCGTCCCCAGGAAAGGGGCCTGCAGGCAAGTGTGTCTGCTAGATAGCCCTTATTAGGCTGCTTCTATAGCTTATATATAGGAACTGATTTCACACAAGATCGTTCCCCTCTTGGGCTGCTGACTCAGAAGGAAGCCCATTACCCCCAAGCAGCAGCAAAAGGTAGCCACTAGATGGTGGTGCACAGTTGCAGGCAGCCTCTGAGGATTCGCTGGAGGCAGCCGGGCGCTGCAGGAATGCCCAGGAGAACTTTTTGCTGAGTGATGTCGAAAGGAAGCGAGGAGGCTGGAATTGGAAGCTTTCGTCCAACCTACATTTCAACCCTCTGGATTTTGTGACTCTTCAGTGTCTACTCAAGGTTGCCCCAAGCTGGCACTATTTTGCACAGGGGATTCAAGCCATTTAGAAATTGAGATTTGTGCAGTTGAAGTGGATTAAAGGCCTCAGTTGCCCTAGCGCAAGAAACCACTTTTAGAAAAATTTGAAATTAAAAAAACACCAATGGATTCTTTTTTTGCAGTTACAAGAGTGATGGGGAAATGCGTTGAATGAATGACTATCAGGAAGACACTCCCACAGCAGATCAGAATGACTGTTCAGTAAAGACTATTATTATTATTAATTGAATTTATATACCGCCCTATGCCCGGAGGTCTCAGGGTGGTTCACATAAAAATATCACAGTATATAAAATAAAAATAAAAGCAACAACCCAATAATACCCACCAAAAAAGAGTCACATCTTAAAAGGGTATGGGATGTTGATCAGGTCAACCAATTGTTGTTGTTGTTTAGTCGTTTAGTCGTGTCCTCCCCATGGACCAGAGCACGCCAGGCACTCCTGTCTTCCACTGCCTCCCGCAGTTTGGTCAAACTCATGCTGGTAGCTTGTCCTCTGTCGTCCCCTTCTCCTTGTGCCCTCCATCTTTCCCAACATCAGGGTCTTTTCCAGGGAGTCTTCTCTTCTCATGAGGTGGCCAAAGTATTGGAGCCTTAGCTTCAGGATCTGTCCTTCCAGTGAGCACTCAGGGCTGATTTCCTTCAGAATGGAGAGGTTTGATCTTCTTGCAGTCCATGGAACTCTCAAGAGTCTCCTCCAGCACCATAATTCAAAAGCATCAATTCTTCGGCGATCAGCCTTCTTTATGGTCCAGCTCTCACTTCCATACATCACTACTGGGAAAACCTTAGCTTTTAATATACGGACCTTTGTTGGCAAGGTGATGTCTCTACTTTTTAAGATGCTGTCTAGGTTTGTCATTGCTTTCCCAGGCAAGGTAGGTTGATGAATAATTTGATGGTTTGGTGCTCTTTTGTGATTTTCCTCCCAAACTCTGTCACTTGAAGTAGCCTGCTTCATCTGATTAACAGAGGTCTCTTGATTTTAGAATCCTCAAGTTCTAGAAAGAACTCCTGGGCTGGTGGCCCTGGGAAAGGGCCCTCTGATGGACTCCATCCCCTACCCTATTATGGGGTGGTGAGACATAGTGAAGAGCAGAAGCAGCAGTGGTATGCGATGGGTGCATCTATGACACCCGCCATTTTGAATTTCTCACAATGCCCTGATTTAACTTCATTCCAGGGTGTGGTGGCAATGTCAACATGGCTCTTGAGTCTCCTCCAGCACCATAATCCCCTTCATGGATCCCCTTCATGGATCACTGCCTTGCCGTGGCGAAGGGGCTTGAATAACTCAGAGAAACTATTAACTATGCTGAGCAGGTCAACCAAAGGCCTGGTTAAATAGGAACGTTTCTGTCTGGCGCCTAAAGGTGTATAATGAGGGCGCCTGGGGACTAGGCTTAAACTGCACACACACATCATACATTTAAGGCATATTTAAAACACATTCCCACCCCTAAAGAATCCTGGGAACTGTAGTTTGTTAAGCATGGTGGGAATTGTAGCTCTAATTCCCAGAATTGGAAGTGTGCTTTAAATATTCTTAGCAGTATAGTGTATACACAGCCATAATCTAACCTCCACGTAAGCTCTGCACAAGCAAAGCAGGATGACTGCTCAATAAACAAACCATCTATTTTTGAAATACTAAATACCCTCTATCTACTAATTTACCTACGTGCTTACTCTGCTGACTATCACCTGTCTACTTATTTGCACAGCTTGATCAAGGGCTGAAGGACAGACATAAGACAAGCATTTTTTAAAAAAATATTTATGCTTTCCAGTTTTATACGTTTCACTAATTTTACAATCATTTTAACATTTCACAACTCGACTTCCTTCCCTCCCTTTCTGCGCTTCCTTAAATTTATTTTTAATATATTCTGCATATCCAAATTTACTTAATTTGCTCATTTATTCATCTACTTTAAATACATACTCTTATAAAACTACAGGTTATTACAATAATCCTGCCAATGTTTTTATCTGTGTTAGATACCACTGATATATCATTTTCATATAATTTTCTCTTAGACCCTAACACGCTGTAAATTTTATATACATGTTCCACAATGGTTCCCATGCTTCCATGTCTATAGACACAAGACAAGCATTGTGAAAGAGGTTAGTGGATTTGGGGCTGAGGACCAAGGAGCCAAATTTGCTGTTATAGTGTACCAAATTTGGTACAGTTGCTGTTATACAGTACCAAAAAAACCCCCCACCTTATGAAAACTTTAATGAACTACTTATCAAAAAATGAGATCAGCCAGATGAATGTATTTATGCCACTCACATCTTAATCCTGAGCAGGTCTGTAGCCTCACAGGGAACATTGTGTGGGGGATTGGCTCCTTCATGAATATGCAAAGCCCCTTCTCCGAATTTTCCAAGTCTATCAAAAAATGCTCAAGCCTGTTTAATTGTGCAGACATCTGGGGAAACATGCAGACTGTATTCTAACCAGTCACTCCATTGAATAGCAAGCTCATGGAGTGAGTGCCAAGAGAAAGCAGAACAAAAGCAGGGTCACTGAGAAATAGAGATGTTCTGAATCAGTGCCTGGCATTGCTAATGGACTGTGTGGGATGTGATACATAAGTAGCAGTCAAGTACAACATTCCTTGTTTTCCTAGAGTGGACATGCGGGGGAATGTTTGGTCCAGCTAATCGAAAACTTCCTGTTTCCTCCTGGCTGAGAAATACTTCCTTTGCATGTGACTAGAGGTGGGCATGACCTTATCTGTCCAGGTAAGAAAAGGGACAAGTCTCTTTTTGACTTCCTCCGTCATTGGAGCAGCTTTTAGCTAGATACACTCTGTTGGCTTCCAGCCAACAGAGGACACTGAGTTTATCCCCATATGGAATAGCTTCACATGTATATACCATATTTTTCCATGTATAAGACTAGGTTTCCCCCCTAAAAAATAATGTCCAAAGTTTGGGGGCATCTTATACACGGGGCCATTTTCCCCCCATTTCCTTAAATCGGAGTCCCACAAAATAGGGGGTGTCTTATATATGGGAGCATCTTATACACGGGAAAATACGGTACTTTGTAACTAAGTCTGCCTTCAGGGAACCATCTGTGAACTGATGTGAGTAAACTACTTTTATATACTTTACACAAGATTGTGGCGTGGTTATTCTTTTAAGAGGAATATAAGAGAACTGGGCTTAGAGAACTGAGCTTAGAGAACTGGGCCAAAACAAACAAGATGAACTTTAACAGGGAGAAATGTAAATTATTGCACTTGGGCAAAAAAAATGAGAGGCACAAATACAAGACGGGTGACACCTGGCTTGAGAGCAGTACATGTGAAAAGGATCTAGGAGTCTTGGTTGACCACAAACTTGACATGAGCCAACAGTGTGACGCTGCAGCTAAAAAAGCCAATGCAATTCTGGGCTGCATTAATAGGAGTATAGCATCTAGATCAAGGGAAGTAATAGTGCCACTGTATTCTGCTCTGGTCAGACCTCACCTGGAGTACTGTGTCCAGTTCTGGGCACCACAGTTCAAGAAGGACACTGACAAACTGGAACGTGTCCAAAGGAGGGCAACCAAAATGGTCAAAGGCCTGGAAACGATGCCTTATGAGGAACGGCTAAGGGAGCTGGGCATGTTTAGCCTGGAGAAGAGGAGGTTAAGGGGTGATATGATAGCCATGTTCAAATATATAAAAGGATGTCACATAGAGGAGGGAGAAAGGTTGTTTTCTGCTGCTCCAGAGAAGCGGACACGGAGCAATGGATCCAAACTACAAGAAAGAAGATTCCACCGAAACATTAGAAAGAACTTCCTGACAGTAAGAGCTGTTCGACAGTGGAATTTGCTGCCAAGGAGTGTGGTGGAGTCTCCTACTTTGGAGGTCTTTAAGCAGAGGCTTGACAACCATATGTCAGGAGTGCTCTGATGGTGTTTCCTGCTTGGCAGGGGGTTGGACTCGATGGCCCTTGTGGTCTATTCCAACTCTAGGATTCTATGATTCTATGATAAGGGAACTTACCAGGAACTTAATAGTGAGAGGCTTACACAAGCCTGTATCCAGCTACCCACTGTGTGGTTAAAAAGGGGAATATGAAACTCTGCTAAGTGAAGGAACTTGCTAGCACATGGACTAGATGGGAGCAAACAGACTGACGATGCAAACCAAAGAGAGCTGCTCCTCGTCAGTAGAAAGGCAGTTCGGGGAATTGTGGTTCAATCTGTTTTGGATGGAGTCTCACTCCCCTTGACAAATCAGCTTTGTAGGTCTGGGGTAGTCTTGGATCATATCCTAGATACTCAAATGTCAGGGGTGGCCAAGTGTGCTTTTTTTGCTCAGCTGGGGAGTTCATCTGCCCATTCTTAAATATGTCAGATCTGGTCATGATAACACATGAAATGGCACGAGATGCCTTTGTTGCATCTTGTTTGGGATTACTGCAATGCACTTTATGCAGGGCTCCCTGCGAAAACTTTTTGGAAACTTTGCTGGTCCAGAATCCTGCAGCCAGGCTGGTGCTTGGGGCCACTTATGATGAACATATGACACAATAGTTGCAGCAGCAGCTATGGCAGCTGCCGGTCCAATTCTAGGCACCTTTCAAAGTGCTAGTTGCCCAGGTGCCATCAGCTTCGGCTGGTGGTCCAGCTATGCTCCTATCTGGACAGGGATAGCCTAACTAATGTTGTCTATGCTCTGGTAACCTCAAGGTTAGATTACTGCAATGTGTTATATGTAAGGCTGCCTCTGAAGATGGTTCGGAAACTTCAGCTAGTTCAGAATTCAGTGGCCAGGTTGCTCACCAGAGCAAGACGGTTTGAGCATATTACACCGATCCTGGTCTGACTTCACTGGCTACCAATTAGTTTCCGGGTCCAATTCAAAGTGCTGGTTTTGATCTATAAAGCCTTAAACGGCTCAGGACCGCAGTACCTCAAGGACTGCCTCCTTCCATATGAACCTCCCTGGATCCTCAGATCATCTTCTGAGGCCCTCCTTCATGTGCCCCCTTTTTGAGAGGGTGGCAACACGAGAACGGGCCTTCTCTGCAGGGGCTCCCTGTCTGTGAAATGCTCTCTCCAGGGAAGTTCACCTGGTACCTTCATAACACACCTTTAGGCACCAGGCAAAAACGTTCCTTTTTAACCAGGCCTTTGGTTGATCGGATTTACATCCTATGCCCTTTTTTAAAAAAATTGGGGGAGGCTACAGGGTTGTTGTTTTTATTTTTATTATGTACTTTGTGTGGTGTAGTGGTTAAGAGCGATAGACTCGTAATCTGGGGAACCGGGTTCGCGTCTCCGCTCCTCCACATGCAGCTGCTGGGTGACCTTGGGCCAGTCACACTTCTTTGAAGTCTCTCAGCCCCACTCACCTCACAGAGTGTTGTGGGGGAGGAAGGGAAAGGAGAATGTTAGCCGCTTTGAGACTCCTTCGGGTAGTGATAAAGCGGGATATCAAATCCAAACTCTTCTTCTCTTCTTCTTCTTCTTCTTTTATATCTTGATTTTATTTTGTGAACTGCCCTAAGACCCCCGGGTATAGGGCGGTATTAATAATAATAATAATAATAATAATAATAATAAGCCCCAAATGACTTTGGGGCATGCCACCTAGATGGTTGTCTTCTCTCTTTTGATCCCACTCACTGCATACTGAAACAAACCTGCTTTTACCTCATGGTATTCTTGCCAATCAGTGCTTGCTGAAGCACACACGACTGACTCTTGAGGGAGACAGTATAGTAGGCTTAATGGACCACCTGGTCCAACCTCTGATGGATATGCTCATGAGATTGTTTTCACTCTCGATCCCTACAAATGCCATGGGCAGCTGCTGTCACTCAGCAAAGGCCCCTGAATCTTCAGATGCCACTGATATATCCTGCAGATCCGTTCCTGAATGCCAGTCACATGAGGAATTGCCAGTTAGCTTTGTCCATTCCCCATCTGCAAATTGAGATAATCCAAGCAATCAATCTTTGTGTGTTATGGGATGTTGCCACCCACTGCAGGTTAACAAACACTGGCATTCTGGCATACCACCGTAGCCCCTTATTTCAAATAACTTGCACCTCAGCCACTGCAAACTATGTGTTTCAGTGCCCTTTTCCCACTACGCAGCACAGCGAACCCGTTATATAGTTTTACAGGCACAGGCAGACTGAGATGAGGAATTTTTAAAAGGCGTTAGTGGAAGTGTGATGATTTAAAGTGACGTCGGCTTAAAATAAGACATGTGTTGTTTCCAGATTTGCTCGTTCAGTTGATGAGCTGCAAACTAGCCTAGAAATGACCGTGTTATATTCCCCCCCCCCATCAGTTCAGACATTGTCCCATTACTGCAACATTCGTCAGTCAGAAAGTTTTGGGTAGAACAGGACTCAAGACCTCCAGAAACCCATTCTGTAAGATTTAAAAGGCGAAGTGTTGGATGACTGGTATGTGAGAATCTGGAGGTTAGCTTGAGTGGAAAACTTCACATCAAAATTGAAAGTAATTAGGGGATAAGCAAAGAACGATTCCTTTGCAGGAGCATGGAATGATTTCATTGCCTTTGTTAATAATAAAATGAATGATTTATCTCCTGCTCCACATTATATAAGAGTTAGTACACCATAAAGTTGATTGATCTTTTGATAGAATTACATAACACATTTTGATATGTATGATGATTTCCATGTAAACTGTTATCTCTTTGCTACACTTACCTGCTTAGGAGAAATGGGACGTTCTTATTCTCATACAAAACTTGGAACCAAATGGTTTGGGAGGGGGAATACAGTTTCAGTTTGTATGTTTATTTATTACAGTTGTTCTGTGTATGTTCGTTTGCTGAGTGAAGATCTACATCAGGAAGAAGGGGAAAAACTGTTATGTACTGAGTTGAATAGGATCCAAAATGCAGAAGTCTGATTGGTCTGCAGGAGCCACCCAATCTAACTCCAGGTGGAAGTGAATCCGCAACCTGATTGGCCTACAGGAGAATCCCAGAATTAGCCAATCACATGGGGCCCATTGTGTAAATAATGTATATAAAGCAGACATTTCGGGGGAACTTCCATTCCTCACTACTCTGAGCTGAATAAAGAGCATGAAATCCACTCTCGACTCCGAGTATATTTCAGAAACAAAGATCGCAAGCAAGGCAGGAATAAAGATTTCCATTGGGAACTAGGGTGGGGGGAGCTCACCAGCAGCTCCTATTCACCAAGAGGCCAATGAAGAGTTGGCATTGCGGAGGATGCATTTCATGGGGGCTGGATCTGTTGTCCTTGTAGATCCTGCCTCCTGAGCCGGTTGCTTCACCTTGCCTCATGGGTGAGCTGGGCCTGCTTCACAAAGCTGCCATTGCCCCAAGGTCTCTGGCAGCTGCCTCTTTTGTGTGGGTGGTGCCATTTGGCGGCATAAGCAACAGCGCTCATAGTCTGAGCATCAGAAATAGAAGGCATTATATCGCCACATGTGTACTCTTTGCTGCACAAACTAGGACTATGTACACATTGAGAAGCGAAGTTACAGGGAACCAGGCAGAGGGCCTTCTTGATAGTGGCGCCCGCCCAGTAGAACTCCCTCCCATCAGATGTCAAAGAAATAAACAACTATCTGACATTTAGAAGACATCTGAAGGCAGTCCTGTTTAGGGAAGTTTTTAGTGACTGATGTTTTAATGTATTTTTAATGTTTTGTTGGAAGCTGCCCAGAGTGGCTGGGGAAACCCAGCCAGATGGGTGGGGTAGTAATAAATTATTATTATTATTATTATTATTATTATTATTATTATTATTATTATTTATTACGGTGATGGTGACTATAAAGCATATTCACAGCGCATTCTCTTTCCCTCAAAGAATTCTGAGCACGGTAGTTTCCCCCTCACAGAGTTACCACTCCCAGCAGTCCTTACCAAACTACAGTACCCAGAATTCTTTGAGGGGGGAAACATGCTTCGAGTGTGCTTGAAAGATGTAAGTGTTTATGCACAGTCACTGTGATGGAAGGATTGTGTTTCTTTCGTCCACCCAATGCTGGGAGGTTCTAGGATACATTTTCAAGACACAAATTAAAATGAAGCCCATCCGTCAACAGCTTGCACGTTCCAGGCGGAAATGTCCCATTAGAACAGGTCTTGGGACTGCTTCCCTGCTCCCAAGCTGGTGCCACGACAGACTCCTGAGGGCACAACTCAGAAATGGCTGCACAGCCTTGGAGCTTCCCCACACCAGCCAAGCCCCATCTAATGCCAATCATAGCTACAAAAATGCTTTGCAACAACTGCCAGAGTGGCTCCCAGTCCAGGGAACAAGGAATCACAGATGTTGGCGGTCCTGTTGTCTCTGCTCCTATCAGTCAGCAGCTGATGCTCAGTTCATTTATTTCAAGATTTATACGCTGGTGAGCTGAGAACAATCTCCCAGCTTAGGAAGCAGAGCTCTCTGCTCTCTGACCCGTGGCAAGTTCTGTTCCGAAATGCTGGGGACACATACCTCACAGAGGATGATATTGTTTCACGACAAGTTAATTTGTTCATGTGAATTAGCCAAAGGATCAAGCCAGCAGCGTTCTGAGTGAAATTGTTTTAAGAGTTTGCATGTGAAATAATATATTATCATCCAGCAAAGTTGTCCTACCGGCGCAGGGAGACAGGAGAGAGTTCCACAAGTATAGGGCCAGCCATATCACCAAGCTATGAAATTTCCCAACCCCAGGCATGCTTTGGGTTCATCAATAGAGGGTGTCAATATGGGGGGGGGGGTGACACCATAAGCAAAGCACCCAGTAATAGTCCACTGTCTGCACGGTGCAGCCGAGTGTTGAATGATTGGGTCCCTAGATGGCAACCTTGGGCCAGTTGCCTTGGATAGAAGAGAGTGAAGGAAATGAGTTAAAAGACTTTAAATTACACAAAAAATAATTATTATTGGGATGCAGGGGCTAAAATGGCAGTGATGTATTGTAGACGATATACCAGGACTCTGCTAATGATGGGGCATGGGCTCTGAATTGTTTTTTTCTAAATTCCCCAAGTGTTTCTAGATGGCTAATGAATTCAGGAGCAACTGAATTGGGGAATTGTTTGTTTGTTTCATAAATTTTATACACTTCTTGATTGTGGGTTTTTTTTGTTTTTTGAAGTTTCAAAGTGGTTTAGAAATGATGATCTGGGTTACTGGGTAGGACATTCATTTGAGACAACACACACACACACACACACACACACACACACACACACACACTACCTCCAATACAATTGCATATTTGACACCCCCCCCCGCCCTTCGTGGTTGCTTTTCTAATTTAAATTTTATAACACTACATTTTTTACTTTAATCCATTTTTTTTGCTATTCTTCCATTTATCTTAGTACAATTTTAACTGCTAGATTTAAATCAATCCTACTAATGAACTTACTTGTATGCAAGATGTGAGGGTTTGATTAGCTGCTTGTGCGTGAAAACGTGCTCCCTCAGAGTTTGTGCGCCCCCACAAACCTCCGTGTGTGACGGAGCTCCTCAGACATGTCTGCTCTAGTCACTAGTAGAGTCCGACAGTGGCTGTCTGCGGAAGCGTTTCCAGCAAAGAAGTTCCTTAACGGAAACGCGTCTCCTGGACTCACGGCGTGACAGTTTCCTGCGAGGTATGGGTCTCCCTATGGGAGACTCCGATACCTCCCCACTGTTCTCGCTGGAAGCCTCCCTGAGCCCTCCCTCCTGCTCGCATTCCCTCAGAGACCCACTCCTCCCCCTGCTGGTCCCTGCTTCAGCAGTTGAGTCTCTTTCATCCTGCCTGAGTCCCTCCACCACCTGATGCTCTGATGGCAGTTCCCTGACATCCACCTCCCCTCCAGGGCCCCCCTCACCCCCTCCCAATTCCTCCCCCCTGGGAGGTGAAGGGCTAAAACCCCGAAACGAATCTTCCTCATCTTCTGACGTCTCGAACAATTCTCTCCATCGATCGTCGTCCTGGCCAGCTGAATCCTCCTCCTCTTCAGAATCTGGGAACCCCTCCAACTCCTCTTCCTCGTCGGTGGTGGCAAAGTATTCCCTTCGGAACCTCGCTACAGGCTGAGGTTTACGTGGGAACCTCTGATGAAAAGTCTCTATTAAAACCTCGTCATTGACATCCTCTGCCCTAACCCAGGTGTTTTCCGACTCCGGTTCCCCTTCCCACATTACCAAATACTCTACTTGATCTCCCTTCCACCTGGAATCGAGGATCTCCGCTACATGGTAGCTGTGTTCCTTCTCCTCCATTGCTGGTCCCCTAGTGACCCTCCCCTCACTGTCTCCTCTATACGGTGACAGCAACGACCTGTGAAAAACTGGGTGCAGCTTCATGTGGTTCTGTAACCGGAGCCTGAAAGCCACTGGATTGACCTGCTGTATGACTTCAAACGGACCCAGCCTTTTGGGTCTTAATTTCTTACAACCTCCTTTGAATGGCAACCCTTGGGTTGACAGCCACACCTGGTCCCCCACCCTGATGCTTTCACCTTCCCTTCTGTTTTTGTCTGCTTGCCTCTTATATTCCTCCTTAGCCCTGTTTAAGTTGAGTTGGAGCTGGCGATGGATCGCTTCCATTTCTTCCACGAACTGTTCTGCAGCTGGAACGCTCCAGTTCTCCCCCTCCCCCCCTGGGAAGGCTCTGGGATGGCACCCGTGATTAGCCAAAAAGGGGCTCATCCCCGTGGACACGTTTTCTGCATTGTTGTAGGCAAATTCTGCCAACGCCAGCTTCTCCACCCAATCATTCTCTCTGTCATTAACATAACACCTCAAATATTGTTGGAGAACCCCATTTGCTCTTTCCGCCTGCCCGTTGGTTTCAGGATGACGGGCCGTCGAGAAATTAACCTCTACATGCAGTAAGCTCATGAGCTTCCTCCAGAACCTGGAAGTAAATTGTTTCCCTCGGTCTGAAACCACCCTCAAGGGGGCGCCATGCAACCTAAACACATTCTCTACAAACAATTTGGCGGTTTCTTCTGCTGTAACCGCATGTGAGCAGGCTATGAAGTGGGCCATTTTAGTTAACAGGTCTACTACAACCATGATGGCTGTTTTCCCTCTAGACCTTGGCAGATCAGTCATGAAATCTATTGCCACTGCTTCCCACGGTCTCTCAGGTGTGGGCAGTGGTTCTAATAAACCAGCCGGCGCCTGCCTCTCCCCCTTGGCTCTTTGGCATTGTTCACACCCTCTCACATACTCCCGCACATCTTCCCTGACCTTGGGCCACCAAAATTCCCTGGTAACCAGCCACATGGTTTTGTGTTGCCCAAAGTGCCCTGCTGTGGGGTTATCGTGCAGCTGCTTGAGTACTTTCTCCCTCAATTCCCCTTCAGGTATATATAACGCTCCCTTATAATACAATGCCCCATTTCTCTCCTCAAAACCACCGGGTTTGTCTTCCTCCCCTCTGAGATCCCTGAGTTTCCCCTGGGCGTATGCATCCTGCACCGTACCCTCTACCAATTCCCTTTGCCCCACCAAAGTCGCCCCACACACCCAGCGGTCCTCTGGAATGATATGGGTTTCTTCGGGTGCTCCCTCCCCCTCCAAATATTCAGGCTTGCGTGAGAGAGCGTCCGCCCTAACATTCTCTGGGCCTGGCACATAACAAATCTCAAAGTTAAATTTGGAGAACTCTTGGGCCCATCTCAACTGCCTTTGGTTGAGCACTCGCGCCGTTCTCCAGTACTCTAGATTTTTATGGTCCGTGCACACTTGCACTTTATGTTGTGCACCAACTAGCAGATACCTCCATCTCCGGAACGCCTCATGAATAGCAAGCAGTTCTCGGTCGTACACCGTGTAGTTCCTCTCGGATTTGTTCAGCTTCCGCGAGAAGAAGGCACACGGACGCCACTCCGACTCCTCCTTCCCCGGCTGCAGAAGAAGCACCGCCCCTATGGCTCTGTCAGATGCGTCTGTTTCAACCCTTAGCTTCTTTCGTAAATCCACATGCAGAAGTTGTTCTTCAGAGGCGAAGGCCCTTTTCAGTTCCTCAAACGCTCGCCCCGCCTCCGCCGTCCATACAAACTTCTTCTTACTGCTGAGACAGTCAGTGATGGGCGCCGTCAGATGGGCGAAGTTGCGGATGAACTTACGATAAAAGTTTCCAAACCCTAGGAACCTCTGCACATCCTTCTTGGTTTTGGGTGTTTTCCATTCCAGCACTGCCTGTACCTTGCCGGGATCCATGGCCAATCCCTTGTCTGACAGGCGGTACCCCAGGAATTCCACCTCCTTGGTATGGAACCGACACTTCTCCAGTTTGACCCACAGCCTGTTGGCTTGCAGTCTGCTCAACACTTCTCTGACGTCTCTCACATGTTGCTCCTCATTCTCAGAATACACCAACACATCATCTAGAAAGGCGACGCAATTCTTGTAGAGCAAAGGGCCCAGCACGTGGTTCATAAAAGATTGAAAACACGCGGAGCCTGCTTGTAATCCAAATGGCATAACGAGGTATTCAAACGCCCCCAAAGGGGTAAACATGGTGGTTTTCCATTCATCCCCTTTCCTTATGCGTATCAGGTTGTACGCCCCCCTTAGATCCAGCTTTGTGAAAATCTTTCCCTTCCTCACCATGGTCAAAATATCATCAATTCTGGGCATAGGGAACGCCACCGGTTCAGTCACTGCATTCAGCCGCCTAAAATCACATACAAGTCTCGGCTTGTCTGCATTTTTTTTGTCCACAAAGAACACTGGGCTCCCCCCTGCTGCTTTGGACTCTCTGATGAAGCCTCTCTTCAGGTTCTTGTCAATGAACCCTCGCAACTCCTGCATTTCCCTGTCTGACATGGCATACAACTTGCCCACGGGAAGCTGTGCTCCAGGGAGTAAATTGATCTGACAATCAAAGGGTCTATGAGGTGGTAGTTGGTCAGCTTCCTTCTCGCTGAACACGTCGCTGAGATCTGCATACTGTGGTGGTACCTTCACCTTCCCCATTACTTCAGTCCCTGCTAGGGTGGCTTGGGCCCCTACGGAACCCTTCTCCCCTTTGCAGTGTTCTAGGCAATGTGCTGAACCAAAGGACACCACTCTTTGATGCCAGCCAACCAGCGGATCATGTAGAGCTAGCCAGCTCATTCCCAAAATAATGGGAGCGCCTCCCAGGGTGGCCACATTAAACGCTATCAGTTCTGTGTGCCTTGCCACCCTCATTATCATTGGGACAGTCTGCAAGCGGACTCCTCCTCCCAACAACTCCCTGCCATCAATCGTGGTCACCTGCAGGGGGTTGCTTAAAGGGATGGTCTGTATCTGGTGTTCAGCAGCAAACTCCTTGCTCATAAAATTGCAGGAGCTGCCTGAGTCCAATAGCGCCTTTATTTTTAGGGGGTGCCCATTCTGCAGCTCTAGCGACACTTCAATCACTAGAGCAGGTCGAGGAGCTTCTGGCACGGGCACTTTCACTGCTCTTTGGCCTGGCTGCAGTGCCCCAATTGTGGCAACCAGGCGTTGGCTTTTACCTGCTCCGCTCCCCCTTCTTCTCCCCCCTCAACAGCTCCCACCATCCCTTGCCATTCCTTCCTCTGGGGGCAGACTCTGGCAAAGTGGCCTGGCTGTTGGCAGAGATAGCATTTCCGGGGGCCCTTTCCCTCCTTCTTAGCTCCCTCGCTGGTTTTTGAAAATGCGCGCGCGCGCGCTGTTCCGATTTCCATCGGCTCTGCCGGCGGGAAAGCTGGCTCAGGAATGTCTGGAATGCGGAACTCCTTCCAACGTTCCCCTCTCCCTTCCCGCCTCTCCAAGGCTCTTGCCTCCTGCCGCGCTCCTATGGTCAGCGCAGATTTGGTCAGCTGATCCATAGACTCCGCCCTGGGGCTCCGTGCCAGCTCGTCTTTCACCCCCGAAGAAAGACCTTCTTCAAATAGCATTTGAACGGGTGCCGCCGATAAATCCCAACTCAGTCTGTGAATCAGCATGGTAAACTCAGTCCAATATTCACGGACAGATCGACTCCCCTGCTTACAAGCCATTAGCTGTCTGCGCACCACCCCTTCCTCAATATCGCTGGAAAACATGATATCCATTGCACGAAAGAACTTCATTGTGTCCTTTAGTATGTCATTGTGCGTTGCCATTAGGGGTCGCACCCAGTCTCTAGCCCCTTTCTCAAGATGCCCAATTACAAAAGCAACTCGCGATTCCTCATCAGGGAACTCATCGAACTGCACATTAAGGGCATATTGCATCTCTGTCCTAAAAGCATGGTAGTCCTTGGGGTCCCCCCCAAATTTCTGCACCAATCCTGGTACCTTTCTGGGGAATTGAGTGGCTCTCCCCTTCTTGTCTGCATCCTGAGCCCTTCTCTCCTCCAGCCTCGCCGTCTGCAGGGCCAGTTGAACCTCCAACGCTCGGTATCTATCTTCCAAGCTTGGACCAGCTCCAGCCCCTGCTCCTCCGGTTCCGGTTGGTTCGCTCATGATGCCTTCTCTTGCACAGGCAGCGTACAAAGACTGTCGGACTGCTGTGAGGGTTTGATTAGCTGCTTGTGCGTGAAAACGTGCTCCCTCAGAGTTTGTGCGCCCCCACAAACCTCCGTGTGTGACGGAGCTCCTCAGACATGTCTGCTCTAGTCACTAGTAGAGTCCGACAGTGGCTGTCTGCGGAAGCGTTTCCAGCAAAGAAGTTCCTTAACGGAAACGCGTCTCCTGGACTCACGGCGTGACAGTTTCCTGCGAGGTATGGGTCTCCCTATGGGAGACTCCGATACCTCCCCACTGTTCTCGCTGGAAGCCTCCCTGAGCCCTCCCTCCTGCTCGCATTCCCTCAGAGACCCACTCCTCCCCCTGCTGGTCCCTGCTTCAGCAGTTGAGTCTCTTTCATCCTGCCTGAGTCCCTCCACCACCTGATGCTCTGATGGCAGTTCCCTGACACAAGACAACAGATTAATTTAATATGTCTTTAAGTAGAGATGATTTGAGGTTAATGAAGGAGGTAAGCAAAGGCGAGTGAAACTGATTTGGGGCAGGATCCATTGATAAATTATTTGGGGTGATCAGGGGTGTGGTGCCAATTAAAGACTGGACTTTCTGCAGCAAGGAAAATGATGGGGAAAGGTACTGCAAAGTACAGTATAACACTAAAGTTCACATGAAAATTCACCTGCATTTTAGTGCGACTTTTCCCCAATATGAACATTTTTTGCAAAGCCAGTTCCCCCAAAGAAATGCATTTTTTGATTTTATTTTTACTACTGTATTCGTTTTTTTGGCACACTTTGCCACAGTCTATGCATTTTTGCACACGCTAAATGGAGAAATTGCAAAATTCGCAAAAGTGCAAATTCCGAAGGAAAGCTGTGTTTCAGTTCATGCATTGTTTCGGAAAGAGGGACTCATGGAGGTTCACCTTTAAATGTGTACTGCAGGGGTCAGCAAGCTTTTTCAGCAGGGGGCTGGTCCACTGTCCCTCAGACCTTGTGGGGAGCCAGACTATATTTTTTGGGGAGTGGGGAATGAACGAATTCCTATGCCCCACAAATAACCCAGAGATGCATTTTAAATAAAAGGACACATTCTACTCATGTAAGAACACGCTGATTCCCGTACCGTCCGCAGGCTGGATTTAGAAGGCGATTGGGCCGGATCCAGCCCCCGGGCCTTAGTTTGCCTACCCATGGTGTACTGAATCAAATTTCTCATCTGTCCATAGGCACAACATCAACTAACCTCCCTGCAAACAAATCAGAATGAATTCCCATTAAATAGCCAATTTTGCCTAATCACCCCGTGAAGCTTCCTCTTTCTGTAACTATGATACTTGCTTCTTGGAGTAATGTGCTATATGCTTGCAGCCTCAGTGACCATTCGGTCACAATAGAGACGGAGACCATATAAGCACAGAATTCAAAGTCGTTGCAGATCCTGCTTTAAACCAGACCGATGTTTGCATGTGTCTAGCTTCTGTAAGCTGGAGATCCTATGTCTGCCTTAAAGAATGACTCATTTCAGAAGAATGTGGGTATCAAAATGCACAGATCTCTCCAGTTCCTCACCAGTAGTTGCTAGAATATCTGTTTCTTGCTGATACAAATTCACACCCGCTGGGGGGTGGCGAGAAGCGCCGGTTTCATGCCTCACTTTGCACTGGATCAGGTCCAGTTACTCCGCTTACCATTATGCAACTTAAACCGAAGGCAACCCAATACCACAGGACAGATTTAGAATTGCCCAAACGCATTTGCACAGTTTGTTACCTGTCCAGGATATTTATTTATTTTTCACTGCACAAGCCAGGATAGGCATGTTAAGATGCTGCTGATATACAACACTTTCCCAAAGTGTCCTTAAAAGGCCTTCAAATCCATTCAAGAAGCTCAAAATGTGCCTTGGCCTTTAGAGGAATCCATTGACTTGCCTCCTTTATGCTTTGTTTTCCCTGACAGTAAAGATCGTAAGAAGAGCCTGTTGGATCAGGACAGGGGTCCAGCATCCTGAGATTAAGGATCACAGTTCAGATTCTAGAATGTTTATTCACAGAATCGTGGAATTCTAGAGTTGGAAGGGACCTTGTGGAATCTCGTCCAACTCCCTGCGATGCAGGAATATGCAGCTGTTCCATACAGGGATCAAACCTGCAACCTTGGCATCACCACCACACTCAATAACCAACTGAGCTCTCCTACTTTCCTTCAAGGAGTCCAAAATGGGGGCACAGGTTTCTTCCTCTCTCTGCAGTATGCTCACAACAGTCCTTCGCACTGAGGACAAGTAAGTTCTGAGCTGTACACTGGGAGTACAACTGTCGAACGCATCAACTCCAACCATCATGGCCAGTGATCATTCATTCCTCTGTATACCAGTCGCTGTGAATCATAGGTGGGCTGTTGCGCCCTTGGCCTGCTTGTGGGCTCTCCACAGGCATGTGGCTGTGGCCATTGTGAAAACAGGATGCCCTGTTATGTTCTTCTCCAGCAGGGTTCTTCGTATGTTCCTAATGTTCAAGTAAAGATGGGAGCTGTAGTTCAATAACTTATGGAGGACTACAGGTTGACCATCTCTGGCTTAGGCAGAAGGAATGGCCGTTAAACCCAGTATGTCTGCCATGTAAGGATATGCTCTGAGGAAAATCCATAAGAAAAAAAGAAAAAAAAAAGAAAATTGAGGCAACAGGGAAGTATTAGTATTAGTAATAGTATTTGTATTTGTACCCTGCCCATCTGTCTGGGTTGCCCCAGCCATTCTGGGCAGCTTCCAACAAAATATAAAAGAACATTTAAAAAAAGAACTAAAAGATACTGGAACGTGTCCAGAGGAGGGCAACCAAAATGGTCAAAGGCCTGGAAACGATGCCTTATGAGGAACGGCTAAGGGAGCTGGGCATGTTTAGCCTGGAGAAGAGGAGGTTAAGGGGTGATATGATAGCCATGTTCAAATATATAAAAGGATGTCACATAGAGGAGGGAGAAAGGTTGTTTTCTGCTGCTCCAGAGAAGCGGACACGGAGCAATGGAGCCAAACTACAAGAAAGAAGATTCCACCTAAACATTAGGAAGAACTTCCTGACAGTAAGAGCTGTTCGACAGTGGAATTTGCTGCCAAGGAGTGTGGTGGAGTCTCCTACTTTGGAGGTCTTTAAGCAGAGGCTTGACAACCATATGTCAGGAGTGCTCTGATGGTGTTTCCTGCTTGGCAGGGGGTTGGACTCGATGGCCCTTGTGGTCTCTTCCAACTCTATGATTCTATGATTCTATGATTCTATGATTCTATGATTCTATGATTCTATGTGTACCATGTTGTAGTTTGGGCTAATGTCACTTGTGCCAGAAACTTGGTTGAAGGTTTAGCATTCATAATACTGTATTAAGCCATGTTCATTCATTGTTACCGTATTTTTCCGTGTATAACATGCCCTCGTGTATAAGACCCCTATTTTGGGGGACTCCAAATTAAGAAAATGGGGGGGGGATCGTCCCAGAGATTTTTTTTGGGGGGGTTGCCGAAAATCACTCACTCGCTGCCACTCACACACGTCGCAAAAGCCATCTTTTGTCTGTCCCCTTGCCAGCAGAAGCTGCCAATCGCCTGCACAATTGCCTCAGCAACAGCCAATCAACACCAGCCCTTGCCACAGCCACCAATAGCACGCACAATACCAATCCCACGTCCCCACAATGCACTATCCATGTATAAGATGACCCACAATTTTTCAAATTATTTTTAATAATAAAAAACCCTCGTCTTATACACGGAAAAGTCTGGTATTTTCTAGGCAATGACCAATAGCTGAGTTTAATGATTTCAGAGTGTGCATCTAGTAGTTGAATTTTGTTTTCTATTAGCTTACACAGTCATAAGGGTTAGCATCTGTCTGTTTCAGGATACGATGGAAGAGTGTGCCTTCAAGGGTGAACCATTGGAGAGTTACAGTGCCTGTGGTGGCTGTAGAGACCAAAACATGAGAGATATGTTTTGTTGCAGCTGGGGCAGATGAAGGAGTCCGGTTGTGCTGTTGCAGATGCACCATGGTGTTTCTTCTTTCTGCACCCCTACCAGCGATCATTCCTCCTCTGGTCACTGCTAGCCTGTCTCCAGGTGTTGTGGTCATCTGCAAGGGGTTTCCAGACGGCAAGGGGAATGGACCACATGGCAAATTGAGGCTGATCAGGTCTGAAACTTGTTTGTTTGTTTGTCCTTAATTTAATTTTTTTTAAAAAAACATACTGCTTTTCAGGGGGGAAAGGGGTACATTAAAAATTACACACACACACACACACACACACACACACACACACACACACAATCAATACTACCAAGAAATAAAGATAGAATTCACAAAAATGAAAACAAACTCAGCACTCCAATATAATAATTTAAAATTCCAACCTCCATCAAGTGAATGGGACACAAAATTACTCGAGGAAGGCCTATTGGTACAAATGAGTATTTAAGTCCTTCTGAAAAGGTTGAAGGATAGCTACGTGCTGCTGTTCTACTGAGAGGGAGTTCCAAATATATTCCCCTGCCATGGACCACTTGAAAACTTCAGAGCCTCCTGATGGATCACTTAATGATTATTCTTTTGAATTATTCTTTTGCATGTGCCTTAAAGATATAGTTGTGCATATAGCCTAATTTGCCCAATGCTATCACAAGTTCTCTGGGCATATTGCGCTGCTGTTCATTTGATCCTTAACCAGAGGAATTCATTTCAAAAACAGCAGTCTACAGTCTTGCCAGAATCAATGTGAGCGAGCGTCATCTTGCCTTTGATTTTAGTCAGCAAACGTCATCTATCTGTGCCTATAATTTATAAAGGTTTGCCTGCCCTCCCAGTAAACCCTGATGCTCTCACTACAACAGCCAGTATCTCCTGCAAGAAGTGATGGAATTTCCCTGGCTCAGGGCTGGGAACACTGCGAAGACTCTGTACCGTATTTGTCCCTAAGGGAAACCTCATCTCACGCTGCAGTCTCATGTGTGGGCTTGGGCCGAAGTGACATAGCAAGTGCTTCTGAGCAGAGTTGCCAGTCTCACGTCTATTTTGGGAACATCTCAGATGAAGGGAACTTACCTTGCCTTGGAACCTCAAAGCTCCATGAAACGTAAGGGGCTTCCACATAGAGAGCCGAAAATATTTCCTTGCCAGAGACAGAAAATCCAAAAAAGTCTTAGTTTTTTTGGAGCTCCTAGGCTCCCAGGCAAGGTGTTGTTGTTGTTTAGTCGTTTAGTCGTGTCCAACTCTTCGTGACCCCATGGACCAGAGCACGCCAGGCACTTCTGTCTTCCACTGCCTCCCCCAGTTTGGTCAAACTCATGCTGGTAGCTTCGAGAACACTATCCAACCATCTCGTCCTCTGTCGTCCCCCTTCTCTCTTTCCCAACATCAGGGTCTTTTCCAGGGAGTCTTCTCTTCTCATGAGGTGGCCAAAGTATTGGAGCCTCAGCTTCATGATCTGTCCTTCCAGTGAGCACTCAGGGCTGATTTCCTTCAGAATGGAGAGGTTTGATCTTCTTGCAGTCCATGGAACTCTCAAGAGTCTCCTCCAGCACCATAATTCAAAAGCATCAATTCTTCGGCGATCAGCCTTCTTTATGGTCCAGCTCTCACTTCCATACATCACTACTGGGAAAACCTTAGCTTTTAATATACGGACCTTTGTTGGCAAGGTGATGTCTCTACTTTTTAAGATGCTGTCTAGGTTTGTCATTGCTTTCCCAGGCAAGGTAGGTTGATGAATAATTTGATGGTTTGGTGCTCTTTTGTGATTTTCCTCCCAAACTCTGTCACTTGAAGTAGCCTGCTTCATCTGATTAACAGAGGTCTCTTGATTTTAGAATCCTCAAGTTCTAGAAAGAACTCCTGGGCTGGTGGCCCTGGGAAAGGGCCCTCTGATGGACTCCATCCCCTACCCTATTATGGGGTGGTGAGACATAGTGAAGAGCAGAAGCAGCAGTGGTATGCGATGGGTGCATCTATGACACCCGCCATTTTGAATTTCTCACAATGCCCTGATTTAACTTCATTCCAGGGTGTGGTGGCAATGTCAACATGGCTGCTTCCCAACAACCACCCATTGCTTCCGCTTTGTAAATCCAAGTTGAGGTAAAAGAGCTGGGCTAAATCCAGGGCATCATCGTTAGTGGGTCCTCCTGACAGCTGACAGAGGATACCAGGTGTAGCCACTGGTCCTGAAGGAACTTTATGTTTGGCATCCGAATATCTCATACAACAATTAACTTTGGGCCCTCCAGATGTTGCTGAACCACACTTTTCATCATTCTAAACTATTGTCCACGCTGGCTGGGCCTGATGGGAATTGGAGTCCAACAGCATTTACATTTTGGCTGAGTTTTTTAAAGAGCGAACTGAGGCTCCCATCTCTCTCTCACACAAACACATATTTGGGTGCAGACACCATGCCTAGAACTCCATGTTTTTGCTAAATATAGCACTAATCTTTCACTATGTGTGAAGGTATATCTCAGCTTGAACCGTATTGACAAGCATGTAACACTATGCTGCTTCTCCATCAGCAGTCTACAAGTTGCTGTCAGGTTTTTTAGACTGGGCTGAATTTTTGGCAAAATGAATAGCCATTGGTAGGGTTTTTTCTTTACTGTGTAATATAACTGCTGCAATTCAAACAGGTTTAATTCAAGGCTTTAGCTAATTTTAAACTGGGCAAATTGTTCCACCCCATTTCTAGTACAGCCCAGAGATACAGCCATTGAATTCCTGCTATAATCGTGAAAAAGAAGGATCATTTAGCCCAGAAAGGAGTCCTCCCTTATCAGCATTTTGAAGACACATTGCTTAAGCCACTGTTGGTACCCAAAAGCTGACGTTTGTCCTATTGCTGAAGAAGATCATAGTCATTGGGAAGAATTACTATCAACAACTCCAGAGATTATGCAAGGAAAATTCAAGAGGCCTAATCAATCTACTGCGGTTCCAGATAAAAATTTCCCTGCAGATTCAGCAGACTGGACAGTCCCAGAAGAAGAGGATTTGCAGAGTAATTTTATTAACCTACCAGATAAAGAGCAAAGTGACATTCTCACCAAGCTAGCTAAGTTACAATCCAAGTTGACTCAATCCAAGGTGCCACAGGGTTCTGTCTTGGGCCCGGTCTTATTCAACATCTTTATCAACGACTTGGATGATGGACTCAAGGGCATCCTGATCAAATTTGCAGATGACACCAAACTGGGAGGGGTGGCTAACACCCCAGAGGACAGGCTCACACTTCAAAACGACCTTGACAGATTAGAGAACTGGGCCAAAACAAACAAGATGAATTTTAACAGGGAGAAATGTAAAGTATTATACTTGGGCAAAAAAAATGAGAGGCACAAATACAAGATGGGTGACACCTGGCTTGAGAGCAGTACATGTGAAAAGGATCTAGGAGTCTTGGTTGACCACAAACTTGACATGAGCCAACAGTGTGACGCGGCAGCTAAAAAAGCCAATGCAATTCTGGGCTGCATCAATAGGAGTATAGCATCTAGATCAAGGGAAGTAATAGTGCCACTGTATTCTGCTCTGGTCAGACCACACCTGGAGTACTGTGTCCAGTTCTGGGCACCACAATTCAAGAACGACACTGACAAACTGGAACGTGTCCAGAGGAGGGCAACCAAAATGGTCAAAGGCCTGGAAACGATGCCTTATGAGGAACGGCTAAGGGAGCTGGGCATGTTTAGCCTGGAGAAGAGGAGGTTAAGGGGTGATATGATAACCATGTTCAAATATATAAAAGGATGTCACATAGAGGAGGGAGAAAGGTTGTTTTCTGCTGCTCCAGAGAAGCGGACACGGAGCAATGGATGCAAACTACAAGAAAGAAGATTCCACCTAAACATTAGGAAGAACTTCCTGACAGTAAGAGCTGTTCGACAGTGGAATTTGCTGCCAAGGAGTGTGGTGGAGTCTCCTACTTTGGAGGTCTTTAAGCAGAGGCTTGACAACCATATGTCAGGAGTGCTCTGATGGTGTTTCCTGCTTGGCAGGGGGTTGGACTCGATGGCCCTTGTGGTCTCTTCCAACTCTATGATTCTATGATTCTATGATTCTATGAAATACAACAGCATGGACAACGAAACATTGGTGAAACGATTGACAATCAAGCCTTTCACCCACAAGCTGTTTCTCCAAAACGTATAGTTAAAAGAGGGCTACCGGAGGAACTTTTGTGTGTATAGATGCAGAGCTGCAAACTCAACGCCCCTTGGAATATGAGATGGGGAGGGGCAAACCTGATGGTGTGGCTACAAATTCCTGGCTGAGCTATCAGAAGTTAGTTCCAAATGAAATGGGTAGTTAACAGTTAATTTTAAGGGTATTTAGGGACCAACTGAATACGTGTTCACTCTGAAGTAGGGATTGGTGGATCTATTATGTTTCAGTTCTCTCAGTTTCTTTTTCCAGCCTTAAATTCAGTTCACTGCATTTCTGCTGCCATTTGTGAAAATTTGTCAGCATTTTTAGTGCAGATTTCCCCTAAGAAATTTTGTATGCAGTTTTCTCTAAAATACCCATTTTTTATTTTTTATTTTTGCAAAGCAGTTTCCCATAATATAATATAAGTCTCTTAATACCATACACAATATAATCAAGGGGCTGGTGCAACTCCTCTACGATAGAAGGTTACAACTAGGTATGACCAAATTTGTCCATTTTGGTTTCAATCGCCATTTCTCATTTTTTCCACATTTCGGCATCAGTTTGATTTTTTTAATCATTATTAAAAAGTCCCCATAGATTCATAGAAGCATGGAATCATAGAACTGCATAGTTGGAAGGGCCAAAGGGTCAGTTGTCCAAAGTGTTGGGGCAACACCTTAGCCTCAGGGCTTTTTCCCCAGGGGTACTCAAGGGTACCCATTACCGTCACCTCTTTTTTGTTGTTGCTAAAAAGTGCAGCACTTACTGTAACAACTTCATGGTGAGTACCAGCACCTATTTTTCTAGGGGTGGGGGGTGGGAAGCACTGTCTAGCCATGTATCTTAGAGCTCTACTTATAGTGAGAGGGACGCGGGTAGCGATGTGGTCTAAACCACTGAGCCTCTTGGGCTTGCTGATCGGAAGGTCGGCAGTTCAAATTCCCACGACAGAGTGAGCTCCCATTGCTCTGTCCCAGTTCTGGCCAACCTAGCAGTTCGAAAGCACGCCAGTGCAAGCAGATAAATAGGTACCACTGCAGAGGGAAGGTAAACAGTGTTTTTGTGCGCTCTGGCTTCTGTCACGGTGTCCCGTTGCACCAGAAATCATGCTGGCCACATGACCCGGAAAGCTGTCTGTGGACAAACACTGGCTCCCTCAGGATGAAAGCGAGATTATTATTATTATTATTATTATTATTATTATTATTTATTTATTTATTTATTTAATTTCTATACCACACTATACTCAAAGTTCTCAGGGCGGTTCACCTAAAATATCAAATACATAAAATCAAAACAAAACCAAGAATCCAATAAAAAACTCCAAAATAGCCAGCATTTTTAAAAAGGGTATAGGATGTAGATCATGTCAGCCAAATGAGATGAGTGCTGCAACCCCATAGTCAACTTTGACTGGACTTAACCATCCAGAGGTCGTTTACCTTTACCTCAGACTTTTGACTTGTGTGTTATGCACTCTGAACTGATGCTGAGCCTGTGTGCTGATTTAGTGAATAAAGCTTTTGGGTTTCCTCAAAACGAGAGTCTTGAGTACTGTCTCAAAGGGTGGAAGCCAGGACAGTACATTTGGGAGTAGGTAGTGCAGAGTCAAACCCTGGCGCATTGTTGCCAATTGATATAGATTTCCTTGCAACATCATGATGGAATTGATGGTGAACATTTTTAGATGTCCAAACTGCTTGGGGCAGAGATGGGGGAAACCTGCGGCCCTCCAGATTATTACAGGACTATCATTTGATTTGCCCCAAGCTGGATGGACTTCAGCACCCCACAAGAACTCAAGGGCCACAGGTTCTCCATCTCTGCCTTGGAGGGAGAAGGGTCTCACATGCAAACTGCTTAATCCTTGCCCTGTGAAGCAGGAAAACAAGTCTATAAGGATCCAGGCCTGAGAAGTTCCTGAAGAATGGTGCTAAAGCAGGCGTGGGTGATTTGGGTCAGCTGAGATACAGGATATCTGATCTGTCGGATCTTGGATGGAATTGCCTTACTGGCTGAAACAGTAGAGCTCTGGCTAAATTCTAGATTCATCAGACAGCTTGAAATGGTCTTAAATTAAGAAGCAGGGTGAAACATAGTGAATTGGGGAGGGGGGAAGGGAGGGGGAGATCACACCAGTTAGGTCAAATCTGTTTCATTCCAGTCAGCAGTTCTTACATAAACAGAGGTCCTCCCCAAAATAGCCTCTGTACAAGATTGAGATGCATTAGTGCAAATCCTTTTGGTCACTTTAACAGTGAACATCTACAACAATTCCCCACCCCACCCCACACTCAGCTCAACAGGGATGTACACATATCTGCCCTTAAAAAACCCAGCGTTCAGGGAATTAGGGCCTTCTTTGTCTTTGGACAAAGAGAAAACGATATATAAATATACTGATGTTTTTAAAATGATCCAATATACTGGATTTGGGAAATATGAAACTATGGCCCAGGGTGTGATCAGGGAAGCTTGCCAGTGCCAAAATACTCTTGTGTTGAGTCAGTGTCCAGATGCAGGGCCACCAAAGGATCCTCATTTTCTCTCCTTTCTACCCTCTGGCAAAGGATTCCTAAAAAGAGCAACCTCTCCCCAGGGTCGGCCCATTCATGAGGCAGACGGAGGCAGCCACCTCAGTCAGCAGAAACCTAGGGGCAGAGACCATTGCCAGAGAAGTGGGTGTGGCAGCTTCCGGTGAAATCCCACAAGAGCCCTGTGAGATCACGTCGAGCCTCGTGCAACCTTCCTGAGAGCCTGGCAAGGGAGGCAGAATGCTTCCCTTACCAGGGCCTCTGGAAGGTCATGTGAGGCCCTGATCTTGCAGGGCTCTTGCAAGAGCTCACCAGAACCCAGAAGCCACAGCCGCACGACCCCAGTAAGCGAGGTTTCAGTTGGGGCAGTAAGGGGTGGCAGGTGGTTCATGGGGTGGGCTGCCCCTGCCTCCTTCCATTTCTTTACTTCCCCAAATTTGATGCCTTCCTGCTTCAATCCTGTACAGTGGTGCCTTGGTTCTCACACAACTTGGAATCCAATCACTGCAAACCCGGAAGTAAGTGTTCCGGTATGTGAACTTTTTTCGGAATTCGAATGTGCTCCATTTTGAGAGTTACGCTTCTGATTTCGACAGTGGAATTTGTTCGACAGTGGAATTTGCTGCCAAGGAGTGTGGTGGAGTCTCCTTCTTTGGAGGTCTTTAAGCAGAGGCTTGACAACCATATGTCAGGAGTGCTCTGATGGTGTTTCCTGCTTGGCAGGGGGTTGGACTCGATGGCCCTTGTGGTCTCTTCCAACTCTATGATTCTATGATTCTATGATTCTATGATTTGCGTGTCACACTTACGTTTTGAGTGTTACGCGGAGGCCTGTTTGTTTTTGCTTTTTATTTTGCGTTTTCGCGGCTCTTCTGTTTTTGTGACTGTGTGGAACCCCGTCCAGCTACTGATTGATTGATTCTGTGACTGCAGGACATTGTTTATTGCTTTCATTTTATGGATCAATGGTCTTGTTAGATAGTAAAATTCATGTGAAACTGCTGCTTTAGGGGTTGTTTTTAAAAGTCTGGAATGGGTTAATCCATTTTGCATTACTTTCTATGGGAAAGCACGCCTTGGTTTTGGAACGGTTTGGTTTTGGAACAGACATCTGGAACAGATTAACTTTGAGAACCAAGGTACCACTGTACAGGTTAAGGACTTAATTCGTTCCGGAGGTCCATACTTAACCTGAAACTGTTCTTAACCTGAAGCACCACTTGAGCTATTGGGGCCTCCTGCTACTGCTGCACCGGCGGAGCATGATTTCTGTTCTCATCCAGAAGCAAAGTTCTTAACCTGAAGCACTATTTCTGGGTTAGCGGAAGGGTATGTAACCTGAAGCGTATGTAACCCGAGGTATCACTGTATTGCACTTGAAGTACAGAACTTGCACGAGCTTCATTCAGGTGCTCCACAGCATGTCTGTGGATATGTGGTTGACGGCGAGAGATGGCCCTTTCATCTCTTTATCTATTCACATTGGATTTAAATTATAATTTTATCGCTTCTTTTTATTACTTATGCTGTTTTACTATTGGAATCCTATGGCATTCTTATTGGGAATACAATAAAACACAGTGTATAAGAAATTTTTAAAATGCAATGCAAATACAATTAAAAATCATACATCATCAAGCACCAAGCTTCTCAACTGCGACAACAGGCAGTGGGGGGGGGGAATCATTAGGGGGCATTCTGCAATTTTCAAGTGTTCGAAAAAGAGACGTTTGGGGTGGGGCAAGAGAGCCAAGTAGAGTGAATGAGACAATAAGTAGCATAGCTTGGGAGTGGGAGAAAAACAAGGGCCCTATCTGTATTATACATTTAAAGGAGTATCATACAGCTTTAAACAGTCATAAAAGGTAAAGGGACCCCTGACCATTAGGTCCAGTCGTGGCCGACTCTGGGGTTGCGGCGCCCATCTCGCTTTACTGGCCGAGGGAGCCGGCGTACAGCTTCCAGGTCATGTGGCCAGCATGACTAAGCTGCTTCTGGAGAACCAGAGCAGCGCACGGAAACGCCGTTTACCTTCCTGCCAGATACCTATTTATCTACTTGCACTTGACGTGCTTTCGAACTGCTAGGTTGGCAGGAGCAGGGACCGAGCAACGGGAGCTCACCCTGTCACGGGGATTCGAACCGCCGACCTTCTGATCGGCAAGCCCTAGGCTCTGTGTTTAACCCACAGCGCCACCCGCGTCCCTTAAACAGTCATAGCTTCCCCCAAAGAATCCTGGGAACTGCAGTATGTCAAGGGTTCTGAAAGCCCCCATTTGAGTGACAATTTCCAGAGCGGTTTTAACGATAAATTCCTCTTTCCAGGAAACTCTGGGAATTGTCATTCTGGGAGGGGAATACGAGTCTCCTAACAGTTCTCGGCAACCTTACAAATTCTAGTTCCTAGGACTCTTTGGAGGAGCCGTGACTGTTTCAAGGTTAAGCCATGGGGGGGGGGGAGCCTCTGGGTTGTCTTGCTCCCTATGAGGCTGCAGAAATGCTGCTGGGGATTACTTAAAAGCCCTGGGTCATACTACCCCAAGAAACACTATTGCATAGTACAAGCCCCTGATAGATACAAACCACTTCATCTAACTTCAGGTCCCCTCTTCACATTAGTGCAGCCAGTGCTTTCCCCCCTAAAATAATAATAATTATTATTATTCATAATAGTAATAATAATAATGTTTAGGGGTTCTCTCATTTTGACTCAAGAAAAACACCATTTTATAGTTCAAATCGTGGAAAATAAATACAGTAAATGGACAAAAGTACAAAGATTCACAAAATGTTTAGGGGTATGCGTACCCCCAGGAAAAAAAAACACCACTGAGTGCAGCCCATATAGTATTCTTGACAATTGCCATGAAAAACAAACATAGCCGTGTGTCGGATGGGCATTTCCTGCTGCTGCTTTTTCATCCCCCCCCCAACTCTTGATCTTTTAAGTATTTAAACAATGGGATCATTGTGGATGCTTTAAGCCAGGCTTAGCATTAAAATACGAGATGAATTCTCATTTCTAAAAGGGCTTAAAGCTCCCATATCCACTGTCATTACAATTGCTTTGTTGACTTCTTTTTCGTTTGGTGTGGTGGCTGGTGACAATTTCTCTCTCTCCTTCCACCTGTGGCCTTGGTGCATTTGTCACTTCGGCTCCATCAGAAGTACATCCGAAAAGTTCGGTCCTTTGGTAAGGCCTGGCTTCACTTGAGTGTGGCGTACTGCTGACATCCTGCCTGGGACCTTGTCATCGTCATCCCCCAAGCAAAGGCAATCCACCGCCAAGGACCCTAGTGATGCAGGCTCTGGCAGCAACACAACCCCCAGTTCCTCCTTCTCCCTTGGATCAGCTTACCTGGTTTACAGTAACACAGTCTTGGGTCCCAAGCCGAGCCACTATGTGGTTTTGATTGACGCTGGGCAGTTGCCATGCTTGATCTTCAACAATGCAATGGCCAGTGCCAGGTACTGAACTACAGGAGATAAAACATGGCAGGTGCCTGGCTACTTAGGCCACATTAGTGCCATACATTTAAAGTACTATTGTGTCACTTTAAATAATCCTGGCTTTCCCCAAGAGAGTTCTGGGAGCTGTAGTTTGTTAAGGATGCTGAGAGTTGTCAGGAGGCCCCTCTTTGCCTCACAGAGCTACAATTCCCAGCTAACTTTTTTAATTGTTTTCCATTTGTTTACATATATTCAATGAATTTTTCCCATTCTGTTAAAAAAAAGTATTCTATCCTGATCTCTTATTCCTCCAGTAAGTTTTGCCATCTCTGCATATTCCATCAGTTTTAGTTTTGCCAATCTTCCTCCAGTGGGACTGTTTCTTTTTTGCATCTTCTTATTCATTAAGTCTTTGGCACAATATCTTAGTCTTCCTGAAGGGATGGGGAATCTTTTCAACTTGGAGCGCTGCATTCTCTCAATGCTAACTTCTAAAGGGCCAAATGCCAGCAGTGGGTGGGGCCATATCGTCTCATATACAGTGGTACCTCTGGATGCGAACAGGATCTGTTCTGGAGCCCCATTATCATCCTGAAGAGAACGCAACCCACAACTGTGAATCTGCACGACCAAAAAGGAGCATCACTCCTTAGGAAATAATACTGCATGACAATGAAACAAAAGTGAAGGTGTTATCGAGAGAATAGAATATGACAGAATTATCTCCGTGGTAAAGAAAATGCCGTGGGACGCGGGTTAAACCACAGCGTCTAGGACTTGCCGATCAGAATATTGGCGGTTCAAATCCCCACAACGGGGTGAGCTCCTGTTGCTCAGTCCCTGCCAACCTAGCAGTTCCAAAGCACATGACGTGCAAGTAGATAAATACTTGCACGTGACGTGCAAGTTACCTTCCCAGCGGGAAGGTAAACGGCGTTTCCGTGCACTGCTCTAGTTCGCCAGAAGTAGCCTTGTCATGCTGGCCACGTGACCCGGAAGCTGCACGCCGGTTCCCTCGGCCAATAAAGTGAGATGAGCGCCGCAACCCCAGAGTCTGTCATGACTAATGGTCAAGGGTCCCTTTACCTTACTAAAGAAAATGCCATGTACTCTAGTCTTCACCAATTTGACTGTAATTGATGGGAGCTGTTGGGCAAAACATGTTGGGAAAAGCTGTAGCTCAATGGTAGAGAGCATCTGCTTTGTATACAGAAGGTCCCAGGTTCAATCCCCAGCAGCTCCCAGTAGGACTGGGAGAGTCCCCAGTCTGGAATTCCAGAAAGCCGATTCCAGTCAGTACAGGCAGTTCTGAGGCACATGAACCAATGGTCTGACTCAGTACAATGCAGCTTCTTGTGTTCCTGTCTTGAGAGCACTACGTTGGCAAAAGCTGATATATACGAACAGCAGACTCATTCTCCAAGAGAGGATTCTTCTGTGGTTTCTAAAAACTAATATTCAGAAGCATGGCTTCCTCCAGCTGTGGAGGCAGAGCAGAGTCATCATGGCTAGTAGCCATGGATAGCCTTCTCCTCCAGGAATTTGTCTAATCCTCTTTTAAAGCCATCCAAGTTGGTGGCCCTCACTCCCTGCTGTGGAAGAGAGTTCCATAGTTTAACTATGCACTGTGTGAAGAACTACCGTATTTTTCGCACCATAGGACGCAGTTTTTCCGTCTTAAAAACTAAGGGGAAAAGTCTGTGCGTCCTATGGAGCGAATGCAGGGGGGGAGGCAAGCAGGAAAAGCCCCCAAGAGCCACACACAAGCTTTGCGCGGCTCTTGCGGGCTTTTCCCCAGGAGGGAGAAGGGACTGACGCGGCCAGTCAGTCCCTTCTCCCGCCTCTAGAAAAGCCTTGCACAATCTCTCCAGTCGTGGGAGGTTGTGCAAGGCTAAAGAGGAAGCCCAGGCAGCATGTGTGATCCATTCCGCTCGCTGCCCGGGCTTCCTCTTTTGCCTAGCACACCTCTCCAGCTGCGGGAGGCTGCACAAGGCTAAAGAAGCCAACTTTTTAAAAATCTCTCTATCTCTACCTCTTTTTCTTTTTTCGTCCTTTCTCCACCCCCTTATTTTCCTCTGGATTAGTGTTTTTATCTAGATTAACGTTTTAGTTTGGGGGGGGAATATTATAAAAAAGGAAACTTTGCAGCTTTTATTTTAGTATACAATAAAAACAGATTAAACAAAACACAAGAGAAGGAACTAGCATAGAAGAAGAAGAGAAAAGGGAAAGAGGGGGATACAAAGCCATTTACCAGAGGTAGATCTTAACCCTTGCCTCACCTGGGAGCTTCTCTGGGCAGGAATTCCCTCGGCTTAAGTGGGGTGAGGGAAGAGTGGCAGGTAGGGGGGTACCTACCTAGACAGTGAAGCCACATGTCTCTCCAATGAAAATTGGGAGTGGACATTGTGTGAAGTGGCTGTGGATCTCCTGCCGCAGAAGTGTAGGACTGTATAGAGTTGGGAGGGCCACCCGAGGGTCATCTAGCCCAGCCCCCTCACAATGTAGGAATCGCAGCTAAAGAACGCCAGGCAGATGGTCACCCAACCGCTGCTTAAAAGCCTCCAGTGGTGGAGACCCCCAACACCTTCCAAGGTCATAGAATTGCAGGGTTGGAAGGGAACCCCAGGAGTCATCTAGTCCAGCCCTGGTGGACAGCGGGCACGATCCATCCCGTTGTGCAAGGCTAAAGATGCTGCTCAAGGCTAAAGAGGAAGCGTGCAGCCTGTCCATTGCTCTTTGGGGCTGGGGGGGGGAATAACATTTTCCCCCTTGATTTCCCCCTCTAAAAACTAGGTGCGTCCTGTGGTCCGGTGCGTCCAATAGAGAGAAAAATACGGTACTTTCCTTTATCTGTCCTGAAACTGCCAACGTCCAGCATTATGAACAGATCAGGACCATTTGTAGGAAAAGCCATCTTTTAGTGTGGCAGCACCTACACTTTGAGACTCCCTGCCTGTTGATATCAGACAGGTACCTTCACTGCATTCGTTTAAGTGAAGGCTAAAAACTTTTCTGTTTAGATAACTGAAAGATACGCAGAGTCGGGTGTGAATTTCAAGCTCTTTATTCAGCTCATAGTAGCAATGATGAAACATTTCCCAAAACGTCTAGCTATAGAGTGGTACCTCGGGTTACATACGCTTCAAGTTACATACGCTTCAGGTTAGACACTCCACTAAGCCAGAAATAGTGGTTCAGGTTAAGAACAGAAATCGGGCACTGGGGGTGTGGCAGCAGCAGGAGGCCCCATTAGCTAAAGTGGTGCTTCAGGTTAAGAACAGTTTCAGGTTAAGAACGGACCTCCGGAACGAATTAAGTACTTAACCGAAGGTACCACTGTATATACATTATTTACACAATGGGCCCCACGTGATTGGCTAATTCTGGGCTGCTCCTGTAGGCCAATCAGGTTGCAGATTCACTTCCTCCAGAAGTCTGATTGGCTGCTCCTGCAGGCCAATCAAGTCGCTGATTCACTTCCATCTAGAGCTGGATTGGGTGGCTCCTGTGGACCAATCAGACTGCTGCATTCTGGATCCTATTGTTCTGGGATTCAGCTCAGTACATAACGATAACCCTACCCAGATACCTAGAATGCTGGTGCCCTTTTTTTAGTTCGTTGCTAATTTTATTTTCTATGTTTTAAATAGTTGTTTTAATTGTTTTTAACCAGTAATTTGATTGTTTTCACCAGTAATTTAATTGTTTCATGAATTGTTTTGTAGACTGCTTTGATGTTTATTTTTACAACCAGGCAGCATATAAATTTTATGAAATAAATAAATAATTCTTAATTAAATGGGGAGAGAGTGGGGGATGCCACTTGGATGATGACATCATTGTGTAGATGGTGCAAAAACAAAACAACACACCTTGCACACATGAGATGCACTGAATTCACTTTAAACTGCTGTGTGCATTGCACACTGTGTCATTTTTTTTCCTAATCCCCCCCCCCCCCCGGGCAGTCTTTTCAGGGAATATAGCAAGTAATTTCACAACAAAACCTACATTCATCCATCCTGGAAGCCTTGCAGATTTTATTGTTTGTTGCTAAGGCCGCAAGGGGAAGTCAACCGTTTCTGCTTAAATCTGAAGAAACTGAATACATCCAACCCTTTTCACTTATCCAGCCACTCATCTTGTTTCATTTGCAAATATCATATGCATTCTCTTGAGTTAAAAATAGAGCAAGTTGACTAGTTGGCCAGGTTCATCCGACACCATCCCCTTTGCAATGCTGAAATCTACAATCTTTACATGGTATACAGCTTTAAAAATATACATAGATATATCAGCTAGCTCCAAGCCAAAGGAGAGACTAGATCCCCTCTTTTCCCAGCCAAGAGGATCACAAAGGCAGGGTAATAAATCCTTCAGACTTCTAAGAAGAAATAAATTTTAGAAACAGGGACAGAATTCTGCCTCAAGCCAGGGGCGTTGTTAGGTATGTAAAAGGTTTGAAGCACCAGCCACTAAACACACAGTTCCATATGCTAACTTATATGTCTAGGTATACATTTAGATGTCACAGAAGACAAGCTAACCAAATCTCCCCCCAAATCTCCCCAGATAAATTGTTCAGTTCCTTTGCACATTATCCAAATCATTCCAGATGAGTTTCTCTTCCATTCATTTATCCCCAGTTTATTTCTCGACAGATTCTACTGCAAGGTTGCACACAAGTACATGACTTCTCCCACAGAATCCTGGGAACTATAGCTTGCTAAGGGTGCTGGGAACCATAGTACTGTGAGAGGTAAACCACTGTCCCCAAGGTTCTTGGGAGTGGGGGAAGCCATGTGTTTTAAATGTGTGATGTGCATGCAACCCAGGTCAATTCAACTCCCTGCTCATCTCACAGGGTAGCAACAAAACTTATGGTGGCAAAGAGTCACCATAACTAAACAAAACAAGGTTTCCTTCAGATATCCTGTATATTGAACATTCATCCTATTTCCTTGCACGAAGCTTACACAGAGGTTAGGCTATGACCTGTCTAGTGTTTATTGAGCATTCATTCTGCGTTTTTTGTTGGGAGGTTATCCAAGGATTATTCGTCCTGATTTGCTTGTGTGGAAGTGAGACACCTTCCCATTAATCATTTGTTCATTCCACACTTTTCAGTGCATATATCCATCACTTTCCTACCTGCAAATTGTCCAGAGTTTGTTTGTTTGTTTGTTTGTTTGTTTGTTTGTTTGTTTTTAAAGATGAAGAAGAAAATGGTGATTTGTTGCACCAGGGCAACGTAGCGCTTCAATCTATTTTAATTGTGCACACCTACATTTTTGCTAGAGGGACGCGGGTGGCGCTGTGGGTAAAAGCCTCAGCGCCTAGGGCTTGCCGATCGAAAGGTCGGCGGTTCGAATCCCCGTGGCGGGGTGCGCTCCCGCTGCTCGGTCCCAGCGCCTGCCAACCTAGCAGTTCGAAAGCACCCCCGGGTGCAAGTAGATAAATAGGGACCGCTTACCAGCGGGAAGGTAAACGGCGTTCCGTGTGCTGCGCTGGCTCGCCAGATGCAGCTTTGTCACGCTGGCCACGTGACCCGGAAGTGTCTCCGGACAGCGCTGGCCCATGGCCTATAGAGTGAGATGGGCGCACAAACCCCAGAGTCTGTCAAGACTGGCCCGTTCGGGCAGGGGTACCTTTACCTTTACCTTTACATTTTTGCTATGTGCTTCAATCTCTCCTGCAAACTATGGGCAATCTGGAGGTGACCCAAATTCTCCTGCAGTTAGGCTGCCAAATAAACTAGGCATGAGTAGAAGGCACGTGCTTAAGTGGTTTGTTGATAACCATTCTTAAGCAAATTTCTCCGTGCTCTGCCTGTGGGGGAGCCACATTTGCCTGAGCCTAGATTTTGGAATACAGTACTTTGCCAAATGAAATTCATCTGGCACCCTCCCTCGATGCTTCCTGTCGGCTCCAGCAAGCTTTAGTCATGCTGAACTTTCAGGTGTTAAAGCCTGCATAGATCCTGTTTTTATATCTACTTAATCTGTTTCTCTTTGTTTGGTTTTTATATTGTTTCATTATGGATGGTCTTGATCATTGCAAGCCACTGTGAATAATGGAAACAAACCGGGAGGTCGGGATCATGTATCTTCAAATAAATAAAAATTTAAAAATTTAAAAATTTAAAAAAATTTAAAAGCAACATGTGAGAAGAACACAAGGGGCTAGTCTTAAGATCCCGCTGTGTGTATATGAAATATACCCAGGGTACAAATACTGCGTATCTTTCAGGTATGAAAATACCATGTATCTGCTATTTTTTTACATGAGTTGAAAAGTCCCAAATTTTGAATTTACAAGTTTCTAAGCCCACTGTCATGGACTGGCTGAACGCAGAAGAATGGTGGGAGACACTAGCTGGGCAACCCACAAGGGGGAAAGACTCAGAGCCCAGGTGGTGGGATGAGTGGTCAGAGAGAGAAGAGGGAGCAGACTGAGAGATGTTGGTAGCTGAAGCGCTAACAGGGCTTAGTGAGGGAGACAGTCTGTGGCAGAAAGAAGTCCAGAAGCAGAAACATAATCAGGAGAGAAGGGAGGCCAGAGATGAGTCAGGCTGGTGAAGAAGCCAGGGTGTCTCCCCCTCCTGCTGCAGCAAGCTTCCCTCCTCCTTGATCTCCCAGAACCAGAAGAGGGATGAAGAGGGAGGAACAGAGACAGACGTGCTGGCGGAGTCTCAGATTGCTTGGGAAGGACCTGGAAGAGGAGGGGGCTTAGGCAGCTGTGGGAAGGCAAGGACCTTTAGTCCCCACAACTGCCTCATAGGGGCAAGATCTACCAGGCAGAGTTGCTGCGATCATTAGGCCTGGCACTACTGAGCTGCCCTTGTTTCTTCTAACAAAGAGTTAACTTCACTTACTGTGATTTATTGCTGACCCACCTCTGACACCCACTTCTGAAACCAATGGTGTGAAGCCTGTGGCCTTTCAGATGCTGTTGGGACCACATCTCCCATCAACCTGAGCCAACATGACCAATAGTCAGGGATGGTGGAAGATGCAACAACTTCTATAGCAGCACAAGTTGTCCCTTTCCTGTTCTGCACCACAATCATCCAGAGAGACATTCTAGCTTTCTAGATCCCTCTACATTTTACTTTGGCTTCAATCCTAAACATACTTTCCGGGGAATAAACTTCATTCAGCTCAAGAGGACTCACTTTCGTGTACAGGATTGTTCTGCCAGTTTGTAAATTTACTTGAGTGATAATTGTAAGTAACTACAGAAATCATTGCCTAAAGGACAGCTTTTGCGGTGCGCCATACATGCCTCTCCTGCACCCAACGCACTACTCAGACATAATAATCATGTCGCCCTGTGGGCTGCACGTGTTCCTTTGTGGAATTCCCCACTCAGTCCCCATCTTCAAGTGGAGCCACCTGCTAAAGACATCTGTTCCCTTGTGCTCCATTTACAATTAGGCGAATAAGGGATCCCATATCAGAAATTGTCACGGCAACAACCTCAAACAGAGCCTTACCCCGGAGAGAGACAGTGAAGTTATTTTAATGACTAAATAGCTCTCTCGCTAATTTATATTTTGCATCTCAGCAATGGCACGACACAGACATTGTTTCTGGGAAAGATTTTGGAGCTGCTCTGTCTCCAGCTGCCAGGGTTAAGAGGCAACGCTAATACAAATCAGCTTTTTTTATTTAGCCACGGTTGACATGCTGAGCCTTGTTCCATTGCAATTCGGAAATACTGCTCTGGGCAGGAGGGAGAAGGTTACATTGGTTTCCACAGCTCCATGGGGAGCAAAATATTTTATTTTTTTTCAGTCGATATTCCCCAGTGTCTCCTGCAGGAAAAGAATAGCTTGTGCTAAATTATGTGTTCTTTCACCGGAAATGATTGCATCATCTTTTGAATATTTTGTGCTTCTCCAAACTATGATGCACTGACTCTTTGACATGGTGAGAGCTGATGCAGCCTTGTGGCTAAGCAATTGGGTTACAAATCAGGGAATTTCTAGTTCAAATCTCCCCTTTTGCCATGAATAATAACAACTACTTCTTCTTCTTCTTCTTCTTCTTCTTCTTCTTCTTCTTCTTCTTCTTCTTCTTCTTCTTCTTCTTCCCTAGCCACTCTGGAAGGCTTCAAGCATTTATAAAAACATAATAAAACATTAAACCTTCAGATGTCTTCAGAAAGTTGTGTAACTGTTTATCTCTTTGACATCTGATGGGAGGGCGTTCCACAGGGTGGGCGCCACTACTGAGAAGGTCCTCTGCCTGGTTCCCTGTAGCCTCACTTCTCAAAGGCCCTTGAAGCTAGATTTCAGTGTCCAGGCTGAACGACTGGGATGAAGACACTCCTTGAGCACCAACAAACGGCCTAAGGAAAGTCACTCTCTCTGCCTCAGCTGCCCGTCTGCAACTTGAGAGTAATAATATTGACCAACTTTACAGGTGAAATGTGAGCAGGAACTCAAGTCATATAGAAATGGTTGTATGGGAGGAATCAGTTCTGGGTGACACCAGCGGAGAAAGGGAGTTATGAAGACCTGGTTAGCTACAATTTTGTACAGTGGTACCTCAGGTTAAGTACTTAATTCGTTCCGGAGGTCCGTACTTAACCTGAAACTGTTCTTAACCTGAAGCACCACTTAATTAATAGGGCCTCCTGCTGCCGCTGCGCCGCCGGAGCACAATTTCTGTTCTCATCCTGAAGCAAAGTTCTTAACCTGAAGCACTATTTCCGGGTTAGCGGAGTCTATAACCTGAAGCGTATGTAACCTGAAGCATATGTAACCCAAGGTACCACTGTATTTAGTTTGGTTTGCGGCACACTGCTAAAGCTATTTCCCATTCCTGGGGAGATGTCATTGCGGGCTGGGAGCAAGCTCTCCCCATGCGCACGTCATCAGTGCCTAAGCCAATACCACTCAAATTCTGTAACCAATAAAGTTGAGGCCTTTTTCACCCATTAACCTAAAATACTGTTTCATGTTTCTTTATTCCACTTCCCAGGTGGGTACGGGAACTTGCCACGCAAGTAAAGTTTGTTCCTTCCAATCCAGTTTCTCTGCATCATTTGTAACCTTGCAAATACTAAAACAGAGTTGTGGCAGGGTTTTCACAAGATAAGCTATGTGAAGACTTTGAACGTTTGAAAATGCAATTTCCAGAAACCCTTAACAAACTACAATGCACAGAATTCCTTGAGGGAAAGAAATGTTATTTGAATGTGCTTTAAAATTATAGTGTGTGTACGCAGCCTGAGTCAATGTTAGGTTCTGAAAAGACAAAGGATGAGCAGTAATTTTAAAATATTTATGTTCAGGGTGTGGGACTTAGGACTTAGTAAGTCGGATGACTGAACCAGCATGTAGCAGACATGAGGGAAAGATGACCTGCCCTAACTTCCCACCACATCAGTCTGTGTCAAACTAGTTGTGATGCCATCATTTCATGCTGAATATGTTCAGATACGATATGATACGATACGATAATCTTTATTGTCATTGTCCCATACAGAACAACGAAATTGAAAAATCTACACAAGACATTAAAAAACCAACAAGCCTGCTATCACAGCTATCCCAACCTGGTTAGCCCCCTAAAAACTCTGATACCCCATTTTTAAATACAATATACTTCCATAGAGACACTGCGTTTAAAACCAAAATCACATTTGGATAGAAACCGTTTCTCAGGCGGCTAGTCCTAGTCTTTATAACCCTGTACCTTCTTCCAGAAGGCAGAAGCTGAAAGAGATCATTTCCGGGGTGCGCACTATCCTGCGCTATCTCTGCAGCTTTCTTACTTCACCTGGAAACATAGATTTGATCCAAGGTGGGAAGAGTGCACCCAATTATTCTCTCCGCAGTCTTTACAACCCTGGACAGCATTGTTTTTCCCCTGACCATGCAGCTCCCAAACCACAGACACGGACCATAAGTTAATACACTCTCCACAGTATAGATCAAATGTTGGCAGTAAGACAATGAGAAGAGTCTGCTGAATCAGATCAAAGGCCCATCTAGTCCAGCATTCTGTTCTCACAGTGGCCACCCAGATGCCGGCGAGAAGCCTGAAAGCCAGACTTGGGTGCAACAGCACTGTCCACTTGTGATTCCCAGCAAATAGTATTCAACGGCATACAGTGGAGGCATTCCATGATCTTAGAAGGGGTGGGGGTGGGGATAGAGGCCTTTTAGTTATACTGTAGCACCCTGCTTGTGGTTAACGCTTAGCTGGAATGAAATATTCAACGCAGCAATAGAGAAATTAAAATAATTATTTATTTGTCAGACAAATAAATGAGAGGCACAGTGGTATATGGTTACCAAGCTCTGGCCTGGCCTCCTGCCATTATGGCCAGCACTTATATTCCCTCAGCCCAGTCCCCTTGCTCCTCCTTTGGCTGCCTCTGTCCAATCAGCCTGGTTGAAATTTCTATTGGCTGTTTGCTAGAACCAATCATAAAATATACACCCATTTCCTATTACCTTTTATGGGAGACAGAGAGCTATATTTTCTTCTATTTATAAATGGCAAACAAGTAGCCATTAACCTCGACAAGGCACCTTAATTACCAGATAACCTTTGGCCCCTCTTTCCCTATTCCCTGCAAACCAGATGGTTTTTAATTTCATTTTCAAACAGAGGCCCGACAACCATATGTCAGGAGTGCTCCGATAGTGTCTCCTGCCCGGCAGGGGTCTGGATTCAATGGCCCTTGTGGTCTCTTCCAACTCTATGATTCTATGATTCTATGAAATAAGAATCTAACATGAATCTAACATTTCTAATTTCTAAATCATTTGCATAATTACATTTAAGCCAATATATTTATACATTAATATATATAGATTTTTAGAAGGAAAGGGCCTTTTCAAAGAGAAGGAATTTAATAAAAACAGTAGTTTCCAGAATCAACTTCAGAGAGAAGCCTCTTAGTTTACAGCCCCCCTTTTCCTGCTGAAACAGCTGCTGTTCTAAAAGCAACTTCTTCAATTCACCCTTTGGCTTAAGTCTCCAATGTGAGGCATAATAATTGTGTTTTTATAGCTTAATTGTATTCTGTAATTTTGTATGGTCAGTGTGACCTTTTGCTCCTAGCCTGTAATTTCTTTTTGCAACCCTGAGGCTCTGTCAGAGGGGCCCTGTTTAAGATGAGCACATCTGCCGATGCACTCACTGCCTGGCATGAGAGATGCTGCCTGGCATTTAAAAATATATTTTAAGAATACAGGTATCTGATCAAAATATAAGCCTTGATTAAAATGCAGACTATGAACAGATGCCTCAATACAGTGGTACCTCGGGTTAAGAACTTAATTCGTTCTGGAGGTCCGTCAGGGACGCGGACTTATAAAAAATATTGGGGGGGGGCGGGAAAGCTCATGAATAATAAATAAGCTCATGAATATGCAAATAAAGTGGCGCCGCCTCCTCGTGAGCGAATAGGGGAGAGCGTGCTGCGCCTATTAATCAGCTCCGGAGCGGAAATTGGGTGGAGCTTTTGCTCGGGAGGGAGGGCAGGAGGCATGCAGCCCGATCCTGTGCATTTTGGGCTGGGGGAGGGGCGGCGATGGCGCTCTGCTGGAGGGGCGCCGGAGATTATGGGGGGGGCGGAGCCCCCCCAAACGAATTTTTGAGGGGGCTCGGGCCCCCTCAAGCCCCATGGAGTCGGCGCCTATGAGGTCCGTTCTTAACCTGAAACTGTTCTTAACCCGAGGTACCACTTTAGCTAATGGGGCCTTCCGCTGCCACGGCACTGCTGCGGCGTGATTTCTGTTCTCATCCTGAAGTAAAGTTCTTAACCCGAGGTACTATTTCTGGGTTAGGGGAGTCTGTAACCTGAAGCGTCTGTAACCTGAAGAGTCTGTAACCCTAGGTAACACTGTAGTAGAGTGGTAGCAACCTAATGCCACCCAAATTTTGTTAATCCAGTCAGCATGGCCAATGGTTAGGGAGTTGTAGTCCAGTAACATCTGGAAGGCAAATTTTTGTAAATCCCCAGAATTATGGAATTCCATCCCCAGAGAAGTTTGAAGGGTGCTGTGATGGGATGATGAGCTGCTTGTGCGTAAAATCGTAGTCCCTCAGAGTTTGTTCAAGTCCACAAACCTCTGTCTGTGACGGAGCCCCTCAGACATGGCTCCTCTAGTCACTCGCAGATTCCGACAGTGGCTGCTTTCGGAATCGCTTCCAACATAAAAGCTCCTTAACGGAAACACGTCTTCTGGACTCACGGCGTGACAGTTTCCGGCGAGGAGTGGGTCTCCCTATGGGAGGTCCAGAACCCTCCCCACTGTTCTCGCTGGAAGTATCCCTGAGCCCTCCCTCTTGCTCGCTTTCCCTCAGAGACCCACCTCTCCCCCTGCTGGTTCCTGCTTCAGCTGCTGGGTCTCTCCCAACCTCCGTGAGCCCTTCCACCACCTGTCCCTCCGATGGCAGTTCCCTGACAGGTGCCTATGCTGTCGTCTTTTTAGGTATCAGATGAGAACATTTTTTTATTCCCCAGGGGATTTTAAACAAAACCAGCTTTTCATTTCAATTGTTTTGTGATGGGGAAGAAAACATTCCATTCTGCTGTCTGAACTGGTTTTGAATTTGGAAAGAAGAAGAAGAAGAGTTTGGATTTGATATCCCGCCTTTCACTCCCCTTCAGGAGTCTCAAAGCGGCTAACATTCTCCTTTCCCTTCCTCCCCCACAACAAACACTCTGTGAGGTGAGTGGGGCTGAGAGACTTCAGAGACTCGCCCAAGGTCACCCAGCAGCTGCATGTGGAGGAGCGGAGACGCGAACCCGGTTCCCCAGATTACGAGACTACCGCTCTTAACCACTACACCACACTGGCTCTTTGTTTAGTGGGGAACGTAGAGTCCAACAGCCACATCTGGTGGGCCACGTCTCCCATCAACCACAGGCAGCATGGACAGTGGTCAGGGATGATGGGAATGGGAATTCAACAACATCTGGAGGGTCTCAGGTTTCCCATCCTTAGTATAATGGACATCAATGGACCCCTATAGTCATACGAACTTATAAATCTGCTTTATACCGAGGAAAGTCATTATTCCATCTAGGCCAGGACATTTTGCTCTCCCTAATATGTCCGATGATTCAACTGGAGATGCCAGGGATTGAACCTGCAACTTTCTGCATCACTTTCTGTGCTCTAACAGAGAGCCAGTGGTGGCTGATGATCATTGGAACAGTGGGCAGAAGGCAGGGAGGCCAACAGTAGGTCAAGACAGAGCCAGCGATAAACTAAACCAGAGCCAATGACAGGCAGAACAACAGATTCTCAATTTTATCCCTATTTCCTTCCCTGCTGAACTCAACAAGGGCAGTGCTGAGACCAAGAAATAGGAAGCTAGCAGTCACTTCCTGTTCAAGGTGGGGTCGTCTCACTAAGGACAGACATTGACTGAGCCAGCTTTCACTGCACTGAGCTATGCCCACTCCTTTTATTGCATCATCTTTGATGCTAGGGTGCACTTTCTGGATCACTGAAGTTGTTTGGGGGTGACAGCATTTCCTCAGCTGTTCCTGTTTAATCTCCAACAGCAGGAACACAAATGGGGGAGAGATAGGAGCTTCTTGCCTTTTGGTGGGCTTCACGAGTTGCACCTAAGGTTTCTGTTTTCCTTTTGTTTTCAATCCAGGGGTCTGAGTGTTAGGTTAAGTGTGCGGTATGCAGCTTCACCTTTGGTGTTTTAAGATTTAGTAGGAGGTGGGGAAGGGCAATTTTCCATCAGGGCTACAGCATGCAGAGAGTGGGAAGTGTTTAACCCTTCCCTACCCAGCTGCAACCCCAATGAGGATAAGTTCCTCTGCAACAATTGGTGAAAAGCTCCAATAATAATAATAATTTATTATTTATACCCCACCCATCTGGCTGGGTTTCCCCAGCCACTCTGGGTGGCTCCCAACAAAATATTAAAATACAATAATATATTAAACATTAAAAGCTTCCCTAAGCAGGGCTGCCTTCAGATGTCCTGCTGCCAAGCAAGTGAATTGCTTTGCAAGGGCAATTTTTGCTGGTGGAGATGGAAAGCTAAAACCTTCCCACATACCATCAGTCCAGTGAACATTGAGTAGCCTTGTGGTTATTACTATTATAATAATAAGAATTATTAAATTAATTTATGAATCGTTTCCCAAGAGGCGGTTTACAATATTAAAACAGTTACATATATAAAAACAGTTAAAAGCAATTGCATATAAAACCAATCAAAATGCAACTCTAAATATATATATAAAAAGGTGAAGACTACAGCACATGCATCAGTTCAGATCCAGGACAGATGCCAACTGGGATAAAGATTTTAGTAGGGTGGTTGAAAAGAGAGAAGGCGCCTGTCTGATATGTAATGCGAGGGAGTTGGGTGCTTCCACACTAAAGGCTTGATTCTCACATCGTGCAGAGCAGACCTTGTATCTGCAGGATTACATTTTCCAAAAAAGAAGAAGAAGCACAGATTACTTTGTGCCATGTGTTTGGTGTAATGTGCATTTAAACTCCAGGCGACCGGTTGGGCGCTAGCTCTTTGCAGCTTCCAGGGTAAGAAGAAAATAGGGCATCCTGTCCCATGTACTGTGGGCGATGTCGCTAAACACTGGGCTGTCTCGGCCGAAGCTGAACAGGTGGCATCCCTCATTGGCGCACATGCTAATCTTAGCCAGAGCTTGGGAGAGGAGGGAGACACAGCTGCAGGAATGTGCTTCAGCAGCAGCTCTTGCGGCTTCTCCTCCGAAGACCCAAATAGGGCATCATGTTAGACACTTCCCTGTCTGATTCTCTTACCGTACGCTTCCTCACAGAGCTCTCGTAAAGGCACCTCGTTGAAGCTGAGGTTGGGGAGGAGGAGGAGAACTTCAACAAGAAGCTGAAGCCTTGCCTCTAAACATGTCGGCGGGAGGAGAAAAAGCATCTCCCTGCACAGTTTGGCTCAAAGCTTCTGCAGCCCCTCAGACAACAAGGCCCCTAGAACTGTCAGGCTGAGGAGACAAGAAAAAACATGGCTGGTGAAGGGTGGAAGGCTGCCTGGTGGAAGGACCTGAAAGTACCTCAGAGTTCTGGCTGAGGGAGGCACGGCACTGCTTCTGGCTATTTTTATTTATTTATTCACCCTACAGTCCCAGGGTGGGTTACAACATGAAAACACAATATCAAAAACAATTTTAAAACAGTTCAGAAGAAGACCAGGCAGGTGCCTTTCTCAAAATGGCAGCACATCTCTCACAGGTACCAGGTGGCAGTTAGCATAACAGGATCAAGAGTGGACCCTAAACCAGGTCTGGGTTAACTGGGCAGCCTTACCAACTACCACTGCCGGTCACATCGCCTTGCCATTCTGCTGCCTGAGGTAAAGGACAAGATGGCGTCCTCCCTCCGCTCTAGGTAGAGATATCTGAGAGAGCCCAGCACAAGTCATACGACATATACACAATCCTGCCCTCCAAAAGAGAGCAATCCTTGGGGAATTCAGAAGGAACGGCCTGGGGGTTGCTGCCTCTGTCCCGCAACATAGGTCCCCTCACTCTGCCTAATGAGAGAACTGGTCCTGACTTGGTTGAATGTAATTTCTTTTCTCCTTAACTGATGGACAGTGATAAAGATGGAATAAATGTTTGGCACAGCACTATGTTTAACCTCCCTATTGGCCGTGGCGGGGAATAAATTTTGATGAAACTGTGCAAAACAAAGCCATCCTTTGAAACTTGAACATCTTTGCAATGCAGCTCCCCAGCCAAAATAAATAAACTGTGCACAATACAGTGGTACCTCTGGTTACAAACTTAATTCGTTCCAGAGGTCTGTCCTTAACCTGAAACCGTTCTTAACCTGAGGTACCACTTTAGCTAATGGGGCCTCCCGCTGCTGCCGTGCCACCGGCGTGCGATTTCTGTTCCCATCCTGAGGTAAAGTTCTTAACCTGAGGTACTACTTCCGGGTTAGCGGAGTCTGTAACCCGAAATGTTTGTAACCTGAGGTGTTAGGAACCCAAGGTACCACTGTAACACATATATTATTGAAAACGCAATTGTCGGAAACCTGTTGGAAACCTGTAAGCTGGACATGAACACAACAGCAGTCTGCATATCCCAGCGACTGGCATCGAGTGGCATAATGCAGGGTATGGCCAATATGGCTACTAGTCATGAATAGTCTTGTCCTCCATGTATTTGTCTGACCGTTTTAAAGCTACCCAAGTTGGTGATCATCCCTGCCTCCTGTGGTTCCATATAACTACATGCTGCCTGAAGTTCTTTCTTCTGTCTGTCCTGAGTCTTCCAACATTCATCTTCGTTGCTGCACACGAGTTGTGGAAGAGCACGGCAAGTGCATTTGGGACAACTGGGAAAGGAAAGAAGAGCAAAACAGCACTGTGCTTTTCCCAAGGCTAATGACTGAGGCCAGGAGGCTTCCACCTTCGAACCAAGCCCTATATGGGCCTGCACTACCAATGCCTAATGGGTGTCAGGGAGCCAGCCAGCAATAATACTCACACAGAGTAGAATCATAGAATCATAGACTCATAGAGTTGGAAGAGACCACAAGGGCCATCGAGTCCAACCCAGTATGTGAAGTTAAATCTTTATTAGAAGAAACAAAGGCTGCGCAGGGGTGCCAGACCTAGTGAGCACAGCAACTCTTCCTGGCAAGACTTGCCCCTATGAGGTAGTTGCAGAGGCTGAAGGTCCTCTCCTTCCCACAGATGCCTAAATCTCCTCACCCCAGGTCTTTCCCAAACAATCTGAGACTCCGCCAGTGCGTCTACCTCTGCTCATCCCTCTTCATCCCTCTTCTGGTCCTGGGAGACTGGGCCGGGAAGGGGAGCTTGTCACAGCAGGAGTGGGAGACACCATGGCTTCTTCGCCAGTCTGACTCATCTCTGCCTCTTGGCTCCCTTCCTTTCTTGTTTCCGCCTCTAATTCTGATTCAGGACTTCTCTCTGACACAGACTCCCTGCTGACCAAGCCCTGTTTCCGACACTGGCTTCTCCCTGCTGACCAAGCCTCCAGTTTCCGACACTGGCTTCTCCCAGGCTTCTCCCTCTGACCACTCCTCATCATTCCACCTTTGTCCCTTGTGGGTTCTCCAGCTGCTGCCTCCAACCATTCCTCCGCATCCAGCCAGTCCAACAATGGGATTCTGCAAACGAGCTCCCTAGGGTTAACAGTACTACTAGTAGAAAGCAATATCATCTGCAATATGGAGACTTTGGCTGGGGAAAGGAAAAGGGAGACCATAAATAGACTTCTGAGGGTGGGTGGGGGCCCTTGCTCTTTACAAGTTTCTCTCCTTCTCCCTCTCCTCTTTTGTGCCAAAGACACATTTCCATGGCCTTGACACCTCGTGTATTTATTGTCTCATTTTTCTGGAGTTTAATTCTTGTGATCTTTAAGGAAAAGAGCTGCTAACAAGAGGGCTAAAAATAAAACAAGTTCAGTCCCAGCTTGGGAGAGAAATTCAAGTGGAACTGAAAGAGAGCTCATTGCAAGGAATAAACTCTTGGTTCCTTTCTAAATTTTTAATCCAGTGGAAGATTAAAATAAGTATGAATGGTATTATATTTTTAATGACAATGATTTTATTTTTGAAAGTGCACAACACAATGGAGAAAAACGGCTATAAAAATTGAAATATTGTTACACTTTACCAATTATTCTTTGTTTTAACAGATTAACTCAGGCACAATGTCTTTGGCCATTTGCAGCCTTTGTCGCTGTTGGCAAAGCAGAGTTGTGTTTGGTAGCAATTCCCCCCCCCCCGTCTGTTAGTGTGACAGTCCTAACAAAGATGTCATGGTGTGGCATAAAGGCAATGCCGAACTACATGTGATGTTAGATGCAATGGGGAGGGCTAAATGCAAATTGCATTAGCTGATAATGAGCAGGATCAGAACTGGCATGGGGAGAATCTAACCTTTTCCTCCCCTACTGTGGCCCTGAGAAAAATCCCTCCTCTGAAGATAAGTATTTGCATGAGGAGGAAATCTCTCATTGGCACCAAGGGCCCTGTTTCCCAAGAGTCCTTAACAGTAGGGTGAGATTCCCACTCAATCCCCAGCTGTTTCTAGGGTTGCATTCTCTTCTTTTGCCCCTGTATCATGCAAATTAATAGAGATAGCTATATCTTCCTCCCATGCAAGTTAATGGAGGACGGAGGAAGAGGCTCTGTCTGGCCAGCTAAACCAGGTGAGGGTAGCCAATGGGTCTCAAACCCTTGAGTTAGGGACTTCCCCTGCATGCAAAGACAGGCTCTGGTTGTTTGGTTGATTGGTTGATTGAGTGGATGAGACCAATTGTGGGTCCAATGGTTAAGAAGGAGGTTTCTGCATGCACTGTAGAGGTGCAGATGGGGCTTGTCAACCTGGGAAGGTAGCTCATCTAGGAGAAGGGAATCTCTGATCCTAAACCTCAACTGCCTTGCAGCTATACACATTTGTGAGAAAGGGTTTGGGAGTAAACCTGATGGAAAATCTGTACCCTCTGCCTTGTGGGACACCTTTGGGAGAAGAAAAGGCAAAGAGTAAACCCTACACAAATCTGGAGTGACTCCCTAAGGCGGTTGGATGGTGTCTTGTGCATATCCTTTTAGCAACTCCTGCAGCCAAGAGAGTACCAGATGTATTGCTCTGCTTTCCTTTGGACCACATCAGTGAGGTCAAGCGGGGGTCATTTGGGCAACCCCACTGCCCAGCCTTGCTCCCCAGAGAAGTCACGTCAGTGTTACTAATGCAGCAGAAGAAGTGTGCATGAAGAAGTGTGCATGCACACGAAAGCTCATACCAAGAACTAACTTAGTTGGTCTTTAAGGTGCTACTGGAAGGAATTTTTTTATTTTAATGCAGCAAAGACAGTGCGGGAGGCAGCAGTTATGAGTTGCAAACCTCTCTAGCCACAGCAGACGCTGTGATTCTCCAGCAGTTCGGCTTCACCCCTGGAGGTACACTCCATTGTCTCTTGAGACAGACGGATGCAACAACTTGGCTGGAGAACTGTGTTGCAAAATTCAGAGAAGTGCAAATGTCAGAGGATGATTCTGTACTGTTTTTGGAAAGTGCAAATAAGGAATGTTCACCTTTACGTGCAAACTGAATTGAATCCCCCCACCATCTCTTACCCCGAGGCACAACTAGATACATCTCCTATGCCATCCCCATTTCAATGAATAACAGCATAGATCAGTGGCTTTCAACCAGTGTGCCCTGGCACCCTGGAGTGCCTTGAATGATAGTCAGGGTACTGTGAGCAACTTTGAGGCCTCTGTTGCTCTTTCCTTCCCTTCTCTGATGCCCTGTTGTGTCTCTGCCTCCAAAAGGCTTGCACAGCCGTTTGCTGCAGCAGCCCTGACTACAAGCTCCACAGACTAATGGTGCCTCTGGGGCTGGTCAGGGGGTGCTGATTGCCAGGAGCTGAGGCGGCCTCAAAGTCAGCAAGCACGTGGGCGAGGGAGCCCAGCTAGCCAGTCCACCAGACCTTGCTGTTGGGGATGGATGGACAAGTGGAAAGCCAGGCAGGCAGGCACTGTGCTGGCCTTTCTTGTGCTGACTGTGTGCAGTGCTGAAGGGGAACCTTTCCACCACGCAGGCCCAGCAGCAACTGCTGCTGTCACTGCTGCCTCCCAAGCAGTGGCGTAGCGTGGGGGGTGCAGGGGGGGCGGGCTGCACCGGGCGCAACATCTGGGGGTTAGGGTTAGGGGGCGCAAATCCACAGGTTAGGGGGCGCAAATCCACGGGTTAGGGGGCGCAAATCCATGGGTTAGGGGGCGCAAATTACTTGCCTTTCCCCGGGTGCTGACAACCCACGCTATGCCACTGCTCCCAAGGTAAGGTGCTGGCTTTATGTTCACCTTGACCAGTCTCTCTTGGGCTGGGGACATCCTCTGCCCAGGCCCCTGTGAGAGGGGGCACCTCTCTTTGGGCGAGAGGGGGGCAGTCCAGAGACCAGGCTGCCCGGAGGACTCCCCAGGAGAGGGGAGAGGAGAGGAGGCTGAGGGAAAACTTCACAAGGGAGGGTGTTCGAAAAGGGGTGAGGGGCTGCCGGCTCTGCAGGTAAGGGGTGACGTAACTGGGCCCCTGAGCCCCACAGGGGTGCCGCAGAAAGAATGTAGTTGGTCAAGGGAGCCGTGGACTCAAAAAGGTTGAAAACCTCTGGCATAGATGCTCTTTAGAAGGCAATTGTAATGGAATACCCCATCACACATTTTCAAGGGTTGCACTGTGGCTGTTTCAGCATAAGCCTTGATATCTCCTCCTATTTTGTTCCACTTTGCTCCTCCCAGATACTCATATGCAAGCCGCCAGTTTGGCATCTTCTGCACAGTTGGCACTCGGGACAAATGTTCACCCTATCTGATGGATGGGATAGCCCTGCAGATACTTCATCATAGCTGTTTAGGAGTGCCAAGTTGTCCAAGAAGAGTAGCTGTGTTATATTTCTATGCGAAGGAGATGCAACGTACCCTTGCAAGATTCAATTGATTAACTGTCTTCCTGTTTAGTCTGATTTGGTTCCAAGTCATATGTTTGGCGTAATTTTTATAATCTCTTTTGGAATTGAGTGAGGAATGTAGCCTAGGGGCAACAAGCAGTTGTTGGGCTCTGCTTCTCTGCTTCTCTGCCCCCACCACCCCACCCCACACTCCAGAACTGCAGAAACAAAGCACGCTGGAACATTTATATAACTTTCGTTTACTGACATAGCCACAAATTGCAAGCCGATCACGTAATGCCTGGGGCAGTTCAATTACAGCCAAGTATGAAGCTTGAGTTGTTTGGCAGATGTAAGACTATGAACTCAGACAAGGAATCCTAGCAGTGCACATCCCCTGATGCCTTGGCAGTCAAGCATAATGCAGAATTATCATGACTATAAATCCTAAGACTCTCCTCAAAGTCTTTGATGTTAATTCTTGGCTGAAACGAGAGCTGGTGCCAAATGCCGGACTGCAATTTGCAAATGGTGAACCAATTAGATTGCTTTCTTTCTGCTTATTCCCTTGACTATGGCCGGGGGGGGGGTGTTAGTGGGGGTGGCTAGGGAGCATGCCCCAGATCTTGAGTAAGATTATTGGCAACTATTCTTTGCACAATGGATTTGATTACATTTTTAATGGGGCCCATGCCTGGTGCAGTAATAATGTGCAAGTTTAATCATGCACATGCATGAAATCACAAGGTGATTTCACCCTGCTTTGGTTATTAGCGTGTCTGAGCCTCTTTTAACAAGCTAGTGCTTGGTGTCCTTCTGGAGAGTATTTGGCTTAGGAATAAGGAGGACCGTCACTCATCCCTGAGGCTGTTAGGCACGGGGCATCAAGTCCTGATCAGGGTACTATGGCCACTTGCCCCAGCCAAGTTCTGTTACTCCTTTTTATAGGGACAGACGCAGTGGTCATATCCCTTGATGGTGTTTGTCCAGTGATGTCATTTGGGAACTCCTCAGGGTGTTCTCACAGATAAGACATAAATCACTTTGCATTTAAGCTTCTAATGCAAATCTCACGTCGACTGCGACATCCATTCAGTTTCTCTTCCACATTCTATGCTGTGTTAATATTCACGTGTGAAGCAACAAGCAGCGCACAAGAGCTCATTCTTTAATTGCCATGTGTGTACACAATCAAAGGAAATTGATCTTTGGGAACTGCGATACAGACCAATGTTCAGATTGGAATGTCATCAATCCTTTGGATTCCACACTTCTCGGAATTTTGTAATGCAGTTCTCAGCTTTTTTTTTTTTTAAGCATTAAATGTATTTTTTTTAAGTGTGTTTTGAGATAAAATAAATTTAGAAATGTGCATTTTGGGAGAGAAATGATTTTAAAACAAGTATTTAAATGCAATATTTCACGTGGATTTATTGTTTTAAATAGAAAATGAAGGTTACTGCGTGAATGAACACTTGCAAAAGTGGCACAGACTGGGAATCGGCTGATCTTTTCATACCTACATATTTGAAACCAATCTCAATTGTACTTGTTCCTGAATGCTGCCTATCTTTCTTTCTTTTTTTTATACTGCTGCTTCGCTAAAGAGCTGAGGACAGCATGCATGGCTTCCCATTCCTTTATCAGTAGCGTAGTGGTAAACTTCTGTTATGCAAGAGCTCATTGTGACAACCCCACAGCCCCCAGAAAGATCCAAAATCCTATTTCATGCACCCCAAAATGCAAGCAGCTTTGATGTGTATATATGCATGCACAAACCCACACACTAAAGAGCAGCAGCACATAGCACGGTACTCCAGTTTATTAGGGTTCTCGTTATTGCAATCCTACGCATAATTTATTGGGCAAGGCTCAACTTCTGAAACAAACTGAGCTTTAACAAAATATATTCAGCCAGCTGAAATGCATCCTTAAGCTTCTAAAGAGAAATGTAAACCACCTTGCAAAGAGGTGTTACCATTTATACTCCTAGCATGAAGTAGGAACCCAACCCAAGAAAAGGAAAGACGGAGCCAGCCTCTGAGAGCCAGAGCGGTGTACTGGCTTGCATGTCAGATTACAACAACTAAGAAATATCAATGGGCAAGTAAGTCACTCTCTGCCTAACCTACCTCACAGGGCTGTTGGGAGGTTAAAATGAGAGGGGGATAATCTTGCACGCCATCCAGAGCAACTTTGAGAAAAGAGAGGATGGGATGTCATTTACGGCCAATGCATTGTAGCCAGAGCCATGGTGTCAGTGAAGGCTTAGATCCACATATATTTAAAGCAAGGAGCAAAGCTACCTTCCCCAATACACACCTGCACACATCATGCTGCCTATGGTGAAAGATAAAGGACAGCAGAAGATACTATGCTGCCTGAGACAAAGGGTAAGATAGTGTCTTCCTTGATAAACAAAGGACTGGCAGCTTTATCTGTCAGCACTGGCAAACGGGTCTTGTAGTTTAGCACACATGAGGGCTATAGCTGCAGGGCACACACAGTCTTCTGTCCTCCAGCACTTCATGGCTGCTCACCTGCTGCCTGAGGTGGCTGCTGCTGCTGCCTCACTCTGCCTAATGGTAGGGCCGGCCCTGTGGAAGATGTGTGTGCAGCTTGGGCTGAGAGAATCTGTAGGAGAAGCGAAAAGCAGACCAAATGGTTCCACTGAGGAGGAGGAGAGCAGAGAAAGGGAAAGAGGATAGGGAAGCAGTCATCCCACACTCACACCCAGACTGCTAAAGTTTCTCCTTTGAATTAGCAGCCAACCCACGTGGGGGTGGTCTTAGTGCAGCAGCCTGGCAAAACACTCGGTCATTTCACAGAAACAGAGACAGCGGGAGGTGAACTGACAGAGGGGGATGTAGCAGGGGAGGCCGAGGGAGCCACGGGTTAGATTTATTTCTCAGAAGGAGGTACTGAAATAAACGCCTCTTGGCTGACTATGAATTCTCTGAATGGCAAGATTCAAAAACTCAAAGCAGCTTTCGTATTTGCATTTTTGTTCGTTTGCTTGGCATGGTTTCAACATGGATATTTTATCGTTTATATCCTACCCTTCTTCCAAGTCCAGAGCGGCGGTTTTGCTGTGCACAGCTGTGGCATCTGAATATAGACTGCATTTTTAATCAAGGCATATATTGGCTTATATCTTGATCAGGTTCCTAAATTAAATGGGCTTAGATTTTCAAAAGTTTCATGCCAGGCAGGCCAGCTGTTTTTAGAGAACCTTGAGAGTGTTTTCCTCCTAGACAAGGAGACGCCATCCGAGCTATCCTGATATATGGCTGTCAGACATTTGTTTAGAAACCTTCAAATGAAGGAGATCTTTCAATGTTTATGTGAACCCAAGGTCTCTGACATCTGTTCAAGATAAAATTTTAAAATTATTAACCATCTGTTTTGGAGGGCAAGGAAGGCAAGAGGTGAGCTGGTAATTAAGATTCCTTGTTGAGACACATGTAAGATATATTACTACTTATTTGTCATTTATAGATGTAACAATATATAGCTCTTTGTGTTCCATATAAGGACAGAAGGATATGGGTGTATCTTAAAAATTGGTTATAGCAATCAGCCAATAGGAAATTCAAGCAGGCTGATTGAACAGGAGGAGCAAAGGGGGGTGGATTAAGGAAATATAAGGGCTGGCCATAATGGCAGGAGGCAGGCCAGAGCTTGGTAACCATATACCACTGTGCCTCTCATTTATTTGTCTGACAAATAAATTATTATTTTAATTTCTCTGTTGCTGCGTTGAATATTTCATTCCAGCTAAGCGTTAACCACAAGCAGGGTGCTACATTTTATGGTGCCGTGACTCGGATCAGTGGTCTGCTGGAACGCAGCTCCTTCGCCTCACTGGACGGGGTACAAGAGAGAGGACAACTGATTGCCTACCCAAGCGCGCACTGGAAAAATTTTTTCCAGGGGAACGCAGCAGTCTCGTCTGTCTGATACCCTGCCCACCGACGGCGACGGACCGGGGGGGACCAGAGAAATAAACAGGGAACCAGCCAAGGGTAAGTGCACTAAGGGGTTTTGGCCCTCCAATTAATTGGGAGGAAGAGAAGTCCTGATCAAACTTCTGCGTCTCAGTAAAGGGGAACTGAGTACGCTAGGTGGCTGGGTATATCAGATGGTGATCTGGTGGGGGAAAAGGGAAGAATGGGAGGTAGTGTGTGGTGAAGTATCTGGCGCATTGCATGTGTGAGAAAGTACAATGTGTAGCTGACCTAAGTGTGGAGTGAGTACTACTTCGTTTCCCAGTAAGGTGTGTGTGTGAGTGACTGAGTGGATACTTCACAGGGCCATACAATGGGAGTTGGGGGTTCAAAGGGGGGAAATACACCTTTTGAATGTATGTTAAATAATTTTAAGAAAGCCTTCTCAGGGGCGTATGGAGTCAAAATGACGCCAGAGCGCCTGAGAACGTTATGTGAATTAGAGTGGCCGAAGCAAAATACTGAATGGCCATCTCGAGGAACCTTTGATATAAATTTAGTAAGCAAACTTTGGTCTATGGAGGGTGCCCAGAACAATTTTCACATATAGATTCCTGGCTGAGCACATTAAATAAAAATCCTCCATGGATAAGGGAATGCAAAGTCCAACGATGCAAATTATTGGCTGTAAAAGCCAAAGCTAGGAAAGGAATCTTGCCAAATAAATCCAAACACTCCACCAGTTGTAAGCCCAAGGCAAGAAAGTGGAATGAATAATGGGGGTGGAGTCACAGAACTTGATTCCTTGATAGATTATGATAAATATCTTCAGGAGGCATTGGAGTCCTATAATGAAGCCCAAGCAGAAGTGGTTATTCCACCTGTGAGTCCCAGTAGAACTCCATCTACAGTCTCCTTTAGTGGAACAACTAATTGCCCACCCCAAACCCCTGTACATCCAAGTCCTAGAGAATTATTACAGAAGTTACAGGGAGACCTTGATCGGTCAGCAAGCAATACAGCCACCTCAGGCTATGATGGACTTGGTGACTTCAATAATAAATACTCATAGTCCTACTTGGACAGATTGCCGCCAGCTCCTGAATACTCTCTTCACCACTGAGGAAAGGAGAGACATAATTGAAAAGGCACAGATATATTTGCGTGAGCAGGCCAGAGTGGGAAATATTTTTAATATTGACCGTCATCTCCAGGACAACTTTCCCTTGGAAGATCCTAATTGGGATCCAAACAATGCAATTCACCTGGCCAGGCTTACTACCTACCGCCAGACGCTTGTGCAAGGTATCTGCAGGGCATGCCAGAAGCCCACTAATATGTCTAAAGTCTCAGGAGGGTAGACGTGTTACCCATAACACTGTTTCGTGTTCGGTGCACACCCACAAAAAGACTTAAGTTGTCACCTTTTGAGCTCCTGTATGGGAGGCCGCCCTCCTTTGTTCAGGATAGTCCAACTGACCTCAAACAAATAAGAGACCATGTGACACAGGGACAAGTGCAGTCTCTCTCCCGTGTTTTTGTCTCTCTCCCGTGTTTGTTTGTTTGTTTTTTTATCTTAACAGGTGGGCCCTCGAGCGCACGCCGTGCAGCATTGCCGTGCCGATTCATCAGCTTCAGGCTGGCATAGCATATGGGTGAAAGAGTGGAAACGTGATCCACTTGCACCTAAGTGGCGTGGACCTTACACCGTCTTGCTCTCTACTCCAACAGCGGTGAAGGTAGCTGAGGTGACCCCCCTGGATTCATCACTCCCGTTTGAAGAAGTCCGAAGGCAGTTGGACGTGCAAAGGTGACCCCTCTAATCCTCTTAAACTGACTCTCTCCAAAAACCCCTGTATCTAGCCCTACGGGGAACGGGCTAGGTCACGGGCAACATTAGACGACCGGCCTGCTGCAGCCACACCCTGGAAGCTGGCTGACCTGCGCACGCCTGAAGCTTGAGGAGCGTCTGAACCAGAGACTGTGAGCGGGAAGATTCTCTTATACAATTGATTGACTGCCCCCTTGTGGAACAATTATCAGGGATATTACACATTGGGGATCTTTGGGATATATGTTTTGGTCTTGGTGGTTCCCCATTTCTGTCACTGGGGGAATTATATAGGGACTAATATTTATATGCTATCACAATACGGTAATCTTTTGTGGAAGGAATGCATATGCTAGACATCAACATGATTTTATTATTAATCCTGATCCCTTGGGAAGAGGAAGGGTCCTTGAATCTGACCAAATTTGCTAAATATGGATTCCGCTATGATCACAATATGTGGGTAGGTTTAGCTGAAATGGTAAGCCAATGTTGCAAATAGGACTAATTGCCTTGTTTGCTCTCTTGGGCCAGATGATTCAGAGGGAGGTATGCCCTTATTACCGATACCATTAGATGCCATTGGTATGGTAAGCGAAATGCCACACCAAGCAGAAGTACAGAATTTCCTCGGATGGAACTCAACTAAACATTACGAGTTATACCTGTACAAGGGGAATTCTGTGTACATAAATCATCAGATGCAGCTGATTCTACCATGATAGGCTCTTCTCATTGTCACTATACTTGGGATTATATTAAGAATAGTCATACCTGGGCAAACGGTACTACCTATCGAACTCGGAATACCTTGCCCTGTGCAACCCCTTTTATTCATGCATGGAAAGTGGTATGGAACATAACTGTGACAGAGAAAGGCAATCTAACATACTGCACTGTGAACTATATACCCCTTGTGATATTTCGCCTCATGCACTCCACATACCAAAACCCTCAGACCCATGGTTGTGGTGGATATGTGGAGAATGGGCATACAAGAAACTCCCTTCCAAATGGAGTGGGACTTGTTTCCTGGGATGGGTATTACCACTAATGTGGATTTTGCCCACTAATTTGGCCAAGCGAACACGAAGAAACGCTGATATTTCTCATATAGCAGGAGGAAGTACCCAAAGTTGGAGCGGTACTGATGATTGGCCACCAGAGCGCATTATAGCCTATTATGATCCTGCCTCCTGGAATCCTGGTGAGCTCATACAAGGGGCACAGGATCCTATTTATAATCTAAACAGAATAATTCGATTGCAAGCAGTAGTGGAACTTGTAACCAATGTAACGGCCCAGAGTTTGAGACGTATTGCACAACAGTTGGATGAAAGTAGAGCCCCATTTTGCAGCTGAAAATGGGAACGGATTATGTACTTGCCAAGCAGGGAGGCCTATGTGGAGTCTTGAACTTGACAGGGAATGCCTGTTGCTTTAACATTTCAGATAATGGTGAGGCAATCCGTGTGTTGGCCACAAAGATGGAGAATATAGCACATGTCCCAGTACAAACATGGGAAGGATGGGATATGGGATGGTTACCTAATGTCACAGGACTCAAAGGGATATTATTGTCTTGCTTGTTTTTCTTGACAGTAGTAGTGATGGTTTTATGTATGATGCCATGTATCATTTCATGTTTTAGAAGTACAATTAGCAAGATGATTTCGAATGAAACTCTACCTCATATCATGGCCCTATACACAGCTTTAACTCAGGAATATGATGCAGATCAAGCTATCAAGGACGCTTGGTCCTTGAGCTTGAAAGGGGGGAATGTGGCATCTGAATATAGACTGCATTTTTAATCAAGGCATATATTGGCTTATATCTTGATCAGGTTCCTAAATTAAATGGGCTTAGATTTTCAAAAGTTTCATGCCAGGCAGGCCAGCTGTTTTTAGAGAACCTTGAGAGTGTTTTCCTCCTAGACAAGGAGACGCCATCCGAGCTATCCTGATATATGGCTGTCAGACATTTGTTTAGAAACCTTCAAATGAAGGAGATCTTTCAATGTTTATGTGAACCCAAGGTCTCTGACATCTGTTCAAGATAAAATTTTAAAATTATTAACCATCTGTTTTGGAGGGCAAGGAAGGCAAGAGGTGAGCTGGTAATTAAGATTCCTTGTTGAGACACATGTAAGATATATTACTACTTATTTGTCATTTATAGATGTAACAATATATAGCTCTTTGTGTTCCATATAAGGACAGAAGGATATGGGTGTATCTTAAAAATTGGTTATAGCAATCAGCCAATAGGAAATTCAAGCAGGCTGATTGAACAGGAGGAGCAAAGGGGGGTGGATTAAGGAAATATAAGGGCTGGCCATAATGGCAGGAGGCAGGCCAGAGCTTGGTAACCATATACCACTGTGCCTCTCATTTATTTGTCTGACAAATAAATTATTATTTTAATTTCTCTGTTGCTGCGTTGAATATTTCATTCCAGCTAAGCGTTAACCACAAGCAGGGTGCTACACAGCAACATTCTGAGGCAAATAGGTTGAGAAACTAGTGAATTATCCATAAGCAAGTGGGGCTTTGTTTGGTTTTTGGCACGGGTGCCCCAGATCAAAGTACAGCACCCAAGCTGAGGGCCACAGAATCAGTGGCTTTAGGTCCAATATGACCCACTACCAGAAGTCGATAATGTATTAGAGAACGTTGGTTGAAGGCATACATCCCTCCCACAAAGGACAACTGCCTAATTGTCACCAGGATGACAGCGTGTCCTGTTCTGTGAGACAGTCCTCTGTCTGAAGGGTTGTCTGATCTAAGCCTAGTTTAAAGATAAAAGACCACTAGGAAAAAAGAGCAGAAGGATGATAATTATATTAATCTTCTTGTATCTTATAGTGTGGTAGTTTGTTTGATTTTTCTGTTGTTTGTTTGATTGTATGTTTGTTTACTTGTATGTACGTCTGTTCTCTCATAAATGTATTTATTTTAAATTAATAAAGATATTATTATTATTTTTTAAGAAAAGAAGAAACCTTGAAGTTGCCCATCAACCATTAGCACTGGGACTACAGATGAAGCAGGAACACGAGTCACAGTCTTCCTCACTAGGGTGTACTGCATTTTTTATTTCAATTATAGTCATTATTTCCACATTTGCATGCCTCAATCCATATTAATTAACATATGCAACCACACCCTCTTTTGGGGTGGTGATGCATTGCTCCTTTTTGGTTACTCAGGTGCTTCGTATTTAAATCAGAGGACGGCAGGGGCTCATTAAATTCTCTGCATCAGGGCTTAATGACGCAGCTGGTCTTGGGCACTTTGCACTTTGGCTTGGAGCAGGGTGACATTTGTTACCTCATGCCATGTTTTCAGGCAGTCCCAGGAGGAGGAGGAGGAGGAACAGAACTGGGAGACTCCAGGGGTCAGCAGTGAAATGGTGTGGGTTTCAGCAGGTACCCAAGTATGCCAGTCTCTAGTGAAAACGCACAACCATTGCAACATAATCCAATTTGCCTGGAAGACAACTTGAGCTGAGCATGTCCCTATGGGCCTTCAACGGGTTGAAATAATAGGCTTTCTATTGGTTGGGAGTAGTGCAATAACACTTGCAGTAAGTTACCTGAACCAGTTGGGGGCGATAGACAGAAAGGCAACCTATTTCCCCCCTCACCGATTCCTTCTCTTTTAATAACTACTTGTTGGTAAATGGGATCACTTCCTCTCAGATTTCACTTGCTTCCTGCTTGTTCTCCAAGTTGGTCAGTCCAGATATGAGATAGCATGTGATGGTGTTTATTGACTCCATCTTGGCCACATGTAAAACTTATATTTAGAGAATGGCTTTGTTTGCCATGAAAAATAAACCACAACTTTTCTTTTTCCTTTCAACCAGCAGTCTGACCAGACTATTTATTTCTGCACATATATATTTACCAAACTCGAACATTATTTAGTTTATGGAGCTAGAGAACAGACTATACCAGATGCATTATTTCTGGTACTTACCTTCCTCTGGTGCCACCTATTGGCACATTGCAAGAGATTGCATAACTGCATACACCTGTTCTGACGAATGGTGCGCTGTGAATCTCAGAGAGGGATAAATGGGATGTCCATTTCCACACTGTAATTTAAACACTCATGCTATGCTCACCAGGAAGAGCACAACCCCATCGTGTATGTTTTCTCAGAAGTCAGCTGTTCTGTGTTCGTTTGGATTGATTCCCAGGTAAATATTCTTAGGTCTGAAGGCAGCAAGCCCCAATTCTTTTGGGACTGCTGTTTCAACACCACGGTCCTAGGCACCCCAGCTAAGGAAGGTACATGTCCGATAATTAATTCTTTATTGACAAAAGAAATGCATTTACAACAACTTCCATGGTGCTCCATATACTTCTCGCCTCTGGGCAGCTGCCCCCAGGTTTGTGCCCTGCTGAGCAGTTGCCGCAACAGTGGGATCATACCACCACCACCCCCAAGCTTACGTACCCTCATCTGATGGAGCATACACATGCATCTTGAGGCTCTACCTAAAGGTAAAGGTAAAGGGAGCCCTGACCGACTCTGGGGTTGCGACGCTCATCTCACTTTATTGGCCGAGGGAGCCGGCTTACAGCTTCTGGGTCATGTGGCCAGCATGACTAAGCCGCTTCTGGCGAACCAGAGCAGCGCACGGAAACGCCGTTTACCTTCCCGCCGGAGCGGTACCTATTTATCTACTTGCACTTTGATGTGCTTTCGAACTGCTAGGTTGGCAGGAGCAGAGACCGAGCAACGGGAGCTCACCCCGTCACGGGGATTCAAACTGCCGACCTTCTGATCGGCAAGTCCTAGGCTCTGTGGTTTAACCCACAGCGCCAGCAATTGATGCTTTTGCCCCTTCAAGCCCCACCTGGTTCTAGGATTTGGCAGGACAGGGGATGGCGGGGAGTCTACTGGCCTGTCCCTACCTGAACAGTCTCTTCCTCCACCCCTGAGACTTCCTGCGTGCCTCCCTCTGTCTCAGACCGCTCTGAACCTTCTTCCTCACCCCACCTTGACTCTTGCCTTGCAGGCAGCGCCAAACCCCATAAAACGCTGGCCCCCTCTTCTGGGTCATTCCCCAGGCCCCCTGCCTCTGCCGCAAACTTTTCAGATCCCTCCCAGTCCCTCGCTAGACCGTAGCAGAAGATCTTCCATTCCCCCTGCCCCCCTGAACCAGAGAAGCAATATTCAGCTGCTGAGTGCAAGGGAGCTCACTGCTTTGGAATGGGCTGACCTCCAGCCAGTTGTGGTACAGGGAGTTCCTTCTCAAAAGCTGACATACTTCTGGGATGGTTCCAGATCTCTCTCTCTCAAGCATGTGTATAATTTCTGCCAGAAGAAGCAGCTCTGAGCGGGGAAGCAGCCAAACAGCTTAATCCACGAGCCAGTTAAGACGGAGCATTTAGAGTTGAATTTATATAATGTAAGGGGCCTCCGCATTACCTAAATGCCATAGAGGCTGGCTAATTTGGGGGATCAGAGTTTGGCCCTAACGGATGGGTTTTATTGTTTATTTATTGTTTATCTTTGTAGATACCTCATAAGCAACCATAGCTGTTGCTAATGATTAACAAGGGTGGGCAGATGCAAAGGCCGAGTCCTGCTTAAATGGTCCACTCCTGGGGCCACCATATTTGTAGTCCTGGAGGCCTAGAGCTCTGGGCTTTGCTCTTCAAACAGAAGCCATGTGCTCTCCTGAAACCTCTGGTCTGCCCTCAGTTTAAACCTCCTACTCCCTTCTATTAATTACTTAAATTCGTATACTGCCCTTCACCCAAATATCACAGGGTGGTTCACAACGTAAAAATACAAAATGAGAACATAAAATACATAGAAGACCATAGAATGTTCAACACCACGGTCCTATTAGGAAGAACTTCCTGACAGCAAGAGGTGTTCGACAGTGGTATTTTCTGCCAAGGAGTGTGGTGGAGTCTCCTTCTTTGGAGGTCTTTAAGCAGAGGCTTGACAACCGTATGTCAGGAGTGCTCTGATGGTGTTTCCTGCTTGGCAGGGGGTTGGACTCGATGGCCCTTGTGGTCTCTTCCAACTCTATGATTCTATGATTCTATGAATGTTAATCAGCCCAAGTCCTGGTTATAGAGATACACTTTCATCTGGCACCTAATGATGTGCAATGAAAGGGGCCAAGCGAGCCTCACTGGGGAGAGCTTTCCACAAATGGGGAGCCATGCAGAAAAGGCCCGTTCTCATGTTGCCACCCTCTGGACCTCTCGTGGAAGAGGCACACAACGAAGGGCCTCAGATGGCGATCACAGGTTCCAGGTCGGTTTGGTTAGTAACCTGGTTTTTAAGGTAATTGAAAATATTAAAGGGGTGTGTGTCATTTTTAAATAAATAAAGACAGTGGTACCTCGGGTTAAGAACTTAATTCGTTCTGGAGGTCCGTTCTTAACCTGAAACTGTTCTTAACCTGAGGTACCACTTTAGCTAATGGGGCCTCCCGCTGCACCGCTGCTGCACAATTTCTGCTCTCATCCTGAAGCAAAGTTCTCATCCTGAAGCAAAGTTCTTAACCTGAGGTACTATTTCTGGGTTAGCAGAGTCTGTAACCTGAAGCGTATGTAACCTGAAGCATTTGTAACCCGAGGTACCACTGTAAAGGCAAAGACTTAAGTATGGAGTGCAATCCTATGCATGTTTACTCAGAAGTAAATCCCACTGAATTTAATGGGACTTGAGGTATGATACTGCTGTGGTACCTCGTTGGCTGCTAATCTTTCTTTCATATATACTGCAGGACTTATTCCCAGGGGTGTGTAGGATTGATGATTAAGGGGCAGGGTAAGTGGGAATTCATAACTGATCTCCTCAGAGTAGACCACTGAAATTAATGGGCAGCAGGTTCATATGGGGAGAGGCAGTCCTTTAGGCCTTGCAGTCCTGAGCCTTTTAAGGCTTTATAAGCCAAAACCAGCACTTTGAATTGCATTGCATGCAACCCATGATTTATTTCTGGAGACTGACCCACTCAGCACAAATTTACTCTCAAACTAGCCTCTTTGAACCCAGAGTTTTTGCTTCCTGGAAGCACAGAGACTGTCCTGCAAAGTCTTCGGGTGTATCATTTAATAGAAAACTAGATAAAAGTTCTAAATGGGGGGGTGGGAATGTTCCAACTTTATATTTTATAAATATCATTTTTACTTGGGTGTCATTAGGAGACAGCAGTTGGGGGGCGACTTTGTGTGGCTCTGAAAACTTGCTATATTGTCTAAGACCCGATGTACATTCCTTTGGGATATAAATATCAATTTGATTAGCTAGCAGGTCTTGTCAGCTACAGTATCTTATCCCCTGGGGCATTTGAGCAATGACGTGGTCCCAGGACTTCTGTAAAAGGCTTGGGGGGTCTTAACTAAAGCCTATATAAGACAAGGTCTCTGACCAGGCAAATACCCTAAGAGAAGAGCTCTCCTTAGCTGTTAGATCTTTCTGCCCCCTTTTCTTCTCTCAGCTTTGGGAAACATCCACAAGGTGAGTTTAGCCTTTCAGCCTAGAGATTTTTTCCCTGCCATTTTTTATTATTTTTGCAGCCATTGGCAACAACCAAGCCATTAAAAAAATAGCCACCTGCATGGAAACTTATCAAGATTCTCAGACCAAAGAAGCTGTCAAGCAATGAGAGGTTTATTCTTATTACCACAAATTTTTTTTTTTGCTTGTTTTTGGCGTTTGTGCAAACTGGGGGGTGGGGGGGACAATGATCAGAGAAGAGCAAATTAATCTCCTTCGTGACCATCCTCATGGGGGGAAAAACACAACCTGAGTGGACAACAGAATTTTGTTTAAAAAATAAAAAATTATTTTTTTGACGAAGGAACTCTGCTCGCTGGTTTTGAATGGCAGCGCCTTTGCCTTGGACTGTAATCATTGCTTTTGCTGCTGCTGCTGCTGCTGCTGCTGCTATATCCTAGCGATACAAGGAGAGCTCATGCCGCTACCCCATCTGGTGGCTGAAGAACAACTTGAGCTCTGGCAGCTAGAGCCGACTACTCTTGAGACCTCCTGCACCTAGTTACCTCTGCTTGAAAATGCTATTCGGATCTCTCTCTGAAACCCTGGATGGCTGCTGCCAGCCAGAGTAGACAATGCTGAGCTACAAAGGCCCGTGGTCTGACTCAGTTTAAGGCAGCCTCCCATGTCCCTATGGCCCTCATAACTTTCCTTTCTGTCTTTAACCTCAGCTAACCATTTCTCCCTCCTCCCCCTATAGCTTTGATAATGGCTTTCGCCGGTATCCTGTCTGATGCGGACATTGAAGCCGCCCTGAAAAGCTGCCAAGGTAATTTCTATCCCTACCCTCAGGCAAACAATATATTTTAAAGAAATCTGTAACTTTCTCCCTGCTCTTCCATTCTCCATTCCTGGACTTGATTGTGCAGCGCTAGTGGAAAAACAGGCACTTTTCTAAAATACGCTTTCCTAAAAATGCAAAGCAAAACAAACAAACAAACAATCCTTCCCAAAAAGTTTTTTTTTCCTTCAAAGCAGACAAAATAACTTAACCAGCTAGACAAGCCACAACGTTGTGTAAATTAGAAATTGCGTGTCTATGAACTGAACGAATTCTATCCAAAATAATTTCAGCAGTGAGCTTGTCACGACCACTAACTGAGTTGTCTGCACCTCATAAAGAAGACAGACTTAAGACAGATAGAGATGTAGAATATTTAAATAAACCAAAAACAAGCAATCCCTGTTTCTAAAAGTGTACATCTGGCTTTTCAGTTAGATACTTGTACTACAGGAGATGGCAGATCACACAGGCAAAGAAGCTTATACAAAACTAGGTTAGCCCTGGGTGGGCATGATTTTTTTGAAATATGGGGCTGTATCCAATGTGATTAATATCTGTTATATCAAATTCACAGTCTGCCTTCTTTGTGTATATTAACTACCACAAAGAGGAGGTGTGTCCTCTGCTTCCCCCAACATTCATTTTATATGTAATTGGTTAAAATTTGTGCTAACCCTGAACGACAACTGTGATAACACTATTTGTAATAATTGCAGATACCAAAAAAATGGTTGTTATTGCTTGTGCTTAGTGGGCAATATAATAATAATAATAATAATAATAATAATAATAATAATAATAATAATAATAATAATAATGGGCTATAAGAGCAATACAACCAACGGATGTATTACTGTATAGCTACCCTCTTTGCTGCTATTGTCTGGAATCTTAATAGAAAAAAACCCCTGATTTCAAAGGCCCAATGTGTTATTTGGGAGAATGGTGGGTGCCGCTCAAAAATGATTCGGAAGTTTTGCAGAAAAATCAACAAAGCAGCCTTCTTTTTCTTTTGGTTTCTGTTGGGTGAGCAAAGGGAAATTCCAGAGCTGGGAGCAAATAGCCTCTTGAAACTCCCAACCTTGTTTGTCTGCAGAGAAATTACAGGAGCAATTTCACCAAAATTCTCGGGGTTGGAGGGGGTAGAAATTCTCTAACAATTTCTAGCAGCTGGAGTAGCACAAATTCCTTCCCCACCCCACCCCGCAAGGGATTTTCCCCACCCCATTAAGCGGCAACCACAACTGTGCCAGTAGCTTGACATCCTCCTCCTCCTAAAAATTGCCTGGACGTGGTGTCATTTCAGGCTAGTGCCAAAGGCTACTTCAGACAACAGAGTTTATGATCTTCCTGTATGTACCTGATATGTATATCTGTCTGGAAACCACAGCAACGTGTGTATGTGCAAGACCAACATGTTGAGTTGGGATAGAAAGATCTATCAGTTTAAGTTCTCTCTGTTTCTCATTTACCCAGCCTTAAATTTAGTTCTCCACATTTTGCAACAAGCTAAATATTTTTTAAATAATAATAATAATAATCCTGATTAAAATTTATCAGCATTTATGTGCAAATTTCTCTGACCAAACACATTATTATATGTAGCTTTGACTAATGTGCACATTATTTGCAAGCAGTTCCCCCTAATATAATGCATTTTTTAATGTTATTTCCACTGATATATTCGGGGTTTTTTGCACACTTCCTTCTAATTTATGCGTTTTTCTGCTAACACTGGTTGGATAACTGCATTGCAAAATTCGAATAAGTGTGAATTTCGAAGGATAGCTGCGTTTCGGTTCACATATCGCTTCGGAAAGTGTGGATTTGATAAATTTGGCTTTAAATGCCCATAGAATCGGATTTCACCTTCACTCCTAGTGCCGAGCCTCTCAGAGAGAATATTCCCTAAGCTATAATTGAACTCTGCAATCTTAGCATGATTTAGAGCCAGAGTCGTCAAACTTTTCAGACCCTGGGCCAATAGTGCAGTTAGGTAATTTTAGACTCCGGGTTCAGTGACCTTATGGGGAGGGAGGGCACTTGCTAGATGACAGCATCTGCTACTTCACCAGCCCGGCTGCGTTTGGGGCTTTTCGGACTCATTTGCATAGTGGGACCCCAGACCTTTGCCCCAAAGTCTTGGCCTGACAGCTCCTCTACCTGGTGGGACTCACCTGATCTCCAACTTGCAACATGGCATTCACTTCTATTTGTTTTGATCTTCTTTAAATATATATATATTTATTTATGCATGCAAACCGAACATTTTTTAACCGCCTCCATTGCGGGGCATGATGTGCTTGTTGGTGCCAAACCATTAGCTGAAGATGATGATGGGCATTTCCTGATTCCTAAATGAAGTTCTATGATTGTCCTTTTTTAGACCTACCCAGCCTGGTTTCGAAAACAAGACCAACTTGTGGGTCTCAGGGCTCCTATTAGACTGATAATTCCCAGCTGCTGAAACCCAACGTGCACAGCTGAAACTATGTGAATTTCAAGTTGCAAATTGCTTTGCATTTTTGTATCAGTGCACATCCAACTTAAAATGCAACTCTTATTTACTGTGCCTTTTTGAGAGGCATGGTAATTTGATTTGCCCTGGACCCTTTATTGAGTCCTATAATTGATTCAAGCAGAATTGCTACCCCAAAGGCAAACTTCCCTGAAATCATATGGTAGGATGGAAGGCTAAATATGACATTTTTTGGGAGACAAGTTGCCCTCATTCATGTACAATGGTCAGGGGGGGGAATCTATTTCCTTTAACTTCTCCCCTCCTTTTTCTTCCAATATTTCACCATCTCTTTTCATTTTTCTGCTTCAAAAGCTCCCGATTCCTTCACTTACAAAAGCTTCTTTGAGAAAACGGGTCTAAGCAAAAAATCTAAGGAAGAACTGGGGAAAGTATTTGGAGTCCTTGACCAGGACAAGAGTGGATTCATTGAGAGAGAAGAACTGCAGTGAGTAGAAGGGGAAGAAATGCCTTTCCCAGAGACAATTTTCAGTTTTACAATCGGTAGTTAACCTGCATGCCACTGGGTCAGATCCAAATATGCCCCCTTGTGCAGAAGGCATCTTATGTTCATGATGAAAGGTGCGCTCCACTTATGGACAAAAATGGTCAAAGGCCTGGAAACGATGCCTTATGAGGAACGGCTAAGGGAGCTGGGCATGTTTAGCCTGGAGAAGAGGAGGTTAAGGGGTGATATGATAGCCATGTTCAAATATATAAAAGGATGTCACATAGAGGAGGGAGAAAGGTTGTTTTCTGCTGCTCCAGAGAAGCGGACACGGAGCAATGGATCCAAACTACAAGAAAGAAGATTCCACCTAAACATTAGGAAGAACTTCCTGACAGTAAGAGCTGTTCGACAGTGGAATTTGCTGCCAAGGAGTGTGGTGGAGTCTCCTACTTTGGAGGTCTTTAAGCAGAGGCTTGACAACCATATGTCAGGAGTGCTCTGATGGTGTTTCCTGCTTGGCAGGGGGTTGGACTCGATGGCCCTTGTGGTCTCTTCCAACTCTATGATTCTATTTCATACCTGACACTAGATCCAAAATGAAACTAGATCCAAAGAAGTTGATTTGCTGGTTCAACAACTTGTGCAACCTTTTACACAATCAGAAACAGAAGAACAGTTATAGAGCCTTCCAGTAATAGCATAGCACAAATTATTAAGCACATACAGAACAGCACTGCTGACTAGGTAAATGTAAAGGTAAAGGACCCCTGGGCGGTTAAGTCCAGTCAAAGGTGACTATGGGGTTGCGGTGCTCATCTCACTTTCAGGCCGAGGGAGCCAGCGTTTGTCTGCAGACAGCTTTCCAGGTCATGTGGCCAGCATGACTAAACCGCTTCTGGCACAACAGGACACTGTGATGAGTGTCAGAGTGCATGGAAACACAGTTTACTTTCCCACCGCAGCAGTACCTACTTACTGTATTTTTTGCACCATAACACTCACTTTTTTCCTCCTAGAAAGTAAGGGGAAATGTCTGTGCGTGTTATGGAGAGAATGCCTATGGGTGGCATGCCTACGGATTTTCCTCCTCTAAAAACTACGTGCGTGTTATGGTTGGGTGCGTGTTATAGAGCAAAAAATACGGTATTTATCTACTTGCACTGGTATGCTTTCGAACTGCTAGGTCAGCAGGAGCTAGCACAGAGCAATAGGAGCTCACCTCACCACACAGATTCGAACTGCCAAACATCCGATCAGCAAGCCCAAGAGGCTCAGTGGTTTAGACCACAGCACCACCTGTGTCCCTGTAGCATTGGTGACTATTGCCCTTTCATTCACAGTTCTCCGAAACCAACCCATTGAGCATAAATGTTCCTCAAAGTGGAGATGTATGCAAATAGTTCAGACAAGTCTCTCTCTCTCTCTCTCTCTCTCTCTCTCTCTCTCTCTCTCACACACACACACACACACACACACACACACACAAATAATACTTTAGGCACAATCCAGCCCAAGTTAAGTACTTTTAAGTTTAATTGATATCAGTTGAAAAAGTACAAGTCACATAAATACACTGTTTGGGATATGCATGTTTTAAATAAATAGTAAATATATGTTTACATCTTTCCCACTAAAATAAGGATGCTTCGAAGTGCTTGATTCTGTCTGCACTGTTCCCTTAGCATTTGAAAACACTCCATCGTTAGTGATCAGAGTGCTACATATGCATTATTTCAGCACTGTATTATTCCTATACTGTAATATGGAAGGTGGTGATGGGTGGTATTCAGTGCTAGGCCCACTCAGAGTAGACCCATTGAAGTTCATGGACATGATTAGCTTAGAGTCATTAATTTCAGTGGGTCTGTTCTACGTGGGGCTTAGCTGAACACAACAACAATAACATCGGCATAAAAACTGTTATTATTAACTATTGCACTCATCCTGAATGCAGAATTTATGTATATATATTCTAACCACTTAGTCATTTCTTGAAGTATAAACTGGTATACATGTTAAATACATACATACATATATACATACATACAATTAACGACAAAGGTGCAAAGGCTCATGCATTGCCTGCAGATATTCAGCACCAAAGCTAAGACTTGAACTAGGGTTTTTTCATAGGGTGGTCATCACATGTCTTAGAGAACAGTCCTCTGGTTGAAAGGCTGTCTGGTTTAAAGATAACGAACCCTCCGAAGGGAGAGCAGGAGGGGACTTGAAGTTGTCCATCAACAGTTAGCAGCATCTGGAAAGCAGACAGAGCAGACAAACACCTGCTCCTGATGTGTCTTCCCCACTAGGGTGAGATCTACTGCATTTTTATTACAATTATCCTAAAGCTACACCTATACATATATAGAAGCAAATGCAAATTTTATGCTGATCAGTGCCCTCTTTTCCGGTAATGCCATTTCCTCTCTCTTTTTTGGGCCACTTTCAGAGCTTTCCGAATATAAGACCCCAGGTGTAACTTAAGTCCCCAGTGGCACCTTTGCCACATTCCATACGAATTACGGAACCATATTCAGGGCTCAGAGGTTAAGAAACGTAGCAGAACAAAGAGGCCGACCCAACGGTAGCTGTTTTTGCATTCCTTAGTACAGTATCAGCTTCACCTACCTCTCCCATCAAATTAAAGCGCAGGGGCTGCGGAGAATACAGGGGAATGGAAATGCAGCACTTTGAAGCACAGCAAGCGTGTGGAATTTGTTTTGCATTTCACCTAGATTGGCAGCCCAAAGTGGCAGAATGCAGAAGAGATCTCAATGGCCTATGAAAGCTTGAATAATAAGAATGTTTTGGTTGGTGGGACGATTGGATGGTGGGTGACTTTTTGGCATGTGAAAGAATTGGGGGGGGCGCAAGCAGTAACTTATATGAAAGGGGTATTGGAGGTGCGGGAATGCCAGAGGTTAACAAATTATTATGACTATTACAAATATATTTCTTCCTGCCCTGTGGCTTTTCTTGACAAGAGGGGAGGCTTTGCATAGGCTTTTTTTCCCAGCAGAAAGGAATGCTTCATGGCGAATGTTGATAAAACCACACTGTAGCCTCACTGTAGCTTGCTAACCTATCACTCATCAATCAATTCTTCTCTGACAGAAATTTCATGCAGAATTTCAAACCAGGCGCCAGAGTGTTGACTGACAAGGAGACCAATGCTTTCCTGGCAGCAGGTGACACCGATGGAGATGGCAAAATTGGAGTGGAAGGTGGGGATAAATTAGTGGAATGCTTACCTATTAATTCACCTGGATCTGACATGTATGCCTTGCTTGTCCTGTTATCCTTAATATAATAGGGATAGGGAGTTTATGACAATGAACAAATTAAAAGTGATCAGGGCTTCTGGAATTTTCTTCCGAGACAAACTAAAATCCAAAAACAGAAAGTTCAGGTTCTATGATTCTATCTTGCAAATTGCCCAGAATTTGATTCTTGTTCCTTGTAAATATGATGTACTTCTTTGGTAAAATGCAAAGGAGGGGAGCAGGAGTCTCTAACCTTCCCCTCTTCCTGGCCCTCAATCTAGAGTTTCCCTTGAAGAAGGGAGCTCAAACTGAACAAAATAGAAGTTCCCTCCCCAGTATAAATGGCATGTGGGGAGGGGTCCAGACTGGGAACACAGATTGGTAGCACAGTAGGGAGAAAGGGTTTGGTGGCTCACACTGGCAAAGTGTGGTAAAACATACATACAATAAAAAACCTGTCAGTTAATAGTAGAGAGGTGTATTTATAGCACCATACATTTAAAGCACACGCCCCTCCCTCCCCCGAATTTAGGAAACTGTAGTTTGCTAAGGGTGTGGGGAATTGTAGCTCTCTGAGGGGTAAACTACAGTTCCCATGATTCTTTGAGGGGCGCTTAAAATGTGTGGTGTGTATGCAACCATTGAATTCAGTCTCTGGCAGAAGTCTCTGTGTGACATCATTAGAGAGAATCAGTATGGATTCTGAAAAAGAAAAATAAAGCTGTCTAGTTTTCTCAACAGCAAAATAATTAAATCTGGGTTTTGTTTTTGCTTTTCTAGAGTTCCAAGCACTGGTTGCAAGCAAGTGATCAAGTGGAAGACCAAGCTATTGTATTGTAAAACACTATTTCTTATTGCAAATCTACTATTTATTTATACATTTTATACAGTTAAATGGCATTGACAGTTGCCAATATATTGTTTCTTATTGTTAGAGGACTTTGTTAAACTCCCAATGCGCTGTTTGATCTTTCTTATTGTCTGGTGTCACAAATTCGTAGTTAAAGGAGGTCTGCATCAAACAGAGACAAAGTTGGAATCTAAGGAGAAGAACTTCGAACTTTTATGTTTCACTTGCAGTAGGCGCTACTAGGAACACTCAATAAATGTGAGATTTTAAAGAGATCTCTGGATCAAAAGTCAACCAACATCAATCTTCCTTCCAATCAAGGTATATGAAATGACAATGGGAGAATCATGTTGATTTTTGTTTATGTTTAAACAAAAATGTTTAAAGAGAATGTTTAAACTGGTCCTTGCCTTAACACAACCAGCTTCATTAAATGCCTTGCTGTAGTTAACTCTGGTGGAATTGTTCATTTGTACATATAAAGAGACTTCATCATTCACAAATTAGGGAATCGTTCTTTACTTGTTTAACTTATGTTGTTAAGTTTCCCTTCTTTCTTTTGTACATTGCGAATGTAAAAAAAAACAGCAACACAACATGTTAGCTTTGTTATGCTTTGGAAGCATTCGTTTTTAGCTGATGGTGTGGATATGGGAAGATGGAAAGCTGAGTGGGGGAGCCAGAATGGAACTGGCAAGCCCAGCATGGAAATAGCACTCAATAACACACACCAGCAAACATATACTGCATTTTCCTGGACCCAGAGACAAGGCCTCCTTCTGGCATGGAGTCACAGAGCAATATAAGGAAGGCAGGAATTATGTGTTGATAAAAGGCAAAGGCAGAAGACTTGTTGATCTTTCTGGATGATGGCAGAGAAGGAACTAGGTGTGGATAACTCATTTCTTCTCTTTGACAAAGGAGCCCCTGGGGTGGGAGACATATAATAATGGTTGCAAACTGGATATTTAGACCTCCCACAGCATGGTCAGCTATGGAGGTGCTAGGACAAATTTGAGGGTCAGTTCTGCCTGCTTGGATTCTGCCCTCAAAGCTGCTCTGACCTGACAAACAACCCCAGCAATTCCTTTTGATATAGAGAAATAGGGGTGGTTGGCTTTTGCTGCTCAACTCCCCCAAGGGACTGATTCCCCTAAGTCCATGATCGGTCAGAGAGGAGTGGACTGGGGCAGAGTGCTGTGAAAGCAAGGCAGATCTTTATTTTTCTGTTGCAAAAGAGTTCCCTCCCCTCCTTGCAAGGAGGAAAGAGAGACCAAAAACTAAGGAGAAACGTCTTTTTTAAGGGTTTGCATTTCGGCGTGGAGAAGTCAGAAATTACATCACACATAAGGTGAGGTTAATGTGGCTCAGGCTGGCCAAGGTGTGATATTCCTGAGGATTTAGCAAGTTTTACATAGTTCCAGACACAGTTTGCAAAAAACATTAGCATTTGATAAGACAATCAGGATGCAGGTCAGACATCCCTCAATGCAGAACATCTGGGCAAACTGATGATCAATACAAAGGAGGTTCATAGCTATAGGAGAGGAATCCCTTCAGGAACTTCCCCTGACTGCTATCTGCCTACCTGTTCTCAGGCAAGGGGGATTAAGGAGGCAGTGGAAATATTGAGATTCTTTAGGAGAGCCAAGATGGCTTTTGGATTGCTTTCCTGTACCATTTTAGACATGTGGTTTATATACTTAGGTATGTGTGCAATTATCAACATTTAAGGTATATTTGAGACCTTAGAATTCCTATAACACTTTGAAGTGGCAATATTCTTAAGGATGTCAGAGAAGCCACCCAAGGAACAAAGGAATGACGTTTATATTGAAACAGACCATAGGTCTCCCAGGGTCAATATAGTCTATATCAGGGTTGGGGGATTTCCAGTTCATGCTCCAAATGCAGCCTACCAGTCGTCCCAATCTGGCCTGCTGGATTCCCCCCAGGCCATTCCCACAGCTATTGGGCTCTCTGTGTATGTGTGTGTAACTGTGTGTTTGTATACTTTGGCCCCTCCAACCAATGCTATGTGGCTCCCAACCACTTCCCCTCAAAGGGGGGGGAGAGAAGGACCCTGGCAGTGTTTGCGCATGTGGGAAGGATGGAGATTCTTCATCCCTGGTCCACAACGACTGCTGTCTGTTCTGCGTTTCAAGGCTTTCACAGGCTGGAGAATTGAACCCGGGATCTTCCCACATGCAAAGCATCTACTCTACTTCAGAATAAGCAGGTGATGCATATGGCTCAACTGCACACGACCATAAGGTTTTTTTTGGCTTTGGCACCTTTGCAGTTTGGGATGCAACGAGATCAGCGAATTGCAAGGGGGACGAGAGAATTGTGTGACGTTAAGACTGATGGACAGGGATCATGCCTATGTGGTCGCTTATTTGTTTAAGTTCATTTCAAATCAACAAAAATCAAGACAGGCTTAATTTCATTATGTGTAGTAGTAGCTCAGCACAGAAATAAAAAATTGTACGGAGAAAGAATTACCTAGAAATAATCGACCACTTGATGGCACTCTTGTTTTGCTCACAACCAAATGTTTGTACCTGGTTCAGAATACCAGGGTAAGACAGGGTTATTTCCACAAGCCTGTCTTCATTGCATCACTCAACTCTGGCAAGTGCCCACAATAAAGAGAGCTCAACGCAAGGAGTCCAGGGTATTGCTCAATTACTCTGCCCTAGGAGGATAAGTTCAAAAAGGCCCAGGGAGATAAGTTGGCACATCCCAACCCTGAATTGACAGAGAAGCTACTTTCTCTCCAGAACTACCTTACCAAGTGGCGGTTGCTTAGAGCTGATCAATAGTAGCAGCCCCACAACTTAGTCTGCCCCTGCTGTAATCTATAATTTGCTCTTCCAGCTTATATATCCACTGCCACCACATGTGTAATTGAGTAGCGACAGGTTGAAATTAAGAGATATCAACAACAAAAAGCCAAACCACTATACAGTGGTACTTCGGGTTACTGACGCTTCAGGTTACAGACTCCGCTCACCCAGAAATAATACCTCGGGTTAAGAACTTTACCTCAGGATGAGAACAGAAATTGCGCGGCGGCAGTGGGAGGCCCCATTAGCTAAAGCGATACCTCAGGTTAAGAACAGTTTCAGGTTAAGAACGGACCTCCGGAACGAATTAAGTTCATAACCTGAGGTACCACTGTAATTCATGTCGACTGGTTCTTAACCTCATCAGTACTGGCTCCAGCTTTCTGGGGGCAAAGGCAAGATGTTCAGAAGGCGGCCCCACATCTCTGTGATTCTATTTATCTCAAGAGAAAGACAATGAAGTGGTGTGCCTTTGGGGAAGAATAATACAGTACTTGCTGTGTCAGCAAGGGGTGGGGAAATTAGCAGGGCCAAAAGGCTCCAGAGGTCAATCGATGGCCCCTTGCCGGGTTTGTGGGCCTTGGCAAGGGCCTAATGGTGCCAATTGCTGACACCAGCTGCGGCCCAAGTGCGCTTTCAAGAATAATCCCTGACTCTGCTCCAATAGTTAATGCTGTTTTGCATTTTCTGCTTTTTTGCCTTCCGAAGGTCCAGCAAAATGCAGGAAGTATTCCTACCTTAGTTATTACACTGGTGGAAAAGGGGGTGCTTTTCTGTGTGCCTGAGGAAGAGGGAGGGGGTGTTTTCAAGTGTGCATGCGCTAGAGTGGTGGCAAGCGCTGAAGAAATGCTGGCATTTTCCTCAGTGGAGGAGAAAACTCAGGAGCAGCTTGAGGCTTGCGCGCACGTTATGTTTGCCCTTCCTTTGCCGGCAGAAGAAATCTGAAGAGCTTAAAGCAGGCATAGGCAAACTCGGTCCTCCAGATGTTTTGAGACTACAATTCCCATCATCCCTGGCCACTGGTCCTGTTAGCTAGGGATGATGGGAGTTGTAGTCCCAAAACATCTGGAGGGCTGAGTTTGCCTATGCCTGGCTTAAAGCTTCGCTTGTAGCATCAAAAACATTTCAGCAAGTCACAGTCTCACTTGCTCTATGCTTATAGTATAGATATTATGGGAAACTTAGATTATGTTCAAAAGAAACTTTAAAAAGGTTGTTTTTCATTCAACTAGCATATAAATTTTATGAAGTAAGTAAGTAAATAAGTAAGTAAGTAAGTAAGTAAGTAAGTAAGTAAGTAAAAAAGGTGAAAATCACTACAATACCCATTCAAAAGGAGGAAGAGTGTAGTCTATGCAAACTTTACAGTCGAGATGGCAGCAAAATGAACACATCGAGGTGGACTTTGATTCAAACCACTGAGGTCCAGCGCCGAGGGCCTTCTGGCGGTTCCCTCACTGCGAGAAGTGAGGTTACAGGGAACCAAGCAGAAGGCCTTCTCGGTGGTGGCACCCACCCTCCCATCAGATGTCAGGGAAATAAAGAACTATCTGACTTTTAGAAGACATCTGAAGGCAGCCCTGTTCAGGGAAGTTTTTAATATTTGATGTTTTGTTCTGTCTTTAGTGTTCTGTTGGGAGCCGCCCAGAGTGACTGGGGAAACCCAGTCAGATGGGTGGGGTATAAATAAAAAAATTGTTGTTGCTGCTGGTTTGTGTGTTGCTGTTGCCCTTTGCACTGATCCACTTGAGGCTGCAGGAAAAAAGGAAAAGTGAGGCTGCATTGGTTTCTAGGTCCTAAACATGTCTGCACCCATAGGCAGGTCATCGGTTCCTCCTTACCTGGGACGGTACTGGAACAACTAATAAACTATTGACAACCACTGTGCCAAAGAACAACCACCAACCTAACCAGAGTTGCAATTGCCCCAAAATTACAATACCAGGAGGCAATGGAGGGCTGCAGGGCAGGCAACTGGAAGCAACTATCAAGAGATGGCAGGAGAGGTGTCCAGTGACTGGGTAAGGTTAGCATCCCGCAAGAGTTAGCAACAGAACTCCAAAACACTTGAATTCTGAGCTTGCTATCTAATTTCCAGGCAAACTGTCTCATGGCTTGACACTGAGGCTCCCCCGCTAGCTCAACAAATCTGAGACACTTTTGACACTTACCATTACATTAGGGACTATAAAAAATTGATGGTAAGACAGGTGCGGTGTCTGCTTCGTTGATCGTTAACAGTAGATAAAAATGAAAAACCCCTGCATCCAGGAAGTCCTTAGAAGCTTTTTCTTTTTGTAACAGTCCTGCGGAAGAGTTAATGTCAAAAAGGACAGTGCCTTTGCTTGTTTGGAACAGTACCACTATATTTATAGAGGACATAGGAACTAGGATATGATCTGGAAGCAGAGGAACTTAGGTAAAGGTAAAGGGACCCCTGACCATTAGGTCCAGTTGCGGACGACTCTGGGGTTGCGGCACTCATCTCACTTTATTGGCTAAGGGAGCCGGCGTACAGCTTCCAGGTCATGTGTCATGACTAAGCCGCTTCTGGCGAACCAGAGCAGCGCACGGAAACGCTGTTTACCTTCTTGCCACAGCGGTACCTATTTATCTACTTGCACTTTGACGTGCTTTTGAACTGCTAGGTTGGCAGGAGCTGGGACCGCACAACGGGAGCTCACCCCGTTGCGTGGATTCGAACCGCCAACCCATAGGAACTAGGATATGATCTGGAAGCACAGGAACTTACTGAAGCTAAAACAGCCTGGATCTTGTCTGTGTCAGGGTAGGAGACTGCCTGGGAATCCCACAGGGGCCATCTTGAGTTCCATGGGGAAAAGGTGGGCTATAAATGAAATAGACTCATAGAAGTGTAGAGTCGGAAGGGACCCCAAGCGTCACCTGGCAGGAATCACTACTAAATAATAAAAGTACTGTATTGGCCCGAATATAAGCCACACCCCCAAATAAGCCGCACATTTAAAATTTGGGAGGGGGGAGGAAAAAAGACAATACCCGAATATAAGCTGCTCCCTTAAAATTGGGTTACAGGCTGAAAACCGCTGCGGTTGGTAGAATTGTAACTCTGAGCCAATTTAAGCCTTTGATCTTGCAAGCCCGCAAAAGTTACCGTACAATCGCTAAAATCGCAAATTCAGTTGCTACAATTCCGCAGGTTCTCACACCCGCAAATGGCAAATGTAGAAGAAAATCCTAAGGGTTAATCGCACAACAGTCTCATGCTTGCAAATCGGCAATAAAACTGTTTTTTGTTGTTCCTTTTTACCGTTTATGTCTGCTTCAGCAGTGATAAAAGCCCATTTTTTGTAAGGTTGTGAACTTAAGCCGCACTTTTACTTTTCATGGTCGGAATTAGGAAAAATAAAGTTCAGCTTATATTTGGGCCAATATGGTAAATACCAAATTGGATTCGGAATTATTCTTGAATTTCATCCTCCAATCTAGATGCCTTTGGGACATGACAACTGGGGCACCGCATGATGGAGACGGCCAATCCTTGCCTCTTAGTTCTCTTTGGCATGTGGCTCCGGATGCAATGACTGATGCCCATTGACGAATCTGCTCTTTGCGAATTTGTCTCCCGTTCTTTTGCAGCCAACTACCTTCCCTCCCATCACCACATCTTGTGGAAATGAGTTAAACATACATCCCATGAATAAATAACTCGTTTTGTTTGTCCTGAATCTATGAGCAATCCATTTGTGATGCAAGGGACTCATCAGGTCTGCACTCGTTCAGCTCTGACAATGTGTAGAATCAGCTTCTTCTAGTCGCTGGGCTCTGAGTTGCTGCACTGATAATTATTTTAAGACAATGATCACAAGCGCTGGAACCTTAGAAGAGGAGCTGGTAACAATATACGCAGCCGACACCCTCTCTTGCCCATAGCTTTTACAGATTCTCGAGATGCATTTTCTAATCATCCTTTAACCTTTAGGGCAGAGTTATTGTTAAAATAACAGAGAAAACCTGAATAATTCAGCAATCGAAAGATCGCCCTCCCTGATTATGCTGCTGACAGCAACCAGAAACATCTTGGACAATTGCATGTAGCATCACGGTCACAAGATAATGTTACTGGGTCATTGACGACACTCAACAATCTGTTTAATGATCATCATAGAGTATATCAAACGGTAGCAACGGCAGCAGAGAACTGAATTGCTTTGAAGCTTGTAAGCCAATCACACAGTTAAGGACACAAACTGCTGGAATTGATATGCTATTTACAAAACTACGCTCTCTTTCTTTGATGTTTTCGACTGCTGCGTGCGCCCCCTTTCCAACCAATGAGAGTTTCTTGGGTCCAAGCTACCCAAGGCTTTAGTTTCCTCTGAACGAACGAGAGAGCACTGGGAATTTATGGCGTTTTTGATCACAAGGAAAGGCTCCTACTGCAGGCAGCAGATCTTTGACAGTCAACTCACAGCTCCAACCTGCCTACTGCAAAACGGTTTCCCTGCCTTTCCCACATGCTCTATTCACTAGTATGTTGCTGAATGCAAGTAGCTTTTTGCCTGTTCATAAATGAGCTGGGGTTAGGGATGGTGGAGAGTTTTGATTCAGTTGACATTTAAAGACAAAGCTACCTGCTTTTCACTTTCTGAGACAGTGCAAGAACCAACACAGTAATCCCTTGAAATTTGCACTTCTCTGAAATTTGCAATTCAGTTCACCAGCCAAGTTCAGTTCTCCCCCATTTTTATTTCAGTTTGCATTTTTTTTGTTATAATGCAAAGGTCCTCGTGGAAATTTGTCAGCATTTCAATGTGAATTTCTCCTGATGCAGACATTTCTGCAAAGCAGAATTTTTGCTCATGCAATGCATTTTTCTGTTCTTTTCATTAATATTTGCATCCGTGTGCATACTTTGCCATAGTATAGGTGTTTTTGTACACAGCACTTGGCTGGAGACCAGTATGGCAAAATTCATAGAACTGCGAAGTTCTATGGATGATGAATTTCTGCCCCATTCCCAGTCAAGCACAACTCTTCTTCTCCTCTTTAGTGTTGCATCGACTGCCTTCTGCTGCTTTACCACCTTACTTTTCGAGCTTTTTGAGCAACAATGCTACTGAAAAGTAAATGGCTTAAGACAAAGAGATGTCATTTAGCATGAAAAAGAGAAACCAGGCATATCTCAAGTGCCTTTTGGTCCGGTGTATGTAATTAAGATGCCTCTTTTTTTATTTGCCCCTGATGATTTCATTCATTCTAATTAAGGTGGACAGAAAGCAATGCCTCAGATAAGAGTGTCATTAATTAATAAATAAATACCAGTAACTGTAGATTACCACCTGTATCGCTATACAGAAGTATTGCCTTCGTTCTGAAATACAGTTCTTTTTAGCTTTTGTAACCAACCTTTCAGCTAGGATTAGTGTCACTTTGGTCCCCGGCGTCCGGTTTCAACCTTAAAGAACCTCTTTCTTAACAGTCACTGATTGGTGACATCTTCCTTTTCATGTTTTTAGCTGACCTTGTTGTCTCTTCGCTATGCAGTTCATTTATTTAAACATTTCCAAATAATTTTAACTGGAAAGCACTTTGCTAGCCATTCGGTTGTTATTTTTCTGGGGGGTGGGTGGGGTTCTTCTTTACATTTTTAGTAGAAATCCATTTATATGGGGTAAAGAAGTATCATTAAGTTGGAAGAAGCGGTGGGGTAGTCTGATCCCTGCAGATAGTTAAGACAGGTTCCTTCCTATCTTAGTTCCTTTTCCTTTAGAATGTGCTTTTTAAGGGATTTGTCTTAAAATGCATGTCGACAGGAAAGATGGCACGTGGGTATATTTCACAGCCAAGCCTCCAGAAAAAAATACATTCGTTTGTAAACTATTCCTTCTAGCCAGGCATCCCTATGCATCTTAAGCAGTATATCTTGGAGACTCCAAAAGTTCTACTCTTACTACATTCTGCACCTAGTACATGATCTTATTATGTTCTATACTTAATACATATTCAGTTTGCTAGAAAACTAACTGTTGGAATAAATATGGTGGCCACATAGCAGCTGTCCGTGCACTGCACCTTACAGTATGCCCAAAAGGACTATAAGCAAAGCTGGAAGAAATAATAATAAACCATAATTTTGTGTTGTTTTTAAAGAGGGGGTGGGGAGGCACAGGATATCCAGGGCCCACTACAAAAGAATAGGGAGCCAGGCTCCCTAGCTTACTCTCTCTAACAATCCCTCTATTTCCAAGCAGAGAGCAGGAATTCTGCTACAGAGCTATAACCCTTCACCGCTTGTTATTGTATATTTCAATTGCAAATCGCATTACAGTGGTACCTCGGGTTACAGACGCTTCAGGTTACAGACTTCACTAACCGAGAAATAGTACCTCGGGTTAAGAACTTTGCTTCAGGATGAGAACAGAAATCGTAATCCGTGGGCGCGGCAGCAGCAGGAGGCCCCATTAGCTAAAGTGGTGCTTCAGGTTAAGAACAGTTTCAGGTTAAGAACGGACCTCCGGAACGAATTAAGTACTTAACCTGAGGTACCACTGTACTGTGTTTCACAATGGGGCATTTTTTTGTATTCAAGTTCCAAAACTGAAGTGCAGATCATCTCTTACACAGCTCTGTTTAATAACAACAGTCCTGTCAGAGCTGTCCCAGTTTTCGCTGTCATTAAAAAGGTTTTTACATTCTCATTCTTCTTTTTCCCAAGATAGCAGCGACGTTTTAGGAAATGGCTTTGTTGTAGACGAGAAAGCGAAGCTTGATAAAGGCAGTTCGCTCCAAACCCTATCAATGTTTTTTCTGTCCGGCTGACAGCTTCTCTTTCGTCAGGCTGGCACGAAGTCACTCGGCGTCTTTCACCTCCAGGTTCCTCCACAGGATCAGCAAACATGGAGGGATAAAAACCAGTGTTTTCTGTACATTTCCCTGTACATTACCTAACTGCCACAGGGGGTTTCCCAAGAGATGGCAGCTGGGGAGAAAAGGGTTAGCCCTTCCCTCAATGTATGCAGCCACTCACACCCAACATCTCTAATGCACAACAATTAAACTGAGGAAGAAACATTTGCACAAACGTGATTGATTTCCCCAAGTTTATGTGACCCCAGTGGCAGAGCTAGCTGCACCCAGGGGGCAGGGTGAGTGTCCCAGGGGTGTGCCGCATGCGCCAAGCATCCCGGGGGGGGCACCGCCAGCAGCGAGCATCCCAGGGGGTTGGAGCGGCAATATCACCCGTCTCAGGGATGACACCTGGGGCGCACCGCACCCACCTTGCTCCAACTCTGAGTGAAAAGGGAAAGGAGCAGCAGAAAGAACAGGGGTGGCCCACCATGTGGTTTCAGCCCCCCTCACCACTGTCTCCTGCCCTTCTCACCTGTGCTGGGCCCAAGGGTAACCCGTGAAACACGGTCCAGGACTGGTCCAGAATCCGAAGGTTCTGCCGGGAGTCAGTCCGACAGGGCCAAGGCAGGACACGAGGCAGGAAACCAGGCAAGGACAGGTACAAGATCTCAGGCAGGATCTAGCATACAGCAATGTTGCTCCCACAACCTGGGGCCGGGTTCGACAGCCTTTTATCTTTGTCGGGGTAGCGGCCAGTCCTGATCCCCCGGTGACTTACCTCCCTGTTTCGCCCGAAGGCGAGCACTCCTCCTGTGAGTACTCAGGTCTCTCCTTCTCTCAGACCTGAGTCTCTGCAGCTCGGGAGATGTCGGTGGGTTACTAGACCCAGAGGCCGCCTCTCTCCTGACCCAACAGGTAGTGGAGCAGCTGTAAGTGATGGCCCAGCTGAAGGCAACGAGGTAATCCCTGCATCTGGAGCCAGGGCAGGCTCAGGCCCCTGACTCAGCCCAGCTGGTTTGTTGCAGGGGAACCTGTGCAGACTGGGACTCTTCAGGATCAGGCCCCAGACTTGGTTCAGATGATGCCTGAGGCACAGGATCCGGTGCAGACTGAGTCTCCTCTGGTTCCGAGCCCAAGTCCCAAACCATCACATCACGAATGGTATGGAGCTCCCTCTGGCAGCTGAGACGGGGCAAGTGGGGAGAGGCAGTGGGCTTAGCTTTGGACCCACTGCACCCTTGCAGAAGCAGCTTTCTCCAGGAGGCTGTTTTCTGGGAGATACTAAGCAGCATGATTGGGCCCCACTGCGGCTGAATGCCATCTGCCCAACTAGCTGCAGCTGCTCAGGATACTCCCCAAACCATTGCACCTTGCTTTGGTACTGGGAAGGATATGGCAAGCTTGCTGGGGTCAGCTGGTTGCATCTCTGGTGGGGGCAAACCCAAAGTAGATACCCCCAGAGGAGTTTGTCATGTCTTTCAGGTGCAACAAGCTTGTATTACACTTCCAAACACAATACATATATAAAAATGCATTTTCATTCATTTTCATTCCAGATCAACACCATCACATAACTATATGAATTAACAACCACTATAATTTGCTTCTGTGCAGCACAAATAACAACCAGTGATGGATCCCACACATTTTGAAGACCACAGTTATTTTCTATATCTACCACATGAATGCTAGCAAATAGCCATACTTGGAAAGGTGGTGTTATTTTTCAAATGTCTGTTTCACACTTTTGCATTCCCTGTTAAGCAAATTTTCACTGGGGAGCAGACTGAATGCTAACAAACTGTGGCTTGCCGGAATTATGGTATGCTGAAACAAGCCAGCCTCAAACTCTGGTTTATAAAGCTGACCGTTTCAAAAGAATGTCAAGATTAACCACAGTTTCGGAGTTGGATATAACAATAAAGTGTGGTTAACTAAAAGCAGAAGTGAAAGCTTCCATTGTCTTCAGAATCATACTGCGCAGGAAAGAGTTGGCACAGAAACTCAAAGCTTGTAACCCGTGTAAATCTAAACCATGGTTTAACATCATGTCCAAACCAAGGCAGGCATTAATTTTGTGAACCTGCTGTATGCAACACACGAACCCCACCACTGAGCTAAAGACTTTCTCCTTGGTATCCAGCTTGCCATTACTAACCAAAGCAAATGTTTTTGGTCCCTCACATTGAATTCATGTGGAATTCCAGTTTGATGATTGCACTTAAGCTTGACGAAAGCCAGTGCAATAATTCATTGTCAGGATGAGAGTGTCCGTAATTCTCTTTGATGGTTGAGTATCGCACAGTTGGGAGCAAGGTGCAGCCCAGGCCCTACTTTGCTATAAAAACTGTTCCTGTACACTTTCCCCCCATTGGTGCAGGCCTAATTAAAGTCAGTGCAAGAACATATTGCCAAGATGGGAGTGTCAGCAATTCTCTCTACTATATTCTCCTTGGGTATAAATAGAAGGGGAAAAAACCCAGTTCATTAGTTAAGCAAGACATTTGAGCAGGGTCTCAAATTGAGCATCTAATCCATGAAAGGGTAACCTAAGTCGCTATTGTCACCTTTTGAATCCTATATAAGTTAGGTGGACAACTCCAAGCCAAAGGTACAATTTTGCCTGATATTGATTCGGCTTTTCCCCCCCTCCCACCTCTTCCCTGCTCGGAGAAACCATAAAGGTGAGCAGCCCGTGAAGAGATTAAAGGGCAGAGACACCTGTGCCTGGACAACTACATTGTAAGTATACAGCTTTGTCTCTAAGACTGAGCTATTATCTATTTACCTGTGAACTGTTTCCCTGCCTGGAAAAGCCATGAAAGGGACTACGGGAGCAAAACTTCTCTGAGTAGTAAGCATAGTGCTTCTTCTCTGAGATGGACCTGTTATCTATTTATCGGCTATCCTTTTACCTGTTACTGTCCACAATACTAGGATGATTAACCATTTTTAGTGAAAATATTCCACCCTTTCCATTTTCAGCCGGGGCGCTTATTTCTCTCTCTCATCTCCATCTCTCATATCTGTGCATGTCAAAATACAATGCTGTTTTCACAAAAATATGTAAGATACATCAAATATGGAAGTAGGCCTGAGTCAAAGAGGGGTCCAAAGAGGGGTCCTCAATATGAGGACAAGGTTTATCCAAAAATGGGACTCATTTGGACTGGTAAAGAAAAAGCAATTTATATGTGTTGTATATGCAATATAACATTGTGCCACTAGATGGTGATGCAGAGTCCCGTTTTTCTCCACCTGTTTTCCCTGTTTAAATTTACAACGCTTTAAACTGAAACACTTCTATGATGTTTTCTAGATCCAGCCATGGTTATGCTGATTGTGTAGACAGTTTTAAAGATACATATTAATAGGTTTTGTCTTAAAGCCGAATGCAATGCCCCTTGCTTTTTCTTCTCTCGTATCTCTTCCGTTCCCTGAGTGAAAGGGTGAGCTCGTTTCCCTTGTTATAGCACTTTGCTTTTTTGTCTTTTGGGACAGATTAATATGAGTATCAGCGACATCATCAGCCCTTCTGATATTGCTGCTGCAATCAGAGACTGTCAAGGTAAAATTGTCTGTGTAACTAATCTAAGAGCTGCATCTAAAACACATTTCTACCACCCTAGCAGACATGGCTTACTCACAAAGAATCTTGGGAACTGTAGTTTCCCTCTCACACAGCTACAATTCCTAGCACCCTTAGCAAACCACAGCTCCGAGGATTCTGTGGGTGAAGTGATAGGCTTTAAATGTATGGCAATAATGTGACCCAAAGGTCCATTAGTCCAGGAATGGGGAATCTAGGGCTCTCCAGGTGTTGTTGTACTATAGCTCCCATAATTTCTACCTTGTCCATAGTGGCTGGGGTTGATTAGGGTTTGATTCCAACAACTTCTGGACAGCCACACAGACAGGCATAGTCCAGGAGGTTTTACCACTGTAGGCAAAACGCCCCGCTGCCTCCCCCTGCCCAGCACTCTCCCCCCACAAATCCAGGCACCCTCCCTGCCCCCAGCATTGCATCTGCACTGCTGCCCATCCCGCCGCTGCAACTACAGCCTTGCCTATTGCAGACCTTCCAAGTGTCCCTGTTTTCCAGGGACAGTCCCAGGTTTACAGAAGCCCAGTGGCGTAGTGTGGGTTGTCAGCACCCAGGGCAAGGCAAGTAATTTGCGCCCCCTAACCCGTGGATTTGCGCCCCCTAACCCGTGGATTTGCGCCCCCTAACCCTAACCCCCAGATGTTGTGCCCGGTGTGGCCGGCCCCCCCTGCACCCCCCACGCTACGCCACTGCAGAAGCCGTCCCAGTTTCTGATTTGATCCTGGAGTATCCCGGTTTTCCTAAGAACATCCCTATTTTCATGGGAGAAATGTTGAAGAGCATGGAGTTACATGATCCCTGAGCCAAGGAGATAAGTAACCATACAACCTTTAGAAGATATTTGAAGGCAGCCCTGTATAGGGAAGTTTTTTTAATGTTTCGTATTTTATTGTGCTTTTATATATGTTGGAAGCTGCCCAGAGTGGCTGTGGCAACCCAGTCAGATGGGAAAGTATTATTATCCTCATCATCATCCCTATTTTCATCAGAGAAATATTGGTGGGTATGCCACGGCTACATCCAGGCTGCTGCCGCGACACAGTGGCAGCGGTGAGGACACAGTGTTGGGGTGAGGGCAAGGGTACTGTGGCAGCAGCAGAGGTGGCATGAGCAGAACCACAGCATGGCTGGCAGTGGTGCAACAGTGGCAGTAGGGTGGTGGTGGGGCAGAGGTCAGATCTGCCCCTGAGGCAAATTCTTTCACCTCACCTCATGGCCACAGGTTCTCAGTCACTGATGTAACCCAAGATGCTGTCTTCAACTGTATTGCTGCATTTCCATTTGTAGTCTGCTTCCTCTCTGAAGATCTTAAAGAGGTTAAGAGCTCAAGGTAGTAGTTAGCCTGATGCCTACAGGACATTGACAAGCAGGACATCCCCTACCTATAGTTTGCTCCCAGCCCTAGACAACAGAATAAGCAGGAGGGCATCCAAACCACAGTAAATGAAGTATAATACACATTGCCACCTAGAGGAAGGTCTCCAAGAGACCTTGAAGTCCAGAGTCTTAAATTACCCAACTACACCAGTGTTCTAAATACACAGGTTCCAATTCAGTTATTTTATCTGTGTCTCATCATTGTATTTGATCTGTGTTTCATTGGTAAGTTCATTTTGTGAGCTACTTATGTTATTTTTCTCATTAAACAGCCTGTAGTTAAATAAATCCCTGCAGCTGCTATTTTGAAGGATGCAATCACACATTTAATGTATGGTATGGTTTGGTTTGGCTGCCAAACTAAGGCCCGGGGGCCGGATCCAGCCCAATTGCCTTCTAAATCTGGCCCGTGGACGCTCCAGGAATCAGCGTGTTTTTACATGAGTAGAATGTGTCCTTTTATTTAAAATGCATCTCTGGGTTATTTGCGGGGCATAGGAATTCGTTCATTATTTTTTCCCCAAAATGTAGTCCAGCCCCCCACAAGGTCTGAGGGACAGTGGACCAGCCCCCTGCTGAAAAAGTTTGCTGACCCCTGTCTTAAAGAAACCTGCTCTGGACCCCACACTCCTAAAGAAACCAGCTCTGGACCCCCTTATCGACCAGTCTCAAATCTTTCCTTTGGGGGGAAGGTGGTGGACAGGATTGGGCAGGGGGCACCTCCAAGCATTCTTGGATGCCACAAATTTCTTAGATCCTTCCCAACCAGGATTCGGGTCTGAGTTGACATTGGTCACCCCAATGGATGACCTCTGAAGAGAGGGGGTGGGGGAGTATGACCCTGTTCCTGCTTCTTGATGTCCTGTTGGTTTTTGAGTACCTTGACCACAGGATCCTCCTGCGGAACTGGCACCGTTACAGGTGCCACACAATACTTGCTTTGCATTTGTAATAAATTGAACTTTTCATATGGCAGCATCCCACACTTTGGAATTCCCAGCCTATTGACATCAGGCAGGCCCCTTCACGGTACAGTGGAACCTTGGTTCTTGAACTTAATCCATTCCGGAAGTCCGTTCGACTCCCGAAACGTTTGAAAACCAAGGCGCGGCTTCCGATTAGCGCAGCCCCCCCCCCTCCCCGAAACAATAGTCAACAACGGCATTGGATGTTTGGCTTCCAAAAAACGTTCGGAAACCAGAACACTTACTTCTGGGTTTTCAGCGTCTGGGAGCCGATTTGTTTGTCAACTAAGCCATTCAAGAACCAAGGTTCCACTGTAATCTTTTCAGCACCTGCAAAAAATATATATTCGTTTAGGGAGGCCTACCCAGATGTATACAATGTTGCTGTGTGTTTTTAATCTGTCTTCATCTTATCGTTGATTTTAATTATTTTTAAAAAATGTTTTTAATTGTTATTTTAAACTGTTTTTGGCAATGATTTCATTGTTTTATTCTGCTTCGAGGTTTGGTGTTTTTAGTTTTGGGGGGTTTTTATAGTCAAGCAGTATATAAATTTTATGAAACAATCAAATAAATAAACCATGCCAGAGACAGAAATGCATTAAGTCTGATCCACTCGACAACGGATCCCTCGCAGAGATAATGCAGTGAGAAGCAGGCATGTGTGAAAGAAATCTTAAAATGCCACTTGTAAGTGCACACATGCACAGAAGCCATAAGAGGATATGAGCAACTTTTGGAGTCAGGATGCATAGGTACGAAAGAAGTGACCGTCTTCATCTGTATCCCAAGCTCCTAGGTAACAGCAGCTTTCTTTTTCTGTCTTAGCTCCAGATAGTTTCAACTACAAAAAATTCTTTCAGATAAGTGGCATGTCCAAAAAGAGCAGCAGCCAACTGAAGGATCTCTTCCGCATCCTAGACAATGATCAAAGTGGCTACATTGAAGAAGATGAACTGAAGTGAGGCTCCACCTCCCCTTTGCTCTCTTTCTCTGACTTTTGAAGTTGCCTAGACAACTCTCTTCCTTTTGTGTTTCTCTCATTTCTTTGGTGCGTCCTTGGTTTGAATATAAAATAAGCATGAACCATATTTAACAGACACCCTGTGCACACTTTCTGGGTACTATGCCTATAAAGCACATTCTTCTCCCTCAAAGAATTACGGGCACTGTGGTTTGTTAAGGGTTGCTGGGAATTGTAAACACTGGAAGGGTAAATCATAGTGCCCAGAATGCTTTGAGAGAAGGAATGTGCTGCAAATGCGCTTCAAAGACAGCGTCTACACAGCCTAAGCCCAGCGGCGGAGCAAGCTGATCGGGCGCCTGGGGCGGTGCGTGTGCCCTGCGCCCAGGGATGGGGTGGGGCCAGTCGGGGCAGGACGCTCCACCAGGCCTCCAAGGAGTCTGCCTGCCTGAGGGGGAGGCAGCGGGCGAACTGTTTGGGGCAGCGCGGAGCCTACGGGCGCCCAAGCCACCGCGTCACTCCCAGGAGAGATGCCTGGCTCAGGCATGCTGCAGGCCCTGCAGTGAGTGCTGCCCAGCATTTTGTCACCCCGCTCAGTGGTGTGGTGTAGTGGTTAAGAGCAGTGGACTCATAATCTGGTGAACCGGGTTCGATTCCCCGCTCTTCCACATGCAGCCGCTGGGTGACCTTGGGCTAGTCACACTTCTCTCTGAAGTCTCTCAGCCCCACTCACCTCACAGAGTGTTTGTTGTGGGGGAGGAAGGGAAAAGGAGATTGTTAGCCACTTTGAGACTCCTTAGGGTAGTGATAAAGCGGGATAAAGCGGGATACTCTGGTTTCTCTTCAGATCGTATAAATCTTTCGCCTTTTAGAAAAGGAGATTGTTAGCCACTTTGAGACTCCTTAGGGTAGTGATAAAGCGGGATATCAAATCCAAACTCAAACTCAGACCGCCCCCACTGCACCCCCCTTCCTCCTCCCCTGTCTAAGCCCCACTGGACACAGCAGGATTTATTTTTGAATAAACATGCAAATTATTGAACCGCTCAGTGATTTCCTGGGGGAATCTGCTAGTAGTCACTTCTACCATAAAACCTAATCAGCCTGATTTAAAATAGCACTAATATTGTGAGAAATCTTTAAAATGTGGGAGGTAAAAAATGCCTATTCATTTGCATCCCACTTTATGTAACAACATTTTTTTAAAGTGGGGGATGAGGAATCTATGGCCCTATATATGTTGCTGGAATCCAGTTACCATCAGACCTGTCTGCTGGCCACGTTGGCTCCGGCTGATGGGAGTGGAGTCCTTGAAGACTACAGGTTCTCAATTTCTGCTTTAGTTCCTTGCTCCTCTGACCGTTCTCCATTTGGTAAACTTGGTGCCCAGTTTTCCCTCCTCTCCACCGCCACCGTCTGTCAGGGAGAAGAAAATTTCCTAGGCAACGGGGATTAGACAAATTTGTAGAGGATAAAGCTATTGATGCCTCCTTGTTCCAATGAATATATTACCTCAAGTTAGTGTCATAGGAAGTGAACTTCTGAATACCATGTGCTGAGGATCAAAAGCAGGCGAGTGCTTTAGTGCTCCTGTCCTGCCCAGGCCTGAGATTGTCTGAGGCAGAGAGTGAGGGTTCATCAAGTAGGATTTGTTGCATAGTCTATAGTCTTCTCCCCTCTCATCACATTGAGAGTCCCTGTCTTCAAATGCCTCCAACTCATGGTCTGATTCAGAAAGCTCACGATTCAAGCAGCAGCAAAAGAGCAAAGTGGGTGTGATTTTCCACCCGAGTTCTTGCACACTTGCCTGTTCATGCTTAGCTATGGTTTGGCCATACATTTAAAGCACTCTGATACCACTTTAAACAGCCTTGGCTTTCCTCAAAGTAATCTGGGAGCTGTATTTTGTTAATGGCGCTAAGACATGGGTAGGCAAACTAAGGCCCGGGGGCTGGATCCAGCCCAATCACCTTCTAAATCCAGCCCACAAACGGTCTGGGAATCAGCGTGTTTTTACATGAGTAGAATGTGTCCTTTTATTTAAAATGCATCTCTGGGTTATTTGTGGGGCCTGCCTGGTGTTTTTACATGAGCAGAATGTGTGCTTTTATTTAAAATGCATCTCTGGGTTATTTCTGGGGCATAGGAATTTGTTCATTATTATTTTTTTCAAAATATAGTCTGCCCCCCCCCCACAAGGTCTGAGGGACAGTGGACCGGCCCCCTGATGAAAAAGTTTGCTGACCTCTGCAACTAAGAGTTGCTATGAGACCCTCACAGAGTTACAATTCCTAGAGTGGTTTAACAGTAAATCCCTTCTCACAAGGAACAATGAGAAATTGCAGCTCAGTTTGGGGAATAGGGGTCGCTTAACAACTCTCAGCACCCTTAACAACTCTCAGCACCCACAGCTCCCACAATTCTTTGGGGACTTAATTCCATGACTACTTAAAGCGTTGTCACAGTGCTTTAAAGTTTAAATGTGTGGTGTGAATGTGGTCTTAGTGTTAATGCAAACTAGGTCAGTGTGTAACTGAGGTTAACAAGGTTTCGTGTTGCTCAGGACTCCTCTTCAAGCAGTCGTATATTCAATGGCATTCAGTTGTATACGCTTTATTCTTCCCTTACTAGGTTTTTCCTTCAGAGGTTTGATAGTGGAGCCCGAGTGTTAACAGCTACAGAAACCAAAACCCTTTTGGCAGCAGGAGACCACGATGGAGATGGGAAGATTGGGGCTGAAGGTACGAATGTGGTTGATATTGAATGGTCCAGCATAGGTTAATCCTGTCACCTCTATCCACTGTTTCTGCCCCCTTCCCTTTCTCCTAGAAACTGGCTGACTGGCACCCTCTGTGAGATTAGTACTAAGCACAAATGCCCCAACAACCATGGACAAGCTCCATGAGGGTAGGCTCTTTCACCTATTGGTGATTCCATTCTGCAAGTATTATCCTAGAAACTGGCTCCTGGGGGGGTGGATCTGACTTAACAGACTTTTTCATGTTCTGCTCACTCTCATAGTGAACCAGGTCAAAGAGCCACGACCAACTGGGTATGTGGCCCTTAAATTCCAGGGAAATAGCTCTGCCCCATAGTCTCCCTCCCTCAGCCACCTATGCAGTGATTGGACTTAGAAAAGGTTCCATTTATGCAAATGAAACTTTTATGTACTAAGCCTACCTAATTGCTGCATTTTCAACATGGACAGCTGGGGAGGGAAGGGTTAATCATCTCCTTGTCCTGGTAAACAACACTTCAACAGAGGCTCTTATGTGTGAGTAAGAAAGCAAGCTTCAATCAATGATTGCAATGGTACAGGTACAGATGCCTAAGGTGAGGCTATAGAGTTCAAGAACAGCATCAGGCATCTGAGGCCAGATGAAACCTGTGAGGGGTGTGGGTCTGCTGTCAACAGCAGGGAAATCACCAAGTTCTTGGTGATAGAATGATAGAATGGGGTTGGCCCCTATGGCTCCACCAGCTGCCCAGCCTCCCCTCATGGGACGCAGGATGGCGCTGTGGTCTAAACTACTGAGCATCTTGGGCTTGCCAGTTGGAAGATTGGCAGTGAGCTCCCGTTGTTCTGTCCCAGCTCCTGCCAACCTAGCAGTTTGAAAGCACACCAGTGCAAGTAGATAAATAGGTACTGTGGAAGGTAAATGGCATTTCTGTGCGCTCTGACTTCTGTCACGGTGTTCCATTGCACCAGAAGCAGTTTAGTCCTGCTGGTCACATGACCCGGAAAGCTGTCTGTGGACAAACGCTGTCTCCCTCGGCCTGAAAGTGAGATGAGCGCCGCAACCCCATAGTCACCTTTGACTGGACTTAACCGTCCAGGGCTTTACCTTTACCATGGCTTGTTGACACCCTCCGCCGGTGGTATGCAATCTCTAGGGGGAGAGGACAGGATGGGGCAAGACAGAGAGCCAGCAGAACTGTCCCCCTTGTATTGGGGTACCCATCCTTACTCTTGGGCTGTTCCCCACATATGACTTCCTCTGCCTCTCCTTCCTCCTCATCTAACAGCAACTGCTGCCGCAGCCTCAAGCCAGTTATCAGCTAACATTACAAAAAGGTTCATTCATAGGAATAGGGCCTCTTCCCCCCCCCCAGCATAATTGTTGCACAAGCAGGTTGGGGGGGGGAGAGAAAGAGGTGGCTTTAATAAAATGGGTGACCTTTATCAGCTGTGGTTACACCCTTCCCAAAATGCTATACGAGCAGAAATACAGGTAGGATTCGAATTGGCTGATGCAGTTCTCTAACAAACAATCAAAAAGGTGTACAGAATTGTGCAAACAACACCCCAAGATGCATTATATTAAGGGAAATTATTTACATTAGGGAAAAGACATACTTTAGGGAAAATACATACCAATATGCTGACAAATTTCCATAAGGAGCATTACAAACTGATGCCAAGGTCACCTTGAGACACATGTAAAATGTGGTTCGTAAGTGAATTAGGTAATCATCATCACAAGTGAGAAACCAAAATTGACAAGAGTCACCTGTTGTGACATTTAGCCCAGTTTCCTGGTTTCCAAAAGTGGCTATCCAAATGCTTCTGGAAACGCAAAAAGCAGGACATTAAGGGCAATAAGCTTCTCCCAGTTGTTCTCCACTCAACTGGCAATTCAGAGGTATACTGTTCCTGAATCTGGAGGTTACTAGCTATACATGGACCCATTCTCCTTGATGAAACCTAGTTTCCGTCCACATAGTCTAGCCTTGTCCAAATTTGTCGTTTTTGTTCCCTGGCACTGCAAAGTCTCACTCGCAAAGCTATAAGACCCACAGTCCCCTACCTGTAGCACTTCCACAATTTCAGCCACTATATTCCAATATTTTTCACACCTATTTCATAACTCCCTCGCTGCCATATCTTGTGCTGTCACTACATGAGAGATTGCGATGTAGACAAGCAACTGTCTGAATTATACAAGTCAGCTTTGCAAATGACTTTTTCCCCGCTTTTGGTGCAGAATTCCAGGAAATGGTGCTCTCCTAAGGCATTGAAAATGACCACACGTGTCAGGAGAACTGAGGCATCTATAGGAGACGATCTTCCGAAAGCTTGTAAACCCATGAACCCATTGCTAATCTTCTTTTTCTCTTGACTGTGTGTCAATGGTTTATAGATTTAATGAGGTATTGCTACACTAGTTAATAAAGGCGATGTCATGCTAGTGTAGACCTTGGTCATTGTCTCATCAGTCACTGCACTGAAAATTACCTATATATTCTTGTTCTTTTGCCCTAGCCTATCCTCCTGACCTAGAGATGGGGCAAATGTGGCTCTCCAGGTATTGTTGAACTACAACTCCCATCAGGCCTGACCGTTGACCGTGCTGGCTGGGACTGGTAGAAAGTGGGGTACAACAACATCTGGAGGTCATGGGTTCCCCATTCCTGTCCCAAACAATATTCCAAAATGTATAGTGGATATATTATGGTGAGTGTGATTTTTGATACCCAGACTCAAATCTCAAAATCTATTTTGAAAAGCTTGTGGTCTTAGCAAAGGATGTTCCACAAAGTGGGCTTTGTTGGGGACCAATGCTGTAAAATTAAAAAGCCATTCTCACAACAATTCATGTTTTTGCAGTCAATTTTCATGTCATCATAGACATTAAGATCAGTCCCTATTTCTGGCCCACGTTTCTGGTGAATTACAGTCCTTGTTTTGGTCTCTTACGAATGCCCTGCTTAAATTTTGAATGGTTGCCATTCTTCAGTATGTAATTTCCTCCCCAGGGTCCCTAGACGTTAAGTAAGAAATTGCTGGATGTAGCCCAAGCACACTCATTTAATTGCATACACATGAACAATTAAGGCAGAATGCTGTACACAGGCTTTTCTCTTGTACAATGTAGCTGCAGCTAAACTAACAGTTGGCCACACAACAGGTAGGTATGAGGGAAAGATTTCATTCAGTTCACATTTAAATGTGACTAGCAAATTGTCACTTTTCACAACAATATGAGACCCCCAAACAAAGCCATCCTTTGAAATTCACATCCATCCAGTTTTTGCAATGCAGTTCTCCAACCAGATGCTTACAAAAAAATGCATATATGTGGTTATATACTAATAATTTATTATTTATACCCCAGCCACTCTGGACAGCTTCCAACAAAATATTGAAATTACATTAAAACAACAGTCATTAAAAGCTTCCCTAAACAGGGCTGCCTTCAGATGTCTTCTAAAAGTCAGATAGTTGTTCATTTCCTTGACATCTGATGGGAGGGCGTTCGACAGGGTGGGCGCCACTACCAAGAAGGCCCTCTGCCTGGTTCCCTGTAACCTCACTTCTCACAGTGAGGAAACCACCAGAAGGCTCTCGGCGCTGGACCTCAGTGTCCGGGCTGAACAATGGGGATGGTTGCAATGTGCAGAAAAATAAAGATATTGGTGAAAATACAATACAAAAATGCACTATATTAGGAGAAACTGCATATAAAATAACATAGAAAAATGTGTTTATCAGGACAAATTTGCACCAAAATGCTTAAGAACTTTCATGAGGATTATTTGCCCCCAAATTACTGCATTTAAGATTGGAAAAATTAGAAACCTAGAGAGCTGAAAGTTAAAGAACCTGCTGTCCCTCATTGTAGGACATATTGCTTGCACAAAGGGGCATCATAAGATGCCCAACAGAGCAATCCACTTGCCCCATCCCTGATGTCATGCACCTGGCCTAGCCAACCCCTGATGTCCACAGGCTGAGCTCAGAAGAGGAGACCCCGATCACAAGCAACTGCTAATGCACAGGCTAGCTTATGACTGGGCTCCCTGATTGCACTGACATCCTAATTGTATGGAGACCCTGAGTGAGAGCAGCTGTGTACATATAAGGCGTCTCTTCAGATATCTGTGCTCAACATGCAGATATCAGGGGCCACCACTAATCTGGCCATGCAACATGAGAGCTGGCAGTAACCCTCCTTCATATGTTACTTATTTCAAATATATCCTTAATTTGCATCAGGGTTGGGGGCGGTGATGCAGTTTTTTCCTCCTGCACCATTTTCCTATGAGAAACAGCTGCCCCTGTTCCAACTACTCTTTGCTGCTGAAGGTGCTATTTGTAGTATATATATCATCACCATGGGGCAACGACAAGCTTTGGGAGTGCTATTCCACCAGGAAAGCAGCACAGGGCAAAAGGTTTAACCCTTCTCTGTGCCACAGCCCTAATTCAGAGCGTGGGACCCTGATTGCTTTTTGTTAATAAAATGGTGTGCTTTTCTTAAGCACACTATCTGCTACTGAAAAACATACAGTTTGACCCTAAGATGTACTATTTCTATTGGATGGTCTACATCATATTATGTCTTGGTTTTATACCACTGTATCTGCCATTGCTCTTTCCTCCACAACAATTCTAGGAATTGTACTTTGGTGATGTTGCTAGGGCTCCTGTGTTAAAGAAACCTTCAAATGTATGCTGTGTATGTACATGGCCTTCAAGTTTTACCCTTACCACTCCACTTCCTGTTCTGCATTACCACCACTGCTCTGACCAACATCTGCAGGTCCCCTAAATCATATCAGAGATAATAATTTAAGTAGTTTATGTCTATAGCATGGATATATCCATAGCTGTCAACTTTCAGATTTGAAAATAAGGGATCAGCAGTCTCAAAAATAAGGGATCAGCAGCCTCACCTGTCCCGGGGACAGTCTACGGGATATCTAACAATCCAGGATAGCAGCGGGAAATGGCGCTGGAATAAGGGAATTTCTGACAAAAAAAGGGAAGGTTGACAGCTATGGATAGATCTGAGGGACTTCCTGCTTTTTTGTGTGCGTCCTTCTCCCCCACTCTTTTCCAGTCTTTGCTACCGGAGAAGAGGTATTGCTATTTAGTTTCCTGTTTGATCACCACTCCTCACCAGCAACAATTGCTAGTTTCTTCAAAATAGCAGTGGCAGTGTTGAATATGCTTTTTTAAAAAATGCTCAATAACATTTGACTGTGTAAACACTATAGCTTTAAAGCACAGAGTTATAATTCCCAGCAACCCTAAACGAAAGACAGTGTACAGAATTCTTGGCGGGAAAGGATGTGCTTGCAATGTGCTTCAAAAATATACTGTGTACATGGCCTTCAGGTTTTACGCTTCCTGCTTCAGTTCCTGTTCTGCATTAACACCACTGCTCTGACCAACATCTGCAGGTCCCCTAAATCATATCAGCCTGTTCTTGGTCATAGGAATGTTGTGAGTCTTAACAGTTTATAATGTAGAATGCTAACTCCTGAACCAAAAGGGTAAATATAATCTTCCGCCCTCTTGCTTAAGGAAGTTGGGAGTTCTTTGTAAGAAGATTTTGCTGGACTGAGTGCAGGATTACTAAATTTCTGAAACATTTGCATGGGCATCTCTGCCAGGCCAGCAAATCCCTGACACACCCTCCACTGTTAGACCACTGTTTTGATTTTCTACTTTTGGTACGCTTTTATGACTCAACAAGTTGCCTTGTTGGTTGAACCAAAATGAAAAGATGTGTTCATATGTGACATTAAAATGTGTTTTGAGTCTCCCTTATGCTTCTTTGTGTAGCGAATAAAACAGAAGAGAAACGGTATATACAATGCCACCCACGCTGGTTTTAGATTTGTGTTCGGATTGGATAGAAACAAAGAAATTGCAGTCTTTCCAAGGTAGTAGAAACCATGGTAGAAAACAATAAAAGCTTTTGGTGTGCTCTTCACATTTGGAACTAAAGGCATTTTGTCAACTACCGTAACTGGTGCAATTAACTGATTAACATCTTGTTTCATTTGCATTTCTGTAACTGAAGGTAGAGTCTGATGGTGTAGGCTTAAATTCGCCTATCCGTTCACATTAAAAATGCATCCGGAAGTCAGTTCCTTCTTGAATTAAAAAATGTTCACCAAACTTAAGGGGAAACTGATGACCTGGAGACGCCAGCTTTCAAGGGTGATGGGGGCAGGGGGGCCAAAGTTTGTGCGCAGAAAGTCAGAAGGAGATGGGAGCAGAGCCAAACACAGTGGCCGCATAGCTCTAATGGTCAGTGGCCCTTCCTTTGCCTCCTGCTGCCAACACCACCGGTGAGAGGCTGCTTTGACCCACCTTCTTCTCCACGGCAGGAGGAGGAGCCTACATGTTTTTTGGACATTGGGGGGCCCAGCTCCCACCCCTAAAATATTGGGGGGGCCCAAAAGCTGGCACACCCCTGCCTGGAGAAGGGTTTCATATCAAAATCCTCCCCTAGGAAAATCTCCTTTACAGCACACAGCAAAGATAATCTGAAGAACCTTATTTATGATCTGACATTCAAGGCCATCCCTGTCTCAGAAGAACAAGATCAAAGATTCAATAGCATCTCCAGTCAAATGTGCAGGCAAACCTGATGCATGTTTATTCAGAAGTAAGGCCCACTGTGTTCAATGGGACTTACGCCCAGGTGAGTGGGCATAGGACTGTGGCCCCACCAAACCCAATGGGGCTTATTTTAGAAAAATAAACATGTATAGGATTATGCTGCGATACGTTTCTCTTACACATTTTCCATGGACATACACATCACTGCTATAAGTGCCCTAATGGCTTTGGGTTAGTTCAACAGAGGAGCATTGCCGGCAGTTTTCCATATAAACAGAAGGATAGTGCTTGAATTATGAGGTTCTAGACTCAGGCAAAGTGCAAAATAGTTTGAAGTCCATGAGAGGGAATTTCAGGACTTGATTCTTGTTACTCTAGAGCTGTACCAACTCCAGCTTTTATGAGTTCTTTGGTCAAGGTACCCTCCTGTAAAGTAAGGCCAAGTAAGGCAATATAGAATCTATCTTTGTCCTCTTCTGTGTGACAGCTTTCAAGGTGCTTGAAGAAGGCTGTCATGCAAATTTATGCAGATGGCTCCTAATCTATTCCTTGTACTTCTCTTAACACATAATCCTCTTAGTAGAGAATGGTGAAGAAATTCAATTTCATTTGCATTTAAAACCGATGTTCTCAAATTCACACTTTCCAAAACAATATGGGAACCAAACCACAGCCATTCTTCAGAATTCACACAAATCCCATTTTTGTGATGCAGTTCTCTAACCAAACGTTTACAAAAATGAATCCTTGAGTGGGGAATGTGCATAGAAATGAAAGTACTAGTGAAAACAACATACAGAAATGCATTATGTTAGGAAAAATTGCACGCAAAAAAATGTGTGTGTTGGTTAAAACAACATACAAAAATGTGTTTATTATGAAGAAATTCACCCGGAAATCTTTTCATGAATATTTTTTTTTTAATCAAAAATCGTGAATTGCTGCAGAAATATGAAGAACTGAATTTAAGATTGGAAAAAATGAGAAACTGGGTGTTGAAACTGACAGATCCTTCCATCCCTACCTTTTGGTATATGAATAGACTGTATTCTTTATTGCACAACAAGCCAAATTATACAAGAGAAGTAAGTACAAAATGCAACAACTTATTAAAAAAAATATTGGAATACCCTCCAGCAGCCAGTACTAAGGCACAGCTCTTCAGCAGCTATCCACAAGCGATCACTAACTTGCAGGCCAGGGCCACACACGGCCCCCTCCTCCGCTCAGGTGAGCTACCAAGAAAGGAGACCACACAGCTGACTGGGATCGAATCAGGCCACAACTTTTATTGACTACAGATGAAGTGGTTTGGCATAGCCATTGGGTAAGCATTTGTTTTGGGGGCTGCTTACCAGAAATGACATCAAGGTCAACCCGGCAGCAGGGATTCCTATAACTTACATCAAATAGGGGGACCCCCACAAGGATCACAGCCTCTAGGAGCACTGAGTCCCAAGACCCCTGTCTGGGCAAATGGACAGAGGCAACTCCATCAAGGATCCCTTTAATGGGATAACCTATTTCTGGAGGAGAAAGGAAGGGTAAAACCTCGCAGGCTGATTTAAATCCCCCAGGAGCAGACCTAAGGGATGAGGCAGAGGAAGGGGGTGTAGTGAGGGCGGGTCTCCCTGGGTGTAACCACTGGGGAGGGCTGCAGCGCACCCGAGTCACGCATCTCTCCTGGGAGTGACGCGGTGGCTTGGGCACCCATAGGCCCCACACTGCCCCAAACGGTCCGCCCCCCGCCTCCCCCTCAGCTGTAGGGCGGCTGAGTGGAAGGAGGCAGGAAGACTCCTCAGAGGCCACGCCCCTGTGCACAGCTGGCCCCGCCCCTGGATGCATGGCATGCGCGCCATCCCAGGCACCCAATCGGCTTGCTCCGCCACTGTCAATAGAAGCCTGATTGTTCCCTCAAGCCTGTCCCCAGAGAGCTGTCTGTGCTAGCCCGCCATTGGCCAATTCGCCATGCTGATGCGGAGCAGGAATTCAAGCCAGGAGCACAAGCCTAAGCTCTTGCCCTGGCAAGAATCAGACCCCAACACATAGCCCTGCATCACTGGGGGGCTGGCTGGCTGTCCTGCAAAGCTGCCACATCCCTATAAGATGCTAAGTGGAATTATCAATCAGGCCTTATCTTTAAGACAGGTAAAAAGGTAAAGGTACCCCTGCCCGTACGGGCCAGTCGTGTCCGACTCTGGGGTTGCGCGCCCATCTCGCTTAAGAGGCCGGGGGCCAGCGCTGTCCGAAGACACTTCCGGGTCACGTGGCCAGCGTGACAAGCTGCATCTGGCGAGCCAGCGCAGCACAGGGAAACACCATTTACCTTCCCGCTAGTAAGTGGTCCCTATTTATCTACTTGCACCCGGGGGTGCTTTTGAACTGCTAGGTTGGCAGGCGCTGGGACCGAGCAACGGGAGCGCACCCCGCCGCGGGGATTCGAACCGCCGACCTGACGATCGGCAAGTCCTAGGCGCTGAGGTTTTACCCACAGCGCCACCCGCGTCCCTAAAAAAAAAAAGGACAGGTATCACTTGACTATTATTATATTCTAGGTAGGGTCGACCCTAATGGGAAAATGGCCCACGCAGCATGGAGTTTATGTCCAGCTATAAATTTCTTTGGCTTCTTTTTATTTTATCAGACCATAACTGAGAGGGTATTATTTCTTTATAATATTTTTATCCTGACTTACCACAACGCAAAATCATTTTATAAATATGCATACATATAAACCAACATATCTATACACTAACAACACTCAAAAAGAAGCAGATCTTAACAAACGCCAGCAGTGGCTTAAAAAAAAAACATACACAACCATTACGCAGCAGCGTGTATCCTTAAAAAGGTATTTTAAATAAAGTACATTTTATGGTGCTGAAATGAACAGAGAGTGGGTGGCAAGAAAGCACCTCCTAGGAATCTATTCTGTAGCCTGGGGATTGGCACTGAGAAGGCCTTCCTCTATTATGTAATCATCCACTTGTGGGATGTATCTTCACTGAAGCAGTCAAATACAACATTTACTGTTTCCTAGAGTGGACACACAGGGGAATGCTGCTCCAAGACGGTGGAGGAAGATTGAAAGAAATTCAAAATTTATTTACAGAAATATTGTAAAATTTATGAATGTTAAGGACATTGAAATGAATTGCAGGGGCTTTAGCAACAAAGTAAAATGTAAGATTGGATTAACAACAGATAAATTAATCGGATATGAATTTGCTGAATTAATTTTCTAAAAAGGGATACAAGAATGGGAGACGTGAGGAAGTCGGCAAAATAAGTTAATTGAAGATGAGAAATTAAGAAAGAGGGAAATTTTTGTTCTTTTTGTTAATATATGTGTTTTTATCTCTTTTTTCTTTTGATGTGTTTAATGTTTGCATTTTTGTATTGTATTGTTTTTTGTGACTTTGTATTTTCTTTGTCTTTGTACGCTTTTTATTGTGAAAACTTAATAAAATATTTATAAAAAAAAGGGAATGTTGCTCCAGACAGGGAGGAGTTCCTGTCATACCTGCTCTGAGCATCCTCCGCCTGTGTGTGGCCAGGTAGATGGGCATAACCCTAGCAGACCCTACAAAAGGGCTAGCCAGCAGCATACAGCTCATCCTTTCAGAGTATGGAAGCCACAAGGTAGAAAGTCTGAGGCCTAGCTCAGACTTCTTTTCTCTACAAATGTAACTGTTAACCACAAGATAAAGCCTGCCTTCAGGATACTACCATGTACTGAATGTAAGTCAACCTTACCATTACTTTGAAAAAAGACTGTCAAGTGATTATTATTTTTAAGAGGGAAATACAGTGGTACCTCGGGTTACATACGCTTCAGGTTACAGACTCTGCTAACCCAGAAATAGTGCCTCAGGTTAAGAACTTTGCTTCAGGATGAGAACAGAAATCGTGCGGCGGTGGTGCAGTGGCAGCGGGAGGCCCCATTAGCTAAAGTGGTACCTCAGGTTAAGAACAGTTTCAGGTTAAGAACGGACCTCCAGAACAAATTAAGTTCTTAACCCGAGGTACCACTGTAAAGGGGAAATTTACCAGGAACATTCCAATCTGGACAAGCCAGACTGGATTGCTTAACTTAAATTATTCTAACGAATCCATCAACTTGCTTCCAGCAATGTGCAAGGGAAGGTGCTCTACTACATGCTCACTAGTGTGAGTGGGGAGGGATAATATTTAATCAATATATCTTCTCCTACTTTCCACAACATTCCCACACTGCTGGATCTCCATTAGAATGTAATGGATATATCAAGGACCACCCATATTCCCTTATATTCCTGCCTCATCACTGAGGTCTTCAGGGGAGTCAGCATCAGTGGTCCCTTGTGGCTCAGATGCTTGGCTTGTACATCCACCAGGAGTCATGCATTCAGTATTGTGGGCTCAATTTTATGGAACTCCCAGGTGAGGTCAGATGCCCCCTCCCTACTGAACCTCTGGTGCCAACTGAATATTTTTTTGTTTATTCCAGCAGGCATTTTAATTGAAGTCCAATGTTACGGTTCAATCCGTTTTTATCTTTTCTGCATTGTACACCACTTCGCGATTGTTAAGCGGTATACATAAGCTGTTTAAATAAAAGAAAGACATAAAATAATCAACATAGGGAGCTGTCTTATACCAGGTCAGTGGATTTCCAAGCTCTCAAGCAGAGATATGCCATCACTTGTTTCTTGGTCTATTTTAACAGGAGGTGCCAATAATTAAATCTGGAACCTTCTACATGCAAAGTATCTGCTCTCTCATTAAGGCACGGTCCTTCTCCAGTGGAAAGGCCTGAGGAACTCAGAACAGGGTTTTGGATGATGATCTCAGTAAAGAGGCACCATAGAAAAAATAATAAAGGATCTCCTCCAAATATTGTTTCACAGTTCCAGAGATCAAAGCATTGCTATTCGTGACAGGCATTCTTTTAAGTATGTGCATTGGGGTAAGGGGTAGATAAATCTTTAATTAAGACTGTTTGCCTTTAAGTGACATTACATAGTGAAATATACTTGGAGTCGTGTAGTGATTTCATGCTCTTTATTGCAGCTCGTAAAACAGTGAATGAATTTCCCCCCAAACCTCTGGCTTTATATACATTATTTACACAATGGTTCCCGTCTGATTGGCTGATTCTGCTTCCCTCCTGGAGCCTGATTGGTCTTTTCCTGCAGGCCAATCAGTTGTTGCATTCTAGGATCCTACCTGCCTATTGTTCTAGGATCCAAGCTTAGCACATAAGTTTCTCTGAAATCCACCCAGTCACATGAAATCTACCATTTCCAACTCAAACATCACAAATGAGAAAGCACAAGTAAAGACCTGAAGCAAATGTTCCCAACATTTTTACATACTTCCTCTTGCAGGAAATCCAAGACACAAAACAATCTGCCAGGAACTTATTGTTTGCTGTTTTCCCACTGACTGAACATGCAGCAATGTTTGCTGAAACACATTTTTTTTCCCATATTTGAGTTTTGTTGTAATGTAAGACATTGGATATATTCAAATGCCATTGTTTAGATTTATGTAGCAAGAAAACCACCTGCTAGACACTTGCGGCTGCCATATTTCAAAAAGTCAAAACCAGGACACCCCAAAAGTTGTCAAGCTTTTTTTGGACATATGGCAGCCCTAATTCAACCATCTTCCCAGTCTCTGCTGGTTCAGACAAAGTCAGAATACTGGCCTTGCAATATGCTAAGGCAGCAGCTTGTCTTTCAAGTTGTGTTCCTAGGAACCTAGATTCTTCAAAAGCTTTTCAGGGACAGCCAAATGTTAGGGAGATTGAGAGACCTGATGGAAATCAGACATTTCCAGGTGGAAAATAGAGGACAGAGGAATTTAAAAAACAGGGATCAAATCGGCGATAGCTGGAGAAATAGGCACCTACAGTATACTTGGAAAAGAAGGGACAAGGGTTATTGGAGGACCAGATTCTTCATTTTGCAACTCTGCTATAAGAAGCAACATCAAACTGCTGACTATAATTTCACACTTTTACCAACGCTTTTAGACCACAGGCTGTCAACGAACTATTTGACCAGTCAACTATATTTGTTTACTGCTGTCATCTTCGACACCCAGAGTGATTTATGGGGTATTTTTCTGTTATGTCTGATATTCTCTAGCTGATGGAAATGCTGCAAATAGTGTCTAGAAACACAGTCAGCAGAACTTAAGTCACAGTGTCCTGCTGTTTATTAAATTATTCCTATTTCCCCCCAAGATCTATGCTTCACCCATACCAAACGCTGAAACAGGAATAAAGTTGTTTTTCATTCTCTGATGCTGCCAGAGGTTATCCACTGTCACAATTCATTTTAAATACATTTGACAAGCACTTTAATTTTGTGTAATGGGAAGGCTAAGAATCAAATTTCAGACAGGGGAACTATCTAATATCGCTCTGCAAATGTCAAGGTTTGGTGTTACTATGCACACAATTAAGAAGATGGGGTGAAATTGGAACCACAATCATTCTTTCCTCCTAATGTTAATTTGTACACTAGCATTGCAGTAATCTGCCTAATCTTGTAATGGTTTATACAGTAACTGCTTATGAAAAGCCTGTGTCATCCCAGGACATCTTTATTTTATTTTATAACCACGGCGTAATGCCCTCTATCTTGGTGTTTACTGTGTAGTTCCTAAACCACAAAAATTATCTTACACCATATTGCCTGATACATACATGGCCAGAACTGTGTCTGGCATTCTACCATAACTATTGCCCAAATAACCCCGTTGCCCTAACTGCTCCTCTAAAGGGGACCTCAGTTTCTGTTCCTGCTCAAAATCATTCCTCTCTTATAACGTTTGTTGATGGGGAGCACTTTAAAGAGCAGCTTGTTCTACATACATAGGGTCCCCCTATGACCCTTATACAATTGAGGTTCCATATCTCAGGAGGAGCATTTGTATGTACAGCAAACTCACCTGTAAAAAATTCCTCACCACCAGGTGTGGATAGCAGGGACATGATGGCAGAAGCAGTGCCAGCAGGCACAGTCACCCCCTCACGCAACTGTAAATTGTAACAGAGGCCCAAGAAATCTCAACTAGAAGTGGGCATTTAGTGTCACCATTCCCATGCTGCAGGACACTATTCCTGCAGAGATGCAAACAGGCATCCTCACTTTTTTTAGGTGTCTCTTGAAGACTTTTTTTTATGCTGGCTGGCTTTTGCACTTCTTTTTTTCCATAAGCCAGTTGCTTTAATTGTATTGCTTTTGTTGGGCTTTCTATTTTATCATTGTACATGATTATTGGTTCGTTTGTTTTTTAATTATTATTTTTGTGTTGCAGTTTTGTGTTGTGAACTGCCTTGAGATCTGCAGGTATAGGGCGGTATACAACTTTGAGAAGTAAAATGGATAAATAAATTATATTTTATAATATGCTCGTACAGAAAGGAGCATCCAACCCTTATAGGGCTTATAGGGAGGCAAAAAAATCAGGGGTTATCCCAGATAAATAGTGTTCATTGAACTATATAATTTGGGCCAGTGAGATGGAAGTGCTTAAACCCAAATTCCTGCTTGGCTGTGAAGCTGATAGGGGTGACATTGCATCAGTCACTATCTCAGCCTGCCCTTACCCAACAGGAACATCCAACTTACCTCACAGGCTTGTTCTGATGAGAAAATAGCAAGAAGGAGAAGCCTTTTACATTATATTTCTTGCTCATGCTTATGAAAGTTCCCATTCTATAAATTTTACTTGCGCCTTTTCCCAGCAACTTCCATACAATTGTTCCTCTTTGGTTTCTATTTCAAGACAAGATTCCTGTCGCGACCGTTGCTGCAGACACAACTGCTGAACTTTGCCCAGCAGTTAAGACGCAGGAAATGCTTCCAAGGGACCCATAGGAGATCTTTGCCTTTTTCAAGGGCTTGAAACTCCAGAGGACTAACAGACTTTAGCTGAGGTGATTTGGCATTAATAAAATTTTAGGGAAGTGGAAAGAGAGGGAAGTGGCTGCTGAGAAGAAGAAGAAAAATCCTCCTGAGTTGTGAACTGCCCTGAGATCTACAGGTATATGGCAATATATAAATTGAAAAAATGATGATAATAATTACAAATGTTTCTGAGGAGAGACCTCTGGAGATGGTGAAGAGCGAACCGGGTAGAATATACTTTCCCACTATGATACAGAGAAACGGCACAAAAGTATCTACTCAAGAGGAGATGGTATCTACTCTGGCACCTGAAAGCACAGGGGCCTCGAAGAATCAGAGCGCCCTCTATTTCTCCAATGGAAATAATGTCTAATGGGGTTACTTCCTAAAAAATAGGTGCAAGATTGTAGCCTTTCTTTCCTTTCCCCTGCAGAGCGTACTAACAAAAGATTTTGGCTTTTTGGCCTAGTTCTAAGGTGCAACATGCTTCTGTCTACTCATGGCAGGTACATGCATTGTCCTTCACACAAATACAAAACCCTCAAGCGCCTCTAGCCACAGGGCGCAGCATCTTCCAATAGCATCAGACTTAACTGGTTTTTATTTTTGCTAAGACCAGATCTTAAGCAGCATTACCACTTTCCTGTCGCTGGCAGCGACCCTGGTCCAAAGGGAAACCTACGGAGTCACAGTTCTTAGCACGTCCAGCGAAACATTTCATTACGAAGGGCACCAACAGTAACACTGTCTTTAAACCGATGTTGAGAATGACACATCAGCCGCGCACAAAATCCCTTTGTATCAGCACCAGATTTACAACATTTTTGTCTTATGATTAAGAACCTGATTTACTGATGAGGGGGTGGGGGTGGGGAGGTGTTTGCTGGCCAAATCCTAGGCACTGATAATGCATCGCAAACGATCATCCGAATGAACTGGTATGCCAATCCCATTCTGACGAAAGGTGGAGGGAAACGGAAATTACGCATTCGCTGGGAAACATTTATGGGAGATAAACACCTGCAAATGCCTGTATGCTTCCTCTTTCTGACTACGCTTGTTTTGCTGCCACTTTTGCGTGCTGGAAAAAAAAGTTTAAAAACCCGTAAATGAATAAAATAATAATAATAATTAGTAAGTGTGCCAGGATTGCAACCTGAGCCAAGCAGAGCTCAACCCTAGGCCACACCAACTAACCAGGGTCCCTCTGAGCATGTGCAGAGTGCCTCTCCTTGGCATAGCTGTCAACTTTCCCCTTTTCTTGCGAGGAATCCTATTCGGAATAAAGGAATTTCCCTTTTTTTAAAAGGGAAACGTTGACAGTTATGCTCCTTGGGTTCCTGTTTAGCGTTTGAGTACATTGAGACCCCCCGGGTATAGGGCGGCATATAATTTCAATAAATAAAAATAAGTAATTTGGAGGGAGAAACACAAAAGCACGAGAAAGCCTTTCTCCCCTCCTTCCTCGCTTCTCAGGCGCCTCAGACCTTGGCAGAGACACCGACCACCACCACCACCCCCTTCAAGGCCGCCCTCTCGGCCTCTTCGCCCCGCGGCCCTCGCGGCGAGGGAACCGGGAGGCCAAGGGAGCAGGCCCGGGTCGGCGCCGCATCCCTTCCGGGGCGGACGAAGCGGCGGAAGTGTCGGGGGCGGCGAGGCGCGGATCGGTGCCCGTGAGGGGAGCTCCTTTGCCGGCAGCGGCAGGCGCCTGAGAGCCGCTCCCCCCGCCTCCTCCTCCGATGGTCGGCTGCGGCGGCGTCGGAGTCAGGCGGGCCCAGCAGGCGAGGCTCTCCCTTCAGGCCCAGGATGGCGGCGTCCGGGGGAGCCGGGCAAGAGAAGCAGCTGGCGCCGGCCCTGCTCAGCTTCTTCATCTACAACCCGAGGCTGGGCCCCAAAGAAGGCGAGGTAAGGGGGCGAATTTGGAGGTGGTGGGGAGAGAGAAAGCGGCCCCTCAGTCTGAGGGGCGAAGGCTGCGAAACTGGGGGGCGTGACAGGCTCCGAAGAGGGAGGCGAAGCGTCCTTATTGTTGTCGGTTTTATTGCTCTCATTTACTCTCCTTCGTTTCTCCCTTTAAAAAAATAAATAAATCGATTTTTATTGGATTTTCCAAAGATAGCAACGCAACGAGTTGCAAAGCCAGTCTCAGGAAGGAAATGCAAAGGGGTTTGTTTTCGCAGATGCTCAATGCAGTTAAGCCCGGATCGATATTTTGCGCACGGGTAAACGTCACGTCGGAAAGACGTAGCGTGGTGGCTTTTCCGGCTGCCAAGTGAACACGGGAGTAGACAGAGGGGGCAGATCCGAGGAAGGAGTCTCTCAGCCCAAAGACTCTAAAATGACAGGCTGCTTGGCAAATAGGTCGAATCATAATGTTTTGTTTTGTTTTTAAACCAGAAAGGCGTTTTTAAATCTTTTATTTTATCTTTATTTGTTGTTGTTGTTTTAATTTTCTTATTTTTCAGAAAAGGAAAAGAACCCTCGCATTTAAAAAGAACCTCCTCGCAGGCGTAGCATAGAGTTTTGACAGTGAAAAACACAATTTTTGAAAACTTTTTATAAAGAGTGGCAGGAAGCTGCATGCTTGATTAGGCGCAAGAGGGAAGTAAATTAATTAATTGATCGGTGCTATTTAACAGTTGTTAAAGTGCCTACATTTTTCTCTTTAAGCGCCGAACATAAGTTAAAATGTATTTGCCTCTTCCGGCATGCTCATATGCATACACATACCTTTTAATCACATTCAAATAATTCGAGAATTCCCCCTTCAAAGGATTCTGGGAACTGTAGTTTGTCAAGGATGCTGGGAATTGTAGATTTGTGGAGGGGAAAATATAGTCCAGGTTTCGAGACTTTTAACTTGTATTGTTGGGTGGAGATGGCAGTAGGACAAGATCCAGGTATAACATTTGGGATCTTTGTTGCGTTGTGCATTATTTATTTAAGATGTTTTATATCCTACATTCTAAGAGAGTGTGCTTAGGTGACTAGGAATAAATTCATAAGACAAATTCAAATTACATTAAAAAAAACTTTAATATGGTCATAAAAGAGTACAGTGGGCAGATCAGTTTTTTTAAAAAGCATTGATGAATGAGCGGGGGGGAGCGGCTAAACAAAACTGTCTTAAGCAGATAATGGAAAATGGAAAATGGAAAGCAAGGAGACCTATGGCATAGGATGATAGCTATCCTTAGATGTAGTAGCAGTTAACAGTATTATTTCTTAAATTTTCTAGGCATTGTATATACAGTGGACCCTCCGGATACAAATTAAATTCGTTCCGGGGTTCTGTACTTAACCTGAAAAGTCTGTAACTGGAGGCACCGCTTCTGCATATGCGTGCGGTGCAATAGAATGCTTCTGCACATGCACGCGGTGAAACCCGGAAGTACAGTGGTACCTCGGGTTAAGTACTTAATTCGTTCCAGAGGTCCGTTCTTAACCTGAAACTGTTCTTAACCTGAAGCACCACTTTAGCTAATGGGGCCTCCTGCTGCTGCCACACCGCCGGAGCACGATTTCTGTTCTCATCCTGAAGCAAAGTTCTTAACCAGAGGTACTATTTCTGGGTTAGCAGAGTCTGTAACCTGAAGCGTCTGTAACCAGAAGTGTATGTAACTCGAGGTACCACTGTATATACTTCCAGGTTTGCTGCGTTTGCAACCCGAAAGTTATGTATCCAGAGTGGTACGTAACTCGAGGGTCCACTGTAGAATAAAAAAGGGCATCCTGCCCTTGGATCTAAAAGACATACAAAAGGTCCTGCTAACAGGCTTTCTGTAGCCATCATTCTGCCCGGACGCTGAGGTCCAGCGCTGAGGGCCTTCTGGCGGTTCCCTCATTGCGAGAAGCAAAGCTACAGGGAACCAGGCAGAGGGCCTTCTCGGTAGTGGCGCCCGCCCTGTGGAACGCCCTTCCAGCAGATGTCAAAGCGATAAACAACTACCTGACATTCAGAAGACATCTTAAGGCAGCCCTGTTCAGGGAAGTTTTTAACATGTGATATTTTATTGTATTTTTGGTTTTTATGGAAGCCGCCCAGAGTAGCTGGGGAGGCCCAGCCAGATGGGCGGGGTATAAATAATAAATAATAATAATAATAATAATAATAATAATAATAATAATTATTATTATTATTATTATTATTATTATTATTATTATTATTATTATTATTATCTGGTTGACCACTGTGAGAACAGGTTGCTGGACTACATGGGCCATTGGCCTGACACAGAGGGCCACTTTTTCAGCTATGGTCGTACAGATGACCTTCTGACAGCCCCGAAAATGGGATGCTTTTGTATCTAAAGAGATTGTATTGGCATTCTACATGGGAGTTTCCTTTTACTTCGACAACTGTGGATGTACCTATACTAGTTGGATAATTTTGTCCTGAATAAATAGCTCCTTGTCATCTTCACCTATGTCATAATGTTTATCTACAAATTCCCAGGGTTTTAAAAAAATGTTTCTAATAGATGCACTATAGTAAACAACAAAGTAAAATGCACACTGGATTGGGCAGAAAGGCGCTTTTTAAGGATTTGTCTGAATCCTTAAAGTGGATTACTATGAAAGGCATACATACTGCAATTACAATGTGAGGTGTCAGGACTTAATTTAGATAACTTTATTTGAACATAGTTATTTTGTATTAATTGTTGCTGTTTACTTTTCTAACTTCAGGAAGAAAAGAAGATTCTTTTTTATTACCCCAATGAAGTTGAAAAGAATGAAAAAATTAGAAGTGTTGGTTTATGTGAAGCCATAGTTCAGTTCACAAGGTACTAAGTTCCACATTTTTGCCTATCCCATTTATTTATGATTTAATTATTTATAAGGCACCTTAAATGTGTTAGGTGCATTTACAAATAAGCTTTAAAAAGCATGTTGCTAGGCAATCTGGTATTATACTTTTATTAGTTGTAGGTTGTCAGCCAATTTAGAGAAATCTTAGTCAATTAATCATGTAAGTTTTATTTTATTTATTTATTGCTTTTATAGCATGCCTTTCCTCCAAGGTGGCATAAATGGTTCCTGCCACCTGCTTTTTATCCTCACCTTGTGAGGTAGTTTAGCATGAGAGAGAACGACTAACCCAAGTCAGCCTTGTGGCTGAGTGGGAATTTGAATCTGGGTTTTCCTGGACCTAGTCCACATCCTAATCAATAAACCACACTGGTTCTCACACAGATTATGCTTACATATTGACAAAACAGTAGTTCTGAAACAAGAAGCATGCCTTTTTTGTTCTTTGATGATGCACCTATGTGTTTTAGGAGTCACCATTTAAGAAGAAGCAGGTCTTCTGTTCAATTAATTAGAGTATATATTTAGACTATTTTAAATTCAATTTGTCAATTATATGTTGCATCCCTAGTTAACAGGTAAGGGTTAACAGTCCAATGTCTAAAGTGTTCATTCATGTAATATTTTCCTCTTTTAGGACCTTTAGTCCTTCAAAACCGGCAAAATCCCTACACACCCAGAAAAACAGACAGTTCTTCAATGAACCTGAAGAAAATTTCTGGATGGTTATGGTACCTAAATGCACGATACTGTTCTATTTAGCATTTATTTAGGATTTATCAAAGCTGCTTTGAGTATTCTAAAGTGGAGAGAGGAGCCTTCTGACTTTACATTGGGAGAAAGCACATCTTCCCCTTTTGGAGATGAATGGAAATATGGAGAGGGGAAACATAATTTGCTTGTGTTTCCCCTCTCATTGCTTATTTGTAAATGGTTTCCTCAGGGGCAGCCCTACCATTGGGTAATGTGCGGCAGCAAAATTGGGTTGTCATGAAAGGCTGGCAGATTGTTCATTATTTAACGTATTTTTACTGTACTTTTAATGGCAAGGAGGAAGAGAGCTGTTTGTGGAATAATTATCTCCGGTACCAAAATAACTTGACTTTCATTGGCTTGGGAAGTGGGAGTGAGGTGCAGATGCAGGGAAACCATTTGCTTCTCTACCTCAGGCAGCAAAATGTCTTGAACTGGCCCGGAAAGTATCCTTGCACCATAATCCAGCTTCATCATTAGCCTGAGGCTTTCCTGTGAACCATATAGCTAAGCAAGGATTAAATCTACATCTCCAGTGTCCAGATATTAAACATTGCATGCCACTAGCACTTTCTCAAAGACGACATGAAATTATGCTCCTCAAATACTGTAGTGTTTTGGAGATTATGTAGTGGAAGGGAAAAACTTGAAACAGCACAATTATTTTATGCTTTTCTATAAGTAGTTATACTCAAAAGGCCCTTTGGAATAGAAAAAAAGAACAAAATCAATTACAATTTGCAACACTAAGGCTTTAATATTCTACACTTTCCTGGGAGTAGGTTCTATTGATCTCAGTTCTGCTGATCTCTAGGATTGCATTGTAAAACATCAAAATAAACAATAAAACCATGCAATTAAAACAATTGAAATTTGAAATACTTTATTGTCACTTGTACAACTTGTACACAGTGAGACTACATGAGCACACCCACTCACCTCTCTTAGTCTTAATTCCCCTCGTTTACTGACGCACACGCACCAAACCCAAAAGTCAGTTGCCCTGTTGTTATCTTTTCATTCAGCAGCCTAACAGCCCACGGATAGAAGCTGTTCTTTACCCTGTTGGTGCGACTAATGTTTCTATATCTTCTGACCGAGGGCAGGAGATCCAGAAAGTGCCGGCCACGGTGTGAATCATCCCTGAGAATTTTCCTCACTCTCCTGAGGCAACGTTCTTCCGCTATTTCATCCAGCGGATTCACGGGACAGCCCATAATATCTTGTGCTGTATTTACCGCTCTCTGTAGGCACTTCCTATCAGTTGATGTCAAACCAGCGTACCACACCGTGATGCAGTATGAAAGGCCATTTTCTATTGTTGACCAGTAGAAGGAGATCATCAAATTAACACAGCATTCGGATAAAACCAAATAAAAATAAAGCAGCAGGCATTAAAAATGCTTTGAACTAGTAGGTATCCAAAGCCTGTTTAAAAGTGGGATGAGAGGGAGCCCAACAGACTTCTCTGTTGGGTTTGGGCTGGGTGTTCATCAGTATGCAGATAACACCCAGATCTACCTCTCTTTTAAATCAGAACCGGTGAAGGTCCTGTGTGAGTGCCTGGAGGCGGTTGGAGGATAGATGGCAGCTAACTGATTGAGGTTGAATCCTGACAAAACAGGATTACTGTTTTTGGGGGACAGGGGGCGGGTAGGTGTGGGGGAATCCCTGGTCCTGAATGGGGTAACTGTGCCCCTGAAGTACCAGGTGCGCAGCCTGGGAGTCATTTTGGACTCAGCTGTCCATGGAGGTGCAGGTTAATTCTGTGTCCAGGGTGGCTGTCTACCAGCTCCACCTAGTACGCAGGCTGAGACCCTACCTGCCTGTGGACTGTCTTGCCAGAGTGGTGCATGCTCTAGTTATCTCCCGCTTGGACTACTGCAATGCCTGAAGGAGCGTCTCCACCCCCATTGTTCAGCCCGGACACTGAGGTCCAGCGCCAAGCACCTTCTGGCGGTTCCCTCACTGCGAGAAGTGAGGTTATAGGGAACCAGACAGAGGGCCTTCTTGGTAGTGGTGCCCGCCCTGTGGAACGCCCTCCCTTCAGATGTGAAGGAAATAAGCAGCTATCCTATCTTTAAAAGACATCTGAAGGCAGCCCTGTATAGGGAAGTTTTTAATATTTAATGCTGTATTGTTTTTAACACTTGATTGGAAGCCGCCCAGAGTGGCTGGGGAAACACAGCCAGATGTTGTTGTTGTTATATGAGGCCATCACCAAAATTGCCTTGTGCCTGTGGTGACAATAAAGCCAGTCTTTGGGTTCATGCAGATTCCTTTAGGAGAAGGTGGTCCTTGAGGTAACCTGGCTCTAGGCCATTACAGGCACTATGAGGTTTAAAAATTAACACCAGCACTTTAAATTGAGTTTACACTGAGTTTGGAAACAAATGGACAACCTTTTTCACAAGTTGCTCAGAGAACTGCAGAGGCTGCGGATTTGTTACTGGCCCAAATTGAAGGTGTTAGTATGCAAAGCCCATAAGAGCTTGGGACCAGTTTACTTAAAGGATTGTATTACCTCATATATATCTGCTCAGCCACTTGGATATACAAGTGACACATGATGTGCGTTCCACATTTGTAACGGTCTTTTAGTGTGGCAACTCCTGTGTTCTGCAACTCTCTGCTCACTGCTCAGGCAGGTGACTTCACTGTATTGTTTTTGGAACCTGCTGAAATATTTCTGTTTAGACCAGCCTACCCAGACATGTAAAGCTGGTGTGCATTTTAATCTGCAACTTTACTTTAGAATGCATAATTTAATGGTTGATTTTATTCATTTTGCTTTTATAAACCTGCGTTTAACACTGATTTCGATTGGCGATTCTAATGTATCTTCTATGTAAACTGCTTAGAGGTTTTATTTACAGTTCAGTGGGATACAAATTTAAATAAATAAAATAATAAATAAATAAATAAATAAATAAAATATAATAAATAAAAATATAATAGATACACTACAGACTTGAATAAATTAGACAGAGAGGTCTCCATTAGTTTGGCTTCAAAAGAATAAGTTGGTGTCGGGTAACATAGGCTACAATCCTACACATGTTTTCCTAGGAGTAAGCCCTTGAGCACAGTAGGACTCCCAAGGATGCATACATAGGATTTCACTGTTAGAGATTTAGTCTCCTTTTTGTATTTGATTCTTCTTTTAGTGTATTGCTGATCACCTTGAGCCAGCAACTCTAAATCAATGAATAACGTCTGTTTTGTTCCACTTTCAAGGTTGTACGAAATCCCATAGTAGAAAAACACAAAGATGGTAAACCGGTTGTTGAGTATCAAGAAGAAGAGTTACTGGTAATTATTAGCATCGCTTGTGCTTTTTGTTTCTCCTTCCCCACCTGTCCACAGTGTGCCCTATTTGGGTATCTGGTTGGATGGCGCCTTCCAGCAACTCCTGCAGCCAAGCTGGTGCCTATGTGTTGCTCTGCTTTCTTTGGATCACATCAGCAAGGCCGAGAGAGGGGTCTTCTTGTCTCTGTACACAATGCCCAGGCTTGTGCCCCGGAGAGGCCACTTCGCTGCTGCTAACGCAGCAAAAACAGTGCAGGAAGCAGCAGTTACAAGTTACCGGTCTCTGCAGTCACAGCATGCTCTGTGACTCTCCAGCAGTTTGACTTCACCCCTGCAGGTGCACTCCATTGTCTCTAGAGACGCATACAGATGCCAATGACAAAGTTAGAGTATTTGTGCCCTCTGCCCAGAATATGACTCAGGTGGACCTCACCTGAACAGTGATCCGCATGCAGCATACCTGCTGCTGGGAAAATATGAGCTAACTCAGTTAAGGCTCTCTCAGCAATGGCTGTGAACTTTGTGCAGCATTTCTTCAACTGCTATATGTTTTCTGAGCCCAGCTTTGGCTGGGAAGGGTGGGATATAAATAAATTATTATTATTATTATTATTATTATTATTATTATTTCTTGGACCTGATGTTATCAGTGCTGCAGCACTGTTTTTCTTGATGTCTCGACAGAGAAAAGCAAAGTTAACCTTTTAAATGATGACCTCATAGGATTCTTCTTGTAGTAACTCTCTGATTCTGGCTATCTTACAGGACAAAGTGTATAGCTCAGTGTTACAGCAGTGTTATAACATGTACAAGGTAAGTTAGAGCTATGATTTTTGTCAGTTTTCATGCTGGGATGTGAGAAGCCGTCTTCGCACCTCCATAGCAGAACCTGATCATACTCTCTGATTCATGGAGTGCCATTCTTTTCCAAAGTTTGGGTCGCAGAATCATCTCTTTGATGCTGAACACTTTATTTCCTACATTCATAAGCCACCTTTCTGACAATTGTACTCATGGAAGTTAATAAAGAGAGCAACTGTTTTAGGCACATCCGATACGTGCTTGACCATGCCAATCCCGGAAGTGACCCAAAAACGTCACAGAAAGGGACTTTGCAGGCTTTTTCAGTGGTGTTTCAAATATACCCAATTTCACTTAAATGCATGGTGCCTTGGAACGTAGCCCCTGTGTAAATTGGGAGTTGCTTGTAATTTAAAAGAGTGGCTTACAGTCTGATAGAGAAGTTAAGAGAAGGGGAAAGGGGTAGGGAGCAAATTCAAGTATTATGGCCTCTGCAGGAAACAGTTCTGGGAAGGGAGATGCCAGATGGTCCCACTCAAAGTAACAGGCTGGGTGGGGTATCTCAGTTTCTTAAAAATGGCAGCAACACTGACATTTTCTGTGAACATCAAATTCCTACTTCTGTTTTGCCAAAGGACTGTCGCAATTAGCTGATTATTGGCTGGATACAGCATTAACTTTATAACGTGCAATGTGCATTTTTCCCCGTTTCAAAAAATTGCTAACCTTGTGAGACAGCGTTGACACATGGAGAGATAATTTCAACGTGCAAAAACATTTGGGTGTGCCCGGTGGGATTTCTTTCCTTGAAGTGAAGACATCTTTGCATGCCAAAACACTTTGGAAAGTCTTTTAGTTTAAAAAAATAGCTTGCCATGTGCTTCTGCACAAAACTAAAAAGGTGTGCAGCGCCAGAAGCAGTGTTCTTTGGATCCTGTTTTGGACCATTGTTTGGCACTGTGTGGATAAGCATTTCAGGACTTTTCAGCTCCTGTGATTTCTGTGATTCTCCCTCCCTGGTTTGTGGCAAACCATAGTGTGATGGGATGATTAGCTGCTTGTGCGTAAAATCGTGGTCCCTCAGAGTTTGTGCAACTCCACAAACCTCTGTGTGTAACAGAGCTCCTCAAACATGTCTGCCCTAGTCACTTGTAGATTCCGACAGTGGTTGTCTGCGGAAGCGTTTCCAGCATAGAAGCTCCTTAACGGAAACGCGTCTTCTGGACTCACGACGTGGCAGCTTCCGGCGAAGAATGGGTCTCCCTATGGGAGCTTCTGACACCTCCCCGCTGTTCTCGCTGGACGTGTCCCTGATCCCTCCCTCTTCCCTGCTAGTTCCTGCTTTAGCTGCTGCGTCTCTCTCCGCATTCATGAGACCTTCCTCCAGAGACCCCTCTCTCCCCCTGCTGGTCCCTGCTTTCGCTGCTGACTCCCTCCCAGCCTCTGTGAGCCCTTCCACCTCCCGTTCCTCCGATGGCAGTTCCCTGACACATAGTTTGCAAATTCATTCAAAGCTGCCAAAGTTTAGTTTGCCTTGCAAACCAGCCTGCTAGTTGAGCAAATACATGTCTGTCTTGGCTCAAGTCATGTAAACTCATCTCTCACAAACCTACATAGGTAGTTGTTGCTATTTGCATAATTTGCACAATATGCTGGTTAAGGTGTGTGCAGGAAATGTGGAGGATATCGCAGAAATCTGGTGCTTCACCTTAATCACAATCGTTCTGTATGTGAAGAAACACCTAAGTGCAATGCAAATTTATTGCTCCTAAAGCATCTAAAATTAGGGAACTGGAATTACAGGATTAGCACTTCTACTTCCTTTGTCATTTGATTATATCTTGATTAGTGTATGTGCTTGTAATACTCCCAATTATTCCCTCCCACCCCCCAATAATTCTTAGCTTTTTAATGGAACATTCCGAAAAGCCATGGAAGATGGAGGTGTAAGAGTACTAAAAGACAGACTAGAGAAATTCTTCCATCGGGTAAGTTTTTATTATCAAAGCAGAATAGAGTGTTACAATTTGGCAGCTTGTTCAGCACTGGTGGCCTGATTATCTGTGTTGTCTTGGGTGTGGAATTCTCTGAAAGCAGACATGCCTTGCTGTAAAATCTTTTTTTTTTTAAAAAAAAAAAAGAAGTTGTGTGCATCCTCCAACACAACTTTGAAGAAATCTGCTTGCACTTCTGGAACCGTTGCACCCACTTACAACTGGGTGCGAGCTGTAAGTCTGTTGCTTTCTTGAGTGATGCTAAAAATGTGTTTTGTTTGTAGTACTTAAAATGTGAATATGACTAAAGATCAATGGGGATCAGCTTTATTTTTAGCCAAATGATAACTGCTAGAACGTAGCTGTTAAATTTGAGTGATGTAGCCGACCTGCATGATCCTGGTCTTGGGATCTTGCCCCCTCATTAAGTTCCATAGAATATGCAGAGCCCCAGTCTCCCTTAATTCATAAGCTACTCTCAGAGCTTGGGCAGTCCTTTCCTTACAGGATGCTATACAACAGTTTTCTGTATTGTAGCAGTTCCTATTACTCCTGAATGCATTCTCTTTCATGTCACATGACTCGCCAGCAGGCTCCACAACTCTAGTTTCTCCTCTTACTGTCCCCTTCACCTCTTGTCTTTGTCTCCTCTGAGGCAAGGGCAATTTTCCTGTATTCCTTTCTATTCCTCTTAATCTCCAGCTCTCCTCTGGCCACCTTCTTCCTCTTGTGACCAATTTCCTGTACTCCAGAAGTACTTCTTTTACCCAGCTATCTATCCTCTGAGGCTTCTAGTCTGCAATGGCCAGTTGCCTCTCCTGCCGTCCGCTTCCAGTCGGGCAACAGAGAAGCAACACAGAGGTATCAAGTGCCAAACTGCCTTGACCCATGCCTTTATTGCATTGTTGGCTGCTGATTACTGTTTTCACCATAGAGAAATACAGTACCCAGACATGCTTCCCAGGAATTTGCCCACTGGTGTGCTAGAAAAAGGTGGGCTTCATATTTCTGAGAGTCCCAAATACATTTTCCAATGTTTGTAGTATAAGTCAGTGAGATGTTGTCACACAGATGTGAAAAGTACACTGGTGTCGGTCATGAACCTGCAATTAGGATTGACTGTCGCAGGTGGGGAACCTCTGGCACTCCAGATGTTGGACTCCCATCATTCCTTGTTTTGTTGTTTTGTTTGAACAACTGTTTTTATTGGTTTTCTTTGTAATTCCTGTTAAAAACCCTTAACTGGGCTTAGTTGGAGTCCAACAACATTTGGGAAGGAACTCCATCTCTGGGCTATTTTGTTTAGATGTAACAACAAACCATAGCTTGCATCCTGGCTTATTAATGAGGTTTGGGTGAAAGTGGGTAACTTCCGTCTAGAACACAGCAGAAATGGAAGCTTTCAATATCCTCACCTTGCATCTAAACAGGAGAGAGGGCATGAGCCTGAGACTTGTGCCAGATTGTGTTTGTCATGTCTTTCATGCCACTGTTTTTAAACAAAGGCAGTCATTAATACAGCTTTTCTATGTTTATTCTTCAGTACTTGCAAACACTTCATTTACAGTCGTGTGACCTGCTGGATGTTTTTTGTGGGATCAGCTTCTTCCCATTGGATAAAATGACTTACTTGAAAATCCAGTCATTCATCAATAAGATGGAAGAAAGTTTGAGCATAGTCAAATATACTGCCTTTCTCTACAATGATCAGCTCATCTGGTAGGTACCTGAGTGAATGGATGTCAGGGCAATGCCTCAAATCCATCCCCCTCAAAGGCACCTAGTTTTGTATATCCACCATTTTGTATCTCATTGTTTATCTCCTTGTTAGAGATACGTTGCAGATTTCTGTAGTAAAATCAGTCCAAAGCAGTCCAGGAGGCTTTGACATCAACTGTTTCACATTGAAATCAGTAGTGCAGAGGAGGAAGGAAAAATGTGGTTTCTACTGAACCAGCCTTAGTCATGCTTACACTGAAGTAAAAAAAAAAAAGTTCATTGATTTCAATGGGTCTTCTCTGAGTACAACTAACATGGGATATCCTCAATCTCTGAGTATCTTGGTAATAATTAGTCCCTTGAGGCACTAAAAATATCATTCTTCAGAGTCTTTAATTTTGAAGTAAAAGATACGAAGGTGTGTAAATAAATAAAGGAACCCGAAAACTGGAACGGCAGCATGTTTTCCAGCAATCCGCAGCTCTCTTTTGCCATCATGACTTCACTGATATGAAATGTTGCATTTTAAAAAGAAACAAAGAAATGTCTACAGTTTGCAGCATCCTTGTAACTTAAACCTGGCAGTTCCCCTTCAGCTGCGTTTCTTTTCAGGGTGTTTATTGACACGGCACAGCTGCACCAAGCATCCAGTTTCATTTGAGAGTCGCAGTTCAAGGGTTTCCTATTCAAAAGTGATTAAGGAGTCAAGAACTAATGTGCTGCAAGCCTAGACAAGAAGTAATCTACGTATGACTGCATAAAATAATTAAATCAGATTAGGGTTTCCTGGGTTTGTTTTTCTTCCTCTCCCTTTTTCACTTCTTCCCTTTTACAGTAAGCTTATATTAGGAGCTCCACAGTAATGAAATATAGAATTCATTCAAGAACTTAAACCAGAGCAACTAAATCGGGTGGGCATGCTTTGTACATTACAGTGAGAAATAGGAAATGAGAACTCCTGCCATTGGGAGTCAGCTAAGCCCTGGACTCACATCAGAAACTTAGGACCAAAGCCTAGGTTTGTTTTTCAAGTTTCTAGGTCTTATGCCTGCCCATAATCTGTTTGTAAACCAAGGTTGAGACTTTATCAGTGCTTGTGTGTCAAAGCTAGTTTTTAAATGTAGTGGTGCTTTATAATTCGGAGACATTCCTTTATTTTGAAAGCTTAGTGAAACTGGAAATGTAGCTATGCCTTTCAAGTACGTTGGAACAGAAAGACTTGAGTCTGCTTTGCAGAACTCTGCCTAATTCTGCAGATTCCAGTGCTCACTCTATGGTTTATATTCATTGATCCAAAATCATTACACCAAGCTTGGATGTGTTAGGTGTTCCTGCAAATTACATTAGGCAGCCAACATCTTACCTGTCATGTTCATACTGTACATAAGGCACAAGACTTGTGAATCGTGAGGCTTTGCTTTTGCCAGCTTATGGGTCTTCTGTGAGCTATTTCTTTGTGTAGCCTGATTTCATTAATGATGCTGGGCTGTAGGTCAGTGGCAGGTCACCGTGAGTTCCATTCAGAAGGTCAGTCAGGCTGCATCTCTCGATAAACGATCACAGAACTGGGAAAGATCCTTTGGCTGAGACCTTGGAGAGCTGCTGTTAATCAGTGGAGAAAGTGCCGGGCAAGAAATGTAAGCTTGTTTTGACACAGCCTGTGGCAGTTTTATATGTAAGCAATTAACAGTACTTGAAACAGTGGACAGCCTTGTCATCACATGCTATAATGTTGTCTTTCTCAACATTCCAGGAGTGGATTGGAACAAGATGACATGAGAATTTTATACAAATATCTCACCACATCCCTGTTTCCAAGGCATATAGAACCAGAGGTGAGTTGTGTGGCTTGGCTTACTTAAACAGGAAACTGCTACTATTTCCTGTTTAAAAAACTGCTCAATTTTTCTTCTCCTAGTAGTGGGGGGTGGGAAATTTCCTTAACCATGCAATCTCTTTTGTTTCAGTTGGCAGGGAGAGATTCCCCAATACATACAGAAATGTCTGGAAATCTACAGCACTATGGAAGGTAGCAGTTTTACATCTGTTGTAGTCTTTCTTGCCACCAGGCCGGAGAATCGAAACCCCCCAGGTGTTGTTGGACTACAACTCCCATAATCCCTGACCATTGGCCAAGCTGACTGGGGATGATGGGAGTTGGAGCCCAACAGCATCTGGTGAGCCACAGCTCCCCCTACCCTGGCTTGCGGTTTGTTTTTACGAGGTCAGTTATCCAGAGGTAATAATTTAGTTCCTTTCAACCTCTGACTTGCTAACATGAATCGGATGCTGCAGTAAATTAAAGGCAAGGGAAAGGGAAACTTGGTGGATTAGTTCAGTTGTGCATCTCTCCACCTCTAAAAAGGACTGAACCCATAATAGTTTGAAATCAATATCAAACCATTCTGAGTTGAGCTGTAGTCTGTCCTGCTTATGCAGCATCTATAACTGGCTCAATGCAATATCAGGTGGGCATGGGCTCAATTCAGACACAATGCCAAATTTTAATACTATCTTTTGTATTTGTATTGTTTACAATTTAGAATTTTACAATACAAACACAAAAGATATTAAAATTTGGCATTGTGTCTGAATTAAGCCCATTTTACCTTCTTATACACTGCCTGATTACAGGTGGTATATAGTTTTTTTTACATAAACAAAATAAATAAAGTCCCATCTTTGCCTTTCAGGTTTCTTACTGGACCTTTGAACCTGAATGATCCAGAAGCGAAATGTAGATTTCCCAAAATATTTGTAAACACAGAGGATACTTACGAAGAGCTTCATTTAATTGTTTATAAGGTAACCGTTGCACCTTTCCCTGTTCACTGAAAAATGAAGTTATACTCCAATTCTGTAATTAGGTATGTATGTAGAAATCTTGCCCTGAGTGAAAGAGTTCAGCTTCTCTCATTTCCTGGGCAATATGATCTATAGAGCTGGGGAGGAACCCTGAGGTAGTTTACGGTTATGTCCGTCTGAGAGCCTTTGTAAGGCCACAGTCCTGTACCAACTTACTTTGAAGTAAACTCACTAAAATCAGAAGTATTTCTAAGCATGCATAAAATTTGACTGCAACTCTGCACTGCACTGCAGTACTGTTTTGGGAAACACAGAAAAGCCCCAAGTTAACTATAACAATTAGCAATGAGAGTAGCCAGCTGTCATTCATATTTCAGGAGAAGAGCATTTTAATGACACCGGGCTTTGGAGACGTATAATTCTAGCAGATAATGTATAAGCCACAGCTTGCTGCAAAGAACTATAACCCAGGGGTAGCCAATGTGGTGCTCTCTGGGTGCTGTTGAACTGCAACTTCCATCTCTGCCGCTGCCCCCCCCCCCCCGCTGCCACTTTTTTTTTTAAAGAGGAGCCATGGCTACAAGTGACTACCAGCTATCCCCTGCGCAAAAAATATGCTTTGACAATTGGTTATGCCGGCTGGGGCTGGTGGGAATTGTAGTTGCAGTATGTGGAGGGCACCACGTTGGCCACCCCTGCTCTAACGCAGCTCAGAGTTCATTTCAGTTCAGGCAGGAACCAAAGTGTAGTGCTAGAGTACTGTATTGGCCTGAATATAAGCCACACTTTTCTTCCAAATTCCGATCGTGAAAAGTTAAAGTGCGGCTTATATTCACGACCTTACAAAAAGCCCAATATTGCTCCTGAAACAGACATACAGACCCCACCCCCTTAACTCTTTAACTCCTGGAGCCCTGGCGGGTGGCCTCTTGTGCTGCCACTTCTTGTCCAGCCGGCCCCTGCCACTGTTAGGGAGCGGGGGGGGTGCCCGCCCAGTGGGGGGGGCAGCTGGTTGCAGGTGCCCGGGCAGGCCGCTGCCTCCACTGTCACCCTACACAAACCTCCCCCCAGCTGCACCGTGTAGGTCTGGCGCTGCCCGGGAGTGTCAGGGCGCCTTCGGCAGCCCTCCCCAATCATTTCCCAGGGCTGCATTTTTTCCCTCAGACCACGTGGTCGCCGCCAATTTTAAGGGAGCGGCTTATATTCAGGTATTTGTCTTCTTTTTCTTTTTCCCCCTTGAATTTTAAATGTGTGGCTTATATTTGCATGCAGCTTATATTCAGACCAATACGGTATATATTTTGCAGTTCATATGAATCTAAGATCCTGGGCCTGGGAAAGCTGAGGCTTGTAGGTGTGAGACCCATTGTCAGTCAGAGGTCAGAGATAGCAGACCAGATGGCACTCTTCTTCTTCCACCCCTATCAGATCTGAATAGGCTTGGGTCTTAACCAGGGATGGGGAAACTGGCCCTCCTGATATTGTGGGATTCCAGTTTTTAAAATCTCTGATCTTTGGCCATGCTGGCTGGTATGGATGGGAACTGGGAGTCCAACTGCATAAGGAAGGCTGCAGGTCTTCCAGAAGACGTCGTCTAAAATATCTCCATGTCCCATGGGAGCTTCCCCAGAATTACAAATTTAGGAAAGTACAGCAACATTCTTGAACAGAGCTTAACTCCCAGTAGTCAAGTGTATCCATGAGACAGAAAACGGATTACGATAAACGTATTCTTCTTTGCAGGCTATGAGTGCAGCTGTCTGCTTTATGATTGATGGTGAGTATCAAGTAATATTCTTTGAAACAGCAATGGAATTTTTAAGTCTTCTTGTTTTTGACAAATCCTGACATTTGAGCATTATCCATGGTTATTTGGGCATTAACTGTAACGGTATGTTGCTGTATGTAGTTTTACCAGCATCCTATAATGAAAATATATATTATTATTTTTAACTGTGTCAAGTCAAAAGGGTAAAATTTCTGTCCACAGTGATGCTGGCACTCTGCTAATGAGTCATCAAAGGGTAAATATGGATAATGGAGTAGAAGCACAGAGGCAGCCTGATCCAATATATGTTTACTCAGAAGTAAGAACAACTGAATTCAGTGAGGATTGCTTATAGGAAACTCTGCAGAGTACAGGGAATTTCAAAAAATGCTGTAGGTTCTTAAATATTCTTATGCACAGAATTGTTAGATCATCTGATCTTCCAGCTGTTTCAGTGCTAACATCACCTCTTGGTCAGGTGGGGCTTCTTAGGTATGAGTTTTATTCTGCATGTACAGAATCCCAGTGCCTCGAGTGTAACAAACAGTTGAATCTGCTCCATTATCCCTGTAAATCAGGGTTGGGGAACGATTGGCCCTCCCAAATGTCATTGAGACTCCAGCTCCCATCAAGCCCCAGTTAGCATGGCCAGAGGTTGGGAAGGATGGGAGTTGTAGTCCAACACCTGGAGGTGGACAGATTGCCAATTCCTGCTGTAAATATTTGGTGTGATCTTCTAAATGTGATGTGGTTGTGGCACACAGAAGGGAAGTATCAATGGTTGGTTGGTTTGTTTTCCCAAACTGTTTCACAGCCTCTACACAGCCTACGTTGGATTTTTGCCGTAAACTTGACAGCATTGTCGGGCCTCAGCTCACAGTATTGGCTTCAGATATATGCGAACAATACAACATCAACAAAAGGATCTCAGGGTTGGTACTCTCTTTATTTCTGTTTCACAACATCAGCTTTTTAACAGGGGCGCAGATATTTTAAGAACTGCCTAAAATAGGAAGCAAATCATATTCATGGCAACATATTGAAAATTCTGTGTTATTTTTAAGTTTCGAAACATTCCCTCCCCCTGATCTTCAGCTGACAAAGGCCCCCGGAGCCCTTGTCACAATGTGGAAAAAGACATTGTGGGCTTACAATCTAAGCAGCTGAGTTCTTCTGGGAATGGAAGAAGCTACATTGGGCCAAGTGGCAACCACTTTGCATTTTATCCCCAAATAACTTTGAGCCTCCAATTTATTCGTCCTTACCCAGAAGCCTTCACTGTCTGTCTGAAGAGACCTACTGAATGAAGAATGTATACAGCACAACAATTCTATAAGATGCCGGTTTTGCAGACATGGGCAGTATCTTCAGGGAGGGTCTGCTTACCTCTTTCTCTGTTGCCTTTCGGCTGACAGCATGTCTGCTACTGTTTTCTTGGCCACTGCGTGCAAAGCGATGCTATGCAGCAGGTAGCTGGGTCTACCACTAGTGAGCGAATAAGACAGTTCCTTCACCAGTGACTACAGCTGGGTGAGGAAATGCTCTATATAATAGAGAGATGGGAACTGGATCCTTCCCCCCCCCCCCAGCCCAGCAGGGCAACTCTTGGCAGGTAGACAAGGGCAGCTGACAACTTGAAAGGGCCTCACCTTCTGAAGTCTGTTTGAAAGTGATTTCAATACAAACCACTTGGAAATGGACTTCAAAGGTGATGTCTCTCAGCACCCATCAGCTGGTCAGTGCTGACTGCTTGGAAAATGACTTCAAAGTTATTTTAATTTTGTTTACTTGGAGCATTTGTACACCGCTCTTCGGCCAAAAAGGCCCCCCGAGAGTGGCTTACACAGAATCAAAACAAGACACTCCCCACCTACAGGCTTACACTCTTAATAAGCAAACAAAAATACAATACAGTGGTACCTTGGTTCTCAAACAACTTGGAACCCAAACACTGCAAGTAAGTGATTTGAGTGCCACACTTCCGTTTTGAGTGTTACACTAAGGTCTGTCTGTTTTCGCTATTTATTTTGCGGTTTTGTGCCTTTTTGTTTTTTGTGACTGTGTGGAACCCAGTTCAGCTACTGATTGATTGTGTGATTGCAGTACATTATTTATTGCTTTCATTTTATGGATTAGTGGTCTCATTAGATAGCAAAATCCATGTTAAATTGCTGTTTTAGAGGTTGTTTTTAAAAGTCTGGAACGGATTAATCCATTCTCCATTACTTTCTATCGGAAAGCACAGCTTGGTTTTGGAATGGACTTCTGGGATGGATTAAGTTTGAGAACCAAGGTACCACTGTACAAAGGGGGAATGGCTGCCCTCAGATGACAGTTATGCTGCCCCACACCTGACACTACACCTGACATCAAAGGTGGGGCATGTGGGTGTGGTTTGGGGGGAAATGCCTAGTGGGCCAAATTAGACCTTTGGGCCAAAGGTTCCCCACCCCCAGTTTATTACCTTGTGGCAGTGCAGCATCCTCTTTCCTGTCGTCCTTATTTCTCATCCCCTATAATAAATTGGGTCCCCCTGCCTCCCCAGAAAGAAACAGAGATAAGGAGCCCATTTATACAATTTGTGGCTGTTTTCAGGTTGGATAGAAGAGGCATTTCTTTGCAAACTTTGCCCTAGTGTCAAGAAAGAAACCTTGTCCTCCAAGGATGACAAAGGTAGATTTGCTTGGTTGGTTTCATTCTCATCCCAGGTTTGGAGGCAAATGGATGCAATGCACGGGGAGGGAGCCAGGCCACAGAGGTCTGCACTGCCCCATCAGGTCTCCTCTCAGGTGTCCTATCAGGTATGTTCCCCAGGGAAGCAAAGGAGCCTCAAAAAAATGGGTATGGTGTTGCTCCACCCACCCACTCACCCCTGCATGGTCAAAGCAGTACAGTGGGGCAAGGAGCATGCAGTTTTCACTGGTGTTTTATGGCACACATTGGGATGTATGAGGAATGGGGCTGGGGAGAGAGGTTACAACCTTGCCTCCTAGCCCATTTCTGAACAACCAGGGTGATAAAGGGGCTAGCCTTCTCCTATCCAATGCCTGTGCTTCCTTGGAGAGACACACAGCTGACTCTGCAGTTCCCTGAGGTTAGGGGGACCTATTTGATGGTGAAAATGAATGTGCAGCGGAAATCTGTTCCTGGTAAGGGTGTTTTGTTGCAGGTTTCTTCTGCAACATATTGTCGAGGTTCGGCCAACCTCTTTAATAAGCCTGATCTGTTTGCTTAGAGATGTTGACTATTTAATGAGCATTCATCCTGATTTGTTTGTAAAAAGGGTGGGTGGAGGGGCCCTGAGCTCCAGAGCTCTAAAACCTTGAATCCTTTTAGCCTGCCACTCGTTTAAACTTGCTGCCTGGTGACTCAAGAAGAAAGTTCCTTTTTGGAGGGGGATAAGGTTAGCCCTTGTTATTTGCAATAGAATGAGAAAGCAGTTGTACTAAGTCAGTTGGACTATGCAAGAAGTCACAAGGTAAGGCTCCTTTTTTAAACAGTAAAAACAGTTAACAATTCTATTTCCCGAGACCCTTTTCTTCCGAAGCCTCAGGTCACCCACATTTCCTCTTGTCCTGCTGCTTTCCTCTGGGGAAAACTGCTCTTTAGCACTCAGTCAAAGCAAATGGCAACTCAGGTTGTCTCCGGATTGACGATCGCTCCTATTTAGCACTAAAGAGTGGGTTTTCCCTGGGAAATGAGCAGGGCAAGCGGGAAACCGCTCAGAGCATGGGACAAGCAGAAATGCAGATAAATGCACAGTAATGAGACACCATTTAAATTTTATAAGTAAAATATAAACAAACTATAAGAGATCTACTGACCAAACAACTATCCCAGCTTCTGTGACTCAAGGGGCTTGTTGCAAAGACATTCTCTGAAAGCTGGGGCCACTAATAGTGTGAAAGCAAGTGATTAACTGGGGATGTTGGCAGGAGGCTTAAAATATTAGGAAACCAGAAGGCTGTAGTTAATATTGTGGTTTCATATGTACCTTCCCAAACCTTAAGCTCTTCTTCACAGGGCTGCTTTGAGTGCCCCCACCAAACGAAGTGAAGTCAGTAACCACTAGGGTGGGGGCCTTTTTTGTCTCTTAGCTGCTTGTTATTGCTATTCATTACATCACATTTTCATCCGCTGGGAGGTCAGGAAATTTGCCCAGGGAACATCTTGTGCTTTCTGTCTATGACCTTTTGTGTTCAGCACATCAGAAAACCCACAGCCAGCCCTTATGACTTCTGGGATCTTAAAAGACAGATAAACTTCTGTTTAAAAAGCAAAAAAAGTCAAATCTTGGGACTCCTATAAAGACTTTGGAGCCATGTGCACATGCCCAGGAACCTTTTTCCTGCTGTTTCTGAGCTGCTTTTCAGTCTTGTAGCAAAACCCCAACATTTATGGTGTCTACTGACTTTTAAGAGATTCAGCCACAGTTTAAAGTTACGTGTGTGTGTGTGTTTAGTCAGCTTATTTGTCCCTGGGGACATATGTTGCTCATCATCTTAAAAAAACCCACTGTTGAATCTATCAAAGCTGTCAGTTATGCTTGTAACTGGACCAAACTGCTCGCTTTTTTTAAATGGTGCTGGCAGATGAGAGTGATGGAAGCTTATCTGATTAAGCTTGCCTTAAACTTTGATGTGGTGGCATCCTGAGAACCTGCTGCAGCGTCTCTTAGTGCTAATACAGCTGGGTTGATCTCGTATGGAGCAAGTTAACCAGCTTTAGTTTGAGGTGTCATGTGACATTTATTGCAAGGGGAAGCACCAAGCTGCAAATGTCAAAATACATTTGATTTTCCAGAATTGTAGACAACAGCATCAACCCGAGTATCTATAGAGTTTAGAATGATCAAACTGACCAGCTCCTGATCTGACATGTGTTTCTCAGATTGCAGTAAATGTTTAAAGGCCGGGGGGGGGGGGCGGGACACAGGAAAAGGCAGGTTTTTTAAAAAATCTTCAATTTTTCAGAAACAAATAAGGGGGGGGGACCAGATTTATTTCCTATTCCCCCCTCCCCAGGCCTTTAAATCTCTAATTACGGGTGCATTTTGTGGTTCAAAGTGCAGTCTGTTTGTATTATATTTTTAAAACTTAAACTTTTATGTACAACAACAACAACAAATCCGTTTATTGTGAGGACCATGCCTGTACACAAACATCAACACAACAATAGTTAAAAATATTAAAATTCATTAGATACTATGCCAACAAATACCTTCATCCCACCAAATAGAAAGAGAGGGAAAACAAGCAATGAGTTAAACAGACGATGAAGGGGTCTTTACATTGTCATCCATAAATCTTTCCCTGGCTTTTATGTAGTTTTGCTTAGCAAATGTTGACCTGTTGAATTTGGAGCAAGCAGCCATTAGCAGATCTTAGCTGGGAAGTGATTGCAATGCAACAAGAGAACAGATATGCTTTGCATGCAGAGAGGCCTTGTTTAATACCTGACATCTCTAGTGAATAGAATCAGGCAGCAGGTGATGTTGAATACCTCTGCCTGAAATTGCGGAGGGCTGTTGTAAGTCAAAGTCGACAGTGCAGGGCTAGACATGATACAAGACTCTCCATGGCTTTCCTAACCTTTCTCCAGAATATTGAACCATTTCCTGACCTCGGTCTGCTGAACAAGAACAAATGCTTCTTGGACTATAGCAGGGGTGGAGAACCTTTTTAGTCCAGCAGGCTACCTCTTTATCTCCCCACCTCTGCAGGCCATGATGATGTCAGGTGGCTGATAGGTAAGCAATCCCACCTACCTGTCAAAGTCAACCCACGGGGCAGCAGAGCAGTTTTGCTTCACCAGTGTGGATTGAACACTTTGCTCACCAGCTGATGAGTAGAGGGTTCAGTCTGGCTGGCTGCAGGGGTCTGCTTCACTAAGGGAATGCAGTGGCAAAGTGGCAGGATCAAAGCTCTCTTCCCCCCCCCCCCCAGTGATGTAAGCAGATGGACAGCTAGATGTTGTTTGAGGGCAGGGAACGCCTTGCAGGCCAACCTGAATTTTAGCGTCTTCTAGCCAAAAGAAAACATTCCCCCCCAATTTCACCTGGGGCAGCCTTCCTCAACTTGGTGCCTTCCAGGTGTTGCTGGACTATAACATCTGCCACACGCAACCATTGGCCGTGCTGGCCCTCCTGATATTTTAGATTACACCAGGTTGGGGAAGGGCTGTCAGTCAAGCTGATCTCCCAGTTCTGGTAGCTTGGTCAGGGTCAAGCTGAGGACCTCACTAGAAATGTATCACAAAATGTGAAGGCCTCCTGTTCTCTGGTGTTGCACTGCAGCACCAGACTTCTTGTCTCTTTTTGTTTCTGGCTCAGCAGTTCTCAGGATCAGCTCCTTAGCCTTTCTGAATTCCCTGAATCTGAAGTGGCATTAGCAAACTGTAGACATCACTCCACAGTCTGACAGCTGCTAATATTTTAATGGCTTCCGGGAACAATTTTTCAATCCTGACGTAAAATCTAAAGCATATGGCAATATGGTAGTAAGCCACTCTAGACAGACATTCAACTCTCTTTGCAAAAATGGTCTTCCTCTTGCTTACTTGACCATTTCCTTCTTTGTTTCCTAGGTCGGAGAAGGAGCCTCAATTTAAATTTATCTATTTCAATCACATGAACCTAGCAGAGAAAAGTACAATTCACTTGAGGAGAACGCCCAATATCTCGCTCACATCGGTTCATCCTGACTTGATGAAGATTCTTGGTGATATCAACAGTGACTTCACCAGGTGACGTAACATTCTTCCCTGCCTTTGTTAAAATCTGAATATCATTCAGTTTGCATAGTTAGATCTGGCAGTGCATACAGTGGTACCTCAGGTTACATATGCTTCAGGTTACATACGCTTCAGGTTACATACGCTTCAAGTTACAGACTCCGCTAACCCAGAAATAGTACCTCAGGTTAAAAACTTTGCTTCAGGATGAGAACAGAAATTGTGCTCCGGCGGTGCGGCAGCAGCAGGAGTCCCCATTAGCTAAAGTGGTGCTTCAGGTTAAGAACAGTTTCAGGTTAAGAACGAACCGCCAGAACGAATTAAGTACTTAACCCGAGGTACCACTGTACTTGGAAGCAATTTTCTTCTTCCTTAGCCGTAATGCTGTAGTCAAAGTAATACACCAGGAGTGTAAATCTCCATAGTATGATAATAGTTATAAATCTCACTACTACTAAAGATTCTGAGTGAGTAATGTTTCCTTATCTTGTTCATCCTCAGAAGAAGAAAAAACACCTGTAAAGTCTATCATTATATTATGACCTCTTTTTACAGATAGGGAAAGTGAGGCAGGGAGTGAAGGAATTTCTAAAAGCAAACCAGTAGATTTATGAGGAGGTGAGATTTGAACAGAGGTCTCCCAGATCCAGGCTCAGCACATTGTCAGATAGACCACATTGGCTAAATACATGCATACATACATATCACAACTGGAGAGTTTTAGACGGAATTTGTGTGGTGCCGCAGAATTGAACAGGCAAATTTCTGTTAGGATGTGCAGCTGTGTGTAATGTTTTTTGCAGTCCCAGTAATTGAAGCTGCTAGATCCTAATATTAGCAAATTCTCCAGGAATTCAGTGTGGTACAGATCCTACCACAGATATAAGAATTACTTAATCTATAAGACTTGAAGAAAACCTAAAACAATAAACCAAAGCTCGGTCCACTTGCTGATGTTTAAAATCTGCTTTATATGTTAGTTACTGTCTTTTGCTTTGTTTTATTCCTTTGTTACTTATTTGAGGCATCCTAAGATTTGCACATACCAACTTCTTCCTTTTAGGGTTGATGATGATGAGGAAATCATAGTGAAAGCAATGAGTGACTACTGGATTGTTGGCAAGAAATCTGATCAGCGGGAGCTGTATGTAATTTTGAATCAGAAAAATGCAAACCTGATTGAAGTGAATGGTAAGAAACTTTTTTAAGTGTGTATTTTCAGTTTTACCACTTTTAAGTGTTATTAAAACACTTTCATTACTTATATGTAGAACGCATTATATTTTACAAAACATAAGGGGACAACTTTCTGTCCCAAGGAGCTTACAGTTTAAATTTGACACAGGGGAGGGAAACTGCAGCAGAGCTACACAGGAATAGAGTAGTCATTTATTTCAACTATCACCTCCTGGTAAATAGAAGGGGAAGAAATGGAGGCAATGAGAGATTTTACTTTCTTGGGCTCCATGATCACTGAAGATGGTGACAGCAGTCACAAAATTAAAAGATGCCTGCTTCTTGGGAGAAAAGCAATGACAAACCTAGACAGCATCTTAAAAAGCAGAGACATCACCTTGCCAACAAAGGTCCGTATAGTTAAAGCTATGATTTTCCCAGTAGTGATGTATGGAAATGAGAGCTGGACCATAAAGAAGGCTGATCGCCAAAGAATTGATGCTTTTGTATTAGGGTGCTGGGGGAGACTCTTGAGAGTCCCATGGACACTTCTTGAATTACAATGGTGTATGGAGAGGAAGGGGTTATGCAGAAGGCTTTTAGATTTTATTCTGTCAACAGTGATGTTTAAATTTAAGCTGAACCTTTGAGAAAGCCACCTGTGTGGCTTTCCAGTGACATGATCTGTAAATGACTACAAAACATTTACGGATCACGTCACTAGAAAGCCACACAGGATCAATTTGTAGCTTGTAATTAGTGCCATACTTCTAAGTCTTAAAATAATATTTCCTCTTTTTTTCCCCCCTCAGAAGAAGTAAAGAAACTTTGTGCAACACAGTTCAACAATATATTCTTCTTGGATTGATCAGCTGGGGGCTAACTCTTTTGAAGATGGCTTTAAAATATCCTGAAAGAATTCTGGTTTACTGTGACAGGTTATTAGTCATATTACTGACTGGAATAATGACAGTAGTAGAGCAATACTTGCTTTGTAAGAATCAAATTTCTACTAAAACTCTACATTCTGATCATATGGTTTTTAGATTTTAAAGTATTTATGTGCAAATGAATTAAAATTAGTCTGAATTAAACAAGTGTCATTCCATTTCTCAGATAATGTTATGTGAATATTTTACTGGAAAAATAAAATTAGTCATTGTTACAATTTTAATGGACCTTCTTCCTCTTTCTTGACTCTGGAGAAAAGTTTATAAAATTATATCATTCATCTTCTGTGGGGGACAAAATGTTTGTAAAGTTGAGACAATAGCCACTTTCATGAAACAGAGGGAAATCTGACCACATTAGGAAATTGAGGGCAGCCTATTCATACCCCATTTTGCACACAGCAACTTCCAAAAAGAAAAAAAAAAAGATTGTCTGCATTTGAAACAAAGCCATCATAAATTGCTAGTAGAACTATTGCCCAGATAAAGACACCTTGATTGATCAATCCTCCAAGTTAATCACTTGATCAATTAAATAAGCATCAACTACATAGTACAAAAAAAAGTTCTAAAAGGGAGGAAATCATTATTCATCAAAGTTTCATTGCAGTATGCATAATCTCAATGCATTTTTACCATCACATGGGAGGAAAAAAGCTTTTCACATTTCAAGCATTAAACACACTTCTGTTAAAAACATTTTAAAGAACTAAAATCTGTTGCGTGGTGATTCCCGCCCCCTCCCACAGATGGAGTAAATAAAGACACCGGACACCAGAATTTAGGTTAATGGGCGAAAATGGCCACAACTTTGTTGATTACAGGTAAGAGTGGTATTGGCTTTAGGCATTGGCCCTAACAGACTATTGGTATAAAACCGGGAAGGGTTAAGCACCAACAGGGGGAGCCCCCGAGATGCACATCCCTAGGCGCTCCCCAAGGGGTTACCGCTCGGGAGTGCGCTTTAGGCCCTAGCCTCCGTAGGTTTCGGACGAGGCGACGCCCCCCGGAGTCCTTTAACGAACTACCCTCCAAGATTTGGGGGAGGTGATGGCATTCCCCCCGCCCGACTTCATTTGCATAACAATACCCCTGCCAATGCCTAACCGCCAAAATGAAGGAGTTGTGACGTTTTGCTACGAGGTAGGCGAAAAAACCAAGTGGCTTCAAAATACAGCCAATTAGCCAAATGGAAAAACTACCAGGCCCCTTGCGGCGACCAGCCGAAGCCCATAGCAAAGTCCGAATGCAAACCTAGAGGGCGGCTGGGTGGGAAACCGCTGCTGCTGTAGAGAAGAAAAGGGGCGAGCCAGGGCTGCCCCGACCTTAAGAGCACCTAGGTAAGCCTGCCCCTACCGCCACCTGATTGGCTGGCACCGAGGGTGATGAATATTAATGAGACTGGGGAATCCCTGAGTCCCGCGGGGCTGACGCCAGCCCCGCAAGAATGTAGACGGGGGCATGAGCCCGCAAAAAAAAACCCCTCTTTAGTTCGGGAGTGGCTTTGCCTGATTAATGTGGGGAAAGGGAACATAGTAAATAGATTTAGATGTTTCAGTTTAGTTCAGAGCTTTCTGCTGAATGAGGATGTTTTTGCAATGCCTTAAACCAGACCTGAACTGCAAAGTTGATTGGCAAGCCCCAGCCATGAAAGACTTGACAGCCCCCAGTTACTATTGTTCTAGGCAAGCAGCAGCAGCAGCAACAACAACTGGAATCTAACCTTTTGGGGTGCCAGGTGACTACATTGTATTTGGCTTGGGGGAGGAAAGAATGATGTGGTGCACTCTAATCTTGTCTATGCTGACAGATGGTTCTGTCCAGGGTCTTGGGGAAAAGGGACTTCACATCACTCGATACCCGACAGAACCTGGGACCTTCTGCCTTCAAAGCATCTCTTCCGCCACCGAGCTGTGCTCCCCTCAAAAATGGAGTTGCCCTCTTAAACAATCCAGCAGTAAAATCAGCAGCAACTAGGCCCCTGACAACCTTCAAAACCTCCTCCTAACAACAAAGGGATACCGTAAAGGGATGCTATCCGCAATATGCAAAATACTACTCCAAAATCTCATGAACCCCCTAGACGCAATCAAAAAACAATGGGAGGATGACATAGGCTATGAGATTAACCCCACTCAATGGACCAGAATGTGGTCTAAACCCCCCTTTAAATCTATATCAACGAAAAGAAAAGAACTCACTCTGAAACTCACCTACAGGTGGTACCTAACACTAAGAAAACTAGCGCTAATACGCCCAGGAACCTCATCAAAATGCTGGAGAGGGTGCATCTCCACAGGCACATACCTCCACATGTGGTGGGAGTGCCCCAAAATCCAACTATTCTGGACAACATTTACACCACAAATAACTCATAACCCACCTACTTTCAGCAGCCAGAAACACCATAACCAGACACTGGAGAGACCTGTCAGGAGTAAGCATGGATCAATGGAACCAAATAGTATGGGAAACAGCCTTACTAGAAAATTAACCAATAAACTGAAACTGACAGGGGGACAAACAGAAGAAGAGGCCTTCACACCATTATGGCTTCCCTTTATCACATACACAGCCCAACAAGACAATGACAAAACTCCAACAGCATACAAATCAATATGGCTAAACTGATTCAAAAACACACACACACCCCACTCCCACAAGAAAACAAAGATCACCACAGCCAACCACAAATGAACAACCACACCCTAGGCCAACCCCAACCTCTCTCATCACCAAAGGAACACAAGTGAATAGCAGAGAACCTGCACAAGCAACACTGACACAAAACCCCACATATATTAAGTACAATAGAAACATCACCACCTGACACCACCCCCACTCACCTCCCCCCCCCCACCTCTTTCCCTCTTTTCTTCCTAATGTCTCAACAAATGAAACTGATCTGTAAAAAATGTTACTTGGGGGTGGGGGGGGGGAGAGAGAGAGATTGCACATACTTTTGTAAACCAAGAAAATCTTTAATAAAAACACATTTTTTAAAAATGGAGTTGCCGTGAATTTAATGACTTTCCTGATCCCTTACTGCTTTGTGATCCTACGTCAAAGGAGCAGTTTGTGAAACAGAAATGCCAGATAGTGAACAAGTTTTGCTGCAAAGGTGTTTCTTCCCAGATTACCATTCTGCAAGCCCTGCTTCTGTCTCTTATCTCTAGGTCCTTGTCTTCTATACCTTTTTTTTTACATGGAAACACATCTTCAGGATAGCCAAGTTGTGTGAAACAATAACACATACCCTTTATTTTATTTTAATCTATATACATTGGTTCAACTGAAGTTACAGAAAGCATCGTAAACATCCCATTCTTGAATCGGAGCTAGAAGAAGCATCTCTATCTTATCAGTGTTGAACTTTTTTTAAAAAAATGGAAGGGTGTGAGATATTTAAAGTGTGATCTCACCCCTGCACATTTCAGTTGGAAATAAGTGGAAATCCCATTTCTTTCTTATATTTTTTCCTAGCTGACCCTACCTGGGCATTACACCAGCAGTTTGGATACTTGCAATCCTATGCCTGTCTACTTGCAAGCAAGTCCTCTTGACTTATAGTCTCATGTAACTGCACAGTATTGCAACCAAATGAAAGAAAGGCTTATAGCGGTTGTGTTTGAAAGTTCTTTGACAAACCTGGTGGTGTCTGGAATTATTTGTGTGCGGTTTTCTTCACAAAGTTACTCAGTTTTATTGCTCCGATATTTATTACTCCTGTAATCCAAAGCTAACATGAATTGCAATGTTTGGATTCCACATGCCTCAGTACAATAATCTGATATTGTACAGCTGCTCATTTTATGCCTTTTTCTTCTTCTTCCCACCTCCGGTAGTCTTGGTGCTTGGTGGCGCCTGTGGTGAAACAGGGGATTCTTCCTTTGGCGAAGACTGCAGCTGTATCGATGCTTCCTCCAGCTCTCTGCACAAACTTTCCTCCAGCTCCTGAGCTGCTTTTTCTGCTGCAGCTTCTTCTAGCTTTCTGGCTTCTTCTGCCTCCCTCATAGCATTAAGCCTGTGGCCAGAGTGGGGTGGGACAGAGAAGTTGGGGGGTCAGATTCTCTTAAACCAAAAAGTCGTAACACAGTTCAGAACACGTGAGCCACGAAACAACAAATCCATAAATGGCACCCATGCAAATGTCAGGACGATATCAAGAAGCCATTATTCCTTATCGAAACAGCCAGCTTCATGTTCAGATGCAAACTTTGCTTAATCATTTTTAATTAATTAATTAAATTAATTTTTATTATTATGGTCACAGACCAGTTCCGGCTCATTTACAATATCAGGAAAATCATAAAACACAACAGGAATACACTGAATTGCAATTGGGTATAACAGAGATAATACAGATATAGTAAAGGTAAATTAGGTCCAGTCGTGACCGACTCTGGGGTTGTGGCACTCATCTTGCTTTATTGGCCGAGGGAGCCGGTGTACAGCTTCCGAGTCATGTGGCCAGCATGACTAAGCCGCTTCTGGTGAGCCAGAGCAGTGCACAGAAACTCCGTTTACATTCCCACCGGAGCAGTACCTATTTATCTACTTGTACTTTGAGGTACTTTTGAACTGCTACGTTGGCAGGAGCAGGGACCGAGCAACAGGAGCTCTCCCTGTCTTGGGGACTCAAACCGCCGACCTTCTGATCGGCAAGTCCTAGACTCTGTGGTTTAACCCACAGCGCCACCCGCGTCCCAAATACAGATATAGCAGCAGTTTAAGCAAAGATCAAGATTTAATATATATTTTAAACTGCCGAATACAGATACAGCGGCAGTTTAAAATATATATTAAATCTTGATCTTTGCTTAATCATATCAGCCTAAGCAAAGGAAGTAAATTATCCCCTAGTGAAGAAAACTAACTCTTTTGCTAAAGATGACCAGTGGTACTTGCCATTGTCTTCTTGATTTGAACATTTTGATGCTAAGGCTCAAACTTGGAAGTGGCATGGATAAGTATGTTCTTTCTCTCAAGTTTCTCATTTTTCCAGGTACCCTGTTCACTTTGCTTCCTTAGCTCCATAGATATATTTCATTAAAAATCAAGGCTCACTACAGCTACTTCTAACGCTAAGGCACAGTTTAGCCTTACATGTGAACATGTAATCTCAATCTGGCATAATAGAAGGCAGACTATAGCAATGAAGGCCAGGTATTGCCAGCATGTCTCCAATGAAAACAGCCGGGCCATCTAGCAAAGCACCCTGTTTTATGATGGGATAACTCAGTTGGTAGAGCATGTGACTCTTAGTATCAGGCTCATTGGTTTGAGTCCCACATTGGGCAAGAGATTCCTGCACTGCAGGGGGTTGGACTAGATGACCCTCATGGCCCCTTCCAACTCTATGATTCTATGAACGCATGTGGCAAGGCTCCTGCCAAATTTGGGAGCAGGTTAGAAACCATGATCCATAAGCAAAAAAGCTGAAAACTCACTTTGCTTCTTCTTCAGCTTCTTGGATTTCCTTCAGTACAAGGAATTCAGCGTGCCGAATCCTGTTGTCTATAATGGTTTCTTTCACGACTTCCAAGTGTTTGTAGCCGGCAAAGAATTTGTTGACAAAAAAGATGTAGATCTGGCTCATCCATAAACCAAGTTTGTCCTTCTGCTCGTTCTTTGCACTTTCGAGGTTATCTGCAAGACGGCGGAGTGAGGGGATGGGAAATAAAATGGAGTTTTAGTTGTAGGGCAGGGGACGGCCAACGAAGCGCCCTCCAGTTATGTGTGATGCCTACAACTGCCATCATCCCTGGCTATTGGCTGTGCTGGCTGAGGATGATGGGCGCTTCTGCAGCAGAGCACCCCCTTTGGCCAGCCCCTGTTGTAGGGGAAAGACTATCATAGCTTCACAGCAGAGCACACGCTTAGGATGCAGAAGATCCTATGTGGATCCAAGGGTGGAGGAAGGTGGGGCGGTGGAGGCGGAGTAGGCAGGGCCAGAATTAAAAGTGGGCTGAGCAACAAATGTGAATTTTACCTTTTGCATGGTAAGCTAGTTCCTTTCCATCCTCTGCCCAGGCAAGCGAGCAGCATAATCAGAGTCTGGGGATCCATTCGAACCAGACAAAAGCACCCAAGATGGCTGCACAGACCTGACATTTTGCAACAATGCTTTCTTCTAAGGAACCTTCATTTGAAGGGTAGTGGGATGTTGGTTGTGGGGGTTGTTATTTTGCTATTTTGAAAAATCAGTAACATTTTCTTTTCTTTTTTTAAAGGAGGGTGCAAAGCAGGGTTAGTGAGGGGTGTATCTCATGAGGTGTATGGCCCCAGGGAGAGTCCTGGGGGGGCAGACAGAGATGCATAGAGGGCTGTATTTAGACCCTGGGCCAAAGGTTCCCCATCTGTGCAATACTGTTGGCTTATGGCTTATGGCTTGCAATCCACTACAGAATTCAAGCACGCTTCGTTTGGGACTTAGCTGTGGGGTCAGAGCAACTTGTCCCATTGTGAAAGCCTTCAAAAAAGGAAGGTGCAAGTTATTGTGTTCTGGTCTGGTGTTCTTTTACTGCCCTCTTGTGACAGCAGGAAATCTTACAGGAATGTGTACTCAAATACTGCACAATCTGCAGCTCAGTGTGACCCTTCCAGCAAGCAGCACCTCTAATTAGATTAGATAGAGACATAGCTGTCAACTTACAGATTTGAAAATAAGGGACCAGCAGCCTCGAAAATAAGGGATCAGCAGCCAAAATAAAGGATTTTAGTCAACCAGCAGTCAAACGAAGCCTCAAGTGGTGGTTCCCACAGCGCAGCAACCCGGCAAAGGGGATGCAGCAAGGAAAACCACCGTCACCTCTCCGCTGGGAAGCGCTGAGCAAAGGCAAGTCCCCAGGCAACGCGGCCAATTTGATCGGCACAAAGCATGCAAGCTCCACCCCGTCGTTCTTAGACTCCTCATTGGGTGAGCAACACAGCCAAGTGACACAGTTGGAGCCTCCCTCTTCCCTGGCCGGCAGGGAGGGAGGGAGAGGAGCTGCTTCCTTTGAAACCCGGGAAATTTAAGGGACATCATCAATAAGGGACAGCAGCGGGACATGGCGCTGGGATAAGGGACTGTCCCGCCAAATAAGGGACACTTGGCAGCTATGGATAGAGAAGGGAATGCTTTTCAAATAAATAAAGGTCAACTTATTGTGGGTGCCAACACAATCCAGAAGTAAAGAAACAAAACACCCAGAATATAGGAAAACAAAGAGATATACTAAAAGGGCAACATCTTTAGCTTGCTCAATGGCTAAACATGAAAGCAAACAAAATAAATCCTAACAAAGGTTTTTGGAAGCTGCATTCTGGGTTATGAAATTGTGTGGGTGGGTGTGCCAAACATAAACGTACATATATTAATAATAGCAACTCCAAAAATGCAAAAATGATTCTTTACGTTGGTAAAAAAATGATCCATACCTGATAGCTTGCTATCTAAAAAGCTCTAGTTTTCTCACCTGCTAATTCCTTCATGGGAGCGCTAAGAATTGACTCTTGCCCTGCTTCCATGCTTGATAGAGACTGAGCTACACTTTCTTCTTTCTCTTCCACAATAGCAGAGAAGGTGACATTAAAATTCATGGCTGAAAGGAAGAAAAGCATCTGCTATATATTTTGGAAAGTCATTTGTCTCTTTGCCTGTTCTCTATGCATTTCAGACACCTCTTAAGTTACCACAACCAAATTTTGCACTATAGTTCTTGAGATAAAGGAGCGAGTTTTTGTCAACTACAACCGGATGCCCTTTTGAATCAAGGTGGTGGTGGGCTGAGCCTTCCTAAACTGCACTGACTTTAAATGCTGGTGTCATCACCCGTAGAACTCAGCACGGTTCTCAACATAAAGATACAAGATGAAAACACAAAAAATGCAATAACAGGAACAAACAAACAAAAAACTACATGAGCCAATAACACACACACGTCCCACAAACACATTTAAAACATTACAGGATGTTAAACTGTCAAAGGCCTAGTTGAACCACATTAATTTCAATGCCAGTTTTTCCCTCAGAGCAAAAAAAGATCCTGTACAACAAGGCTCAGATTGGAAGGACCAGAATTTCCAAGGACCCACCCTGAGGAGAGAGACTTTTTTCTTTACTGGGAGATTTTGAACCATGCCGAGAACCTTTGCCCTCTTTTCCTCCATTCTTGCCTTTTCCTTTCTGTGGTAATGAGAAAAAAGATAATAAAAAAATAAAAAATGAGTTGTTGAGTTAGGAGATCGTGTTATTTTCAAAATCTGGTACCGTAATTAAGATAAATCATAAAGCAAAAATAAATATATGCCCAGGTGAGGTTGTTCAAAAACGAGTTCATGGCAAAGACTCAAGAGAACAGTGTCAATGTTCTTTACTCTTCTATTTATTTGTTTCACAAAATTGAAATGAAATGCATGTAGCTGCTACCTGTCTGAATAGGCTTGCCTAAAGAAAAATGTTTGAAGCAGGCACTGAAAAGATTACAGCAAAGGTGCCTCTGCCTGATGTCAAGAGGCAGGGAGTTCCAAAGTATAGGTGCTGCCACACTGAGGTCCTGCAGGTATACCCACAACAAGATTCTGTCTGGAAGATGCTTTTGTGCATGTGCCCAAGTGGGGGGATAAGAGGTAAACTAACATTGGCTGGGAACCAAATCTCAATGCCCCAACTCAATGCCCCAATGTCTAGGCCTAACTGCCAGAACTTCCTACGCCACCCACAGAAAGCCTCAGTAAATATCCCCTCAAAAATCCACATTACACCATTCTTCCTGCTCAATACCTGTTTGCACTAGCTCAGGCCTCTTCCACATGCCCACATTTCACTGGGCGCCAGGTCTGAACATTTGCCCTCGCATCTACAGTGGTACCTCGGGTTAAGTACTTAATTCGTTCCGGAGGTCCGTTCTTAACCTGAAACTGTTCTTAACCTGAAGCACCACTTCAGCTAATGGGGCCTCCTGCTGCCGCTGCGCCGCCAGAGCATGATTTCTGTTCTCATCCTGAAGCAAAGTTCTTAACCCGAGGTAATATTTCTGGGTTAGCGTAGTCTGTAACCTGAAGCGTATGTAACCCGAAGTACCACTGTACTCTGAACAAAAAATAATAATACAGAGTGCTTCTCTCTACGGCTGAGAACAGTGAAGTCTGCTATAAGTGCCTCCCCAGCTTGAAAGGGGGGTATAATAGGAGGGTGTGCCCACACCATGTTGTGTCCCTGTTTCTTTTTCTGCTCTTTTGGGTGTGGTAGCCGTTTTTGTGTTATGCCATGCAACCCCGGTGGCCATTTTGTGACTGGCGCCCACAGCATTCCAAACATGCGCAGTGGCCCCAAATGGTTGGTGATCCCCTGCTTCCATCGCGTGATCACATCAGACAACCTACAAGAAAGCAAGCAGAGGTAGCAACATAATAAACAGATTGCAGTGGTAGAGAATGACGGGCAATTCAACTTCCACAATGCTCAAAAACCTCCGAAATAACCTATTCACCATCTTTCGGGAAACTAAAGAGAGGAATGTAGGTGGGCCTTCCAGGGAAGAGAGTTGCAGAGTTAGGGGGGCAACCACTGAAAAGGCCCTTTCCTGGGAACACGGAAAGTGGCCTTGTACTAAGTCAGGCAGCAGCTCTCTGCGATTTCAAGCAAGAAGCTCTCCTTCCTGGACCTGGGACCTCGAAACAGCCATTATGCTTCATCACCCCACTGACCTCGGACTTCTTTCCCTTGCCAACATCCACAAAATGCACAATCTTGCTTGTGGAAGCCTTGACATGCTGGGCTTCTGTGGTCTCAGTGCTTGTTTCGCCACTGCTTAAACTTCTGGTTTGAACGGACTGATAATTTTAAAAGAATAGAAGAAAATAAGAACAATACTGTAGTTAGTTGGAGGTGCTATATGGGGGCGGGGATAAAAGACACTTGCGCACACACACGCACACGAAAACACCCCTCTGAACTCCAGTTAGAGCTATTGTGCTTTAAAGATATGCAAGCACATAGGTCTAGATCAAGGACTCAGCTACCTTGGCAAAGAAAAAGCACTTTATATGTGTTGTTGATGCATTCTAACTCACCAGGTGCTGCTGTGGAGCTCCATTTTTGCCAACCCAATTTCTCATACAAAGTTTACAACGCATTTAACTGAAACGCTTCTTTGATGTGTCTAGATCCAGCACCAGAACTTCATTTCTGAGCGTGGTCACATCCACACCATACTTTTATAGCACACGGCTTCCCCCCAAAGAATTATGGCAACAGTAGTTTGAGAAGTGTGTTGTGGACTGTGGCTCTGTGAGGGTTGAACTACAGTTCCCAGGAGAACCCATGAGCTTTAAATGTGCTTTAAATGAATGGTGCTGATGTGGTCTTTGTCCGTCAAGCCCAGCATTGCCTAGAAGCATAATAGAATTACAGAGCTGGCTCCATGAGGGTCATCTAGTCCAACCCCCCTGCAATGAAGGAATCTTTGGCCCAACGTGGGGCTCGAACCCACGACCTTGAGGTTAAGAGCCTCATGCTCTACCAACTGAGCTTCCAGGTCTTCAGGCAGAAGTATTTCCCGTCACCTGATTTTTAAAAAACTGAACCTGTGACATTCTACAAAAAAAATCCTGTGTCCTATCACTGAGTTAACAGTCGCTTTTTAAAAATTAGGACCCTTATGATGTTGCCTGCCTTTGCCCCCACAATAGGCTCGTTCCATGAGTCCTTGTGTTCTGTGGCAGAGGAAACTTGCACTGTCCTCATGTGACCAGTTCCCCTGTTCTCCAGGGTGGCGGTCAGCGCCATTTGGTGTTTATTGATATCATAGTTCCTCAGAACTGCTAGTGCTTTGGCCCCCGGGAGTCTTACCACCAGAGGAACGTAGGAAGCCCCCTTACCCCCAAAGGCAGATCACTGGTCAATCTAGCTCAGTGTTAACCCTACCGCTGAGCTGCCAGCAACTTCTAACCCTAAGGCCCAGAGAAGTCAAAACAAGATTGTGTCCATGAATACAGCCAAACTCCTTTTCGTTCCCAGAAGATGTTGAGTGGTAGAATTCACATATGGGGCCTGTTGTTGTTGGCATCCGTCTGTCTCAGGAGACAATGGAATAATGCGCCTTGGGGTTGAGGTCAAGCTGTTGGAAGGCTGCAGCGCCTGCTGTGGCTGTCGAGACCGATACAGGAGAGACATGTTTTGTTGCTGCTGGGGCAGATGAAGGTGTCCAGCTGTGTTGCTGGCAGATGCACCATGGCGTTTCTTCTCTCTGCGGTCTTCCCAGTGGTCGTTTCTCCTCTGGTCACTGCTATGGATACACGACTTGACTGCCTGTCTCCAGGCACTGCGGTCGTCCGCGAGGGATTCCCACATGGTGGAGTTGACGTTGTCAGTCTTCGTGTCATGTTTGCTGACATCTTTGTAATGCAGAGCAGGCCTGCTGATTGGGCTGGTGCCAGAAGCCGGCTCCCCGTAGAGCACATCCGTGGGGATCCTAACATCTTCCATTCTGTGGACATGAGCAAGCCGGCATAGACGTCGCTGAGACAGGAGTGCAAATCTGCTGGGAATGTGGGCTTGAGAGAATGCATTGTTGCTGGGAATTCTGTCTGGCTATGTGATTCCCCAAATCCTCCTGATGTGGAAGGCGTTGAAGCATTGCTCCTGACGGTTTTAAGGGGCCAATGTACCCTGCCAAACCTGCCCCCTCTTTGAAGATCCTAAGTTTGCTTGATATGTCTGGCTTCCGTTCCGGAAAGTGCCCAAACTCAATTTGGGAGGCCAGCAAACCTCGTGAAAGGCTGCTGCTGCATTTAACTCATCCCTTACCTGTAGCGAAGAGAGTCAATGTTTATGTTCTGAGAACTAACCTGATCAGAGAACAAGTCCTGAACCAAAGGAGGCCCAGCAGCCGGGTCTATGAACTCATCTGTTCTGAAGGAACTTGTTGAACGACTGGATTCTTCTGCTTGCTGTTTCAGCATCTCATCGGTGACGTACAACAGGGCACAGTCCAGCAGAGCTTCGAAAAACTCCAGGAAAACAAGCTGTAGCACAACAAAGGAAGAAGAGAACAAGTCACTTCTAATCGACAAGATCAAAGGGTCCTCCAGGCATCTTTTTATTGCACATTTCTTATGATTAACGAGTCATGCCCACTTTCAGTACCGTTTGTACCTGCGAAAGTTTTGGGATGGACATGTTGCTTCTTTTCCAACCAGTGCATGTCTTTCCTGCTGAAATCCACTTACTTTTTAGTCCACAAAAGTTCTGGTTTATTTTTGTCCTTCTTCTGTTGCACTACAGCCCCTCCAGACAGCAATAATTTGGCTGCACTGGAGAAGCGCTGCAGAACAAACCAAATCGGAATAAACCCACCGCTAATCCACCAAGAACGTGTGGCAAAATATTCCTGGAGGGGTCCTAACTAGGGACCTGTGGAACGGCTGAGCTGCAAGCAGCTGTCAGAGAGGAGCCAGGTCAGCAATTGTGCTAGGCGTTCGAACCAGGAGTCAGCGCTGAGGAACACGCCAAAACACACCAGATGTAGGACAATCATTGCTGCTCAGGGATGCGGTATGACCAGGAAATTCTTCATAGCCCTTTCCAACCTAGGAGGGTCCAATGAGAAGCCTGGATGGGTGGAGCCAATATGGAGGCTGAGATTACTTCACTGTGGGTTCCAGTGATGGACCTTCAAGAGGTCTCACATCACTGAGTTATTGCTTGTTGTTCAGTGGTTCTCAACCTGTGGGTCCCCAGATGTTGTTGGACTACAACTCCCATCATCCCTGAGCTCTGGCCTCGCTAGCTAGGGGTGATGGGAGTTGTAGTTCAACAACATCTGGGGACCCACAGGTTGAGAAAGGCTGTATGTTGTCAGTTCTACCAATTAATTGGGGAGGGGGGCTAGTTTGTGTCAAAATGGGCCCCCAATCCTGCAATACTGTTTGCCGGATGTGAAATACAGTGAGGGCAGCTTTAGCGGCAAGGATGTGAAAGCGGCTATCTCAGGGGTCAGCAAACTTTTTCAGCAGGTGACCAGTCCACTGTCCTTCAGACCTTGTGGGGGGTCGGACTATATTGGGGGGGAATGAATGAATTCCTATGCCCCACAAATAACCCAGAGATGCATTTTAAATAAAAGGACACATTCTACTCATGTAAAAACATGCCAATTCCCGGACCATCCGCAGGCCGGATTTAGAAGGCTATTGGGCCAGATCTGGCCCCTGGGCCTTAGTTTGCCTACCCATGGGCTCTCTGGTTGCTGACAGGTATGTTGTTTCCTTGCAAAGCTCTCGAGATAAGGCAGGAAGCACAGCCCTCACTCTGATTGCCTCATCATGGCAGCACCACATGATGACATGGCATCATAACTGTTATGTACTGAAGTTCTCACCCTGGGCCAGCAGGGGGATACTGTAGATAGTTATGCAAATAAGGGATCGAAAGTGACGTTCAGTGATTGGATAGTTTTAGAAAATTGTTACAGTTACATTGTACTGGAGCTCTGTATAAGCAGGCTGGCTGAGCCCTTCAGTTCAGTTCTGTTCTGGCCTGTGAATAAACAAGAGCTGTTTGAAGAATTGCTGTGTCGTCTGATATGTTCACCCACAACTTAACAATAACGACGCCAAATCAGAGTGAGGACCATGCTTCTGGATCTTTGTGGTAGAAGGGGGAATGATGCCTGGTGGGCAATTGATGCTGGCCGGATCATGGAACAGACGCCAGGAAAAAGCAAATGGGGCAGTTTAATTTCACTCGCCCAAAGTCCTACTTGGAGTGGCTCAGCTCTACATTAGAATCTTATATGACTCATCATATTGATTAACTAGCAAAAGCCTTTGTTCTTAAACAAAGTTCCTTCTGGGCGAAGGACAGTCCAAGCCCAAACAGCTCCTGAAGTGGGTTGGCTCTTTTCAGTGTAGCTGCAGAAATTTACACCCAGACCATATTTCCCCACACTTTCCCGAAATACATATACCTCATGTTCTAAGTTAGTGTCATCTCCATCACGCACACAAGGGCTGTCTTTGGCCAGTATATTCACAATTTTGGTAGCGGTTAACTGCTTGCTTACGAGTCTTAAATCCTGGAGAATGAAGCGACAACAACAAAATGGTTAGTGTTATCCAAATTTCTCAATTTAGCACGTGCTGCTACCTAGTTCATGTCCTCCCAAATGATACATGGGCCAAAATGTGTTAAAAATGCAAAAGCTACAATAAGCTGTAAATACGAAGGCATATATTTGTGAAAACATGCCAATATTAGGTTAAACATGCTTTGTGAAAATGTGTATATTAGGCCGCCATTGCATACAAAAACTGAAAAAATTCTATGCAATTGTATAGTATGAGAAATTTGTGCTAAAATATTGATAATTTTTCATGAGGGCTTTTTTAAAAAATAACAAAATAACAAACTGATGTGGAAATGCCAGTGGCGTAGCGTGGGTTGTCAGCACCCAGGGCAAGGCAAGTAATTTGCGCCCCCTAACCCATGGATTTGTGCCCCCTAACCCCCAGATGTTGCGCCCGGTGCGGCCGGCCCCCCCTGCACCCCCCACGCTACGCCACTGGGAAATGCAGAGAATGGATGACAGGAAAAATGAGAACCTGAGATGAACCAACACTGACAGATAACATCCGTCGCTAACAAGACCTGAAATAAATCCTTGAGATGGTGATTACTTTCAGCATCCAGAGGAAGTGCCTCATCTTCATGGTCGGTTCGTACGGAGCAACGGGATTTGGTCGACAAAAGGCCCTGAATATCTCCCAACACTTGTCAATGTAATTGATAGCGTAGACTGTTTGTTGCCGGTCGCTGAACAAGATGCCTGCAGAGGCAAACGGGGGCGGGGGGGGGGAGAGAAGAGCCAGATGATGAAAAAGGCCCAAACATCTGTGCGTAAATGAAATCTGGGGAAATGTAGGAAACCAAACCAAACTAAAATGCATAGCCCACCTTTTATTTGGCAGGCGTTAGGACAGATATTCTTGACCATCAACTTGCAGAAGCACTTGAAGAGGCGGGGACTCGTATTGCTGGAGTTAAAACAGGAATTCGATATAGCAGTCACTACTGCGATATGCGGAGGAAACAGGTTTCAGAAATTCAGAAGAGATTGCATTTTAGAGTTATGTGTTGTAGGGCTGCAGTTTTTCAACAGCTAATTGGTTTGGTTATTTTTGTTTTGTTTTTTTAAAACTATGTTGACTATTTATGGATCCAAAAACAATAATTTTTTAGAAACTATCCCTCCCTAATCCAGAAGATAGGAGTTGGGCATTGCATCCGAAGGAACATCCAAACAACGTTCTAAGTTCCTATCGTGGGCAACCGTTTATATAGAAGGCAATCAACAGTTTACATTAAGCAAAAGGTTTTATAATGTTCTTTGTCTTCATTCTAAGAACATATATAATAAAGCCATACCAGTCAGTTTCAAAAGAGTCTTTATGCTTCAAACCTTGTGCCCGTTTTACTTTATTATATATATTATTTTGTGTGTCTCTGTGTGTACATGTTATATGTTGGAAGAATCAAATAAATCATTTTAAAAACTGAATTGAACATTCATTCCAATCTGTTTGCAGGGAAGTTCCATGACAAGCATTAATCCTGATTTGCTTATGGAGTGTTTGTACATCTTCCCATTAATCATTTTGCTCATTCAACACTTTTCAAGGCAATTACCTGTCACTTTCCAAAATTCTGGAAGTCTATTTTTCAGAAATGGATTTTTTTGACCTAGGGCAACACAGCACTTTAATCTGCTTTAATGGCACAATTCTAATTATCCAATATACACTTGAACCCCTACTGACAGCCTGGAGGTGCCTTGTGTTGAGATTTTAAACTGGTGACTTTTCAGCAAACTATTCTCAGGTTCGGCGCTACCTTAGCTGATGGACAAGCCACTTACTCAAACTCCTTATGATAGATGTGGAAGGACAAATAGATGAGATATGTCAAAAACATTCGGAGTAGCAAAGTCTCATATGGAGAGTGAATCTCTTCAAGTAATGTTTTATCTGAAAAACAAACAGAAACACTGTACTGTATACAGTGAGCAATGCAGAGGTAGAGTTCTAACTTGAGTTGTTGTTTTTTTAGGTCAACTTGTTTTCATTCCTGACTTTAATTGAAAATCTTGGTGTGTATTTTATGTTTTGTGTAATTAATTATAATTATTTTAGGGTAAAGACATTCTGAAAACTGGCTTATGTCATGCACATAAAACAGTTATATCCCTTCCATCCAGTATGGATTACCGGCTACACTAACTGAACAATAGCAAGAGAACTGTACCAAAAGTAAAGTCATAATATGAGGCTCACCCCACGTGGTGGTGGCTTGTGCCCATCGGGACTGGTAGGGCAGAAGCAAGGGAGGCCAACAGCAGGTGAAGCCAGAGTCAACGACAGGCAGGATCCAACCCCCTGATTGGGACATGTGGGGTGACTGTGTGTGTGTGTGTGTGTGTGTGTACACACGCAAACCTAAGGCTTTGCTTAAACTTGTGGAGGCTCTTCCATTTACCGCCACACCATGATTTAGTGACACATGCGAACTGGGCCAATCATTGAACTTCAACGCAAGGCGTTGGCTTCATTAAGTTGCAAATGGGCTATTTGCCCATGCTTATTGGTTGCTGCTCTGCCACTACTAAAATAACATGGACAGTCTATTCTATTAGGAATGCAAACCATTCAGGATCCTATCCATGTCGGCAAGCGTAAGGTTGCAGTGGTGGAATCTGCAGTCCTTTAGAAATCGCCAGAACTGAAGCTTCGTCATCAGGAAAGTGTTATCAAGAGAATGGTCATATCCTAAGCTGCTGTAGAAGGTGTAGATTCGCCTCAGTTCCGAGATATATCTCAGTACAGCAAACTCTGTCTGGAGACAAATATATATATAGTTTTCGATAGAAAACCGGTAATAAAAAAGTATAAGTATTTTGTCGTATTAAATAAGCTACGTAGATATGTATAATAAAATATTTTTGTATTTATATACCTCATATTTATTAATATTTGCCAGTCTGACTTATTAATGAAGCTCTTTGGGGAAAGGGTTTTTCTATGCATTAATTGTGTCTGTGTATCATCTTACTATTATTATTGTCCTTTTTGTATGCTACCTTGAAAACTCTATGATCAGTAGCAATAATTAAGACTAAAGGAGGATTTCAATGATGTGCTACGTTGAATGTTCCATCAGCTCAAGCATTTCAGTCTGCCAGAACAAATGATCTCCTGCTCCAGTGTGCTGTTCTGGGCGATTTCCTGACCCCATGCAGAGATAAATTTAAGGGGTATTGGGGGAGAGTGGAGGGAAAGCCCTATTGCACAAGCAGAGGTCCTTGTGTAGGACTTCCAACCAACAGGGCTGGTGGGTGAATCCTGCCCAGATATTAAGAGATGGACGGACTGACAAAGAGATTGAAGGTTTACATTTCCAACACTGCATAAAGGGAAGACTCACACCTTCTATACCAGGCACGTCCAATTCCCAAAAGACTGCAATCTACAGTGGTGCCCCGCAAGACGAATGCCTCGCAAGACGAAAAACTCGCTAGACGAAAGGGTTTTGCGGGTTTTGAGCTGCTTCGCAAGACAAATTTCCCTATGGGCTTGCAAGTTTGTTTCCTTTTTCTTAAAACCATTAATATCCAGGGTGCATTGCTTGAAGAGGTGCAGTTGCGACTTGACTTCGAGGAGCAACTCATAGCACGCGGTGTGGTAGCCTTTTTTGAGGTTTTTGAAGACTTTGCTGATTTTTGAAGCTTTTCCAAAACTTCTTTTGCAGCCATTTGGTAAGTTAAACTTTTAAAACTTTTTGGGGGGTTTTTGGATTTTGGGTTGGGGTGTTTGGAATTCAAGGACTTGGTGTTGGGGAGGGGTTTGCAAGAATCTGGAGGCTTGTGTGGTTTTTGTTTTTGTTTTTTTTGAATTTTTATGATTTTTTGTGACCATTGGGCCATGTTGTTGTTTTTTTAAAAAAAATTCTGGGTTTGAATTTCTGTGTGGTGGCTGGCTGGGGGAACAGTTGAGGAGGGGTTTGCAAGAATCTGGGAGCTTGTGTGGTTTTCTTTTGAATTTTTATGATTTTCCGTGACCATTGGGCCATGTTGTCTTAGAAAATGTACTGTACACTTTGCTGATTTTTAAATGTTTTTCTGTCATGTTTAGAAACTTGATTTATTGTTCCTTCAATTTTTGAAATGCTCTTTACAGTATGTGTGACTTTAAAGAGCACTTAATAAACTCTTGTTGTACCAAATTTGGCTTTGTTTGGACTTTTTTTGACCATAGGAACGCATTAATTGAATTTCAATGCATTCCTATGGGATTTCGTGCTTCGCAAGACGAAAAATTCGCTAGATGAAAAAACTCGCGGAACGAATTAATTTCGTCTTGCGAGGCACCACTGTACTCACAGTATAATAATGCCGCCTGTGATATACCCATTGTCATTGACAGGCAAAGTTGTTGAGCTTTTGGGGGGGGGATCGCTAAGGATCACACGATTGACCATGGACATCCTGCGATCAACCAGTAGATTATGATCGACTTGTTGGACATGCCTCTTCTATACAACCTGGTATCATTTTATTGATTTTGCTAAGGCAATCAAATATGGTTTTCACCCTCCATCAACTCATAGAACCTTATGGAGAGACACTTTCATTTCAGTGCCTTTTTGGGTAGGTCTAAAAACTACAACCATCAGCCTCTATTTTTCTTTCTTTGCGGTACAACTACCAAGTTGTATTTTTCTTGTACGGGTATGTTTTGTTCCTTGAAATTAAAAATCATTTTTTTAATAAAATCATAAATGTAAGCCATTTTACCTGTTTGATTTCTTCTTCCCTGTTTTCTTCCGGAAATATAGCCAACAAAGTTGATATATCTATTTCTATATCCGTTCCCAGTGCAGATGTACTATCGGGGCCATCAACAACTTTGATACTCTCTTCGCAACGGGGCAGGCGGTGGGAGGAAAGAAATCAAACTGGTAATTATTTGTTACAAAAATTTAAAGGGCAACATCAGCACAAGCAGACCTGAGGACCCCAGTAGACACCTGAAGGATTAATCAGGATGCAATCTTAACCTCATTTACCTGGGAGCAAGCCCCATTGAATTCAAGAGGACTGAGCAGACATAGTTAGGATTGTGCTATTCAAAATGTATAGAGCAAGTACAAATACCTGCTGTAAATGTAAAGAAAAATAATGTATCTTTTATCATATGTGGTGGTCATATAAGGTAATAAAAACCTTTTGGGAGATGATATATAATGAAATGGGGGGGGAATGTTTAAAATAATGTTTCTTTGAAAACCAGGAGTTTTTTTTATTAAGAATTATAGGTACCGAGATTCCAAAGGATCAGAAAATACAATTTATGTATGCAACAACAACCGCACGGATGTTATTAGCCCAGAGATGGAAATAAGAAACAATCTTGACCAGGGAGGAATGGCAAACCAAGTTGATGAACTATGCTGAAATGGCAAAACTAACTGGGAAGCTCAGGAACCAAGAGGACAAGAACTTTAAAAAAGAATGGGGGGAAATTTACAATTTATTTAAGAGACCATTGTAAGCAAATGGAAACATCAGCAGGATTTTAATCTTGCTTGTAAAGTAACAAATACGATGGATAAACGAGATGGACAAAAATGAGGAGAACGGACTGATAGGCAGTTGTAAGCGTTGAAATTAGGACCCATGGAGGAGACGGAGTCTTGAGATTCAGAGAAATCTCTTTGTATGGATTTGTAATTGATTTTGTTGTAAATTTATATTTCAAATCAAATAAAAATGATTGCACTATTAACCTTTCTCGAGTCGACGTTGTGTTGCCTGTGTTCACCTGTAGCGTGTGGTCCGTGGACTAGGGGGACAAGGCCAGTCCCCTAAATGTTCCCCTAGCACCTCCTTCCCAAAGCCCGGGAAGCTTCTGTCTGGCTTAGGGAGGGAGGTGCGATGCTCACGCCTGCAACACCCCCAGTAATTGCCCTCATAAGCTGGCCCCTCTGTTCCTAACTGTTCCCCTAAGAAAAAATTCACCACACGACACTGGTGTCTGCCATAATTCTATTCCACACATGCGATACTGAAATCCTCACAAAAATGTGCATTTCTAAACATATTCACTCTCATAAAATACATTTTTTAAATGCATTTTAACTCCAGCTGCCCTCACTTTAGTCCAGGTGCGAGGGGCCTTTAGTCTTCTAGATGTTGCTGAACTGCTGCTCCCATCATTCATGGCCGTTGGCCTTGCTTACTGGGGCTGTGGGGAGTTGTAGTTCAGCAACTTCTTTGAGGGTCCAAGGTGCTAAACACCCAAATTACTTTCCGCCACACTTCAGGCTCCTCACCGGTGCCAAAGGGACTCGTCGTCCGAATGCCACTCAGATCTTGGTTATTCATGATGTCAATTTGAAAAGATGGATATTCTGCCATATGGTCATCTATAAATTCGCCTTCATAGACACGGCCATTCTTGAACACAAGCTTACCCTGAAGGGGGGGGAAAGGGAAATTTATGTCCCCAATGGCAGAGATAAAAACAGGCTAACTACACACCAGTTAGCATCACTGTAGGCAGGATTCTGTGGGCCACACTGAATTGCAACAAAATGCTGAGAACTAGCTATTGATGGGTAGACATAGAGGCTTTGCCAGTGCTCTAATTAACCCTTTATTCTGCAGCATCACTTGTTTTACAGTTCCAGTGAGGAGGCTGAGGTTTCATGCCATGTTTCTGAGCTTTCCATACCCCAAATCTTACCATGCCTTGCTTCTTATTGTGAACCCACTGCCCATCATACATTGCTCCACTGGCAAAGAAGAACTTCCCGTGTCCATGGCGGTCCCCATTGACGAAATCTCCCACGTATTCATTCCTTAGGGGGTATTGTGATCCGGGTATTCTCTTCAGATACCAAGTGTGGGTACCATAGCCGTGCTGAAAAAGATTTTTAAAAAACCAACTCTCAGCGAGTGCACTAGAATAATAATAATAATAATAATAATAATAATAATAATAATAATAATAATAATAATAATTTATTATTTATACCCCGCCCATCTGGCTGAGTTTCCCCAGCCACTCTGGGCGGCTCCCAATCAAGTGTTAAAAACAGTACAGCGTTAAATATTAAAAACTTCCCTGAACAGGGCTGCCTTAAGATGTCTTCTGAATGTTAGGTAGTTGTTTATCTCTTTGACATCTGATGGGAGGGTGTTCCACAGGGCGGGCGCCACTACCGAGAAGGCCCTCTGCCTGGTTCCCTGTAGCCTCACTTCTCGCAGTGAGGGAACCGCCAGAAGGCCCTCGGCACTGGATCTCAGTGTCCAGCCTGAACGATGGGGGTGGAGAGGCTCCTTCAGGTATACTGGACCGAGGCTGTTTAGGGCTTTTAAGGTCAGCACCAACACTTTGAATCATGCTCGGAAACGTACTGGGAGCCAATGCTTAGGTGAATTAGGTGAACAACACCACGGAGCACTGTGGAACAGATTATCTGTTGCATTGCAACATTGCTTCAAGAACGCCTTTGGTTGAAGTAATGACGTCCCAACTTCCCAAGAATTCCCAACTTAACCAGAGAATATGGTAGAAGCTAGATGAGGAACGTCAAGATGCCGCTGGACTCCAAATCCCATCAGTCCAAGCCAACATGACCAATGGTCCATGGATGATTGGAACTGGGGTCAAAGAACATCAGGAAAGCCAGAAGTTCCCTATCCCTGATTTAGAGTGTGTCAGTTAGGAGCATTCCTGGTTTCTGTAAAATTCCACTTAAGAAAGATGGCTGCTCTCCATATAGACCAGGGTTTTCCAAACCTGGGTCTCCAGCTGTTTTTGAACTACAACTCCCATCATTTCTAGCTAGCAGGACCAGTGGTCAGGGATGATAGGAACTGTAGTCCAAAAACAGCTGGAGACCCAGGTTTCGGAAACCCTGATATATGGACCATGAATGAGTCACACGTCTAAAAGTGGGGTGCAATTTAACAAGGTAGTCCTATGATCCTTGCGAAATTATTAGCCATGGCGATCATCCGTGTAACAAGTAGCTTTCACAAATATGTTAATGAGAGCTTTACTTCTATTGCCAATTGCCGCATTGTGAGGTAATTGGGTGAGGAGAAAGAGATGGATCTCCTACCCCTCCACACTGCAGGCTAATGGAAATTGCCCTCCCATGGAGAGGATTCAAAAAACAAAACCCTGATATGGCTCCAAGTCACACAATTAATCTAATGATTACTTGAGTCCTATCTGTACCACTTAAAAAAATATTTTACTTTTTACCAACCACCAAAACACAAACAGTGAAACCCCCCCAGGCGGCTGATACATTGGATATACATATTCAATAATATACATATTCAATAATATTAAATAATAACATATTCAAATCAACCATATGTTGATTTCTATATACCTTAACACCCTCCACAAGGTTTATTTAACTTTTAACATTTTAATGCCCCAAATTATTCAAACCTACCCAAATAATTCAATATCTTCTCAAACCAATCCTCCTCTTTCTCACTGACCTTAAGCCCTTTCATTCTATGTATCTTCACAGTTAGGTATTCTAAAATTATAATATTATTCAGTTTTTTCCGCCATTGGTTCACCCCAGCTCTTCTGCATTTTTCCAATTACTCGCTATAACCTGTCTGGCTGCAATTACCATCAATTTTACCCATTTACATTCCTCTTTGGTTTTTAACTCGGTACTACTGAGGGTAATAAGAACCATTAATTTTGGCGTTTCCACATTCCTTCCCACAATTCCAAAAAAAAAAAAAATCTGTACCACTTTAACATCCAAGCAGTTCAGCCCTACCTGTATGCCATTAACCCACTGCCCGGTATATTCCTGATTCGTCGTGAGCCACCTCATTCGCCCTTCTCCATGACGCATGTCCCTCTCCCACTGGCCTTCATAGATATTTCCAGATTTATAACTAGGAAGGAAACAAATGAACAAAGAAAGCAGAGTGGCAATCCCAACGAATATTGTTTCAAAATAGACTGACATTTCATAAAGTCATTTCTGGATGATGTGAAGTCATTTCCCCAAGATGTGATGCAGCTACTAGCAGATGGCTTTAAAGGGGGAAAGAGAAAATTACAGTGGAGAAGTATATTACCCATAAAAGCTGAACGGAACCTCCATGTTTATAGGAAGTCCACCTTGGAAGGTCACTAGATTCACTCCCAATGCGAACAGCAACCTTGGAGGAGTAATTTTCATTGCAGCAAGGAAGAAAAGGTTAAATACTCCCTCCTCACCTGCTTCAATTCCGATAATTACTGCTCCCCTCAACCAGTAGCTGCTACAGTATTTGCATTAATTTTTTTAAAAAGTGCATATAAAATGAAAAGCTTCCCAAGATGCCACCTTCCCAAACTCTGATGGATTTTACATTTCAAAGGTGGGAGAGAGGTCTCCAGTATTATTTTTTCATTAGTCCTTGGCTACCCACAGTATTTAAGATAGCCCAACCAAATGCATAACACCATATTTGACAGTGCATTTCAACTTGATTCACGTTTAGAATATCTAATATGTAATTGTGGGATAGTGACTGATAAGCTCAGCTTGGAATGAGGAAACTATGAATTCTGCTTAGCCATGAAGCTCGCTTTTGGCAATTCTTAGGCCAAATCACAAGTTGCCTTGGTGGTTTGTTTAAGACTGGTCATCATTCTACGTTAAACAAACAAAATCCAGTTGCAAGGGCCATTATGGCTGGTTTCTGTTAAAATAAATGTAGTGGTACCTCTGGTTACGTACTTAATTCGTTCTGGAGGTCCGTTCTTAACCTGAAACTGTTCTTAACCTGAAGCACCACTTTAGCTAATGGGGACTCCCACTGCTGCCGCGCCACTACTGCGTGATTTCTGTTCTCATCCTGAAGCAAAGTTCTTAACCCGAGGTACTATTTCTGGGTTAGCGGAGTCTGTAACCTGAAGCGTCTGTAACCTGAAGCGTCTGTAACCCGAGGTACCACTGTATATTGTTTTGAACATGCAATCATGATAATATGTGGTTTGGTCCTCAATCTCTCCATTTAGCCTACCTCACAGTGCTGTTATGAGGACATAACGGGGAAAACCAACAGAGGGTACCTTGGCTTCCTTGATGCACATGTAATAAATGAAAATGGGAGTTTCCTGCAGATATGTGTCCTGCTGATATGTGTCCAAAGATCTGCTGAATCAGAAAGGTTGTAAAACTTACCATCTTATTCCCCATCCACTTTTTACATTGTATACGAAGTCACCTTCATACCAGGAAGAACCTTCCTTGTTGTAATAAATGGTGCCCTGAAAGCACATAATACAAGCACATTAATCAACCAGTGCCTAAACATTTGCATGGGTAAAATCTCAGTGCCTAGGGCTTGCCGATCGCATGGTCGGCGGTTCGAATCCCCGCGGCAGGGTGAGCTCCCGTCTTTCGGTCCCAGCTCCTGCCCACCTAGCAGTTCGAAAGCACCCCTATGTGCAAGTAGATAAATAGGGACCGCTTTATAGCGGGAAGGTAAACGGCATTTCCGTGTGCTGCTCTGGTGCTGGCTCGCCAGAGCAGCTTCGTCACGCTGGCCACGTGACCCGGAAGTGTCTCCAGACAGCGCTGGCCTCCGGCCTATTAAGTGAGATGGGTGCACAACCCTAGAGTCGGACACGACTGGCCCGTACGGGCAGGGGTACCTTTACCTTTACCTTTTAAGGTAAAGTGTACATTATAAATCCATGAAAATGACACCCAAAAGCTCATTATACTGTACGCATGTCAGGAAAAAAATGCATACAAAAAAGTGCAGGTTAGGAGGAAACAGCATTAAAATGGTCATAATTTTTCAGGAGGACTGAAAACTAATGTGGAAATATGGAGAACCAAAGGCTGGGAAAAACTGAGAAACCAAAACAGTTAGATTTGCCCAATTTCAAAACCAGCTTGTGAGGCAGTGGTGTTGGGAGGAAGCATGTTGGAATGGAAATTAGTCCTGCAAATATGATTAGTGCTGACCATTGTTGCTTTCAGTCTATGGACAATATGTAACTGATTACTGTTTCCGTATTTGCATTTCCTTTGCACTGAAATGAATGGAATGGGGGTGGAAGCGTATTAATTATTTAAAATTCAGCCACAGTGGACAGCAAGAAGAATAACGTGGGTTTTTTTGTCTAAAGACAACATGCAGCAGTATGGAGATTGTGCTACATTTGACTGACACAGGTCAGAATGGAAACCATGCCATCTTGCTTCCTTGCACCTGGCACACATTCACTGGAGCTCGGCTGCTGCTACCTACCATAATTAAAAGGTACGTCTCCTTAACAGGGGGTCCAGAAGAGGCTGAGAGCCTCCTCAAGTCTGGATCTGGCCCGGTTTTGTTTGCTTTTTAACTATGACACCAATCGCAAAGTAGAAAACTCACAAAGAGTGAAAGGAGGACTGCTATCAGTCACCTTGTCATCATCATCATTTTTAATTTGTATACAGTGGTACCTCGCAAGACAAATGCCTCGCAAGACAAAAAACTCGCTAGACGAAAGGGTTTTGGGTTTTTTGAGTTGCTTCGCAAGACAATTTTCCCTATGGGCTTGCTTCGCAAGACGAAAACGTCTTGCAAGTTTGTTTCCTTTTTCTTAACACCGTTAATACAGTTGCGACTTGACTTCGAGGAGCAACTCATAGAACGCGGTGTGGTAGCCTTTTTTGAGGTTTTTAAAGACTTTGGTGATTTTTGAAGCTTTTCCAAAACTTTCCCGACACCGTGCTTCGCAAGACGAAAAAAATCGCAAGACGACAAAACTCGCGGAACGAATTAATTTCGTCTTGCGAGGCACCACTGTACCGTCTTTCTATCTTACAATACTCAAGGTGGTTTACAAGCTGAAGAAACAAAAAATGGACACCTTATAACAATCTAATGCAATACAAAAATGTGATAATAAAATATAACTTTAAAATAGGTAACCTATATCAAAAAGTAGCATTCAACAATCACTAGAACAGTATTAAATAATAACATATAAAAGTTAAACAGAAATCCACTCAGCAGTTATAATAAATAATTTCTAAACTATAATCAATAAAACAATGGTAAAACACAGTACATAAAATACAAATTGAGAAGCAGAGATTAGAGGGTGGAACAAGGCAGGTGGAAGGAGGCCTTGCCTCATGGAGTCTCTCCCCTTTCAGGCAACTCAGCAATTCTTAAATCTGTGTCTAGACTTGGTAGCAGCTCTGAGCGCAGGACAGGCGAGATCTTCCTGCCCCAGATTCCCCCAGCAATCCAGGCGATGCTTCAGCCATGGTGCTTTACTTACCTTGCCATGCCTTTTGCCTTCGACCCACTGGCCAATGTACGAAACAGGGTAGGTGCCACACTTGTACATGCCAAAGCCATGCCTGATCCCGCTCTTTACCTCTCCGTCATAGATGCTGCCATCTGGCCAGGTGTAACTGCCATGATGCATTTGTAGGTTCTTCACAAAGTTTCCCTAGAGAGAGGGGTGAGCGGAGGAACAAAAGAGATTCACAGCTAGAACAAGTGATCTCGTGTTTTACCTGGAAATTTATGCATTATACCTTTTCATAAAAAATATTGAAAAGTATGGTTTATTAAGCCCAGGTTCTCGGTTTATCACTACAAACAAGCAGAGACATAAGATTTAATATACACATATGGAAATTATCCTTTGGCCAAGAGTCTAAGATATGTACTTGCAAGTTAAGGGCCGTCAAGGTAGTTGCAATGATGCTCCATTTAACATGACAGTTTACCTCATACTTCACTCCATCAGCCCATGTGTATGTTCCTTGTCCATGCATGAGGCCTTCAGAAAACATGCCCTTCAAAATGAAACACAGATTTCAATCAATCAATCAATCAATCAATCAATCAATCAATCAATCAGTGTTTATTACAGCCAACGGCCAGCATATTTAAACCAGAATTGCTGCATAATTCTCTACATAAACAATAAAAACAATCAGTCTGGGGTTAACAATCAATATACTAATTGTTGTTGTTTAGTCGTTTGGTCGTGTCCGACTCTTCGTGCCCCATGGACCAGAGCACGCCAGGCACTCCTGTCTTCCACAGCCTCCCGCAGTTTGGTCAAACTCATGCTGGTAGCTTCAAGAACACTATCCAACCATCTCGTCCTCTGTCGTCCCCTTCTCCTTGTGTCCTCAATCTTTCCCAACACCAGGGTCTTTTCCAGGGAATCTTCTCTTCTCATGAGGTGGCCAAAGTATTGGAGCCTCAGCTTCAGGATCTGTCCTTCCAGTGAGCACTCAGGGCTGATTTCCTTCAGAATGGATAGGTTTGATCTTCTTGCAGTCCATGGGACTCTCAAGAGTCTCCTCCAGCACCATAATTCAAAAGCATCAATTCTTTGGCGATCAGCCTTCTTTATGGTCCAGCTCTCACTTCCATACATCACTACTGGGGAAACCATAGCTTTAACTATACGGACCTTTGTTGTGGGAAAATGATTGCTTGTACATAAGAGCATGAGCAGAGTTCTTATTATTGCAGAGTGATTTTACAGCACGAGATATTGCTAAGAGCATGATGAGCACGTGAACACCTCATGCTAGACTAATGATTGGCTCACGTAGCATAACACTCTCTTTGTCTGTGGGCAAAAGCAAGGTTACATTCCTTTGATTTGGTACCTTTGAGTACCAGGCAGAGCAAGCGCTGTGCTGGAGGAGAGAGGATGATTTATTTCTTACTGCACACAATAAACATGGCACGGCTGAAGCCAAAGCTTTTTCTTCAAGTCATCTTGGTGTGAGACTGATTTCTTACTGATTTTCTTACTGATGTCGAGCTGGATTCTCGACATTTGGTGCCCCGTGTGACTACCTTTGGACTCCACGTTGTTTCTCATCGTTCAGCGCTCACCACGTGTCTTTCATCCACTATGGATCCCGGTGAGTGCTCCCTTGGTACCCCGTGTATGTGATTCTGGACTACGTTAAGGACTTATCAGCACTCATCTCGCCCGGCAAGGGCTGCAGACGCGTCGTTCATCCACCTAGTGGATCCCTGGTGAGTGCTCCCAACCCAACCCCCCCTTTCTTTTGCCATTATGGGGCAGTCTCTCTCTCCACCACAGAAAAAGTTTTTTGAAGACCTTAAATCTCTTTTGGCCAGCAACAGCCTTCTTGTCTCAGATGCTGATATCGTGTCTCTTATAGAAGCATTGGATATTCACTGTCCCTGGTTTCCTCAGCATGGGAATTATAGTTTAAAAGACTGGGAAAAGATAGGACAATTTTTCCAAAACCATCCTCAGATTGATGTCAGAGTTTTACATGCCTGGACTGAAGTTTACACAGCAATGTCCAGTTTGACTCCAGCCAATCTCCTTTTGGCTGCTGCATCTGTTTCTTTGCCTGCCGACTTTCCATTGCTATATCCAGCATTGCCTTCTTCTGCTGTATATGCCCTACCAAAGGCTCCTGTCGTCCCTCCCCTGCATTCTTCGCATTCAGCACCCCCCATTTCCACTCCTCTCCAAGAAGAGACTCTTTGTACTGCTGCTGTTGCTGCCTTTTGATTCTGATACTCCAAATCTCTTTCCTGTGATTGCTCCTGCACCCCCAGCCCCCGTCATGCTGACCCAAACCGATGTTCTCGATGGGCTGACGGGAGGAGGCAATTTTCTTCCTATTGCCCAACAGTTGGCCCTTGATCCTATGTATTGGGCAGCCACCACAGCCTCAGCCCAAGAGGCTCTGGCCTCTGTCACTGATGACAAGAATGAGCGCGATGGCCGATGTGGAAGCATCAGACAGGGCCTTGCAAAGCCCTATGGACAATTTGTTGATCGCTTGTATAATACCTTCAAGCGGCAAGTTCAGGACCTGGCAGCACAAGACCTGACTGTACGCCAGCTTGCGTTCACTAATGTAAATGAGAACCATAAGCAAGCACTGTGCCCTTTGATGACAACATCAAATATAGCCATTGCTGATATCCTTACAGCCTGCCAGTCAGTGGGCACTGAGATGCACAAAGCTCATCTTTTAGCCACGGCCTTGTCTTCCGCCGTGTCCCAAAATCCTGCAAAGGATAAAACCTGTTGGCTTGACAGTGGCTAAAGAAAAAATCCAGCGGACTTTACCCATTACGTACCTGGGACACAAGCTGACAGCATCTGCTGCCATTCCAGTTACGCCTCAACTACAGTTTCCTGATCATCTTAAATTGGTGGATTTACAACAAATTCTTGGACAGCTGAACTGGATAAAGAGTTAATTGGACCTGCCCACCTCCACTTTGTCTCCACTATTTTCTGCCCTTAAAGGACATAAGGATCCAGCAGACAAGATCACAGTCATTTCTTTTGATGCAGTCAACCCTAGAGGCCTGCATCCCCTGGCAATTTGGCAAATGGATGTCACCCACACGCCTTCTTTGGCTCCATTTTCTAAGGTACATCTCACTGTGGACACTGCCTCTGTGTCACCACGTTTCATTGGGCTTGGATTTTTGACTCAGCAGTACAAGGAGCAATACATCAGACTTATTTACAGCAAATGGGCTCCTGTATCTGCAGAAATGGTTGTGTGACTTCTTCTGGATTATGGTTTTTACATGCCAATAATCGAGCCACGAAATATCACACAGGTTGCTCGGAAACAGCCATTGGAATAATTTACCATTCTCATCCTTATTGGCATCACTTGGATTTTACCCCCCAGATATTTTTTTTTCCTCCTCCCTCAGGAGTCCTGCCTTATGATGTGTTCCCCTGAGCATGTACAGAGGGCTGTCTTGGAACTATTGTGGACTCTTGGCAAGGGAGGGGTGAGGGGATTTTAGTGTGTTCCAGTTGTTTCATTTTTGTGCTTTGGCATGGTTCCCGGACAGAAAGCAAGTTGCAATATGTTTCTTTAACAGGGCCTGAGAAGACAATGGGCTCTGTTCTCGACCTTGTTGCAATCTTTTTAGTTACAGCAAGCGGAATATGCTTGAAGCGAAATATGCTTGGCTAGTGCCTTTTAGCTGCTGAGAAAAATGATTTTAAAAAGCTTCTCAAAGCTTTCAGCTTTTTTTTTGGTGATGGTATTCTAGCATTCCAGTAAATGCTTCATTTAAGATTAGCAATAATATGAAGGACAATCGTATAAGTTTATCGCCTGTGTTTTGTTGCTTGCAGAAATAGTGCCTTATTGTTTTCGTTTCAATCATAATAGAAGTATATTTTTAGGTCATTATCCATATTATAATTGGACCTATGAGTATGTTAATGGATCTTCTTATTTTTTTTTAATATTACCACTATAAGTGATAGGCCGAAAGTCTCAGTTACTAATGTCACAACTTACATGATTTATGACCAACAGGCTGCGTGTAGAGATTTTTATGTTTGGTTCAACTGGATGAGAAAGAGCAGTAAATCTACATGTTTGCTTCAATCTGATTTATGGTTATTCTGTGGCAAATTGGACCGAAGCTTTGTTTTTAATTCTATCATCTTTGTTTTAAAAATAATTAACAAAAACAAAAAAAGTCAGAAATGAGAGAAGTTGCTTTATAAACTTTTTATGCTTTAAATGTAATCCTTGCCTCTAAAGGTGGAATTTATGTCTTAATTCATTCTCATTGTTGTATGTATATAACTGATCAATCAACCAATATCTCCACTACTATTGATTATATGGAACAAATGATAACCCATAATCCTTTGAATCCGCCTGAAGGTTTTGATCCATGGGATTGGTTATTTTCTTGGTTACTTAATGGATTATGGTTAAGAAATTTATTATTGATTGTAATTGCATGTATTGTTGGTTTTATTATGGTTTTGTATTCAATGCTTGCTTTTTTTTTTGATTTCCCAATATATTGCATGGTGGTTTCGACCACGGCCCACCACAGGGCTTACAAGGGGAATTTATGTTGCAAAATATAAATGCTTAGGTAATGGGAATGCGATTCTGATTAAGATTCCCTCTTATAATATAAACAAGAAAAGAGGGCATGTGGGAAAATGATTGCTTGTACATAAGAGCATGAGCAGAGTTCTTATTATTGCAGAGTGATTTTACAGCACGAGATATTGCTAAGAGCATGATGAGCACGTGAACACCTCATGCTAGACTAATGATTGGCTCACGTAGCATAACACTCTCTTTGTCTGTGGGCAAAAGCAAGGTTACATTCCTTTGATTTGGTACCTTTGAGTACCAGGCAGAGCAAGCGCTGTGCTGGAGGAGAGAGGATGATTTATTTCTTACTGCACACAATAAACATGGCACGGCTGAAGCCAAAGCTTTTTCTTCAAGTCATCTTGGTGTGAGACTGATTTCTTACTGATTTTCTTACTGATGTCGAGCTGGATTCTCGACACTTTGTTGGCAAGGTGATGTTTCTGCTTTTTAAGCTGCTTTTTAAGATGCTTTTTAATATACTAATTAAGTGTACTTAAAATACGTATCCAGAGAAATAAAGCACCATAAAAGCTTAAAAGATTTAGCTAAGAACTATAGCAGTTTGTGATTATTTATATAGCTGTGTTTTGTCAACTTCCAAACAACAAAACAGTAGGAAAATAGGGATATCTAAACACCTGAAAGAGAATTTCTGGGGGGGGGGGCTGAGAAACAGTCCTGTCTGAAACCCTGGAGAGAGATTGTATTATATTGTAATCAGCTCTGTGATCCTCAGATGAAGGGCAGTATAGAAATACTATTTTAACACTCATGTCTTCCTACAAAGAATCCTGGGAACTGTAGTTTGTTAGTGCTGGGAATTGTTTGGAGACTCTTAACAAACTAGAGTTCCCAGGATTCTTTGGAGGAAGATGTGAGTGTTAAAATAGCATAAAAGTTCTTTAAAGGTATGCTGTGGACATGACCTTAACTCACATTTGCTGCCTGAGGAGCAACTTAAATCTAGAGTCTAACACTAGCAGTTTCTTGGTAATTGCACCACTACAGCCATGGAGTAGTAAAAGCAATAATCTGAGCCTAGCTCACAGATTCAGGTCACCCTCCCCCCAAAAAAATATTACATACAGAGCCCACCATCAAATGTACTCACCTTGTATACATTGCCTCCTTGAAAACGAGCTGTTCCTTCTCCCTCATATAACCCACAGATTTTTTCTCCTTCGTAGCTACAAGGTGGGGGGGGGGATACTTAAGATTAAAATTAACTGGTATTGAATAAATCCATATAATGAGCAGACAAAATAATTTCAAGCATGAAATAGAAGCATTAATCTATATCAAATTGTAAAACAACTTTTCTCACCAGGGTACATCAGTGGTGGAGAAGGTGCAACTAGTAAAGTTTTCACCTAAATGCAGTTACACACACACACACACACACACACACACACTGGGTTTTTTTTTTTACTCTTTGGGGGTTGAGAAACTTCTGCAACCAGTTGTGGTATTCTGCAGAAGGCCATCCCACTCTCCCTGCTTCCCCAATAAAGGGACAAAATGGAGCAAAAACAGAGAATGAGTAATTTATTTTAACATTTACAGATTCCAACCAAGATAAAACTTGGTATTAATTATTCATTCTAACATCACTGAAGTCTTGGAGGTGTAAGGTTGCAAAATGGAATGGAACCCCCAGCAGATGCAGGGATGAAAAATATTGTCTTAGGGCATTAAGGTAAGCAAAAGATACAACAACTCTCTCTCAGAAACCAGCACAGAGTCATCTAATTAAATAGATTCCCAACCTTGAAGCAGGCACAATCTTTTTATATTTGTCTGAAATTTACAAATTGTCCTGAGCCCTTGGATTAAAGAGGGTAGGTCTGCCATGCATCCGGGATTTCAAAGGCAGAATTGATGTCCAGGGGAAATTTCTGAAATGTGGTGTCCTGGTTTTTTACTTTTTGAAATATGTCAAACCTAAAGTAGGGGATATATTAGCAAATAAACTAAAAATACATATATTATAATTATTATATTATAATTACCTTGCTCTGTTTACACTGCCAGAAAGAAGAGGACACAGCCTCTAATTAGCTAGTAAATTGCAAGATCGCATTTTCAATGCCATGTAAACCATCTTTATACTACTTTAACAGTAGTATAAAGTACAAAGTACTACTTCAACGGTCATACCCCCACCAAAGAATCCTGGGAAATGTAGTTTGCTAAGGGTGCAAAGTGTTGTTAAGACACCCATCATAGAGCTATATTTCCCAGGATGCTTTGAAGGAGCTATTAAAGTAGCATGAGAGTTCTTTAAATGTATGCCTTTGCCATGAACTTGATAAATTTAAGCCTGTTATTAACCTTAGATACCAGCCACACAGGCACGCGGGTGGCACTGTGGGTTAAACTACAAAACCTAGGGCTTGCCGATCAGAAGGTCGGCGGTTCAAATCCCTGCGATGGGGTGAGCTCCCATTGCTTGGTCCCTGCTCCTGCCAACCTAGCAGTTCGAAAGCACGACTGCGAGTAGATAAATAGGTACCGATCCAGCGGGAAGGTAAACGGCGTTTCCATGCGCTGCTCTGGTTTGCCAGAAGCGATTTAGTCATGCTGGCCACATGACCCGGAAGCTGTACGCTGGCTCCCTCGGTCAGTAAACCGCGATGAGCACTGCAACCCCAGAGTCGTCCATGACTGGACCTAATGGTCAGGGGTCCCTTTACCTTTACCTGCCACACATACATAGTCTAAGTCCTCCACCCCCCACCCCAGTCCTTCTAGTTTACCTTTCAACGATGAGCTGAGTCAGAATCGGTTCCTCATACTCAATGGGTTCTGTGGGTGGAAGGGCCACTGCTTCTTTCACCTCTTCTTGGGGAACTGTTTGGGCTGCTGCCAGTTCATCCACTTGATTTACAGCCGGTGGGATGTTCTGTGCAGAAGAAGAAGGTTCTACTGAGGGCTCGTGTGCGGGAGGAGGAGGCAAAGACTTTTCTCCTTTCTTACTGTCTCTCTTCTTTTCTTTACCCATTGCAGCTGAATTGTACCAAAATCAGGACTCCCTAGATATCTTGCCTCCTTCACTTTTCAAACTTTACAGATCCTGTAAAGGGAGAGAGGGGATATATATATATATATTCTGTTGATAAACATGCCTGATGACACCTTCCTCTACCTGAGTCCAACAAAACAATCACACTCTTAAGCACCTGGTGAACAAGGGAGTTGAAGCACCGCTTGCCATCAGCCAACACCAGGCATAGGCAAACTCGGCCCTCCAGATGTTTTGGGACTACAATTCCCATCATCACTAGCTAATAGGACCAGTGGTCAGGGATGGTGGGAATTATAGTCTCAAAACATCTGGAGGGCCGAGTTTGCCTATGCCTGGCCAACACCAAGGGAAGCATTGGCTTATCATGGGATAGAGCATCACTGCACTAGGAAACAAGAGCTTAACACATAATCTTAAAACAATAGTGTAAGTCAAGAGACAGAGGCTATGATCCAGCTGTCGCTACCACTCTACAAGGTGGCATTTACATGGGAAGAGGGTTATCAGAAGAGGTATCAAGGGCAATAAAAAGAATTAAGGGAGGGGCAAACAGAGCTCTAAGAATAGAGGGCCTGTCAGCCACTTCCTATAGGATTTCCTTGTTTTAATTCAGACAATAACTGAAGTCATAAATAACATTCTTCACATAGGATTGCTACCGGAATTCAGGAAAGGAGGCGAAAATCATTGTTTTTTGCCAAACCAGACAAGGCTCCTGCCCTTTTAATTTTGTATAAGTCAATTTCATACTTAAGTAATGAACATAAAAGTGTGTTCATTTTAGTGGGAAAAATAAAAATGAACACATATGCAACGTGGTTAAGCAGGCTTCTGTTTAATAGGGAAATGGCTGTTTGGAAAGGAGTCGAAACCTCTCCAGTTGAGTTCACCCATGCCACAACACAGGTGTTTTTGTGTCCCGTCCCAATTGTTACTCTGTGGCTTTTTTGGCAGCATAGAACACAGTTGACCATATAGAGGTGCTTGGAGATGAGAGCTTATTGTGTGAACAGTGCTCCTCATGATATTATTATTATTATTATTATTATTATTATTATTATTATTATTATTATTATTATTAATTGCAGCAGCCACACGCAAAATAGCCAGTTCATATCCCACTCCCTTCAGATTTATCTTTTCTGGGAAAATCCAGTTTAAACAGACACACACACACACACACCTCTGTTGTGCTTGTGACCCGTTTACGGCAACTGAACAAACCTTCTCCAACATCAAGTCCCATTCTGGAAGCACGATGGATCTAGTCCCTTAGTAATGGCATTTTTAAAGCTATCTTAAAAAAGGATTTTATTTAAAAAATGAATTGCAGTCCACATATTTGGAAGACGCAAAAATTCTTCAGGCTGGGGCTGCTCAAAAGTACCTCCCTCAGACTTGGATGGGGCTGTTGGTGTCCATCGCTTACTCACACAAGCAAAAGGACAGAGAATTTCTAGCCTCCAACCTCCAGCAGAAACACTCTGCAGAGAGATTTAAGTAGCAACAACAGCAGCAGCGGTTGCAGCGTCTTAATCCCGGACAGTTACCATAGTAACCACTCTCAGGGCGGGAGGGGGAAGAGGAGAGTATTTATTCCTCTTAAAGGGACCATCACCTATTAGCCTATTGCCACAGCCTCCTTAACAACAACAAAAAAGCTCTATGCCAGTGGTGGGGGTGCCCAAACGGGCACTGATGGGGCAGAAGGAAGAGAAACCAACAGTGGGTGGAGGGAAAGCCAATTATTGGTTGTCCAATTATTGGTTGTCCAGCTTTGTCCACATTTTCCTCTCGGCTCAATTCTGTTAAAGGCCACATCCACACCACACATTTAAAGCGCTATGATACCACTTTAAACAGTCGTGGATTCACCCTGCAAAGGATTCTGGGAGATGTAGTTTGTTAAGGGTTCAGAGAGTCCTTAGAAGACGCCCCATTCCCCTCACAGAGTTACAAGTCTCAGAGTTTCCTGTGAAGCACGAATGACTGTTAAATCCACTCTGGGAATTGTTTCTCTGGGAGGGAAATAGGGGGCCTCTTAGCAACCTTTATAACTCGTAACAAACTACATCTCCCAAGAACCTTTGGGGGAAGCCATGACTGTTTAAAGCTTTAAATATACAGTGGTGCCTCGCAAGACGAAATTAATTCGTTCCGCAAGTTTTTTCTTCTTGCGAGTTTTTCGTCTTGCAAAGCACGGTTTCCCATAGGAATGCATTGAAAATCAATCAATGCGTTCCTATGGAGACCGTCCGGGGACAGAGGGGACAGAGTAAAGCAAGGGGCGGCGGGGAGAAGATTGCTTCTCCCAGTTGCCTGCCCCGCAATCTCCGGGGCACGCCTTCCCCTCTGTCCCCGGACCTGTTTTAAAGCAAGGGAAGGGGCAGCGGTGAGAATCGCTTCTCCCCGTTGCCGCCCCTTGGTTCAAAAGGGGTCTGGGGACAGAGGGGAAGGCGCGCGCGCGCCTTCCCCTCTGTCCCCGGAGATTGCGGGGCTGGCAACGGGGAGAAGCGATCTTCTCCCCGTTGCCGCCCCTTGCTTCAAAAGAGGTCCGGGGACAGCGGGGAAGACGCGCTGCGCTTCCCCGCTATCCCCGGAGCTTGCGGGGCAAGCTTCGTTTTGCGAAGCAAGCCCATAGGGAAATGCGTCTTGCGAAGCGGCTAAGAAAACGAAAAACTCCTTCGTCTAGCAAGTTTTTCGTCTTCCGAGGCGTTCGTCTTGCGGGGTACCACTGTACAGTGGTACCTCAGGTTAAGTACTTAATTCGTTCCGGAGGTCCATTCTTAACCTGAAACTGTTCTCATCCTGAAGCAAAGTTCTTAACCTGAAGCACTATTTCTGGGTTAGCAGAGTCTGTAACCTGAAGCGTATGTAACCTGAAGCGTATGTAACCTGAAGTACAACTGTATTCTGGAGATATTGGGATGGAAATTGTATCTTGCACTCTATGTTTATCACCTCTGCAACCCTGAAGTCCAGAAAATGTTGGCATCGTAAAGCATTTACCAAGGCCACAAGCTCCCTGAGTGGAAGCCATGGTGCCAAGTGTTAATGTGCAGAATAATACATTTGAGATTATATATAATTTCAATATCTGCTCCAGTAACTAGTACCTGAGAAAAAGCTGGAGACCTCTTTCAGTGGACCATTCTTTTTGAGGTGTGTGTGAAACTATAAACTTGTGAATTACACACTGCTGCTTTTCAGATAGCTGAAATTTGAAAGTTAATCTCATAATGCACAAGTTAATCTCATAATGTTCTATTCATTTACACCGGCAAAGAATAGCATTTCCTGTCTTGCCTTACTTGCTTCATAAATTGAGATTTAGCTAGCTACCCTAGCCTCCTTTTGGCATTTCAATTAAGTTCAACCGTTCGCACATATACTTTTTATTAAATTTATATCCCACCCCAAAGAAGCTAAAGGTGGCAAACACTCAGGCAATAAAACAATTAGAACAGGGGTCAGCAAACTTTTTTAGCAGGGGGCCGGTCCACTGTCCCTCAGACCTTGTGGGGGGGCGGACTATTTTTTTTGCGGGGGGATGAATTTCTATGCCCCACAAATAACCCAGAGATGCATTTTAAATAAAAGCACACATTCTACTCATGTAAAAACACCAGGCGGGCCCCACAAATAATCCAGAGATGCATTTTAAATAAAAGGGCACATTCTACTCATGTAGAAACACGCTGATTCCCAGACCATCCACAGGCCGGATTTAGAAGGCGATTGGGCTGGATCCGGCCCCTGGGCCTTAGTTTGCCTACCCATGAATTAGAACATCTAAAATTAACTCCCAACAAATGCAGACTCTGCTTGAAAGGCTTGCTGAGAGAGGGAGGTGACACTGAAAAGGGAGACAGCACCTAACATTTAACAGGAGGGAATTCCAAAGGGCAGGTGCCATAAGACAAAAGGCAAGATTTCCCCCAGGGTCAGCTTCTGGTTGAAGTGTCTGGGTAAATGATATTTCATTATACATGAGTAAGCCATTTCTCACCTTCTCACCCCTTGCCTTTTCCTGTAAGACCTATTACAGTCGTTTAGAGTCGTCAACAGGCTCATCTCAGCTATCTGCCAATCTCCCATTCCCACCACCCTTCTGAGTAATACCCCTCCCCACCTTCTCACTATATAGAAGGGTCTGGCAACTTCTGTTTCAGTGTATCTGAAGAAGTGTGCATGCACACGAAAGCTCATACCAAGAACTAACTTAGTTGGTCTTTAAGGTGCTACTGGAAGGAATTTTTTTTATTTTGGGTAAATGAAGATACTGAAGACACACCACAACAAATTCTTTAGGAAAATCATTTAATGAGAAAGCTGGAGAACGTTCATTTGTGTTTTTTTAAAAAAATATTTTAAATATATATCTGCTATAAAAACAAAAGGCCATCCATAGTAAGAACGTATGTACACAAATCCTTTCTATGTACAAGTTATTTAATAAAAGGAAACTGTTTTTAGCAGTGAAGCTACACTAATATAAATGACCAGCAGATCATTCCGTAATAGATTAACCAACCAGGACAGAGCTGCCCCAACCCAGTGGACAGAAAATATAGTTTCTTGGGCTCTCAAGATTATTAGGCGTTGAACTACTCTGGATAACCACCAAGGGAAACACCACAAATTGCCTCCTACCGTCCCATAATTTTGAGACAATTGTCTGGTGCCCAGGACAAAGTATCTCAGCCTGCTCCTTCGCTTTTTGTTCACCTACAGGGCAGGTGAAAAGGAACTGCCGTGGGGGGGAAACCCTGAAGAGAGAAACCTAATTTCTCCCTGCCTCACACGTAGTTTGATGTAGACCAAAGGCAGCAACATAACTCAAACCAAGCCTTAATCCATAGAAACAGGTGCTGGCTTGATTTTCCAGCCTTTTTTGTTCTAAAAGGGTAATAAAAGGTGTTGCAGGACTTAATGACAGTTCACCTACGCAGGGATAAGGGGAGACACCGTGGATCTATGCCAGTGTTGTGATAAAACACTTGCAGAGATCCAAGGATCACGGGGTTTGGTGCATGGTGGGAGTTGCAAGAGATGAGCAGCTATAACCTCAGTTACACACACTTAGTTGCATCAGCATAGACATTTTGCCCATCTAGTAGTTTATTTCTTGAACAACATCGTAAGCTTGATCTTTTGTGCTGCAAAGGGAGAAAAAGACTTTCGTGATAAATCACAATCCTATAAAAGAGGTCTCAATAGCATCCGCCAATGGAATAAATGCTAAAAATGTCCTAACGAACGTGCATAAAGGTTCGTTATTCTTGTGAAATCAGATCCAGATTGGCTATATGCCTTATGGTAGGTCTTCCGTGTGGGCAATTCCAAGGGTGCTCAATCTCACCCATGTGGGTGACGAGTTTCTTCATCTCATTTGCATTAAGCGCTGTTCCAACCATCACCTGTAGATGAAAAATAAAATGTTAAAAGTCTCATGAGGGTCAGTACTACCATTATCTATTTTTGGTTGACATACTTTACTTCCTTAATCTTAAAAAAGGAAGTTCCCTCCTATGTCCCGTTATCCAGTAAGCAACTTTGAGCGTTATTTTAATAGAAAAGCAAGAAATAAATATGAAACCTCCAACGGATTAATACTTACAGACTTTCTACATGCTCGAGAAGCGAACATCTGTCTTACTCTGGAAGGCCTGCACATCACTCCAGGGCAGTCGCTTAACATGAAGATTAACTCCTCTATATCTTGTGGACCAAAAGTCCAGTTTTTGCTTGTAGGTAAAGAGATGAGTTTAACTCTTTGGGTAGCAGGGGCTGCAAGGTTTTAAATGAATGATTTAACAGCCACCACACTTTTCATGCATACATTTTAAAAAAGCCAAAAGTAAATGAAAAATTCCCACTTGTAATCTAAAACCTGAAATTTAGATTTTTAAATCGTATGCTCTTAATGCAGCGAGAGCATCTGATGTGGCTCTGCGAATGTAGATCTTCATCTGTGTGTGTGATGAAGCTGATGACTGATTGATTGATTGATTGAATTTAAATACTGCCCTATACCTGGAGGTCTCAGGGCGGTTCACAGAACAATATATATACACACACACACATACATATAGTCAAAATAGAAACAACGACCCAATAACACACACACCCTGATTAAGGCAGCTGTTGAAAGATGGAGCGTGTCTCAAAAATAATTTTAAAATTTAATCATTTCTACCTTCGTGTTACGATTTCTAATTTTTAAAATGCAGAGCTGAAAAACGGATGCATGAAGAATTACGGGCATTCGTAACACATGGGCCCTGCTGCAGTTAGGTGCAACTTTGGTCACGACACCAATACCGGACAAACAGGAAGCACAACTGTTTCACTTCCTCTCCTTTCTCCTCTCTCTCTCATGTCAAAAATAGAACCTTTCACACCCCAGGCCTCCAGAGATGAACGCTGCCCCATCTTCACAAGTCTGCATACCTCCCTGCCTCATTAACACTAGAATTTGTGTCCTGCTTACGGGCCTCCCATAGGCATCTGGTTGGCCACTGTGAAAACAAAATGGTGGACTCTGATGGGCCTTTGGCCTGATCCAGCAGGCTCTTCTTATGAGAGTAGGAGGTAAAGGTAAAGGTAAAGGGACCCCTGACCATTAGGTCCAATCGTGGCCGACTCTGGGGTTGCGCGCTCATCTCGCTTTATTGGCCGAGGAAGCTGGCGTTTGTCTGCTGACAGCTTCTGGGTCACGTGGCCAGCATGACTAAGCCGTTTCTGGCGAACCAGAGCAGTGCACGGAAACACCGTTTACCTTCTCCCTGGCGCAGTACCTATTTATCTACCTGCACGTTAACGTGCTTTTGAACTGCTAGGTTGGCAGGAGCAGGGACCGAGCAACGGGAGCTCACCCTGTCGCGGGGATTCGAACTGCCGACCTTCTGATCGGCAAGTCCTAGGCTCTGTGGTTTAACCCACAGCGCCACCCTGAGTAGGAGGTAGGAACTGTTAATACTAACAGATTTCTTACCAGCCATTCACCATGAGGTCCCCAAGGTAGGTTACAATTCAAAAACCCAATATTAAAGTTCATTTTAAACATCAAAGCACTGATTCAGACAGTAGAGAGAGATGTGAAAAACAGAAAGCACAAGGCAGAACATTTCCTGTTTTCTTTGCATGAATATCACAGTGGAGAGGTTGCACTCCGGACTATTGCTATAGCAACATGGGAGCTGCTTCTCTAGTCTTGCTTTATTCCATAGCAATATGAAAAGTCTATAACGCTCAGGTTGACAACTGCTCACTAGGATGGAGACCACTACTGTGGGAAGGAACCATAGCCCTGGGCTCACCTACTTGGTTCCTTTGTCTATACTGCATAAACTCTGTGAGAAGAAAACCCCAAGGCATTGCTAAGAGAAAAGAATAATTTCTATTAGGATGTAAAGCTGATGAAATTTCCAGAAGTGTAGTGTAGCTTCCGGGCTTTTTTTCAGGGCAGGAGCAAGGACATTTGCCAGAGCACCATAACTCACAGACTATTCTTGCTCTGGCAAGTGAAAGCAAACAAGATTTTGAAGTTTCATTTACATTGGAGGAAGTCAGAAAAGGAAGAAAACAATGAAGCAGAGGCTAGATACGTCTTTCCTTTCCTTTGATGGGGTTCCTGACTTCATGGTAGCGGTGTAAGTGGTGACACTAGCTTTGCAAGATTGCTTGCATTTCAGCTGGGTGAAAAAAGCTCAGTGTGTTCTACAAGTTGAACCAATGCAGTCCAAAGCAATCCCTACTTACTTGCCACATAGCTGGATGGAGATTACTCCCAAGGACCTATGCAAACGATTGTTGCATACTATACACTGCTGCTGCTTTTCGGTGGGTATTGGTGTCGGAGAGAAAGAGAATAGCAACCACCACTTGGGCAAAGGAACTTGGGCAGATCTTTGTACCCTAGATATTAGCATCCCATTTAGGCGGAAACTCACCATCTTCATCAATAACAAAATCAAATCCATTTTTTCTGAAAATTTCCAGGTTTTCCATTAAAATGCTTTCGCTTACAGCAGTTAAGTTAAGATTCTGAGGCCTGAAATAATGGGAGACATTGAAAAAAGAATAGGGTGTGAAGTTAGTGTGAGAAGTGTTTATCTTGATACATTCTGGCAAAAGTTAGGCCCCACCTGATACATTTAAAGCAGTCTCATGCCACTTGGGTACTGTAGTTTAAGGGTGCTAGGAATTGTGGGGAGACCCCTGTTCCCCACCAACCAATCCCAAACTTCCCTGAAGAGGGCTTGTTAAACCACACTGGGAATTGTAGCTCTTAAACTACAGTTTCCACAACTGTTTAGGGAAAGCCATGGCTCTCCTTAAATGGTATAGTCTACTTTAAATGAACAAAGCAGATGGGATCCAAAAGCTCCTCCAAAGATCAGATGGAGATATTTTAATATACATCCAATGAAATGCTTGTTACTACTATCTTTTTCCCCTCTTCTTTTTTATGAAGTTCAGAGGGGAAAAGGGGTTTGAGTAAGCCAAGCCTAACCTCAAATGTATCAAAAGACCATCCTCACATTAATCTTAGCATTCATTGGAACTTTGAATACAAGAACAGCTAAACTTCTTTTTAAAAAGTATTTAAAATGCTGTAAGACCCACCATAACCTGTGGCCAATTTTCAATTCTAACCCGGCTGCTAAGTACCTAAGGCAGGCAGGCAGGCAGGCAGGCAGGCCCAAACTCGACCCTCCAGATGTTTTGGGACTACAACTCCCATCATCCCTGACCACTGGTCCTGTTAGCTAGGGATGGTGGGAGTTGTAGTCCCTAGACATTTGGAGGGCCGAGTTTGGGGGTGCCTCACCTAAGGGGCTCAGGACACAGGTTCATGGGACATATTTGCATATGCTAATTTACAGATTACCCCTGAGAAATTAAGATGGAGGGCTGCTGGTGCCTCAACTTGCAAAGTACTTGGCAGTGGACCCAGACACCCTATAAGCAAAGGAAAGCACAAACAAAGGCTTTAAAAAGTGAGGCGGGAGGAAAAAGAGCACCAGGGTCTCCCATAAAGAACCCTTTTATGAGCCCTAACATACACCCCCCTTAAATCAGCTTGCATTCAAATTATTACCTTTGTTAGCTGTATCTCATTCCATCCCAAGTATGTGCTTCTTTAAACAGCCACAAGTTAAAAATATGTTTATCCAATCACTGCTATTCAGCTAGTACAGTGGTACCTCGGGTTACATACGCTTCAGGTTACAGACTCCATTAACCCAGACTCCATTAACCCAGAAATAGTACCTCGGGTTAAGAACTTTGCTTCAGGATGAGAACAGAAATCGTGCTCCAGTGGTGCGGTGGCAGCAGGAGGCCCCATTAGCTAAAGTGGTGCTTCAGGTTAAGAACAGTTTCAGGTTAAGAACGGACCTTTGGAACGAATTAAGTACTTAACCTGAGGTACCACTGTACTTAGTATTTCCTCCCCACTCTTCTGCTCCCTGAACACCCAGAGCAACTCCCAAAGAAGCTCTACCATGCAATAAAAAAGCAACGAAACTGGTCCAACAGTAGGGCCTTTGCTGACTGCACTGAGCGGCCAGCTGCTCGTCTTGGGACACTTACGTGATCAGCTTCTGCCCCTGCAGAACAGTGTGCTCTTGCAACATCTCGAAGTTGTACTTCTCATCTGAAGCATGTTGATCAATGATGAAGAGGTCCGAGTTCAGCTTGGCTATTATAAACCCTAAATTGAACTGGCCGATTATGTCCATTTTAGCAAACATCTCTTTCCTGTATATAGGGAAAGGGTGGGGAAAGCAGGTTAAAAATGTGTTTACATTTGAGGGCAGGGGAACTATCAGCCCTTTAAGTTCCCTAAAAAGGTAAAGGTAAAGGACCCCTGACAATTAAGTCCAGTCGCGAAGGACTCTGGGGTTGCGGCGCTCATCTTGCTTTACTGGCTGAGGGAGCCGGAGTTTGTCTGCAGTTTTTTTGGGGTCTTGTGGCCAGCTGCCTAAAAGACTAGCAACTCGCTCCAGAAAGTTACAGTGAGCATCACAGGGAGTTGTGAAAAGCTCTCTCTGTCACCTTATGGTCAAGGACAGATGTGTAAGCAGCATTGCCCAGCTGTCCCTCAAGCAGAGTATATGGGAACCTGGGAAGAACTTTGCATGGGAACCTAAGATGGAAAGCTGTGTCTCATGGTGCAAAGCAAAGCAAAGTTTCACCTACTCTCAAGTGAGGATTTCCTGGTCACTGCAAATATTCCAGATGTACCATCCCAACTCCTTTCAAGTCAAACGGATACCATTGCTTTGCCAATGGAGGAATTTAAAAGGTCAAATACCTTATTTCTTTTCTTAATTCGTCTTCTGCTGTTTTATTTTCTCCTGGGCTAATTTTTGCCCTGAATTTTCTGAATTTTAGCGCTGCTTCTTTCTTCTCCTGTTCCTGGCTTAGCTTCTGTACTCTGCCCATCAGTGCGCTCAGAGAAAACTCCAACGGTACGGTTTTCTTCTCCAGTTCTACAGGTACATCATACTGCGATAGGACTGAAGAATCCCGCTCATTCTCCATCTTTGACGGAGTGGCCACCTGAGAAAGAGGCTGGCTCATCTTAAAACGTTTCATTTTGGGGGGTGAACTGTCTCCATGCTGGGATAATTGGCTCTCTTTGCTTTGGTTCAATTTGCATTCAGCTCCCCAGAAATCTCCCCTCGTCTCAAGACTGCCACTTTGAACTTCTCTGAAAATAGGGAAATCTTCAAGAGGTGAGCCAATTGCGTTTTCACAGCTGGAACAGCTACCATTTTCTGGCGTGCTTAAACCCACTTCTGATTCTGCTGAGGTGCTCCCACAACCAGAATCTTTATCTTCTGCTGATTTCTTGAGTTTTTTGCCCCAAAGCATGAATGTACTTGGATCTTCCTCTCCTCCACACTCCGCCTCTTTGCTGGAGCCAGTCTTCTTATTTGGAGAATCCAAAATGCTAAAAAATGCCGGAAGTTCTTTCTGCCCAGAGGAACTTTGTTGACGCCTGGCATTTTCAACACCATGAAAACGGGCCCTTTTCACTTGGTGGAGAGAAAATGATTCCCTAAGTTTGGCAAGAGTGATTGCTGTTTTTTCTTCTGCGCTCAGATTCTGAGAGGAAGAGCCACGTGAAGTTTCCAAGGCAGGGCTTTCTGCCTCTTCTTGAAGCACTGTGAAATTTCCTAAGAAAGGGTGAAGAGAGGAGAGTTTTAAATTGCAATTTAAAAATCAACCCACAGGAATAAATCAAGGCCCCAATAGTGAACTCCGAGGCTCCATTTAGAGAAAGAACAGCGAGAGCAGGGGTGGGGAAATGGATCTGGCCAGCCAGCTGAATCCTAGATCGCCCCCAACCACAGTGGATCACTCTGACAGTTGGATGGAGGCCCGCTCAATTGTCAATCATCTGGCTTCACGATGATATTGGGTGATGAAATTTTTCTTTGTAGTGTGGCAAGCTACGCTACAAAAGGAAATCCAAGTCAAGTGAGGCTTGAAGTCACCACTGATCAGCTGTGCAGTGGAGAACTTGGTCTTGCAGCAAATCCAGCAGGCTTGCAGTCACCATCAATTGACACTGATAACAATTGGGAGTGTACTTTACGGCTCCAGATTGTGCACCGCCCGCCACTTCTCTAGGTAAAGGTAAAGGGATCCCTGACCATTAGGTCCAGTCATGGACGACTCTGGGGTTGCGGTGCTCATCTCGCTTTATTGGTCGAGGGAGCCGGTGTACAGCTTCCGGGTCATGCGGCCAGCATGACTAAGCCGCTTCTGGCGAACCAGAGCAGCGCACGGAAACGCCGTTTACCTTCCTGCCAGAGCAGTACCTATTTATCTACTTGCAATTTGACGTGCTTTCGAACTGCTAGGTTGGCAGGAGCAGGGACCGAGCAACGGGAGCTCACCCTGTTGCGGGGATTTGAACCGCCGACCTTCTGATTGGCAAGTCCCAGGCTCTGTGGTTTAACCCACAGCGCCACCCACGTCCCACGCCGCCACTTCTCTACTTGGCCCATAACACATCAAGTTTGGAGCAAGAAATGTGATTCAGGGAAAACAGCTTAGCAGGCCAAACTGGGACCCATCTTGTGAAAATGCCAAGCTCCATTTCACAAACAGCAGGCAGAAATCCATTGATACCTGATGCCTTGTCCGTAACGCAAAGCACTGCAGGAAATCACATTAAAACTGTGCCTGAGTTTGTCTAACTAAACGAGGCCGCAATTCTAAGAGGAAATGATTGCCCCGAGCCCCAGGGAATACAACTGGGCTGACATTTGAGGAAATACGCACTGTGTGTAGCCGAACACAAACAGCTGAACCAGCCCATTAACAATGCACTTTTAAAAAAACATAATTATCCACTTAGAAAGGGAGTTGGTTTAAATGGCTGGTGTCATTCCTACCTTTAGTATCTGGCAATGTATGGTTGGCGATGAGTTTGTTAACATCACTGCCAAACATCCCCAACATTGAAGTCTTTAGAGTCGCCAATAGAAGTTTCTCTTCCTGCAACATTATTTGCCTTTTGTCGGGTGTCACATTGATGTCAACACATTCTAAAAACAAAGACATAAAATGGTATTGGCTTGGTTCACATTAACATTTAGTCATAGTTTTCTTAAGCGAAGCCATAGCATGTTTAACAAATGAATTAATCGAAAGCTGTCCTGCAGACAAAAAACAAATGAACCACGCCTTGTCTCTCCAAAATCTTCTAGCAACTTTTTGCCTCGTGCCTTTGCAATTTGGTGAGCATCTGGGTGGGCAAACAAAGCATGATTAAGGAAGGGTGTTAGGTGAATATGCACCTCCAAGCTCTAGTTAAAACAAACTAAAGCTCATTAGTAAACAACAAACCATGGCTTCATATTGTGGTTTGTTAGCAGTGAACAAGCCAATTCAGGCACTTCACCCCGGTTTAGAAGATTTCTTATCAACAGGGTAAATTTTAAGACTAATGCACTTCAGAGTGCAGAGATTGTGTATCAATTTACATCACAATCTGAAAAAAACAGCACACATTTGCTTGAAGTAGGGTTATCAGCTTTTGAACTAGACTCTTGCTGCTTTTTATCAGCAGCGGGTAGACAAGCAGCATATCATGGAAAGCTTCACTTGTTGATTTCTGCCTATCAAACCTCTATTAAAAGGAAAGAAGAAAACCAAGCTCTTTTTTTAAAAAATGGCCTGGTGGCAACCTGGCTTGTGAGTATTGGAATTGAGCTTTTCTGCCAACCGAGTGATGAAGAATCAGGATGTTTATCCCAACTGCTAAACAACAGCCGCACACATAAACATACTTAATCTTTCAAGTTTTTCCTAGAGAAATGTGTGTGACTCACCGGAATTTGCACATATATTAAGAGCCACAAACGGATACTGGTGTCTGTTGTACATGTGGTATACTTCATTCACAACTTTGGAAACCTGTCCAGAAAAGAAGAAGGTGTTGAAGACAGACTGCTATTTGAGCTCGCTGCAATTCAATCTGCATTCTTAAAAAGCTTCGTCTCACCACTTCCATGACACAGTGGGTGGAAAGGCAAACTACAGCTCTAAGGCTGTAAAAGTGAAGAATGAAGGCATTGTGCGTGTTGCGAGAGAGAGCCCTACCTTGCCTGCATCACAGGGCCGCTGGTTGATAAAGAAGAACTGCCTGTCTGTGGTACTTCTCCCGACACCATGATCGCAACGGGAAACAAAGCCTGTGATACTGATCAAAGTAAATATGTCAAGGATATGGTTCCAAAGAAGAAAAGCATAGAAGCTGTGCAATTTGACACACCTTTCTTTCTTTCTTTCTTTCTTTCTTTCTTTCTTTCTTTCTTTAAGACTAAAGCTGAGGTTTGTGGGGTTGCCGAGCTACCACAGACTCACACACCAACAAATCTGTCACCACTTCTCAACGGACTTTCATCCTGGGAAAGGGCAACCTCCAGCAAACTTCTCACTCACTGCTGAACGAGTGAGGAAGCTAAGCACTTATGCCAGGTACACTGGCTTTTTAAAAAAAATAAAAGATGAGCTTTTAATTCCTGGGTCCTTCTTCAAAAGTTCTCAAACTTTGTCACAGCAGGTCTACCCATATCCAGAAAATAACTATCCACACATCCTTAAATATAAAAGATAAATGGATTACAATATTCATTCCTTTTTTATTATTCAGCTGCCCTTGAACTGTGGGGAATGACTATTCCAAGCTGAATATCTTGACATGCCCGACATAGCTTTGTACACCTGTAAGAGTACCCAGAACTTCGACCAGGAAGCTTGTGGGACTCATTTCACTTAAGCCTAATTTAGTATATCTTTGCCCTAAACGCTTAAAATGAGAACGCAATAATTTTCATGCAGTCTCCTTGATTGGTTCCAGGTGGCAAGGAAGACTAATAGACGTGACTGACACACCTTAAAATTGTAGAGCTGAATGGTTAAGGCCGTGATCCTAAACATATCTACTCAGAGGTCCCACTGAATTCAGTAGGCATTACCCTCATGAAGGAGGGAATTGGGATTTGCAGCCTAAGCCAATTAAACATAGGGAAGCTGCATAGACTGTGAGGTACGTACAATCTTCTACTTACGTATAAAAATTGGCTGGAATATCAGAAACATTCAGGCCATATTCTTCACAGACAGCATCACTAGGGGGTAGCTGAACGAAAGGAACCAAGCTCTGCACCTGGAAATAAGTGGTAGTTTATGGAACTCGCTTCTCCTTCCCAGCCACTGCCCAAAAACCAGAGGTTCATATACCAGCGCAGGGCTGCTTAGAAACTGTAAACAGCCCCACGCTTCTCTTTAAGCCTCTGGTTTTTGGAGGTTTAAGAAGCAGTGCAGGGCTGCTGACAAAGGGCTTTCAAACAGCTCTATGCTGCTCTTTGAAGGCCCAACATTCTGGGCTTCAAAGCACAGCACCACCACCCAATGTCACTAGGACAACTTACTTTCTATCGTTAACTGTACAAAGCATTAACTGTGCAGGAGTAGAAGTACCTATTGCATTAGTTCACTGCAGTAGCAGTAGCAGCAACCATATGACTAGTAGTTGTAACAATACGGATGTTAATAATAATAATAATAACAACAGTAATACCTGCTTTTGTCCAAATATTGCTCCAATGTTTTCTTTTAAGTTTGAGCTCCCACTGGTGCAAACCACAGCTTGCTTCTTCCCTTGGCCAACCTGATTGGTGCAGTTAATACGAACTCCTGTTGAAATGATACAGTATGCTTGTAACACGTGAACCATTTTTGCATACTCCTGGCAAAAACAAAGAGATAGTGATGATTTTCCAGTGACTATGTAATGAAGCATGCTTACACAGACTATGCGTGATCACTGCCATTTCCCTCCCACTTCAAAACACCTTTTAATTCATGGCTTATTATCCTACCTCATCGTATAGAATATAACAACACAATAATGAGGGCTGGTGAATAGAACTGGTTAAAAGACTAAGCTGAGAACCACAAAGCCTCCCACTTAAGCCTGCATCTGTCACGAGCTTGCAAGATAGCTTGTCTAAAGCTATCATATTCTCAATCTCTGGCCTACAACTACAACAATAAAGACCTACTTTAAAGGGTTGTTTTAGGGATTACCACACTATAAGCACATGTGAAGCACACTGAACACTAAGGCACTATATAAACTAAAAATAGTTACTACTATTGCCATTACCAGGCAAAGCCTCTTCTCTTTACCCAGGCTTTTGGCCTCTTTTAGTGTGGTGGCATCTGTAAGTCCTGCCTTTTATCTGAATGGCTGTGTTTTTAGTTTTTTATTGGAGGTTCTTAATTGGTTTTAACGTAAGTTGCTTTGGGTCACTCTGAGAAAAACGACTAACAAGTGTAATAATAAAAATGATAATGATCAACATTATTTACCGTATTTTTTGCTCTATAAGACTCACTTTTTCCCTTCTAAAAAGTAAGGGGAAATGTGTGTGTGTCTTATGGAGCGAATGTAGGCTTCTGAGATTCAGAATATTTTTTTTCTTGTTTTCCTCCTCCAAAAACTAGGTGCATCTTGTGGTCTGGTGCATCTTATAGAGCAAAAAATACGGTATTTATTTTTTTGCATCTACTAGGCATATCTGTGAAGGAAGGCAGGTGTTTACTCAGAACTAGTTTCTTGTTTATTTTTGGATCCTTCCCATCTGACTTTACCATCTGGTAAAGGAACACCTTTATTCACTCCCTCCAATGGCCCTTGCCTTCATTAGGATCTCTTACATTCATTCTTAAAAACAACGTTACTAGTAAGCTGCTCCTACCTTCTTAATGTTGCGCTGAAATTCTTTATGTCGTACCGGCAAGGTATAAAATAACTGCTGCACACTGACAGTCGTCCCCTGTTGTCGTGGGCAAGGGGTCCTCAGAGTGATTTTCCCACTGTGGTCAAATACCAAGCGTGTGCCCACCTTTGCAGATTTGTGACAAGTAATGATGGAAACTTCACTGGAGGAAAAGAGCAAAGAAATGCTACGGGGGAACAAAAGCTTCCAGGAGTTAAAAAAACAAAACCACCCCGCATTTAATGCCAACAATTTTAAATGGTAAAAACTTGCTTCTTTTAAACTTGGGCTCCCATTCTGCTCAAAGATTCTTACGGGAATGGGAAAGGACTGTGGTATAAGATGTACCAACTGCTCTGGCCAGAGCTCTGCATTAAAAGCAGAGAAGAATCCTACCTCAATGCACACAGGGAACTCAGAGCTTCACCTCGAAAGCCAAACGTTTCAACACGTGTAAGGTCAGAAAACTCTTGTATCTTAGAAGTATAGTGTTTCAGAGCTGGAAAAATAAATGGTAAGATAAAACAAGACGACATTCAGATGTCTTTTGTATAATATTACCTAGCATAAAATAATTAAAACAATTGATTCAAGGCTTTATTGCTTTATATCCGTGATGTGGTTTGGCGTATGTTTAATTATTGGTTTGCAAATAACACAGTACAGTGGTACCCCACAAGACGAACGCCTCACGAGACGAAAAACTCGCAAAACGAAAGGTTTTTTCGTTTTCGAGTTGCCTCGCAAGACGAATTTCCCTATGGGCTTGCTTCGCAAAACGAAGCTTGCCCCGGGGACAGCGGGTCTTCTCTTTTGAAGCAAGGGGCGGCAGGGAGATCGCTTCTCCCCACCGCCCCTTGCTTCAAAAGAGGTCCGGGGGCAGCGGAAGCGCTTCCCGCTGCCCCCGGACCTCTTTTGAAGCAAGCGGCTGCGCTTCTCCCCGCAGCCGCTTGCTTCAAAAGAGGTCCCGCAGCGCTGCTGCGAAGCCGGGCGGGGGGGGGGACACCTGCCCCAGCCGCCGGGCTTTGTAGCGCTGCTGCGAAGCCGGGCGGGGGGGGGGAACACCTTCTGAAGGCAGGCGGGGGGCGAAAGTCTTTGTCCCCCCTGCCTGCCTTCCCAGGGGCTTTTAAATCGCCCCGGACAGCGGAGAAGTCCTGCTGCGGGGAGAAATGCTGCCGCCCGCCAGCATTTTAAGATCGCCAGCGGGGAGAAATGCTGCCGCCCGCCAGCATTTTAAGATCGCCCGGACAGCGCCCGGACAGCGGAGAAGTCCTCCGCTGTCCCAGGGTTTTTTAAAATGCTGGGGGTGGGAAGAAAAGCCCTTGTCCCCCCTCCAGCCTTCAGAAGAGGTCCGGGGACAGACTGTCCCCGGACCTGGTCTGAAGGCGGTTTCCCTAGGAACGCATTAATTGATTTTCAATGCATTCCTATGGGAAACCATGCATCGCAAGACGAAAAAACCGCAAGACGAAGAGACTTGCGGAACGAATTAATTTCGTCTTGCGAGGCACCACTGTATTCTCAACAGCGGTGCAGTAAGTTCCATAAGACCATCAAGTCCAGAGTCTAAAACATTTGCAGGGAACTTGAACTACAACCCCCATCACCTCTAGCCATTGACTATGCTTGCTGGGGCTGATGGGAGTTGTAGTTCAACAACAACTGCAGGGCCAAAGATTTGCTACACCTGGTTTGAGATGACCTAATTTTAGACTCTGGAATTAATGGACTTGTGTGCCCTACCTCTTCTTTAAAGATGGCAACAAGGATTATTTCAAAATGTGTGCTTGAGGAGCCTCCTGATTTTTCTTCTGAGTGGACCTTGGACTTCTGCCCAAAAATATTCCTTGATGACACTGCCAATTCTCAAGCCACTCAGAAATCAAGTCTGCTTCTTCCCAGTAAACTAATGTCCCACTCAGCAACACTGGGGAGAAGCCCAGACTTCTCTGATCACCCAGAGTGGCAGTGTCAAAAGACAAAGTTGCCTTTACTCAAAAACCTAGTCAAGGAAACTGTTGTAACTGCAACAGTAGGGCTCATTCAGTTTGCATCTCAAGAGTTAATCCTGCTGTCAGTCAGTCAGCCAGTCAGTTGAGCAAGTGGAGGCAGAGGTAGCATGTGCTTTGATTGGCTGTGAGTTCTGGGGGAGTTTTTCCTCCATATATCTGGTTTAACATTTCTGTACTGAGTACAAGGCCTGAATAAAGAAAGACAAAACCTCTCCGTTTCTTCCTCTGAACATTACATACACTTTTTTTGTTCATTTTTGTTCAGTAAAGTGCTATCAAGATTTCTGAGTCTATCAATGACTGTCATTTAAGTGACTTTGCTAGCAAAAGCAATGAGGAGGGACAGGAAGTAGTGGAGACAATTTCCTTTTTGCTACTTCCCCCCAATCCAACTGCTACCCCACAATTCACATAAAAGATACACTCCACCGAACTCTCTGTTCTGTTGAGGTCAAACCTATTCATCTGTGGCTCTTAACTCTCTCGCTACATTATATAGAAGACTTGAAAAGTTTTGTTTCAAGGGTGAGATATATAGTCATTAAACAAATATTTCTAAGGGTGACAAAAGTACTGCTGCTAAAATAAATGGTTTTTAAAATGCAGTTTTGCTGTGTATGTGGTATGACCTGGCTGTATGTTTTTTGCTTTTCGCCATAAACACGAATCTGGAAAGTAAAATTGGTTCTGAGAGTACATTAATAGCTTCTCTTAACCAAACTGATCTGACAGATTTGCATATAGAAAACGAGGCATGAAACAAAGCTTACTCAAGCCTGCGAAGTTCTCTTCTTCTACACCACAACCGTTATCAGAAACTTCAATAAGGTCTGCTCCATAATCTTTAAGTTTCACTTCTACAAATTATAAAGAATATTTGTCACATAACAATTACAAAGCATCACCACATTTTGCCACATACAGGTTTACAGCAGTGAAGGGATTTCTATACATTTTCCTTTTAATGTTCAAAATGTATGCGAGGGCACTCTTAGTCAAACGTGGTTTTTTATTATGGTACTTCTGTTCTCTTTTCCATTTGTAAAAGCCGCCCGTTTGCAGACATGCACGTGCAAACACCAACATAAGCAACATGCTAATAAGATTGCTAAACACGCGCACTTGACAGTAAGCTTACCAACGCTGGTAGCACCAGCATCTATGCTATTTTCCACCAGTTCTTTCACCGCAGTACACAGATTCAGGACCACCTGTCCTGAACAAATCCGATGGACAGATTTCTGGTCTATTGGTTTGATAGCTTTAGAAGGCTGATCCCTAAAAAAAAGAAGAAAAAACCAGAATTGGCTTTCGAGCCCAAAAATTGGTTGAAATAACCCGAACGGCTGGATTTGAGACTTATAAATCAGATCATTATTAACCTTGAAATGAAGAGTCTCACGCTCGACTGGCTAAAATAATCCCGCAATTTTTTATAGATTGCAATCGTTTTGCTAACGGTTGGCCAATTACTTTATACAATTTGTGCTGCATTTGTGATGCTCTATTATTATATTTTACTGACGTTATTGCTATTTATTGTTTGCATGCCGCTTCGGGGGTCATGTGAATGAAAAGCGACATAGAAAAGCAACCACAGCCAATGCAAAGCAAGCTGCAACCTTGTTGCGCGCTTACCTAGGAAGAGCCAGCTCCATGGCGTTGCTTCGGGGCTGCTGTTTTTCTCCTTCTTCCCCGGCGGCGCTGAAGTTATTTTTTGTCAAATGTCCAAAATGCAATATGAAAACGACGCCAAGAACGTCCCACTCGGAAGACGCGACCCACTTCGCGCTGGGCCTGAACAAACTACAGCTCCCAGAATTCTTTGGGGGAAGCGCCGGGCCTCCACGCCTCTTCGACCGTACTGCGCAGGCGCGGCCTGCGGTTCAATCGTTAGCGCCGCGCTTGCATCAGATTCCACTCTCCTCAGGCGACGAAGCCAGCGGCAGAAAAGAAGCGCCGCCTTTTCCCGCCAGCGGGAGCCAGTAAGACCTTCGAGGTGTCACCCACCCGGCGCAGGCCAATAAGAAGCGAAGTCGGGGGCGGGTCACGGACGAACGCCCTCCAATGGCAGACGAGCAGTTTGCGTGGCGCTCGCGCGGGGCGTGGCTGTCTCGGTGCCTGCCAGTCAGTCAGTCAGTCAGCGAGGAGCCGCCGGCCGGGCAGCCACGATGCCGATGTACAAGGTGAGGCCCTTTCACGGGGGGCCTGGCTCGGCGGCGGTCTTGGCTGAGCACCTTCCCGCCTGCATGTACCGGGTTGGAAATATGCACCGTTGCCCCGAGGGCGGCTCCCCGTCAGCCGCCTCGCCGCCGCTGCTTCACGAGGTAGGAAGGAGGCGGCCCAGAGGCGCCGCACTCTGAAGCGGGCAGGGGCGGGCGGGCGAGGGCTCTCCTTCCTTGGCCTCCCTTCCTAGGCCGCGCGGTGCGGCTCCTCAGCCCGGCCTGGCCTTCTTGGGGAGAGGCGCTGGCCAGCGCTTTCACTTTCCCAACCCGGGCTGAGGGAGGTTCTTGCGCCAAGGCCTGAGGCCGCCTCGCGTTGTACTTCCGGGCGGCTGACAGTCCATACGTTTAAATCTCAATTCTTACATTACACAAAGAGACACACACACACACACACACACACACACACACACACACACACAACAAACCCCACACCAGGAATCCAGGGAATTGTAGCTTACCCCCTCCCCTCTACGTTGTTGTGAACTGCCCTGAGATCTAGAGAGGAAGGGTGGTATACAAATTTAATCAATAGTAATAATAATAATAGGGAGGTGGTTGGCGCTGTAGGTTAAACCACAGAGCCTAGGACTTGCCAATCAGAAGGTCAGTGGTTCAAATCCTCGTGATGGGGTGAGCTCCCGTTGTTCTGTCGCAGCTCCTGCCAACCTAGCAATTCCAAAGCACGTCAAAGTGCAAGTAGATAACTAGATACTGCTCCGGCGGGAAAGTAAACGGCGTTTCCGTGTGCTGTTCTGGTTCACCAGAAGCGGCTTAGTCGTGCTGGCCACATGACCTGGAAGCTGTACGCCGGCTCCCTCGGCCAGTAAAGCGAGATGAGCACCGCAACCCCAGAGTCGGCCACGACTGGACCTAATGGCCAGGGGTCCCTTTACCTTTAATAATAATAATATTATATTATCAAATGTTTTTGTATATGCAGCTGAAGCGGGTATATGTGGCTGCTGTTCTTCCAGGAATCTTGCAGGGCAGCACAAGTCAGGTGTTCCAAGTTCCTTCTTTAGGAATAGCTTTAGGACTTGACTAAAAGGTTATCTGGGAGTAATTGTATATGCTACCTCTATATATTGTTCATGGTTGCAGTTGGGTTAAATGTCTTACTTACATTTGTCTTACCTATGCTAGTGGTGGGGGACACAACCAGCCCGCAGGCCTAATAAGGCGTGCCTGGCCATTGTACGCAAAACACACCCACCTGTCAGTTACCTGACAACTTAGGGAATTTTACTTTGCATTTATACACCATTTGATCACAAATTTCTCTTAAGTGGTTTGCATAATAAAAAAGCCTATGATTGGAGTTCAGGGATCTTTTGCTCTTGAGTCTTAGCACTGAGTAGCATAGCACTAAGATCAGATATAAGCCTCTTGCCCTGTTGTTTAAAGGCAGCAAGCAGTTTCAAAGCATGAAAACTCTGAATCACTTAATATCTACTTGTCAAAATGGCCTGTAGACAGTGGGCCAGATAATAATAATAATAATTTTTTATTTATATCCCGCCCTCCCCAGCCGAGGCTGGGCTCAGGACGGCTAACAACAATAAAATCCAGCCCTACATCTTTTTCCAGTTTCCCACCTGTATTTCCCGCCCCTTGACCTGTATTGAACCTTGATATATTGGCAGAGTTCCCATGTGCATGTATGCATGGATGTTGGATAATACTAGCATGGAGACTTATAGAGTGTTAAAGCTGAGGTACGTGGGAAATATCCATCTGTTTTACACAATATTAAAACAGTTAAGTGAATACCAATTGAACTTTATTTAGGAGGAAGTTGATCCAGCTCTTCAGGCACTTGAATCCCGCCAGGAGGAGATCTTGAAACGCTTGTATGAGTTGAAAGCTGCTGTGGATGGGCTTTCAAAGATGATCCAAACACCAGATGCAGACTTTGATGCAACAAACATAATCCAAGCAGATGAACACATTCCTTTATCTGCTAGTGCTGCAGAGCTTGACAATTTACTTGGGAAGGCAAGTTCAGATTAACTTTCTCTACACCACAATTCCTGTATATTTGACTTAACCATTGTTGGAGTTTTTATGACTAATGGAGTAATTAGCATTCAGGCCAACACTCAGAATGATTTATCACTAAAACATAGCTAAAATCCACAGAAAAGCACCTTGTGATAGGTGGGAGGGGTACAGAATTATTTTAAAGCTAAGCTTTAATGAGGTTATTAGCATTCAATCCAGCACTCAAAATGAATTCAGTGAGCGGGGTCTCATTGTTTTAAAACTAAGCTTGGTAATAGATCTGAAATATTTCTTAAAGCCAACCAGAAATCAAGCATTTAACAATTCTGGAAACAAACAAAAACTCAGCTTAATTCAATGGCCTGGTTTCCACATAACTTGAAGACATGGTTTGTTTTGTTTAACTGGTTTCTTTGCAGATCTGAACCCACCCCAGCCAACTACAGTGGTACCTCGCAAGACGAACGCCTCGCAAGACGGAAAACCCGCTAGACGAAAGGGTTTTCCATTTTGGAGGTGCTTCGCAAGACGAATTTCCCTATGGGCTTGCTTTGCAAGACGACAGCCCATAGGGAAATATCCGGGACAGCGGGGAAGCGCATCGCGTCTTCCCCACTGTCCTCGGACCTCCTCCGAAGCCGGGCGGTGGGGCGGGAACACCTGCCGCCCCGCTTCGGAACGCTGCTCCGAAGTGGGGCGGGGGGGCGGGAACACCTGCTGTCCTCCGCTGAAGTCCTCTGCTGTCCCGGGGCGATTTTAAAATGCCGCCCGCCAGCATTTTAAGATCGCCCGGACAGCGGAGAAGTCCTCCGCTGTCCCGGGGTTTTTTAAAATGCTGGGGGTGGGAAGAAAAGCCCTTGCCCCCCCCCCAGCCTTCAGAAGAGGTCCTGGTCTGAAGGCGGTTTCCCTAGGAACGCATTAATTGATTTTCAATGCATTCCTATGGGAAACCGTGCATCGCAAGACGAAAAACCCGCAAGACGAAGAGACTTGCGGAACGAATTAATTTTGTCTTGCGAGGCACCACTGTAACGGTTGTGTCCAATAAAGCAGAATTTGAATCTGTATTTTGAAGCTGACGTATGGCCGTCTCTGCTCCTGTTAAGTGGTTTCTTGTTATTTCTGAGCCCACCATCCTTGTGTAACCCTGGTTTGCTACAGTTGCTTTGCTTGTGTAAGGTTTATCCTGGTTGGTTCAAAAACTCAAAACAAGCTGTGCCTTAGCATTGTATGCAAATCTGGCCTCTGTTTCAAAGTATCAACAAAATAATTAAATAGTAACTGAATCCAGCCAAATAATTATTTAATATAAGATCTTGTGGGACTTGTTAAGAAATTTGTGCCTAGTTCTTTGATTGATACCCAATGGGACGAAACTGGCTTTAAAGTGCAGGTAAAATGCTCCATAACTTAAAAATTGATCTAGTATCTTTTCTTACCTATCAGTTTTGGTTTTGGTGCTTGCTGGTTGCATATTGCTTTGTTCGGGCATTTTATGGCCGTTATGTTGGATGTGGCTTAAGTTGCTAGATACTGTGGGTTCTGTATTTTAATCTTTTTTACTTATCAGTTTTATTGTATGATTTTTAAATATATTAAGTGTTTTAAAATAAATGAGAGACTGGTAGATTTGGGCTGGAATGGATTTCCTGTAGTTTTTTGTTGTTTCAGGAATAGAGTTATTTCTCAAACGACACATTGATTGCACTAATTTTTAAAGTAAACATTTTTGGGATGCTACTACTAATCATGGGAGACAGAAGCCTCCTTTTCCTCTAACTATATATTTTTTATTTTAAAAAGTGGAACAAGACTTCTCTTCATGAGCCAGTGCGTAAATAGACATCCAGTAACTCTTCTAAAGGTCTGCGACTCTTGGTAGTTCTCAGCTGAACCATTCATCTGGTGGATGTTAAAGGTCGGCTGCCAGTTGTAAAAGCCTTTAGTAGAACTTCATTGGTTTTGTGTGTCTTGCAGTTAATTATGAGGGTGTCTGTGTGTTGTGCTAAGCAAGAGTGGGATGTGAATCGATGCATGAATGTGTCACTTGAACAACTTACTAATGACGACTTATTTTCCTACAGGACTATGGAGCTCTGAAGGATATTGTGATCAATGCAAACCCCGATCACCCACCACTGTCATTGTTAATACTCCACAGCTTGCTGTGTGAGCGTTATAAGATACTATCAGCTGTTCATACACACTCATCTGTGAAGAGTGTGCCAGAAAATCTCCTGAAATGCTTTGGTGATCAGCCTAAGAAGCAGTCGCGTCATGAGTATCAGTTGGGATTTACATTAATTTGGAAAGATGGTAAGTCCAGCACATTAGGAAAAGGGACGCGTTCATTAATGTTAACATGTTACGAGTAGCACACAATTTCTTGATGTCTAATGACAATAAATGTGTATCTGCAGCAAATGGGCCAGCCGCTGGCCATGAATAAATTTGCAACTGGGCAGCTCAACAACTAGTTTGTCCACAACATGGTCATTCTTTACACAGCAGAATATATTGTGAGAAGCGCCGTAGTAGATGAGTCACTTCTAGTGCCAATAATTCACCTTCAAGATTCTGTTCTCTTCCTGTATGATGCAGAAGGATCTGATAGGCACACTTATGATGACATCAAATTATGTCCACCCGCCTGCACAATGGGACTCCCTTCTCCCCTTTCCCATGTCCCAAATCTGCTCCGGGTGTCCCCCAAGCACCCACATTTTGGAAGTGCATAGGGAACGGAAGAGGAAGAAGCCCTGTTGCATGAGTTAACTTGTGCTACATTGGACCTCACTTTTCATTCATGCAGGTTGATAGGTCAATAGCTGTACGTTGCAGGGAAGATCATTGAGTCTTTCATTCTTTGCTTTTCAAAGGACTTCTGAGAAATTTGAGTAACCTAGTTCCTAGGAATGCAGTTTCAAAAATATTGATATGAAGCTTCTATTATATAATCTCTACAAGAAAACTATAATTGTGAAATTAACTTTCAGCTGAGGAATTATAAAGCATCTTAATAACCCTAGTGTGTTTGCTAACTTGCTCTTAACTGCTCAAATAAACTTACGTTCCATTGTTAGGCAGTTCTTGGTTTTTACCTGCAAGATGAATTAAGCTTTCTGCTCTAGTTAAGATGTTTAGTGTTTAGCTTAAGTAAAACTGTCAGTTGTGAAAGTAGAAAAGTATATAATACTCAGTCTTCAGTGTTTCAAACAATAAAATTAAGTTCTGCTATTATGCTACCTTAACTGACAAAGCCATTTTAAGTTAACGCTGGCCTATGGTGGTGTGTTTGGAAGAAGAAACTAAAAAGTAACACTACACACTGCCTACTTTTTGAAGAAAGCGCATATTGCTGTAATGTTGAAGCTGGAAATGGCACCAGTTATCCCAATTGCCAGGCTTGGATTAGGAGGAATCTGTTAGTTTACCTGTTCAGTAATCTCTCATGGGGACATTTCCTAGCAGCTGTAAGTAAAAGGTAGCATGGCTGACTATATGCAAGTATTCTATAAAAATTCAGTATCTTATATAGAAAATCTGGCTAGCAATTAATGACATAATGGGACTTGTTTATAATTGTGTTTAATGGTTCAAATGAAATGTATCTGTCTCTTCAAGGCGCCTGCTTTTCTTGTCTAATGTTCTGTTGCGTTGTGTTTGTTTCAGTGCCAAAATCCCAGATGAAGTTCAGCGTTCAGACCATGTGTCCCATTGAAGGAGAAGGAAATATTGCTAGGTTCTTGTTCTCCTTACTTGGTCAGAAGCACAATGCGGTTACAGCAACTCTGATAGACAGCTGGGTAGATACAGCCATCTTCCAACTGCAAGAAGGGAGCAATAAAGAAAAGGCGGCTGTTTTGCGATCTATGAATGCAGCCCTTGGCAAGACATCCTGGTTGGTGGGCAATGAACTGACAGTAGCTGACGTCGTGGCCTGGTGTGCACTTCAGCAGACAGGGAGCACCAATGCTGTTCCAGCCAATGTGCAGAAGTGGCTAAAATCTTGTGAGAATTTGGCACCTTTTAACTCTGTTCTCAAGTTGCTGAATTAAACATGTTCTATAGAAAGGGACACAGTTGAAATATTTTCTATATTTACATGTGTGCTGTGAGCCTGGGTTATATAAAGCCTGTGAATGAAGTTTTAGAAGGCAACTGTCAAAGGTCTTATGTCAATAAAATGCATCACTTGCCCTTTGTGTATATCTTTTAGTGCTTGGTCCCTCTTTTAGAGACAGCACAGTGGTACCTCTGGTTACAAACACTTTGGGTTACAAACTCTGCTAACCCGGAAGTAGTACCTTGGGTTAAGAACTTTGCTTCAGGATGAGAATAGAAATCACACAGCGGCGGCAGTGGGAGGCACCATTAGCTAAAGTGGTACCTCAGGTTAAGAACGGACTCCAGAACGAATTAAGTTCATAACCAGAGGTACCACTGTACTGTCAACCCATTCATTTATGTACATGACGCCTATGTCTGCATTTCTTCTTTCTGACAATGGTAAACTACATACGACATATGCACACAAGCTGTTTTAAGCAATTTTATATAAAAACAATGTATCTTGCATAACATGATATAAATACTTGGTTTTGTTTTTCTACTTAAACAGGAGAGCCAAGTTGCTGAATTCTGTCTCTCTCATCTTTCTCTTGCAATAGCTTGATTTTTTCTTTAAGCAACTTAATTTCTTCTTCTTGTTGCATCACTTTCTGCTGAAGATTGTAAATAACCTAAAAACAAAACAGGAGACACAATGTATTTGAACAATGTACAAAGGTATTTGTACAATGTACCATTGCAATTTTAGTGAAAATGAATGTAGTTCCCAGCAGTAGTCACAATGCTAATACAGCCTTCTCCATCTTGGTAACTCTAGATGTTGGGGACTACAGTTTCCATTAGATCTAACCAGCATGGCCAAGAGATGTTGGGAGTTGTAATAGCTGAAAACAGCCGAAGGCCACTAGGGCTGGAGAAGGCTCCAGGAACAGCTGGACATTAGCTTATCTGTCTCACTCTACAGTAAGGTAAAGGACCCCTGGATGGTTAAGTCCAGTCAAAGGTGACCATGGGATGCAGCACTCATCTCACTTCAGGCTGAGAGAGCCAGTGTTTGTCCACAGAAAGCTTTCCGGGTCAGGTGGCCAGCATGACTAAACTACTTCGGGCACAACGGGACACCGTGATGAGTACCAGACCACACAGAAACTCGGTTTACCTTCCTGCCACAACATCATCTATCCACTTGCAGTGGTCTGCTTTCAAACTGCTAGGTTGGCAGGAGCTGGGACAGAGCAACGGGAGCTCATCCCGTCCTGTGGATTTGAACCGCTGACCTTCCAATCAGCAAGCCCAAGAGGCTCAGTCGTTTAGACCACAGCGCCAGTAAGTCTCAAAGAAAACTACTAATGCTCAAGAGAAATAAACCAAGAATACTATAAGGTAGTAAAACAAAATCATTTCATTTCTTTGTGAGTGAGAAGGGGTTTAAGGAGTCTCCTTTAACAGTGGACCCTCCGGATACGAATTACAAAAATTTCATAAGAAAAGGTGCCACTTTTGCACGCATGTACGGCACGATAGACCGCTTCTGCTCATGTGCACGTGGCAAAACCCAGAAGTATACGCTTCTGGATTTGCCACGTTTGCAACCCAAAAGTTACGTAACCCGAGGGTCCACTGTACTATGACAATAAAAGGACACAGGATTTTAACACCATAAAACTGCCATTTTACATAAAAAACCTAATTTTTTAAAAGTAATGAGATGCCAACACTGGCTATATAGTACATTTTATCCTTATGTATAAGAACATCAGGAAATAATTATCTACCTTCCTTAAATGTTAACCTTGCTAGAACAGTTTTGAATGGCCTGCACAATTCCTTTTTTGCAATACAGTGGTACCTTGGTTCCCGAACAGCTTAGTTGTCAAAATAATCAGCTCCTGAACACCGCAAACCCAGCAGTGTTCCAGTTTGCAAACTTTTTTTGGAAGCCCAATGTCCCGCACGGCTTCCACAGCTTCCGAATGAATGCAGAAAGCTCCTGCAGCCAACTGGAAGCCGAACTTTGGTTTTCGAACAGTTTCGGGAGTTGAACAGACTCCAATAATTTTATGCTGGTAACCTGGGGAAAGTGCTTCCAGGACTCTCATAGGAATATGATTAGTTGTGGGACAGGAAGCTGGAGCAGGTGAGCCTTTAGCCTGACCCAAACAGCAAGTAAATCTTGAAGAATGAAGCTCACCCTGCAGAAGTCTCCCTCATATCACGGAATGTAGAATCAGAAGGGGCCTTCTTTTACAAAGCCAAAGCCAATATATAGTAAAAACTTACATTTGCTGAATTATGGAAGAGTTCACTTTCAAGAAGTTGACCTGCAGTTGGTCTGTGCGATGATACCGAACTGGTAAGCAGCTTAATGTATTTAGTTTGTATAGGCCATTTCCTGCTAAAGGAGAGGGGGATGTTGCCATTTCTTAAGCCCATCAAAACTTCAGTTCTTTCCATTTCTGTTCCAAATGGATGGAAGAGTTCTAACAGGATCACACCTAAGCTGTACATATCTGACTATTGGCAGAAAAGAGAAATATGAGCATTAGCGCACAAAATAATTACGTCTTAAGAGAAATTATGAATGCATTACAAATGGCCTAAAATCGCATTCAGCTGTAAAAGTATCAGAAAATAACCTTCTAATGTTTCAAGAAGCTTGCGCAGAAACAAATGCCTTTTCAAAAACAGGTGTTGGTAATTTTCATGCAACCATACTTAATAAGCCATGAAATTTCAAACAAACATTGGAGTGCCATTATATTTTTGTCCACCATAAAATCAGGCCACTTGACATACACGGTCCATTTTTACCTCATCTGTGGGCATAAATAATTGTTTGCAGCTGTTCTGTTCCCTCTCATCATTGCAAATAGAACTCTCTATTTTTACTTTTTGCATTTAGCTGTTTCCATTTTGAATGTTACACCACATGGCTCTAGTGCCTTATTTTTGAACTGACTGACTTTGCTCCAGCTCCTGTCCATCAGCTTGCTTTTGTTAACACCCATCAATAATGCTCTTGAACATGTATGCCCAATTACTAAAACGGAGGTAAAGTGTTTGAATGAATGAATGAATAAATAAATAAATAAATAAGGGTTGAGTGGCTGTACCTTGAAGTCATAGTGAGAGCCTTGTAGCTGTTCAGGTGAGGCATACAGGCAAGTACCCACCCCAGAAGTATGTATTAGATCTATGCAACAAAAAAGACAAAATTTAGAATTAATTCTTAGGATACCACACTGCCAATTTTTAAGTAAAGGCCAAACTGCTTTGAAATTACCATTTATCTTATTTGCATTTAGCAACTGGGTTGTATCTTCTTGTATAATATCTCTACAGGCCAGCCCAAAATCTCCTATTTTCACATGGTGGTCAGGTCCTTGTAGAAAGATATTTCTGGGCTGTGAAAACAGGATAATGTAAGTTGGTTATATATCTCACAAAATTTGAATATTTTATGCATGAAACCTTGCATTTCTCACTCATTCATTAATTACATTTAATCTAAGAACTAAGCTGCACTTGACGCAGAGTCCAAGCTTCTCATCTGCCTTTGTTTTTGGTCTGTCTCTAGAGATGAGTTGGCAGCAAAGGGACAGACAGACTACTGATCTGACATGCATTTATCAAAGATATAGTTGAGGCACTGGGCAGTTACCATAGCAACTGGCTTGGCTGACTTTGCACCTGCGTCAAGCTCATCCATGGGGTGGTTTACGCTCTTGAAGGAAATTAACCCCTCATGTCCAGTTACTCCAATAGCCACCTTGAGAACGGGCCTTTTCAGTGCTGGGTGGTCTGTCTGTGGCATGTACTCCCAAGGGAAACACATTGGGTGCCATCACTACATTTAGGCACCAGGCTTGGGGGGGGGGGGGCTCTCGGACCTTTGGTATTTAAGCTTTCTACATTGTGCTAATCTTTTAGTGGGGTGGGTAGGTTTATTTTGCATTGTTCACTGTTAGTTTTACATCTATATGGTTTTAAATTCGTTGCATTTTATCTTGTTCAGTCGCTTTGAGAATTTTTACTTTTGTATAAAGTGACTGACAGATGAAATAACAATTCCATGCAGGTGTAGGCCAGGATCGACAAACAGGTAAACAAGTTAAAACAGTTCAACGCATCATCGGAGATCTACCACCTCTTCTAGACAATGACAGTTCTCTTTCTCAAGCTCTGGGAGGAAGACCTTTCATTGCCTACAGACAGCCACCCAATCTTAAACAACTCACTCACAGTAATACAACAACCAGACTTAACATGGACAGTGGTACCAGAGCCTGAAATAAACCCAGATGCCAACTTTGCTGCCACATACACCTGGACACCATTACTGGCCCCAACAACATCAAACATACCATCTCAGGACTATTTAATTGCTCATCTTCTAACATTCTGTATGCCATCAAATGCCAACAGTGCCCTTCAGCCCTCTATATTGGACAAACAGGCCAAACCCTACGCCAAAGGATAAATGGACATAAATCTGATATCAGGAATCACAAGACAGAGAAACCAGGTGGAGAACACTTCAGTCTCCCAGGACATTCTATACAAGATCTCAAAGTAGCTGTCTTATTACAAAAGAATTTCAGAAATAGACTGGAAAGAGAAGCTGCTGAATTGCAATTTATTACCAAACTTAAAACCATGGAGAGACCTGGTCTGAATAGAGACATTGGATTCTTATCTCATTATACATGATAAAGCTATTTTTAGCCATCTCACCCCTTGCTTTTTCCTGTAAGACCAATTAACAGTTGTCAACAGGTTTACCGCACCTATCAGCCAATCACCCATTCCCACCACCCTTCTGAGTAATACCCTTCCCCATCTTCTCACTATATATATGGGTCTGGTGACTTCTGTTTCAGTGTATCTGAAGAAGTGTGCATGCACACGAAAGCTCATACCAATAGTTGGTCTCTAAGGTGCTACTGGAAGGAATTTTTTAAAATTTTGTTTCGAAACAGGTAAACAGTCCAAAAAGGCAATACATATGCTTCTGCTGCGCAAACCCTCTGTTTCTTGCACAGCTTCTTTACGAACTAAGCTCAGCCCTCCCTCTGCCCACACGGGAGAGTCATGGTATCATCTGGCTGGTTCTAGAACCAGGCATTGTGCATAATCACAAAGGAACGATGGCTCAAGATTCCTTTGCATTTTCTCCAAACTAAGGGTTCTCAGCTGCACGTTTTCTCTTGGTAAACATGGGCAATCTGATTAGAGGTTCCTATGGGAAGAAACCACCCCATGAATTAGATGAAAGGCAGAAAATGCTATTTGACGCTGTAATGGACAACGATGGGGCTACACTTCAAAGTTTAATGTATTACCTCTTGGTCCACGAACCAACTATTTTCCGGGTAATCATATGTCTAAAATTACTTACTGTTCCATTATCAAGAATCCTCCCCATTTAAGATCAGAGTTAAAGCTACCTCACGCTGGTTTAGGCTCCATAAACTCAGGAAATTGGAAGCCAAGCCTGATGTCTTAACAGACATGCTTGATGATCAGCAATGATGCAATATCACAAACTGTGCTTGCTTACAACTTGGCCTGCATTCACTTTTCCTGGGACAGGGTGATTTGTGAGAGAAGGTTCAGTGTTGGGTGGGACGCATGCCATCCATGGCAAACTGGGTACACGTGATCATATGGAACATATGGTCCCCATGACAGTTTCTTAGGTTTCCAAATGTGTCTACAGAGCCAAAAAAAACCTCATACAGTATAACTGCTGTAACACACACTTATATTTCGTAAGGAATAGACATTCTACATATAAGCCACTAGGTGACTCCCTCTGCAAAAAATGTTCTCCTGGCAAAATTTTAGTTTCCATTTTGTTTTCTGTCATGCCTGATACTATTTTGATAGTATTTGTTTTTAATATATTTTAATGGGGCAGGAAAACTTTAACAACCTTTAAACTGCTGACTAGAACTTCACCTAACCAATGAAAGTACATGCTCTGCAGCAAGCCTGAAGAAAGTATATCAGTAGTTTTCACCAAAATTGTAAAGAATATGAGATTTCTTAATACCCGAGGGGGGAATTTTCATCACTTTTTAATTTGCTGTGACTGTGGCAATTTTTACCAGGTCAGTTAAATATTGGGCACTTTTTGTAGACCTCAGCAGGTAGTTCATGTATGCCAAGTTTTAAGTAAACAGTTTGGCAAATGATATTTCTATAAGCTATAGAATTTTAAGGTTATATGACAGAACTTTGTTTTTGCTATTCTCCTTATCATCTAAAAGACAACAGTCTGGATACAATAAGACCTTCATATAGAAAGTTCAACAGGCTATTTATACAGATGCCAGACACAGATCCTATATTAATACCAAACACAATATTAATGCCTTTGATTAGTTAAGGTGTTCCTCTGATTTCTGAAAAAGCCACCGTATTTTGGTACTGATACCTAAAAGAACAGGCTGGCTGATAACAGTCTTTTACATGTCTACTCAGAAGTAAGTCCCATTATGTTCAATAACCCAGGAATTCCAAAACTTACTAAGCCCCATTGAGTAGAACTGCAGTAAGATTGCAAGTCTAAGCACACTTAGTGAATTAGTGGACTTTTTTCAGTTTACAGCATGAGGCTACATGTTGAATGTAAAATAAAATTTGAGAATAAATATTATGCACTTCTTATAAAACTGGCCAACTTTTAAAATAATTACAGATTTATAAAAGCACCTCAAAAACTAGGCACTTGTGCAAGATATCTTATTGTAACAATGTCTGAACAGTTTTCCATGCATGCAAAGTAAGTGTAGCTTTTCTTCCACAAAATTTTAGTCATTGTATACGGTAGTCTATAGAAGCACACACCCTTTCAAATCAGAATGGAAAAACAGTTTTATGGCAGTTGTATATGGGGCCACATGCATCATAAATGCAATCTGATATAAGCCCTTCTAACAGGGCTAATAAAAATCCTTAGTTGTACTTCAAACATGCATAAAAGGGTTTTCAGATCAACTTTGATACCTATTCTGGATCTCTCTCTCTCTCTCTCTCTCCCCCCCTCCCCCCGCCCTGGAACCAATATGGCAGCAAAAGTTCTGGAGGAAGCCGCTTGGAAGATATATGAAAAGTACCTTTCAAATTGAACCTCCTGAAGTAAGGTAATGTTTAACTATATATTATAGTTAGGTAAGAGATCTGGGAATCCTTTGGTGGGCAGAAGAAAACCCTCTATGCTTGGCCAAAGCTATTCAGCAGCAAGTCCAGAAAAGTAATGAGACGTTAGCCAGGTTTGGTTGGGTCATGCCAAGAAGAACCAAATTGTAGAATTTCTCTGGAACGTCCTACACCAAAGAGACCATGGATTCCAGGGTTCTGCCAGCTCTCTGCAGGCGCCCACAGCTGCCAATTCCTAACGCCAGCCCTGCCCATAGCTAAGAGTCAAGCTTACACTCTTGTATGCATTTCCAGCATTGTGATAGTATTGCCACACACTCCCCCAACTCAGTAGATTAAACACCACACCAAGGGGTGGGGACTGAATATGGAAAACCTATCATATGCATTAGAATGGCACCACCTCACTTGGAGTTGACTAGTGGACCCCCAAGTCCTTTGAAGGCCAACACAAGGACAAAGAATCGCCTGTGTGTGGCACAATCTCCACTCCTTCAAATTAAGGGGCTTTGTTTTATAAAGCAAGGCACCTTGCAGTTGGGAATCCAGCAGGCTGTGGTGCTAAGGAGGACAGTAGCAGAGGGAAGCAAACCTTTAGTAGCCAAACCCTCAGGTTCAGCTCTGTGGTTGCAGCTAATCTAAGATGATCCATGATATATGCCTTATCATACTTTTTGCATCCTCATACTCAAACAACATGTACTGATAAAGGTTGGGCAACACTAACTTTATGGTCTAGAAGAAAGAAGAAACTATAAGAAATATAGTTTTTGCTTGATTGTTGAAGGGTAATACTGGACAAATTCTTTAGAGAAAACCACCCGGCAGTTAATAAGGGTGGTGGCTGATGGAAGAGGAATTGTATGAAATCTTACCACCTATTATATCACTTCCCAAATACAGAACTGCAGGATGCCCCTTGAATATGCATCAGAGAATTGCACAGTGCAATGAAGAAAACTACCCTCACATCAAACCAGAGGAAGACTTCCAGGTGAATTCTGATGCAATCATTTACCATGGCCATAGCCTTCTACATTTAGCTGTAGCCAACAGATATCATCAAACTCTAATACACCTGCTGAAGAATGGAGCCAATATAAATGACAGGGATAGGTTAGGCCAAACTGCTCTTCACCTAGCTTCTGAAATCCTCGACCAGCAGGCAATTACCATGCTACTCCTCTGTGGAGCGAACGCCAATCTCACAACTCCAGATACCAAAGAAACTCCGCTCCATTTTGCTGTCTGGTCTTCAGCCTGCAAGGCTGGCATAGTCTTAGCAGCAGGTGATAAGTGTGTTAAGCTACTGCTGTGCAATGGAGCAGATGTACACATGAAAGACTGGGAAGGGCAAGAAGTTATTCACAGCGCTTGCCGAAGTGGCAGAAAAGATATAATAAACCTCTTGCTTGATAATGACGCAAATGTTAACGCTTTAACACAGGAAGAGGAGTCTGCACTTTTCCTATTTCTTGAAAAAGAGACCAATCTAAGGCAGGGAGACGTACTGAAGAGATTGCTAAGCTTATCATATCCTTTGAAATTAACAAACAGGGAAGGTCGTTTACCCAAAGCACTCAGCCATCCATGCTGTGGACTGCTGAAAGATATGCTCCTGAGAATGTCTTCAGAGGTCTTGTCTTTGCAGGATATTTGCAAATTCAACATCAGGAAAGTATATCGAGGTAACATGAAATTCTGGCTAAAAGGAGTGATTCCAACCAGCTTGTGGCATTCCATATACATCAATCAAGACTTCTCCTATGCTTCAAAAATAAATTATTTTTGATTTACTGTGCAACACACATTTTGGAACGCTATCAGACAAGAAGAGCTAAAAGAGGGCCCCGTAAAGCTTTCAGAAATAAGCTTGCTTGTTTAAATTAAATAAAATTTGAAGAAAAACTAGTGAGAAACTTTAATTTGGCTTTATCTTCTGAAGCATTACTAATTCTCTCGAGTGTTATTTGAATAACGTCCACTTAAACCAGTCTGTTAGGGTAAAAGATTTGTAAGAATAATGGGAGTGGATTTCTACATACAAAAAGTTCCACTTGTATGGCAGGGCTTCTTGGTCATTATTAAGATTCTGGTTATCATAACAATAGCTCCCTTGATGCAATGGAATCAGCTCCCAAAGCTCGGAATGAAATCACAAATGCAAAAGGATTCACCAGGTCAGGGCTATAGGCATCTCAGCTTTATTGTCCATTATTACTTCTTCTTCCTCCTCCTCCTTCCTCCCTCTACTTCCTTCTTCTGCCTTCTCCTCATTCTTGTCATCATCGCTATACTGCCTTTCCTCAAAGAAGCTCAAGATAGTGTATTTGTTTCTCCCCACTACACAAACAATGTGATCCTCACAATAACCCTGTGAGGTAGGTCAGTTCAAAAGATAGTGGCTTCATTATAGCCTAGGATGATTGGGGCTGGAGTCCCAACAACTTCTGGGGGACCACACCTTGGTGCACAAAACTGTCTCACCTGGCACTGAAAAGACCACAAAGAACACAGTAGGTGAGCTTTACTGGTGTAGTTGTTCCATAACCAGGATGGCAACCACCAAGAAGGCCCTCTCCCTGGTAGCTACCCACCTTTTTCTCCAGTGGGGGTACCTGGAGCAGTGCCTCTGGAGAGATCTTAAGGTTCAGGCAGCTACATATGGAAGAAGTCGGTCTTTTGGGTAGCCTCATGACAAGCTGTTTAGGGCTTTAAAAGGTTAAAATTGGGCCCAGAAATTGTACCAACTGTGCCCCAGCTGCAGAGATAATCCCCACCTCCTCCACAATTCCAAGATCCGAGTGAGAATTTTACTTACTTTAATGTCCCGGTGCATGACTCCCATACTGTGGATATAATACACTCCTTCAAGCAGTTCTTGGAAGATCTTTAATGTCCACTGGTTGTCCACATGGTGATAAGGACCTTTAAAAAAGGGGTGGGGAGTGAAGTATTTTATAAATGACAGCATAATACGTCCAGCTATTTTAACAAAGAAGTTAATATGAAAATACAGTGGTACCTCGGATTACATACGCTTCAGGTTACAGACTCTGCTAATCCAGAAATAGTGCTTCAGGTTAAGAACTTTGCTTCAGGATGAGAATAGAAATTTTGCTCCGGCAGCGCGGCAGCAGCGGGAGGCCCCATTAGCTAAAGTGGTGCTTCAGGTTAAGAACAGCTTCAGATTAAGAACGGACCTCCAGAACGAATTAAGTACTTAACCCGAGGTACCACTGTACAGCATCTGCCATGCTGGCTGGGGCTGATGGGAGGAATAGGCCAAAACAGCTGGAGGATATTGGATTGGGGAAAGCAGAACTAGAACAATGGTCCATCTAGCTCAGAAATGTCTGCACTGAAAGTTAGAAGCTCTCCAATATTTCAGGCAAAGGGTCTTCCCCAGCCCTACCTGCCAATGCCAGAGATTGAACTCTTGACCTCCTGCATGCAATGAACTACAGCACCTCTGCAACTATAAGCAGGGGCCCACACATTTGTGACGGCAACTTGCTACTGACCATTTCCACCCTCCCCAGTTCTCTGTGCATCTCATATAGTGCTTGAGTCTTGGAGCTGGCAGATGAAGCCCCCCTCTCTGTCCCTCTGCTGCCGGCTCCAAAACTCCAGAGTGCAATGTGAAAAGCCATTCCTTTCAATGGGGATTTTCTTCGGTTGTGGTGTGTGCAGATGAGGCAAAACCTCAGCAGTACAAAGATGAGAATTCTCTTCTCCACATCCCAGCTAGACAGGGAGAAGGATCATGCGGGTTGAGCAGGAGCACCCGCCCATGGAAAATAGGTTTTCGGAAACCTGGCTTTAGGATTTACAAATAAGGAAGAAAACATTTGCCGCTTTCAAATGCAGACTAAGATTCATTGCCTTTATTGTTATGGAAATCAGCTTAAAAAACAACAGGCAAATACTAGAAGCACTTTTTACAGCTGCCCAGAGAAGAATATTTATTTATATTTTAAGTCTATCTTAAAGGCAGGAAATCACGTTAACATTGAATCTCCCCCACCACTCTGCCTTCAAAAACAAAACTTACTGGAAGCATCCTCTGTTTTCAAACATACTTTGTTTCTGTCAGCAATCCAGTCCCACAGTGAAATTTCACACAGCTGCATCTGTATGTGAAGCATTAGGTGATACTCTATCTGGGAAGAAAAATACAAACATTTCAGTGTGTTATACATACACATGCACCCACACACCACTTTATCAGATCATGTACAACTTCCAAAACATTTTTTAAAATAAAATTTTATTCATTCGTCCATCCATTTCCCCCAGTCTTTCCATCCTGAGGGGTGGAGCACCAGGGCTGTTACATTTTAGGTGAAAATGTGTGTTCATTTCCACCCCTTTTCAGCTCCCAAGAGTAGGAAAGGATTAAAAAGAAGTAAATATAAAACTAGGATGTGCATATTCAAGAATTAAGTCAGATGGGACATGTTTACAAACAGAATAAAGTAAACCAAGAAGGAGGCGGCCCAAAGAAAGAAGCTGCCAATTGTAGAATCGGAAAGCAAAATTCATCAGATATATCAACGTTTATTTAATTCTGTAAGCCACCTCAATGATAAAAGGCAGTCTGTAACATTTTAATAAATAACAGGTCTTCCAATGGGACACTTCTGGTGTTGCAACATGTCCCTGTGGTTTGGCAGGTCCTATCCTATGGAACACCCTGCTGGTAGAGGTTTGGCAGAAGTCATCCCTGCTCACTTTCAGACACCTTCAGAAAACAGTATTATTCAGACAGATCTTCTGAACTTAAGATTCCTTGCCAAACAGCTTCTATTGACATTTGGTGTTTTTATTCCAGCACTTTTTTTTTAAGGTTGCATACCACTTTGCGATATTTTATATGAAAGAGAAGCTTTAAAATATTACAAATAAAATCAGTCAAACAAGTCCAAAAGCCATCTCTAGAAATATAGCTAGGTTTTGGATTTATGCTGCACAGTTGCTGAAGAATATTCTCCACATGTGTCAAGGGGTAACTAAGTATGTTTAAGAGGAACCCGCATTTACCTGGCACTGATGCCGCACAGATATCCCCTTCTGGGAGTATTCTTCATCAGTACAAGAATCATTTGTACTAACACTGCCAAGGCTAGCATGATTGCAAGGGGATACAATTGATAGATGATTTTCATTATCTCTTGTTCCATTGACTGTGTTATTCATGCAGCTGCTCTCGGGCAATTCAACAGGTAGCGCACATGCATCCATTTTATTTCCTTTACGGTCTCTGCCACCAGAAGATTCAGCAAAGACAATGGAACTGCTGTCTTCCATATCTTGAACGCTGTACTGATCTCTGCAAGAAATGTAAGGAGAGAGACAAAGAACTGTGAGCGGGAGAGAAAATACCTGCTACTGCTGTTCCTCAAACGCTGTGCCAGAGTTTGCATTGGTTAACAAGGTTAACATAGTGTAATTAACAGGGTCTGCTGTCACCTCTCACTCTTCTGCATCAGACCACCCTTCTCCAGGAAGTCTTCTGACAGCTGGGGTGGGAAGGAGAATGGAACAGTGTGCAGCAGGGCATGGCAGACTGGAGGAGCAAACAGTAGCACTCCACACTGAAACCTTTTGCTGCAGGACCCACTTCTAGAGTTCAAAAGCAGTTCCTGTGCTTCCGCTTGCACAAACATTTATATAAATAAAACATGTGAAATTAAAATGTTTTGTTTGGATGAACAAGCTGTTAGCTGCTGCACTACAGCAGGTAGGAATGGAATCGCTAGCTGCAAAATGTCAATCTCATGCCTACCAAACATGCAGCCTTTTCCTTGCTTGGGCTCTAGAAGTGGTCTGTGGCTTCTATAGGCACAGGCTCATATGTAGGATTTCACAGAGACCATGAAATAGAAAACCTCTGCTCTCCCCTCCAGCAAGTTTTAAAATAACTAGTCATGGAAACATTTTTCAGCAATCAGGAACAAGGTGAAGCAGTATTGTTTTTCAACCTGACAAAAGGAATAGCGAAGGTAAAGATATATTTTTATATTACGTGGTTTAAGAAAAGATCCTTGCTATAGGTTAAGACAACATTCTGCTATATTTTTGGCTTTTATTTGAAAAAGACCAAAAGAGATTGTTCTTACTGATACATAGGATACATACTCAGAACTTCTCTGCCCAGAAGACATTTTGAGGGATAGTAAATTCAACGTTGTCTCACCTACAAGTTGGATGAAGAGAAACACAACATTTTACAATGACAGACTGACTGTACCATTGGATTATAGTAAAATTATACCTTTTAGTTGCCTACTTTATGAACATGTAGGTGGTTTAAAATCTCAATAGCTAATAAGAACAAATTATTATATTAACTAAGATCAGATACTATATTTATGAATGCAAAACCTCTAAAAAGACAACCCCACGAACAATTTTTATATCTTCAAATTATTTATGGAGTGACCAGAACAGCACATGGCTTTCCCAAAATTGATACACCATGGAGTTGTCCTACAATATATTTATTGCTTTTGTTTTAACCTTTCCTGCACCAGAGCTGTCTCTTTTTTTAATGCCACACTAGGGACTGGGGAAATTTCAGAAAGCTGTTTATTATGATCCCAAAATGTTTCTCTGGGCACCAACAGCCAGTTTAGGATGTGCGATGTGTTATGTACGACAGAGAGAAGCCACAAGACTAATGTTGTACTCGCCTTTCGGGCTTGCTGGTTGAACATGTTCCATCCAAGCAGTGTGATATCCCACAATATTAGGGTGCTGCAACCCAGCCAACACTTTAACTTCCCGCAACACCTACAAAAAAACAAGAGGGAATGCATCCTGTTCTTATCATTGGTAAGCCATTGTTTACCAGAATTTCAAGAACTGAGGAACACTTTTCCTGAAATAAAACTGGAGGTGCACTTCATTCTTATATCCCCCCCCCAAAAAAACCCCCAAAGGGTGCCATTCTTGTAGTAAGGGGTTCTAAGTCAGTGGTACGGCACAGTATTAGCATGCAGAAGGCTCCAGGTTCAGGCCTCAGCATCTTCAGGCAGATGTCTGGGAACCACTGTGCTAAACCATCCAGCTGTTAGCAGCTTCATTAGTTGGTCTGCAAAGTATTCTGCAAGGAGAGGACTTTGCACTCTTATTTAAGCCTTTCAGATACTAGCAAAAGTCAATTACGGATTGGGCAGAAAGTAACAGGAAAGACCTCGGCCTGAGCTCTGCAGAAGTGCTGCAAGTCAAAAGCAGAGAATACTGGGCGAAGTGGCTAAATTTAACCTGTACTGAGAAGGCTAGCTATGATCCATTCTTATACCATTTGCTTTTAGAGCAGGGATGGGGAACTGCGGCCCTCCAGATGTTACAATAGATAGATAGATAGATAGATAGATCACCTAAATTCTGTATCTTGTGGAGCATTGTTTATCTACATAAACAGTAGCTGATTACAGAATCATTAGAATTATACAGCAACAGAAATTTTTCTTTTCTGTCTTTTCTGTTCCTTTCATTATCCTGGCATAATCCCTTTCCTCTAACATTAAATATCAGATCTTGAAACCAATTACACTGAGTCATCAATTTCCACAGGCCAAACAAAACACATGAACAGATGTAAAATAAGTGCATACCTTCATACAATCTATTTTGGTAGCCTTCTTGATAAGAATTTTCTTAATTGCGTAGAACTGGCCATCTAGCTTGTTTCGTACCTGAAATCAGATACAGCAGCTCAGAGATGGCCAAATGACAACTGGCATGCAACATTCTTTTATCTGGTCACTCACAACATTAACAATTGTGTAGTAAAGTCCCTTCTGTCTCAGTCCCAGCAGCCATTATGGAGAAATTACCTTAATGCCTTAGATTAAAGCATGCCCTGTGGATATGAGCTTAAACTGTAATGTAAAAGATTTCCCAAGTCTGTTTTAATGCCATGTAGACAACTGCACACAAGACTTAACATCTGTACATGCATTTGTCCTGAAATACAATGCTTTATGCTTGGTAATGGTTTTTAAAATTTTCAATAAGGTTTGTTTTTAAAAAAGAAAATAGTATTGAACAGAGTGTTCCCCATGTACACATATAAACTACCCAGTTCAGGCAGAGGGAAAGATTAACAGGTGGTTGCAGCTTAAAACTAGGGTCAGCAAGAGCAGAGGTTTATCAGCTACCTGACCTTCACCTTGTGACTGTTGGCTACTCATGTATACTTCTCCTTTGTGATTTCCCATTTCTTCTATTACTATTTTTGTAATAATTTTTATCAGTTTCCAATTACAGTCCAATGACAGCCTCATTATAACAATACTGATTTATAATACAGTAATTAATACCAACCAATCAATACTGAATTATATAATTTAGTTGTAGTGGTCCCCTGCATGCTGAATTTGATGGTTTTGTTATTTTCTTTTTTTCTGCGTTCCAAAATCTTATTAGTTTCAATTACATTCCAGTCATAATAATAATCCCTTATACAACAACTGCAATATTAATAACTTCTATTCGTGTTGACACATTAAATGATTTATAAAACTGCAAGTGAGGAACTCAAACTATATCCTTGTTCTTCCTGTGTGTGGCAACTATTCTGTCTGTGGTGTTTCTTCTTGTCCTTGTAAGATGTTATGTCTTTCTTTCCCCCCAATTGTTGCTGTTATCCATCATGCCTTGGGCCAGGGGTCAGCAAGGTTTACCGGCCATGTGCTGGATCACTCCCACAGAGATAGTCTTTGGGCCGGACTGGCACAGCGCAATGCCAGAAATTGCATCTGCGCATGTCCGCAGCGCCAGAAATGGCTTCTGCGCATGCCCAGACACCAAAAATTGCACCTGTGCAAATGCAATTTCTAGTATCTGTGTGTGTGCAGACGCAATTTTTGGTGCTTCTCAGCGAGTCCCCGCGCCGCACTGCATTGGTTTAGCGCAGCACGCGGCGGACTCGCCAAGCGGGCGGCTTGGTTCAGGGGTGGCTCATGGGCCGGTAAAATGGTCTTCATGGGCCGCATCCGGCCCATGGGCCGCACGTTGCCGACCCCTGCCTCGGGCAGAGCTGATATCCCATTATTGTTCTAGAAATTTCTCCATCGTTCTGTCCCGTGCTTCATTGTTTTGCTCCAAGAACTTTAACAACAGCTGCAAAAGTCACTCTGACCCAGTAAATAAACTGTTGTCACAATTTTTCCTCTCAGCCTGGGAAGAAGAGTGGTCGGTCAAGCTGCAGATGGCTCAATAAAGAACTTTATCAGTTCCTTAGCAGCTCGCAGACTCCTTTCATTCTTCCTTCCAGCTTAAGACATATGAATAATTATACTTCCTATTAAATTAAATTCCAAGTCCTCTTAGCGTTATTTGGTTCACTTTGTAGATAATAAGGGATGGGGGAAAGTCATCTCTAAGTTTCCATCATAAACCTTTTGCAAAACAGAGTTTCCCTCCCCTTTTCCTTTTTTTTACACACACAGTTCTGTTTGATGTTATATTCCATATTTATAATCCAATATTTTCCATCCTCGCTTGTACAAATATAATTTGAACTAACATTCAGAGGAGGGTTGCCGAATCATAAATGTAGAGAAGAAAACCTTAAATAAAGAACCCGTAGGCTCCCCTCCCCCCCACCGTCATTTGCACCAAATGAGTTCAAACCTTAAAGTCCTTACGGTTGGTTTGTTCCACAGTTTGTGATCTCATCTCTTCTAGCACGTGCCAGTATTTTAGTCCAATTAAGCTCTAATAAACAGGAGAACCTCTGCTTTAGAAAACTCCCATCTATCTTGGACTCCCTTCTCTTTGAGTATTTCTTATTATAGAAGCTCACCCAGTAATATAAACCGTTACTACAAAGTTGTTAAAACAAAGAATAAAAAATACCTTGTATACAGTGCCGTACCCTCCTTTTCCTAGCCTTGTAATCTCATCAAATTCATTGATATAGCGAGAAGTCTGTGCTTCAAAGATAATTTCATTTTCCCTAGTTTTTAAAAAGATGGGCATCACTGGTTGTAGCAACAAAATACATCACAAATAAAAAGGTATTAGAATCACCAACAATGTAAGTTTCCTTCATGGGCAGGAAATCAACGGGGGGCATGCATTTTTAGCATTCAAATGGTAGGATTTAAGTAGTTTAAGTACCTTCCTGTCCTCCCATGCTTTCAGTCACACTGTCCAAGGCTACTTTTCATTTATAAAAAATGTTAGAAGATATCAATCAGCTTCATGTGACATGTAGTTTTGACTCAAAGATGAATATATAAGGTACTACAAAAATATGGAGTGATACTACTATATATTAATTTTGAGGTTCCTTCTCCATCCAGACAAATTTTGTGACACTGAAGGAACACAAATCTCTATCACTCAAATCCATAGTGACATAATTTGCTATTCTCAGACACCTTTTTATACACATTCTTTTTTTAAAAAAGAAAGGATTTCTCATAGTTGTGAGACCAGCCTTAACCAAGCTGGTTCCCTCCAGATGTTGTGGACCACAACTCTCATCAGATCCAGCCAGCGTGGTTAGGGATGGAGGAAGTTGTAGTTTGAAATATTTGGAGAGCACTGAGCTGGGGGACGGCTGATTGTAGTAAACACTTGGGCAGAAAACAAGCAAGTCCTGCAGGATTGGTTTCCTAACTATGGTACAATCCACCTATTTTTGATGAAAAATACCAGCGTAAGCAAGAACAGGGGAGGATTTCATGGTTTCATAATTCCAGATGCTTCTCAAAAGCATAGTTCCAACAATCCTAGAGTTTCATGGTAACCTCTAGTTATCGTTTTAAAACTTCCACTTTCAAAATCGAAACTCCTGTTTTGATTTAAAAACACTTCTAATAATCAACATTTTATATTTTTAATACTGAGGACTCTGGCAGAGAGAGTAAATGAACACATTTACTGAGAAGTAAGCCCCACTGAGCTTAGTGAAACTTAGGTAAAGGTAAAGGTACCCCTGCCCGTACGGGCCAGTTGTGTCCGACTCTAGGGTTGTGCGCCCATCTCACTTAAGAGGCCGGGGGTCAGCGCTGTCCGCAGACACTTCCGGGTCACGTGGCCAGCATGACAAGCTGCATCTGGCGAGCCAGCGCACCACACACGGAAACACCGTTTACCTTCCCGCTAGTAAGCGGTCCCTATTTATCTACTTGCACCCGGGGGTGCTTTCGAACTGCTAGGTTGGCAGGCACTGGGACCGAACGACGGGAGCGCACCCCGCCGCGGGGATTCGAACCGCCGACCTAACGATCGGCAAGTCCTAGGCGCTGAGGTTTTACCCACAGCGCCACCCGCGTCCCGTTAGTGAAACTTACTTTGGAGTTAATGTGTTAATTGCCCAACAAGCCATTTTAAACATTCGTTGAAGCACTTTGAACACATACCTGTTTGTGTAAGAATCACTTTTCCCAAACTCCTACAAAAATAAAAATAAAAACACAATTTTTATGAAACCAATCAAATCCACCATCTGACTATGACAGCTACTACAAAATATTCAAAAAGCAACTATTCTTTAATTGAACTAATTTGTAAACTAAACTGAAACCCAACTTGATCACAGAAAGGAGCGATCTTCAACTGCATTTCTTTATTTTCATTGTAATTATGTAGTACTGCTTAATCAGCCAGAAGGTTTCATGTACACACTGGCTTGGATTCAGCAGCATGAGGGGAAGGCATTCCCACTGAAACATGGCAGGTGCCTCTGGTATCTGCCATTCCTTTTTCTTAACAGCTTCAGGGCCCCACAACACATCAAACACTATTCCCAAACTTAGAGGCAAAGGGATGAAGGAGGCTGCAGAGAAGGAGGAGGTGGGAAAGCCCCGGTCTATGTCCATGCATGGTTTATATTGATCCAATTCACCACTGATTCAGCAGCCAAGGCCCACACAGTTCATTTGAATGGAGAAAGCAAAAACACTCCCAGAAGGGCATATAATATTGTCCAGCAAATGTAAGATCACTTTACCCAAGTTTTCAAGTCCTGAGGACCAGCTGAGAGATGGATGTGCCACCTGCTTTTTGAAGTGCTGAACTTAGAATGCTGCTTACTTATCTCATCCCCAACTAAGTCTTGTCTGACTTATGCTTTTAAGTGGTTTGGGACCTGCCTGTGACCACACTTCCTGATACTTCTAATTAACTGTGTTGAGGGGCTTGGCAGCTGGTCATAGACAATGAGGAGGGGTTCCTGCAGCAGTTTCTTTGAAGGATGTATTCATTTATTTTAACTTTCTTACGGATTTCCTGCAGACTTTTTTGGCAGAGGTAAAGCAAAATTCTTTACTTTTCTAACTTGGAATTTGGCTGCTAAGACAGCCTTTGCTAATTTGGTGTCTCCCAGCTCCGATCAGCCTGAGCCAACAGTTGTGCAATGGCCACACTAGAAGAAAGACTTTGACTGTTCTGTTAAGTGTAGGGACACAATTGGCTGCCACTGTTTATATGTCAGTGTGTCACTCAGATCCTTAACCAAATTTGTGAACTCCTGGCAAGTACTTTAACATATGTCCATACTAGACCAGAAACTATGGTTTGGCATGATATTTAAATTTTAAAAATGCTGTTTGGGATCAGTCAGCTAACCAGAACCGAAAACCATGATTTGAAGTTGATCTGCAAACTATGGGTTGGCATAATGCTCAAACCAATGAACTATGGCTATAGCTGCAGCTCCACTTCCAGAGATTTCTGAACCATAAAGATGGAAGCAAACATACAAAGCTATGAGCTAATAGGGAAAATAAAAGCAGACAAACTGTGCTGAACTGCGGTATGGGGTTTTTTATGCTCAAACCCTGGTTTAGATTCTAAACTATAGTTAGCACAACCCATGGTCTAGCACAATGACCAAACAGGTTGCAATATATTTTTATCCTTCCATGAAACACTATAGACCTTTTTAAAAAAAGATTTGTTGACACATGGAGAAGAATAGATCTTGCTACACCAACCTCACCATGCTCCTAATGATGTGATCTCCAGATTATTATTAAACACTTATAAAGTACCTATACATACATTAAAAGATAATGTAGCCCATGCCCATGTAAAGGAGTATGAGCAAACAGGAGAGCACTGGAGTAGAATTCTCTGGGCTGCATAAGCATCACAAAAAGAAACCAAAGAACTGAAGTCCTATACTCTTCCCCATGTATTTTTTATGCTAGTCATGGGAACTGAGAAGCAGAGAAATGGAATAAAGTTTGAAGTAAGCTTACCTCATTGAGTATTTGTTGGTTGGCTGCTTTCATCAATTCAGTAATGGCTCGATTGTGCTGCAGGCGCAAACTACTGAATTCTTCGCGGACAGCAAAATCAGATAGCAAGTGCATTCCAGTAAATGTCTTACACAGTACTGTACAAAAGGATGGAAAATATTTGAAAAGAAATCAAACATTTGAACTTTACACAATATTCAAAGTATTAAAAACTGCTCATGGCCTAGCTTTGTTTAAATTGCACTGACAGCTGATGCTACCTACAAGGAAATGATCTTTGCAATCTGAAACATTTTGACACTCAACAAAAAAATGTTTCAGCCAAATTATGGAACCAGCATTTTATAATTAAGTATTAGAATACACTTTTAAAATAAAAGCTCTCGAAAAACCGCCCCAATTCAAAGGTTGTGGGGGTTTTGTTTGTTTGTATTTTAATGCCAGGCTTGGACTGTAGTGAGATTCAGCATTCCTCTCTGAACACTCTTGTTGTTCAAATGTAACCATGGGTGGAGCTTCTAGGAGGTTGATTATCTCAAAGAAAAACCCCTCCTGCCCCACCCAAATCAAACAGGATCTAATAATCAGTCTGAATAGTAGATGGTTTGTGGGTGTGTGGAAATGTGGGTGGCATGGAAATGTGTGCCTGTCCGTATTTAATATATGCATTTCTGTATTTAATAAATGCTGTGCATTTTGTAGTTATTCTTTGGGATTTTAGTGGGATTTTTAAATTGCTATAGTGTTTTACACCATGTCAGGTATCCACTTGTGCATGTTAACATGCTGCAGTTATACCTCTAGCATTAAGCTCTGGGTTAGCTTTTACATTCAAAATGACACATAAAATTCAGCCTTCATAGAATCATAGACTTTTAGAGTTGGAAGGGACCACAAGGGTCATCTAGTCTAACCCCCTACAATGCAGGAATCTTTTGCCCAATGGGGGGCTCAAACCCAAAACCCTGAGATTAAGAGTCATGCTCTACCAACTGAGCTGTCCCAATGTGAACTAAATGAACTACTATAGCTGATTTTTTAAATTTTTTTACAATACGTCCATTTCAAGAGCAACATGAGAACTTTGAACTGGTTAAGTGATCTAAGACTTTGAACTGGCAGCTAAAAGTGTTTGCTTTCCTACTTGATGGAGCAAAGATAATAACAACACAACAGAATAGTTAAAGATTAAGTTGAAATTCAGATAAGTTGAGGTGCACCACCTGTAGAGATGTATGGTGAGCTGAAAGCTTATTGATGTTTATTTGGAAGTAAGACCGGATGTGTTCAATGAGATTTACGACCCTTGAAGTACTTATAGGGTTAGGATTATAGGACTGCAACCTTAATGTGCTCAAATTATTATTGGTTACATTCTTATTTAATATATTTATATAATATAATAAATTCAGACAAAATAATCCAATTCCTCAGCTGCTGGAACTGACAACCACCACTCTACCATGCAAAAGTAAGTCAAGCTCTTACTAACATTGAAACAAACGTCTTGAACGTGCTGGGTCTTGTGCATACACATGGCAAAGATGCTCTAGCAGTGAAACAAGCAGGAGCTGGTTCGCAAATGAAGTTGTAATGTTCATTAACTTTTGAGAACCATTTGCACCTCGAAGCTCTGCAGGCCAATCAGAATCTGAAATAGATAAGGCAAAAATTAAAGCTGAAAGGTAGGCTTGTTGACCAGCACATTTTCTCATGAGCAGTTGAAAACACCATGGAATTAAAGGGCAATTTATGTAATATTTCTATTCTAAGAAATATCAAAGCTGGAATGTTTTACAGTGTTATTGAGAGGACCACATATTTCCCAGATAAAAGGCAGGAACAACCCAACAAACTCCATCTGCAGAAGCCCTGTGCAAGGGTTTCCACTGTGCAACAGGGCTTTCACCCCCTTCTGCCCTCCCTGAATTTGGCTCTGGAGGAGTTGGAAAAACCTCCCCCTGAACAGCACATGGGGTAGGGATAGTTCCATCTAGCAGGCTGATATTCAAATGTCTTTAAGAGTGTTGTTGTTGAGGTTTTTTAACAATCAAGTGACGTAACATTTGATGAAATAATATCATTAAAAATAAACTATTCACAAGAGTAGGTGGAAGGTTAGTTTGGATGATATCCACATGTCCCTTCCAGGCCTGTGATTCTGCATCAAGTGAGGTTTAGACTCTAGAAGAAGCTGTTGAACCGGTCAGACCAATTTCTTTGAAAGGCAATGACCTTAGCTGGTCTGTTAAGCACTGACATTTACATGCCCAAAAAGATTGTTGCCATAGAGACAAATGGGTGGGCCTTTCCCCACCTCCCCTGGCCTGATGCCACCCCATCTCAGGATGCAGAACATATAAGGAGGCTGCTTTTAAGTTAGCTTAAGTTTGGAATGATAAAGGACATGGTTTGCATCAGTATAATAAAAAGGGCAGCTGATGCAATTATAGAGTACCCAGAGGCCCTAAAGAGAAAGTCACAAGACAGATCAGTAGGAATGATGAAACTGCCCCCTAACTCTGCCTCAAGGTGAAGACGAATGATGTAACTATATAACTGTTTAGTCATGCACATTCTTCCATTCCTAACACAAAAACTGTTAAATACGGTAATCCAGCTTCTCTAACTAACAGAGGGGGCACCCTATGGTTTTCGAGATGCTACTGAGCTCCCAATTCTCATCAGCCTCAGCCAGCAAGGCCAATGGTCAGGGATTATGGAAATTGTGGTCCAATAAAATCTGGTAGGCCACAGTTACCCCATTCTTGGTTTATAAGGTTAACATTTCTGAAACTGGGCTGGGGGGTGGAACTCAACCTAACGGCAGGCAGGAGACTATGTCAAAATATGCTGTTTAACCAGAAACAGTGAGAGCAGCAAAACTAAAATGATTCAAAAGCCCTATGATCTGGATGTCTCCTGCATGTTATGACATGTACAGTCCCTGCTAGATGGCTTTAGTTGCATAACTCTCGGTATATTATTGTCTTCCATGCCGTTAAAATAATTCCAACGGCTAGTCTCCTGTGAGGGCACAAATAATCCCCCTTTCTTGCCCACTGTTTTCCTGCAGTGCAAAGCAGTAGAATCTATTCTATTCTATCCATTAATTATTCTAAAGCCTCGTTTACCAAGCCTTATCCCAAAGCAAACACAAATATTGACGGAATTTATACATACGGCAGATTCATGTGTTGTTTTTAAACCTGATCCCTTTCAGGTAGGGTGGGTGGATATTGGCACATTTTCCAGCAGAGCAGTTTTTAAATAGATAAAGCCCTTGTCCAAAGTGACGTGGCTCAGTAAACGCTTTACCACTTGTGATCTGAGTTTATTGTGACATAAACCTTCCCTTTCACCCTTGCTTGATGGCAAGTCCTGTGAATTTCAGTGTGGAGTTACTTCCAAGCACACATGCACTGGGACAGGCCAGTAACAGCAGGATCCTAAGCATGTCAACTCTGAAGTCCTACTGAATTTGATGGCGCTTACTCCCAGCTAAGTTGGAGTAGCATTGCAGCCCAAGGTTATGTACACACCATACAATTTACAACACATGGCCCTGCTAAGAAACCTGGGAACTATGGTTTGTTAGCAGTGCTGGGAATTGTAGCTCGGGGGGGGGGGAGTAAACTACAGTTCCCATTATTCCCCCCCCCCGCAATGGGGAATTGTGCTATAAAAGTGCGGTGTATACACAGCCTAAGCTTCATATTACCAGTGGGAGTTGACGAAAATAGAATTCACACCACCAATTAGATTTTATTATTACGGGTCTTGAAAGGCAAATTGTCCTTTATGGGGTATAATTATTAGCCTCTCTCTCTCCCTCCTTCCCCATAGGTTGGCTCCCTTGTGTCAAATTTTATACTGTCCCTTGAGGCAGAGATCTGCCTCTCTCTTTCTTGTTCTCTCTAGCACAATATATAATAAATAATAATAATAATGGCTCCACAATCTGCAGCACTTACCTGGGAGCAAGTCCCACTAGTCCTTACTTCTGAGGAGACACCATAGCTGGGAACTTAGCCTCTCCTAAGCGTTGCACCCAACGCAGAGCAGCCACAGCAAAGTCCATGGACCCGGAGGCAAGCCGTGCCCCGTCATTTCAACGGGTCTACTCTTGAGTAGGGCTAGCATGACCGGGCTCAGCTTCCACACGTTTCCCCCCTATACTGCAAGAAGGGAGGCCTCCCCCCCCCCGCGCTTCCTTCCCTCTCGAAACCATTACAGTGGTACCTTGGGTTAAGAACCTACGGTAATTCGTTCTGGAGGTCCGTTCTTAACCTGAAACTGTTCTTAACCTGAGGTACCACTTTAACTAATGGGGCCTCCCGCTGCCGCCGCCGCACGATTTCTGTTCTCATCCTGAAGCAAAGTCCTTAACCCGAGGTAATATTTCTGGGTTAGCGGAGTCTGTAAACTGAAGCGTCTGTAACCCGAGGTACCACTGTATTTGCACCCCCTCGGTTAACGCACCGTCGAAGGGCAGCTCCGTCCCTTCGTCGCTGTCCTCTGGGAACGCGATGGCTGCGGGAGGCGTCGGCGAAACCTCCTCAACCCGCCACGGCCGCCGTCGCCGCTGCCCGGAGGAGCCGGCGTCGTCCTCTCGCCACATGGCTGCTTTGCTCCCAGCCGAGGCCCTTCTTCCCACCCCCAGCTTGGAGGGCCTGAACGCGCAGCGCGCTGAGGGAAAGAAGGCGGGGACCGAGCCCGGCCTCCCTCGCTAGGCCGGAGTCTCCTGACATGGAAGCTCGGCCGCCCCGCCGGCGCCCCCTGGCTCTGCCCGGGGACAGAAAAAAAGCGCGGCCGCTCTCGAGCGAAAGAGGGCGAACCCGGACGGGTCTCCTCAGTGAGCAAGTCGCGCACTGAGTCCCCATAATAATGCCCAGGTAAGGGGGTGGGGTATTAGGATGGCAGCCACAGAGCACAGCCTGATGCTGCCAGGCGCCTTTACTCGGAAGGAAGCCGCCATCTGTTTTAATGGGGCTGACACCCAGCACTTTCCACCAAGACCCTTGGGGCTTTTCTGCAGCGAGGAAGGATCAAGGCAAGATAGGGTTAGCATTGCTGCCCAGGCGTTGTAATTGCTTGTTACTACTATTGCACCTTTCCTCCGAGGAGCTCAAGGTGGTGTGTCCAGTTCTCCCTGTTTTACCCTCACACAACAACCCTGTGAGGTAGGCGAGTGACTGGCCTGAGGTCACCCACTTCATGGCTGAGTGGGGATTTGAACCCTGGTCTGCCAACACTCTAACCACTACAGTACTTCACACTGGTTGTTACTATCATTATAATAACCTTTATTATGGCCTTTATGGCTGCTGGTCTTATGATGACCTTGATGATGATTTAGGGTTTTTTTTAGTTGTTGTTATTGTTATTATTATTATTATTATTATTATTATTATTATTAAAAAGGTAAAGGACCCCAGTTGTGAATGACTCTGGGGTTGTGGCACTCATCTCTTTACTGGCCAAGGGAGCTGACGTTTGTCTGCAGACAGTTTTTCCGGATCATGTGGCCAGCATGACAAAGCTGCTTCTGGCGAAACCAGACCAGCGCATGGAAATGCCGTTTACCTTCCCACCGGAGTGGTACCTATTTATCTACTTGCACTTTGACGTGCTTTCGAACTGCTAGGTTGGCAGGAGCAAGGACCGAGCAACAGGAGCTCACCCCATCACTGGGATTCGAACTGCCACCTTCCGATTGGCAACCCCTAGGCTCAGTTTTTTAGACCACAGCGCCACCTGCATTATTCTTACTGTGCATATGGGGCCAGGGAGTAATGGATCAAGGTCCCTTGGGTGGGAACCAAAGGATAGCTGTGGAGGGAAGCGAGCCCCATGCAACAGTTTATTTTGTATTGTCTACGCACAAGGTAGAGACAAAGGAATAGGAGTTGATGTGCTCAATGGGGCTGCTCTTGAAAACAGTCTAAAAAAGGCAACTAGAACAGAATGCTGCAGCCAGAGTGCTGACAGGCACATTAAACTCACATACAACTGGGGTTTAAAAGAGCTGTGCTGGTTGCCAATTCACTTCTGAGCCCAATTCAGGGTGCTTATGTAAAGCCATAAATGACATGGGATTCAAGGATGGCCGGCCCAAGACGTTTTGGCACCTAAGGTGAACCACAAAATAGTGCCCCCTCCCTCCCAGGGAAGAAGGGGTGAGTGAATATCTACATCAGAAACAATGGGATAATAAAGATCTCGGTCAGGATTTGCTGCCCCTGTGGAGCGTGCCACCCAAGGCAGTCACCTCACCTTGCCTCATGGGTGGGCCAGCCTTGTACCCAAGTATCTGAAGGGATGCCTCTTTCCATACTGACCTGCCCCTTAATTAGTGTCTGATGATGATCCCACCACTTGAGGAAAACTTGGGGGACAATGGTGGATGGCAGGCTTTGGACAATGGTGGATGGACAGGCTTTCCCTACAGGGACCCCGTATCTTTAGAATGACCACTTTGAAGTAAGCTGAGCCCTGACATTGTTGACCTTTTGGCAGCAGCTGAAGACTTTACCAAAGCTTCCTGTTTTGTTCTGTTTTTATCCCCTACTTAATATGCTTTAAAAAAATAAATCTGCATTAATAGCCCACCTTTTTTCTTCAAGGAGCACATGGTTCCTCGTGACAACCCTGTTAGGTTGAGAGGCATTGACTGGCCCAATGTTACCCAGTGAGCTTCATGGCTGAGTTCTAAGCACTACACCAGACTGTTTATTGATGTTGTGTGTATGTGTTTAACTATGGTATTTTATAATATGGTATTTATATTTTATGAAGTTTTATGTGATGCATGTCCACCCTGGGTGGGACCAGATGGTAAAGGGTGGATTGTAAATGAGATGGATAAATAAATAAATGTCCTCGTTGTTAAATATGTATGTTTGGATCTGCATTCTTTTAACCAACAAAGAAAAGATGGCCACTGATTTTTGTTTGCGTGTGGTTTTCCCTCCACCACCACTAGCAAATCTCCACTAGCAAATCTAAAGACAAGCAGTGCTTTACTCAGCATAGCCATCTGTGTCAAGCTAATAGGGCCATCAGTTTCACTAGGGCATATTTGGTTCAAGAAATCTTCTGATAGCAAACTGAGAAGTGACTAATTAGAACATATCTTTTTCAGGCCCTGGTAATTGAACATTACAGCTAATGGCTTGTGCCTTTTCATGATCCATTATAAAGTTTCCATATGGATACTCTTGTTCACCTTGATGTTTCACTCACCATGGTTTTCCTCGAGATTTTTGTACCCTGTCAAAACCTTTCTGCTTTCAAAGAGTGTGCCTGCTGGGTGCTATTTTTAGACACTTTAGAAGTGCTACGATTTGAAAAATGTGAATTTCTCTGTATCCACAAGATACCATTCTACAGCCCAAAATCTTTACCATTTTCCCATCTGAAAACGAGGTACTTGTGGAGTAGTTGTAGAATATTGGGCCATCTGTAGAGCTGGTTCAGCGGGGTGTCATTTGTCTGTGCTAGTCATCAAACATGGGGCACCTCCACCTTCTTTATGACCTTATAGTTTTGCATGACCTGCTGAAATAATTGGAGATTTCTCCTACAAAAATGTGGAAACATTTGCAGCTAAAAAGATTTGCCCTGCTGCCCCACACCCTCCTGGGAGCGCTGAAATGGATGGACCAATGGCCTGGCCCAGTTACAAGGTAGCTTCCTGTGTTTCTTGACAAAGACTAGTGTTTACAACCCCACTGGGTGTTTAGAAAATTCCCAGTTGCTTTAGAAAATGTACCTGTTCAAATCTCTCCTTGGGCATAATCAGAGGCATTGACAGAGCAGCAGGGTCCCCAACTGCAGCAGGTCTTGCCTACATTTTGAAGTAAGGCTGCAATCCTATATTACCATGAGTGGGGAACCTTTGGCTCTCCAGATGTTGCTGAACTACAACTCCCATCATCAATGGTTTATGGTCCAAGTTTTTTTTATGGCTGATGGGAGTTGTAGTTCAGCAGTACCTGGAGGTGCAAAGATTTTCGACAGCTGCTGTTATATTTCTTCCACATAATAGCAGCTTCAGTGGCGGTGGTGGTGAAGAAATGAGAAAGAGCCTTCTGGGCTACAATCCTAAACCCACTACCCTAGCAGACTCAGGTTGCATCCTCATCACCCACTTAAAGCACTCCCATACCACTTTTAACAGACATAAAGGTAAAGGGAGCCCTGACCATTAGGTCCAGTCGCGGACGACTCTGGGGTTGTGGTGCTCATCTCACTCTATAGGCCAGGGAGCTGGTGTTTGTCCACAGACGGCTTCCAGGTCATGTGGTCAGCACGACTAAGCCACTTCTAGCGAACCAGAGCAGTGCACGGAAACACCGTTTACCTTTCCGCAGGAGTGGTACCTATTTATCTACTTGCACTCTGACGTGCTTTCAAACTGCTAGGTTGGCAGGAGCAGGGACCAAGCAACGGGAGCTCACCCCATCATGGGGATTCGAACCGCTGATTTTCTGATCGGCAAGCCCTAGGCTCTGTGGTTTAACCGGGGTCCCTTTAACAGACATACCTTCCCCCAGTGAACCCTGGGAATTGTACTTTACGGGCGCTGGGAATTCCAAACTGAGGGGGATAGGATGTCTCCTAACATCTCTCAACTACAATTCCCAGGGATTCTTCGGAGGGAGAGCCACGTGTTGCTTTAAACGTGCGGCCATGGTTAGGGCTGCACCGTTAAGGCTGCAAGGAACCCAGAGGGAGGAAGCCCCAGTGAGATCAGCGGGGCTTGCCTCCGAGCAAGGCGTGCGCAGAACCGCCGCTCTGCGCGAAAACAAACAACCCAAACACCCCGTTAAACAGCAGCCGCCCGCAACCGAACTATTGAGTCTGCGTTCCACTCGCGGCTCGCACTTTCGAGACCGCCCCTCGCCGCAGCGGCGCCTCCTGCCTCTTTGCCGACCGCCCCTAAACCCGCAGTTCCGCCGAGCCCCTGCCCCGCCCTCCATTTCTTTTTTAAAACAGACGCCGGCGAGCGCAGCGCCCCCTGCCGGCCCCCTGTCGAAGCCGCAGGGGCGGCGCTGGTCCCTGTGTGACCCAGAGCCGCGCCGGCCTTCGCCGGGGCCCCGGATGCAAGAGGCCGGGCGGAGCGGGGCACGTCATTGTTCCCCGACGCGGGCAAAGCAGGAGCAGGAGGGGAGGGAGGCGGAGCGGCCGGGCTGAGGCGAAAGGGGAGCCGGCAGCGCCGTCCCAGGTAACTGAAGCGGGGAAGGCTGAGGGGGGACGGCGGGAGCGTGAGGGGGGACGGCGGGAGAGGGCGGGCGAGGGGCCGGGTGGGCTGCGCCGGGGAGCCGCGCCGGGCTAGGCCGCCCCCTCCGTCCCTCCCCGGGCCGGGGCTGCTCGGCGCGGCCCGTTCCCGCCCCCCTGCTGCTGCGGGAGCGCCCCCTCCTCGCCTCCTCAGCCGCCGCCGCCTCCTCCGCCCGTCGCTTTTTCTCCCGGCGCTTCCCTTCCCGCCTCCCCACTAGGCCCATGCGTGTCCTGGCCCCGCCCCGCCCACTGCCATTTGCCTCCCCTCTTTCTCTTTCTCTCACGACCCCCCCCCCATTCCTCAGCCATCTCTGCCCCGGGGTGACCTCCGACCCCCCACCCCCGCCTCGCGCCCCCCCCCAGCAGCCCCCGTTCCTATTGCAAACGCCGCCCCCGCGCTCACACAGTGCTAGTGGGGGCTGGGGGTGGAGGCATTATGGGGCCCGAGGTTTGGGGCGTTGGAGATACGCGGGGGATGGGCTCTGTGATACGTGCGTGGGCTTGTTTTCTGTGGCTGGGGGAGAATTGGGGGGAGCTTGTGAAATGCTTCCCCCCACCCTTCAGCCCCGCTTTGCTGCTTATATGGTTTGTGGGGGGGAGTGAGAGGGAAAGGAAGGGAAGGCAGTTGGGTGGTTTGGAGGGAATGAGGAGTGTATTTATGTCTATTTACCTGTGTAAATGTGTATTTACCTGTGTTTTATGTCTGTGTACTACTGTGTGTATTTCTGGTGTCGTATACACACACGTCCGCATAAAGTTGGTTTTCTTTCAGTGTGTGTCTGTATACTGGCAAGTGTGTGTGTGCATATATACGTTCCTATGCACATTTTATATATAGTTGGGGGTGCAAAGCGTGCGTTTCACACCACTGGTGTTATGTACATACAGAGAGATGTATGTACATTTGGCTTTTAGGGTATTAGTGTGTGCATGTGTGTGTGTATTGCATATACGTATATAGTCATTTTGCTTTGGCAGAGAAGTATGGGTATTATACATCCAATTCTTTGTGTGTGTGCACTTCTCTCTGTGCGTATGGTTGTCAGAAGGCTTTTGAATAGTTTGCCCTACTCTTCCATTCTCTGTTTCAGCATGGTTTCGTGTGTTCATCGTAGCTGTCTAACACAGGGGTCAGCAAACTTTTTCAGCAGGGGGCCGGTCCACTGTCCCTCAGACCTTGTGGGGGGCCGGACTATATTGGGGGGAGTGAACAAATTCCTATGCCCCACAAATAACCCAGTGATGCATTTTAAATAAAAGCACACATTCTACCCATGTAAAAACACGCCGATTCCCGGACCGTCCGCGGGCCAAATTTAGATGGTGATTGGGCCAGATCCAGCCCCCGGGCCTTAGTTTGCCTACCCATGGTCTAACTCCATCTCTAGGAAGGATTTGAGCTTTAGTGTGGAGCAGGGGCCTTGCTTCCTCTGACCTCCCATGGGGGGGGAGGCAGTTACAGAATTCCCTCTTTTCTTGGTCCCATATATACAGTGGTACCTCGGGTTGCATACGCTTCATGTTACATATGCTTCAGGTTACACACTCCGCTAACCCATAAATAGTGCTTCAGGTTAAGAACTTTGCTTCAGGATAAGAACAGAAATTGGGCTCCGGCGGCGTGGCAGCAGCAAGAGGCCCCATTAGCTAAACTGGTGCTTCAGGTTAAGAACTGACCTCCAGAAGGAATTAAGTACTTAACCTGAGGTACCACTGTACTGCTTTTTCTCCCATTTCCTTCCCAGTTTGTGAGTAGCCTACATTGTCCTTTTTCCTCACTTTGGCTGTCCACATGGGGTAAAGGGGGGGCAGTCCCCACACAACCGACCATTAGCCCCAGATTGTCAGCTTTCTTATAGAAAAAAGAAGTGCAGCCCTTCCAGCAGTTTGAGAGCTTCATCAGCTTCTGTGACAGGTCAGCTCCATCAGGCCTCCCTCTCCCCTCAGCTGTCATCTGGGGACATAAGGCACCTCCTGGCCCAGACTTGTGCCAGCTGGCCATTACAGAAACAACTCTTTGGAAATTGGTGCCTGAGTTTTTATTTTATTTTCCTCTGCCTGCCTGTTCCTTTCTCCTTGTGTATCATGTGGGCTGTTGTGGTTTTTAAAAAAAGAGAGGTGGGTAGGGACTGTCTTGTTTTGATTGTATGTAAATCAGTCTGAGGGCCTTTTTGGTTGAAGAGCAAGGATACAAATGCTCCAAATAATAAATATTTGTAGAACCAGAGATATTCTCATTTGTTTTGTGAGAAACTTGCCTGCTTCCACCTTTCAATTATGTTTATTCCTCTCCCTTGGAAAAATTCCTGTGGGTGCACATATCTTATTTCCCTCTGATTTGCAAGATTGTCTTCACTTTGCCATTTCCTTCTGGTGCCCCTGCTCATGCCCCTCCCGCTTGCTGCTGAAGGGGTGGGTGGGTTTGAAAGTCTCCTGTCATTCTCTATATAGTATTACTTCCTTTGCTTGGTTGCCATGGACACTACTTCTCAAATGAGTGATTCCTGTACTTTCCCTTCTTCTCATTCTTCCCCCTGTGTCTGGAAATCGGGCTTTGATGTGGTGGGGATGGGAATTAACAGAGACCCGGGTCCTTTTGCATCTTTTAGGTCCATAGCTTACGTGTCCACCTTTTCAGTCCAGTTCATCCTTTTGCCACATCTGATTAGACATGTTGCAGCAGCTGTTGCTGGGTTTGAACAAGGGCGGCGAATCTTGTTTCCCGCATGGACATTTTCTGTATGCACGCTGGCTGTGTGACATGTTGACATCAGGGCCGCGTTGCTCTGTATTTGGCATGAATGATATTATAGCAGCAGCATAATAGATTCCTGTGTAGTAGAGCTGGGAGGGAAAGTATCAATATGTCTGTTCCTTGCAAAATCCACCTTCCCCAGGGAGGAATGTATCAAATGCTTCTACCTTCAGTAATATTAATTTCCAGGGATAGGGGAGATAGACATTTTACATATATTCTACCTTCTGTGTGTACTGACTACCACGCCCCCTACTAAAAACCCATTTTATAGCTTCAGTAGCTGGAAACATACTACTTTAGGCTCTCCTGGCATAAACGATGCTTTGTAAGTATAAAATTGCAAACACAAATGTATCTTGAAGGCACCTTTAAAACACACAGAGCTGCCTCTTTGCAAGTAAATTGCTTCTTTCGGAATGGAATGTGTTAGAAGAACCAGTTAACTTTGTTGTAAAAGACCATAGTGAAATTAAATTGAAAGATTTAGGCACAAGGTCGACAATTGTGGGGGAAAGGAAACAAGAAGCTGGGGAGAATAAATAATTGAGAACAGAAATGGCGGCCAGTGGGGGGGGGGGAGAGACAGGGCTTGTGCAGAGAGGTTCTGAATCCAAAAAAAGTAAAACCAAATGGAACTACTGGGGGTAATTGCTGGGACTTTACATTCTTAATAGTCGGTGTTCTTAAAATAATTACAGCTTTTTAATGAGAGACCTGATGTTTCCAATTAAGGTATTTGATTTTATTGTAAGGTGTGCCCTTGTAAACGTGGTGTACAACATTTCTTCAAACAGACTGAAAATTGGGCAGTTACCTGTTGCTAAATGTTACTGAAGTTTATAGCTGAGCTGAGCCATCTATCCATCCACCTGCTATGCTATTCTAAAATATAATTTCCCATTATTATTATTGTTGTTGTTGTTAATTGTGTACCACCCTTCCTCTGTAAATATCAGGGCAGTTTCAACATAAAAATACAAGATAAAAACATAAAATACACAATAAAAACAAAAACAATTAACCCCCTCCCCCAGTCTGTATTCGCCATAAATTATCAGGAAATAAATTCTAAACACTTGATGCATTGCAATTTATTGAACTTGTTAAAAAGCATAAATGTTGGCCCCTGCAATTTTCTCAGATTGGTCAGTTTTGTTACAGGAATGGGGACCCTGTGCCCTCCAGAAGTGCTGGACTACATGTCCCATAATCCCTGACCATTACCCATTGACTGAGGCTGATGGGAATTGGCATCCAACAACATCAAAAGGGTTCCAGGTTTCCTACCCCTGTACTATTAATTGTTTTGTTCAATGTTTATAGCAGGGGTCAGCAAACCTTTTCAGCAGGGGGCCGGTCTACTGTCCCTCAGACCTTGTGGGGGCCGGACTATATTTTTTGCGGGGGGGGGGGGAATGAATGAATTCCTATGCCCCACAAATAACCTGGAGATGCGTTTTAAATAAAAGCACACATTTTACTCATGTAAAAACACACTGATTGCCGGACCATCCGTGGGCCAGATTTAGAAGGTGATTGGGCTGGAAACAGCCCCCGGGTCTTAGTTTGCCTAACCATGGTTTATAGCAACTGTTGAAGGTCAGTTCACATTTTCATGTGGTGCTTTTAATTCAGGCAGTCTTTGACTTGCAGATTGCTTCAGAATACCAGTGATTAGACCAGGGCATGGTCTGAGGGCACATGATTCAGGACCTTTGCTGAAGTTAAGCAGGTCTGGTCAGTGCCTTGACTGGTGACTACCTGGGTCAGTGTTGTATAGGCTGAGATTGGGGAGACACAGCATGTGTCATAAGCTGCCTGCCCACTTCTTGGTTTGATTGCTACTCCCAGGGAGCAGTGAACTGGAAGCAGAGCAGTATGGCTTGTTAAGTCAGATCAGAGACCTCTCCCATGAAAGCTGATCTTAGGCCTGTTGTCTTGGGAGCAAGTCTCACTGAATTTAGTAAGGCCTACTTGCCAGTAAGTATGCCCACGTGAAGTACCGTATTTTTCGCTCTATAACACGCACCCGACCATAACACGCACGTAGTTTTTAGAGGAGGAAAATCCGTAGGCATGCCACCCGTAGGCATTTCCTCCATAACACGCACAGACATTTCCCCTTACTTTCTAGGAGGAAAAAAGTGAGTGTTATGGTGCAAAAAATACGGTAACTCACCATCCAGTCACGTAGGATTGTGTAAGACTTGCAGGTCCCACCCGATTGAAATCAGTGGAAGTTACACAACACTAGTCCCTGATTGGGTACCATTTAGGCACACGCCACGTTCTGTGGCTTATTAGGAGTCATAAATATTTTCTCTTAATGTGTTGTTGGCAACAGTATTGAGAGCCATGCCATTTTAACAAGAAAGTGCTTGTGTAAATAGTGAATCACAGCTACTGCGCTGTAGAATTACTTTTCACTCTTTACTTTTGTGACAATTTCCTCTTTGCCTTTTTTCATTATTGTTACATTTCCCAAGTGGTGGTGAAGCATCCTTGTTTCCTAGAGGAGAAAAGATGATAAACCTCTTTTTCTCTCCTCTTCCCCCCTGCCCCACCCCGCTGCTTAATGGAACGTACTCTTTGTCTGGATTCGCATCTGTGTTTGTTGTCGGATAATCTTATCTGAGCAGTTGACAGTTTTGGAGTAGTCTCTTATTACTAGGTTTGCTCCAGGCACCTCCGGAATGATGCACTTGGACTGTAGTTTACTATCTTCCAAATGAATTTTGGCTGCTGTGTTCATTCTCTTCTATAAACAATTCTCTCAGATGACTTGCAAGTGAACTCCTGCTCAGCAATTGACCTTCTGCCCTTCTGCCCCTTCCTCCCCGCGCCCTTTCACATTGTACCTTTTCCTAGTTAATAGGGGGAAGAGAATTGCGCTTCCAATGTGCTCTTTCATTGCTATTCCCATTAAGAACGAACAGACACATGCAGGAAATGAGTAAATACTTAAGCATGTTTAGTGTTGGTGCAGAGATGTGCTTCTCAGTATGTTTCTGCTACGTTATTGAGCAATTTTGGTAACCTGAGCCCTGTAATTCCAAAAGGAAACCAGATTTAATAGGGAGCTCTGAGAATGTGTTGTTTAACAGAGCAATGAAAGCTGTTAGATTTACTTTATGTAACCTCATATGTGTGAAACACTTCCAGTAACCTTCAGTTCTCAGTTACTGTCAAGCCAATCTCTGGGCTTTGTGTTGATCTAGACACCCAGAGAGATTAGATTTGCTTAAGATCTCTCTGGTTTCAAAATACATTAGGGAGTTAGTATAGTACACGCTACAGTTAGCCCTCTCCAGCAGTTCCTTTCACTAACATGGGCTCTTCCTGCCTGCTGGATCCTCCCTCTCTCTGCTTCCCTCCCAAACTCAAAATGATATGCACTGGTGGGACATTACTGGCTGCATTACTATAATATTGCCTTTAGTCCAGCCTTGCGTGCGCCATTCTCTTAGTACACGAAGAAATTGCCCATGCCAGCAGTTGAATTGCAAGCTAAACTAGCACATGCTGCAATTGGTTTCCTCTGCCTGGAGTAGTGTAGCACTACTACTCTTTATTTTAGCCTTTTACAGCCGAAAGACAGTGTCACAATCAGAGCTGCTACAGCACTATTGCAGCTGTGTGTACACTCCCCACTTTTCAGCCTTCGAGACAGAAAATACCGTATGGATGGCAGCAGCTCTAGTGCAGCATTTATGTGTTTATTTAAATGAGGATATGCAATGCTAGGGTAGCTGTGTGACCATACCCTCTTTTGACGTTAACACCAGAAGGAATTGGGAGAGCCATAAATTTGGCATCTTCTGCAATGCAGCACCGTCTTTCCAAGTTGGGAACTGAGATAATGCAGGCTGCAGCACGTTGCCATGGTCAGGCTCAATTGGTAGGCTGATATGAGACGGATAATTAATTCTGAGACTAATATTAACACAGAGAGCCCTGTGAACGTCAGCATCATCAAGTAGATGGATGGTGCTGTTTGGCCCACCATCCACCATGAGCCAGGGTTGGCCAAGGATGTTGCAACTAAGCTAGTTCTTCCTCCTCCCTTTACCCCCTATATCTAGAGATTGAAGCAGCCATTTAGGGAACTGGAATACTTATATTGCCCCGGGGGGGGGGAGCATTAATCCAAAGAAACTGCCATGGCACACAATGTCATGTGCAATGGCTTCTTAAGTACTTATTTGTATGCAACTTGTTTATAAAAAATAACACCGGTATTTAACGTGTTATGAAAACAGGCATGGCAAAAAGAGGGGCTTGTGGTTCTTAAATGCTTGATTAGGGTCAATCCAGTCTGGCAAGGTGGGATTTTTTTTCTTTTCCAATGTGCTGCTGATATACTCACACATGCCTTAGGCCATACTGAATCTTGCAATCTGTCACTGCTAGGGCTTTCAGCGGGCAAAGTCTGCCCTACACGGAAGCCTTAGTGTTCTCTGAAACAGTGGACAGGCGCTGAAGCACCTTGTCACTTTATGCAGGACACCTACTGAGTTGCAAGCAGCTTCCTTGAAAAACCAAGTGAGCCATCATTTCTGACCTTGCAGCAGTGTTAGAAGCTCAAATATATAAGCTAGGTGCCAAATGGCACCTTAAACCTAGGTTGCGGTCATCACAATGGATTTGTGTATTTGCCGGAGAGGTTGGGGGAGCTGTAGAAACACCTCTTGGGGCAGCCTGACCGGCCCAGTGTGGCCGCTCCGAGACATTTAGCGACTGCCTCAAGAGAGATTATGTGGGTGGGTGCTACTTGGGAATATTCTGCTATGGCCAAAGGACCAGTCCATTTCTTTTGTTTGAGGAGTTCACGTTTCCTTGATTGAGTTTCCGTCATGTATAAAAAGAACTGTGTGTTGTCTACTTAGAAAGTGAATCGAGATTTCTATTCCTTTTGCCATGCATCCACAATCTGTTTCTCTCTCTTTCTCTCTCGGTTTTACAGAGATGAACAATGACCATAGTTGACAAGACGTCTGAGTCCTCAAAGCCTTCGGCTTCTGAGAAACAGCCTTTCAGCTCCGTGGCACCAGCTTCTGGAGAAATGGACTCGGGCTCTGCAGGATGGGGTGCTGTGTCTTCTTCTTTAGAAGCTCCAAAACACAAAATATCTTTGGGGCCAGTGCCAGGAGCTGCAGTGTACTCTAATTCATCAGTACCTGATAAATCCAAGCCCTCGGCTCAGAAGGATCTGTGTAAGTAAAGCTGCTCTATTAACAAAGAGAGAAAAAAGAGAATACACACTGAAGCTTCTTACGATTTTATTTTGTTTATGAAATTCACATGCTCACCCATCAATAAACATTCCTTGGTCTGATTACAAACAAGAGAAAAGTACAATGCACAATGATTAAAACCAACACTAAGCAGTAAAACATAGCAACCAGAACACTTGGATTTGCAAGCTACTTCCATTGTCAGAAGCAGAATACACCTGAATACCAGTTGCTGGAAACTGCAGGACGGGGAGACGGCTATTGCACTCAGGCTTCCCAGAAGAGGCATCTGGTCGGCCATTGTGAGAACAGGTGTTGGACTAGATGGGCCACTGGCATGTTTTATCAGTCTCTTCTTACGTTCTTAAGCCTATTGTGCAACTCGTGCAACCTTAATTTTTGAAAATTTGTTCCACCTGTGGCAAGAGCCAAAGGAGAAAGCCATATTCTCCTATTGCAGTAGTTATGCCACAGTTACCTTGGTAACTATAAACAAGGCACAGCTAGCAGTTGGGATGAACCATTAAGCACATTAAAAATGGTATTGATTGAGAATATGATTAAGAAGATTTTTATACGTCGTAATAGTGTTTTTCAATATTCGTTTTTTAAAAACCTGAAACTGGCAAGCATAATATTGAGAAGCATTCCTGTGTAGGAAAGAAGAGGGTGCCTCTTCCAAGAAGCTGCCTGCTAAGATACACATGCACATTCTATATAAACAGAGAAAATGCTACTTTTCCTTTGTGGCGCTGGTGTGAAGAAGTGGTCAGAGTGTTGGACTAGGAGACCAGAGTTCAAATCCATTCAGCTGTTAAGCTCTCTGGGTAGCCTTGGATCAGCCAGTCACTCTCGGCCCAGCCTGCCTCACAGAGTTGTCAGGGTAAAATGGGAAGGAAGAGAACCATGTACACCACCTTGAGCTCCTTGGAGGAAAGGTGGAATAGAAATAGGGGGGAAAGAGAAAAACCTGTGATACGCATGCCCAGTATATCAGTAGAACAAAATACAAAATACTATTAATCACCTAAGATTTCTTCAATAGTTAACATTTTTAACACTAAAAAGATACAGCGTTCAGATCAGGAAGGTAATTAAAATGGGCTTTTTCTTTGTCTTTACTATTGTAAATTACTTATTTAAAAGTGGTTCCACACATACCCTGGGCCACCTTTTAGCTGGAGCTTCCCAAACATCATTGTCCTTTGTTCTGAATTTTAAAATTCGATCTTTGAGTAATCATTCTTTCAAAATCTTAAATTGCTTCAGTATATTTAAAATGTGTCTTTGGTCTTCAGCCGCTGTTGGTGACGGCATCACTGCCCCGCAGAAGGTCCTCTTTCCGGCAGAGAAGATATGCTTGAAATGGCAAAAAACACACAGAGTTGGAGCCGGTCTCCAAAACCTTGGCAACACATGCTTCCTCAACTCTGCACTGCAATGTCTGACCTACACCCCACCTCTTGCCAACTACATGCTTTCCCATGAACACTCCAAAACCTGTGAGTATATTTTAACGTTTGTCACACTTTCTCTAAAAATGTGGACAATATTCTGTGATTCTAAATATGGCAGGCTTCTTAAGAACATGGTCTATTAAGTTAAAAGCAGTGTAAAGCAGTTGCTATGGAACCTAAGTTAGTCATGCCTTTTAACTGCAGTAGATCTACTCTTGAGTATACACCCCTGTGTTTTTACTATCCTGAGCTGTAAGTGCTGCTCAAATTATAGGTATGAATGAAGGCAGGTGGGTGAGAACCAGCCCATTTTTGTTAGGCCTCACACATATCATATAGAATTGCTTTGCTTACTAAAGCTGCTCAGGATTTGTTAGATGTTGAGAGTGGTGTCTGTTGCTTGTTTTGGAGATAATTGCATATAAGATGTGTCCTTTTAAAAATTCATCCCTTTCCCCCTTGGATGTAAATAATTTTGCTCCTTGAAGCAATTGCAATGACTTATCCTTGAAGCAACGTTTGTTTGACTGCTTTTTGTGAGCTGCAAAAAGGTTTGTCCAATTGTTTGTTTTATAATACAGGATGGGTATTTTTCCCCTGCCCCCCCTTTCTTTTCAGGTCACGAACAAGGATTTTGCATGATGTGCACCATGCAAGGTCACATCACCCAGGCGCTTTCAAACTCCGGCAATGTCATCAAGCCTATGCCTGTCATAAATGATCTTAGACGTAAGCGTTTATCTTCTTTGACATCTAGTATGCTTTAAACTACATAGCGTCTGCATGACATGTAAACCACAAAGCCCACCACAGCGTAAAGCCATAGATTGTAGCCTACCAACTTTCCTAGTTTCGCTGTCTTAGGCAGGCAACAAAAACAGGAGGGATGTTGTGCCCCTGATGGGTTTGAGTTCAGTTTGGTAAGTTGCAGGTTGTGTAAGCCTGACTTTTATATCAGGGTGGGGGACTGTCAGCCCACAGACCAAATTTGGCCCACTAGGCCATTTTCCAAAACCATGCCCACATCTGATGTCATATGTGATGTCAGATGTGGGCTGGTAGAGACGTGGTTGGATTGACAGCCCCACACAGCCATTGCCTGGGGAAAGCAGGATTGAACTCTGTGCATCAGCTGACATCAGATGGGTGGTTCCACCCACCTGTTAAAGTTGACCTGCTGGGTGTGGGGAGGTAAAGATCTGGTCTGCTGGGCCAAAATGTTTTGCTACCTCTGGTTTATGTGATATATTCAATGTAACTTCTTTCTTTGCATATTAGGAATAGCAAAGCATTTCCGTTTTGGCAATCAAGAAGATGCACACGAATTTCTACGGTACACCGTTGATGCTATGCAGAAAGCATGTCTGAATGGTAGCAACAAGTAAGTTGTAGCTGGAGTAGTACACCCCCACCCCCGGAACTATTATTGTGTTTGTGAAATCTCTTTTGACCTAAATTACCTACTTCTGTGATTTGTTTTTAGATTGGACAGACATACCCAAGCTACCACATTCATTCATCAAATATTTGGAGGATACCTAAGATCTAGAGGTAGGTTCCTAAAACACCAGGATCTTAGCATATTGTTGACAATCTGTCTTGTTTGAGTGCTGTTGAACTCTGGCTTCGATCACTGTATATTATTCTAAACTTCTTTTTTTCCGTTTCAGTAAAATGTATGAACTGCAAAGGAGTTTCAGATACTTTTGATCCATACCTAGATATTACATTGGAGATAAAGGTATGCCAATTTGCAAAAAGAAAAAGCTTTGTTTAAATCTCCAACAGCCATGCAGTTTGGTTAGATTAGGAATGTGCTTTTCTACTCCAAAATATAAGAAAGCTGCCAATGGGGTTAGTTCCATTCCATTCAGTAAAGCTGGGGGGGGGGGACTTTTTACAGCCCAGGGGCCACATTCCTTCATGTACAGCTTTCTGGGAGCCGCATGCAAGTGATGGATTGGGACCAGAGGAAAAATTGGATCAGGCAGCTATGTGACACTTACCTTTGCACAACAGATTATGTTGTAGCAATAGTCAGCAGTTTCTGCCCACACAGCTCTTCATCCTCCATCCAGGAAAGCAAGAAGCATTGGGTTGTAGCCGGTGCTAGTCCTACTCAGAGTGGACCCATTAAAAGTAATGGACGTAGCCAGGATTTTTGCTAGGGGGGCAGAACCTCAGATTTGTATTGATTTAGGAGGAAGTTGCCCCCTTGCACCTCCCCCTTGGCTACGCCCATGGACACAGCTAACAGATGGCTTAATTTCTGCGGGTCTACTCTAAGTAGAGCTTAATTGGAGACAACCCATTATCACAGCTCAAGAGCACATTCCAGCCAGACAAAAGCACTTGAGGTGAGCACGTGAGAGTCCCGTGGGCCAGACTTAAATACTTGGAGGGCCGCATTTGGCCCCAGGCCTGAGAGTCCCCATCAATCTCCACAATGAAGGCTTGTACTCCAAAAACTGTCTTCGTCATTGTGTGCATGAAAAGTAAATGTTTTCCTGTAACACGAGACCTACTTCATTAGACCAAAAGGGCCAAGTAGTTTAGCATCCTACTTCCCACAATGACCAACCAGATTGTTCCAGGAAATCCACAAGCATGGCATGAATGCAAGAAAGCAGCCTCTTGTTGCCTCCCCTGCCAGCAACCAGCAAACAGGGGCATCACCTCCCTCTCAACATGGAGGGTTCCATATAGCTGTTGTAATTAACAGACTGACAGGTCTTTCCTCTGAGTATGTTAATGGCCATCAGCATACCTTGTGGCCGTGAGTTCCAACATTCTCTCCATTTCCAGTGTTCTAGGGTGAGCTTTGCTTGCGAAGCAAAAATGAAACCATGCATGCACAAGATGGAGCTGTTTTGGGGGAACCCCAAGGTTTGGAGGAGTCCAAAAGTCTTAAAGTGGGGAGGAACTCAGAAAGAGCTCAGTGAGGACTGAGCATGCTTATTGGCTGTGGAATGCTGACTGACTGTTGCGGGAGGGGAAACAGAAAACTGGGAGAATGGACAGGAGCACTCTGCAGTTTTGTTGAAGGTCCCCTTGGATAATTTTAATTTTTTATTGTTTGAAGAAGTATTTTCTTCAATAAGTACTTCAAGAAGTATTTAGGTGGCATGCCCCCTTCAAAAATGGTTTTATGACGTCGTTTAAAACCATGGAAATGATTTTACAATGTTTGTAGTTTGGGGGATGATAGATAGAGATGACTTGGAATGCCTAATTCAGTGATTTAATGCATTTGCTAGTTGGAAGAGTGTCTCCCTTTAAAATGCACTGTGAAGATTCTGCCATGAACTAGAGTTAGCTTGGAATAGTTTTATTTGCGACGCTCACTTCAGTTCTCCTCTTCCTCTTTTTCTAGTCAGCTCAAAGTGTTAACAAAGCTCTGGAGCAGTTTGTCAAGCCAGAACAGCTGGATGGTGAAAATGCCTATAAATGTAGCAAGTAAGAAGAAATAAATTTAACGTGTTTCTCTAATAAAATACCTATTTGTCATATGAATCTTACATGGCTTTAAAAAAGTTTGGCTTTCACTTAATGTGCAACTGCAGGGCAAAATGGCATTTGCTAAATTATTTATCCCTGATATTTAGTGATCTGTGGTGTAGCAAGCTTTATTTTGACACTTGTTTGCGTATTAAAAGCAATCCAAATTCATTGAGGACAACTGGAAGTTGTATTTTCTCCTCCCCGTTCTCAGAAACAAATGAATGGGGCATTTAGAAGAGCAGCTAAAAAATACTGTTCCTGGCAACCCTGAAACCATTGGAGGAGAAAATATCTTAAACTGTTTTTCATAAAGCTTTTAAAAATGTTTCCAGAATTTATGTCGTTGCTGCCCTGGGCTCCTTTGGGGGTAAGGGTGGGATATAAGTTGAATGAATGAAAAATAAGAGCAGCGCTGGCTCCAGGTTTTCAGAAGCCCATGGGTCTTCTTGCCGTTGTTTGGAGGCATTGCTGGTCCTCTGCATCACGGTTGGTTGCAAGACAGGGCTAATGAATAAGCAAGCAGTGGCACCTTTCCTTCTTGCCACTGTTGTTTCCTTGCTTGTCCCCTCTGGCCCACAGCAGGTGACAAGCAGCTGGCAGTGAAGAAGAGGATAGGAGCCCAGGGTTTTTCGTCAGTGGGCCCCTGCTGTGGTATGGGCCCCCTGTCAAGTGTCCAGCCACGCTGACCTTTGACATTGGCCTGGATCAAAGGGCATGTGGGAGGCGGGAAATGGCAGGGGCATTTTATTTTCTCCTTGCCCCAACCTTCTTGAATCTGCTGTTGTGAATGGACATAATTTATTTATGAAAATCTGAGCCTGCATATACTAGTTCAAATAGGGCAGGCAGTTGTTTGAACTTAGGGAAATGGGATAACACCAAATGAAAATAGCCTCGAAAGCTGAACTGGATGTCCCCTGCTTATGTTTTAGGTGTAAAAAAATGGTTCCTGCATCAAAGAGGTTTACAATACATCGGGCTTCAAACGTACTCACCTTGTCCTTGAAACGGTTCGCAAATTTCAGTGGTGGCAAAATTACAAAGGTAACACAGTGCTACAACTGGATTGGATTTTATAGCCCCAGATATAAATATTGACGCATGTTAAAATGCATTCTGCAGCCTGGAAGCAAATATTGTGAAGGACGATATAAAAATGGTTTTATATTCTACTAATTATGATATAGTACAGGAACAGCAAAGTATAGGTTTAAAAGCAACACAGAATGTACATATAGGTGTACATCTTTTCGTCCAAGTTTCTAGAAACAAAAGTTGCCTTCAGCAAAGATAGTGGACATCTGTTGTATCCTGACAGGAATATCTCCACAGAACAGAGGGGGCCACATTAGAAGCCCAGCTCCAGCCTGCTACAGATCAGGCCTCTGATACCTTGGGAGCTTGAAAGAGAAACTGTCCTGCAGAACACAGTGAACTACTAGGTGTAAAAGAGATAAGGCAGTTTCCCAAGTAACTTGGTCCTGAGATGTATGGGGCTTTTTATGTTCATACCAAAACCTTGTTCTGCTGAATTGAGAAAAATGCAAGTGTTTTCCCCCCTTTCATTTCTGTTTAGGAGGTGAAATACCCAGAGTATTTGGATATTCGGCCATATATGTCCCAGCCAAATGGAGAGCCAATTATTTATGCATTGTATGCAGTTTTGGTACATACTGGTTTCAGCTGTCATGCGGGACATTACTACTGCTATATAAAGGTAAATATTATTTATAAGAGTCACGATACAAGAGGAAAAAAGGAATGGGGAGGGAAGAGGAATCAACTGTCCGCTACTGGTTACATAAAACTATGTAATGTGGAATTGTCACTGCAGGAGAGAATTCTGGGAGGGGAGGCACTAGCTAGCAGTGGAGGGAACCTTGCAGTCACCTCCTCCCTCAGATTCAGCCTAGTGGATTGGCTGCTGGTGGAAACAGTTCTGGGAATGGAGGAACTAAACAGCAGCTGATCCCAGTCCAGCTGATGGAGGGGGCTCCACTCTGTTGCCTCTCCCTTTAATGCAGCCAGTTTTTTAAAAATAAAAATTTTCCATTTAAGAATTTCTTTTCCTTGCACTGAAGTCTTTGTTCAGTGTGTTTGCAGGCAGGCACTTTTTGTGATTTATCCTCCTTTGGCCCCTTCCCGTAAAAAGGTTGTTCTTTATCCCTTCTCTTTTTGTCCTTTTGAAAGAGGCCCATTGTTGTTGCTTTCTAGATGGGGCTTCTCTTCTGCACTACTGAGTCTTAGCACTACCCAAAAACCTCCCATTAATTTCACAGCACCATAGAGTTGTAAAGGAGCAAAAGTCCAGCTAGTCCAACCCCCTGACCAAAAGACAAAGACAAGCCTACCTATGCAATCTGGATCACAGTTTGCTGCAAAGGAAAGAAAGTGCTTGTGGAGCCGAGAGCTCCAGAGGACTCCCAGCAAGTAAGTGTGGAGGGACAATGTGTTGGCGATGGACTGTGAAGCCTTGGGTTCAAATCTCCACTCAGCTGTGAGACACTTGCTGATTGGCCCTGGGCAATTTCCTCTTTCTTTCTTTCTTTCTTTCTTTCTTTCTTTCTTTCTTTCTTTCTTTCTTTCTTTCTTTTTTCTGTTTTTGTTTCTCTCTCCCTCCCTCTCTCTCTCTGCCTCCCCATCTGAAATCCTGGAGATCTGCTGCCAGTCAGTGTAGACAATACCAAGGTAGATAGATCAATGCTTGGTATACGGCAGCTTCCTATTTTCCTAAGTACCTGCCTCATAGACTTGTTGAAAGGATAAAACGTGATACCCCCATGTATACCTTTCCCAATTCATTTTCAGAAGAATAAAATCGGGGGTAGCCACATAAGCCAGAATTAAGGAGATGGCAGTGAGGCGTTAGAGGGCAGAGCTGTATCCCCCTAAGCTAGTCTTCTGTCCTCAGGTTACTATCCCATTGCTAGTAAGATTCAATTGCCACTGTGGTCAGCTTTGGTATTGGGGGGGGGCATGTTTCATCCTTTGCCTCAGCAGCAAAATATCTTAGGTGTAAAACAAAGGTAACACATGCTAAGCTAGGTAGGGGAGGCAGATAAAAGGAAGGACATGTTCTCTTCCTACAGAGACATATCAATAGTCCTCTTGTAGCCCTCAGCTGCTGCAGAATACTTGCATGTTGTAATTTTAGTTGTTTGCATCTGTTTTAGCTGGGCTGTTAGGAGGTCATTGCACCAGGACAGAGTGCCAGGGATGGTTTCAGCAACTAAAAAATATGCTGTCTTCCATGTCATAAGCAAGGCCCCTAGCAAAAGCAAAGGGCTGTTTTTCAGTGTAGTGGTTTTCACGCTATGTTTCAGGGAACTCTAGGGTTCCTTGGAAGTTTATTAGGAGTTCTTGAATGAGAAGTGCAGCAAACGGCAGACAACTAGGACATACTTCCTTGGAAGACAGTTTGTCCACCACTATTTATTTTCTCTTGCAATGTTCAGCCACAAGTGTGTGTGGGGGGGTATACTTTCTGTTCATGCAAGACAACTATGAAGCTCAGTAGGCCTGTGACTTGGAATTCCACATGATCTGTGAAGCAACTCTCAGAAACGTTTGTGATCCAGCTCTGTGAATCTGCCACCCTGAAAGAAGAGAGGGGTGGAAATAAGTGGTGTGGGTTTTCTGGATATATATTTGTATTTACTAAAAGTTTTCATGCAAACGTAACACGACATTACAAACAGAGAGAAGACAACAGAATTTCAGTAGAGTGGAGATACTAATACAAGAGTGCTGATTAATCTATAATGTTGAGGTCATCATACAATCCCAGGGGCAAGTTGTTCACTAAACAGTTAAGCATGTGTTTGAGATGGTGTCAAGTTGTTTTCTTTAGTAGGTATGCAGGTTTTCTGAAAAAAATTTGAGTTGGGAAATTTTCCTGCGCAAATTACTGGCCAATTTGAATCAGAAAATGTTCTGATGCCCTAGAATGTGACTTAATTTATCATGCTTATTTTACTTTTACTTGATAAGAGGAAAGTTAAATCACTTTGACTGCGATGCTTGCCTAGTATTTATTTGCATTTATTTTCCTAGTATTTATTTACAGTTGGCATCTGTTCATTATTAACATTGAAACAGATTTTATTTTTGGTGGAAAAATGAACAAAAATGAAGCACTGGGGGGGGCAGGATTCCACCCTGCATCTCTCTGATGCCAAGAGGTTGTGATCTGTGTTGCTCCCTAGTGTCACTAATCTTGTGTGTTTTTTCAGTGGGTTGTATCCACCTAAAAAATGTGTGTTTGTGTGTGGAGGGGATGGGACTTCCCCAGCCTCCCTTCCTCCAAGCCCTCTGGAAAATATTTAGTGATGGTGTGCAGGGGGTAGACGGAGAGGAGAAGTTTTGCAGAAGTTGTTTTGTGTGCAGTGATTTAGATGTATACAGCTCAGTGTAGGCAAGGCTCAAGTGGGCTAGAAGATGCTGCAGGCAGGCTGGAGCCCAGTACTGGATCTCTCCAAGAAGGTTGAGGGCAGGCTGTCCCTTAGAGACCCAATAGCACTGGGAAGGTCAGGGTTTCGGATCCCTGCATTACCGGGCTGGGCTGGTAACAAACTTAACAGGGGTGAAAGGCATCTGGGTGAAAACAAGCAGACATTCAAAGTAGACTGGTAATGACTTTAGACACATGTTGTCTGTCCTGATAACAAACACAGCTTATGTGTATTCAGATCACTTTGGCCATCATGCTTTAGAATACATTTCTGTCTGCGCTGTTGGGGGTCAGTCTCATCTTAGAATTTCAGAAGCATCCTGCTGTGGCAGTACAAAGAGAACAAGGAGCGTAGGTTTTTTTGCACTCAACACCTGACTCTGGCATGCCAGCAAATCAAACGCTGCTCACGTGGCATTCTTGTCTCCTCGCTTGCCTGCCTGTTGCTGCCATCCCTGTCTCCAACTGGGAAACCCCGCTGCCAGACACCTGAGACCTGAAGGGAAAGCTGCACAACCTCTTCTGTCTGGGGCAGTCACCTGCTGGAGGTGGTAGGGGCAGCAGCAGCAGTTGCAAGACTCTGCATTCAGTTTGCCATGTACAATTGGTGTGCAGACATGGAGTTCACAGGGCAGTGAACATTCTTCTGTATCGGGTGGCAGAAGGGGGGTTTGGAGGTACTGGTAGATCTCTCTGTGTTTGATAGTAGGTCAGCAAGGGTCTCTTGACTATCAGCAGCAGGCTTCTGCACTGCCTAGTGCCGTACAGTTTGTTTAAAACTACCACGCCCATCAGCCCCAACAAGCATGGCCACTGGTCAGGCGTGATTTAAGTTGTAGTCCAACAACATCTAGAGGACATCAGGTTGGAGAAGCCTGCCCAGTTAACAAAAGCAGGTAGAAATGCACATTTTAAAAAGTTTATTTTTAAGCTTTTCTATAAAATATAAATTATTTGCCGCTCTAGTTTTGTGTTGGGATTCCTGATTCATAGTAACTCAAGTGTAGATCCTGGTTTCTTTAATTCATTGTGTGGCTCATGGAGTACACAGTGATTCGGATAGTTGGCTGTACTTTCAGCGCCACCGTTTTACATCTGGTTCTACCACTGCAGCCTCCAGCCTCTATTTCGCACCTGGCTCCAATTTGTGGACCTTGAGATTCTAGTAAAACAAGAATACTAAACAAGGTCGCTAAACCTTGAAGTCTGGCCAGCACTGCTCTGTAATTGATTTTCAGCCTGAGCTGCAGCATAAGGAAATTTGACTGTTGTTGAAGCAATACAAGGTTAAGGACTAATTGTAATTGGATGGTGGCTGGGTGAAAAGGGCCCTGCTCATTTTAACTGTGTATATAATCCTATTGCTTTCTCTCTGAGCAGGAAAGAGAAGCAGCTGTCTGTTGCTTGGATACACAGGAAAATCCTTGTGTTGTGTTCCTCTTAGCCCGTTCCTTGCCTTGAAGCTGGTTGTCATCTCTTATTGTTTTTCTGCAGTAGTCTTGCCTCTGCCCAGATTCCAAAGCCTCCTCACAAATTTCAGCTTCACTTGGTTTTCATGTTCCTGGTTCAGTTGAAGGTCAGATTCTACAGAGTGAGGGACCACCTTTCCCAACATGTGCTTCTGTGGGCCAGACCCCACTCCCTTGTATTTTCATTGCATATCAGCCACGTGGAGCTGGGCCTTAATTGTCACGGCCACAGGGCTGTGGAATCTGTCCTTCATGCGGGTTTAGAACTGTTCTTCTGGAAAGCGTATAAAACCCACTTATTCTGGAGTTCATTTGGTCAACTTGGTGGCAGCCATTTCTAATTTGACAGTTGTTGACTGCTAGATTGCTGTTTTTCTGTGAGCCTCCTCACGGGGTGAAGAACTGATTCCTTAAGCCAGGAATGAGGAACCTGTGGCCTTTCAGATGGTGCTGGACTTCTAACTCCCATTGATTCCAGCCAGCATGGCCGGTGGTCAGGAAAGATGGGATTGAACAGCTTCTGAAGGACAACGGGTGATGAACTGCTCATATGCAAGGCTTGCTTTCACATGCCAGAGGAGATTAAATGGAAGATTCTACGTTTAATATTAAACCACAGTTGCCTGTTATGACCAGGCGTGGAGAACTCCCATGGTTCATAAACCATGGTTTGATCCTGGTTTGTTTGAACTAAGTAGACTTCAAACAAGAATGCCCCGAATTTGAGCTTGACAAGTAGCTACGGTTAGTCAATCAGAAATGGATTCCTTTGATATCTTCTTCCTGATATGTGATCTTCAGCTTGCACACAGAATCCACACCAGCCGCATTGTCTTTTGCCTTGACTTGTCTTTGTCAGTAAAAGCATCATTATACAGTTAGCAGGGTATAAAATTAATCTACAAAAATCTGTGGTACCAGCCTAAACAGAGTTTAGGAATTCTTGGACTAGCAAGTTGAGAAACTAGGACTAGTTTCTGTGGCAAGAAAAACCAGTAGGTTTTTTTGGACTGGTGGCACTAGGCTATCTGTCTGGCAATAATACCAAGCTAAGTAAAAACATTTCTTTTCTTCAGTTAGCAAAATGGACTCCAATTTAAAATGCTGACATGCTTTAAAATGTACATTTCTGGGTAGAATAAACGTGATCAAGATATCTGTTCCCCCACAATTCATTTTCTTATTTTGTAATGTATCAGTTGTATTGTCAGATAAGGTGTTTGAGTAGCCGAATAAACGCAACAGATTTATTTGTGCTGCCAAAAAAATCTAATTTCAAAGTCGTACAAGACTCTTGGGGTGGGGGGCGGGGGAGAGGATGATTTATGCCAGACACTAGAAACTTCATACTAATCCTCTGAAGTGAGATTGTTCAAAAACAGTCTGAAATGCTGTTTTGTTAGTAAAATTAGCTGTCAGCTGCAAGTCCCAGGATGCATTTATTTCAGCTATTGAAATATAGCATCCAGCAGTATCTTGGATGAAAAATATTTTTTGTTTCTTGTGGTGATAAGCCTGAACAGTTTCATCCTGTGTAACTGCCTATGTCTTGCCTTTATACTTGATCATGTTTTTAGCTTAACTGTCTGTAGCCCTTAGTTATTTTCCTTTTTTCTGATTACCGCTTCGATCATTTCCTGCATGGTGACATGCCTTGAGTATCTCATCAATATGTGATGTGGTGGACTCAATTCTTAGCAATAAAGATCCCTCCTGAGTGGTCTAGTCACTATAGGCATAGCCACTTGCAGGCACCACACACACAAAAACTTGTTCACAACCAGCCTTTCCCCCCTTTATGGTTATAGAATAGAATTATAGAGTTGGAAGGGACCCTAAGGGGTCATCTAATCCAACTCCCTGCAGGGTGGCCATCTTTGTTAGGCTCAACCTGGGCATGTGAACAGAGGCTCTGAGCATGGGCTTCCTTGTAGTTACTGCTGTTGCTGGGAAATGTACTGAGGTTTTAAAACTGTGTAAGCTGATAAATACACAATGGGTTTTTATCAAAACAGGAAGGGCAAGGCCTCTGCTATTCCCTCGAATTTTTGGACTCGGTTAAAGGGGCAAAAAACAAGAACTCTGAAGGTATGTTATACCTGGCAGAAATGAATGGAAGAAGCCAGATTTGTCTCAAATGGTGAATTCTTTAAGCTGCTACATCTCAAACGTTTTGCACCGAACCCATCTGAAATGTGGGCAGTGTGCGGCACTTAACACACAAATAACCCTCTCTGCCAAATTTCAGACAGTTGGGACAAATCTTACGGGTTTTATTATCATAATAATGTCCAGGCTTTATAATGGTAGGATGCGATTTGACCTATCCAGCATTACTGTCTTGTGCCTGTAGAAATGTGATCCTGCCCTTGTGACGTGGAATAATTTGGGAGGACTAAATGGCCAGTATGGACTGTGATAACTTCAGAATCGTCCTGTTTTATTTGTTGCACTTAAATTCTTCCTTTTCTCCAGTGAGCTTAAAGCAACATATGTGATTTTATCCTAAGAATTCCGCAGGTAGGCTGGGCTAAGAGAGAGTGACAGTCACAGCTGACTGATGATTTGAACCTGGGTCTCCCTAGTCCAAGACATATGTGCACTGCTGCACCCCACTTCCTATGCCTTTCAGTAGGAACATACCATGGACCCTCCAGATGTTGCTGCAGTGCAGTTTCCATCATCCCAGACTGATGGGAGCTGGACCCAGCAACATCTGGACAGCCACAGGTTCCCCATCCCTGCTACGGACGTCTAGCATAGATCTTGCTCAAAAGGAAGCCTTCTCTAAAACATGAATCCTGTGGGAATTCCTCCCGTTCCTTTTGCTAACCTGCCAAACTTTACGTCATCTCCACATTTAACTACTAGTAGTACAGCAATATGGTGCACTTCTTTCACATTTCTTCCACCGGAGGGCAGGCTTTCTCTTGCTGCCTGGTCCCAAGAGTGCCATTTTTCAATTAAGATTGGGACATTTTGTTTCTAAATGTCATAAATCCACTTGATGTTAGTGCTTTCCAGTTCCCTGTCCCTATGTTAGAATCTGGAGCATATGAAATCAACCACTTACATTGCTCAGAAGCGTGAGAAATTATGAATATAAATTATTCAGTGTATACTGCTGCTGGAATTTTGATGCGTGAAATTAAGTACATCACACTGGGAGACATCAGTGGATATGGTGTATGGTAATATTAGGTGCACTTAGCAGCTTTGTTTATGTTGATAATAGGGTACAGTTAACAATTATGCCTGTTACAAGGTCTTACAAATTATGTGGATGCATGGAGCAAAAAAGTTGGACGGAAAAGATGCCAAAACTTGAGTGCATTATTTGGGGGCAGAAGAGAGATTATGGTTTCCTGGCATATTATAAACAGTCTACTTATGCTATTTACTGTCCCTTAAAAATATATATAGGAGATTGATGAACTCTTAGTCAGCTTTTAACTTTTCCACTTTACTTTCTCTTTCAACTTGGCATTCTGAAAATTCTGATCTCAAAGTGCCATCAAACCCACAAATTTCTCTTCCTGCTTCTATCATGTCTGCTGGACATGATACCTAGTATGCTTGCGAGATGGAATAATTTGGGAGAACTAGCTGGCCAACATAGGCTGGACTGCTTCAGAATTTGGTCTACCTTCCTATGATATCTCAGGAATTAAATCCCTTGCTCCTCAGCTGTGTGAACTTTCCCCAGGACCTTTGTTCCATTTTGCAGGCACTTCTTTGGTCCTGCCACCATCTGATATGGTGGGCAGGTACCTGGCAGAAGAAGGCCACCAAGACTTTCCTGACCCACTGGGTTTTTAATGGATAGGAGATGTAGAACTGTGTGCCATCTGTGTTATGATGACAGGAAATTCCCAAACTCTGGATGATGTCCTCCCAGCGATTCCGCATAGATGTTAAAGACTACAAATGGGTGTGAGCAACACCTGGTGGGGAGGATGGAACCAGAGTCAGAACTGGCACAGGAGCTGAGCCAGGGAGCGCAGGAGATTAATGATCTTGGAAGGGAGCTGTTAACCCAGCAAATGTCCAGAAAAGACATAGAGACTGCCATCTCCATCTCTGTCACTGCTTGCAGTGGCGTCTTTGTCCTCCTCCCACATAGACCCTTCTAAATAGAGCCCTGGCGATAGAGCTTTCTTGGCAACCAGATGAACGTTCCTATGGTGACTTTGGGACTTCCCATTAGCTCTATTGCCACCTTCGCTCCTGAGGTCTAAGTTTGGTGTTGGAGAAATTGGTGATTAAGGCCAGACTTAAAATGGGGAGGCGATGCAGTGTCTCTTAGGCTGCCCTTGAACTACTGTGGGTTCCTCCTGGTCTTTAGCTGGGGTAAGGTCATCTGCATCTTCCTCTGCAGAGGTCTGAAGGATGCGTGTTAGATGGGATCCTGCTACTAGGGGATAGAATAAAACTATGTGGGGCAGGCCTAGGAGGCCTGTAGCACCACTTCCAGGAAGTGCCCACCATTCATCAGTTCCTTTCAGCCACATCCTAGAAAGGCACTTCTGGAGCTATTATTGCCAATGATATTGAAAGTTGCAGAGGTCCATCAAAATAATACTATTTATATGCCGCCCATCTGACTGGGTTTCCCCAGCCACTCTGGGCAGCTTCCAACAATTATAAAACTGTGGTGAGACATCAAACATTAAAAAGTTCCCTATACAGGGATGACTTCGTATGTCTTATAAAAGTCAGGTCGTTGTTTATTTCCTGGACATCTGATGGGAGGGCATTGAGCTACTAGTCCACCAAATGTTTTATTATGCTTCTATATTCGTTGGAAGCTGCCCAGAGTGGCTGGGGCAACCTAGTCTGATGGATGGGGTACAGATAATAAAACTATTAGTAGTAGTATTATTAAATGTTCCTGGACTCTTAACTTCCATCAGTCGCAGGCAGAGGGTAATGGGAGAGGTAGCCTTTTTTTCTGTAAACCGTTTTGAGCTGTGTGTTTGTTTGTTTTACGATCAAGGGGCATATAAATTTCATGAAATAAATAAATATCCAGCAACATCTGGAAGGCCGCCAGTCCCTCATTCCTGATCTAGATAATCACATCATCCTAAAATACTTTGAGATGTCACTGTGTGCTCATGCACTGCGTAAAAACACTGCCATGTTGTAGCCAGTTGCAAAGATGACAATAACGTTTTCTTCTTTTTTGCAGGCCAGTAACGGGCAGTGGTACCAGATGAATGACTCCACCGTCTCAAACAGTGACATCAGGACTGTATTGAATCAACAAGCCTACGTACTTTTTTATATCAGGTATATGCAAGTTGATTTCCCTTGCGCTGTGCTTGCATCGTTGTTAGTTATGTCTAAAGCCTTTTGGTTTTTGAGAAATTATTCCTAATTCAAGGGCTGAAATTGGGGCAGGCAGGAAGAAGGTCTATCTACTGGTCGAAATCTGGGTGGTTTGCCATAGATCGGCAAGGGTTTCCGACTACCAAAGATTGTAGCAACAGCAGGAGCAAGCAAAAATGTGCTGATTTCTCCTGCCTTACTTGTCTCTGAAGCATGTGTGCTAACTGCTGTCTTTCTCACCAAGCCTTCCTGTAACTCTGTTGGCCAGTGTTAGTACATCTGGTTCAACCACCTTAAAGACCACAACTGTGTACTTGGCTCCAGTTGGTAGACATTGGGTTTCTAGTTAAAAAATGAAGATTTCCACAAAGTTGAAGTTTACCCTCTCTTGGCTTAACTTGAAGCCTGTTAGCCAGACAATTCTAGTCACTGGATACAAATACCCTTCTGCACTCACTGACTCTTCGGCATCTGGCACACGGATTTTGGGGGAGCTGGTTCAAGCAGAGACACAAACCGACCAGCATTTGCTGTTTAGCCACTTGGGTCACCTAAATTGTTTGACATCCCTCCACAGTCATTATGGGGTGTTGCCTTGCAAGGAGTGAAAGCAGTCTTGCAAATACGTCAAAAGCATGTTATCTGCCTTTCCTTTTCTGTTCTTTGGGCAACTTGTGTAGCAAGTTTGCTATGGTGTTTTGGCAGCTGCTGCTAGCCATAGCAGTGTGGTGTAGTGGTTAGAACGTCGACTAGGACTGAAAGCATGATAGACAAATAAGTCGTAGGAGCCCTAGGGAGAATTTCATGGTAGAAATAGGTTTGTGCAGAGAGAGAGAGAGAGAGAGAGAGAGAGAGAGAGAGAGAGAGAGAGAGAGAGAGAGAGAGAGAGAGAAAGAAATTTAGTCAACAAATGTGGATCAATATGTCTTTTATTTGTTAGGTCCCATGACATGAAAAATGGCGGCGAACACATTCATTCCGTTCACACTCCTGGGCAGTCTTCTCCTCGACCTGTTATCAATCAGCGGGTGGTCAATAAGCAGACTGCGCCAGGGTTTATTGGACCACAACTACCCCCTCACATGATTAAGGTACTTCTCTCTTCTGAAGCCAACGGCATAAAGGTAGCAAGTTAGGCAACGAGGGTTTACTGAAATCTTGTAGCTCTAAAAGTTATTGTAACTGCTCTGTGCCTCTTGTTGCAATGCAAGTGAAACACCTGGAAAGTAAATGTTGCAACATTTACAGAAATTTTGCTCTCAAACCAGTACAGTCGTACCTCGGCTCCCGAAGACCTTGGGAGTCAAAGTTCCGGCTCCTGAACGATCGAAAACCGGAAGTGAGTGTTCTGGTTTTCGAACGTTCTTTTGGAAGCCGAACATCCTGCAGCCACTCAGAAGCCACACTTTGAAAGTCGAACAAACTTCCAGAACAGATTCAGTTCGACTTCCGAGGTACGACTCTAGTGGGAATCTGGGTTTTCGATACAACAAATTATGTACATTTGTTGCTCTAATGCGGGGGTAGGGGATCTATTTCAGTCTGAGGGCCGCACTCCTTTCTGGGCAGCCTTCCAAGGGCCACATGCCAGTAGGTGGAGCCAGATATGAAAGTGGGTGGAGCAACAAATATAAACTTTGCCTTTCTGCTGTAAGCTAGTTTCTACATAGGCTTCGCTTTTTCAGAGGATTTCTTTTTCATTCATAGAATTCGAATCATTTGAATGGAACGGCATCCCTGAAAGAAACTCCCAGCGGTTCTGTGGCAATCGCTAGTAACGTCACCCTCACCAGGCCATCTTCGGCTCCTCCGGCCATGTCTATCCCAAACTGGACGATGAACAGGCCTACCACCGCCGCCACTCCCGACCCTTCCAAGAAGCAAAAAATAACCATCAGTATTCACAACAAGCTGTCCGCTCGCCAAAGTGTCTGTCACGCCAGCTGTACCTTGGACAACCCCAGCAAGCCTGCCCCGTCCTCTACCATTTCCAGCCCTGCTGCTGTGCAATCTACCTCAAGCGCACCTGCCGTCTCGGCTCCTAACCAAGTCCCCAAGCAAATGCCTCCGAGCGAACCTTGCTCCAAGTTGGTAGTGAATGGCAAGTCCAAGCTGAACCCCAGCACGTTGGTCCCTTACGGGGCAGAATCTTCTGAAGACTCCGACGAGGAGTCCAAAGGACTGGTGAAAGAGAACGGCCACGCTGCCCCTCTCAACGGCATTCTAGCTGAAAATGCAGCCAGCGCATTGGAGGGCTCTTGTTTGTCGTGTCACAACGCCGAGAAGGAGGCTCCGCAGCACGAAGCGCCGAAAAACATTGCCGTTCTTGTTTCCATTAGTATAAATGATACCCCTAAACAAAACGGACAGATATGCAACGATTCCACTAGCCAAGCAAAGCCTGCTAAATCAGCCGAAACCCCCTTCTCCAAAGCAAATGGGTTGCCTGGGAAAGTGAGTATTTTTCCGCTCCAGCTTCTGCGGCTCAGTGCAGGTCTGATGCCAGCTCCCTTCAAACCATGGCCTGCAAAGTCTGTGGTCTAGGGTGTGGTCTTGAAGTCCCATGATGCAACAGTGTTGTTGGAGCTAGGAGGGTCTGAGTATAGTTGGGGCCTGGATGAGAGACTGCCTGGGAATCCTGTGCACACAGCTTTGTGTTCTATGGAAGGAAGGCTGGATACAAATAAACTTGAAGCTGTTGATAGCAAGACCCATGCTCCTTTCCTTCTGCACTGTGGCATGAATTCTTTCTCCCCTCTCCCTTTGTAGATCTTACCTGTGCTTCGGCATTCCATGATGCTAACAGTGGCGGCTAGCGCTAATCAGTTTCCCTCTTAACCGGGGTTTGTAAATCCACTTCCTATTCCAGCTGGGATGGGAGTCCTGGTGCAACCTTAACCATGGTTGGCGCTGGTGTAGACAACCACGGCTAATCTAGGAAGGGCAGAGGTGATCCATCCTTGCTGGGGGGTGAGCATTTCTGGGGCCACTTCCCAGATTCCAAACCACCATTCCGTCTGCACCGGACTTGTGGCTTATCAGCATGGCTGTGGGGATACCCCACACACCTGCCATTGCATTATGGCAGCTTTCCACAACCTGGTACAACTCCCATCAGACACGGCTAGCATGGCCAGAGGTCAGGGATGACTGAGTCGTAGTCCGAACCATCTCACAAGTGAAGTTATTGATGTAAGCCAATATAGGCAGAGTTGGTTGGGTTGTGTAATTCATCTAGATGTAAATCAAAACATCTGGAGGGATGGCAAAAGCTGGTGTCATTTACTCGTACTGCTCGACTTGGATGAAGACCTTTGCTTCTTATTCAAGGAGCGCCAAAACAGCTTCAGTGAAGTTTGGAGGCACCACATTAGCAACCCCTTAGCAATACCAAGCTCAGCAGACCAGGGGTCTGACTCTGTATAAGGCAGCTACTTAAACTCCTTTTGCTTTTTCTAGTTGGTGTTTGTTGAGCATGGTACTTGGTGGGAGCCAGTCTTAGCTAATACGCCTCTTACCCGTGTGAGGAAGGACGGCAATTTGTTTCTCACAAGCACTTAAAGTAATTGTTGTCCCTATTGGTTGATACTGCATGTTAACCTTATCTGTTTTCAATAATAGGGTGTGCCTACAGCTTTGCCCCCAGTCCCTGAAGACAGGATCTTAGACTCTTTCAGATACAATCAACTGAAAACCTCATCAGGGGAAATAAGGTAAAACACATGTGCTTTTTCCAAAACGCTTTCCTTCAGATGTGTGTGTTTTTACACAGTATATTGCTGATGCCTAGTTCTGTAGGATCTGCAGCCATTTGTTTGGAAATACAGTGGTGCCCCGCAAGACGAACGCCTCGCAAGACGGAAAACCCGCTAGACGAAAGGGTTTTCCGTTTTGGAGGCGCTTCGCAAGACGAATTTCCCTATGGGCTTGCTTCGCAAGACGACAGCCCATAGGAAAATACCCGGGACAGCGGGGAAGCGCAGCGCGTCTTCCCCACTGTCCTCGGACCTCCTCCGAAGCCGGGCGGTGGGGCGGGAACGCCTCCTCCCGCCGCCGCCGGGCTTCGGAACGGTGCTCCGAAGCCCGGCGGCGGGGAGTGAACACCTTCTGAAGGTGGGCGGGGGGCGAAAGTCTTTGCTCCCCCCTGCCTGCCTGTCCCGGAGGGCTTTTGAAGGCAGGCGGGGGGGAGCAAAGACTTTCGCCCCCCGCCCGCCTTCAGAAGAGGTCCAGGACCTCTTCTGAAGGCTGGCGGGGGGCAAAAGTCTTTGTCCCCCCTGCCTGCCTTCCCAGGGGCTTTTAAATCGCCCCGGACAGTGGAGAAGTCCTCCGCTGTCCCGGGGCGATTTTAAAATGCCGCCCGCCAGCATTTTAAGATCGCCCGGACAGTGGAGAAGTCCTCCGCTGTCCCGGGGTTTTTTAAAATGCTGGGGGTGGGAAGAAAAGCCCTTGTCGTCCCCCCCCCAGCCTTCAGAAGAGGTCCGGGGACAGTCTGTGCCCGGACCTGGTCTGAAGGCGGTTTCCCTAGGAACGCATTAATTGATTTTCAATGCATTCCTATGGGAAACCGTGCATCGCAAGACGAAAAACTCGCAAGACGAAGAGACTTGCGGAACGAATCAATTTCGTCTTGCGAGGCACCACTGTAAGTGCAGGGTTTGTGGAAATCAGAGCTTAATCTTTGGGCTGTGCCTTCTCTTCAACAACATCTGGTGTTGTGCACCTTATGCTAATATACTCCAGAAAGTAGTTCTATGTAATTGTCCTGAAAACGGTCTAAACATGATCTCTCTTGAGATTTCTAAAGCTTGGGCAACATTGAGCATTTAAAACAGGGATGGGGACCTTTGTCTTTCCAGATGTTGATGGACTCCAACTCTTATCAGGCGCAGCCGATAATGGGCACTGCAGTCCAGCAACATCTGGAAGTCCACATTCCTGATGTAAATTAGTGACCCAAAGACTTCGTTTAAAGACAGAGTGTATTCCGTGGCTAAATAGAATTGTAAGAGCTATGGTAGAACAAATTTTTTCTTGATTGTGGCAAGCTACCATCTTCTTTCATTCCCTTAAAGGAACACAAGACTTTGGAGCATTTATACCTTGTGGGATTTAATGTTCTATCAACAGTGGTGCTCCAAGGCAGATTTCTGAAAATTCTGCTTCAGTGTAAGATTGGCCCAGTGTTAGCGCATCACAGTAAACTTATGGGGGGGGGGGAGTTAAATGCAGAGTTGATTGGTTTTTCAAAAACAGCATTGTAACAATACGTAGTGCAAACATGAATAATAAAGGAAAATGAAAACATAGAAGCAAAGCATGTAAGTTCCTAATATCATCAGAAAATTAGACCTGAACCATAGTTAATAGTTTACCGTGATTGCCCCTTTCTGGTTTGTTTTGAGGCTTCCATTTGTGCTGTAAGAAAACAACCCAACCCCCTGGGTTAACATAATGTCCAAAGCAGGGATTGTGTTTGTTCCACTCCCAATAAATGATCAGTAAGCCAAGGGGGGGGGGGAAATATTTGCTACGTATTGTGGTTTGTTGAGGCAAAATAAAGTTTGATCCCTGGTTTAGACATAACACTAAGGTAGGGATCACAGTTAGACATTACCTGTGGTTTACTGTGACACGTGAATGAAGTTACTGTGTCCACGCAATAACAGAGTTTCTAAAACCATCTTGGTACATGTACTTTATATTGTGACTTTTATTCTGCTTTGAGAGAAGTGTTTTCCAGAAGCTGAAAAAAGTGTGAAGGTATATGTAATGTTTGCTGTATATTTGTTTTTCTGGTCAGTGGCATCTCTCTCTCTCTTTTCTCATGTGCAGCAGTAGTGGAACAGAAAAAACAGACGGCCCTTCTGAAGAGGGAGCCAGTACTCTTCCCAACAACATCCAGACTCATTTGGCCCCTTCAGACCCTGAAATCACCTCTACGACGGAAGACCCCTGTGAAAGGACTGTTGCCGAAACAGAGAGCACGCCTCTTGAGAGTGATGGGCAGCACGACCCTAAATCCAGTTCATTGGGAGCAGAGGAAGACTTCCCTAGGGAAGGTGATGTGGAGGACCATCCTGAAAAGATGAGGGGACCAAAAGAAGGGAAAGCAGCTTGGGAAAAGAGCCCTGAGCCTGTCAGGGGAGCAGCAGAAAAGGGGGTGCGTAGCCCCCTCCTTACAAGGTCCGACGGTGAATGTAGTTCTCCAAAGCTTGCCACTGTAAATGTGGCAGAAAAATGCCAAGAAACACAAGACAGTGTGGAACGCTACGAGGATGTCCCGCCTCCTGATGAACCTTCCGTTACAAGGCTGGACCCCGTTGGAGGAAGCCAGTGTTCGAAGGACGACGGCAGATTGGGAGAGAGCAGCAGCAAACAGTTCATAGGAAATACAGAAAGGCAAGAGTTGGAATCCCATTCGCCCCTTAAGGAAAAAATATCCACCTCAAAAAAAATAGACAAAGAGCACTACCGTTCCAAAAGGAAGCGATCAGAAAGCGAGGAGGAGGAGGAGGCAGCAGTGGCCCCCCGGGGCCAGCCAGAAGGGCACTACCCCAAGAAGTGGTGCTCCTACAGCAGGGAGAGAGCCAAACAGGAGCACTACCGGCGAGAATACTACAATGCAAACTATTACAGATTCCCAGGCAGCCCTGATCCTGAGAGGGGCATGGGGAAATATCCCTCTTACAGATCTCGCAGCAGAGGCAAAACGGACCCTGAACGGAGCAGGCATTGCTACGGGAAAGGGGAGCAGTCGTGGAGCAAGGAGCGGTATTACCAAGATGGCCCGAGGAGATGGGAGAGCTGCAGGCCTTACAGCTACTACTATTCTTCCCACGGCCCCAGGTACAATCAAGATAGGAAATTCACTCACTGCGAGAGAGACTATAGCAAATCAAGTCATGTTTACAGTAGCCCATATAAGTACGATCATTATAAAAGCAGGTGGACTCACGACCAGGAAAGGAAGAGGAGGTGCCAGAGCCCCGAGGGGAGCAAGACCCCCCCGGAAAAGAGGTATAGGAAGCTCTCGCAGAGTGAGTCTCTTGAGGAACAAAGAGGGCGGAAGCACAAGAAGTCGAAGAAGAAGAAGAAGTTGAAAAGCAAACACAGAGAGAGAGATTCCAGGTTAGTGCAAAGTTGGTGAGGGTGGGGGGGGGGGAGAGCCAAAGGCAGAAGCCCAGGGCTATTCCCAAATAAGTTCTACTTGGAGTTCACCAGCTGAAATTAATGACCCGCCGTTAGCCATGTCTGCTAATTTCTGTGGGTCTACTCCTTTATTTTAGAGCATTTGTAGTCCTCTTCAGCTAAGAAGGCTCCTAGTGTGGCTTACCTAGCAAGACAGTCCCTCCCCACAGGTTTGCAATCTGGAAAGCACACAAGAGAGGGGGTGGAATCAAACTCAGGCACCAATTCTTAAGCAGTTCTTACAATGACCGGCTGGCACATTCCAATGGTAGGAGGTGCTGAGCTTTCCTGTCTGTCCCACGGAGGCAGTCTAATGGAATGGCTGCTTCCCCGTGCCTATTGTCCCACCTTTTGTGAAGCTTTATGGTCTTCCCCTGACAGTTGCTTATGACCCTGGAATGGGAACTGACTTGCCGCTTCTCAAACTAGCTGGTACCTGTGCAATGTGGTGGTTTCTGCAGTGCACCGGCATTTATTTTTTAATTATTTTTAATTCTACTGTTTTTCACTTGGAAGGGGCCATAGCTTCCTTTGCACGTTCAATCCCCAACATCTCCAGTTGAAATGGGTCAGGAAGTGCCAGCTATGGGAAATAGCTTTCTCTCTCTCGCTCTCTGCCTGTAATCCCAAAGAAGCAGTTCTGGTCAGTGTATAGAATACTGAGCTAGATGGAGCCAGCGGTACAACTTTGTTGGTGTATGGAAGCGTCCTATGTTTCATTCATAAACACTTTCTGTTTAAAATCCACTAATAAAATAAACGACGCTAATCTCAGGTCCAAAGTGTATTAGCAGATCAGCTGCCCAAGGCAGCTTTGAAGAGGAAAAGCTTAAGCTGGTTGTGGCACAAAAGCAAGAAGGGGACCTTTTGTTCTTCCCATTGGGTGGGGGGGGGCACACTAAGCTCTAGGGCCACAGCAGGAAAGGCCCTGCTTCTTGAAATAGAATCCTTTAGCAGACCTTAAATTGCGGTGTGGGAAGAGGGTTGATTTAGTGCACTATGCTCCCTGCCCCGCATGAGAAGGCAGTGTGTGACCCACAGGTTCCATGTTGAAGTACTCTTGCAACCCACTTGGTATGAAAAGCTGGGCCGCCCTGATTTATTGCCTTATTAATTAGGAAAGTGACTAGAACTTTGTGGTGCTAGTGAATTACACTGAGGATCGAGTAGGAAGTTTCACGTAAGCCATTATTTATTTACTTAATACACAACTCTTCATCTGAAGATCACAGGGTGGTTTACAACACAAGAACACAAAGCGCATAACATAATAACAACAAGAAACCCCCAGTGGAATAACTTCGGTGACCTTGGGCTTGACAGTTATTTCTCAACCCCAGTCCCCCAACTGGAAAATGGGAATAATCATACTCTTCTTCCTCAGGGTGGGAGAACAAAAGCAATAAAGATAATATAGCGTGTCTTTGATCCCAAGGCAGCAAACAACAAGCAGGTCATGTTACTCATAGCAGACTGAGCTGTGTGTGAGCTGTGACCATGAGCCTCTCATGGAGGGAATGCCCTCTCCTCTAGGTGAACAGCAGCAAAGGAAGCTGCCTTATCCCCAGTCAGACCATTGGTTCATCTAGCTCAGTATCATCACAACTGGGTGACAATGGCTCCTCAGAGTTTCAGACAAGGGTCTCTCTGTGCCCAGCCTTGAGGTGTCAGGGATGGAAGCTGGGACCTTCTGCATTCAAAGCAGTGCCCTACCACTGGGTCATGGCCCTTCCCTAAGTTTCCTTGCCCATCCACTAACTTGGATGTCTTTAAAGGAGGATTAGACTACTTGGTGGACCACTGGTCATCTTGCATTCTTAAGGTTGGCTCCCTTTCCACATTACCTAATGAAATGTAGGGAGGCTCAAAACCCAGTCAAAACCAGCAGAAACTCTGAAATCCCTCTGTCATTATGAACTGGGTAGGAATAATGTCTGCGCTCATTTGAACGTGCGCACACACACACACACCGGGATAAGTGGGAGGAGTGACCCACTCAGGACAATTTCCTCTTGGCTGAAGAACCTGTTGCCTTCCAGGAGCTTGCATTGCGGATTTTCCTGTTAACTTGCTTCCGCTTCCTTCAGGTACCACCAGGATTCGGACCCGTCTGTATCCAGCTCCGAGGCCGAGACTCACAAGCATAAACATAAGAAGAAAAAGAAGAAGAAGAAGAAACGCACGAAGAAAGAAGAGCGTGCCGAAACGTCAGCTTCTCGTCTTCCCAAGCCAACCAGCTTGGAAACCAAGAATCTCAAAGCATGGGAAATGACTGAGTCTTCTTCTTCGGAGGCATATAGGAAACAGGGCAAGGGCCCCCAGGATGGAGAGACTGTTTGCCAGAAAACCAAGAGCTTAGAAGGTAGCAACAGAGAGAGCTGCTGCCCACCTACAGATCGTAACGTAGGTAAGTGGAGGGGGATTTCCAAGTGGTGTCTGTAGAGCAGCCTTCGCCTTAATGGGGAGCTTCCAGTGGTTTTGGACAAGCACCCCCAGTGGGGTGGCTGGAGCTGATGAGAGTAGCCACCCAGAATCCCTGGGGGATCCCCACGCTGGCAGAAGTTGCTGTAAAGCAGCTCTCCCTCCCACTCCCGGGCAACCTCTGGAGTCCTCTTATTTTGTTTTATTACATTTCTATCACATATCCTCTCAAAGGAGCTCAAGACACGGCATGCACTGTTCCCCTTCCATTTTATCCTTATGAGGATCTGTGTGAAGGTAGGTCAGGCAGAGCTTTCCACTTGGAAATGGCCCTCCCTAGTCCAGCCTCACTGTCTGTGAGATAACCTCTAGCAGGCATTCCCATCCATAAGACTTAGTGGTCCTCCCTTTCGCTTTCATAAACCTGGACAATTCATGACAGCAGTTTGGGAACCCAGAATCATGCTAAGGCTGCTTTGTCTGCACTGCCTCAGAGCTCCCAGGCCAACCATAGGACTGTCCCAACATGTCAACAGCTCCCCACCTTCTGTATCCAAATGGAAAATGGCTGCGTTCCTGACAAATGATTGCATCAAGGTGCTGTTTAACCTGAGATTCAGTCAACAGTAAATTTCATTATGCTGCTAATAGCTTGATGTAATCCTAAGCTTCCTCAGGGGCTTCAAAATATCATAGGAACATAGAAAGTTGCTTTATACTGAGTCAGACTCAGTATTGTCCACACTGTCTGGCAGCGCCTGTCCCTGGCTTCAGACTTGAGTCTTTTGCCAGCCAGGAACTGACCCTGGAACCTTCTGCATCCAAAGCAGATGCTGAACCACTGAGTTTGGTTAGCATGGTTTATTAGGGATCGCTTATAAAACCTGCAAAGTTTCCTAGGTGCTGTACAAAGAGTTAGAAAACGAAACAGTTCCTGTCCACAAGCTTGCAGGCCAATGATTATGTCATAAAAAGAGGGAAGGAATGGGAAAACCAGCAAACTCTGGTACTAATATAATTGTTCCTATGACCAGCTTGAACAGAGACATTTCAGGGAGGGGTGGAGCCAAACGGCAGCTGGTCTCTTAGCCAGACTGATGGAGAGTGATTGATGGAGAGTGATCCCATTTCACTCTCTGCTGCTGAAGGCTCAAGGAAAGCAGGAAACAATTTGAGGATTATTCAGTGCTGGAATTGTCAGTGATGCAGTTGTTACAGCTTGTGTGACACAGCCGCACAATTGTGCTGTGCCATTAAGGAACTAGATAAAAGCTCATCTCAGATCTAGGCATCCAATAATAACCTGGTTCTCTTCTCTTCTTTCAGATCCAGAGTGTCTGCTGGAAGCCATCCCTCCACAGCTCGCAGTATATTTATAAACCGAAAAGCGATTAACTCTTTAATTCATAATTGGTGCTTCAGAAATACTGTACAGAATTTTACCATTGAAAGAAACCCTTTTTTTTAGTTTTTACCTTGAGACTTTTTTTTAAATTACCTGCAATCCAAAAAAAGAAAAAGAAACAAAAAAAAACACGGATGGAAACTTTCTACAACTGCTGAACATCATAAAATATACCCTGTAAATGTCACAGTAATTAATGCCCTGGAATATAACATCTCAAATGCTGCTTAGTTACAGACTCAGGTTGATTGTGTTATTCATGTGATGTTGCTCCAAGTCTACACACCTGGTGCAAAGGGGTGAGGAAACCACAGAATTATCAAGCTGCAACTGATAGTCTCTTATTTAATTTAAAGACTTATTTAAAAATTTCACATACAACTAGAATTTTTGCAAGAGCTTCATCTGTTTTTTTCTGTGATGTCTGCTACTAGAAACTCGATCCATTCCCTCCCACCCCGTCGGATTCCAGTCTTGGACTATGTGAAACGTGCCGTTCGGACTCTTTACCAGTTTTTGAATGTATCTTGGAACATGTCTGAAGACCCCTTGCCTGCTGCGGCCACTCCCATGGATAGGGCTGTCTCTCTGGGCCCTGCAATGTCGCCAACCACCTGCCAGCTGGCCATTTTCAGGGTGTTTGAATGGCCAGGCTTGTCGTCTCACCCATGAACTTGTGAAGGCTGGTGCAGGGATGTCTCCGGCAGATGTCTGCCCCCCTCTCCTTCTGTCTCTCCCACTACACTCTCTCTTGCTGCGTTTCAGTTTTCCTCCACTGAAGGCTTCTGCCGTTGGCTCTTGTTCACTCTGTGGGGCTTCCTCTTTCCTGTTCTGTGCACTTTCTCTCTCTCTCCTTCCCCTACTCTCCCCCCGCCCCATGTTTAGCTTCTATTCCCCTTGTCTCCTGTCTCTTTGCCTCTCCGCATCTCCTTGATTCCACTCTTGCAGCTGCCTGTCCCAGGCATCTGTTCCACGGCTCTTTCAGGCGCCCACAGATGACGGCAGTGGCGGCAGCGGGTCCCCCTGCGTCGTTCCGACAACGGCCAGCAGGAGCCATCCTCATACATCCACTATGTTTTTGTGTTTTACTATAGCGTTGCTTGTCTTGACGGGGTCTCAGTTGTCTGGTCCTTGTCCCTTCAAAAGTTTCTAGTTACAGACACATTCATACTGTGATTTAATTTTTTTATGATGAATTGCTATCAAACTGTGATACACTTAATTCACTGGTCCTGCATCAGGAGACAGAGTGGGGAAAACTGTATTAAATACAGTTCATCTGAATAATCTGTCTGGTTTATACAAGCTGTGTTGTTCAGAGATGTCTAAAGTTTGATCTTTTGTTTTTTTAAAGATAAAGCACTTGCCCCACTTGTAAATATATGGCATGTAAAATTTATATAGTATATAAATACAACAAGTCAAAACAATGTTGCTCAATGTACACTGGTTTCCATCTAGTGTGTAGTGTTATGTTTTCATTTTGTTCTACACCAATGACCTTTAACGAAGTTTATATTCGTGATGCTCTCTGCTCAGGCTGTCTGCTCATGGTGGTATTTGTATATCCCCAGCTAAGGGTGACTCGTTTAATGTAATAACTACTCACTTACTGTATAGTGTGTGTGTGTGTGTCCTCTGGTTAAGTGATACAGGAGCTGTATATTTTATTCACGAAATCGCACTCTGGTTGATGCCCCATTGCTGCAGTTGCAGAGAGCTAGCATCCTGGCTGCTACAGGATCAAGTTTTCGAAGCGTATGTTCTTGAACTACCTCTTCACCATCCTTGCCCACTGGCTGTCTGGGGCTAATGAGAGTTTTGGCCCCTCCAGTTGCTGGACTACAGGTCTCCCACCCCTGTTTTAAAATAACCCTTTAAGTGCAGAGCTGAAAACGTGGATGTCATCAAGATATGCCAAAGGAGTTGGGAGTAAAAAAGATTGTTGATGTGTTTCAACCCTCAGATGAGACATCACTGCTGAAAAAGAGGGTTGGGGTATTTTGTCTGACAGGGTGTAGGAACTCTGCTCATGCTCTTATGTACAAGCAATCATTTTCCCACAGTGTACTTCTGATTTAAGTACAATTACCAGTGTCATGCCTATGTCTGCGTGCTCAGATGTAAGATTGCCAACAGTGTTGTCTACGCAAGTGACAACCTGTATTTATCAAGGGACCACAAGGGACACACTTGACAACAAAATGCCTCTGGGTCCAGGCACTTGGAGTGTGTGTGTATGTTATAGAAAAGCAGCACTTGGAACTCAAACTTTTATTTTTGAGCATGAAGTTCCCTCTGCAATGTATTTTGTTAACTAAATACTTGCAGTGGATTTAAAACAGTCATACAAGATTACCATAGATATTTGTATAACAGTTTATAGATACAGAATAGTCCATGCAAATTCATTGGCATACGAGAGTAACAAACCTTCAAAATCAATAATACACAGGTGTACAGTATATACATTTAACTGTCAATAAGAAACATTCTTCAAGAAAATATAGAAAGAAAAGGTGGTGAGCTACAGGTTAGTTTGCAGCATGTGGTCTCTAATGGCCTGTGCAGATGTAACACTGGTTCCTTGCATGCCAACAGCCAGCACACTTTCTCCCCCTCAACCAGAGCAGCATCAGTGTTAATGGAATGCTAAGATTTCCACTCTCTCAGAGGAAATTGTGGGCAGAGGAGAGAGAGTGCTTATTGCTTCTGCGGATGCATCTTGATTTTGCAAGCAATGGTCAGTCAGAGAGTATTACATCTGCACTGGATCCAAGAGACCTTTCTTCCAGCAAGCATATCTAGAAAGATATGTACTACATTTTTTAAAAAATAGGCATTTTTAATACGAAGCACTGTAAATGCTGCTCACTTTATAAAGTACTGCACACTTCAACACATCCAAAACCTTAAGTGACAGAGCAAAGCAAAATTCTCTCTTCCATCCCACCCACCCACCGCCAACCTCCCTCAGGTTAGGTTCAGCACCTGTCAGGCCAGCTGAACTTAAAGTGCTTTTTAAAACTTACCCCTTCAAAAACCAGAGTCCTCAAGGCTTGAAAAGTAGCACTGGGCAAAAGGGAACGGCATTAAGCTTAACACTCTGTTCTCGTGGGTCTGGTTTGCATGACTATGGCTTAGGGGGGACCAGGCAAACAAGCTGACTCCTGAGGGGAAGGAAGCCTGCCTTCGCTTTGTGCCACCCTGGTCCCTGTGGCTGAGCATGTCTTCTGAACCTGCCTCATGGTTAAGCTCCTTAACTACAAACAATAAGGGGGGGGGGATGCTACAGCTCATGATTAAGGAGAAGAGTGCATAACCATGACATAACACAATAAGAGAATGGTGGGGGAAATCTTATTACTTCATGGAACAAGGTCAGGGAATGTGAACAGGATAGAAGTGGAGACAACTTCCTGAATAACACCCACAGAAGTACCCAATGCCATTTGCCTCCACTGCTTTCAGCCTCTGCGATTCTCGCTGCTTTCAAAAGCTACAATTCCCTAAGACCAAGAGTTTGGTTGAAGAAGAGGTTTATTTTGTATTTTCAAAAAGGTAGTACCTCAACAAAAGCCAAAAGCTTTCACAAGCCACTCCTGCAAATTAGCTTGTTTCTTTACTGGCCTCTGGAGGTTTTGGCTCAAATTCAATCCCTACTAATACTGTTCCGTACACACATCTGCAACCATTCTGTAGCTGGAGAAAGGATGCTGCGCTGCACTTTAGCAGGATGCTTATAGAGCATCATGGTTACTCGGTTTACACATTCTTTGCTGACAGAGGACTCTTAATCAGACAAAAATAAACCAGGGAAGAATCACCGGCATTGCCAACCCATTTAAATTCAATCCCCTAAATGCACGTGCTAGAAAAAGCAGGGCTGTGGAAAGCCAACAGGGATCGGAGCGCATGATTTTTAAAAGGTCAAAAATTTTACAGTGATGTTTGCAGAACTTCTAGGGTGATCTTGGGAAATTGGACCTAAATGAAATACTGGGCAAATTGATCAGGCCCTTCTAGCATCAGTCTGCACTAGATCTGCCCAGTAAAAACTAGGATCTGGAGGCAAGAGTATTTCCTCAGAAAAGGAAGGAGCACCTGACAGGTCTGGTCAGAGGAACCCTACATCCAGTCTGCTAAGAACAAAGAATTCCCTCGAGAAGGTGATATAGAGAAAAGACAAGAGAAGCAAAAGAAGGTTCACCCAAGCAATAGGATGGCAAACCACACTGGCCCTCCTACAAATATTTTTTCAGGATTATAAAGAGATGGCAAACAACTGAAAGATATTCATTATCTGGGAAGGAAAAACCCTAGAATTAACTTAGACCTATGTTTAACAAAGAAGAAGAAGAAAAGGGATCTTCACAAGCAGATCTTCGTGAATATTACTAGGTTGTTTTTTACAGATGGTACAGAGCAATCAAAATTTTCTTAGTTTGCTAGAACAAAACTTGCTAGGAGGCCATTAAACTACTCTGGATAAGAAATCACATGATGGAAGTAGCTGCACCATTACAGTACTGCAAAAACAGCAGGATACTTGGGATAAATAATCTCTACCCTCAGATATCTTTTGGTATCTGCATACTTAGACCTATGAATTAGTTCTCTCTCTCTAGTGTGCCGGGGCACCCTGGGGTACCTTGAATGATGGTCAGGGGTGCCACGGGCAACACTGGCCTGTCCTTTCCTTCCCTCCCTCCTCTGGTGCCCTCTCACGTCTCTGCCTCCCAAAGGCTTGCACAGCTATTTGTTGCCGCATCCCTGGCTATAAGCTCCCCAGGTGAACAGTGCCTCTGAGAGGCACCTCTCTTTGGGCCGGGATGAGGGGAGCTCAGAGACCAGCAATGGTAGCAGCGGCTGCCCAGAGGACTCCCAAGTAGAGGAGACAGGAGAGGAGGCTGAGGGAACACTCCACAAGGGAGGGTGTTCGAAAAAGGGTGAGAGGCCGCCAGCTCTGCAGGTGAGGGGTGACATAACTGGCCTCCTGAGCCCCACGGATGTCGCACAAAAAATGTAGTTGGTCAAGGGAGCCGTGGACTAAAAAGGTTGAAAACCTTTGAAATAAGGCATCCTTTAAATATCTGGTAAAGAAACTCAAGCAGTTTGAGGAACAGAATTGAGGCAAGTTACACAATCTGAAAGATTAGCCTTGGAAGAACTCAAAAGACTTATCCAAAGTATGCTGGATAACAGCAGAAGTAAAGGCTCGGATATGTTCAGGAATGGGAAAAGGTCTTTGGAACAAATCTGCCTAAGGAGATTTGGAACAAAATTAGTATTTACAATCTCTCAGTAAAGGATAAAAAAATATTTGCGCAATCTCCCCAAAGAATTTCCCAAAGATACAAAAGCCTTCCAGTAATCTGTCCAAAATGCAGGCAGAAAAGAATTTTTCCCATTGTTGGTTAAATCGCCATTCAGCAAATGTTTTTTGGCAAGGTAGGGTACCAATGACTATAACTATATTAAAATTAGACATTTTCATAACTTGCCCTGCCCCCAGGCATTCTACTAACAAATTTGAGGGAATTAATAGATAAAAATAAAACTTCATTTTGAAAGTGATTCCAGTATTTGAAAAATACTGGAAAATTACACCTATATGGAAAGCTGTACCTGCAAATTAGGTAATTTCTTTCACTGGCCTCATGGGCAAGCAAAAAGGTTTGGCCCAATTTCAATCCCTAATCATTCAGTTACATCTGCAGCCATGCAAACATTCTTTACCCTTAAGAAGTGTGTTATTTTCCACTTGGACAAGAAGCTCATGGAACACTGCAATTACTCCATTTACACAGTATTTGCAAACAGGGTTGCTAATTAGATGGGTTAGAAATGTCAGTAATTTCAACACATTCACTGAGGGATTACATGTGACAATTTGAAACCAGGGAAGCGTAAAGCCAGACCAGACTATGGATCAGAGTTCTGTAAAATATTTTAAAAATAATAATTGCCTACAATCTTAGGGTGAAATGCTGCAAAGCTATGGATCCTCCAGGTGGTATTGAACTCCAACCTCCCATCAGTCCCAGCTAACATGGCCGCTGGTCATGATTCTGCAAAGCCACATCTAATTTCAGAGTTCAGCAAACGGAAACATCTAAATAAAAATGTCTTAACTGATCCTATACAAGGCTGCCTCCATTATCTTCTAGAGCCACTGTGCTATTTATATTCAGATTCTCCTATGAGGTTGCAGTGCTGATCCTGTAACACCTTCCCCATCAAGTTTTTACACCTCCCATAATATCTACAGCTCTAACCATAAGAGATGCTGCCACCTGAGAGGACAGCAGTGGCTGTTTGCACAGGCCAATGCTTTCCTCCTATGAATATTGCAGATATTAATTACATACATACAATAAACCAACAGTATCATACAATATACAAACAGTATCTTAAGGCTTTTGCTTTATGCTTACTAAAACAAAAATGCAATCCCTGACTGACAGGTGATTTCAAAGCTCCAAGGTATCACTGTAGACAAATTTCCTATTCCTGTTATTTATTGGTTGTACTTGGAAGTACAATGGAATCAAATCTGAGTCTTCTTATCCTCAAACCATACAGAGTGGTCATTTTGGCATGTCACATTTACCTGTGCTTTAGCACAAATCTTGAACATGCCCCAGGCTAGCAGGACCCACCATCCCCTGTTCTCCTGCACACCCACCAGAGGTGTTGATCCTGGCTTATTGTCCTGGTTGGTTAACCAACGTTAAGCCAGAGTTCGCATGTTCAGATGCAACAGGGGACTCTGGTTTAACAGAAACCAGAATCTTCACAGGAAGCTGGCACACAACAGGAGAATGTGAAAAGTGGGGAGGGCTTGGAGCCAGCTTCATAAACTATGGCTTATGAAAACTCGAATGATCAGCTATATGCACACATCTTCATTAAGAAAGATGCAAAGCCCAGCAAGGATTCAGGCAATTCTGCGCACTCTACTAACAGTGGATAACTAATATTTTACACATACACACATATACTCTCTCTTTTTTGGCTTGCTCCCGTTTAAAAAAAAATAAAATCTTGCTCAATTTTCCTGTGTGGCAATAAATAAAGAACAATTAAAGCTGGTGTTTTTGAATAACTCTGGAGCCCTGCAAACCATTATTAGTACATCCTTACACAAATATAAGATGATGCTGAATGCTACCAGACGGAAAGGAGACCTGGGAAAGGCTTTTCAGGCTAACACTTGGAGAGGCAATGCCACACATCTCCAAAGCAACCAAAAACCAAAGATAAGCTACACGGATACTGCCAAAACGCATGTTTGTAACCTTTTCATCTTCGAGAACTTCATGTTTTCAGTGCATGGCCATCTGTTTATGAGAGGGAGGCCTCTTAATCATATAGCTGCCAGGCTTGTGGCGGTTGTTTCTTTTTCAGTGCAACCTTCCTATCTATCCATAAGCTGGAGGATGGGGATTCTAAATGAAAGCACCAGAGACCGGATGTGAGCTGAATCAGGGCTCAAACTCCTCTGCATTGCGAAGGGAAGGGAAGGCTTGAACAGGGAAGAGAAAAATACTTCTGCATACCCAGAAAGAAGAGTAATCTGCTAGCTGTGAATGCTAGATTCAGCAGCGGGTCACAATCCAGAACACGGGCTCCCCAAAACAGGAGAGGGACAGATTACATACCATCACCTCCTGGTTCAATGACACACATTGCCACACACAAAACGGCACATAAGGTTTCCAAATTTTCAGTTCACATAGATCCATGTGCTTGAAACTTCTTCCAGCATCTCATGGAATATTATAAATGGGCAAAGAGAAGGTAGATGCTGCAGGAAAGTGACTACATTTCCAATACAAGTCTTGTTTTCTTGGAACTTTACCTTGGCTTTATAATGTACTAGCAATTTGGCTAAGGCAGATCCACAACAGTCCCCTGTTAGTGCTATTTTTTATTAGCAATTCTTCTTTTTCTCGTTGCCAGCATATCATAAAAGGGATCCTTGCTGATACTTGCCCTAAGAGAACAAGATATGTGAGTTAGTTTTTACATATGCACATTTGCTAGCCGCACTGACAAATTTCCAAAGAGATTTGTTTTAGACATCATGGTTTGTGCTAACCATAGTTTAGAACTCAAATCATGTATCCAGACAAACCGTGGTTTAGATTAAAGCTACTTACTTGTCTGCTTTCACGTTCTATCTGCTCACCATATCTATGGTGCAGCAGCCTCCAGAAACAGCTGTAACTAGGGTCTATCAAATCAGGCCTCTCACCAAATCAAAGTGAGCACAAACCATCATCCACAAAACTATGTAAGGAAATGGTCTCTTATTCTGGCTTTCCAGCCAAACACAAGCCATTGCTGTTTCAGAGGCTAAGCTAAATCATATTTTATTTTGTTTTTATTCTGCTTAATATAAAAAGACATCTCTAAGCTGAGGAATCCCATTTTGAGAATATTACAGTTCCTTGCAAAAGAGAAAAGAGGCTGAGAAAAACTAAAACATGCCTTTTGGGGGCATGCTTTCGCACAGGTCATGTGACTCGCACAGCAGCGTGACCCAGTATTGCTCTGGGACATCTTGTAGGGCACAGTGGCACTATTCATGTAACTACCCCAAAGTTATCAACGTTTGCAATAGTAGGGCTCCACTGCTTGGCTTTTGAGAAAGAGGCAGTTTGCAGTACTTAGCTAATTGGGAACCACTGCTTTAGGTGAAAGTTGCACTTCTGTATTAGAGAGAGAACTCACTTGATTGACTTGATCCATTCTTCTTTTTCTTCAGGGGTGGGGGCAGATATCCTGTAAACCACATGGTTGCCTTCTACCACTCTGCCATCTGCTTCCGTCTTACAGGCTTTAATGACTTGTCCTTTATGGCTGGGATTATACAACTCAAAGCAATTCTAGGGAAACAGAAACACATATGGGGTAGTCTTGTAGTAAGGTTAAAAGCTTACTGGGAAATGATATATAATGAATATATAATGAATTGAAGATGATGTAAGATCAGCCGCAGTCTTTGAAACTGAGCTTGAAAACAAACTGCAAAATGGGTATTAAAAGCAGTGTCTGGAAGTTTGGCACATCCCAAACATGGGAAAAGTATCACTAATTAAGAGTAAGCAAGAATCAGACTAGCCTAGGGATTTTTTTGTTGCTGTTGCTAATCTGGGGATACGGTTTCTTCACTTTACTGCGACACCAAATAAGGCTTTCCCCCAGCAAATATTCTATGCTTTATTTATATTAGACCAACCCTGTTTTTTTGTTATCTTTATGTCATTGCTCTTGTCCTATCCAGCCTGTTCTGGTCAAGGGCTTCTTACGGCATATGTGCAATTCTCTCTCTCTAATTTAGTGTTTTTCCAAATCTTTAAACAGAAAGGGAGAGTTGCACAGAATTATAAATTTGCTATAAGGTTGGATTATAGTACAAAATAATGAGTTTCATTGAAGAGAACATCATATTAGAGAAGCATTCCACCAAGGACGCCTCCAGTACTATCACTATTCAAACGAACAGGAGCTGATTAAGATCAAAGCTGTGCTCTTATGCAGCTCATCTGGATTTTTTCTGTGTTTACAAAGCAGAGGTTCCTGACAGAATGGTATCTCATGAAGAAGGAGAAGGCCTTACCGGTTTTCTCGGATCCTCAACTTCTCTTATGCTGAGATTTTCCAAAGGGATAATTCCTCTGGGTTCTTTGTCCTACAAGTCCAGGAAAGACAGTGCTCAGTAAACAGCCCCGAGCTTGCGCTTGGAAGAAGTGACATTATGATTTTCAACCCAGAATACTCACTGTTGTGTATTCAAAATAATATAGGCAATTATCTGTCAGTATAAACCATCTCCTTTTCCATGTTTTCACTCTTCCGCCTGTAAAGACATAAAGCACCTTCAAGTTACACCAGATCATGCCAAGCTTCTGTGCGGCAGACAAACAGGAATTGGGTTAACTTGTTACTTCATTAAATGGTTAGGCTTGTCAAAAGACAGGCTTCAGTGAAAGCAAACATATGAGTCAAGGTTGAATGAATGTAAGGGGTTATTGGGAATATCCTTTTGATGTTACAGGGTGATGGTGTTGGAATGCCATCTTCCCCATTGCATCTGAAATGGAAATTCTTGTCCCTTTCCCCCTTCCTCCCCCAATCAAAACCCTTTCTTACCAAAAGGGGGGGAAACAAGTACAGTGGTACCTCTGGTTACGAACCTAATTTGTTCTGGAGATCCATTCTTATCCTGAAACTTTTCTTAACATGAGGCGCCATTAGCGAAAGCGCATCTCCCGCTGCGCATGCGCACCTGTGGCGCACAATTTCCGCTTGCATCCCGGGGCAAAGTTTGCATCCGGGAGCAACTACTTCTGGGTTAGCACAGCTTGTAACCCAACGCGTGCGCAACCATAAGCGTTCGTATCCAGAGGTACCACTGTACACATTCTCTACATTTCTAATTCATTCTCAATGTAGAATCAGCAGAACAGAACAGATAACAGAATCATAGAACTGAAGAGCTGGAAGGGACCCCAAGGGCCATCTAGTTCAATCCCTTACAGTGCAGGAATCACAGCTCAAGAATCCCTGACAGATAAGTCATCCAACCTATGTTTAAAAACCTCCAATGAAAGGAGAGTCCACCCACTTCCAAGGTAGTCCATTCCATGATCAAACAGCTCTTATGTCAAAAAGTTCTTCCTAATATTTAGTCAGAATCTCCTTCTTTTGATTTGAATCCATGGGTTCAGATTCTACTCTCTGGAACAGCAGGAAAAAAGCTTCCTCCATCTTCCATGTGAATATATTTGAAGATGGCTATCCTATCACCTCTCAGGGATATCATCTTCAAACAGAACAGTTTCCACTTCAGCAAATGGTGCCAGCTCAGACATTCAGCCTGGCAGTAACATATTCTGTTCTGTGAGTACACCTGATGGCCATGTGAATGATAATATGTATGATCCAGGCACCTGTGCAAGGGTGGAGGGATGGGGAAGAGGAATTAGAGACAGTTTTTCATATTCCTCTTTAAGAAACGGAGGAATTCTTCCCATTCGGATCAGCTTCTGAAGATATATGAAAGAGTAATTACTTTAAATTCCATATGAAGAATCACTGTATGCCCAAACATTTGAAGTGGCTCAAAAAATGTATTTATGTGTTCCTTTTCAGGATGTATAAGCTGCTTCACAAAATGCTCAAAGCAATACACCCAATGGACAAATTTATCAAATTTATATTTTTTCATCCAAAAAAAGCCCAGTATTTTTACTACAATATATTACAGCCTGATACTACAATAAAGCTACAACCCTACACATGCTTGTCTCTGAAGATGCCTCACTGAACAGTAAGACTTACTTTTTTGCAGGTGTGCCAACTCCTAGGGGCAGAGGGGTTTTCAGCCACCTCAGTATTTGCTGGCAGGAAGCTGAGCCTCCTTTATGTTGAGAGGGCAGAGGAGGCCGAGCGTGGCACGGTTCAATGGTTGGCTCCTCCTGAGCATGGGAGAGGAAGCCGCACTGTGTTCCCTGATCAGCCGCCTCCTGACAATGCGTGTTGCACTTATGTGACATCATACATGCAACACACGAATGACATTGCAGGAGGAGGCTGAGTGGGAAGCCCAGTGTGGCGCAGCTTCCTCTCTTGCACTCAGGAGAAGCCAGCCATTGAACTACACTGCCCTGTGCTCAGCCTCCTCCTGATGATACGACGTTGTGCATAATGACATCACAAGCATCCCCCCCCCCAATCTTGGGCACAGGACGGCACCTCTTCTTCTTTGCAAACATGCATACGATTCCACTGTTAGTCTCTTACAGCGAACAGGCTATACACCATTACTTGGTGGTAAGACCTAGCGACCAAAGTACTTTCATGTAGGATCAGGCTGCACACACACACACAAATAAGCAAGGGCAGTTCTTACTTAATATGCAAACGTCATCTTGAATGGGTGCTGATCAGAGATCACCACCTTTTCCATTTTTCTCCATACACACACATGTAACGTGCAATAATGTCTTTGAAAAGGAACACAAGACATCCTCAAACCGCAAAATATATCTTACTCAGCATGAAGTGGTGAACCACCAAGACCCCAACTTCCCTTTCCGGCATATGTTAAAAGTAGTGGAGCTCTTCTCCGGAAGCTCATCGTCAGATAGGAGCTGACACTAAATCACAACATTGTCACAGCATCAAAACTAGTTTGCTCAGATAATCAAAGGAGCAGCTGAACTTGCTTTATCAGGCTATTCCAGTTCACATACACAGCCACCAATTTTCTTATTGTGCTTAACTATTTTAAAACAGGATGCACTACAAAACTGCCAACTCTATATCTGTTTGATGGATACAGTCTCTATGCTCTCACTGAAGGCAGAAGAAACCTGCTTGCACAAAATCTGTATCAAAGCATGCCAACAGTTGTCTATATTACAGTATTGCTGGTTTTATTTCGAATCACTACCTCACAACTTAACCAGTGTGTCTGTGATATTTAAACTGTGAACATTTTAATATTTTTGTGGGTTATATGTGGGTAATACAAATGTATAAAATTTGGGTTGTCCAAAATATGAAAAGTGGGCTCTATAGACAGTAAGCCAATATGCACTTTTATTCTTGACGGCAAGCTATCAGACCCATGAAAGCACCTTGCTTGGACAACAGTTTTGCACTCAAATATCAAAGAACAAAATTAATCTTTGCAGAGTGTCCTTTCCTCAACACTAATTAAACCCCAACCCAACTGGATTTTGGCGGACTGACAGTCAGCTTGAGGGTGGAGGTGGGATATGCATTTTTCCCTACATTGGACCACAAGTAGCCACTATACCTTGCTCATAATAACACTGTACTTTGTGCACTTAAGAACACACACATCAGAGAGAGAGAGAGAGAGAGAGAGAGAGAGAGAGAGAGAGAGAGAGAGAGAGAGAGAGGTGCCATTGTCTGATAGATTTCTTATTCATCTTGTGTGCCCCACTTTCCAAAAGCACAAGTTGCTCACTGGATAGTGCCATGAAAGGAAGAGAGACTGAATGATTTTTGGATTCGCAAGTTACTTACACGAGTTTCTTAATCTGAAGGAAGTAAATTATTTTTCCTTTTAAAAAGGGGGACATGTAATGACCAGGAAAATTTGGCATTTTATATTTATGTTGCAGTTTGTTTGACTCAGAGTTAACTTCTATTGACGTTGCTTTCATTACTTTCATACTGTTAAAACTTTTGTTTTATGAGGGTGGAGTGACTAGGTACAAATAAACTAACCTAATCAGTTACAGTAAATCGATAGAATTAGGAGTAAATTCACAAGATTATATGCTTCTAATTAGAGATTAGTTCAGTGCTAATAGGACTGCAAAGTCGAATCTGTTTTATCACTAACCAATTATCACAGAAACACCACTCAGCACACAAACATGAAGAGGAAGGCTGGGAAGACACACTCTCTCTCTCTCTCTCTCTCTCTCTCTCTCTCTCTCTCTCTCTCACACACACACACACACACACACACACACACACACACCATTCACATTTTAGCACCCCTATTTTGTGGTCAACAGGTGATACAAATATAAGGAGAGAAAAACCTCAGAAATGTGTTATAACAAGGTCCAGAATATTGGTACTTTTGTGTTCTAAACATCAACAAACCTCAGACAAGAAATCATATGCAGATATGGATTTGATGCTCTCACTCTGAAGGTTTCGTATCTCTGCAGTTAAGAGATTTTAGGAGTTGCATCACCTCCTGTGCCTCATCCATTTACCCGCTATTTAATCCCATTAGCCTTCACTCTCAGCACAGCTGATCTTATTACTGAACACCGTGAACATCAGGCTCTCATTAAACAGTATAGTTCACCCAAGGATTAATCATTTTAAGTGACTCAGGCTGCTCAATCCAGGGCACAGCTTTAAAAGCATCTGCAGCTCTTCCTTGGTCAACAAGGCTTTGTCTCTCTGAGCTTGTTGTTGGCACAATACATTGTAAAAATAAACAAACAAGATCTTGAACTGCAGAACAATCACAGGAATATGCTGGATATCCTGCAGTTTTCTCAAACTGCTCTGCAATGTAAGCTCTTAAAGTTAGAGGTCATGTTATGTCCAATATGACTTTAAAAGCAAAAGCAATAATAATAATAATTTTATTATTTATACCCCACCCATCTGGCTGGGTTTCCCCAGCACTCTGGGTGGCTTATAGCACATAAAGGGATTACAGGGCTCACAGACGTAGCCCAGTGCTGCTCTTACATTCCATTCATGTGTATTTCTAGTTTCCTACCACATACAAGCCTATGTTTCATAGTCCTAACAAGTCAAAACAACATTTTTCTGTTGGGTGTGGTCAAGGAGCAGAAACAGAGAAAGGCGAAGATGCAGAACTTGATGAAGTCAAGTTGGTGGTGCGCTGCATGTTGACTCAACGTAAGAGCCTCTACAAGTTAAACCACATCTTGATCCTTACATCTTAACTCAGTAAGTTTGATCAAACTCCTCTTCAAAATTAATGGCAAAGACTACTAACTTGAACTAGTGCCAAGAGGTGGTGGCATGCAGATAACAAACAGGAAAAAGCCAACATTCGCAAATGTTTATCTCGGTTTGGAATCAGAGAACAGTCAAGTCAATGGAATCCAAGAACAGTCAAGTCAATGGATGCCAGGGCTGAATCAGCCAATATACAAAAACCAAAACTTGGCATTCTTGGGGTTCACCAGGACATGAAAAAATGTAGCATTTCCTTATTGTGCTCTTGTTATCTGGCAGAAGGCACTCAAGTTGTGAGCCCAGTCTACTCCATTTGATCCATTGCCCGACCCCTTAGCCAGTCTGTTTCAACGTTCATAATACTCTACTTAGATAAATCGCTCTGTTTCTCTAATGTCTCTCTACATAGAGTCCAGACTTCTTTTTCAAAAGAAGGAAACCTGAGCATTACTCACTGTACAGCCATTAATAAAAATAACAGGGGAGGAGATGAAGCAGGTAAAAGACAAAATGGAGCCAAATTTTGTGTGTTCATGTACAGAGCAGAGCAGACCTAAGCAGTTAAACTGGAGCCCAAGGGAAGTCCTGCGTTTCAGGGACTATTCTGGCGTAAGGTGTTGCTCTCCCTTCCTATCATCCTCACTCTGACAGCTGAAAAGAAGGAGCATCTCCCAAAGCAATCTGTCTTCCCTCCACAAACAGAGCAAGCATGTTATAAAATTAATGGATAATTCTAGAGGCAAACATTTAAAGCAAACCAAGTGACAGGTCATCTGGAAATCGTATGTAGTAGTAGTACCCCATTCATAGCATAAGGTCAGTTAATAATGGAAAGGGAAAGAAGAGTCAACAGGAAGCATAAAACATCACACACACACACACAAACACACACACCTTGCAGATTAGAGAAGTCACATTACTGTATAAGGAAATCAATAAAAGCAGCTAAGTGAAACTTTAGAGCACAGGAAAAAATGAACAATGTCCTTCATTCGTAGGTGTTAAATTAAAAATAAAGGTATATTGTATCAAGGAGACCTAAAAGCTTCACCAAGAGTTATGATGAAAAAAGATGGTAAATGAGGTAGGATTTAACAGCTACCATGTCTGTGTAAAAGCATATCCTGAACAGTGGACCTTTCCACAAAATGTTGGTAAAAAACTTGCTGGTAAAAAGAACACCCATTTGGACAAGTACTCATTGACTCATTCCCTTACAAGAAAAATAAAAGGCTTTGGGAATCATTACTGACACATCACAACCATCGTCAACCTAGTGCCCTCCATCAGGTCCAGGCAAGCCAAGGCCCAAACATCTGGAAGGCACCAGTTTGTGCAGAAATTGGCACAGTAGAAAGAAGGCAGATGATGCCTCACCCTTCCACATTCTAATTCCCACTGCAAAATAGTTCATCTTCAGTAAAAGCCTCAGAGCGGCCAAAAATAAACCCAAGAAACTAACATATTTGCCTCTTGAGCACAAGAGGAAAATATTAAAGCCAGACCTCAGCTAAGTACAACAAATGCTTTAGTACTAGACAGTTTAGCTGAGCTATTGCCAGCAGACAGTGTTATTAGAAGTAAAAACAATTCTGGTACAGAAGAATTGCATCCCGGGATCTGTCGCCTGTGAGATCTTTGTCCAGCTGGAATGTCTACTAGAAAGGGCAGAAGGAGGGATTTTATTACAGCCACCGCCCCCTCATTTGGCCCACAATTAATCCTTATGCAATGCCTGCAAACTAACCCAAAATAAACTAGAGTCTGATGCTGCTAGGAAAATCTTTGGCTAGCTTTTCCCAGTCTGCAGTCTCCTTCCAAACACACACACACAAACACACACACTCCAATACAATCACTGTCATGCTTTATAGAAGGTGATTGATCTATGTAAAGAAAGATAAGAAGAAGTAGGATTAAACAATTATAAAGCGATTATATGTTAAACTTCTTAAAATAAGCATGGTGTATTCTTTGACCAGCTGGGGCCCCACAAAGTGGATGGGCACTGCAATTCAAATGGTGTGTGCGCACTGCATCTTGTGATCAATTATGCAGGGCAGGGCTTACCCGCCCCCTCCCAATATTTTATTCAAGTTGGCCCCCCTGATTACAAGGAAACTTTACACTAAGAGAATACAAACATCAGACTTCTGGCCAGTCTTTATGGAAAAAGTGTCAAGGGGGTCTCAATGCACCTTATTTTCAACAACGACCCAAAGCTGCCTCTGAACCTGGTTGGGATTAGGCCTTTATATCAGCATTTTAAAACAAACAATGCAGAAACAAGGTCTAAATTCACTGGTGACCAAACAAAACCTGATCTTTGGCAAGACTGTCTCATTAAGACCAAGTTTGTAACTAAGCTACCTCACATTTCAAAAGAGCCTGAATGGACTCCGCACACTTTGGCCCTCAAACACCAACCAGCTGCCAAAAGTTTCAGGTTCCTACTGACTCAGGAGGTCTCCAGCTTTGTTCAAATAAACTCTTTAACATACACATAAAAATGTGCACAGAACAAATAGGCTCCTGGACTTATGATACAGTTCAGATGGAAATACTTATTTAAAAAAAGAAAAGGAGTGCTAACATCTTAACATACTGTTTCCTTACAAGAACAATTCTATTTCTGAAGCACATGAAGGTTGTGTGTGATACTGTCTAAAGAATCCTTCCTCTCAGATTTATTTCCTGCAAAATGATTCTAGAGCTTCTCTTCAGAACCGACACTGCTTTTCCCATTCATGTAGACATCTGTGTCTGAACAAGCAGCCACAAACGTTTCCACTTACTAATCCAAAATCTCTAATTTAGAGTCTTGTGGTAAGTCCATGACACTTAATGTCTTTGCATGATTATTTTTAGGGTTACAGTAGCTCTCTGTAACTGTCCAAGCCTGTCACAGAGGCATCAAGGGTAGAGGGGAAAGTTGCAATAAACTTTGTTGGGAAAACAGATAGGGTATGTTTGTTTGTTTGTTTGTTTGTTTGTTTGTTTGTTTGTTTATACATAAATAAATAAATTGGGGGCACTTAGCTCACCAATCCCATATGGATCAAGCTGCACAGAACTGGTACTGAATATCGAGGTCGTCAACTGCTAAGTGTTGAGCATTTCAAACATGAGCTAGCAGCTAACATTTGTGCTCTTATGCATGACCAGAATCCCATTGGCTTCGCCAGACTGAAGTTAGTGGTATTAAGTGACAAGCATGGTAACCCCACAAATGCTGTAATAATGGAAACTGAGCAACGAGGAAGACAAGGAGGAAGGCGGGGAGGGTAAAATCAAAGAGAGAATGAGCAACAGAACAAGAGAGAGGGGATAGAAAGCCATCAGTTACGTACCTCCTAATGCAGAATAAGCAGAGACAGCCAGTCACAGAACAGAAAGGTGATAGGTCATAGGCCATAAGGAAAACAAGAAGGCACATTTAAACCACTCATTAAAAAATCATAGCCAAAAATCAAACCAACAGAAATAAACAAGTACCAGGGTTTGGGGGGGGGGGGACTAAAGACATACAGGAATAACCTTTGGAAGAGAGAGGTGTGTTCTTTTGTGTGACCGCACAGAAAACCTAATTGTGAATCAACACAACAGCATTATTGGAAAAGGTTTAAAGTTTTTTTTAAACAACAACAACCCTGTAATCTATCAGATTCTGCTACCTTTACGAAAGAAAGAGCCGGGACTCGGTTTCGGCTGAGGTTTTCAACCCCAAGAAGCTGGAAATCAAACTTCACTCAAAATTGTGAAGTAGGAGGATAATAAAGTAGTAATAAGACAAAAGAATTATGTAAAGTGGTTGGCAATATTTGAGCAGAAACTAATACTGATTCCATTGCATTAAATTTTCAACGTAATAGTGGGGCGGGGGGGGGGATAACAAAAGCAGCACATGCTAATACACAAAATAAAGTATCAGGGAAATTACCCACTTACTGACCTAATTTCAGCAGCCAACCTTCTCGGTCTGGGTTAAAAAACGTATGAGTTAAATCATTCCCATCATCTTCTGGGATTTTAAAGGGCTCGTTTTTAATGCTTTCGTATAAATTCTGGAAGAAAACAGGAGAGGAAAAGTTTAACACCACTGCCAGGGCTGCAAGGTGCAGCCAGCAGGTTTTGTCAAAGCACCTCAAAGAGAAACTAAAATCAATTATTTTCGTAGAAACTATTTGCACGATCATATCTGCAAATAATTTTGCACTTTTCATGGGCAAGGTAAGCATGTATTGCGCTAGCTATGTTAATTGTTCAACAGTTGGTCACAAAAAAGGCAAAAATTGAAGCACTGAAAATTTAATAACCTGTAAACATGTTCAACCATTCAAAACACACCAGGAAACACCTGAATCAGGTAAAATGGGTTTGCATGAATCTCTCACTTTGAGAATCATCCACTTTACAGAAAGCAAAAAGGCTAATGAGATTTTTCTACTTTGGAAATCTGCAGGAAGAAGCATCTACCTGCAAGATACACACTTGTTATATATATATAAAAAAATCATAAACATCTTTCCATATTCAGCAGGACATAGAAGTACTATGGTAGTTGAATGTGAGGGAAGAAGCAGAGGCCAGCTTGGTCAACACATAACCATGATAGGTGAATGTACAGTTAACCATTTGTGTTGGAAGCATTTGTTCATCTTCAGAGATGGATCTCCTATTCAGGAAAGGTTCCGTAGTAGAGCACGTCTTGCATGCAAAAAGGCCCCAGATTCAATCCCTGGCATTTCCAGTTTAGGACTGCCAGAAACTCTGGAGAGCCATTTGCACACAGCACAGGCAGCTCTGAGCTAGATGGACTAGAGGTCTGACTCAGCTTCTTATGTACCAACGTCAGTTATGTAGATGTGTGGAGGACCATCACAGTTAATGGCCCCTTGCTCACACAAGAGAGTTGGTTCAAAATGCTGCCTAAAGTATAAACACAACTGAACAAAAGCAAGTGTAAAGTAGTGGCTGTAGTGGTGGACCTGGAGACTGGGGAAACCCCAGTTCAGTTCCCAGCACAGTTCCCAATCCTAAAGACTGATTGCTGTCCTTGGGAGCAAGCCAGCTATTCTCAAGCTAGCATTACTGAGAGAATTCTTTCTCCAGAGATCCAATGTTACATGGTAATAAATCCTACTGTGTTGGTTCCCAAAGAGATCAGTGCCAAAATTGATGCACTTGTTTCTTGGCCCCACATCAAAAGCAGAAAGTCGGCACACTTGCCGTTGTAAAAGCAGCTTACCCGCAGCAGTTCCTCGGGGAGATCCCCGCCCTCATTAATACCTCGATTCATAGATATAAACCGCTCCACTGTTGGTTTGTCTCTGACATTGTGGTTGTGTAGACTAGTGTTTAACATAATGATTGCAAAGGACAGCACATAGCATGTATCTGAAATGCAGCATCAAAGCGGAATGATTACTCTTCATAAAACCAGCCCATGGCTAGTTATTAATAAGAAAGCAAGGGCATGAGAAGCCCCCTCTCTTCTCCCAAAACCCCAAGGGTGATAAGTCACACTTTGCAACCGGAGCTTTGAACCCACCCAAAGTTCTTATGTATGCCAGAAAAGAGGTAGCTAAAGTGATTGTATGAAGATTTACTGCTTTTAGAAAAGAGCATGCCTGAACCACTCACAAATTAGTCTCAATTTCCGGTAACTTAATTACCATTAAACAACATTCCAAAGCAGGCTAGACTAAAGAGATGAATAGTTCACCTCTCCCACTTGGGTCTCTTGAGAGGAACCATGAGTCTCAGTGGAGACACTGAGCCAGAGAAATGAGCTTGGACTCTTGTGCTCTCTCCAGTCAAGATTGTTACAGGTTTCTAGCTTCTTGTCATCCAATTTTTACCCAATATTACTGACACAATAAACACAATCAGGCTAGGAAAGCCGTCACCACTAACCTGTAGACTGAAAGACTCCAGGGTTACAAAGGCAATAACGTGAAGCAAAAGCTTCCATCATGCGATCTATTTTTTGAGCCTCTCCCGGAAGCCTGAAACTCCACAGGAACTGCCTGCAAAGATATACATTAACTTGCATGTCAGATATCACCCACTACAGTATCTCTTGCTACAACACTATCAAACACTATGTCTCTGTAGATCAGCACTGATTTCTAGTTTCCCCCCAAAATAAAATTGGTAGCCTAGCAGCTTACGTTAATCAGATGCCCCAGTCATGTGTTACAATGAGCCACAGATGATGGTTTACTATGACTGTGCCCAAGAGGGCTCTCCACTTGTGCATTGTGGGAGAAAATCATGCTTCCTGGCGTAATATTACACCCAACCCAGGATCATGGTATGTATTCCTCCCTTTCCTCTTGTCCGGTGTGGCCACATGGACAGTTCTGGGACCTTTCACTTCTGTTTTAGACTAATCATATCTTGTCATGACTCATAACATCTGAATCAAACAAACCACAGTTAGTACTAACTAGGACTTACTAAACTAAACAATTTCATACCATGCTTTTATGAAACTGGCTTGCAATAGTAAACTACAGTTAAGATTGACCATGGTTTAGGATTTGGCTACAACACAAAAGTACAGTTAATTGGAAAAAGAAGCTTGCAATTTCCTCACTGCACAACCATTCTTGTAATGCTATGGGTTAACATTAAGTCCAAAGGCAACTAGAGTAATCACTCATCTCCACCTGGGTGAGTTCTGGCAGAGTTCATTAACACTATTGCCAGCAATGCTGCTCTGCTTATAACACCCCTTTGACCCTTCAAAATACATTATTGAAATGCACCATGAAACAAATTATTTGATGGTAATATTGAATTATATAGGCAACAAAACTTATATCCTTCATTTAACAGCATGCCAAACTTGAAAGAGGAGTTATTTACTGTTTTGGGTAACATTGTGTTATCAGTGGTGAAGGTTCAAACCATAATAGGTCAAGGTAGTCTCTAACACTATTTGCTGTGACTTATCAACATGGCCTGAAATTCTTCTTTTCTTTAGCTATATGATTCGTAACCTTATATTTCAGTCTCTCGCACTCTCTCTCTCTCTCTCTCTCTCTCTCTCTCTCTCTTTCTCTCTCTCTCTCTCTCTCACACACACACACACACTGTTATTTGTGTTGCTCACCAAATTGAGGCATTGGGGGGAAGATTCTGTTATTTTTGTGGCCTCTGCTTAAAAATTGCAAATATATTTAGGGAAAAGTTGTGAGAGAGGTGTTTTTTTAGCGTGCTCACCTTAAGGCTTGTACAAGATTGAGATCAGCAAACTCATGGAGTTCAACAAAAGCCTGAAGTACTTTAATATTAAAGTCATCCCTGTGAAATAAAACACACAGAGTAAAATGTCAGCGGCAATTCATTTCAATATTCTGACTTCTTTTTACCCCAGCCTGCCTATCCACAAGGTTTGGCTGCTCACATGACCAAAGGGAATCTGGGCTTCATCAATAACAGGTGTCCCAATGGTCCTTTGTCCCTTCTCTTGCTTAGCCTCTGCTACCTAGGTGGCATTGGTGTGCATAGATACATACATGTGTGACTTGAACTAGGGCTTCCCAGCACTCAGGTTCCGGTGCCTTATCTCTTATGGCACCAGCACTCAAATGTCCACCGCAGAACTTAACTCTGGAACTGCCTTGTAGGTTGCTGCACCCACCTGTCCCAGGTCCTATAAAGCCCAAGGCTCCTTAAGCCTACAGCACTCATCTTTTGCACAGTGAGACTCCCTGCTGACCCAAGACACTTTGCTGCCTAAAGGGGAGCAGCAAATCCTCCCCTCCACAATCAGGCTGCATGATTTTCAAGGCCAGTTGAGTTATTTTTGCACCTGGGGCAGAAAATCTCACAAGTGCCTCTTGCTATCCCCTGGCAATAAAAACACAATAATAATAAATTAAATAACCAACTATTTGTTGCCCCCAAATTCAACTGCCTAAAATGGTAGGGATGGCTGTCTACCCTCCTGCTCCCTTTGATCCTTTCACTGCTACCTGACCTCTGCCTGTTTCAGACCACACTCACTTCTAGCCCATGAGGGCTGACTGACACCCAACTCCTGGTCTCACGTCCCTATTGCCTAGAACTTGAATCTTGACTGAGGTCCAACAATATTCCCACATCCAGTTCCCCAACCACAGTGAAATACTGGATGCACACCAAGCTGACCCAGTTAAGAGGCGTGGCACTGGTGTGTCATATACCAACATCGTTCCTCAGATGATCCTGCACAATAACCACATGTACACAAGAAGGGGAAGCAGGGATCCAGAATATGATGATACTTAAAGCAGGGCTAAAGTTGTGGAGTAACCACTCACTCAACAAGGACATCCATGCTTAGCATAGGCCAGACAACATCCAATTTGAGGTAGTCCAACGCAATGCCCCCCTTAACAAATAACCATGCTGTTAGCTGCCCTGAGAGAAGGATTTTTTCTTGAAAACTGCAGGATACATATTTAACAACGGCAATAAATGCATCAAGTATCCAGCCAGTGCAGAACTCAACTTCTTCTGGCTTGCTTTCAAACAGGGTGCAAATAAGTTCAATTTGCAAGTAGTCACCTGCAGGACCCAAGAACCCTCTGTATCTGAACTGGCAGTCAAGTTGAACCGAATATGAGCCATGTTTGTTCTCAGTTGCCTGTAGTGGGAGTAAAAAGCTATACAAGCAACTTGTTTGTACATGCAGTTTCCCATCTCAAAGGCAATGGAACAAATATGCAATTCCCAGAATTACAGGCTTCCCAGAATTCCCAGGAGTTAGGAAGAAAGAATGAGCTTGGGCTTCAGTTTGCCATTACATTTTCAAACTTGGCATTACAGTCATGAGGACTAGAAACCTTTCCCCCCTTTAAATCAAACCTGGAAATCTCAGGACTCTAATAAAATCCAGTGCAATTACGAACTATTAAAGCTGTGCAGCAGAAGAGCATCAGTCAATTTAATATTATAATAAGCAACTTACATTTTATTCTCCTATGCACTGTACAAAATATAAACTCATATAAGGGCATGAATTATGAACTATGCATATTTTATTCTTTATTTAAAAAAAAGAGAGAAAAATGGTAATACAACTAAGGTAGTTATTCTTTGACACAGCACCATTCTGAATTTCAATACTACTGGACTCAGATGCCCTGTAATCCTTAGGGTGTGTTTGAATCACATCATTAAATGAAAATGTTGCAGATCAGCTTCTAACTCAACAACAGGTAGGCAGGTTTCTAAAGCAAGCAGGTGCCTGAATCGCCTCCTTAAGTGTACATAACAAACCTTTTCAAGTATTTTAATTAATATGTTGAAAACTCCACTCATTAAATAGGATGTGAGCAAGTTGTGGCTGTTATAAATACAATAGAAGCTCTTGCCAAGGGGAAATTAGTAGATCAACGCATCAAAAGGAATGTTTTTATCCTCAATGGGAATGGAATAAAGAAAGTAATTAACGTTATTTAGAAAATACACTCAAGAAGAATCCTTCGGAGAAATACCTCTAGGTTTCCCTCTTGGTTATACAGTACACAACTTCAACCTTATCTGGACATGGTGCAGTCATTTCTAGTCTGTATTTTCTAGCAGGGTGGAAGCTGGTAGAGGAGGGGTAGAAAATTCTGTCCCTTGTCCAGGGGTCCGCTGCAGTCCTATGCTGGGTTCAAAAGAGGGGATTTCCCTCTTCTGGCAAACTACTTGCTTTCTATGTTGGATGCAGAGGGAGGCTGAACTGCTCTGTCCTGGTCTTCCTGCCCTTGCCAATGACGGTCCACTGACTCACTTCCACAGGGCCAGCTTGCTTCAGGCAAAACAGAAAATGCTGCTCCCACCCTGACACCTCCTCCCCCCTCCATTGCTGCTGCCTCCGAAGTGGCAGCTAGTGGCAAAGGGGGTGGCTGGGCATGGAGGAGGAGGAGGTAAGAGGCGGCAGAGGAGGCTGGATCTGCCACCTGAGGCTACCACCTCACCTTGCTAATGGGTGGACCAGCTAGTGCCTGCATGCAATGCCTTGCCATCTATGGCAACCGGCCACCATTAGCTATCCAATTTTTATAAGCTCTTATTCAAGCTTTTTTCATGATACAATAAGATAAAAGAAACTATTCTAAAACGAAACACAAAAACAGAGAAAGAGAAAAGAAAACACAGTCCTCTCTCAAAGGTAGCCATTAAGCCCCGTCTCACACAAAGTGGTGGGCCCTGAGAGCTTTCCTTTCTTCTCCCAGTCTTTCACCCTGGGAAGTCTTCCCTTCTCTGCCTTCTCACTCAGGGTCCTTCCATCCACCCACCCATGTGTGTGTAATCCTTGGACCCCAATAACGGCCCAGAGCAGAGGACACCAAAGGAAAACAAAAGAGAAAAGAGAAAAAGAACAAACTTATAGAAGAAAAGACAGAGAGAAAAGAGGAGAAGAATAAAAAGGACTTCCGATTTTCCATCTGTCAGTTACATAAAAAATTATTCAAAACTATTTGTTGTCCTGCATGCAAATCTGGTTCACTACAAGAAGCGAGTGGTAAATGCAGAAGGTTTAAGACTAGTTCAGAGTAAAAAAAAATATGCAGTATTTTCAGCTGAGTGCAAGAACTTTGTCTCTGCACACTACTACTACTACTACTACTACTAGTAGTAGTAGTAGTAGTAGTAGTATTTCTATCCCACCTTTCTCCCAGGCACACACACATAAAGACACTCACAATATTTCAGACTTTCTTTTTGTGGTTTAATGATTTTTTTAAAAAAGAAAGTAGTGGTGGTACCACTAGGGTAACCCATATTAGGTCCTGGTATCACCCTTTTGTGGGTCCTGACCCACCAATAAAGAACAGTGCTCTGGAAGTGAAATTTAGATGTGGATGTGAAGACCAACTGTAGCTTAGCCATGGGCTCTTTGGGTGGCTTTTGACAAGAAACTCTCCCTAAGGCTCAGTTCATGTATAAAACAGAAATAGTGACAACACAGTTGTCATCCATCTGTAAAATAGAAATAAATAATGACCACATGATTTTGGGGAGGATAAATGAAATGAAAAAATATAGTTTTGCCTGCCCAGAACCTTAAAGCTATAAAATTTAAAAACCTTAAAGCTATAAAATAAAGCTACAAAATTCAGTTTGAACTTCCCATCTCAAACATTTAAATTATTGCATACATTGTACATTTCTGCACTGCAAGCTGATCCTCCCCAAAGACAGATGGGCACATGAGGATGTCTTTTAAATATATTTTTAGTATACATATAGACATTTAACCATCGGAAGAAATGCCGAGAAAGTGTTTGGAAAATTCTCAGACACTAAATAACTTGCTAAAGATAATACGCACTTGGCTAAAACTTATCTCCCCTGAACTGACATGCCATTCACAAGTGGTACAGCACAATCCTAAGCTTGTTATTCAGAAGTAAATCTTACCAAATTCAATGAGACTTACTTTCAAGTAAACATGGCTAGGACTGCAGTTCTAAACACTTCCTAGTTCCACAGTGCCGCTAAGTATTAAGCTACAAAACTTTCATACAGTCCACACAACTGCCTCATTGGGGCAAGATCTACTGGGAAGAGTTGCTGTGTTCACTAGGCCTGGCCTCCTGAGCTATTTGTTAGGTATAGGACAGGTGGGCGCAGCTTGGCAAGAATGGCCTCACAGGGCAAATATGAAGGCCTAGCAGGTTTAATTAGACCCACAGAACAAATGTTCCCCACTCTAGATGTACATAGTTAGCTACACTTTCTTTTTTAAAAATATAATTTGTATTAGCCACAGTTTATTGACATAAATTAGGAACAACACAAAAAAGCAGCTCAGTTCTGTTGCAGAACAATGTTCTTTAACTTTCAACTGCCTACATTAGAAACACAAGAAAGCCTTACTCCTAAGAAACTCTGAAATACCATGTTAGATATTCACACCCAAAGAGACTGAGAGTATCTACTCCTCCAGTATGAATTACTACTTTTATTCATGCCATTTTGTGACTGCAACGGAGCTTGTGAACAATACCCCATATTTTCATCTCCAAGAAGCATTACATCACAATAAGGCATCTGGTATCTATTAAGATACTCTCTGCCAGAGTCTGTACTATTTTCAGTCACGTATAAGGGGGGGGGGGGTGAAGGACCTGAAGCTGTTTGCAGACCAGGAAATCCAGGTTAAATTGGATAAAGAAGCTCTCAAGATGATTTAAGTTTGCAGTCTTTGCTATACATTGATTGCAGTTTTGGTTCTACATTTTAAAGATCAAATTTGTAGCCAGAATGGCCTTTATGTTTAATATTTGTTCACATTAAAAGCTAGGGGATGCTGCAATTCCTCTGAAGTGCCTGCTTAAACTATATTTTACCACCAATAAGATGTTCACAGAAGACAACATTAAACAGATGAAAAGAACTATTATTAGGACAGGCAGTAGCCTTGCTGATAGCTAATAATTATGTAGCCAGCTGTCTCCTAAGATTAGCAGGCTCTTCTTCTCTGGTCTCAACATTAAATGCCACACATGATTGTCAAAATCTAACTCTGAAACCTCCCGAGATTTGCATCACAAAACCCAAGCATTTAATTATCATTAATCCTATACACTTATTTTTATAAGTGTTTCCTCTACTCAGGAAAGCATGTGTAAAGAAGATACACCTGTGCAATGTGTCATTTTGCTTCCAGTTAGAAGAAACAATCCCTGCCCAACCACATGCATTCCTATCTAGATTTTTATTTTTAAGATCTCTGAGTTTCAGAAGAATAGAAATGCAATGGAGAAAATGCCCCTTGGAATTCATAAACCTATATGGGCTGCTGGTAGAGCACACACTTGGAACACAGAAGGTTCCACATCCAAACCATGGCATTTCCAGTAAGAAGGATCAGGAAGCACATTATGAGAAAGGCTATGAGTCAATGTTGGAGATCCCTTACAAGGATAGGGAAGGGCCCACAGCTAAATCATAGAATATATATATCATATGCAGAAGGCCCCAGGTCTAATCCACAGCAATTAAAAGGATCAGGCAGCAGGTGAGGTGAACACCTGAGACCCTGGAGAACTACTGCCCAAACAAAGTTGACACTACTGGGATAGTTTGGACAAACAACCTGGTCTCATGTATAGCCGCTTCCTATGTTCCTATCAAAGGAATAAATAATAAATGTGCTTATATAAGGAGGTAAGTTGAATATTGCAAATGACTTAGTAGGGAAGCCAGAGTTGATAGGATAAAGTCTGTGCCTACAGACTCTCTGCTTTCTACAGCTGCCCATTGAGATGCACTGCTGGTTTGCTGGACTGTGGTCACCATATGCTTTCAACATAAATATTTAACCATTTTAAAACAAAAACAAAAAACCTCAAAGTACATTTTTATCTGTTGGGTAGTGGGGGTGATATTTCTGCATCATAGTCATACTGAAAAACTTCTCAGGTGTTCCTATTTTTCCGCATGGCGTATATATTCTTACAGATGTGCATGATTTGTAGCCATGGTCAAAGAGAACAAGAAGAATGAAAGCATGGCTCTCCATGTCAAGCTTAACATAAAAAGACACACAGGTTGTTCTCTACTTACCTTTCACCGAGATAATCTCCAATGACAGTTTTATTTAGCCCTTCCCCTTTATAGAGGAACTGTGCAATGTCCTCAGGAGTATTCTGCAATAGGTCATTTTCTATGAGGAACTGGATTCCCTAAAAAGCAGGAGGAGGAAATGAATTCAGTTGCTTTCGTCTTCACAAGATTATATGTTCTGGAAATATTAAGCTGTGGAGTTATTATATTGATTTCATTGATAAGTAGGAGTTTGCCTATGCAGATGAGATGCAGCCTCATCTGTGCACCCCCTCCTCAAAGCTCACCTTTTCTGGGAAGCCTTTGGATCATCCCCCTTGCCTTACTGAAACTAAATCAAAATACGTATAATCAAAATAATCAGATATTATGAACATCCCTGCTGAATTACACAACAAAGTCCTACATTCTGTTCTCACAGCGGCCTATCGGGTGCTTAGGGGAAGTCCACAAACAAGACATGAACACAATGGCACTCTTCCTTGCCTAATCATGTCTCCATAGCACCCCAATATAAATTCCTTGTATCACTAGATAAAAGATTATAAGTAGTACAAAATGGAAAATAACTCTGCCCAATGCTTTGGACAGCTGCTTTGTATATTGATTAAGGACTTTTTAGCCCGACTAAAGGGCAGTTAAAGCAGTTTACAAGATATAAACATAAAATGTACAATCACAATTCACCTTAAACCCTCCGAAAAGATAGCAGTGGAAATAGGCAACAATATTGTTCACCCCAGGATAATATCATTAAAAACAAATAAAGCAATTCAGCACCAGATGAAGCATCAGCAGCAGACTAATATGCTTTCAAGGAAAATAAACTGGAAATAAATAGATCTTCAATACACATTTGAAGACTCATAAAGATGAGGGCTGCATGACCCTAAATTGAAACAGATAATACCCAGCTAGATGCACCAGTTGTCTGAGTCAATACAAGAGACCTACGTATGTTTATAAACAGATTAAGGAATTTTAATCTGCCGCATCTTTAATCCCTGCTTCTTTTCTCTATTTTTTCTTTTTCAATATTTATTAAATGCAGGTATATTGTTGACAAGCAACTGATGCTTGTTGTTTGCAAGTCTTTTATTATTACATTAAATCATTTTAGAAGATCTACTAAACAAATAGTAATGATATAAATTATTATCTATTCCATGTTAGCCCTCAGGATGCAAATTACAGAGATAATCTTTTTATAACTGAATATTTGTCTGTTCATCATGCTAATGACTTGACACACAGCATGATTTGGGAAACTTCAGTGTGAGTAGATAGAAAAATAGATAACACCATGTAATTACAACTGTATCATCAGATAAAGCAGTTAGTTATAGTAATCTGAGCCTTGGAGCTAACTGTGACATTAGAATTCAGTGCATTTGTATCTATAAAATTATATATAGCCTTATATATTATGCACTGTATTTTAATCTAAACTTGTGTCTTTATTTCAGCTAAGGCTGAAATCTGTAATCTGACCAGAATGGGGTTTACCTCTAAGTAAACATACATAGGATTGAAAAAGAGCTACATATAATGGTATGTCCAGAAGTCAATAAAATAATCTCCAATTCTGTCAAATGACTTTGAAATAGAGCACAGACATGTGAGCCGGTTCAGACATAACAGACATAATTAAAACTTTTAAAAGATACATGGACTCACACAATGCTATTCCCTCCCTTCCTGGCTTCTGGCACATCCTATTTTGCTGTTTCATCTGAACTGTCAAACTAGGGTTTGTGTTTGCCCTGCAAACCAGGATTGGTAACCAGGATCAAACCATCATTTCCAATGGTGGTTTGCAGGGCAAACACAAACTCTGGTTTACCAGGTTGGAAAAAGGCAAATGGATGGTTTGCCAAACACTAAGGAGGAAGGGAGGGAGGGAATCATGATGCATGAGGGGAAGAAGTCAGCAGATGAGCCCAATGGTCCTTAAAAGAAAGGCTTCTTAATATTGCACCAAATTATGGATTGATGTTCTCTCTAATCCAGACCACATTAGGGTATGTCCTCCCCTTTTTTATTTTCTGTTGGGAAGCAAGTTTGCACCTTTTTATTCAGGTTGGCATGTGTGCATTTTAACAGGATTTAAATGAGTTTAATCATGTTTTTATTACTGGTTTTATTGCTGTTATCTTAAGCAGCAATGGCACTTGCAACAATGCAACAGAAATGGCAATGGTTCATTTTTAAAATCAGCAAGCTCAAATGTGGTTTTTTAAAATAAGCTGGAGATAATGAAAAACAATATTTGTGAACAAATGGAACAAGCATTTGGATGCAAGCAGACAGGTTGCAGAAACAACAGCAGTAAAATATTTTGCGGCTGGACAATTCAATCAACAACTGCAACCTACTTTATCAGGGCAAACTCAATGCCATTTTATCAGTCTAAGAAGCTATTTTTAGTATAGGAAACTGTATGCTCTCTCTTTCCCCCACCCCACCTTCCCTCTCCTCTACCCACTCTCCCTCTGAATTGCTTTACTATCTAGAAAACTTCCCTGAACACCCAGCTGGAACATGAATACCAACAATCAACTTCATTTTTTAAAATCGCAAAGAAAGATGCACATTTCACTGCAAAGGGAAACATGTCTGCCAGCCATGTTTCCACTCATGCTGGAAACCACTGAAAACTAAGAAATTAGTTACAATTCAAAATCTCATCAATAGACTCCATTTTTTAAATCTGTATGCTTCTGAAATTACTTTGCTTCAATAAAGCCTGCTTTCTGGAAATTCAGATGCCCCAAGCAAATATTTTGTCATCTTCCGAAACAAACCACTTAGGAAAACAAGACTCCAGACCTATTCGAGCTTTTAGAACAGGAAAAAAAGAACAAGAAAAAGGCAAAGAACTGAAAGAAGAGGCAAATATGTGCTGGTTAAGCTGTCTCTCAAAGATATGAGATAAGGAGAATAAAGTACTTTATATTATTAAATATAGTATATGTAAACATTGAGCAGCAACATCTGCTGTACTCTTTCAGAGGAACAATAACATGAAGAAATACAGACCAGGGTCCAGTCCTGGGTGCAGGGCTGTATCTGCTTTCTGTGAAGAATCAATCCCTGACATCTCCAGGTAGGGATGAGAACATTCCCTTCTTGAGAATCTGGATAGCTAGGCTACTGGCCAGCAGCAACAATACTGAGCAATGGGTCAATGGTGTGACTCAGTATATGCCAAACACTCTAAGGCAGTTGCCTAGTGCAGCACTTCACATGTGACACAGGGGAAGGTGAGCAGTCCTCCTAGAACAGGGGTCTGCAACCTGCGGCTCCGGAGCCGCATGTGGCTCTTTTACACCTTTGCCGCGGCTCCGGGGCGGATACTAGCGAGGGGAGGAGGCGCATTGTTCGCCCCGACACTCCCCACTGTGGCGGGCGCTGTACTGGCTGTGATGTCGCATGGGGGCGGTGCGTGCGTTAGTCATGCACCGTCCCGACGTCACCTTCCCGCCCGCTGTCAGATCGTGGCTCCGGAGATATATTTGTTTTAAATGTCGCAATGGTTTTGCGGCTCCCAGATTTTTTTTTCCTTTGAAAACGGGTCCAAGTGGCTCTTTTTGTCTTAAAGGTTGCAGACCCCTGTCCTAGAACAATGGCATCAGCCATGAAGCTCCATCTTGGGATCATCCTTGTGAAGTCAGCCTTGATTCCCTGGCAGCGGCTGTCTGTTAGCGTTTATGCCAGCACAGGTCTCTATAAAATCCCCACCAAGAATACACGTGCCTTTTATGCACTGATGAAGCAAACAGAACTAGGCTTTGGGAAGGAGACAGGAGGACTCTAGGACTCTGTCAGAGCCCTCAGGTCTCCTTCCCCGTGCTGCAGCTCCCTGCCTTGCTTGGGGCTGCCAAAAAAGGCCTGGCAAGCCACATTTTGGACCACCCTGCCTTAGGTGAATAGCTGAGACAGTCTTATTTTGCCAGTCTTTGGGGTCATTTTTTATTTGTACCGACTGCTACAAATGGTTTGATGTTGCTCTGGCTTTTTAACTCTCCATTCTTCTGTACTGTTGTACCTTGGATCCCAAACTCCTTGGTACTCAGACGTTTTGGCTCCTGAACACTGCAAACCTGGAAGTGGGTGTTCCAGTTTATGAACGTTCTTTGGAACCCAAATATCCAATGGGGCTTCCACAGCTTCCAATCAGAAGCCGCACTTTGGTTTCCGAACGTTTTGGAAGTCGAACAGACTTCCAGAACGGATTCTGTTTGACTTCCAAGTTACGACTGTACTTCATTGTGATTTTATTGTATATATGCTTTTAATCTACTTTGCAAGCTGCCTTGGGATCTCTTGTAACTGAAAAGTAGGATATAAAACTTCATAAATAAATAAGAAGCATACATTCTCAAGAACACAAAAGTCCTACCTTTTTGGGATCCATATTGAACTTTTTTCTTCCCATAGCTATTTGTTTATTTCTCTGTGTAGTTTTGCTGTATATTTTTAAGGGGGGAAATAAAAGGAAAATAATATTACACAGATGTATTTGGTTAAACATCTTTGATGTTTACATTTTAAATGTTATTTACATGTTCCTCTTATACAGCTAGTATGAATAGACTGGAACAGCTGAACTTTTACTCCCAAAGTGAAAGGGAAATATTTACCCTCAAAAATAATTCAAAGTAGCTTTGACTTCATTTTAGATTTTTAATACATTGTGTTTAAACCCTCCTGACATACATTAGAGGAAGGGCATTAAAGAGGATAATGTGCATGGCTTAAACTCACAAACCAGTTAAACTGGATTATTTCAATCCAAGCCAATTGGCGGTGCAATCTTTGGAGTCTCTGTACTGGCAAATAAGCCTTTAGGTCTGCTGTAGCGCTAGCACAAAACAGCAGCCTATGATGTTACTGTGACTGAATATGCCAGCTGAGGACATTGTGCCAGAGAAGCTGTGGGAGTCTGCACTATGTTAGCTGCATCACACAAAGACAGAAGAAAGTGTTGCAGAAACGAAGACACACTGCATTCTAATGGCATTCCAGTCAACACAAACCCAAATGCACCCAGAGTGACACACTGAGTAAGTACTGAAAGTGGCAGACAGCACAGCAGGCTAGATACACCCTATTTGCTAAGATCAAGGTGCTACTTAATTACTTTGGTGTATAAGTAAATTGCACAGCCCTCTTGGTGGCTGCTTCCCAAACTTTAGAACTCCCTCCCTGGAAAAGCTAGACAGGCTGCCTATTTGCTGTCCTTCTGCCAGCAGGTGAAGACAGCCTTTTGGGAAATGACTGCTTTTAACTAAAGGGCGTGTGCCATTACAATTATTTTTATTACAATTATTTGTATGTTTTAAATATACAGTATTTTATAGATTAAAGGTAAAGGTACCCCTGCCCGTACGGGCCAGTCTTGACAGACTCTAGGGTTGTGCGCTCATCTCACTCTATAGGCCGGGAGCCAGCGCTGTCCTCAGACACTTCCGGGTCACGTGGCCAGCGTGACGAAGCTACTCTGGTGAGCCAGCGCAGCACACAGAACGCCATTTACCTTCCCACTAGTAAGCGGTCCCTATTTATCTACTTGCACCCGGGAGTGCTTTCAAACTGCTAGGTTGGCAGGTGCTGGGACCGAGCAACGGGAGCGCACCCCGCCGCGGGGATTCGAACCGCCGACCATGCGATCGGCAAGTCCTAGGCACTGAGGTTTTACCCACAGCGCCACCCACGTCCCATTTTTTTTATATATAGATTATATAGCTTTAATTCTATCAATGTTTTTAATCATGGTTTTTCCTATATTTTTAGCAGTTTTTAAGGGAGAAAGGTGGGGTATAAATAAATGAACAACAACAGCATCATTTTGTGTCCTATAGGATCCAGACACGGGCTCCATTGATTTTAATGGACCAAATAGCATCTTAGCCAAGTTTAATACTAAATGTAAAGACCTACACAAATGCACAGCCATCAAGGGGAAGCTTACAATGACACAGGAACAGTGGTATTATGTGCAAGGTAAAAGGGAGAGACACATCCCAAAATAGTGCACTCAGTTGCCATTTCTCAACTTTGTAGTGCCTGCGGTGCTGAATATCATAATCATGGGGCTAACTAGTTGCTGTACCCCATCCTACATTTACTAAACCAGCTCTTTGTGGGAATAAGCAGTAAATTTCAATAATAGAACTACTTCTAATTATATCCCCCCCCCTCTTGAAGACAGGCAGTACATAGGGGCCAAGAAGATGATCAAGGTCTCAGCTGGAAGTTAGGCTATTTCTGCAAGGCCCTCAAAAACACTGAAGCAACAGAATGCTGCTTTTCCATAAAGCACACATGACAAAGTCAGCTTACCTTTCCTCTACACTTGTCAAGTTATCGATTTCAGTCATAACCTCTGCTATTTCAAATTTTAACCGCTGCCAAAATGAGAGAAGAATACAAGCGAACATTAAACAGCTTTTCCAAAAATAGATGGATTTCACCAGCTTCTTTTTGAATTTAGAAATGGAGCAACAATCCTATCACAAAACTCTGCTCTGATGTATTTACCTGCAATATCATACTATTCACACACTACTATGACATCTGGGTGTATGAGGTGTTAGGGGAGGGGTAGTACCTCTGGTGGGGGACACCTCGTGCTCCTTCTGGGGTAGTTTGGTCCTCACCCTGCACTCAGTTCTCACATGTGGCTCCTAGAAGCTTTCAGCATGCAACAAGAGCCACACCTAGCAAATGGTTTTGACTGGATGGTAGCCAATGGGTCTCAAACCCTCAGTGAGTTAGGGACTTCCCCTGCATGAGAAGACAGGCTCCACCAGATTGAGCGCATAAGACCTATTGTGGGTCCAATGGTCAAGAAGGCAGTTTCTGCACATGTAGAGGGAAGTAAGGGACAGATGGGGCTTGTCAAGCTGGGAAGATAGCCCATGTAGGAGAGGGAAAACTGTGATCCTAAACCTCTGCTGTCTTGTGGGATATCTTCAAGAAAAGAAAAGAGTAAGGAGTAAACCCTACACAAATCTGGAGTGGAATCCCAAAAAAGCTGGATGGGGCCTTGTATGCCTCCTTCCAGCAACTACTGCAGCCAAGCTGGTGCCAAACATTTCTTTGGACCACATCAGTCAGACCAAAAGGGAGGTCTTATCGTCTGGGCAGCCCAGGACCCCCATGCACACTGCCCAGGCTTGCGCCCCGGGGAGGTCACTATGTGCTATAATGCAGTGGTTTGACGTCACCCCTGGAGGTGCACTCCATTGTCTCTTGAGACAGATGGATGCCAACAACTAAGACATCAATTTCTGCAGAGGTACAGCACTTGGAACACCTAATTCTAATAGCAATTATTGGAAATTAATCTCTTCAGACTGTGGTAAAAAGCTACCATAGTGTTTTACAACTCAATACACAGTTCATACCATTAATTTCAGAGCAACAGACATTTTTATTTAAGGAAAATGTTTACCTCGATATCATCAATTAATTCTTTTTTTCTACGGCGAATATTGAAAAGCTCTTCTCTCTCTTCTACAGAAAGATCATCAGGCACTGGAGGGGAAAACACACACAATTATGTATAATTGCTTTATACTCTGGTACTTCATGTTTCACAAGTAAAAGCCTCATTCACATCAACAGAGTTTGTGCCAAGAAAGCATGGACAACATTCTTAATGACCAACTTTGGAGAAAATAGTGGTGCCAGTATATAGAACTTGGTATTAACTAACAAATGCAATTGTCTCAGGGTTTCAATACGAATGACAGATAGTTTTCACATTATAAAAAGTAAACTGCTTTCCATTCTATTGTGTATTACATTCATATTACAAGCATCATTCCAGTAATCAAAGGGTATTAAAGTCTTCCTTCATCTTGGTTCTCTTTTAAATCTGTTTTATCCTCAGTTGTGCCTCAAGTCAAGTACAGCCAGCAAAGGGATTGCAATAGCACTTTGTGAACCAGTAGGAACCAGCAAATTTGTTCAGCAGTTACATTAAGCCATAGCTTTTTGTTGCATGCATGAGCCTGCTTCCCACTTCCCCCACCCCACTGCCCTCATATTCATTAGGCGGTAAAGAGCATATGCTGTTGAGTTGAATCCAAGCATACCCACTGAAATTAATGGAGACAATAAAACTTAGTTGGATACAGCCCCCCTATTTTTAATTAATTGTTATTTGTCATTATGTCTGAACTGGAAACTGTAATTAGTTTTCACTATACAATCCTGGATTTAAAAATCTTAATGTGAAGTTGGCTCATCTGAACAAACCATCATTAAAGCTAACCACAGTTTGTGCTAGTTCTGACATAACAAAGCATATTTATCATATGTTTTCTTGTGAAGAGAAGCTCTTGTCATTTAGAGGAAGTATGAGTCTAACAGTAAACACCTTCAGGCTGCCACATTTTCCATACATAATTCAACACTGTCAATTTAACAACTGGACTAACACATCTTTTCAATGAGGAGGTACAGCACAGGGTGATTTGGAAACTGTTTGCTTTAAAAAAATGATAAAAGTTCGTGCCTCAGACTTCATGATAGACAAATACTGAAATAATTAGCAACTTTACTTTTTCCACATTAACGGTAAAGTGTGATAAATGAAGTCATTTTAAACAGCAAATGCTTTTTGCTTATCTAAAAACACAAACATTTAGAAAACTGGATAAAAAGAAGCAGCAAATGTTACTTTTAAAAAAATAAATATTTATGTCTCTTCTTCAATGTATTTGACCACTACTGAAGTTACTCTCAATACCAAATAAACACCTGTTGGAAGCATTCATAATACTTGGTATTCTGAATATAAATAACAAAAGAATTAGGAATATCAACCATAAAACATAATGAAGTATTGCCAACTAATCAAATCTACTCATATATATATATATATATATATATATATATATATATATATATATATATATATGCTTTCGTAGATTTTCACGGGTACAGGAATGCAGGTTTTGGTGTTTTCGGGTATCTTCCCGTGTAAGAGTTGGGGTGTCTAGGCGACGTTTCGACGAGGTCTCACTCGTCATCTTCAGGCTGGTGCTTTCGGCTTCTTGTTACTAGAACAGAGCAGGATCTCAGTGTTTGAGTTCCTATAAATACTGTTGAGGGGGTGTGGTGTATAGCCTCCAACGTTCTGGGCAGAGAGGAAGTTCCCAGGTTATTGTGCCTTTTCTTCTTTTGTTCATTAATTACTTGAGGGATATCTTGAGTGATTTCTTGAGTGATATTCTGAGTACCACTTAGGAGGGTCATTAGGTGTGGATTAGTTGCTAAAGCTTTCGTGTCTTGACCTCTTGAGCTTGTGAAGAGTTTTTTTGAGTTTTTCTGAGAAGAGTTTTTCTGAGAAGATGGCTGTACTGCACTTAGTTGTGCTTTGGCTTGGCTTCGTGTATAGGGGCGAGCTGTGGTTTTGTGCCCTGTGCCAGCCAGATCTGTGTAGGGATTGCAGGGGGGTGCAGCATCCGGAGGTGCCACTATGGTTTGGCTACTGGATGGTATCTGTAATTTATCTGTGGAGAGGGTCTGGGTTTGGGTCTGGTGTGGTTGATTGGAGATGGCGTTCTGTGTGCCTCTGGTTCTGGTGTCGGTTTTTGTGGGGAGGGCTAATTTCCAGATGTCTGGCAGGCGGGACGTGTCGTCACGCTTGTTCATGTTGTGAGGGTGTTTCTCTATCTCGATGGCTTCCATGATTATTCTCTTGTGGTGATGTTCCATGTTAAAGAGCAATTTGGAATCTGCAAAATTAATTTCGTGTCCTGTTTCTTTCATGTGTTGGTAAAGAGAGGAAGTTTTTTCTTCTTTTTTGACGGCATTCTTGTGTTCTGCGATACGTGCATTTATTCGTCTGTTTGTTTGTCCAATGTACGTGGCTGGGCAGACTTTGCAGGGTATTTCATAGACCCCTTGGTTTTCTAACTGGATTTTATCTTTTGGGTTTCTGAGGATATTGGCTATTTTTTGGTTGGTGGCATGGCCCTCCTTCCTTATATCAAGGGCACCACAGATAAAATTAGCAAAATCCTCCATAAACACAATATCAAAACAGCCTTTTGCACCAACCAAAAAATAGCCAATATCCTCAGAAACCCAAAAGATAAAATCCAGTTAGAAAACCAAGGGGTCTATGAAATACCCTGCAAAGTCTGCCCAGCCACGTACATTGGACAAACAAACAGACGAATAAATGCACGTATCGCAGAACACAAGAATGCCGTCAAAAAAGAAGAAAAAACTTCCTCTCTTTACCAACACATGAAAGAAACAGGACACGAAATTAATTTTGCAGATTCCAAATTGCTCTTTAACATGGAACATCACCACAAGAGAATAATCATGGAAGCCATCGAGATAGAGAAACACCCTCACAACATGAACAAGCGTGACGACACGTCCCGCCTGCCAGACATCTGGAAATTAGCCCTCCCCACAAAAACCGACACCAGAACCAGAGGCACACAGAACGCCATCTCCAATCAACCACACCAGACCCAAACCCAGACCCTCTCCACAGATAAATTACAGATACCATCCAGTAGCCAAACCATAGTGGCACCTCCGGATGCTGCACCCCCCTGCAATCCCTACACAGATCTGGCTGGCACAGGGCACAAAACCACAGCTCGCCCCTATACACGAAGCCAAGCCAAAGCACAACTAAGTGCAGTACAGCCATCTTCTCAGAAAAACTCTTCTCAGAAAAACTCAAAAAAACTCTTCACAAGCTCAAGAGGTCAAGACACGAAAGCTTTAGCAACTAATCCACACCTAATGACCCTCCTAAGTGGTACTCAGAATATCACTCAAGAAATCACTCAAGATATCCCTCAAGTAATCAATGAACAAAAGAAGAAAAGGCACAATAACCTGGGAACTTCCTCTCTGCCCAGAACGTTGGAGGCTATACACCACACCCCCTCAACAGTATTTATAGGAACTCAAACACTGAGATCCTGCTCTGTTCTAGTAACAAGAAGCCGAAAGCACCAGCCTGAAGATGACGAGTGAGACCTCGTCGAAACGTCGCCTAGACACCCCAACTCTTACACGGGAAGATACCCGAAAACACCAAAACCTGCATATATATATATATATATATATATATATATATATATATATATATATATATTCTAAACTGCAAGGAAATACCATGACGGAACAATATGCAGTTTAGTTATCCACAACCACACCTTTTTAAAAAAGTAAAACTCACAGCAATGACTGGAAAATCTTGAGTATAAAAGTCCTCCATTTTAAACAGGTTTGCAAACATGGATGCTTCTTCCTTCTCATGTGATGATATTTAAATTATTCATTCATTTATTCATTCATTGAATCTATATACCACTCTATACCCAGAGGTCTCAGAGCGGTTCACAGAACTAAATCAAACTATAAAACCACAATATATATAAAATCAAAACAACAACAACAACCCAATAACACCCCCCCCAAAAAAGAATGGCAGTTTAAAAGGGCATACAATGTCAATCAAATCAACCAAAAGCCTGGTTAAAAAGGAATGTTTTTGCCTGGTGCCTAAAGGTGTATAATGAAGGCACTAGGCGAACTTCCCTGGGGAGAGCATTCCACAGATGGGACATGGAATTTAAAACTACTATTTTCTGCTATGTTTCATTGAATTGGGGGACGTGTCTGTCACTGTCCTGTAGTCAGCTCCCATATAATTATGGGTAACATTTTCAGATCATGTAGGTACTTCTCAACCCATCACTGCACCACCATCAAGATCACTGACTCGGTGTGGGGAAAACCCATACGAAGGAGAGCATTTACACATCACAGGATTTGAAAACTATAGCCAAAGCAACAAAAAAACTAGGCCAAAGAGCTGAAATTATGAGAATACATTATTGTATGAGACCCAAATTATGCAACGAAGCTGTAAGTGACAAAGCTCCCAGTCATGTAACACAAGGGTTTGCTGCTGTCTGAGTTTTGATGCAGTGTAACAAGACAATCCCAAACAAAATCTTAACTCTATTGGTGGTCTACTCTAGAATTCAGGGTTCTGTGGAACAGCACTGTTCAAACACACACACACACACACACACACACACACACACACAAACCCAGGTGCAATGAGAAGAGGAAATAAACATGCTAGTGTAGGCATATTTCCTCTGAAATTAGGAAGAGGAAAGGTAACCTCCACCCATTCTGATTCACTTCTGATTCATATTGCCACCCATTATTTTAAAAATACCGCTACCCAAAATGCCACTAAACCATGCAGTGGCATCACAACAGGGGGGGGCAGTATGCCCCGGGTTCCATGTCTGCGGGGGTGACAAGAAGTCACCCCATAGGGGCTCGCAGCGATGCGAGCAGCCATTGTGCCGCCGCCGCCTTTGGAGGATCCACCGCTCACGGCTGCAGCCATGAGCAGAGGATCCCAGCACTGTCCATACGGCGCTGGAGTGGCACCAGCAGCAATCTGCTAAGTATAGTGCATGTGCAGCATCGCACATGTGCGCTGTACGTAGCAACTCCACACATGTGCTGTATAGCAGTTTGCCACCGGCGCCGCTCCAGTGCCGTACAGACGGTGCCAGCATCCCTCCGTTGCCGCTACAGCCTCGTTCGCAGCTGTAGTGGTGCTGGAGGGATCCCGGCACCATCTGTACAGCACTGAAGCGGTGCCAGTGGCAAACCGTTATACAGTGCATGTGCGGCGTCACTACGTATGGTGCATGCAGTGTACATAGAGACGCCGCACATGCGCTTTATGTTGTGACGCCCACCCCGGGTGTCACGACGCCTTACTTCGCCTCTGAAACCATGCTAGCTTCTAGACACAGAACTTGCCCAGCCCTAAGGAATGGAGAAGAGAAAGCTCCCCGAGAAGTTCTTTTTTAAAAGACTAAATACAAAGCAAGTTAGAGGAAACTGATGGAGGATACGTAATGTCACAATGAGGTAGAAAGCCCACTTATTTTGGATGGTGGAGTCAGACAACAGGGCTTTCATCCAGCCACAGTCCCTTAAACATGGCAGACATCACACTATCCTACTCACAATTAAAATGCTTCCAATTAACGCCTTAACCAAGCTGCAGGCTTAACTCACTACAGAACATTTCTTGTTGCAATATTTATATAATCATGAACTCTGAATGGTATGAAAGTGCAGAAAAAGCCAGCATTTCAGATGCGAGGCTTTTGGGTGCTTTCTTTGACAGAATTGAAGACGTTCCTATCATAGATATATGGCATCGAGAATTACTGAACTTTTCACAGCAACAGAGGACAAGAGGGTCCCAGGCTACACAGCCAACAGTCACCAGCGGCTGCAACATCCATCCCTGCTGTCATATGTCATTTCTAGATAACTTAAATCGTCCACAGACTTTTTGTGACATGGTACTGAGGATGCATTCTAAAGAGAACTGCCTCAAGACACCAGAAGGCTACAGCACTGACAGCTTCTTAAAACAATACTGAAATATACACCAATAAAGATTTCCATAGATGAACGAAGCCTCTAATATTAAGCATTTTTAATAATAATAATAATAATAATAATAATAATAATAATAATAATAAAGCTAAAAACTGTTTTCTATTAAATTCCTAACATTTTTGTAGTCCACTGCTTTGTGCAGGAAGTGCATGGATGGAAAGGTCACTCTTTTTTTTAAGAAAAAAGAAAGAAAACAAGAGATTTCCTGCACGGGGCAACAGTTTCAGCACAACTGAGCAAGCAGCTGAAGCATACCTTGATGTCATCATGATACAGTTACAAAGAAGTTTCCATTTCTTTTAGTGCCAGAGCATACAAAAAGTCACTTACCAAGGGCACATGAAACAATTTGTTTCAACTTCGTTCTACGCAAGAAAATGCAAAATCTATTGGTTAATTCACATTTCGTAAATGATAACCAGAACCATCCACAGTAAGGGCTATTTTTAAGATGGGTTTCAAAGAGTAGTGAGGAAAGGCTAACCTCAGTAAGATGGTTTTAGAAGAAAATTGCTTGAAGACTCTTTAAAAGCTCCCAATCAACTCTTCCTGAACCACTGACCTTTACTCCTCTTTCCTTAAGCGAACTTTCGCCAGCAGAACAAGCAACACAGATAGCATGGCCCATGATGTGTATGCCCCGCTCAGTTTCTTTGCATATAAATGCAAATTATATGACTAACAGAACAATGCTTTCATTTTTAAAAAAACATAGTACATCAGTTGGCAGTTTTATTTTCAATCCCTTTCCTAAGTATCCCTCATTTGTAATACACCTTTTTACAGCCACCACACACTGGGTCAACATCTTCAAGAAGCTATCCATTACAACCCCAAGTTATCATTCCTAGGCAGTCACTGTCAGACCTGCTTAGCATATAAGTGAAATTAGGATCTTTTGTCCCAAAGTGAACCACTTTACACTGAATTGCATTTGCCATTTTACTCTCTATTCACTCAGTCTGAAGATACCCTTTGGAGCACCTCACAATCCCTTTTTAACAACCCTGAACAATTCGGTATCATCAGCAAATTTTGTTACCTCCCTCATTACCCCTAACTGTAAATCATTTATGAGCTAGATAAAACAACACAGGTTCCAATATTTGAGGGACTCTGCTTTCTACATTGAGAGAACTGCCTACTACTTTTTACTTCCTGTAAAGAATAGACAGAGAGAGTACAGCTAGGCAGAAAAAAATGTCAGATTATCAGTGGCCTCAACCCTCCACCAGACTTTGGACCTTGCACCATCCTAGACAGAGGGCAGGCCACCACACTGCACAGATACCTGAATTAAACCAAGCCAACAGCCTCCCCATAGATCACTTCAGGGTCTCTTCCTCCATGCAAAGTCTGGGTAATTTACTTGTAGGCCATGCCAGGGTTTTTTTAAAAGTTAATGTGTAAAGTTAAACTGAGGATTGAAAGTTATGGAACTAAATTTCCATTTATGTCTTTATTAGCAGTCAGTGTACTTCTTTAGCAGACTAAGTTCCAGTCACAGAATTTTGTTTGGAACAGTTTCAAAGATGATGCCCATTTGCAAGCCCCAAAGCCCAGCTTTGTGAAAAATTTAGACTAGTACTTTCACCTCAGAAGAGATGTAAAAAAGGGGTGCTGTCAACAAGTTTGCTTCTTGTCAAGAGACAGACCAGTAGCACTGAAATGGTATCATGTGACAATTAAGCACACAATCCCAGTAATAAAGATACTTTAAAAGGTTCCAGAGTGTGGTCAGTCATTTTCAGTAAAATACAGAATGGTGTTCTGTTTTTTGTTAAGACGCATGTAATCATTACAAAAATGCCTGCTCTATATTCCAGTAAAGCTTGTATGATATTTGGGGGGGGGGGGGCGCAGTGGACTGAATTGCATGGTCATTTTCAAGTCAATACCTATTACAAACACAACTGCAAAAACTATTTTTTTTAATAATTTTTTTTATTGATTTTACAAAATTTTTAAAACAATACAAACATATAAAAAGACATACACACACGTATAGTTTCATAACCTTTTTTTCATAAACCATGTTTCTCAGACTCCCCCATACCTCCCCTTTCTGCATCCCAATGTCCAAAAGTTTTTAACAACTCTAAATATTTCTGTCAGTCCTCTGTCCTCTCAATCTTTTCTTTAGTCTAGTCTTGTATCGCTGTAACCCTTTCTTACTCAAAACCTCGACATTCTAACATTCAACAAGTTTATAGTAGTCCTTAAGGTAGATTTTAAATTTCTTCCATTCTTCTTCCGCCGTCTCCTTTCCCTGGTCGCGGATTCTGCCAGTCATCTCGGCTAATGTCATATAGTCCATCACTTTCATCTGCCATTCTTCCAGGGTGGGTAGATCTTGTGTCTTCCAATACTTTGCGATTAGTATTCTTGCTGCTGTTGTAGCATACAAAAAGAAAGTTCTATCCTTCTTTGACACCAATTGGCTGACAATGCCCAAGAGAAAGGCCTCTGTTTTTTTAGGGAAAGTACATTTAAGTACCTTTTTCATTTCGTTATATATCATTTCCCAGAAAGCCTACAACTGCAAAAACTAAACTGACCGGCCTAGTCCATTATTCCGAACAGCTTTTCTTGTGTCCACTGTTCTACACACACACAACTTTTCTACTTAATCACTAGAATCTTTCCCAACTTCCATATAACATTTATAAATAAAGAGTTCATCACTTGTAAGCTACTTAGGATCTCACAAAAATTTCCTACAATGATAGATTCATGGTCAGATTTCATTGTGGGACAATATTTTTCAATACAAACAATCCCAGCAGAATATTTGTCAAGGTTCACCCCTGTCCAGAACTGAAACCTGGGGACTCCTTGGAGGAAGAGCAAGCAGCAAGACCATCACCACTCCCAACAGATCTCTGTATCTCCCACAATGTTGAGGAGTCATCAGATCTAGACATTTCCACCCTGGGAACTGAAGTCTCCGCACCAATTGCCTTGCCTAGGTTCCTTTTCAGCTCTCAGACCTTATCCTTTACCTCCAGGCTCACAAGAGAAAAGCTAGTGAGTCAGGCATTCAGGTGGAGGAGTTAGCAGGTGTTTAGATCAATGACTAGCTGAGAGCAACCAACGGGTAAAACCTTCAACTCCTATATGAGACTGAAGTCTGAGCTGCTTCCCTGCTGAAGCAGCAGCTCCCTTGGAGCTTCAAGTTCAAGGTGTTCCTGACCAGGATTAATGGGACCTATTTAAGCAAATATTCAAGCCTTTTTACTCCCCCGACTCAAATATTCCATGGTGGAAGAAATACAGGATATAAATGTAATAAAATAAAGGTTAAGCTGTTCTAAAAATCAGTGGCTCAGGTCCAGAAATCTATCTCACACAAAGCCCGTCTACTGCAGTTTACAGCAGATCACAAGTTCATCTTCAGCCACCTACTTCTCTAACTACTACAGGGTTTTAAGCAAACTGTGTATTTATAATTCTTAGCAGAATCAGCAATCCTCTGCACGGTTTCCCTTCTCACAGAGGAGAGCAGGAAGTCATGTGTGTAAAAGGTCCACAGACCCTTTGGATGACTGCCATAGTATACAGATGCTGCTAGTTACAGAGGGCCTGACATACACAGTCTAATTTTGTAAAGTCCTCTGGAATCCCCTTCAAGCAAGCATTCTCGTATTTTATTTTCCAACTTTTAGAAGCACGATTTTGGTCTGGGGATGTAAACACACCATGTTGCACTATCAGAAACTATTCAAGTTATCTACCTTCCAATTTCTGTTTGTTTCAGCTGCCCACACATTCACATCCTTACAGGCTGAATCACAGTATTACATAAGATTGATGCAATTTCCTCCAAGTTTTTCCCACACTCTTCATGTCCCATTCAGGGTTAGTATGGTAATTATTAGATGGGAAGATTTTTACCAGGTAAAACACACCCACCCACCAAAAATTTATTCACTCACTATGTCTTAAGCCTTCTCTCAGATGTTTCTGCAGTAAAGGCAGAGCAAATTTCACAGATAGGACATTCTTGGTGGTGACACCCTTTCTCATGTTAGGTAAAGGTAAAGGGACCCCTGACCGTTAGGTCCAGTCGTGACCGACTCTGGGGTTGCGGCACTCATCTCACTTTATTGGCCGAGGGAGCTGGCGTACAGCTTCCGGGTCATGTGGCCAGCATGACTAAGCCGCTTCTGGCGAACCAGAGTAGCACACGGAAACGCCGTTTACCTTCCAGCCGGAGCGGTACCTATTTATCTACTTGCACTTTGACGTGCTTTCGAACTGCTAGGTTGGCAGGAGCAGGGACCGAGCAACGGGAGCTCACCCTGTTGCGGGGATTCGAACCACCAACCTTCTGATCAGCAAGTTCTAGGTTCTGTGGTTTAACCTACAGTGCCACCTGCGTCCCACTTTCTCATGTCACTGCCCTCCTAATCTCTGCTGTGGAAGACACAAAGAGCAGGGTCTCCTTCATCATTAGTTACCCTTTCCAGTTTGGTGTCATCTGCAAATTTGATGAGCATCCCCTCAACTTCTTCATCCAAATTGTTTAGAAAGACATTGAACAACGGGCTCAGGACAAAACCCTGCAGCAAGCACCCCACTTGTCACTTTTTTCCAGGATGATGAGGAACTGAGCACTCTTTTGGTTCGGTCAGTCAACCAACTACAAATCCACCTAACAGTTACCTTGTCTAGCCCACATTTTACCAGCTTCTCTGCATGAAGATCATGGGGGCTTTGCCAAAAGCCTTACTGAAATCAATATCCACAGCATCCCCCTGATCCACCAAGTTTTTAACTATTGGGGGGGAAATGAGATTCATCTGGCATGACTTGCTCATAGACCAACTGTTTATCCTAGGAGCTTTCCAGGTATCGACATCAAGCTGACCAGTTGATGGGCTAGACACTCTGTCCCCAAGCAAACCCTGTCAAGCTGCTGCCAATTTAACCACAACGTTATTCAGAAGATCTACATGCCTGATTATTATACGGCTCCACCTTGCTACAGTTCTGCCTCAACTGCAAAAACTGTCCAACAGGTACATTCCTTTTAATATGTATTGGATAACTGCTCTCAATGCAATATTGAATTCCTGTCAGTGAGTTTCGTGTATCTACAGACAGCAAGTGAATCCAATTTGACATACACAATTGTATTCAAGAACGGTTTGGAAAAAGGATCAAAATGACAAGAGAGAAATATGCACATTCATGGGATTATTTTATTTTATTTCTATTATTTATCAAATTTCTATGCCACGCTGCATCCAAGGATCACAGGGCAGTTGACAACACAAAAGCACAACAATACACAACACAGTAACAAAATAAAATAAAAAATCTCTCCCCCTTCTAAGTTTCAGGATTGTGGGTACCTGGGCAACATTTTCCACAGGGACAATCAGTGCAAATAATTCACTTCATGTCTCTGCAAATCTCCTTCACACTTTTCATTTAACATTCCAATGAATTCCCTGATTGGTTTCCTGTTTCTTAAGTATTTAAAGAAACTTTGTTGCGTTTTAAATCTGAGTTTCTTAAGGTATATACCACTATATTATATAAAAATTCAGTGGTTTAAAACAGCAAAATCTATATACAATAAAAACCACAAAAAATAAAATTAGAGATTTTACATTTACGGTATCTTTCCTCCTAAATCTAGCTTCGCACTCACTTTTTATTTCTCATTCCTTCATCATGGGGAGTCCCTTCTTACATGGCATTACAAATTTCCATGCCAATTCCTAAAGCACAAAATACAGAGGTATCATGGCAAATATGAAGAGTGCATTAAGGCCACTTTCCCACTGAAAATACATTTGCCCCATGCTTCCATTCAAAGCTTCCCAAACCAGGGGCATTGTTAGGAGTGGCCCAATGGGCCCAAGCATTTGTACTGGGCCACAGATCTCCTGTCCTTTCACTCCTTAAAAAAAAAAATGTTTAATTTGCTTACAGGGCAGCTGTGCATGTTGCAAGGTGCAGTGTTAGTGAAATTGTATCTATACCCACGGAACATTGCGCAATGGGCCTGTATTTTATGTACAGTGGTACCTCGGGTTACAGACGCTTCAGGTTACAGACTCTGCTAAGCCAGAAATAGTACCTCAGGTTAAAAACTTTGCTTCAGGATGAGAACAGAAATCACGTGACGGCAGCGCAGCGGCAGTGGGAGGCCCCATTAGCTAAAGTGATACCTCAGGTTAAGAACGGTTTCAGGTTAAGAATGGACCTCCAGAACAAATTAAGTTCTTAACCTGAGGTACCACTGTACTTACCAACACCCCTGTCCCAAACTCAGCCTGTAAAGTCGACATGCAGGACCTTTTTCAGTCCAAGGGCCACATTCCCTCATGGGGAACCTTCTGAGGGCCACAAAGCAGTGGATGGCAAGGTAAGGTGCAAAACTGGGCAGACCAATGTATGCAACTGTTAAGTCTTGTGTGTTAGGCTACATACCAGTCATGCAAAAGTCATGTTTCTGCGCGCACACAGATCTTTTCATCCAAGCAGGTAAGCAAGAGACATTGCCACTGTTTAAGGAGACATTACAGCCACGTAAAATCACTAAGTGGGGAAGCTGAGTAGGGCTAGTGAGGGGTGTGTGACCTGTGATGGAGGCATGGTCCGGGGAGTGCCAGAGGACTAGGCAAACAGGCCTGGAGGGTCACATTTGGCCTGAGATTCCTCACCCCTACTCTGAAGTGTGACACTGCAAGGGGCCACTGTATGAAATCTGGCTGTAAGGAGAAGTATAGGACCTCTTTCTCAGTCAGAGAGAGCACATGTCCTACAAATAAAACAGACAAACCAGAAGATATTCAGCAAAGTATCATACTGAAAAAATAAATGCTAATAAGCACTTCATGCCATCATGTTGCTATACAGAGGTGTGCAGGGGCCAAAAAATATTCTGTAGCTTTTAGTGAGATTCTATTGCTATGGTAGTGACAAAATTAACTCAAACACAAAATATAGGTAGCTTTTTAAAATCTTAGTTCAGATATTATTTCTCTTGAGACCTTATTAGGCATGTTTAATATTTATAATTGGATTAAAGGGATTAGCTGAATGAGGGCACACTAAGGGCTTTCTAATAAAATGAGTTTTGTGGTGGAAAGTTTTCAAATAATCATTTAAGCTAGAACAACCATTAATCCTGCATATGGCAGGATTACTTCCACCAATGAGGCATGAGTGTGCAGGCACCAAAAGCGGTATTACATTAAATTAAAATCTACTTGTTTGTGAAGATTTTTTGCTTATCTGGCACAGTAACTCATTATGCTGCCTCTGTAAACTTACTCAAAAGCAATTTTAAGAGTAATGCCTTCCATGCTGCTTTCCAGAACAATTGTCAGAACTAGATAGAAGCAAAACATACTGAATAGATAGACAGATTTATTACGGTCAAAGACCAGCTCGCACTGTGCATTGCAAACCGATCTACGATTATTCCATCAGCTGAAAGACAGATTTTGGAATATCAGAGAACTTACTCTAGAATGGTGTGATTTGGCATAAGGCAACTTCATATGTACCACATCTGTGTCTCCACACTCCCTCCACTGACATGCACCGGCAACACCAAGGCACTATGTTTCTACACCTGCACAACAAACCTGCAGGTGGTAGCAAGAGAACAGTCAACATGTCAGGCAATCCAGTGGTGGCTGGTGCCCATTGGGTAAGACTGGTACAGCCAAAGGATATAGAAGATGAGCTACTACAACTGCTACCACCTCATTTATGTATTTAGATAATCCACAGAATATTATTTCCCTGACAAATATGAAATCCATTTATTTAGCACCAAGAAGAGGTGTAGGGAGGTTTTTTTCCTATTTCACAGCCAGCTCCTCCCCTGGCCCAGATGCATCCATTCAAACATCTATTGAGGTATTCACGTTTATAAGTGCATGCACAGAGAGCTCTCTACATGCTATTAAGTCAGGACAGAGTTTGCCACCACCTTCTAGTTTTGTATCCATAAATACTAATTGCTTCATACTTTGGGACGCATTGCCTGTTTCAGGCAATCTGTAGATGTACAGTTGCTAGCATGATCAACCCAGATTTATCATCCAACTCAGTTTGTGCATGTCTTCCAGCTCCTTTATTTGTAAACTTTAAGCAGAAGATACATTAGCTCAAACACAGCCCTGTTTCATCAGTGCTACTCTTTTGCATTTTAACTTTGCCTTTCCTTTCTTATCCTTGAAGAAGCTTAAACATTATAGTTCTAAGCCAGCGTTAGAAACCGAGATATGAAAGCTTGGAGTTAAATGGCACCTTAAACCTAGGTTACGGGCACAACAACAGAACTTCTAGGGATACTCATTAATAACAAGAATACAAAGCTGAAAATGAATGAACTGCAGCTAAAATCTTATGTTCATTTTGCACATGTTCTAGTCCTCATCTGAAGACTTCAAAAAAACAACAAACCAAAGCCATGCTTCCCCTGCCCACTCCCATAATATTCTTATAAGGGTCCCTTCTCCAGCCTTCAGAGAGTGGCTAGAAGCGGGGAGGCGGAAAAAAGTCCTCCTTTCCTTCCAGCAGTGGCAGTTTTATCTGAAATCTTAGGCGCAGTACTGCACCCAGAGCTCAGAAACTGCTCACATTAATGAAATTTCCTGCCACAAAATGCACCTAGAACAATGGGAGTTTTGAATGCTGCTCTAAGCTCAGGGCAAACAGTCCAGACAAAGCTCCTTTTTAGTGTTAAGTCTTTCTAATAAGATTCAAACAAATAACCACACACAAAGTCTTGCACCATCCATCCATCCATATGTGTGTGTGCGCACGTGTGTGCACGTGTGTGCGCGCACGCACACGTGTGCATACACACACACTTGTACATTAAAACTCACACTTCTGCTTTTAGGCAAAGCTGGAGAAATCCAGGCCCCATCAAGGTCTACAGAAAAGTAATGAACCCACATTGTTCATTCAAGACATATTTTACCTCAGCCAACTTTTCATCTCTTTCATTTTCAAACACAAAAGCAGCACTTCTCATATTCTTCTGATGAAACATAAAAAGAAAATATGCCTTTATCTGCATCTGAGAGTTTGCAGCATTAAGGCAACATTCCAGAATTTTTAAAAATGCCCTTCAGCTACTCATGAATTATCAGATCACCAAGGTATTATATGTAAGAATAAAGTTGTGAGGATTTTGATTTGCAAACTGTGTGACTAGAGCATGCAGAAGTCAACAAATTTGGGAAATATTATGGGTTGTGTATCCAATTTTAGTCATACTGAGAGCAGAGCCACTGAAATGAAAGGATATAGTTTACTTAGCTTCATTCAATTCACTGGATCTATTCCTAGAATTTAGTTGAATACAACCGGGGGATGGGGGGGGTCCCTTGAAAAAGTGGGTGCTGTATCAGGGCAAATTATTGAGAAATTTATAATGCACACAACCTTTTCCTTTCCAAAAATGAACTTATGATTTCCTGGGTTGCTTTTCTTAACCTGCATTAGACATTGCTTGTCAAGTTTGTTGTGTCATGGGTATAACAGGGATGTAAAAGAAAAGAAAATTTTGGATTTGCCAGAAATTGGAAAAAAGAATTTGTGCCAACAAAAACAGAATGGCAGGATAAATTATTAGATTATACTGAACTGGCCAGATTAACAGAGACAATTAGGGGACAACCCAGACAAGAATTACAAAAAGAATGGGGGAAATGCAGAGAATACTTTACCAAACAGTGCCCCAAAATATATACCTGGACTTGTTTAGATTAATTTCTACAGGAGACGTTGCGGTTTTTTAAGTCATAATTGTAATAATCACATATAAAAGAAACAGTATACAAGAAGTAAATAAGGAGGCCATTTACAGGATAAAGGAAGTCTTTTATTTTTATGTTATGTTTTCTTTATGTAAGGGTATAGGAGTTTAATTTTGATAATTAAAATGTCAATGGTGGTGGATTTATTTGCAGGGACGCGGACTTATAAAAAATATTGGGGGGGGCCGGGAAAGCTCATGAATAATAAATAAGCTCATGAATATGCAAATAAAGTGGCGGCGCCTCCTCGTGAGCGAATAGGGGAGAGCGTGCTGCGCCTATTAATCAGCTCCGAAGGAAATTAGGTGGAGCATTTGCTCGGGAGGGAGGGCAGGAGGCATGCAGCCCGACCCTGTGCATTTTGGGCTGGGGGAGGGGCGGCGATGGCGCTCTGCTGGAGGGGCGCCGGAGATTATTGGGGGGGCAGAGCCCCCCCAAACGAATTTTTGAGGGGGCTCGGGCCCCCTCAAGCCCCATGGAGTCGGCGCCTATGTTTATTTGTACATATGAGTTGTTGTAAATAAATTGTTTTTAAAAAGAAAAAAGAAAGAAAGAAAATTTTGGATTTATTGAACTACCAAACTAAGAACAAAAACTACAGAGCACAGAAGCAAACAATGAACTTTGCCCTGCAAAGCAATACAACTCATTTCAAGAAGGCATTTGACAGTATGCTGTGTAATACAGAGAGCTAGAAAGTTTCATTCAATATAAGACGATTTTTTAAGTAAGTAGAAGGAATATGGCCTCCAGTGCTGTACTGCAAAGGTAATAATGGGTATAGTCGTGCTTCTGTTTGCAGAAGATGCAATATAAGGCAGCTGCCCATGTTTCTACTTCAGATATACTACATGAAGAGTAAAAGACACTAAAACCATTAGCTGCATTTCTGAGCAAAGTCCATTAGTTAAATTGTCATCTGCTGACTTCAGCATGTTAAGCTGCCTGAGATAAAGGCATCACATTGTAAATGATATTACAAAGCATCTAATTCAGAACCATAACAACCCAAATCTTCCAAAATGAAACATTAATTATATTGCTACAACAATACAAACTCCATATGGAAAAGAAAATGAAAAATGAAAATAGTCTGGTCCTCTGCCAAGCTTTTCCTCCTGAGGACAAAGAAAATTCAAATGTATTTGAGCATATAAGATATGATCACCCCAACTGAATTTTAGTCTGAATAAGGAATGGGAAGATAAGCAATAAAACTTTTTTCATCCAGTTCTAACATAAAGCACCTTTGAGAGATTCCTAGCTGAGCTTCTTTTCTTCAGAAAAGCAAAGAATAAAATAAAAGTAATGTTTCAGCCATGAAAAAGGGAAAATGCCTTGCAATAATATAAACAGAGGCCAATAAGATATTAGTACCACATGTTACAAAAGGGGGTGTTTCATACCAAAAAATATATATTTCAAAACAAAAATTAAAACACGAGGGGGAAAATCTTCTGGTATGTTAAACAAAACAAAACAAAAAGAATTTAAGCTCAGTCGAAAACAGAGACTGGCTATAGGAAATCCAGCCCTGCTTAAGATAGTGATTTATATTTATAATGCATCTCAGAGGGAGAAAGGAATGTAAATTTTTGTAGCAAAATTAAAAGGACTGTGTGTTGCCATTGGCACATGTTATTTTTCATCTCCCTAAGATGCCTGTAATCTGCTTCCCCCAGGACTTCACTGTTTTTCCATGACATCGTGTTTCATTCTTGTTCTGTATACTCTAATCCCCAGATGGTTTTTCCCCTCAGCAGCACAGAACTTTCACAATAGTCACACATACCACTGGAATATCCCTGTTACCAAATGGAAGTTCCATTTTCTTTATACAGGAAAACACTCTTCACTTTAAAAAAAACACAGCAGTGTTTAAAAAAACACACCTGGCACTAAAAAAGGAAGCATAATCACTATCACTAACAACCTCTGTATTGCCATAGAAGAGAGGTATTTCTCTTAAAATTAATTATCACGTTATAATAACACTTCCTTGATGCTTTTTTTTTTTTTTTTGCATCAAGGCATTTGTTGACACCTCTCTTTCTAATAATATAAACTTCCCAGAGTGAAGCCATTCCAAAGAAAGGCCTCTTAAGATCAGAGGTGTCAAATTCACACAAACAAAAGAGTTACTTCCAAATGAATTTGACACCAAATCGCCTATTCCTTCTCCCAGCAATGTGGAATGTCTCACTCGTGGAATAGCTGGGAGGGAGTACCATTTTAATCAAGAAGGCACCAACAGACCTGAGACTCAAAGCTAATATATCAATGCTGGAGTGTGCAGCAACATCTAATTGCTATTTAGATGTGTTAATGGATGTGCTAGCACAGCCTAAAACAAACATGACATTACATAACAACATAATTAGCTTGAACTTCAAAAGCAGATATAATGGTGCAATGGCTTAGTATCAGGGTGTTGGACTGTGATCTTAAGCACATTCTGATGCCGACTTGGGGTGGAGTGCTCAGTCCAGCCAACACAACACTTTCAGAAGTTGGGGGATGGGAGGACACAGATCAGTGGCATTCTGACACTTTTTAGCACAAATCAAAGCTGCAGGTGGCAGCGGCCGGGAAGAATATTGATGACAGAATTTTCAGCACATAATCCACAAATGCAACAGCCTCTGGCCATGATGCTACTTAGAAAGGAACCTTTGTTATATCTAGAAAGTTTTTTTAAAAAAAATCTTAACAATTTAAAACTGCTATGAACTCCTAAAAGATCAGATTTAGACTCCAGAGGCTTTTTTGGGGGTAACATAAGGGAACCCAATAACATAGCTATTAGAACATGACCTAAAGAAAATTGAAGCTAATTTATGTTTTTGGTGGGAAGTGAAAACAAGACGTGTACTTTTAAAAATAAAATAAAATTATTCTGAGTTTGAATAAATTTTCTAGCACAACACTTTAAAGAGTTAGTGTTGGTACAAATGCTCTGGCAGGGTGTTGTAGCAGTTCCATATAATTTTCCATGCTACAGTGAATGGGTTCATATAAAACAGCTAGCACTGTTTCCATAGCAATTAATGGAAATTCAAAGTGACAATTTACAGAGACCCACACAAAACAATCACTTCACTCCCATTAATGCATGCTATCCCTATCATTTCTATAAGCCAGAAGATCTCAGCAGCCAGCAATGGCAAAAAGCCCAATGATCTGTTGACTGAGAAGAAAGAGTGAAGAGCTTCAGTAGTCGAGTAGATATCGCATCCATTACTTACTTCAAGCTATAAAACTGCAGTTTCCTATATGGGTGTCCAGGAAGTTTCTCCCAAGGGCACGTTTCGTGACAGGGAATTTTATAAACGTGAGCAGTTTCTGAGCTCTGGGCATAGTACTGCGCCTGATATTTAATATTAAAATTGCCACTGTTACTCGGAAGTAAATCCCAACCAAGCTCAATGGGGCTTCCTCCCGTGTAAAAGGTGCATGGATTGGGGACCTGAAAACTCTTTTCTTTTCTCTTCTCTTCTCTTTTCTTTTAAACCCAACATGTTTTGTTTAGGGTCTTAGTTGCCTTGTTTAATGTACTTTTAATGTATTATGTGCTTTTAATTTGAAATATACTAGCCAGTTAGTTATGATGATTTAATAAAAAAAATTCTTCCAGTAGCACCTTAGAGACCAACTAAGTTTGTTATTGGTATGAGCTTTTGCGTGCATGCACACTTCTTCAGATACTGTGCACTTTTAAGGGCACTTTTAAGTCTGGAAAAGGGAGATACCTTTTCCCTATCAATAGGGAATGTATTATTACAGTAAAAGACAGTAAACCGCTTTGAGGGGTTTTTGTTTTTTGGTTTCACTATCAAGCAGTGTATAAATTTTATGAAATGACTAGATAAAATATTTATCACCTTTCCCTGAGAATCAATGTAGTATGGTAAGCCTGGAGCCAGGAAGCTCAGGCTGGAATACTTCTGAGATAAAGGAAATAAATTCCAATCAGAGCTAGAAAGGGATTGTGGCTGGCTGGAAGAGAGGAAGCTGTTCCTGAACAGCCTACTCAGGGCCCTGGAGCAACCCTTCCTCACTTTTTGGTACATAGAAGCTGGTATTCTGTATCTCACCTGTCTGGGGGTATGGGCTCCAAAGATCCTAGGGAACCCAGAACTTTTTCACCTCCAAATATGAGAGAAAAAGAAAATCCCTTACAAGTGTAAGGAAGCGGCTGCCTTACAATGTTATGTTACCTTATTCATGTTATGAGGGAATTCAGGACTTCTTGCACATTATTCCTATGATTACCCTAATCTGGTATAGGTAGAGATAATCCCTTACACCAGTGATTTTCAACCAGTACGCCGTGGCACCCTGGGGTGCCTTGAATGATGTTCAGAATGTCGTTGGTAACACTGGCCTCTGTCCCTCTTTCCTTCTTTCCCTCATCTGATGCCCTCTTGCATCTCTGTCTCTCAAAGGCTTGTGTGGCTGTGACTCGCAAGGACAGAGGAGAGGAGAGGAGGCTGAGGGAACACTCCACAAGGGAGGGTGTTTGAAAAAGGGTGAGAGGCTGCCAACTCTGCAGGCAAGGGCTGACATAACTGGGCTCCTGAGTCCCCCAGGGGTGCTGCAGAAAGAATGTAGTTGGTCAAGGGAGCAATGGACTCAAAAAGGTTAAAAACCTCTGCCTTATATCATCAAGGATAGATTAAGTTCTTTCATGCTCATTGACAGAAGGTGGGCTGCTTTCATGGCACGTAGCAAAAGGAAAGCCTCACATTCTGTTTCCCACAGTTTTCAAGAGGTGTAAGAAATAATTTTCTTCTTCTTCCCTAGCTGGCAAAGCAGCAAGTTATCACAATTTGCAAAACTGCAAAAGGCAGACACTCAACACATTTTCAAATCTATTTAAAATAATTATATCTACTCTCATGTTAACAGTTGTTCAGAAGTTAAATTGCAACAGGTGCAGAGTAACAAACTTGAGACTTAACATAATAACAATAATTATTGCTAGGAACAAGCCCCCCACTTCTAAATTGTATTAATGTCTCCTCAAACTATCACGAGCGCAAGTATCCACAAAGAAGATACACAAAATATAATTGCAGTTATCATCATCACCACCATTTTCTGTCCACTCTAAACCTCGTTCAGCTTCCCACATTTTTTCTTCTTCCTTCTCCCCTAGTTCAAAAAAAGTAAAATGTTCATGCATCTTGGAGACTGGGAAACATTTCCATCAAAACACTCAACTTTTAAAAACCCTGTTATTTATCTGATGGCAAAGAAAGCAATGGATCACATGGACTTCAGAATGAGAAAGGCTGGGACAGGAAATGTATCAATTTTTTATTATCTAAACATGATTTCATTTTGAAGGAAAACATGAAAATTCACAGTCGCCTATTCTTAATCTCATCTAAACTTGAAAGCTTTGGCATCTAATTATTTCAACATGGGGTTTGAAGAACAAGCCTGAAATGGAGGCACCAACTTCCTGTTGCTATTCCTTGAATATTTTTACACAGCGTCATTTTTTCCCCACCCTGCCTTTTTCCTGTAGTGAATTTTTACACCATGACTTAGACTTGACCACCACTGAACCATACACATACACACACACAACCACCCATACAGCTGGATCCTGCATTATTCCCAGATGCACAGTGATCTTGAGCTACATTTATAATGCAAAGAGCCAAGAAAAGCGTGAGAGAAATTTCCCTACATTTTAATCAATTTATTTCTCCATCATGTAATCCAACATTTTCCTGTTTTGTCACATATAAAGGCATGCGCATATTTTCTGAATTTGAGCTTTAAAATACTAGAAGAGCCTTATTTAAAATAAAAGCAAAATAATTACTACAGAAAGCTGAGGAAATAATCAGCTCCATATGGACTTTTAAATATAACACCATGAATGAATACATGTGCCAAGTCCACCCACCCACCAAATTAGAGTTCTGAGAATTATGCATAATTCATTTAGATAACTAGTTTCATCCAACCTCCAACAACAGTAAAAAGCAATTTAGTGTATCAAGCAATTTAACACAGATTTTTTTTTAAAGGTTAGTTATCCCCCAAAACTAGATAAACTTGGTCAGAAATTACAATGATATCTGGCAAGCTGTTTTTCCATGGGGATAGGGCTTCTGTGTCAGGCAGGAGAAAAGTTCTGTAGTTGTTGCCATATGCCAGTTGCTGAGCTGGGGTTGCTTTCCAGCGTTAAGTGGGAGAGGTTGTATCATTCCCATTGAGTCAGTACTTTATGTTTCAACTAATGAACTACTGTCTCAGCATGCGAGTTCCCATGATCGGGCTGTAAACCCTTTGTGACTTTATTTGACCTACACTTCGGGATGTTCAGGTCCCAAGGCTTGGCGTAAGAGAGAGGTATGGTAAGTCAGAATGGGACATCTCTGCACCACTTGCAACAACTGGAATGCCACTTGATCTGTCACAATGCAACCTACAGACCAGAGATTATCACATGCCATCCCTTGCAAAGTACAGTGGTACCTCGGGTTAAGAACTTACTGTAATACGTTCTGGAGGTCTGTTCTTAACTTGAAACTGTTCTTAACCTGAGGTACCACTTTAGCTAATGGGGCCTCCCGCTGCACGATTTCTGTTCTCATCCTATGCCCCACAAATAACCCAGAGATGCATTTTAAATAAAAGGACACATTCTACTCTTGTAAAAGCTTGCTGATTCCTGGACCATCCGCGGGCCGAATTTAGAAGGCGATTGGGCCGGATCTGGCCCCCGGGCCTTAGTTTGCCTACCCATGAACTAGCACATCCCAAACACAAGCTTTATTGATCTGCTTCACCAATAAAGGGGTGGACACTGCAACATAATGTTGCTGTGTAATCCCACCTGCTAGGAGCACCCTATTCCAAGCAGCCTGGAACAGTAACCTTTTAACCCTGTCAAGATTTTGGAGACTGAGCAGAAGGAATTAGTAAAAGACCATTTTTACCTCCCCTTCAAAGGCCTTCCCCTCTTGTACTAAAGTAATACTAGGATGCTTGGGTTCGGACGTGGTTGCTATAAAGTGGGTGGGTGTCTCTGGGAAGTGGGAAAGGATGTCCCTTTTCCTTTTTTCCTGAAACATTCCCACTTGGTACAGGGTTGGGAGGAGTTTGTTTTTGTTTTGCTTTGCTTCAAGGCATTCATCCCTCCAACCTAATCCTCCTTCTACTCACAATATGTAGGGGCTTGAGCAGAACTATTTCCTCTTTGGGCTTCCCCTTCATTTCCCTTATTTTTTCCTTCTCTGGCCACCACCATAGCAATGCTCTCACCCATTTACTAAACTGATAAGCTTCTCAGAGTTTGCCAAACTTCTGGAGTCTTTAGGTCAGGGGTCAGCAACCTTTTTCAGCCCACTGTCCCTCAGACCATGTGGTAGACTGGACTATATTTTGAAGGAGGGAAAAAGAATTAATTCCTATGCCCCACAAATAACCCAGAGGTGCATTTTAAATAAAAGGACACATTCTACTCATGTAAAAACACGCTGATGTCAGCGGGCCAGATTGAGATGACAATTGGGCCGCATCTGGTCCCCAGGCCTTAGGTTGCCTACCCCTGCTTTAGGTCCTTTTTCCACCTCCAGGGTAGATGTGTAAGCAGAAGGTAGCCATAGAAAACCAACAATGGGAAGATCTGAGATTTTAGCATGGCTGTTACCTTCTGTTTGGGCAGGGACAGACTTTGGTAACCTTCTGTAATATGGCACCCTGTCTAGGGCCAAAATTTGGTGGCCCTCAATGGATCTTCTCAATTTTGCACCTCCTCAACTCAGCACTCTCTGCACAGGAACTACCCACACCACCCTAAATCTGGTGCTGATTTTGGGGAGCAAAGCCAGGAATTGAATGTGAACCCAGATGTTAACTCTTCACTCATTTTCTTATTCCTATGTCCTCACCGTGAAAACTCTCAGGTCCTTGTCAGACCTTTTATGCTGGTGGTGGGTTTTGTTTGAATCTCTTCTCCAATCTCCAGTCTTCTGTAATGCTAAGGGAGGGAGGGCCCCCATGTATCTTTTTTGGGTGGCCCAGTTTCCCTTCCAAACTGACTGGCACCCAATCACCTGAATTGGCAATTAGAGGGAATGATAATAAGGTGCTCAAAGTTTTAAAAATATCTATATTTTCTTTTCCCTCCAATACATGCACAAACATTTCTGCTGGAAGAATGAAAACATACTATTCAAACAGTGCAACATACTCTATTTTCTCATCGCCAGCATCTGCTAGTGTCTCAACCTCCATGTATGTTGCTATGGAACAGTCAGGCAGCAGCAAGAACTTCCTCTGAGGCAAAGCTATATCACATGCAACTTATTATACACATAGAGACACAAATCTTTTCCCAGCTACTATCCCACAATAAGATTATTGCTTCAGCCCTGAAATCTCGCTTCACTTTAGGAAACTTTAACTAAATAGCTTTACCCCAAAGCAAGGACAAGCTCATGAAAATGATGTGACAGCTACAATGTCTACAATGACTACAGTGAATAATTATAAACTTGTGAAATTTAAGAAGATGCTCCCTGGCCCTTGCTGCTCCAGCCTAGCCAATTCTTTTCCTGTACCTCTTTGACCCACCAAACCACTGAGATCCTCACTCCATCTGACATGTATCCTGATTCTGTTAGCATATCCTTCCTTCCCTCCTAGGATAATTGCCACAAGTATAATGTAAACTTAAAAAATTCCTTCCAGTAGCACCTTAAAGACCAACTAAGTTAGTTCTTGGTATGAGCTTTCGTGTGCATGCACACTTCTTCAGATACATGCATATCTCGTGCATGCACACGAAAGCTCATACCAAGAACTAACTTAGTTGGTCTTTAAGGTGCTACTGGAAGGAATTTTTTATTTTGACTATGGCAGACCAACGCGGCTACCTATCTGTAACTATAATGTAAACTGTCAGGCTTCTTTCAATGGGCTTATATCCTGTCCTTTCATCAAAGATTCTCAGTGTTGGCACAATTGTGTTTGTTTGTTTTTTTAAAAAATAAACCACCAGAAAAAAGCAGTAATAGTTTAGGGTCCAACACTCCCTTCCATGACGAGAAAGAGCTAATGTATTGTCCTTCTGTTAGCATAAATTGAGGTGACTGCAAGAGCCCTCTGAGTGCCAGAATGATAACTGAAAGAGCTTCCAGCAAACATAATGGAGAAATAAATTTTTAAGTAGATACATACTCCATCATAATAGGAAATCTACCTGCATGATTCAGTAGGCTGTTTAGGGCTAGGCATATTAAAGCTTTCAACCATCATATACTTCATTTCTTCTCTAGCCATGATTAGACAAAAGAAAGAACCTTCAAAAAGTCACAGCTGGGGCTGGGAAGACTTAGGCTGCATATATACTGTATCTTTAGAGCACATTCCCTCCCCCTCCTCACACAAAAAGAACCTTGGGAACTGTAGTTTGTTAAGGGTGCTAGGAATTCATAGAACCATAACTGTAAAGTTGGAAAGGATTGCAAGGCTCATCTAGTCCAACCGCCTGCAATGCAGGAATCTCAACTAAAGCTTCCAACCTCTACTTAAAAGTCTCCAGTGAAGGAGAGACCACCTCCTGAGGGAGCCTGTTCCACTGTCAAACAGCTCTTGCTCTCAGAAAATTATTCCTGATGTTTAGTCGGAATCTTCTTTCTTGTAACTTGAATCCACTGGTTCGAGTCCTACCCTCTGGAGCCAGAGAAGAAGAGTTTGGATTTGATATCCCACTTTATCACTACCCGAAGGAGTCTCAAAGCGGCTAACATTCTCCTTTCCCTTCCTCCCCCACAACAAACACTCTGTGAGGTGAGTGGGGCTGAGAGACTTCAGAGAAGTGTGACTGGCCCAAGGTCACCCAGCAGCTGCATGTGGAGGAGCGGAGACGCGAACCCGGTTCCCCAGATTACGAGGATACTGCTCTTAGCCACTGCACCACACTGGCTTTCCATCTTCACAAGCTTGTTCCATCTTCCATTTGACAGCCTTTTAGACATATCTCCTCTCAGTCTCCTCTTTTTCGGGCTAAACATTCCCAGCTTCCTCAACTGTTCTTCATAAGGTTAGGTTTCCAGACCCTTGATCATCTTGGTTGTCCTCCTCCTTAAAGTGTGATGCCCTGAACTGGACACTGTATTCCAGGTGTGGTCTGACCAAGGCAGAATAGTGTGGTACTATTACTTCCCTTGAACTGGACACTATATATCTTGTTGCTCTGTGAAGGGTAACCTACAGTTCTCAGGAATATTTGCAGGGGGAGGGGGGATGTGCTTAAAAGGTATGGTGCAGACACAGCCTTAAACGGTCAGGCAGAACAAGGTCTCTTCTCCATGGAGTCAACTCCCTTCCAAATGTCTCATGCACATTTCTGTTCCACAGCTGTAGCTTAGATCTCATTCTCTTCCAGGTGCCTTGGCTTCTTTTTCTATAAGAGGATATTACAAAACAATTTGCACAAGTACATCATTAGTGCTTTCAAGACGGGACAAAATACACAATCCTGCTAGGAAAGTTTCATTTCAAGGGTCTGTTGGAGCCAGGAAGCGGACTGGTGGGTCTTATGAGAAAAGTATCCAAAGACTGGCTGAAGAACACACAAGACTTAATACCTCCAATACTTTGTAATTCCCACAATACTTTGTAATTCCCCCATACTCAATCTGTTCTGCAATGTTAATTCCACAAACAATCCTTCTGGAGCTATTTCAAGACATACCATTGCTCTAAATGCAGAGGTCATATTTAGGTCGCCTGGTGGTACGCAGTGTCCAAGATTTTAAATGTTTTAAAACAGGGATGATTAATAGTGTTGACCTATGAAGTCTTATTTCTGAACCAAACTAACTCTTAGGGGTCATTCGCCAACTGCAGCCCATTCAACACCCCAATTTTAGGTTTACCTCAGAAGCACTAAGACCACAATACAGATTCATCTGCTGGCAGGCCATGTCCTAAGAAATTAGCTGTCCTAATTCAGTGCATGGTGGTAAAACTGTCCACTTCCAACCTAGCTAGCTGGAGTTCCAAATATGTGGTCACACATTCAACAAATAACAAATTGTTGATCGAAAGGTATTCCAACAGCCACTTGGCTGACTAACATTCTATTGCCTTTTAAATATGTCTGTGTGAGGGGGTATTATTGTTTTTTGTTTTGCTTTTGTTTTATTATGTATTTTTTGTTTTCATTTTGTATTTTTATGTTGTGAGCCACCCTGTGATCTTCAGTTGAAGGCCAATACAAAATTCAATTAATTAATAACAACAACTGTATCAGGTTGTACAATGCTACTTCATATGTTTGTTTCTGTTATCACACCCACACTGTTACATGGGAATATATTTTTCAAAAGGAGAATTGAGATTGAGGATCCTTCCACATGGCAATGGACTTGATGCTTCTCATGAATGCAAGTTTTTAGGTGTTGTTTTTTTACAGCATCCACGCAGTTGCCCTTATCAATATCCCGTCCCATGTTCCTCCATCACCTTTCCCCCTGGATATACCATTTCTGCAGGGTTTTCCACAGAAACAGTAAATGATAATAATATAATAATAATTTATTATTTGTACCCCGCCCATCTGGCTGGGTTTCCCCAGCCACTCTGGGCGGCTTCCATAGAAACCAAAAATACAGTAAAATATCACAGATTAAAAACTTCCCTGAACAGGGCTGCCTTAAGATGTCTTCTAAATGTCAGGTAGTTATTTATCGCTTTGACATCTGATGGGAGGGCGTTCCACAGGGCGGGCACCACTACCGAGAAGGCCCTCTGCCTGGTTCCCTGTAGCTTTGCTTCTCGCAATGAGGGAACCGCCAGAAGGCCCTCAGCGCTGGACCTCAGCGTCCGGGCAGAACAATGGGGGTGGAGACGCTCCTTCAGGTATACTGGGCCGAGGCCGTTTAGGGCTTTAAAGGTCAACACCAGCACTTTGAATTGTGCTTGGAAACGTACTGGGAAACGTACTGGAGTACGTAAACGTAAATCTGGAGTAAATAGGTAAAGGAGTATGGCTTAGTATTTTGATAAGAGGCGATGCTGTGCGGATGCTGTGCAAAGCTTTCCTGCATAAGTAGTGCTGAGTCCACAATAAACTGCAATGTGGAAGTGCCATGAGAAAGACTGTGTTGGTGGCAGTTGCTGCCTGGCACTAAGCTGGATTCCTAGAGCAGACAGGGATGTGGCAGGTCCAAAGAGTCTTGGAGAAGGCTGTGATTCAGTGGTAGAGCATCTGCTTTGCAAGTAGAAGGTCTCAGGTTCAATCCCTGATATCTCCAGGTAGAGCTGGAAATGTTCCCTACCTGAAATCCTGGAGAGCTGCTACCAGTCAACATGGGCAATACTGAACAAAATAGAACAATGGCATGGCACAGTATAAGGGAGTTTTCTACATTCCCAAGTATCACGTATATGACACCAGATGCAGCAGTGGCCAGCAGGGTGGCACAGACAGGGCTGTGTTGCTTTCCTGGCTTCCCAACACCATGTGTTACTGTCGCTTACCAGGACAGGAAGGAATGAGGCTGGGGAGCTTGATATGGGGCAGTGCATTGAATCCAACATTATTGCATCCACACACAACACCAGGCTCCATGCACCACACACCTCCCACGCTTAGTAAGTGGCAGCAACACACAGTGTTTGGAAGGCAAGAGAGCAATGCAGCTCTACTGTACTGCCACACTGGCCACTACTAACCAGACTGAAAACCAGCTTGACATTGTTTCCTATACAGCTTTTTAAACCTCCAAGATTCTTTTTGCAGAACTGGCATACAAGGAATTTTAACAAAGCAAACCCGTAAAAAAATACTGTCCTTGTTTCCTAGACTTATGATCCATTACCAAGTAACAAAAATCTTTGAAAGAAAGTACCTGAAGGGTACAACAGGTCATGAATAAATTAGCAGGAAATACTCGGCTTCATGGTAAAACGTATTTAGAGAATTAATGACGTGCTGTGTAATGAATCAACTCTATAAATTACAGATGCTCTCATACAGGGCACAGGAGAGATTTATCTTTACAACTGTGCATTCCAAACGTTTTCAAAGCCCCCACATTTCCCTCACACATTAAAATTAATAAAGAATAATTTTACATTCAGGATTACAAAAATTATCCTACCCTGCTACACTTTTCAGCCTACACTCCTAAAACTGCACAAATAAGTTTCTGATTCATAGTTAAACAACATCAAAAAGTGCTGATGTAATTAGTTATGGGAAAAGTTCACAACATATAGCCTGCAGGGGACTACTGAGGCATCCATGTTAAAAACATACAAACATTAGCTTTCATTGAGAAAGTAGTCCTGGCTTTCATTCAGAATTAAGTCTCTAGTCCTGAGAGCTAAGGATAGGAAAGGGAGTAAGAAGAAAACACTAAACAATAAGAGGTTGCATCCAATGGTGGTCCTACTAAGAGAAGATCCACTGAAATCAATGGGCATGACTAACTTAGGTCTATTAATTGCAAAGGGTCTATCCTGAGTAAAGCATAATTGAATATGTAACCCAAGGAAACCAACACAGAAGAAAATGCTTTGATGGTGATTTCAATCTCCAAAGTCTTTCAACTGCTTAGATAGCAGGATGCTTTAGGACAGTGTTTCCCAACCGGTGTTCCCCGGCACACTAGTGTGCCGTGAGACGTTGGCTGGTGTGCCGTGGGAGGGAGGCGGGCGAGTCGGGCGGTGAGAGGCGGCGGCGGCGAGGATCCGCGTCGAGCCGGGGGCGGCTCCGCGGTGGTGGTGCCGAGCGGCGGGGCAGCGCGTGCAAAAGGGAGGAGCGCGAGACAGCGGAGGAGGAGGAGGCCGGCATGTCTGGGCAGCAGCAGCAACAGCAGCAGCAGCAACTCCCGGCGACGGCTCCTCAAGCCCCGCCGCCGCCCCCTCCTCCACCCGCTATCGCCGCCACCACCACAACAGCCGCCGCCGCCTCAGTTGCCGCCGTCCCTCAGTCCCTCGCTCTGCTGCCTCCTCCCACCCCCAAAGCTTGGAGGTTCCCCGGCAAGGGGGAGGGAAAAAACTTTCACTTTCGTGCGTCCCTCCCGGCGTGACGCTGCGCGCTGACGTCACGGGGCTGTAATGGTGGTGTGCCGCGAGATTTTTTTCATTAAACAGGTGTGCCGTTGCCCAAAAAAGGTTGGGAAACACTGCTTTAGGAACCACCTTCAAATGGTGCAAGACCTGCTCAGGGATGGAGAACGTGTCATAAAAATATGATGCTGGCACCAAAACAACCAGCAATGATTGCACACAGTTTGACTGTGGAATCAGTGCTGCTCATACCCACAAGTTTGTTAACATCATCCACATGATGATATTGCCATCAAAATGTGAGTCTGTATTTTTAAATTTTTTAAATCCGTTTTCCTCTTACTATGGAAAATCCATTCTGCAAAAATAACCTGCAATGCATAACATGTTACGATGAAGAACATCTGCTTTGTGTACAGAAGGTGCCAGATTCAATACTCAGCAACTCCAGGTAGGGCTGGGAATGCCCCCTGACTGAACCTCTGGAGAACTACTGCCAGTCAGTGTAGATCAGGGTGGTCCAACTTTTCATATCATGTAGGCTGCAAGAGTACTTCAACAAAGAACCCGCAGGCCTCACACTGCTTTGTTGCATGGTGGGGGAGAGGCCAAAATTTGATGCCCCCACCCAACCCTCACACTGTCTTCCCTAAGTGAGGCACCAGGCTTTTGGAAAGAGGTGCAAGGCTCTGGCAGGGCCCTAGAGCCCTCCCACTTCCTTCCCAAAGCTGGGAAAGTGCTGGGGGGCACACCTTAGTAGTCGTGTTTCCACACACACACTTTGAACAATACACCCTCTCTACTTGGCCTGCCTGTGTAATGATACAGTCACATCCTGCAGGTTTTTTTTATTTTTATGAAGGCATGTATCATCAGTGCTACACCCCTGCCCTATCATCTTCCCCTTTTATGAGTATTGTATACCCCTTTGGGGACATGGCTGGGACAGGCAGTTTCAACATCTGGTTAAGCACCACTTAAGACCTGTCTGCAAGTAGACATTAGAACTGACTATAGCTGCACCAATGTATTTTTAATGAAACCTTATAACATCATGCTACAGGGTTTCAAGAATCTCCGAAAGGGAATTAAATAAATGCAACACAGATGTTCACAAAAATACAAACAAGAGTGTTTTTACTTCATAGCAACCAAACAGGTCAAACCATTTCCTTCTTCAGACAAATCTCAGGGGTCCACAAAAACACATGGCTTTCTAGCAGATTGTGTGTGTCTGTGCCAAGAAAAAGGAAATGCTGCTGTCCAAAACAACAGTTTGCAGGGCCAGTATTTTATGAAGCATCTGCTGGATTTAAGCTTACAGTCAAAATCCGAATGAGGTAACAATCATGCAAAATATCCAAGTAACTTTATAGAGATTAAACCACTGCAGCAGAAAATAAATAAATAAATAGCATGTCCAAACTGCAAGGTGAATCACTCAGACACAGGGCATGCCAAAATTGAAGCAGCAGGCACAAACTTCTTCTTCATCCAAGGTACGTGTGTGTGTTTTACATTAGACTCCAGTTACACAATCAGACTATTCCTACAAAGTCCATAGTTGGGCAATACCTTTATTAAGAGCAACAAAAAAGGGGCAAAAAGGTGGCAAGCTTTTGAGTTCTCCAGAACTCTTCGTTGGGCAAGTTGTTGTACAGAGAAGGAGGTGGCAGGACAAGGGATGAGGGAGTGCAAAATTAAGTTCAATGTTGTAGCCATGAGATCATCTGGTAGACTCAATTCCACAATGGAGACTGCAGACTGTACAAGTTCCTCCCAGGTGCTACAGATATCAGGTTACATACCTAGGATTCTGGAATGAAGCAGTAAAGACTGTTTTCTCCATAGTTTTGAGAAAATAAAGCCTAGTTTGTAATCCAGATCTGTCCAATACCTTAAGCATAGCATACAGGTTGCTGGGTATGCAGAGAGCAGAACTAAAGAGAAACATGGTAGATTTTACCTTGGCAATGCCAGGGCTTAATTTTGGATCTTGTATAACGTAAAAAGTCAATGGAAGCCAAACAGTGCAGCATTACCTAACAGTTAGAGAATCTGAAAAAGCAGAATCCATCTTCAGATGGCAGAGAATTATCCACCTCTGGTTGCAGATTCTGCCCTGAATGGATAGATTATGTATACTGTACTCCAGGCATTTAAAAAGCAAAGGTAGTCTTGTGGGCCCATAGGATAAAATTCCCAAGTTTACAATTGGTAATAATATTATTAGGACCGTCATGAAGTCATAACAAAATCTATTTGTTAACATTGCACATGGTTTTTCTCTGAGTGAATGGCAGCTATTTGCATTTTGGTACAAGACACAAAACTGGGGGTGGGGGCTAAATTATGCCACCTGCCATTTACCTCAATTTTTCTCCAGCATTCATTCATCTTTCCTGATGAAAACAAAGATAAGCCACAGCTGTAAGACATTCAAATTATATTAAAATGTTTAATTTTATTTCCTTCAAAAGCAACCTTGGTTTATAACCTAAACATAAGTAATTTACACATAGTGCTAAATCTGCATTCTCTTCCCACTCCTCACATTCTCAGTGGAATAGCTTCAGTCCAGTTCTGGAGGAACAGGTACCTTGTGCCAAAAAAATAAAATACCAGACTAGGAACTCTTAGAAAGACATTTGCCACAGAGAGACCAAGAACAGGATGAGCAAGCAACTATTTCTCCCACTCCAAGAAGGCACTCCCAAAATTCAGGGTTAATGTGTAGACATATCGTAGGCAACATCGTAAATGTTTCTGCCATTTTCAGCTTTCCATCACTGCATTTAAATGTTATCTTTTTTAAACATAAAAAGCATGTTATCATTCACAGCAGTGCAAAAAACCAGCAACAAACATACATAAGTGGAATTCTTATTTAAAAAAAGAAAATTTATAAAGCAGCTGCATCTTAGACTTTATTTCAAAGGGATGGGAAGCAATAAATCAAGTATGAACAGTACACAAGATAACTGAAGCCATACTGTACTATGAATTTGTATTCAAGAAGAGTCCTTACTTAATTTCAGGATAGTATTCTATCCTCAAAACAAACACTCACAATTTTAACAGAACATAAAGCTTGCTATCAAATGCCATACTGGATGCCAGGATTTCAATTACTCAAAGACACCAGCACCAAAGAGCTATGATTAATGGGAAGCCTCTTCCAATTGAAGCTACATAAAAAGATGAGAATTCAAGCAATCAATGGAGAAGGCAGTATCATCTCAAAAATTCAGTTAAATACAGAGATCTTTGTAATTAGAACATAATAGATGATTAGCACCAATTGTCATATCAACCCTAAGACCACAATGGGAAAGGAAGTTCCAGTGAAACTAGTAGGATATATTTCCAAGTACTTTACTTTAGGACCTCAATAGAAATAATCGTCTGTCATAACCTAGCATTATTTAATCTCTACTTAAGTAAAAGGATAGTTTAGGTCAAAAGATAAATTGTATAAAATGGGATCATATTGTCTTGCAAATTAGCTGACATACAACTACGAGGGACGTTCATGAAAGATTTCCCCTGACGTACTTCCCGTGGACTGAGACAAACGAAACTGGGCACAGTTATTAGTCCTTCTCTACATAGCTACCAGCAACAGCCAAACACTTCACCCATCGCTTTATGCAGCTGTGGAGAACTCTTCTTTAGAAGTTGGCAGGTTGCGTCAGAAGCCACGACTCAGAAATCAGCATTTCATTGTCTGGAGAAAGCTTGCCCTTCAAAAATAACTTCATGGTTGGAAAGGGGTGAAAGTCCGATGGTGCGAGGTCAGGAAAATAAGGGACGTGAGGAAGGATTTCATAGCCACAAGACCATGCTTCTATCTGAGCAACATGCGATTTGTGAACTGGGGTGTTATCCTGCAAGAGGCCTTTGGTCAGCATACCATGCCTCTCGATTTTGATAGCCTTCCGCTATTTCTGCAGCAGTGAAGCGTAGTATGTCCCAGTAATTATGGTACCCTTTGCCAGGAAATCAATCATCACTACTCCGCACTGGTCCCAAACGACTGTGAGCATGACCTTGCCCACTGGCAGTTAGACACGTGCCTACTTTGAAAGTGGTAAGGCAGAGTTCTTCCATTGTTCAGATGGACCCATGTTTCTTCCTGAGTAATTAGTCTGGCGAAGAAGTCATCAAGGTTTTTGTGACACATGGCCAAAGGAGCCCGTGAGCATGTGACTTGTTCCTGCTTCTGGAAAGGCAGCAGCAGCCAGGGAACCCACCGTGCAGACACTTTCCCATATGCAAATGGTAATGGATTTTTTTTTCTACAGAGCCCACACTGCTTTTGACATATGCAGCTAGTTGGCAAACAGTTATGCAGCGATCCTCCAAAATGGTGGCCTTCATTTGCCGGATGGTGTCTTCATCAATGGCAGATTGTGGTCACCAGGAATGGGAGCCATTCCACCAAAGTCTGACCACACTGACAATGCCAGTGCTTGACTACATCATACGATGGGGCATCCTCCCCATAAGTCCCATTTATCTCATTGAACATCTCCCATGATATGCTCCCTCTCAAGTACGGGAACCCGATGACTGCTCTGCATTCAACTGGTTCCATTATCAGACATTCCTCCACGTTAGCACCCATAACAGAGAAACTGTTAGGAGTTCAGAGCTACAAATTACCACATTACCTATTGAGAGATGTATCATTATACATGTTCAATTTCATCCTCCTACAATAACCGGAAGTGGGTCAGGGGAAATCTTTAATGAACAACCCTCATATATTAGTAATTGTGGCCTAGAAGGAGAAAGAAAGAACTAGCTTCCGTAAAGTTCTGCATACCAAGGAAACCAAGGAAATCACTGTTTACAAGATGAGACCCTTATATTTTGCCAATACCGTACAGAGAATTACCACAAGTACAAAAGATGCAATTTTCTTGTGTAAAAACTCCCATCTACTTTTACTGGATGTGTTTGTGTGTGCACACTTAAGTGTGTGTGTGTACACATCAATATCAAAGACTCACATTTATCTTCATTCGTCAGAAATACTTTGAATAGCTTAGGCCAGAGCCATTAAACTCCAACTGGAGTCAGATCTTCTTAAGGAGAAAGAAGGTATTGGCAGGAGAAAAAAATGATTTTGCTCTGCACTGTAAGGATGAGACACAAATATCTCCACGATGTCACAAAGAATTCTGAAGCAAAGAAATCTGTTAGCATCGAGATATAGCTAACAGATACTGATTCAGAGGGATAAGCACAAGGCACAACTAAAATTCGGCTTTAACTCTATGTCAATAGTCTTCAGCATCTTCAGCCACTGCTAACTCCAATCTGCAACAGGAGAACCCCAGTAAGTAGCTTCACATGGCACAACACTATTATAGGTTAAATATGTAAAAGTTACTACAGTTTTAGGTGTTCTAGCTACACATTCCCAAACAGAATAGTGAGTCCTAGTTCAGAACACAAACTGGAAACAACCCTCCATGTTCTCTAAAATGAGATCACCACCACCTGTAATGCACTGACCAATCAGAATTACCTAAAAGCAGGGAGAATCATTTGGGATATGCCCCGTTATGCAAAAAATAACTGCTAATGTGAGCATGCAGCTGCAAATACTTTCAACTAGTATCAATGTATTCCAACAGCACCAAATGTTCAATTAAAATCCAGTGAGTTGTATAGAAAGCAGCACTAGAATCCTTTTCTAGGATTAGCATCTCTGAAGATATTAGTTTTTCATGTCAAGAGAACTGCAAAAACCAAGAAATACACATTCCACCTGCTGAGTTAACAGGAAAGAGGACATGAACAAAATTAACCCTAGATTAGCAGTGCTGACAGTCCAACCATCAATAAGAGTAATGCCTAAAATTTCATATCCTCTATTTTCATACTGTAAATAAATACATAAAAAATAAGTATCTGGATTTCCATTTCTTCTGAACACAGGAGAAGTGATAGAAAATCTCCTTCCTATCTGCAGGCACAGATTACCTGCAGTTCAAATAATCTCTCTGCATGAAAAAGATCACTGCAAGGAAGCTTGACGCAGCCACTGCTCTACTAAATGAAAACACAATATACTTAAAAATACAAAGATGGAAACATGGTGTCAACACAGGAGAGGTTTTTTAAAAAGCCAAAATAAATTTGGACTAAAAAAGAGAGAACAGATTTCCAGCTATGCATGCACAGTCTCAGAAAGTCTAATTTGAACAAGCTGTGAATATTAAAAGGAAACCACATTAAAATGTTGATACTTGCTACTTTAGAGGTGTAATGAGACAAAACATCCTTGGGTTTCGTTTTGAATGTTACTTGGCATTTTTAGTTCCATAAACCAACAATAAGAATGTTGTCCAACAAACATCTTTGGACATTACAAGCACTGCTGCCAACCAGAGCCAAATGAGTGACTGTGTGAATATTCAGCTGGCAAAGCATGTCTTTAATATGTGAAGGAAAAGGTCTCTGGGGCCATTCACAATCTGTGCCTGTATTTGGAGTGTGTGCTTGTTGTTATTTCCTTACAGATTTGCATATGTTACTGGATATGCAAATTTAGAGTTCAAATGTTGTAAAAGTCAAGCCAACTAATTCCCCATCCAAATCGCTCCAGATAAATTAAATCATTTGCAATCCACCCTATTATTACCCCAAATCAGTTCCTCTTCCATTCATGTATCCCATTAATTGCCCAATAGATCCTGCTCCAAATCAATTCAACTCCTCTTCAGTTATCCCCTTACCTCCAAATCATCTCTATATTGTCTTCAGTTAATTTATTTCTCCAAATCAATTTTACAGCACAATGCTAGCCTGCTTGAAAAAATAATAGGGGGCTCAAACTCACTGTATGCAATGCCCATCCTTTCAGACATTACAAGGAAGCACCACCAGCTGGATTGCCAGTTTTGGACCCATAATCAGGGCCTGATGAACTACATATCCTTGATTAAATTTGCAAGAGATCTTCCATCAACAGTATAGTTATGAGCAGTAAATATAAAACAACCAATAAAGTGCAAAACCTTAGTAACGTTCAACACAATAACTAATGTTATTTTGAAGAGTTTCCACTATATTTGTTCAATATATTGTTGTTGTAGCTTTAACACTTTTGTGATTGTTTTTCTGCATTCATATCAAACTGGAACACATTAAGGTTCAAGTTTTGGAGTACCTCCAAAGGGAAGTGCTTAAAGATGGGTGACAATTACCAACAGGGTTCTTCTAAGTCCCCTTATTATTCATAACTGTCAGAAAAAGGCAATTTTCATCTAAGGCTGAGATAAAGGAGGAGACAGTCTCAAAAGTTTTTTGTTTAGATAACTGCATGTGGAGCCCATTATTCTTTATAAACACATACTACAACCTACACAAAAGTGTTTTAAATATGGAAAGTCTAACTTTGCTCATTTTGGCAGCTTATTTAACATTTTACCCCCTACCTAGTTTGTAGAAAACAGGACTGCCAAAAACACATGTTTGCTTTTGAAGGAACAGTCTCAAATACCTACTAAACAGCTCAGGAAACAACTGCTGAGAAATGTTAATGGCAGCATTGCTTGTTTATAGGATGCCTTCCTGCAACATGTCACTGATTAATCCTAGCATTTTTTCCTTATGTCAAGATAAACACACCACACCCACTTGGTTTCAGAATTCTAGCTTCTTAGTCTTAGTGCAAGAGATCATAATGCAACTATTACTCATGCCACATAACTAGCTCTTCATATATTTGCACAACAAATATAAATAAAGGAACACAGAACAAATTCAGCTTCCTTATTCTAAAGCAGGGATGAGAACCTGTGACCCTCCAGATTTTGTTGGGCTCCAATTAACATCAGCCCTGGTCAACATACCCAAAAGTCAAAGATGATCAGGGCTGCAGTCTAGCATATACCTGGAGGGAAACAGGGTCCCATGGTTGTTCTAAGGACTTCTTGATAAAATGCCTTGGTCTTGAAATTACATAAATTACTTTTACAATTTTATTACCACTATCCTTTGTGTGCTGCTTGATTAAGCAAAGCTTAACTCAGATGTCTTAACCCAATCCCTTTCATTGAAAATCCTATATGATGTTCAAACTATGGGCACATCCATTATAATTCAACAGCCTGAAGGAGTACCCAAGGACACTATGAAATACGCGTCCTAGATTTTAAAGGTATGTGTTTACAAACATTTGAGCAAATGTCTATGGAAACTGTATGCCTGTTCAAACTGGATAAACTGCTTAGCAATTACTGCTGCACCTAGACTGAGGCAGCAGCAGTGCCCATGTCAAACTATTAGAAACAATTAACCTTTCTATCACACACTGTTTTCAGTAAAGCGTATACACAATTTCAAGCAGGCTAAAGAACACACAAGGATTTCACTGTGAAAGAACGAACAATTTGTCATCAACCTTAACACTACTGGTGGCACAAATCAACCATTTGAAACTGTTCATTGCATCTCCATGGGGCTTCTAATGTCCCTTAGTCTTCTCCCCTTTCTATAGGATCTTTTATACCCAGGCCTCATCTTGCATCACTAACTTGCCTTTTGCAACCATTGACACAACCCCTAAACACTATGCATTCATTTTTCCTCCTCCAGAAACAGATGACCTTTCAAGGGGGAAAATGGGAAGGGGACATTAATAAGTTAGGGTATGCCATGACACAGAGTTCGCTATTGTCCTCCATGCTGAATGGAACAGTCCCAATCAGAACAGCATCCCTACATTAGAATTAGCAAAACAGGCAGTGCTTGCTTTGCCTTGCCAGAAAAATTAACCCAGCTACTCCTTCAACAACACTCCTCTTTATATAGCAGGCAGCAGCCTGAAAACTACTCACTACTCCTTATTATAGTCATGTCTCTCAGTACTCTACCCCATCCCGAGACGCACTGATAAATATGTGAAAAAGCAATCTGTGGGCGACAGTGTGGGGGCAGAGAAAAATATACATGAATGGGAGTTGTGTGCAGTTAGGAGATAGGAACAAACCATGTCAAGAGGTATACATGAGGGCTTTTTTTTTTTTTAGAGTGGAAGTGGTTATAGAGAATGGGAGACATGATACAGTATGAGTAGCTATTGGGAGGGGTGAGCCTTACTTCAGTTAGGGGAAGGGGTCACTCACTGCAACAGGATGAAAAAATAGGAGAAAAAATAGGTTATGTTGCCAAAATAAAACTGCAAAGGACTAAGCATACATAGGAACACATGGGGATTGGAACTGTAGGGGAAATAGTAATATTTGCGATGGTGAAATGAAAGGGAAAAATTGTTGTATAGGGATCAGAGTCACCACAGAGGACAGTCACTGTTATATGTCACCTGCAACAGGTTGCTAGCTAGCCCCACACACTGACAGCAGCTGCCAGCTCACAGAGTTCCTCCCTGCCCTGCAAAAAAGTAAAAAGCAACACAGTTCTGGGCTGTCTGGATCAAACTACCCAACTCAAGCTCTGACATATAGCAAAACTAAATTTGGAAACTGAGAAGTGGGGCAACAAAAGAAGCAAGGGACATGGTGACTGGCGTCATTCAGGAGAACAAGGATCACTCATCACTCAAATCATTTAAATGGTTAACTTAATGCCAATCAGCCTGTCCCTCAAAACTGTGATTACAATTGGGCTGGTCAAAAGCATAGTAAAAGGAGTCAGCTGTTTCCAAAATTCAGTGCATGCTTACGGGTGTTGCAAGGAGGACTTTAATCTTCATTGGTGATTGCAAGTACTGTATAGAAACAGGCCAGTACATGGAAGGCAAGGGTGTGATCTTTGTGCTTGGGGTACGTGTCAGGAACAGGAGCAGAAGTCCACCGAAGCCCAAAAAAATCCTCAAGCTGTGTGGAGACTATTCTGAGAGGGTGGAATATATCTGCATACTTGACCCTGTCAATTCAATTCTTCTCTGAATCAAAATGCACTTCACTGACATGACAATGTAATCATGTGTTGTTGGAAAGGATTTTAAACTCCCTCAAGTGCAGAACTGGGAGAGCGAGAAATTGGTACTTGGTTTCATTCCCCACACACGAATCACACGTACAATTTACCAAAGCAAAACAGAGAGAGAGAGGTTTTTTTCTTTTTTTTAAAGTATCAGGCAAGTTTGCTCTGGACCTCGACAGGAAGGATGCAGCTGATCGCCCAAATCACATATGTTCGCTATGGGGACTAACCAAACAAGAGGCATTAAAATTCGCAGAGCCAAAAACATAAACAAAATAGTGGAAGTCAAGTTGCGCTGGTATAAGAAGCTCTCCGGTTTGTCACACTCTTGGGACCGACACCGCCCAACTTGGCAACCGACCTCACAGGATTGTTGCAAGGATGAAATAGGGTGACCCAAACCAAACACACACAGATCTCTCCCCTGATCCTCCCTGGATGAAGCTGACAGACTATTTCCAAAAATGTCTAATAATCCCTGCGTTAAAGGGGGAAACTCTGCACACGCTCAGAGGCACTCTGGTCTCTCTGCGTGTGAAGGCGAGGGGGGAGTCCCCCTTATACATGGTCTTCCACGCCGTCGCCGCTGCTGCAGCTACGGCCGCCGCCGCCTCATAAAGCTCCCAAACCAAACTCCTCTGCCGCCACTACTCACCGTTTCCTCCTCCTCCTCCGTCTTCGTCCATGTTGGGGCTGCTGGCCGAGCACTGGGCGATGTTAGAGGCGTCGCGAGGAGCCCGCGCGGACTCCTGAGGGGGGCGCTTGGCGGCCGGCGGCTCCGGCTCCCCTCAGCTCCGAGGCGGCCGCCGATGCCCTCGTTCGCCTCGTTTCTCCTCAGCGGAGCTTCTCCGACTGTCGCTGCTGCTGCTGCTGCTTAGCGAGGCTCGCCCGCCCCTGCTCATGTGACCCACGCCGGGGAAGGGAGAAAGAAATATTATGTGGGAGGGAGGAGGAGGAGAGGCCGCCTCAAGCCCAGTCCCTCCTTCGAAGCCGCGCTCCGCCACAAGGCAGCAGTGCCGCCGCTGCCGCTCCGAAAGGCCGGGTTTCCGTGAGGGGAAATGGGGGGCTGCTGCGGCTTCCCTCAGGCGACCTTCGAGGAAGGGACGCCGCCGCCGCTCCCCTTTTCCCAAGGCTGCCCAATCGCTCGGGAAACCGCCGTTAAAAATAAAGCGCATAGTTTCTCTGGGAAGAAGCGAAGCAACCAAAACCGCCCCCCTCAACTGCCCGAGGAAATCAAAAGAGCGCCCACCTCCGCGAGCGATTCCTTTGGTCGTTTGAACAACGGCAGCTATTGTTATTCATTCAGGGCGGGTCAGAGGAGCCAGCTCCTTAGGACTAAGGAGGGGGCTTCGGCCCTCCAATAAAATATTTGAGGGTGCAGGGTTCCCCCAAAGTCGGTCGGCATTGCCATTCAAATAGTACACCGCGTCATGTGATCGATTATGCGGAGCGGTTCTTGCCTCCCATATTTTATTCAAGTTGGCACCCCTGGGTCGCCTCACGGCAGTTTTAAATTCAAGGTTAAAAACACTTTTCGCCCCGCCTGGGTGTTAACTCGGGCCAAACTAGACGCGAGGTTACTTGCATGGATGTATATGCAAACATTTAGGTGATCAGGAGCAGTCTGGAAGCTGCGGGGATCCAGTTGCCTGGCACCCCAATCTCGGAGCGGTGCGAGATTCCAGGGGATCCCGGAGCTTACTCTGGGTTTATGTTTCCTTTTGGGGTGAGACATAGCAGAGACTGGTGTCTTTAGTTTAGGGGCTATATAGTTTGTGTACACATATATACTCACCCTGAGCCTGCAGTGGAGGGGTTCACAACATTAGCATCCCAAAAAAGTCTTGGTTTACCCCATAACTGCAGCCAGTTCCAAACTTGGGGCGGTGCAGGCAGTTCTACTGCATAGGGTGCCAAGACAAAGGGGGCACTAAATAATAATAAATAATAATAATAATAATAATAATAATAATAATAATAATAATAATAATAATAATAGAATAACAACAACAATACAGGTACCTACAGAGAAGAAAGCAACTGTATGGGAATGAATTACTGTGATAATAAGAAATATTATGGGATTGTGCCCAAAAATTCCCTCACTCAGGGTGCAGTATTAGCAAAGTTAGGGCAGCCAATACATACTACTGTATACCTTTAAAGAACATTCAAACACACTCTTTCTGTGAGTTTACCCCTCACAGATACAAATCCCAGTAACCCTTAACAAAGGACAGAGTCTACAATTTATATTTTAGGGGGGGAGATGTCCTTAAAATGTGCTTTAAAGGTATTGTGTGTACACAGTAGGGCTGACAAGCCAATCCTATAATTATTATTTTCTCTATATTGAGCTCCTTACATTGAGAGATTAGCAAATGATGACTGGAAATGGGATTGGGACTGTTAGTAACCAATGTAAGATTGTTGCTGCAGCATTAATCTGAAGCATTTTAGAAGATTTCCATTTTGTGCTATGTCCATGATTTCTGTTGTAAGTGCCGTAGAAGGATGATATGAAAGGTGTGAAAAACTCCCTCTCTCTCCCTCTCTCTCTCTCTCTATATATATTTCCTTGTTCATAGTTCAGAAACTGCTGGGTCTGACCTTCCTCAGAATACCTTTCAAGTTCTCTACTGTCATTTTATTAATCCCTAGAGAGAACTATTCTTTGGTTTTTTTTATATTGCTCCTTCACAAATATTACTGCTGTGTTGACACTCTTGTTTAAGTTCAAAGTGTTCCTCAAATATCACAGTTCAGATTTCGTCTCTGAGGGGCTCAAAGATTTCCTATCCTTTTTGTTAGGCCCTAGCTTATTTTTTTTCCAAACAGATCAGATTCCCTACATTCACTTTGTTGCTTTTATTGCAGTTTGGGATTATTTGTTCCAGTTAATTTTTTGTTCAGGGGAAGGCTAATAAAGGTTGAGTAAATGGTTTATTACGCATGTGAGGAAATTTAACATATTCAGATTATATTGAGGAATTTCACATGCAATAATATTACTACTGTATAGTGGTACCTCGGGTTAAGTACTTAATTCGTTCTGGAGGTCTGTTCTTAACCTGAAACTGTTCTTAACCTGAAACACCACTTTAGCTAATGGGGCCTCCTGCTGCCGCCGCACTGCCGGAGCCCAATTTCTGTTCTTATCCTGAAGCAAAGTTCTTAACCTGAAGCACTATTTCTGGGTTAGCGAGTGTGTAACCTGAAGCGTGTGTAACCCGAGGTACCACTGTACTCTAATTTTGTGTTGTTTACTTAATAGCTGGTAGCTAAAAACTTGTCATTTATGCAGGAAGAGTGGAAGGAATCAGAGGCTGAAGCTGAAGCAGGAGAGTTGGAAGAGGGAGGCCAAGAGACAAAGATGAGTCAGGCTGGTGAAGAGTCCTCCCCTCCCCACTTGTCTCCCAGAACCAGAAGAGGCATGCAAAGGGCGGAGGAGAGGTTGGCTGCATGCAGGCGCAGTCTCCAATTACTTGGAAAAAAACCTTGAGCAGGAGAGGACTTAGACGGCTGTGAGGAGGCAAGGACTTTCAGCCTCAGCAACTGATTTTCATAGAATAAGTCCACCAGGAATGAGCTGCTCTGCGCTTTAGGCCTGACACGCCACCAAGACTGTAGAGATTGTGCTTTGGCTAATAATAAGTTAACTCCAGTTTTGAATTGTGTGATTACTGAATTGCACGCTCCTGTGACACAAGTAAACTTATATCCGCTGATGGCTACAAGCCACGTTCATACTGGATCATATCAGATACTCAGAATCTCCAGAGAGTAAATGTGGGCGATTACCTGGCTGCGAGACTGCAGTCACAGTACATCATCAGGCTCTAATGATGATGATGATGATGAAAAAAGTAGTTGAGGTGTGCGGGAGTACTTGAGGGAAGGCACAGGAAAGCACTTGGGGCTGAGTGAGCTCCAACCACTGGTATGGTTGGCAAGTGGCTGCACACCAGTGAGTATTATGACTGAAAAATGTAAATGTGTAGGTGCTAACCTACCAGATGTGCACAAAGAAAAATCAGACCTGAATGACCAGTTTGTGATCTAAGGTAACCTTCTGGGAGTACCCTGAGAGCTTGTTACACTTGGCAAGCCAAACCATCACAAATCCAGCTTTTCCCTTGTGGATCCTACAGGTAGGACCGGCCTTATCATTAGGTGGAATGCGGCTGCTTCAGATTCTACAAAGCAACAAACCAATCTGCTCCGAGGCTAGCCGACTTGAGCTACACATTTTACATAGCTGTCTTTTCCCAAATCCAAACTTGTTTCTAACTTTCTGTTCTGCACCCCCCCCCACCCCAAACTCTTTCAGGTGTGTCAAAACCCATAGCCTGGATAGACATTGCAATCCAGACAACATTAAGGATCACTGAAGCCCCTTTCTCTTGTCCCCAAATCACCCATCAAGTCTGTCAGGCAAAACCCCAGCAAATCGTCTCATTACTGCTAACTGAGTCAGTCAAACTCATAACACCATAAAAGAACTAAATTTCATTAATTAGCCAGATGACTCACAGTTGGAGGAAGGTTATTGACAATTTAACAAGCCTTCCTTCCTACATTGTTATAAAGAGTAAACACAACTTTTTAGGGTGGATTTTCCAAATGAATATTAAAATATAAACATATAAGCATAAAATATATATGTTATTGAGCAGCTGCTTTGTAATGGCTGAGCTTCCAGGAAAACATTTAAAATAATCTTGAAAGATCATTAAGCATTCATAGAGAGAATAATGAAACATTAATTCGCAGCATAGAATAACTGCACAACAAAGATTTGTGTAGAAGCAAAGATTGGTTACCATTTTTAAAATCTGTATTTTAATTAAGAAAATGGGACGCAGTCTATATTTTCCGTTAATTTTGCATAAGGAGGAGAAAATCAGCCCAACATTTCAGAAGGCAAAGAAGGAATTTTGGAGTGGGGGAAAACACTAAATAGAGGGATTTTTCCGAGGAAGCTGCAAGCATGCAGGAGTCAAATAAATACCTGATGAAATCCCACTGTGGTTTATGGTGCTGGAACTGAGATGGATTTGGCACTTTACATTCCCTTTGTGGCCAGAATAGGATTTACACCATCATCGGTGTAGGAAAACAATTCACTATGCAGCCCAGATTCTGATATATTTAGCATGTGGGTTTCTAACTGCTCCTAAGAAGACAAGAGTCCTAACCAAGATTTAAAAACTAGGTTGCCCATCTCATTTTGTACCTGGTATTCTGCAAACATCAATGAGAAATTTATGCTAGCATATTTCTCAGTGATGTTTATTTTTGTTATGATTACGTTTATTACATTTATATACCATATTTTCCTCCAAAGAGATCAAGGTGGTGTACGTGGTTCTCCCTACCCATTTTATCCTCACAACAACCCTGTGAGGTAGGATAGAGGCTGAGGGACAGTGATTGGTCCAAGGTCACCCAGTGAACTTTGTGGCTGAGTGGGGATTTGAACCCTGGTTACTCAGGTCACAGCTGAACAATCTATTACAGCACACTGGCTCTCTTTGCAAAATTGAAACAAGAATGCACTATTCCAGATCATTAATTTTATGTATGCCCTAACCTATTGGCTGCTGATTATTTTTTAATTGTAATTTTAATATTTTATTTCACTGTATACCACCTTGTGATTTCAAATGAAAGACTGCTATGCTATGAACCATCTTTGTAGTCAAGAAGGCTACAAATCAGGGCTGCAGTGATTAGTAATCAGCTTCTGTGGTGCAGTACAGAGGGATTGCAGAGGAATGCAGCTCAAATACTTTTTTCCAGAGCAGGAGCAATTAAGTCATCTGCCAGAGCACCAGGGGACTTGACAGATCCTTCTTTCTCTGGCAAGTGAATGAGGTGATTATAACCCATTCCAGTTTGTTTGTGACAGATTAGCATAGAGGAAGGCAGAGAATGAGTTAAACAATAAAGCAAAGGTTGGATACATCTTAACTTTTCATGGATTGGGTTCCTACTTCATGCCAGCAGTTTAAATGGTCAAGGATGTCTGTGTTTCTAGCTAAAAGCTAAAAGCTGTACTTTGGCTGGCTGAAAATATTTCGCTAAAGCTGAACCTGTTTCACAAACTGAACCGATGCAATCGGAAGTAAGTACCGCTGAGCTCAATGGAGCTTACTTCCAGATAACTATGCCCAGGATTTTACATAGTTATCATGCAACGTTACAGCAAGTGGTTCAAAAAGCTGGAGACAGGAGACAAGCCGTCTTTTACTTCCCTTGGCTCTTAAGCCCATTGCATGATTCTTTAATGGTTGACTCATCAGTTGTTGGGGTTAATAACTGGAGTTTCATAGGACAATATTAGTACATTATCGGCATAATGTGATTTCACGGCCTCTCTATTCCTGTAAATGTTACTCAGCTTATGTCAGCTGCATCTGGAAGGAAAGCTGCTTTATTCTGGGGCTCGTTCTGACATACCTTGGATCCCAAATGCCTTGTGAATCGAATGTTTTGGCTCCCAAACGCCACAAACCCGGAAGTGAGTGTTCCAGTTTGCAAATGTTCTTTGGAACCTGGATGTCAGACGCTGCTTCCGATTGGCTGCAGGAGCTTCCTGCAGCCAAACAGAAGCCATTCCCTGGTTTCCAAACGGTTTGGAAGTCAAACAGACTTCCGGAATGGATTCCATTCAACTTCCAAGGTACAACTGTATTCAGTCCCTCAATCCCACTGCAAAGGAGTCTGGTATCTGAATATCCCAAAACTATGTAAATGTCCATTAAATTTGATAAATACTGGGAACGTCTCCCCCCATCTTCTCTTTTCCACCCCAACCATCCTAGCATCTTTTCCCACTTCTCCCCCAACATCTCAGGTACTTTGCCCTCCCTAAAAATCTCACCTCTTTCCTACTCTTCCACCCTGGTTCATGGTGGGTCCAGGTCTCCTATGAGGAAAGGTTGAAGCATTTGGGACTTTTTAGTTAAGATCATGGAGAAAGTGGAAAGTGAAGAAAATCTGCCCCCGTGGTCTCATGATCGAAGAAGAAGAAGAAGAGTTTGGATTTGATATCCCGCCTTTCACTCCCCTTCAGGAGTCTCAAAGCGGCTGACATTCTCCTTTCCCTTCCTCCCCCACAACAAACACTCTGTGGGGTGAGTGGGGCTGAGAGACTTCAAAGAAGTGTGACTGGCCCAAGGTCACCCAGCAGCTGCATGTGGAGGAGCGGAGACGCGAACCCGGTTCCCCAGATTACATGACTACCGCTCCTAACCACTACACCACACTGGCTCCATGATACTAGAACTCGTGCCATGACGGCTATTGCTCTGCCTCCAACCATGCTTCTGAAGAACATTTGCTGGAAACTGCAGAAGGCAAACATGCTCTTGCACTCAGGTCCTGCTTGCAGGCTTTCCACAGGCATCTGGTTGGCCACTGTCAGAACAGGAAGCTGGTCTAGGTGGGTCATTGGCCTGATCCAGCAAGCTCTCCTTATGTTCTCACTTAATTGCTCCAGGCAGGGCAGGACTAGCTGTCACTTACACCCTTTCTCCCTTCCCTGTTCTCAGGTTCTCCATCAGTCAATTTGCTCTTGCCCCCAAGGCAGCATACTGTTCTCCCACCAGCAGTTTGTCCCTTCCGTCACAGCTGAGAACCCAGAAATATAAGAAAACCAGGAAGCAGCCACAGATTGAGATAAATAAAATAAAGCACTCAAAACAGAATTGAACATAACTGAAGGAGCACCATTGGTAAAGAAACACACTCACCTCCCAAGTTTGTGCGGGGGAAAAGCTTTAATAGAAAAATTAAAATAGGTGGTATATTTTCAAAAATTCTACGGGATGTTGTTCAACAAGATGATCAGGCAAACATTTTATTTTCAAGTTTAAATTTCTTTACGTGCATTTTTATAAGGGCGATTATAGTTTCATTCCCAAACATCTCGGCAAGTTGCAAAGGTGTCAGCCCTCCCATGGGACTTTCTACATCAGCGGTGGCATTCAGCAACAAATAGCAAATTCCCAGGTGCCCTAAATAGATTTTAAAAGAGAGAGAGAAAGAGGTAAATGTGTTTTGGCACAGAATATATTTTCTACAACCACCCGAACTTGACTCACACAGAACAATATCAACAGTTTATCTAGCATGCTCCGCAGTAGTTTGACTTCACCCCAAAGGTGCACGCCTCCCTTGTCTCCAGAAACGGATGCCAACAAATTCCAACAATTTAGGACAGGAATGGGGAACTAGTGCCCCTTCAGGTGTTGGTAACTTCCACTATCCCTGTTTGCTGACTGAGTCTGATGGGAGTTGGGAGTCTCACAACGTTTTAAGGCTCTCCACTCTTACTCTGGGGTACCAGACAGAGGTCCTCCATCAGCCGCTACCTGGTGTGCATTTTTAAATTGTATTGCTCAGATCTCAGGAACTTAATCCAGGTCTTGAAAGACTTTTGATTTTATCTATCTGGTTTAGCAAAGTTTCTTAACAATTTCCTACCTAGCTTAGCAACAGATGTGTGGATTAGAATTTACCAAGTGAAATATTTCAAATTTACCTTTCAGACTTAAAACATGAAAACAGGAATAATCTTAATTATGATGTCTATGTTAACACGACCGTTAGGAATATTAATGCACGTTTTAGAATACTTGTGATTTATTTATTTTTTCTCTTTAAATTTTGTTGTGGTTTGAAACTGTTGGGACTTTAAGGTCAGGGCAGGGACAAGACTAGATGTTCTGGATTTAAAAAACAAACAAACAACCTGACAGGTATGTGTGGTATAGTATGTGGCATGCATAACAATTTTCCATGTCAAACAGGGCAGACAACAAGTATTTTGAGATCTACTTAACACTGTCAATGTAGTCTGCTTCTCCCTCCCCTACACCTGAATGATAAAGGAACCCAGCACTGGGAGCAGATAGAAACTTTTCTAAGAGATCTCCTCTAAGATGGCAGTGCTGGAGTAGATTTCCCAGTGTCCCTATTCTGTAGCATATTTAGCACTGTGGTTTATGAAACTGACCTCTCCACACACACCCTGATGCCAGGCATGCAGTCACTGTGTATTAATGTGTATTACATCACTTATAACACAATCCGATGCTTACGGAAAAGAAACGCCCACTGAGTCAAGTGGGACTCACTCCCAGGTAAACAGGTATATAGGATTGCAGTCTCACCCCCAGAGGTGCACTCCATTGTCTCTCGAGACAGACAGATGCTAACAACAATAACTTAACTTTTAAAATGTGATACGCTGGCACGGCTATATTTGGGGATCTTCCTGTCAATTTTATTCAGTGGGGCCCTAGACATTTGCCCAAATCCCTGCCAGGATGGCACCACTGCCCAAAGCTGTTATTTGCCCCATTAAGACCTATGGATAATGGCATGCATATGCTTTCCTTTAGGGAGCAAATGGGTGGGAATGATTTTCTCATCAGGAAAATGGCACAGGGCAGGAACTTTTTGCAAACTGAGGGCCGCATTCCCTTCTGGGCAACCTTCCAAGGGCCACATGCCAGTGGTGGGTGGTGCCAGATGCAAAAATAGGCGGAGCAACACATGTAAAGTTTACCTTTGTGAAGTTGGCTAGTCTCTACCAACACCCCCTTCTCTTAACCTCCATCCAGACATGCAAGATGCATGGTCAGAGTTCAGGAGCACATTCCAGCTAGGCCATGGGTAGGCAAACTAAGGCCCGGGGGCCGGATCCAGCCCAATCGCCTTCTAAATCCAGCCCACGGACGGTCCGAGAATCAGCACGTTTTTACATGAGTAGAATGTATGCTTTTATTTAAAATGCATCTCTGGGTTATTTATGGGGCAAACGTTTGCTGAAAAAGTTTGCTGACCCCTGAGCTAGGCAATCTCAGGGCATGAAGCAGGGCCATGGAGGGGGTGTGGCCTGGGATGTGGGGGTGGTTGAGTTGGGTACTATGACACCCTGTGCAAAGCCAAACCCACCCCCAACCCCGCCTTCCCAAAGGCAGGTAAGGGGGCATGAGGGCTCTGGCGGGGTCCTAGAGCCCTCCCAACTCCTTCCCAAAGCTGGGGAAGCGCTAACTAGGCTTTCCACCCAGACAGAGAGACTTGGTCCCCAATCCTGAGATTCCCCCACCCCTTGCATAGGGAGAAAGGGTTGAAAAACCTCCTCCAACTCCCAATTTCCCCCCAACACTGGGCTGCTTCTATCTGACCACAATCTCCACTGTTTCCTCTAATTTGGCCGCAAGAAAGAGGGGCAAAACACCTGTATTACCTCCTTGCACTTGTAAAATGACAGAACTACCTTAAAATCAAAACTTATTTAAAAAAAGGGTTGAAGCATTACCGTAAGCAATAGCAAGATGTAACGCAGTCGCCCCATCGCACTGTGGATTTGGGACGTTCACGTTAATTCCAGGGTAATGCAAGAGTGAAGACACGAGATGCATTTTTCCAGTGTTTACTGCGGCATGAAGTGCTGTGTTTCCATTTTCTGCTACTTGGTTTATGTTGGGCACAGGAAGAGCCTGGAAAATTAGCAGGAAATACTGCTCACCCACCGAAGCAGAGCTAAGGGCCAACTAGAATAAAATCAGAAAGCCGGCATTTTGTGCACTTTCCTACATAATCTCCTATATATTTGGGGGGAAATGTTGCAAGTTATGCATTTGCACACCTCCTCTTAAGATAACGTAAGCGTATTTTACACGATGGTTCACGAGATCAAGGAGCAGGTTTTCACCTATGTTTGGATACAGTTGGACACCATTAGAATGAAGATGGCGAACTGAACCTTTCAAAATTGCACTGATTTTTTGGTTTCTTAGAATTCCTGAGCAACACTGCTAGTATACTGTACAGTGGTACCTTGGTACTCAAACAACTTGGAACCCAAACACTGCAAACCCAGAAGTGTTCCGGTTTGTGAACTTTTTTCAGAAGCTGAATGTGCTCCGTTTTGAGTGTTATGCTTCCGATTTGAATGCCACACTTACGTTTTGAGTGTTATGCTGAGGTCTGTCTGTTTTTGCTATTTATTTTGCGTTTTTGTTTTTGAAGCTCTTTTTTTTTGTTTTTGTGACTGTGTGGAACCCAGTTCAGCTACTGATGGATCGATTGTGTGACTACAGTACATTGTTTATTGCTTTCATTTTTTGGATCAATGGTCTCGTTAGATAGTAAAATTCATGTTAAATTGCTGTTTTAGGGGTTGTTTTTTAAAGTCTGGAACGAAGTAATCCATTTTGCATTACTTTCTATGGGAAAGTGTGGCTTAGGTTTTGGAATGCTTTGGTTTTGGAATAGACTTCCAGAACAGATTAAGTTTGAGAACCAAAGTACCATTGTATACTAATAGCAAACTCATTCTGTGAATGTAGAGCCTTATGTAGCCAAAACTGCACACATCCACACCAAAGGAATTATCATCGGGCTTTTGAGAACCCTGATTTCCAGACATATAAATATTTTTTTGAGGGGGGAACCCTAAAAACAGGTCAATAAGGACTGAGCATGCTCAATGGACCTAGAATGATGGATTGGACAAAACCCAAGGAAGGGGAATAAAAGAGCTCTCCCAGTAAAGAATATGGTTGGTTGTAACCCTAAACAGAAACACTCCATGCTGCAAAATTTTGTTGCTGGACCCATTTTGTCAATGCATTAATTTTTTTGATTTCTAGGTCACTTTCATCTCTAATTCTCATTTGCCTTGAAGTTTTAAAACTAAAGTAATTTCCATTTCTAAACCACCTAGAAAACTCATGGAGAAATAAGTTTTGTTATTCAATTAGGTCTTAATGTAAAAATACACACCCCCCCCAAAAAAAACCCCCACCTCACCTCTCTTCAGATAGGCTAGATGTTGAAATAAATTTAACTACGTAAGTACAGCAGCCTCAGAAATCTCATTGACAGTTTTGGAGTTTTACAAAACGCTTGGGGAGCATATAAAGACTTGCATTTTAAAAGACACAGTGACATACCGTATTTTTCGCCCTATAAGACGCACTTTCCCCCCTCCAAAAATGAAGGGGAAATGTGGGTGCGTCTTATGGGGCGAATGCAGGCTTTCGCTGAAGCCTGGAGAGCGAGAGCGGTAGGTGCGCACCGACCCCTCTCGCTCTCCAGGCTTCGCGGACCTCTCCTCAAGCAGCGGGAACGCTCCTGCTGCTTGGGGAGAGTTGCCGGCATCCCGAAGCCTGCGCACACTGATCTCAGCGCGTCCAGGCTTCGCGGACCTCTCCTCAAGCAGCGGGAATGCTCCCGCTGCTTGGGGAGAGTTGCCGGCATCCCGAAGCCTGCGCACACTGATCTCAGCGCGTCCAGGCTTCGCGGATCTCTCCTCAAGCAGCGGGAACGCTCCCGCTGCTTGGGGAGAGTTGCCGGCATCCCGAAGCCTGCGCGCGCTGATCTCAGCGCGTCCAGGCTTCGCGGATCTCTCCTCAAGCAGCGGGAACGCTCCCGCTGCTTGGGGAGAGTTGCCGGCATCCCGAAGCCTGCGCGCGCTGATCTCAGCGCGTCCAGGCTTCGCGGATCTCTCCTCAAGCAGCGGGAACGCTCCCGCTGCTTGGGGAGAGTTGCCGGCATCCCAAAGCCTGCGCGCACTGATCTCAGCGCGTCCAGGCTTCGCGGATCTCTCCTCAAGCAGCGGGAACGTTGCCGCTGCTTGGGGAGAGTTGCCGGCATCCCGAAGCCTGCCTGCGCTGATCTCAGCGCGTCCAGGCTTCGCGGATCTCTCCTCAAGCAGCGGGAACGTTCCCGCTGCTTGGGGAGAGTTGCCGGCATCCCGAAGCCTGCGCGCGCTTATCTCAGCGCGTCCAGGCTTCGCGGACCTCTTCTCAAGCAGCGGGAGCCACCGCTGGGCTCCCACGGCTTGCAGAGAGCTGCCTGTTTGGGGGCTGGGGTCGGGGGAAGCTCGGGCTGCCCCAGCCCCGCGCCTGGGGGGAAAATAATTTCCCCCCTTTATTTCCCCCCCAAAAAACTAGGTGCGTCTTATGGGACGGTGCGTCCTATAGGGCGAAAAATACGGTAAATCAAGCCCTTGTGGATCACAAAGGTCCAACTGGTACTGCGTCTCATTACCTACAGTGCAGAGTCAGTAGCTTCTGGGAAGTCCACGCTAAAGGCATGAAGGCAATTGCACACATTTCTTGCTGCCCCTCCGGAACTGTTATTTAGCACTATACTGCCTCTGAACCTGAAGGTTCCACTTCACTATCGCAATGCAGCAACAGAGCGCGGAATGGGGCACATCTCTGGAAGATCTGAAGCTTCCCACACATGAAGAGTCAGGTTCAATTCCTGCAATCTCTAGCTAAAGAGCCCGAGATAGGAAAGATCCCTGTTGAAATCGTGGAAAGACAGCAATACGCAAGGGAAGCAATACTACTCCAGACTGTCATGACTCAGGGTACTGCAGTTTATAATAGAACTGTGCATCAGCACGGGAGTTGCAGAATTCCTGCTAATCCAGGCACTAGGAAGCAATGCCTGCTTAGGAGGCAGCAGCAACCTTTTTACCCTTTACCCAAGTGACCTCACCACAAAAGGAAGTTCATTCCCTTCCCTGTGGAGCACATAGCTTTCTGGACTATCAGGAGTTTAGAAAGAGAAGCCTTGTCTGCCTTTGCAATGACAGGACAGGTTTATCAAATGAAATGGAAAAGCAAATGCCATATAACAGTGGTTCCCAACTGGTGGCCTGAGGACCCCTGGAAGTAACCCACCCAGGGGGTCTGTGGCACAATTCACATAACAAAAACTACCCTAGAGATATCCATTATTTCAAAAGAAGGGTTTCCATGGCTTGGCTTTTGAAAAACAGGGGGTACACAGTACTTGGCTAATGGGGAACCACTGCCGTATAACAAAGATCTGGCCCAGAAGGCCAAAAAGGTTTCCCATCTCTATCTCCCACCACCACTGGCAAGCTCATGGGACAACTATGACAGGCGGTGGGCCCGCTTGTCAATCACCAAACACCTTAATTACATCAGATGATTGACAGGTGGGTGATGGTGCCCACCTGTCAAGGCTGGCCTGTAGAGGTAGGGGGGGAGGGTTGACTTCTCCATGCACCAGCTGAGAGATCAATCCTGCTTAACACTGGTTTGGGGTACATGAGAGAAGTCCCAGCCTTGTTTTAATTTCCACTTTGATTCAGTTATCATTTTGTGTGTGAAAAAAATGTCTTTTCTCCAAGAAGCAACAGAGATCCAGTAATGGAGGGGGAGGGGTGGTTGGCCCTTTGCTGCTTTCTAGGATAGAACCTCAAAAGTTCAGAGCCAGTATACCACTGAGTAGCAAGAGAGGGCCATTGCCTTCATGCCCTGTGCTTTTTGGCTTCCTGGAGGTATCTTGCCGATCACTCTGGGAAGTAAGATGTTGGACTAAGAAGTTAGGTCTTCAGTCTGATCCAGCAGAATTCTTCTCAATTTCTTTAAATGCTCAGCTTTGCACAGCTTTTGTATCTAAGTTTTGTGATAGATGAACGTAGTTGCAGAAAAGAATTGGGGTTGAAATGGAGTGAGCTGGAGGAGGGACCCAAATGCGAGATGCAGGACCCAGAGGAAGAGTGGCTTGGATTTTTCATTCTCCCTGTCACTCCATCACCCTGCTCTCGCCCCCACCCCAGGTCAGCATCCCATGCCAACTGAGCATGCTCAACTTGTATAACCTCCTCAGTAATTGTTGTCATCATCACCAACACCACCATTTATGAAGATAATGATGGCTCTTGATCAAGACGATGACCTCTTGGGTGTTAAGAAGAAACAGTACCTCTGCAGAGCCTCTCAATACTTATGGCATCTATTGTAAGTCTGGTGTCTTATAAACTCTTTTATAAGAATTCCGATTGGAACATTGGCCTTTTTCTGTTCTGTGCTAATCTTGCCTAGAAATAAGTCCCACTGAACTCTGTGGAACTTACTTCTGAGTGGATAAGCCGAGGAATTCACTGTAAATTACTTCTGAGCATATTGAGGAGCTCATCTCCCTGTAATTCACGCTTCCAAGGAAAACAATTTCCGAGAGATGCTACTGAGTTTGGGAGGCAGACGTTTCCCTGAACTAATAAAGTTGACACCAGCTTGCTTCTGCAAAAAGACAATTGCAACACCATGTGGAATTTGAACAATCACCACTCCATAAGCCTGCACATTACCCTTGGGGGATAATGGATCAACAGCTGTGCAGTTTTCAGAAGTAGTCATTTAACTCAGCCTCACACCCCTGAAGGTTGCTTCACACATTGTAGTTTCAGATGTGTACCAAAGACATTTTAGGTTGGATATGGGGAGTCTTTGGTCCTCCAGATGTTGCTGAGGAACAACTCTCATCAGCCCCAGCAAATATGGCCAGTGGCCTGGGATGCTAGGAGATGTCGCTCAGCAACATCTGGAAGGCCAAATGTTCCCCTCGCCTGCTTTAAGTACCGTATTTTTCGCTCTATAAGACGCACAAGACCACAAGATGCACCTAGTTTTTGGAGGAGGAAAACAAGAAAAAAATATTCTGAATCTCAGAAGCCAGAACAGTAAGAGGGATTGCTACGCAGTGAAAGCAGCAACCCCTCTTGCTGTTCTGGCTTCTGGGATAGCTGCACAGCCTGCATTCGCTCCATAAGACGCACACACATTTCCCCTTACCTTTTAGGAGGGAAAAAGTGAGTCTTATAGAGCAAAAAATACGGTAGATGGCAAAACATCTAAAGTGTAAATGTGAAATGTTTGCAAATTCACGTTATCACAAAAAATGAATCCGAATTTTTTAAAATCTAAAGGAATGAGAGTGCAGATCAGAATCAAAGTTACACCTAAACAGCAATTTACAGTGCAATCCTAGACAAGCTTACTCAGAAGTAAATGTAATTCTCTCCCACATGGCTTACTCCCATGTAAATGTGCATAGGTTTGCAGGCGTAACATCCTCCACACCTCCTGCTTTATAATAAGAGTTTCAAAAACCTAAAAAATAAATGTAAATGTGAATCTTCTGAGTGACTGACCATTTCAAGGAAATAATCCAAGATCTTTGACTGATCATATATAGTGGCTAAAAATATTAGATTTCTGTTCTTTTCATCAGCAACACTGAGATCAAGCTTCTGGCTTCTAACAAGGTAATCCAAGACATCTGCATATCCCAACTGAACTGTCTGTAAAGCTCTGAGGAGGGGAAAAAGCAAATATGTTAACAGTTAACACTGCTTGGAAAAGAAGACAGAAAAGCAAAACTATTTCAATCATTTACATTCCATGCAAACTGATTGGCCACTGTTATGTCCGATCAACAGCCAGACTCCAAAGAACTATGCATTTAATTTGGTATTTTCCCTCCTAAGCCAGCCTCCCTTTGGAGAGTTTCAACAGCAGTTTGCAATAGGAGATGGGAGTTCAATGTCCCAAGTAGAGGTGATGGCAGTGAACCAACAGGGTATATATATGAGAGCCCTTTGGGTAAACACGAAGTTGCTTTTTGCATCTTACCGAAAGGTTTTTACATATATCTGAAGACATGATCAAATAAGATCAGAAAATAACCTCTTGAGGGGGGAGTGTTCCAAAGCTCTGGGTTCACAACTAAAAAGGCCCTGCTTTTTCATTCATAAAGCCCTAGGGAGAGTCAGGCTTCAGACCCAGTCATCTCACCCATATCACCTAGATCAGGGATGGGGGACCTGTGGTTGCTCATACGTCACTGAGTTCCAGTTCCCATCACTTCAGCCAGCATGGCCAATGGTAAGGGATGATGGGAGCCAAATCCAAGGGCATCTTGTGGGTCACAGGCTAGCCACCCCTAACCTGTGAAGCAAGTCTCCCACTGACTTCAGTGGACCTTGCTTCCATGTAAATATGCTTACGATTCACACTAAGAGATGTATTGCCATGTAAGTTTATACCAGTGTTGGCTTGCTCAATGAGTAAACCAACCTTACCTAAAAATATTTTTTTGAAGTACTTAACTGATTTGAGAAAGTCAGCATGTTTTCTTTAATAATAGCAAACGATAAGGAAAGTATTGTGTCTTCATATTATTATTATTATTATTATTATTATTATTCCAAAAGATATTAGGAAATACTTTACAGTTACACTGTATTGCCTCTTTCAATTTGATGGTGTATGTACGATGGCTAGGTTCTATGTCCACTGTCAGAGCAATTTTGTCTCTGAATTCCAGTTGCTAGGAATCACAGGAGTGGGGAGGGCTGTTGTGCTCAGGTCCAGCTTTCAAGTTTCCAATAAGCATCTTGGACTAGTTGGGCCATTGGCCTGATCCAGCAGGATCTTCTCACGTTCTTCATCAATATACAGATGATACCCAGCTCTACCTTTCTTTCAAATCAGAACCAGTGAAGGCGGTGACAGTCCTGTGTGAGTGTCTGGAGGCGGTTGGAGGATGGATGGCGGCAAACATATTGAGATTGAATCCTGACAAGACAGAAGTACTGTTTCTGGGGGACAGGAGGCGGGCAGGTGTGGGGGATTCCCTGGTCCTGAATGGGGTAACTGTGCCCCTGAAGGACCAGGTGCGCAGCCTGGGAGTCATTTTGGACTCACAGCTGTCCATGGAGGCACAGGTTAAATCCGTGTCCAGGGCAGCTGTGTACCAGCTCCATCTGGTACGTAGGCTGAGACCCTATCTGCCCGCGGACTGCCTCGCCAGAGTGGTGCATGCTCTGGTTATCTCCCGCTTGGACTACTGCAATGCGCTCTACGTGGGGCTACCTTTGAAGGTGACCCGGAAACTACAACTAATCCAGAATGCAGCAGCCAGACGGGTGACTGGGAACGGCCGCCGAGACCATATAACACCGGTCTTGAAAGACCTACATTGGCTCCCAGTACGTTTCCGAGCACAATTCAAAGTGTTGGTGCTGACCTTTAAAGCCCTAAACGGCCTCGGTCCAGTATACCTGAAGGAGCGTCTCCACCTCCATCGTTCTACCCGGACACTGAGGTCCAGCACCGAGGGCCTTCTGGCGGTTCCCTCAGAGCGAGAAGCCAAGTTACAGGGAACCAGGCAGAGGGCCTTCTCGGTAGTGGCGCCCTCCCTGTGGAACGCCCTCCCACCAGATGTCAAAGAGAACAACAACTACCAGACTTTTAGAAGACATCTGAAGGCAGCCCTGTTTAGGGAAGCTTTTAATGTTTGATGTATCATAGTATTTTAATATTCTTTTGGAAGCCGCCCAGAGTGGCTGGGGAAACCCAGCCAGATGGGCGGGGTATAAATAAATTATTTTTTATTTTTATTATTATTATTATTATTATTATTATTATTATTATTATTATTATTCAGAATGAATTCAATTCAAAAGCCTGTTTCAGGACAGCAGGATTCATACTGCTGCTGGAGAATAGGTGTAAACAAGCCAAAGAAAGCAGGAAGACCCAACGTCCTCCTTCATTTGAAGAGAAGACTCCCTGGAAAAGACCCTGATGTTGGGAAAGATGGAAGGCACAAGGAGAAGGGGACGACAGAGGGCGAGATGGTTGGACAGTGTTCTCAAAGCTACAGACATGAGTCTGACCAAACTGCGGGAGGCAGTGGAAGACAGGAGTGCCTGGCGTGCTCTGGTCCATGGGGTCATGAAGAGTCGGACACGACTAAACGACTCAACAACAACAACAACAACAACAACAACAACAACAACAACAACAACAAGCAAGTATACTGTTTCCAAATCAATGACCAGCTATTTATAGACAAGACTTGAAAAAGCAATTTGTCTAGTTCAGGGGAAGGGAACCTGTGTCCCTTGAGATGCTGTTACCGTATTTTTCGCCCTATAGGATGCACTTTTTCCCCTCCAAAAATGAATGCAGGCTTTCGCTGAAGCTTGGAGAGCGAGAGGGGTCAGTGCGCACCGACCCATCTCGCTCTCCAGGCTTCAGGAAGACATCCGCAGCCTAGGCAGCCCTGCTGGAGGACCCGCAGGGCTGTCTAGGCTGCGGATAGCAGCCTGCTTCCCGGAGCGTCGGGCGCCCTGAAAGCAGAGCGCCCGGCGCTTCGGGAACACATCCGCAGCCTAGGCAGCCCTGAAGCAGAGCGCCCCGCGCGCCGGACAGACATCCACAGTGTGGGGAGCCCTGCAGGAGTTCCCCGCAGGGCTCCCCACACTGCAGATAGCAGCCTGCCACCCAGCGGGCGGGACCCCCTGAAGCAGAGCGCCCCATGCGCTGGACAGACATCGTGGGGAGCCCTGCAGGAGTTCCCCGCAGGGCTCCCCATGCTGTGGATAGCAGCCTGCCGCCCGGCGCGCGGGGCACGCTGAAGCAGAGCGCCCCTCGCACCGGGCATACATCCGCAGCGTGGGGAGCCCTGCAGGAGTTCCCCGCAGGGCTCCCCACGCTGCGGATAGCAGCCTGCCGCCCAGCGCGCGGGGCACGCTGAAGCAGAGCGCCCCTCGCACCAGGCATACATCCGCAGCGTGGGGAGGCCTGCAGGAGTTCCCCGCAGGGCTCCCCACACTGCGGATAGCAGCCTACCGCCCGGGGCACCCTGAAGCAGAGCGCCCCGCCCGCCGGACAGACATCCGCAGCGTGGGTAGCCCTGCAGGAGTTCCCCGCAGGGCTTCCCACGCTGCGGATAGCAGCCTGCCGCACGGCGGGCGGGGCGCCCTGAAGCAGGGCGCCCCTCGCGCCGGGCAGACATCGGCCAGCCCTACAAGCTCGGGGGACAGCAGGGAGGCGCGACGCTGCCATCCCGCTGTTCCTCGACCTGGTTTGGTTTCCCCGACCTGCTTTTGGGGGGGAAATAAAGGGGGGGGGAATTTCCTTTATTTCCCCCCAAAAAAACTAGGTGCGTCCTATGGGACGGAGCGTCCTATGGGATGAAAAATACGGTACATTACAACTCCCATATATATAATTTTTTGGTTACACAGCAATCTCACCATGTGTGTCTGCACATTCTCACACAGCATCCACAGTATTATCGTTCCCTCATATAGTTTTCCGTCTACAGGAGAAACTCCTCCTGCATACTTGTGTCCAGGGCAGCTGTCTACCAGTTCCACCTGGTACACCAGTTGAGACCCTACCTACATGCGCACTGTCTCACCAGAGTGGTACATGCGCTGGTTATCTCCAGCTTGGACTACTGCGATGCGCGCTTACATGGGGCTACCTTTCAAGGTGACTTGGAAAGTACAACTAATCCAGAATGTGCCATCTAGACTGGTGACTGGGAGTGGCCGCTGGGACCATAGAACACCGGTCCTGAAAGACCTACATTGGCTCCCAGGACGTTTTTGAGCACAATTCAAAGTGTTGGTGCAGAGCTTTAAAGCCCTAAATGGCCTCGGCCCTGTATACCTGAAAGAGCATCTCCACCCCCACCGTTCAGCCCAGACACTGAGATCCAGCACCAAGGACCTTCTGGCAGTTCCCGCACTGCGATGAGTGAGGTTACAGGGAACCAAGCGGAGGGCATTTTTGGCAGTGGCGCCCTCCCTGTGGAATGCCCTCCCATCAGATGTCAAGGAGATGATTAATTATATATCTTTTAGGAAACATCTGAAAGCAGCCTTGTATAGTGAAGCTTTTGAGGTTTAATGTTTTAATATGTTTTTATATATGCTGGAAGCCGCCCAGAGTGGCTGGGGCAACCCAGTTAGATGGGTGGGGTACAAATTGATAATGATACTGATACGTGGAACATCCCTATGCATACATGGAACATTCTCATCACAAAAGAGAAGCAGCAGCTTCTGCATGAGTAGGAGTCCCTTTCCCCAAGGTCAGGAAGGCTAGAGCTTGAAGGAGAGCAAATGCTTCAGCAATGAAACCACTAAGACCAAGGCCCCATCCTGCCCCTTTCTCTCAGGGCCTGGTCAAAGCCTGACTTGCAGCTAGTCAAACACTTCACCAGCAGCAGTGAAGCTGCACGGCTGGTTTGCTGCCACCTCTGCTCCAAGGGAAGATGGGGTGTGCGTCTAAGAACAAGCCAGGATTCCAGGCAAATGGTATGGGGACCTCCAAAGCTGTGGCAGGGATGTTCCAATTGGATGTCTCCTCCACATTGGTAAGCGTGAGATCTGCTAGAAGGTCCTGCCCCTGAAGAGACCTGAGGTTCAAGGTCTGGGCAGGGCTGAACGCTGACAGAACTCCTGTCTACCTGGCTCTGCATTCTTCTTCAGCAATACATCTGCTCCTTCTTCACACAGGGACAGGATGCAAACGCATCTGAGGACTGAGCAACATCTAGGAATGCCTGTGTATGTCTGCAAACTGTCCTGGACAGAAATCGCTAGGGCCGCTCTAATTATGGTCATTTCTGAGCATCGTAGAATAAAGGCTATGCACGTTATAGCAAGTGACCTGAAGGGGCACACAAGTACGCCAGCTTGGTAATAGCCTAGAATTAAATAAAATCAGTAGGTGGATGGAAGTACTTCGGAAAACACTGAGATCACAGTGAATTGCTCCAGGCTAAATAGCCTGATCTCTGTCAGATCAAAAGAAGCTGAAAACTTCTCTGACAAGGACAGGCCATCTTCAGAGCTTTTCTTTAACCCATGGGCGAGCCTAAATCAAAGAAGCCTAGGACGGCATAATTTCTAGTGACTGATATTAAAATAAGGCCCACAAGGATGTTCTCCCAGTTTTAAATGGTATAATTTTAAATATAGTATGGCGATCTTATATGCATAGGTGTATTTATATACATTGGCACTTTCTAAGCAAATTGCAATGGTTGGTGGCTGATGCAAATATCTGCCTATGAACCATGGATGAGAATAAATCAACGAACCCGTGGATTCTTTTAACTTGCAGATGAGAATCTGTACATCAAAGGAAACCAAAGCTGCTGCTGACAGCAATTCCACTCCAATGCAACCTCACCGTCAGCATGTCACAAGGTGGCAGCGATTCAATACATCTGTTGCAGCAATGCTGAGAAATCTGGGGCACTAAAGAGACAAACTGATTTATTGCAGCATGAGGTGCCACCTGCTTCATAGGAAGGGGGGAACGACCCATGCCTTCCAGGTTCTCAGCTGGTCCCTGGTCAGAGGAGGTTTTCCATTTGCTTCTCTCTCTCTCTCCCTCAATAGTCTTACACACAGCTAGTCAGACTCTTCACCAGCAGCAGTAAAGTTTCTGTCTGGTATAAAAACATATGCTTCCTAGGGACAGCCAGCTGAAAACTACTTTGATTTTTAGAGCCTAACTTCCTATGATGCTATTGGGCAGGCAAGAACTCAACTGTATCAAACTCCTAAAACAAACACCATTAGCTGTACTGCTGGATAAGTGTTTAATAGTTATTGCGTTTGTATTTGTTTAAAAATAATTAAAATTTTGTTTTAAACACACACACACACACACACACACACACACCCCAATACCAAACTCCTAACTCCAGCTCTACCTGCATCCTTTCTGCCGCACAGATTTATATGGTGGAAACCAGATTTATTACCTGACTTATTCAACAAGACATTCCAGGAGAATATTATTGTGCAGCTGACAAAGTCCCAAAGTCAGGAACAATGGGTGCCAGAGGAATTGTGCTACATTGGGGTAGCCAATGTGATGCCCAATGGAAGCTGTGGGACTCCAACTCCCTTCAGTCCCATCAGCATAATCCCCCATGAAATACAGATTAAAATGTGGGGTTTCCAGAAGTTTATTTGTGCATTTCAATTGACAGGCCATTCTTTTCTCTTTTGAAGTGCACAGTTAACTATTTGTGCATGATTCTAACTGGGGGCGAGTACATTTGGCTAACAGGATATAAGATTTTCATATAAATGTGCAAGGGAGCACAATACATATGGAAGCATGAGGCGTATGGGGACACTGGCCTCTGCCAATGCATAATGTGTGAATGTGTGAGGAGAGGCTTGGAACGCAACAGAAAACAGTTGACCAGACATGTTCCAGTACCACATACATGAGCTCCCTCTAGTGCATTTTGCTAGAACTGGCCTCCTGCACAAAGGAAAAGCAACTAATGTAGTGTTGCTCGTAGCCCTTTCAATACCATGACCTTGCACCTATTTATTCTGTATAAGCACATGCTCTATATCACCCTATGGACCTCTGAAATCTTCAATGAGCAAGGCAACCTCAAACTAAAAGCAAATCATACCAAGACTAGTTTTGTTATCCCCCCCCCCCGTGAAATTTTGCTGCATTTCAAGCAAATTCATAATCGCTTTGTAAGGGAGGGAGGGCATTCTCAATCTACCACAACTGGCTCACTGGGTTGGGTGTAGCATCTATGCCAGCTCTCCAGCAAGTGGGTAGCTGTTGCTTACTGACAGGAAGAGGGGAAGGGAGTGGGGAGGTCTGTGCCATACAAACACACTGGCAGTACCAATCAGGTGTTCCTCCCAGTGTGTTTGCACTGCACTGACCTCTGAGTCGCTTCTGCAATCTACAGAGACATCTTTCCCCCTTGGTCCACCACATTCAATATTTTATAACTATCATTAGATTTCATTTATCACCCTTTGCTATACAGTCCCAGGGCAGGTTACAACTTAAAATTCAATATGAAAAACAGTTCTTCTGGGGTGGAGGGGAGAAGATAAAAAAAAATTTAAAACAGTTTCAAAAACCAGAATACCAAGAGCCAGCAGAGCTTGAGGATTATGCTTGTATTTGGTAGGCCTTTATGATGTACCTTAATAATCGTCCCATCTCAATGTAGTCTCCCCACAAAGTATGAATTCATCTGGAAGCAGCTTTAATTAGTGTTCCCCCCTATTTGTTTTCCTCATCCATGATTTAATTCATGTGTCTATTCCCCTCCCCACTCAATTATTTCCTTACAATAAATAATAATTATAATAATAATAATTTATTATTTATACCTAGCCGATCTGGCAGGGTTTCCCCAGCCACTCTGGGCGGCTTCCAGCAAAATATTAAAATACAATTTCTATTAAAATACATCTTACAATTAGATGTCAATGCTCTTTTGTTGGCCTTTTATTTATTTCAGTATATTAAAATCTATACTTATGCTATTTTTTTCTTCTCTTATATACCTGCCACATCCACGATGTGCCTTGTTAGTTTTTTAGTCTGTTCATTCCTTTCCAAAGACGCATAGCCACTGAACTAAAAATATACAGTTTATTTATTTTTTAAAAAGGAAATACTATGATTGACTGGTAAGATTCTAGTTCAATCCTTGGCATATCCAGTGAAAAGGATCAGGTACCAGGCGGTTCAGAGGACTGGAGAGCTGCCAATCAGAGTAGACAATACTTGGCTGGCAACTCCCTATGAAACACACACAGAGCGGTATTTGATTTTTTTGCTCCAGACTTCTGACTACCATCACTGCAGCCACCACCTATTGCAAACTGATTTTGAAACTCTCCTTGCCAAGAGGTAAAGGACAGACAACTATTTGCAGAAGGCCCCACAGAGCTTGTTCCATCGTTTATCTACTTATTTATTTCATACAGTTTATACACTGCTTGATTGTAAAAAGCCTCAAAGCGGTTCTTTGGACCCTGGACAGTGTCAGTATATCTGCCCTTTCAACTTTATGTGACAGCAGAAAGACAGATTGAAAAGGATAGCTGACAGCAGTGTTGTTTCCTGCCGAGACAGACAGAAGAACGACAAGACTGGGAAAAGACAGGAAAAGCAAATTGGTTCTGGGTTTTCGACCACAACTTTTTATTTCTCTTTTTCCACGCAGCTCAGTAAAAACCATCCAGCAGCATTTCGTGTTCAGATTTTAAAACCATCACAATGTGTATATATGGTTTTCAGCTTTGATATATTATGCTAATTGCTATGACAACAGTGAGAGAGAAATTTAAAATTCAGCAGATTCGCAGGCGATATATAGATCCTTAAAAATGCTGCAACATTTTTAATAACATTGAATTTGACCTCTATCTCCCTCCTGTGGTGCAAGGATGCAATCCCACCATCAGCTTCAGATTGTGTATTTGTACAGATACCAATGCACTCCTGGGTTGCAACTCTCTTTTAAACATAGTTTGAATGTGGTACATGAGCCCCCTTTCATTAAGCAATTTTTTTTAAAAAATGCGAAAATCTAGAAAGTTGCTGCATCTCTTCAACAGTGGTCCATGCCAAATCAAAATCTAGAACTATTACTAGAGAAACCTGTGAGCAGAAGTTATAAACGTTTTCTTGATAGGAAATCCAGTGGCGCACAGGCACAGCATGTGCAGAGGAATCCCATAATACTCAATGGAACTCTGTTTCCCCTGTTTCCCCATCCCAGTGCAAAGGCATGGGGAAAACACTTCACACAAAGCACAGCAATTAAATTTCAGTGTATCTGAAGAAGTGTGCGTACACACAAAAGCTCATACCAATAACAAACTTAGTTGGTCTCTAAGGTGCTGCTGGAAGGGATTTTTTTTTTATTTTGTAGCAATTAAAGGACTTGCTGCCACAAGGCATTTTGGAAATGGGCCTCAGGGTAGGTTTAGAGGTTTTGAAAAGGGAATTGGACAAAACTAAAGAAAAGAGAGTAGGCCATAAAAACTCCCATGCTCCCAGGCAGTGTTTCACTAAATGCCAGTGGCTGGGGCAAAACCGTGGGAGAGCGCTGCCATCGTCATGCCTGGGAATCACCAGGCTGGCCACAGAAAGACTCAGGATGCAGGAATGGGTGAACCTTTGATGCAACCCTTCAAGGTGGTTCTTATGTTGTTATGCATACAGACAATGCCAGGAGGCAGTGGAGAAAATGAGTGGTCTAAGTGCACCTCTTGTGCTCCCATTTAACAGACGTGCACTCATGGGGTTTGGACAGATATACTGGAGGTGCAAATCTATTTTGTCTTTCATGCGGCTTAGATCTGCAGTTCTGTCGAGGGATTAGGGGGACAGAGGCCTGGCAGAACTCTCCCGCATTTGGGTACTATGCCCATGTCTGACTGATTTGAAACCCTGACGTTTTAGCATCCCACCCAGTGCCCCATTGTGCATAGAGGGAGAAACCCAGAAATGCAATTGGCTAAGCTGTGCTGAAGAACAAAGAACATCAATCCATTTAAATGCAGTCCTTGCACAAATTCAATTGATATTAATTAATGTTGCAGATAGGATGCTGATTTGAGAAGTTGCACCCTTGAGGAGGAAGAAAAAGGAACACACACGGTTTTGCTCTACAGAACATACAATGCTATGTTAGTTTCTTCTATGAAGCAAGTGAGTATTGGTCAGTCACGTACAGCAAATATTTCAGTCATGCAAGGCTTCACTGTGAATTAGATATGTAGCCTCTACAAGCATTACCAACTTATATACTACATTCTAAAAAGCCTTTCTACATACTTGTGTGGTTATTAAAAAAAAACGACTAATAAGCAAGACTATTGACAAACATCAACAAATCATTATTGTGCTGTGATTTTTGGCGTTGCATACAAAATTTAGTACAGGCACATATTCAGTTCAAGCTTATATATATATATAAAAAGCACAACCTAACTTTAAGACAATGGCCACAATCCACCAGCAACCATCTCGGCTGGGCAAGTGGAAAATTATACATCATGGTGGGTGGTGCCCAATGACTTCACAAAGCAGTGCCGCTTTTGCATCAGCTCTAGTTTAAACACAATATTAAGTCAGGAAATATGCTATCAAAAAGTTTCACTTTCTAAATGCAAGTAATCTTACCTTTCTTTAACCACTTCGCTGGATTGCTTTCTAGTAGCAGAAACAGAACTCTTGATAGGTTGTTCAGAAGAGAGCTGGGTTTTGACCAATGCCTTATAGAACTGAATTTTAAAAAGCATGACATTTAGCGAATAATCTTATAATTTAATTCCAATTCTGTCAATACTCAGGAAATATAAACTCGTCTAGAGAATGTATGTTACATGAAAAAGGCCTGTGAGTTTGCAGAGTGGGCATTGGTCCTCCCCGTCCCCCAGACCTCTAATGATATTTTGCTATTTCACAGTAAACCTTCAAGGACGTTTAGAAAGCAATTCAGGGACCATTCACGTTGCTACAACCCGATTTCCAAAGGGTAGAACTCACTCAGGTGCAAGTATGCAGTTGCTGTTTTGCAAGTACAGCGTTTTAACTCGTAGCTTTAAAAGGGCATTTACAGAGAACAATTCCAAAATCTGCCTCGGCTTTCTAGGAGCTCAAACTCTATCTTCAGTTTTAAAGTCTCTTTTTCCACAACAGTGGACCAAGAAGCCACATGCAGTAAAAGTGGTGAACACCCTAATTAGATATTAAACAAGCCATTCTTTGATTTATACCCACCCCTTACTCCTCACCCCCTCATCAAGAACAAAACATTATATTTTTATATAAGCCTTCATTGTCATCTAAATACATTGTCACTTAAATAATTCTAGTAGTGCAAGAAACTTCTTTAAAAATAGATTCCTCCCCACCCCACCCTAGTATAAAGTGCAGACTCTACAAGTATGTTGTTACAATACAATCCACAGCCTAATTAAGGAGATGTATTCAAATCTTTGCCAATGTAGGCTTCACTTCTAAATGTATGTACTTGATAAGTAAGCCTCTTCAGACTGCATGGGACATCTGAATAACAAATGTGGTTAGGACTAAGCTGCTAGTCCCTCTGAAATAAAAGGTAAAGTCATATTCCCATGTCTGTGCTTAGCTGAGAGTAAGCCTGAGAACACACATTCCACTGCAATGGATCATACTGTTAGTAACTTCACTAAACCCACTTTCCTTTTAGTTCTGCTGGAATGTTTCAACTACCATCCAGGTTTTAAAAAGTTAAAATTCAAGGCAGGTACACAATTTTCATTAAAAGTACAAGTGCACTAAATTCACTCGAAACATTTAAAGAGAGATGCTAGAAAGCTAACATACAAGCAGATACACACATTTTAGGCAGAACCCTATGGCCAGCAGGCTCTTGGAAACTTTCATTTCAAAAAGAACTTTGACACGATGCATTGCTATTCAAGAAACACAAACCCAAAGTCTTCTTCGGCTCGCAGAACTTGTTGCATCGTCCCCCAGATATGAGTCTGTATCATTAATGCCATAATGATTATTGCAGCTTGGACTGATGAGATGTTTTACAGCAAAATACTGAGAGCCACCTGTGGCTTTTAAACACACAGAGCTTTAAGATGCATCTGTGTCTATCTATTCCCAAAGGTTTCTGATATTTTGCAAAATGCAACTTGGTAGGTGAATGCATGCAGCCTCTTTTAAGCAGAAGTGTCATTCAGAGAGGGCAAGGGTGCTTCAATTACTACCTCAATTTTCAAATATTTTGGACCACTTGTGATAATTTTTCAGAAGCACCTATGTCTCTGATTATTATGAGGTATGCGGGGAAAGGTGCTCTTGAAAGTCACTGCTTTTGGGGGGCACCTCCTGAACTGTATAACAATAAGAGGGCTCTGAAATCTCTTTCCCCCAAAGCTCTACCAAATCCCTGTAATTCTGCCTCTGTTACCAAATGACACCTAAATGCGCCATTTATGCCCCTAGATGAGAGTATCAACAGGAGTGCTGTCAAGCAATTGCTATGGGTAGAAGTAAAACCAACCAACATTTTACACAGAAAAGACTATGGGATCAACACACTATAGAACGAATACAGGGACACAGTGGTACCTTGGTTTAAGAACAGCTTAGTTTATGAACGACTTGGATTAAGAATGCTGCAAACCCGGAAGTAGGTGTTTTCGTTTGTGAACTTTGCCTTGGAAGAAGAACATGTTGAGTGTGTTCCATTTGTAAATTGAGTCTGCCGCTGCAATGGGAAAGCACGCCTTGGTTTAAGAATGCTTTGGTTTAAGAACAGACTTCCGGAACGGATTAAGTTCGTAAACCAAGGTACCACTGTATTTCACAGTAACTAAATGACAGTTAAAATATCAATCAGCATCTAAATGAAGCAACTTCTTGGATTCCAGTTCCCATCAGCCTCAGGCAGAATGGCCAATGATCAGGGATGATGGGAGTTGTAGTCCTGTAACACCCAGAGCACCAAATGTTCCCCAGCTCTGATCTAAACAAGAAGCATAGTTAACTAAGATTTCCAGTTAAGATTTATGCTTTCTGCCTTCATAAATGCCTTAAAACGTAAGTGCTCCAATGGCTTATTCTGACACCTCAACATGACAAATGCACAGAAAACCAATGCACACCTGAGTTATGTTAATGTTCCAGTGCGAGATGCAAGACTGCAGAAAGAAGCCAAACACAAAGAAAGTAAAGCTGCCAAAACTTCTGTTAAAGAGAAGTAATCTCCAGACAATGAGCCAATCAATATACATTACTTTCATCCCTTAAACATGGCTTGATGTTGTTACCCATTGTACATGGATGTTAGCCACGGTTAACACAAACTAGGATTTGGTCCTAATCCAAGAAGTGAAACCAGATTCTAGCTATGACTTCAAATCCAAAGTGTCAGGAGCAAATCCTCATTATTGTTGAATGTTGGCAAAACAATGAAGTATGGCAAAAGGGTTGGGGAGAAAGGAAGCTAATAAACCTATGGTGCATTTTCAATCCTTTGAGCATGGTTCAGGGATGGGAAACATTATGTCTGCTCTAGCTCAAGGAGATTTAAAAAGGTTTAAAACAAAAGATGATTGCTGAAAGCAGAGCATAACCATACAACTAAACACTGGTGAATACTCCTGTCCTTTTGTGGGTGGATGTTCTCTATCTTTCAAGGGTTTGATTAGCTCTTGTCATACACTGGCGACATGAAGGGCTAACAAACGAATACAGAGAAACATGGTGCCCTGACACCATGCCTGGCTGCTCCTCCAACATCCTACACATTGGGAAAAGGCCTGAAGTGAGAGCCAGCTATTCCACTAGTACAATAAGTATTAGCTTCCCCACCCTCTCCTCTCCTGATGCACCCTATAGATCTGCTCTGATAGGTTTGTTGTTGTTTAGTCGTTTAGTCGTATCCGACTCTTCGTGACCCCATGGACCAGAGCACGCCAGGCACTTCTGTCTTCCACTGCCTCCCGCAGTTTGGTCAAACTGCTCTGATAGGTTAAGGGAGCTGATAGTGCCAGCAAAACAGTTTAGGTGGATACCACCATTGACTCCTCCACCCAATCAGATGCTTCAATCATATAGGGGCCCACAAAGACCCTAATACCTAAAGGGGGCAGCTATATTCTGCTCACTGGATAAGAGTTTGTTTTCCCCCACACACATTTAGTTCTCATTTGGATATGGATTTCTTTTTTTTAAAAAAAAATCAAGTTTATGTCATCCAATCTTTTAAAGTCACATACAGTCAGACAAAGCAGTAGTTTTGGCATTTGTTTGGAATAACTACATTATGGGTAAGGGAAAAAAGAAGCCTTATTGGCGGTGCTTATATATACACAATATCCTCTATATTTGGCATAAGGATAAAAATTCTGCAACGAACCGTTAGGGACAGAACTATAAATTGAATGCTGTTAAAAGACATAAGGGCTATACATCTATAATATATATTGCCTCACAGATCTAGCTGAAAATTGCTAAGTCACCTATCCAACATGTTTTCTTAATAGCTTAAAATGTCATTTTTAAAATGGAAGACTTTCCTCACAGTCCACAATTTCATATTAAGGCTTTTATTACAAGCATTCTGATTTGGGGTTGAGTGCATGTCTGTGCACGCAAAAATCAGTAAAAAGCTGCAAGGAGACAGAAGTCTTCGTGACTTTGGTAGCAAAGCACACACACAAAAGGATCCTGCAGTACCTTAAAGACTGCCAGATTTAATATGGAAAAAGTTTTCATGGACCAGAGTCCACTTCATCAAATGCACAAAAAGAGGGAGAATACGGATATGAAATTGCTGATCCCCAAGAAATTATGCCACAATGTATGTCAGTCTTTAGGGTGCCCCATGACACTTGGTTATTGTTCTTCCTGTAAGAAACTAATCACAGCTATTCCTCTTAGGAATAATAATTTCCTCTTAGGAAAAATAAAACAAATAAGAAGAGTGTGACACAAGATTCCTATAGCATTCCAACTCTTGTTTATTTTATTAAATAGGATGAAGGCTTGCATCCATGGCAATTTTTTACCCAATATTGAACACCAGTCTTCCTCCCGCACCTTGTTTTGAACTACCATCTTCCATGCCTATTCCCCATGATGGCTATGGTCAATGGGAGTTGTAGCCCAAACCATCTAAAAGGTACCAGGTTGGGGAAGGCTGGTGTACAATCACCCTTAAAAACAGTTTAACAGCATGCTTAGTCACCTAAAGACCTTTGCCTAGGAACAAGTTAAATCACTGTCATGAGTAGCAATGGAACCAGCCCTAAGGATCCCTGACAGCCTCACCTATTCTTTTTCCCTCAATGCCAATAGCAGCCAAGGCAAGATGCTTATCTGCATTGCCAAAGTTCAATTTTTTAAGTGGCTGCTGGCAGGCACCATGGCCAACACTCCACCCCAGACGAATATAGCTGAGATTAATAATGAGACATTTGTGCTGACTTCTAGACACATTCATTGCCTGCGGATAAATTTCACAGCTCTAGAGTAACCAGCTCTTTTAAAAGAAACACATGAACAGAGATATGCTTAGAATAAAAAGACCTTACTAACGTTGCTGGAGTAGGGAGACTTCTCGTAGGATTTGTTCAATTGAAATGCCAAACAGGGAAAACATGGGCTTTGCAGCTTCCCCCTGCCACTGTCTTTTCAGGGAATTATCAAACAACGGATTCCAAGAGCAGATGCAATGGTGATTTTTGTTGGGGTGGAATGCCAAACCAGCTTGACCAAACTGCTGTTTGCAAAACAGTTCAAGCCACAATTTCAGATCCTGGATCAGTGGCCACTCGCAAATCATGCATCAGTCAGATGGTGGCAATTTTGGCATTACAGTTGAACTATCTCATAGTGTGAACAAGGGCAAGGAGATTTAGGAAGGCCCAACAGAGATGCTTAACAGATTATGTTTAAAAAAGTAATGTACACTCACAATACTTGAATTCAACTATCATGCACAAGGCAGAAAGTTGGGGTTTTTCATGACGAGTGTAGATGCAATGAAAAATATAGGTTTGTCACCATAATACATTTGAAACAGCCCAAAGGGGTGCAAAGTTCAAACATGGCAGGTTGTATCCAACTAAGTTATATTCCAAGTAGATACAGTGAAATTAATAAACCTAAATTATGCATGTCCATTAATTTCAATAGGTCTAATTGCAATAGGACTAGTATTGGATACAACCCTGTCCTAGTAATATTTATATACTAATTCAGAAGAAATAACAGGATGGGGTCCTTAATGCCTGTTATCAGCCATTTCTACACATTTTACTCAACAGGCCTGAAAATACTGAAATCTTCTCCATCAACATACACCATAATAAAAGGTATGACAGCTCACTAACTCCCTAAAGTTTTTTTTTATGTCGGTTGCCTAAAAGTTATTACTACAACACTTCCTGTTATTATCTCTCTTGGGCACTGACAGATCTTAAAAGTACTTGACAAGAAACAGTACAACAAACTGGCACTAGCATTTCAAAACTATTGCATTTTTACCTTCACTATTGCATGCCAGAGATTTGCAAGTGCAAATGCTCGTATAGCTAGCAACCACTGAGCTATCTGAGGGTTCTTGGTTGTGTACTGTATAGCTGAAAGCATTTCCTTATATTCAGATGTGTCCGCTGAAGACATAAGGTTTAAATAGTCAAGAAAAACATATGGGTTCTGGTCGTTCACAAGTCCGATGGGATATTCACTCAGCGCAGCTGCAAGAATGGAATTCAAATCCGATGGCTGGAACTCCTTGGAGCCTGACCCCTCAAAAGCAAGGCGTACTTCATCCTCAATAACTCCCATTTCCAGTTCTAACAGTTGCTCTTTGTGGTTGTACTGGAGTTCAGACAGCCAGAAATGTGCAAAGCGTACAAAGTTATCTCCACAACAACTCCACGTGCCCATGTCACTAATGAAGTTGTGTGCCTTCTCCAGCCAGCCTGTCACTGCAGTGCTATCAAAGTGTTTAAAGAGCTTTTCAAATATATCTTTTTCAGGAGAAAAAAGTGGACCTAGTGATTCCTTGGAAGACGCAGCTCCATTCGCCGCATCATTCAAGCGTGGTGGCCTTTTCTTGCCAATATGAGGCAATGGGACAGCTTTAAACAGAGTGCAGTTCCTGATCTTAAGAGAGAAGAACTCCTTTTGCAAATGATTATTATCCACGTGAGAGTTGTTCACTAACGACTGGATATTTGGAAGACGAAGAATTTCATTCTGCTCATTCAGGGCATTTTTACGCAGGTGTTGGTGTCCTACATCATCTTCCTGTTCCATATTAATATAAGAGATATGCATCACCCGTCTGTCCTCCAAACTCTGCATTGTACTGAACTGTAGTAAATAATGGAATGCCTTTTAGTTGTAGCATAAGTGACGATTTAGTGAATCTCAATATGTACCTGAAACAACACAAAAAACAGAAGTAGTTACTTGTTGTCACTAGGGCTATAAAGCACAACAAAGATTTCTTCTAATGCACTAATCTGCCTTTAGGCAGATTAAAATGAACTGAAAGATTAATTGATTAAATCATTGCACATTACCAAAACCTCAATGCAGGTGTTTTTCTAAGATACTGAAGAAATGGCTCATTTACCGTTATGTACACAAGCGGTCTTTGGTTTGTATGCTGTCCATTTCCCTCTCCAGTGTTCAAAATTAGCCAGGTGCCAGGCACATTTTGCACCCTGGCTATTGGCTACTGATAACCAGCGAAGATGCCTGGGCTCCAGGATGGCGCCTGACATCTCCACCATCTGGAGGTGCATGCCTGGAGATCCTTGGATCTTGACTGTTTTCACACACTAAGAACACATCCTGTATACAGTGGTACCTCGGGTTACATACGCTTCAGGTTACAGACTCCGCTAACCCAGAAATAGTACCTTGGGTTAAGAGCTTTGCTTCAGGATGAGAACAGAAATCGTGCTCCGGCAGCAGGAGGCCCCATTAGCTAAAGTGGTGCTTCAGGTCAAGAACAGTTTCAGGTTAAGAACGGACCTCCGAAATGAATTAAGCTCTTAACCCGAGGTACCACTGTAATTCTATCAGTTACATTTTATTTGCACCATCAGAATAAATTTCAGGATCCAAGATGCTTCTTTCTGCGCAGCCTGAGCAGGAGCAGTGAACAACGTTATAGTTAATTGTTGTAGCTTGTCTTCACTTACTCCACCCCTCTGCCCTGTTTACAGTTGTGAAGAATATTCTTACATTATGAATGGTCTGTGTCACCATTAAGAAAAAAGGTAGAAATAGGCCAATATATGTGTGGCCTGTCCCTGGATCAAATTACTTTTTTTCTTCATTTTGGAGGGGAAAAGCAGTCCATCATCATCATCATCATCATCATTACCATAAATCTTTTTGCTACAGTGTTCGAAACTCCCATTGTTCTAGGTGCATTTTGTGACAGGGTATTTCATTAGCACAAACTGTTTTTGAGCTCTGGATGCAGCACTGTGCCTGAGATTTCAGATTAAAACTGCAGAGTGGAAGGGAAGGAGGACCTTTTTCTGCCTCCCCACTTCCAGCTACTCTCTGGAGACTGGAGAAGAGACCCTCTTAAGAATATTAGGGGGGGAAAGGACTAGACCATGTGAAAAATGAACCTAATATTTTAGCAGTAGTTCATTCATTTTCAGCTTTGTATTCTTGTTATTAAAAAAATTTGCCTAGACATTCCGTTGTTGCGCCCATGACCTCAGATTAAGGTGCCATTTAGCTCCTAGCTTCCATATCTCAGTTTCGAACACTGGTTTGCTAATCTACTAAGTAAACAGATTTAAAGTTGAAACTCTTAACCACCATCTCATATCCAAGTATTTGTTTTAAGCAAACAGAAATCGCATTCTAAAGCAAAAGTATCTACCTATACCATATTTTCAGATCTTCTGAACCCACTTACTTTTTACTACAGAAAGTTCTATCTTTACTTTTTGCTCCTTATCCTCATAAACCACCCTATGGAGTACTCAAATATTATACAAGTGACCCCCCACTTATGCAGGGGTTATGTTCCAGCATCATGCGCACATAAGTGAAAATCAGATAAGTGGAGAGAACCCTCTAAACACGCTTTAAATGCCCTCTCTACCGCTCTCTCTCCAATCCAGATCAAAAATACTGTACCAAAAAACAACTTCAACTGGAATAAAAGCTCTGGGGCTGGCAGGAGGCTGGAGGGCGAGCAGAAAAGCAGCTGCTGGTGCTGCGCTACCCCGCACACCAGCTGTTAGGCAGAGAGGCTGCACGGTCTAAACAAGGCCCACTTGTGCCTTCAGTCTCTTCTCTGCCCTTACTGAAGTCCTCTTCAGGCTCCAAGGACTCTCCAGCTCTCTCCCTCCATTTCCGGATATGAATTAAATGATTTAATTATTTCCCACCACCACACATATATGTGGTCGTGCGCAAGTCAACCGCAAATTGGGTGTGTGTGTGCCTGTACTCATTTTGGAGATCATAAAGAAAGGCAGTTCAAAACCAAACATTCCTCTATTCTAGTACACATTACCTTCTGTTTCGCTTTACAACTAGAATACTGTAATTTAGTTTTGCCCTTTTGTGAGCTGATGCAACTCAACTGTCATAACAATTGCTAACTTCAACCAATAAGATTCCAGGAGGTAAATTATGATGTCATAATCCAGAATCATTCTAGAGCACAATTTCTTTAAAAATATTAAGCAAAATGTTGGAGAAGTCTCATTTTTTTAAAAAAAAAGATTTCTGCTGAGACAAGTGGCTTGATTTCTCTACTGAACAAAGAATATTTTTCTCTAAACAGAAGAGAGACCAGGAGACTGTAGGAATTTCCATCTTAACATGGCAACAATAGGACATGTATCAAAATGCAGAGCATCACATTTTCTGTACAACAGTCATTGATCTACATACAGTTTTAAACTCAGGAGATGAAGAGATCATGCTATAGCAAAACTATTTAACACATCAAGACCACCTTGATATAAACAGACCCTTATGTAAGTTTGGTGGTCACACAGAACGTTTGTTCTTATTGCAACTTGACAAGCCAATTTGCAGGTAGCTATATCAATCTTGCTACCAGTGATGTTGGTTTTCTGAAAAAAAATTGCAAACTGCAAATTAGTCTGTTTTGTGGTCTGCATTGGAACATTATCAATCTGCATCAGAACAAAATTCTGATGCCCTAGAGAGTGTTTTTAAGCATGTTTCTTTTATTTCTATATAATACAAATTTAAATTTTTGCAACTTCCAAGATTGCCTAATAATAAATTTGCTATAGGCACCCACTCATTGTTACTAATCGAGCTATGAAACAGAGTTTTCTACAAAAAAATAAAAGCCATGGAAAATTCTCCACCCTCCCACCCAGCTTGTTCCTATCACAGCACTCCGACAAATCTGTGAAACCACACCCATGTCAAGGAACTAAGTACAGTAAGGGTGAAAATAGATTTGAACAGAGATACAGAATACAATGCACTACCTCCCACATTACATCGAGGACAGACTGCGATCAGTGAAGCCATCAATTACCCAAAAAATGTATGTAACCTAGTTACAAGGGACATGATTTATTGAATTACATTTGTATCCTACCTTTCTTCCATAGAACTAAAGGGAGGGTTCCTTGTGGTCTCCCATACAGGCAATGACTAGACAATGACTATTTTGGAGTCAGTAAGGTTGCTGTACCATGCAACTTCAGACCATAATCTTAGATAGTTGTCAAAAGTGAGGATGCCTGCCAAATCTCTGCTGGAAGAGTCTTCCATAGCATGGGGTCAGTCATTCTAAATGTGCAGCTTTTGGCTGAAGCCAGCTGGGTCTCTGTATCATGGGGGACAACTCTCAATACTTTTCCAGATGATACAGTGGTACCTCGGGTTACAGATGCTTCAGTTACAGACTCCGCTAACCTAGAAATAGTACCTCGGGTTAAGAACTTTGCTTCAGGATGAGAACAGAAATCGTGCTCCAGTGGCACGGCAGCAGCGGGAGGCCCCATTAGCTAAAGTGGTGCTTCAGGTTAAGAACAGTTTTAGGTTAAGAACGGACCTCCAGAACGAATTAAGTTCTTAACCTGAGGTACCACTGTATTAGTGATCAGGCTGAAATATAAGGTTCCAAGTGGTCCTTACGATTACTTGGACCCAAGTTGCTCAGGGTTTTGTATAGTAACACAAGAGCCCTTTTTATGAAACTAACTGATGGGAAGGTGCCAATATGCTTTGTGCCCTCCTTGATAATGTCCCAGATTCTCTCTGAGACCTCTGGGGGGAAAACAAGTGTATAATTTGTGAGGGGAGGGGGCAATACTACTAAGAAACCCAAACTCTTATATTTGATTTTTTTTTTTAGTTACAGATCCATCTATAGCACTAGAAAAAGAGATCACGAGGATGGTCAGAATCTGAGTAATCTTTGACTTTCTTAGCCCAATGGCCATGGTGCCCATTTGCAACAAATGCAAACAAAAACAAAAAAATAGAAAGAGCAAAACATGCAGACACACTGCCCAAAGTTTGGCAAATTACCGTAAGTAAAATTTAGCAGTGAGCACACCACTTTCCACAGGTTCCAATATCAAAGCCTACCACATAACTGAGGAAATATCAACTTCAAAATATACCTTTTTCTATCATCCAGAAAGCAACATTATTATATACTGCTTCTGATTATGCCAATAAAATATGCCAGTGAGTTTCATAACTGGGCAGATATTTGAACCTTGGCCTTCAAGGTCCTAGCCTCACACTCTAGCCACTACACCACTGGCTTCACAAGAATAAAATGAAGGACTGAGGCGGGAAGTGTGACTATAGTGGTACCTCGGGATACAAACGTTATCCGTTCCGGAGCCCCATTCGCATCCAGAATAGAACGTAAGACACGACTGTGCATCTGTGCGTGTGCGGGTCGCGTTTTGCCGCTTCCACGCATGACGTCATTTTGAGCATCTGCGCATGCGTGAGCGGTGAAACCCGGAAGTAATGCGCTCCATTACTTCTGGGTTGCCGCGGAGCGCAACCCGAAAGCGCTCAACCTGAAGCACATTCAACCCGAGGTATGACTGTACTGGAGGAAAGCCAGATTACAAAATGCAGTTATTTTAAAAAACTATTTCGTAAATTTCAACCATTTTCATTTCCTGTTGTGATTGTGAGCCACTTTGGACAGGCGTTTGCCCAGGAAACATCTTAGCAAAACAAATACACAAAATATGTGCAAGATGGGTTCGTTTGTGTTTACTCGGTATGCAAGCACGCACTCCCACAATTTGAAGCCCTACGGCTCAAGGGGGGAGCTGAGGACAGTCCAAGGAGCGCCTCCTTCCTTCTCAACTCCACTCCCCACCCCAGTAGCTCAACCCTAGACTACCTCACAGGGTTGCTGTGAGGATGAAGTAGGAAGAGCAGGGGTGACAAATAGGGAACAGCCATCCACCTTGAGGGAAAGGTGGGATATGGGCCGGATTTAGGTTTGATGAGGCCCTAAGCTACTGACGGTAATGGGGCCCTTTATATGTCTAGCTGTCCTTTGTCAACAACAAATTGTCACTGTTTTTTGTGTTGAATATATGCTATATGGTATCTAAAGCCATTTGCACATAACAAATAGGAGCCTACACAACACAAAACATTGTTGCTGTATGTGTTATTTTATTTGTTTTTTATCTTATATTTTGGAAATGCACATCCAGTTTTTTCTTTAATTTTTTTTGGGCCCCCAAGAGAGTGGGGCCCTAAGCTATAGCTTGTTCAGCTTATACATAAATCCGGCACTGATATATAGGGTATTTTAAAAGATGCAAGTGGCTCTGTGGGTTAAACCACAGAGCCTAGGACTTGCCGATCAGAAGGTCGGTGGTTCAAATCCCCGTGACGGGGTGAGCACCTGTTGCTCGGTCCCTGCTCCTGCCAACCTAGCAGTTCGAAAGCATGCCAAAGTGCAAGTAGATAAATAGGTACCGCTCCGGCAGGAAGGTGAACGGCGTTTCCGTGCGCTGCTCTGGTTCGCCAGAAGGGGCTTAGTCATGCAGGCCACGTGACCCAGAAGCTGTACGCTGGCTCCCTTGGCCAATAAAGCGAGATGAGCGCCGCAACCCCAGAGTCGGTCATGACTGGACCTAATGGTCAGGGGGCCCTTTACCTTTTTATTTTAAAAGAGGCCCCATGCAACATGTGTACAGTGGTACCTCGGGTTAAGTACTTAATTTGTTCCGGAGCTGCGTTCTTAACCTGAAACTGTTCTTAACCTGAAGCACCACTTTAGCTAATGGGGCCTCCAGCTGCCGCTGTGCCGCCGGAGCCCGATTTCTGTTCTCATCCTGAAGCAAAGTTCTTAACCTGAAGCACTATTTCTGGGTTAGTGGAGTCTGTAACCTGAAGTGTATGTAACCTGAAGCGTATGTAACCGGAGGTACCACTGTACTCTGTATCCACGGGGCCTCTTTCAAAGGACTTGCCTTGTATATCCCCTAAAAAAGGAAGATACATAAAAACGTGCGCGTGGTTTGTTTTTGATTTAAATGTGCTTTTACTTTATAGGGAAGCACCCTCACCCAACCCACCGGCCGGAAGAGACCGGCGCCCTCACCCATGAGGGAAGTGTGGGGTGGGGAGAGCACCTTTCCCTCCCCCCTCAAACGCCCCCTCCCCAACCCCCCTCCCCGTCCCTCACAAGGCGAGGGTCACCTGTAGCCTGACGTTGAGCATCATGGAGGCCACGATGTAGAGATAGGGGAAGTTGATGCGGAGCTTCCAAGCCAAGTCGAAGAAGATGAGGAGGGTCCGAGTCAGCCCTTTGCAGAAGACCCCGTACGACCTGGCGGCCGCCGACTGAGAGAACCTGGCAACCAGGGCGGACAGCAGCGTCGTCGCCGCCACCGCCATATACACTCACCTGCAGAGCCAGGCCTCATAGGCTCCGCCCTCTCCTCTACCCCCCCCCCAACAGCTTGCGCCTAACCGCCCTTCCCCCCCCCCCCGCCGGGCTCGCGCTGACCCCTCGCAAAACCCCGGATGTCGGAGGAGCGAAGGGAAAGGCAGCCCCGGCCGAGCAAGGTGTTTACGTTCGGGCAACAGGGTTTGCCGCCGCGGCCGGCGTCGTCGCGGCGCCTCTACGTCACGACGCACAGCTGCCTTCCTGACCAATCACTTCTTCCCAGAGAGGAGGGCGGGGGGGAAAAGAGATTAAAAAACAACTGGAAGGAATTTGTGGTCCTCCAGATGCGGACGGATTTCAGCTCCCATCAGCCCCAGCCTGCAAGGTCAGCTGCTCTGGATGCTGGGACTGGGAGCTGTAGTTTAGTGGCATCTGAAGGGCCAAAACAGACCATGGTTTAACCTGTGGAGTTTATAACTTGTTGCTAGATGGCAGCTCCTCTCCTTGGCCACAGAGGTTGTCTGGGGCTGATGGGAGCTGTGGTGCAGCATCCGGAGGGGACCACACTTTAGCAGCTCTTGCTCTAGGGCAGGCATAGGCAAATTTGGCCCTACAGATATTTTCTGACTACAATTCCCATCATCCCTGACCACTGGTCCTGTTAGCTAGGGATGATCTGGAGGGCCGAGTTTGTCTATGCCTGCTCTAGGGTGTGAGCCACCATATGTGTGTGTCCAGTGCCAGATTTATGTGTAAGCTAAACAAGCTATAGCTTAGGGCGCCACTCTCTTGGGGACCCCCCCAAAAAAAATTAAAGGAAAAAAAAACCCTGGATGTACATTTCCAAAATATAAGAAAAAAACAAATAAAATAAAACCTACATAAAGCTATGGTTTTCCCAGTAGTGATGTATGGAAGTGAGAGCTGGACCATAAAGAAGGCTGATTGCCGAAGAATTGATGCTTTTGAATTATGGTGCTGGAGGAGACTCTTGAGAGTCCCATGGACTGCAAGAAGATTAAACCTATCCATTCTGAAGGAAATCGGCCCTGAGTGCTCACTGGAAGGACAGATCCTGAAGCTGAGGCTCCAATACTTTGGCCATCTCATGAGAAGACTCCCTGGAAAAGACCCTGATGTTGGAAAAGATTGAGGGCACAAGGAGAAGGGGACGACAGAGGACAAGATGGTTGGACAGTATTCTCGAAGCTACCAGCAGGAGTTTGACCAAACTGCAGGAGGCAGTGGAAGACAGGAGCGCCTCGCGTGCTCTGGTCCATGGGGTCACGAAGAGTCGGGCACAACTAAACTACTAAACAACAACAAGCTCTAGGGTGTGAGCCACTGTATGTGCATGTCCAGTGCCAGATTGACGTATAAGCTAAACAAGCTATAGCTTAGGGCCCCACTCCCTTGGGGGCCCCAAAACAATCTAAAGGAAAAGAACCCTGGATGTACATTTCCAAAATATAAGATAAAAAAACAAAATAAAACCTACCTACAGCAACAGTGTTTTGTGTTGTGTAGGCTCCTATGATGTACGTAATGGGCCCTGCCTGCTAGCCTGCTCCGTAAAATATCACTGGTTTGCTCATTTCTATATATAGGGTGCCTACATTCTGCATGTGCAAATGGCTTTAGATACCTATTGGGTCCATAAATTACCACGTAGCATATATTCAACACAAAAAACAGCGGCAATTTGTTGTTGACAAAGGGACAGCTGGACATATAAAGGGTCCCATTACCTTCAGTAGCTTAGGGCCTCATCAAGCCTAAATCCGGCCCTCTGCGTGTCATGTGTGCATTGCTCTTTGGGTGCTTTGTCCAAAGGGCTTAAAGTTTTGAGCAGCTACTCAACTCAACCAACCTACTGGGAAAGAAAATAATCTCCCAACTATATAAAATCCTCACACAATTGGCTCCCCTTCTTCTCATTTCATTGGGGAAAAGGTTTTGGACAAGAATTAGAGGAACAGCTCTGGGAACAAATTTGAAATAAACTACCATGTGCATCCAACTCATCTGGAACTCAAGAAAATGTGTTAAAGATAGTGCATCACTGGTACATGTTCCCAAACAGATTATACACATCTAACCCTTGCTGTCAGGAATGTGATTTACCTGGCTCTCTAGTGCAGATGTGGTGGTTTTGCCCCAAAATTAATCCCTTTTGGGGAAAAGCTTTTCAAACAATCAAATGGTGAGACAAATCACTACAACCAGCCCCAAATTAGCTATACTATATTATGTTACTCCTCAGATTTGGAACATAACCAATAAAGACCTCACCATCCATCTATTAACTGCAGCTAGATTAGTGACTGCAAAAAATGGGAAAACTTTAAATGCAAATCGTTTTGAAGCCTGGATTTCACAAGTTTGGGACATTGTGCTTGTGGACAAATTAACAATTTAAGAAAGGGAATATTGATATGGGAGGGGGAAATCACACCTTCTATACAACATGGTATCCTTTTATTGACTTTGTTAAGACATACCGTAGTTTTAACCCTTCATCGACTCATGGAACCTTATGAAGCAACATTTTAATTTTAGTGCCTTTCTTAGAACATCTAAAACTGCAACTATCAACTGCTATTTTTTTCTTTCTTTTCTGTACAACTAAACTGTTTTATAGCCTCAGTACTACAACAGAAAAAATCTACAGAAAATTAACCACAATCCTATAAACACTGATTTTAATACTGTATTTTTTATTGCTGTAACCTACTCCAGGACCTTATGGTAAGGGGTAGGATATCCACTAAAAATAACATTTACTCGGGATTAAGTCCCTTTGAATTCAATGGGACTCATTCCCATGTACAGTGGTACCTCGGGTTACATATGCTTCAGGTTACAAACGCTTCAGGTTACAGACTCCGCTAACCCAGAAACAGAGCTTCAGGTTAAGAACTTTGCTTCAGGAAGAGAACAGAAATCGTACTCCGGTGGCGCAACGGCAGCAGGAGGCCCCATTAGCTAACGTGGTGCTTCAGGTTAAGAACAATTTCAGGTTAAGAATGGACCTCCGGAACGAATTAAGTACTTAACCTGAGGTACCACTGTACAGGTTGGAGCTTAAAGAAGATGTTAAAAGAACAGGGCATGGTAACCCGGTCAGGATGGTGAATATTACTCAACTTATAGGCTACAACCCTCTGCCTACTTATCTGGTAGTAAACCTCACTGAAGACAGTGGGAGTAGAAATGTATAACACAGTGCTGCAAGTAGGTTTTAATATTTAATTCTCTTTTTTGCAGTGAAGATGACAATTCCAAACAATACTGAACATATTTCAATATAAGCCAACGTTAAAAATAAAAAAGGCAGTGTTCCTTGAAAAACTCAGCATGAACATGATTCCCCTAGCCTTTATAGTCTGTGTCAAATTTTCCAGGATTACATCAGCATGATTATTCTAGCAATCCACACCCACATACAGGAATCATGCTGTTCTTCTGCCAACATACACATATAAAGTCACATTACACAACTTCTCAAAACTTTTAAATAGACTTCCTCTTTGCATCAGGTAGTTAAAGAACTGTTTGTCCACATTTTGAGAGTATTCAGTTATCATTTACGCAGGTGCTGTACCGGTTTCGGTTTAGTAACTAACTTAATGTCTAAAGTAAAAAATTAACAGGAAGCAGATTTCCTAAACTTTGTGAGTTGTTTTCCGTGTTTTACAATGGGGCAAAAAGTTAAACAAAAGAAATACAGGCCACTGAGCTATGGGTGAATGGTGAAGCATTTGCTTTGCATGCAGAAAACCCCGGATTCAATCCCTGGCATTTCTTGGGACTCAGGGAGAAGCCCCTGCCTCAAAACCGAGAGAGCTGCTCTTATACTGAGCTAGATGAACTGATGGATAAGTATGAAGTAGCTTCCTATGTTCTTAGATGTACTCATCATTAGTGAGTCTTCACAACAGAATGACATAAAAATGCACAGGTGTATAGTAATGGTTTCGGAGTGTTGATCTGGGAAAGAAATAACAAAAATAGTTATTACTGGAAACGCAAATCTTGCAGATCACAGCTGGAATACAGCCCCATGCACATCTACTCAGAAGTAAGTTCCACTGAGTTCAATGGAACTAGCTTCCAGATAAGGGATTGCAGCCAGGAGAGCAATCTTAACCAGACAGATATGACAGAAGGCAGATACACTGACATATTTCCTGTGCAAATTAAGCTGTATCACACCTGTTCCTGGTGGTAGGTTGCTGGGAAGGCACTGTAAACTTTCAGTTTATACCCTTCCTTTGACTACTGTGGGGTGAATTTTAATCAAAATTGTATTTTTGTTGATGTAAGGGTTGTAAGAGCTTCAGGAATGGGACCAGTGGATGAAAGAAGTTCTGACGCAGCACAACTGTTTATTCATTTGCCCAACACTCCCATCCCCTTTACAGACTTTTTTTGGTCCTTTACACTAGTGTAACTTCTGCCAACTTAACTTCTTCCAGCAGGGCTTTCCCTCAGCTGGTGCACATCGATACATCAGGACAAGGCATTTACACCAGCTTTAAGGCCAATTAAGGGACGCGGGTGGCACTGTGGGTTAAACCACAGAGCCTAGGACTTGCCGATCAGAAGGTCGGCGGTTTGAATCCCCGTGACGGGGTGAGCTCCTGTTGCTCGGTCCCTGCTCCTGCCAACCTAGCAGTTCAAAAGCACGTCAAAGTGCAAGTAGATAAATAGGTACCGCTCCGGTGGGAAGGTAAACAGTATTTCCATGCGCTGCTCTGGTTCGCCAGAAGCGGCTTAGTCATGCTGGCCCCATGACCCAGAAGCTGTATGCCGGCTCCCACGGCCAATAAAGCGAGATGAGTGCTGCAACCCCAGAGTCGGTCACGACTGGACCTAATGGACAGGGGTTCCTTTACCTTTTAAAGCCAATTTAGCTGTGGGGTGACTAGATCAGGCATAGGCAAACTTGGCCCTCCAGATGTTTTGGGACTACAACTCCCATCATCCCTAGCTAACAGGACCAGTGGTCAGGGATGATGGGAATTGTAGTCCCAAAACATCTGGAAGGTTGAGTTTGCCTGTGCCTGAACTAGATTAATAACTTTGCATTTTTTATTAACAAATTTGCATTGACATTAATGCACAACCTTATGCGGTAGAATATTTTTAATGTACAGGAGGAGTACAGAATGCCTCTCTTCCTCAGCTCTGCTGCCATTTGTCCAGTCTGCTGCTTCATTCTACAGCATTTATTAATTTTTGTAAAGCACAGGTATCCTATCTTTCAGCTTGCAAGGTCCTCAGAACAGTTTAGCATCTGGAATAAGAGAAATTACAGTAAAATCCATGCTGGCTTTTCCTACAGGCTTACAGGGGTTTCTGCCATACTCTGCAATTTAGAGAACAGAGCCCATTGTCTTCTCAGGCCTTTCTCAGAACCACATTGCAACTTGCTTTCTCTCCGGGAACCATGCCAAAGCACAGGAATGAAACAACGGGAACACTCTGAAAACCCCCTCACCCCCTTTCCTGCCAAGAGTCCACAATAGTCCCAAGGCAGCTTTCTGTACATGCTCAGGAACCTCAACATGGGGCAGGACTCCTGAGGGAGGAGAAAGGAGGAGGGAACTGGAAAGGGGTATACCGTATTTTTTGCACCATAACACTCACTTTTTTCCTCCTAAAGTAAGGGGAAATGTCTGTGCGTGTTATGGAGCGAATGCCTACGGATGACGGGGGATCTGCTACAGTCGTGAGCAGAGGATCCATGGTTACAGCCTGCACCAAAAAAATCACGCACCCACTGTTGCCTGGGGCCACAATGGTGCAAAAACATGGTTACAAAGCATGGATCCACATGGATCTTCAGGATTTTTGCATTGGGCTACCCCAAACTCACCGTCAGATCACATGTCTGTGGCCGCAGCATGAACCACAAAAATCATACATCCACTGTTTCGTTTAGAATATTTTTTTCTTGTTTTCCTCCTCTCAAAACTATGTGTGTGTTATGGTCGGGTGCGTGTTATAGAGCAAAAAATACGGTATATGCTTGTGCGCATGACTGTGAACTTCGTGCATGCTTTTTGTGACTTATCACACTTGCTCCTTCTACCAGTTCGTGGATGGTAGAAATAAAACCTTTTTCTCCGAAACTATTCCTTGAGTGTCTGTTGACTCCCACTTCCCTTTCCCAGGCGCAATATTTTTCCCACCCGAGAGCAAAGCCTCATAAGGCTACACTAGAGGCCATCAGGTTTGGGAAACCTGCAGTTCTCAAGTTGCATAGCTGAACTGTAAGACTTATCACTGCCTCTCCCTGTCCCCCGCACCGCGCCTGTTGAATTTTGACCTGCTAGGACGTTGCGAGGATATGGTGGGGAGAGCTATGCACACATTGAGCTCCTTTGTGGGACATAAACATAAAAATAAATAGTGGTGAAGACAATATTGTTATGGCGAGTCGTTTTTAATCATTTTAGTGCACTTTTATGAAAACTGCATGTCATTTTCACTACAACTAAAACCACTTTTTCCCGAGATGGTAAGAGATTTAGATGGGGCGCTTTGCTTAAGAAAATGATCAATATTTTTATATTAAATATATAATGAGTAGAAAATACATACACTTAAGTATGCATATATATATATATATAATACATATACATATATATATATATATATATATAAAGAAAAATGGCTACGACGGAGATTGATGGGAAACCGCCCCCGTTCCTGACCCACAGCTCCCCTCGTGCCTTCTGAGTAGGTTAGTAGCACAAAGATGGCGACCCCCCCTCAACCGACGCCAATGTCCGAATCGGCCGGCAGCGGAAATGTCCGAACAGGAGGCGAGCGGAGCAGGGAGGGGAAAATACTGTCCCGAGGGCGAGGCGCGAGGACGCACACGAAGAGCCGAACGCTGGCCGAACGCCGTCGCCCCCTCAACGCCTTCCCCCCCGAGTCCTTCCGAACATTCCCGAAAGACCGGCAAAACCCAGCGTTTCCGAATGCTGCCGGGAGGGGCGCTCTCCGAATAGTGTCTTTTAAAGAAGAACACGACGGCCGACCCCGTCCTACTGACCCGAGTTTCCCCGAAGTCGTTCCGAGCGCGCCCGAAACGTGACGCTATTCCCTACCCCGCCCCCCCACCTCCTCTCTCCGTCCAACTTCCGTCGGGGCTTGAGTGAGGCCAGGCCCAGCGAAACATTCCCGAAGGCGGTCCCGCCGATGAGGAGGGAAGAGGGCGAGGCCGCGAGGCCGGATGTGAGCGGAGCGGCCGCTTCCTGTTTCCTCACAGGCTCCGCTCGCCCGCCCCGCGCTTTGGGTGGTGGCCGTTGCTCCGGCGGCGCCGTGACCGTTTTCCCTCAGTCAACTTCCTCTCCTCCCACGGGAAAGAGCCGAGGCCCTTTGGGGATTTCCTCCTCGCTCTCCTCCCCGCCACGACGCCTCGCGGGCTCCTCGGCGAGCAACAGGAACCGGCGGCGACGACGACGAAGCAGCAGCAGCAGCCGCCCCGATGCAGGCCATTAAGTGTGTGGTGGTGGGAGACGGGTAAGTCGCCGCGGACCCTGTCCCCGGGATAAGAGCCTTCTCCTCTCCCGTCCGGGCCTCTCGCATATTTGGGTTGCCAGGACCCTCGCCTCCAGCCCCCCGCCTCGGCAACGGGAGGAAGAAGGGGAAATTCTGACTCAGGCGGGCCTGGATAGCGCAGGCTGAGGGGGCGACTTTTTCCTGCCGAGTGTAGGAGGCGCAGGAGGGGGAAGGTTTGCAGCGGAGTCCAATGCTGGATTTCTGGGATTATGAGAAGGGAATATACTTTTAATATGCCCAAAGAACCCCACGGAAATTGGGTTTTTCCCCTGTGCGCCTCCAAATACATGCATAAGCACAGCCCCACCCCAACATAGCAGTCATTTCTGTTCCCCAACCTTCAATACATACACATACACGCTCCAGGAAGAATGGGCGTCTTGTGCCAAACCCTAATCTCCACTTGCCTTTTTGTGCCTTTTGGCTATGTGGGGTGGGGGTGGGGCGGTCTCTTCCATGGACCCGACCATGTGGAGTTTGGCTCTCCTCCCCACCCCCTGCCAGTCTCTTAATTCTTCAATATAGTTCTGAGTAAACACAACTCGAATCCGGATGTTGCCACAGTGCTCAGTAGGACCTTACTCCCTTGTAAGAACTGTGAGGGTCGTAGCCCTAGTCGCCACGGTTTGTCCATGCAAGCTGGGCAGGACTTTGCGCGTGGGGTGATTTTGTCCAGCAAGGCTATCTTTACTTCAGGGTAATAACCCCCCTTCAAACTTAGTTTCATAAATGAGCGTGCGTAACTTGCAGAAGTCTTGTGCTACTCCCAAGGAAGTGCATAGGATCGCCTCCCAAGTCTGCCAGACCTGGACTGTTGCTTTCCCCTTCTCCTTTCTCCCCTTTACTAGCTGCTCCTAATATTAGGTATTCTTTCAACATGTAGTATGTGGTTAGTCCTGAGGAATTTCAGCACCCACCCTCTGATAATGCTGCTTCTACTAGGATGAAACATAGGGTGCTTCCTGATGTTGGGGTGACTGCTGCTGAGAGCAGCCACTAGCCATTTGCTGTTGAACAGACAGAAGTGCCACAGAACTTTATGTATTCACTAACTCCAGCAGTAAGGAGAGGGCTGGGCATAGAGGGGAAATGACTACAATGCACCCAGCAGTTCTAGAGGTACCTATACAAAGGGAGGGGTTTCCTTCCATGGGGGGTGTGTTGGCATTAACTGTGCTCCAAGACTTAAGGGGTCAGCATTTGCTTTTGTGGTAGAGGAAGGTAATCTCTGAATAGATGTTTATGTACAATGAGACTTTAACATCTGGTTTTGCAAGTTTTGAACTGAGGCAATAATGTTATCTATGTAGATTCCAGTGAGGTATAGATTTATTGCAATCATTAGATACAATTATGCTTCCAAAATTCAGTGACTAGTCTTGTGGGCTTTGCATGAATTGCTTTTTGCCTGCTGTAGCACTGGTGTCAAACCTCTGCTTTGTTTTGAGGTTAACAAAGAAAACCCACTTCCTAAAATCATTCATAAGTTGTTCAAGGCTGTGCTACCATGTATATTTTCTAGGTAGTAAATCTCATTGAATGAATTGGCTTGTTCCTAATGTTTGCTCAGAAGTAAGACATGTTGCTTGCTTGGAGCACTTGGGATGAATTTGGTGTAAAGTAAAAAAAATAAGCATTTATATAACAATGACTTAAGCTAGTAACTTTCTGTCTCTGAAGTCTTCACTTTTCCCAAAACCTTCATACATACATATGGAGGGGAAAGTGATCAACACATTTTTTGAATTTTTCACTAAGTTTAACTTGATACAAATTAACTTGTAGAAAAAGGGTTATTTGGTTGTTGTGTTTTTATATTGTAATTTTATATTGTGAACTGCCTTGAGTCCGGGTATAGGGCAGTATATAAATTTAATAACAACAAACAAACAAACAAACAAACAAACAAACAGATAAACCTATTCTTCCCTCTAAGAGCAGAAGAGCCCTGCTGGATCAGCCCAAAGGCTTATCTAGGCCAGTATTCTGTTTCCTATGGTGATGAACCAGATGCCTTTTGGAAAGCCCATAAGCAGGACATGCAGACAGAAACCCTCTCTGCTGCTGCTGTTCCTCAGCAACTTGGCATACAGATAATATGCTTCTTCTGATCATAGACATAGAAGATAGCCATTGTGACTAGTAGCCATTGATAGTCTTAGTCTCCTCTTTTCTGCTTTGCCACCAACATAAGATGGCTTCAAATTACCAGATGGTTTTAACTTTCCACAACTTGTGGTAGTGAATTTCATAGTTTTAACAATGCGCTGTGTAAAGAGGTACTTTATTTTGTGAGTCCTGAGTCTCCCACCATTCAGCTCTGCAATTGAAGTTATGCCTACTTCAGTTTGTGTGTTTATTACTTCTATAGTCAACCCCTAACAGCCTTGTGAGTAGAATATATATAGAGAGAGAGCTTCTTGGATGAATAGGGATTTAACTCCAGTTTCTACAGTCCTAGTCAAACAAGACTTCTCTTGGTTATTGTAGATTACAGAAACTTGGGTACAAGTGTATATATTTAGGTGATCCTACTAGTATTGGATTACACAGTGGTAATGTTTGCTTATTCCATCACACAACAGGTATGAAAATATGTTTATGCATTGATAGTGCTCCATAAAGGTGTCACACACAGAGGAACCCCTTTTTGTTCTCCAAACTGATGTGACACATGGCTTCTGTTATAAAGATTATGCTAAAATGTATGTGTGTTTCAACTCTGGTGTTTTTCAATTATCGAGACAAGGCAGTTTCCATCATTTGTGTGTCTCTTTCCCCCCTCTTCTAGACGTCAGCTCAGAGGAGCATTGGAGACCAGCTGGAAAACAAGACTAGTCTTATCCCGTTAGATTTTTTTTTCAAATAGAAACAAAAATCCTGTGTTGTCTATAACTGAGCATTACAACAAATCTGTGTAGCTTCTCTGAGAAGTACAGATAACAGCTCTGTGTATCACCATTGCTATCTCTATGTAATATGATGTGTAGTTCAGTCTTCAGATTACAAATAAATCTGAAGATTCTTGTAAAATAACGGATGAAATATAATTCAGAGTTATGTATGAGGGCTGAAAGTCTAAAGATTGATGATAGCTCAGTAATTAGTTGAGCTTGATAGTAAGCCAGTCATTTTACCTGTCCGAGGAGATTACTTGGAACCCTTGTTAGAAACTGAGATAGAAAAGCTGGGAGCCAAATGGCTTCTGGGACCTGGGTTGTGGGCACCAAAACAGAATGTCTAGTTGCTATTGGGGGGGGGTGCGTTGTCAGCAACACTTTTTATTTATTATTTTGATAAGCATGAAGTAATATGCAATTCACATGACACATTGTTAATATCACATTTTTAGCAGAAATTGTTGATAAATGTTTGATTTGGTGTTTACAATAAAAATATTGGTACCATACTCCAGTTTTCAAAACACTACTCTTTATTGTTAAACTCCTTAACATATTGTCTATGCTTAGCATATACTTTGAGGCTTCAAAGCTCATACATTTCAGTAATCCTTGGAGAATGTGAATTATCTAGGCCCATTCTAGGTTGGATTTTGGCACTGAAACAGCCTTGATTGCCCTGATTGATAACCTGTATTGGGGGAATATGACCCTGTTGATTCACCTTGATCTCATGTTGACTTTTGGTACCATCAACAATGCATATCGTCCAGGAGCAGTGTGATGAGGTGGGAGTTCGAGGCATAGTGTTATGGTGGTTACCTACAATTCCACTACCACCCAACAGCATTTCTCTGTCTTCTCCATGCATAGGATCTCTACTTGCATGTTATGCCTCTTCCTTTGAACATAGACAGAGAAACCTTTAGTATTATTTTTAACTTCTCTTGCAAGCCTGAGCACATTCTGAACTTTGGCCACCTGACCTCCCCCAACTGTTGGTTACTCATGTATACTCCTCCTTAATGATACTTCCCCTTTCTTTCATTTCTTATGCATGCCCTTCTGAAATCTCAGCTCATCTGTATGCTCCTTATGTAGCCACACCAGTTTTTTTAGATGCCTCCCGCTTTTCTTTCTTGTTGGAATTGTCAGCATTTCTGCATTCAGTATTGCATCTTTAAGAAACTCGCATCTTGGACTCCTCTTTGAGTATTTCTGACCATGAGATATCAACCAGTAGTTTCTTAAGCTTTTTGAAATTGGCCTTCTTAAATTCCAGAATGCATGCCCAACTATACTCTGCTTTCCCTTTCCTCTGTATCATGGAATCCAAGAGGACATCATCACATCCTCCAGTGTTCCTTGTACTTCCACTTTATCAATCAGTTCCTCCCTGTTGGTGAGGAATAGGCCCAAGATAGATGACCTCCTTGTTGCTTCTTCCACCTTCTGGGAAATGAAATGGTCATTGAGGAAATGGAGAAATTTGGTGGACTTAACATTCTTGGCCGAGTTTTAATCCCAACAGATGTCAGGGTAGTTGAAGTCTCCCATGACTACTGTATCTCTCATTTTTGAATGTTTGGTAATCTGCTATAGAAAAGCATCATCCAAGTCTTCAGTCTGGCTTGAAGGCCTATAGCAGACACAGTAAGGCCACTGTTGTTTCCCTCTCCTATGATTTTTACCTATATGCTCTCAATTTGCCTTCCATGTTCCAAGTCATGGATCTCTTCACAAGTGTACATTTCCTTTGCCTATAATGCTGCTGCTACTCCTCCCTTCCTGTTTGGTCTATTCCTTTTGAATAGGTTATTCATTTTGAATGTAGGTATAGGCATGTAACAGTTTCTTGGTAAGAATTGGAATGGTGTGGAAAGATGGGTGGATTTGGATAGGAGTAGTTAGGAGAGTATGCAGAAATCCTGATTACTGACACCAGAAGTTCCATTTCTTTTTCTTTTTTTAGTTCTGAGGCACTATTCTCCAACAATAAGAGCTTACAACATAAATATGAAAGTGAAATTTTCAGGAAGCTGTATATTCCCACCAATTTACCATACTGTGCCATAGTCACAACCCTTTTTCATACCATCCATTGGCTCATTGGGAAAAAAATGACTTGATGTATGTAACCCATGCAGAAACATCTTGTTATAATAATATTACTATCAAGAGGCTAATATTTTATAGTGAAATATTTTGTTTTAGGTCTAACTTGTGACACACAACACAGTTCACTTAAGGGTATTTGAATAAACCATATTATAGTAATAAAAAAAGTGCATGTAAAAGTTTTGTTTTGTTTTTAAATCTGGGGAATATTTTTTAAAACAAAACTAGAAAGTTATTGCAGAGTAGGAAGGAAATGCTATATTTATTTAAAACTTTCTAATCATGCCATCAAATTATTAATTTGGTTAGTGCAAGTAGGTCAGGCAGAGCATAGCTGAAACAATGCTCACCTAACTTACAACTTTCTGACTTAATTCTATGCTTTAAAAAGTTGCACATCTAGCACTTACATTTTTCCATAGAGAGGAGTTGGGTTTACTGAGACTATTCAAAGCTTTACATGTACAGTACTTGAATTGAGTGAATCATTACAAAGTCTAAGGAGATGAAACCTTCATTTTGGAGCGGAATATCTGTGCAGAAATGATTCATAGGGCAAAGAGCCAGCAAACTGAGAAGGCAGGAAGCCTAGAATTGAAGAACTGTAGAGCTGAGGCCGGTGGGACCTGTTTGTTCTTGTTGCCATCTCCTTATTAGTTTTAGTGGAATTGCCTGATGTGCTTTTAGAGTCATGGCAGAGGCAGCTCTTGATCCTTCTGTGCTAGACTTGAAATCTTTCACCACTTCTTTCTAAAATGTGTTTGAGTGGTTTCGTGCTGCTTCTTCAAATTAAGCCATGGTTTAAAATAAACTGGTTTAATATGACATGCAGATCAACTATTATGCATTCAGATTCCTGTGTTTTCTTGATAATAAAATTCAGGCTTTTCTGCCACACTCCCTAACCCTGAAATATATCTGTGCTGTGTGGTACTGTCTTAGCTAAAATCAAATTTGTGCACATTTGTGTGTGAATATATGCTACCTTACTGGCATTGGTCTCAAGGCGCTGGACCAGCTCAGGTACTACTTCACTCTGAGCGTTGCATGCGTGCTCTTTCCCGACTGCCCCTTCCTGATTCTTTGCTGTTGTGGGGAGAAATTAATAAATAAACCAGAGACTACTTTAATGTGGCATCTCTCTGATCTCAGAGGATGATACCTGAGATTCTGCATTCACATAAATGAAATGGTGAGATCCCGCCATTGATATACTTTGCCCTGTGGCAAGGGATCTTTCTTGGATACAGCTCTGAGGTGAACTATTGTCTGGATAGGCCTGCTATATTTCAAGCTTTGAAATGTGTGCAGCAGGCTATTCAAGGAGTGCTAAGATACATAACCACACCTGGCAATGCCTGATTTCTCCACAAATGTCTATTATGCTTTGTGCTTACACAGTGACTTTCATCTTCAGAGCACTTTGCAAACACTAATAATTGCAAAGCAATTACCTCACCACTCAAGTTAAGAAAGCTGAAGAGACTGTGATCTGGAGCTGGGATTGCAAGTTGAAAAGTTCTTCTAGTATTGAATTTAAATGGTTAAACTGCCTTCTGAAAGTTTAAAAGTTGTTCAAACTGGGCTAGCATGTCACTGAATACCAGTTGCAGGTGGGGGAGAGATAATAGTGCATAGAGTTAATGCTTTCATGTTCTGCCTGTGGGCTTTCTAGAGCCCTCTTGTGGAGGGGAACACTGCTGAACTAGAAGGACCTTTAGTCTGATCTAGCAGGATGTGTATGTTCCGTCTTTCTTACAAATCTGACGTTTTTAAAGAAACAAAGCTAGAAGAAATTGGAGGAAGGAGCAATAGCCAGTGGATTTCAGAAGACAGTTTAACAATTTAAATTCACCATTAAATAGCACCATTGCCAAAACGGGAGCCAAAATGTTAGAGAACTAAGCTGTTTGAAAACCAGGGTACAACTGTATTGGTTTAATAAGACTCAAAATTAACCCCATAAGTCTTAAATTACATTTAAACCAAGAACGTAGAGGCTTAGAACAAGCAACAATCCTAAACTAACTTTAAATTGTGGTTTAAAATCTTGGCTTTTTGCACACCTGGTAACCATAGTTTCCTGGTCTAGATGTTACCTGAAGATTACCTGGCCATGTGAAGTATGAAGAAGTGATAATGTTTGGGAAAGTGAATGGATGGAGTACACACATCTGCTTCCCCAACATGAGGCTTGTTAACTATTATTTGATGGCCAAAATTCAGATATACCATATAGAGAGATGTTTACAATGCCATTAAGCTGCAGCTGCACAGGTTAAAGCAAGAAATTGGAAAGCTGAAGATCAGGGGTAGGCAACCTAAGGCCCATGGGCCACAAGCGACCCACGGGAGTCATTCAACTGGCCCCCGAGCTGCCTGCTCAGTGAGTCCCCGTGTGCTGTGCTAAACTGGCGCAGCACGGGGACTTTCTTCCGCAGTGCCGGAAATCGCCGGCGCGCACACGCAATCCAGCCCACAGATGAATCTGCACCGGTGAACTGGCCCAGGCGAGGTAAACCTTGCCGACCCCTGCTGAAGATGGAGGAACATGTCAATAATGGAAAATTTTAATAGGGGAATAAACTGTAATGGGAAGATTAACAGAGCAAAGATTGAATGAGACAAACAAACGTGGAAGATAATTTCATATGGTGGTGGTACAGATTCATTCTCTAATCAAAAACTAGTGAAATTGGGATCTCAACACCCAACTTCACAAAAACGATTCTGGAGAAACTTGATAAGTTGAGATGATGATGATGATTTTATTATTTGTACCCCACCCATCTGACTGGGTTGCCCCAGCCACTGTGGGTGGATTCCAACGAATATAAAAGCAAAATAAAACATCAAACATTAAAAACTTCCCTGAACAGGGCTGCCTTCAGATGTCTTCTAAAAGTCAGATATTTATTTCCTTGACATCTGATGGGAGGGTGTTCCACAGGGCAGGCGCCATACTGAGAAGGCCCTCGGAGCTAATTCCCTGTAGCTTCACTTTGCATTCTGAGGGAACCACCAGAAGGCCCTTGGAGCTGGATCTCAGTGTCTAAACCAGAGATGAAACAATGCTCTTCACATTTCCCCTATATATTATGAAAATAAAGACTATCATGTGAATGGGCTCTTATCAGGACTTTTTCTTTCTCTCTTAACAGTGCTGTGGGTAAAACATGCCTACTCATCAGTTATACAACCAATGCATTTCCTGGAGAATATATACCCACTGTGTAAGTATTTCCTTTTGTATCTTTAGCACTTTTTCATGTCCAAAGGGCTGTAGAGCACTTGACTTGCCTCTTTTTACAATAGTGAAGTGAGGTAGGTTGAGCTGAAGGAAATTGTATCCAAGGACACCCAATGAGCTTGGTAGCTGATCATGAGTTGGACTTGCATCTCTGACCACTGGTTCACAGCCATAAACACACAGCTAATTGTTCAAACCTTGTAAGCAGCAGTCTGTGACACCCGTGTGCTTTGAATTAGTTGGCTCCTAGCTGTGCATGTTACATGTCTAAAAGTCATGTATATGTCAGAAGAAAAGGTGTGTTTACCTCAGTCATATTATATGTCTGAAAGGGTGTATTTGCCAGAGGCTGAGGATATGCATAGCTGATGGGAAATGTGTCTGGTCCTTTGTAACCAGAGAAACAACCCTTTAAATAGTATTTCAGTCCTACTGTCTACAAACAAGGGAGTAGTGGTATGCTTGCCTGCCTGTGAAAAGCTAGCATATCTGGAAAAAAGTTATTTTCATGCAATATTAAAAAGCATGCAAGGTATAGGATTTGGGGGAAGCTACATTGACTGAAGCAAATAAGGGCTGTAGAAGAGCAAAGTCATGGGCTTACATAAATCCCATTTGCTGTAATGAGACTTGCTCAGGAGTCGTTCCTAGTGGATTAAGCCTCATGTGACAAAACATTTTAAAGTGTTTTATATATGTGAAATACACATACATGGCACCTAAAACTAAGTGGAGAAGGTGCCATGCAAATCCCTTTAGGTGATAATCCTGCTCTAAAGTGACAGCAGTGTGATGCACAGAGGGATAGGGTTTAAAGAAAATACACTAACTTTCCCCCCTCACTCCGTAGCTTCGACAATTATTCTGCCAATGTGATGGTTGATGGAAAGCCAGTCAATCTGGGCTTGTGGGATACAGCTGGACAAGAGGACTATGACAGACTACGCCCGTTATCTTACCCACAGACAGTAAGCTTTTATAGTGGATGATTTGACGTGTGTGTGTGTGTGTGTCTAATTGCAGGCTTGCAGAAGATTAAGGATGCTTTCACTTCGAGTGTAAAATATGCTGAACCAACATGCCAAGACACTTAACAAACTGCACAGGGACTATGGTGAAGCCTACATTAATCCTTGCTAGTCTAAGCAGGGGCTAGTAGCAGCTATGTGAGAAGCAGAGTTCAAAAGAACAATTGTTGAGCAAACTCTTCCCATTAATTGGTGTCTGTCTCTTGGTAACTTTCTGACCAGTTCTAATTTACCGCTGCAATCCCAAGCCAGCTGTGTTAGACGCTGGCAGCTGAAGAAATCTGACTGAGCTCCTGGAAACGCCTCTTGTGTAAGTTCACATCAAGAGCATTTTCAGGTGTAATGTCTTGCACAGCCAGTTGAGCAGGTGATACCGGATCATCGTGTCTGGACAACAACATGCCTGTACAAATTTCTTTCACAGGTTCTTTTCAGACATGATCTCGTGCTGCCAGCCAAACATGAAAGTAACTTCATCTTTACTTGGCTGTGCAGCATTACCATGTCTGAAGCCATCCTGATGTAACTCTTGTGCATAAGCTTTTACTTCTGCATGATGACTCATTTGTTTCTATGGGGCTCGTAAAGGTGAGCTTCCGGTGGGTGTCAAAATCTCTAATCCTTAATAAGCAGGTTCTGTAATTGCAAACTCCTTAATGCAAAAGCTTTCTGCCTCCTTACTGCTATTTAACCACTGTTGCTAACGTTACATTTTTAACATGCTTGCTCGTCTTGTGTTGCTCTGCTGCTCCCATTTTTTTTTAGAATGGAATTTGAGACTGCATTAGTAGTTTCCCCCCAGAACAATCCATTCCTTCCTTTGGCTGAGCTCGTTGTTCAAGTTTCTGATTTAGCACAGCGTCCATTGGATCTCAAGGCTGAACGGCACTGCTGAAATAGTTACAGTGAATCTGTGCTGTGCTTAGAATATTCCAGAACAACGCCACTGTTAAATAATCTAGGGTACAAAATAGTTTCATCAGCAAGGCCCTTGATGGGAGGTCAGCAACCCGGCTAAAAAGCAGCCTTTGTTCATTCTTGCTGTTCAGGCACAGTCTGACACTATCATCGCTAAGCACTGATGTTCAGCTTTTCACTGGGGGGCAAGAGATGAATTGTGACACGGGCTCATTTATGGTAAATGAAAATGTGAGCAAGGTTATAACTCTGAAATGAGTAGATCTGGATGGCAGTAGTAGGGGCAAAATGTATTGGCAGCACTGGGCATGAAATATATTGGCAGCCTCCTTGCATGTTGCCTTCTGAATTGCTCTTGTGCTGCCATTTGTCCGTTCCTGCTGTTGGGGGCAGGGAGTACAGAATGAATGATGAGCGACTACTGTATCTCAGCTCTTCCAAAATCCACTTCCCCAAAGATACTAATTACGAAGGTTAATTCCTTGTTCTTAGATAGCATTTGTTTTTCTCTTATATGATAGGTTAAGATTGGTTTGGTTTCAAGTGAAGAATTTATTGTTTAATGAATTGGGTTATAACAAAACTTTATTGCACATAGATAAAATCAAAAATTAAAACCACACCCATAATAAAAGCAAACAAGCAACAGAACAGGGTGTATATAAGTAATCTGTTTGTAAACACATCCCAGTACATAGGGACATTTTGATGGGTAACCACATTTGCTGCATTAAATTTTGAACTTGCGTTCTCTGCAGCTCCAGCAAATCTTGCAGCTCTGAATGGAACATATTGCTCTCTGTTAGACAGGAAGCAAATAATTTCCCCTAAATCTTCAGTAATGGCCAAACCTACAGTGGTTCACTGAATTTCTTCCCGATTGTTTTTTGGTTTACAGTTTTGCCCTGTGCATAGACTGAAAGTCTCTTTTCTTCATCTCATTCATGCTGTGGAATTGTCACTGATTGTGGAACACAAGTTGAGCAAGCACACCCTCTGCTCCTTATGGCTCAGCAGAAATTCAAACAGAGACTTCTCAAGTCATAAGAACAGCTTTTAAAATGAATAGATAATGGTTCACGGACTTCAGAGAAAGGGAGCAGAGCTTTTCCCTAGTGCTTTCAATTAATGCAAAAAATTAACTCTTGCCATCCAAGAAAGTAAAAAAAAATGCCAAGCTCTTAGTACTGTGGCCTTTCCCAGCTTGGTTCATGAACTACTTTACATTTCTGAAAAAATCAGATTTTGTTCCTTGTATCTGCTCATGTGCTCTGTGAAACAGCAAAATAGGGCCTTTTCTTTTCAGGGCTTGAGACTAAGGGGCTGGCAATACATTCGCATTGGCTATATTGCTGCTTCCAAGAGAGCTGCCGGAAAAGCCAGAAGGAAAACAAAAAGGGGTTCTTTGTTCCAAGAGAGACTCCAGAGTGCAGAGTGACTCATCTGGGGCAACCACAAAATCATGAGGAAGAAGCACACCTCAAACGTGCAGCTGAGTTACTGTGTTAAGCCTTGATGAAAAGAGATCAGTGACTGTAGTGTCCAAGTGTCTGTCCTACTTGGATTTGCTGGCTTGTCCTCCTCTGTTAATAGGCCAGATGCAAATTAAAGGTGAATTAAGTGCTGTAGCACCTAGAGAACAAATCATCTTTCCATGGATAAAGTTGGCAAAAGACTTGGATATTTCAAACCTAAATCACCTTTCTGTGCTTTGAAACCAAAATATTTAGCTACTTTCCAGACATGCTCATGCAAATACATACTTGGAAGTTCAAGGAAGGGCATTGCAATGCTTTGGGCCAAATGTGATGAAGCCTATAACATCGTGTGCCTCTAGCAATTGGCAGAGCTTTCCTATTGCAATTAAGACAGATTTCTTAGAAAGTTCTGCAAATGCACCATTTTAAAATAAATCATAAATATCCTTATTGGGGGCCCATGATTTCATTAGAAATTAACTTCCAAGTATAGCATGCTTAATGTTGTTGCACTTGGAATTACATGTTCAGTTGACCTGCAAAGGCGATCATTCCTGGCAGTGCCCCAGCTCAGAAAACATGTGTCTGTGGGGGGCATGCCCAAAGGCTTCTCTGCATCCAAAAATTAACTCCCCTGAAAATCAATAAAAAACATTTTTTTAAAAACTCAACCTCTTCACATATAGAAAAGAACTCAGCTTAGAACACTTCCGAAAAACCAACTTCCTTCAGGTAAAGGAGAGATTGTTGATTTTTATATAGAGGAAGATTTCACAGGTTTGCTCACATCCAATTCTGACATAGTACATCCCCATGAGGACTGTATTATGTTGACCTTATAGGAGCGGAAAATGATGAGCAAAGGGCTTATTTTTCTTTTAAGTCTCTCCTAATCTTAAATTGTTTCATGCTATTACTAGGTTGAAGGAACGAATGGTAAGGAATTAACTCCCAGGGTGAAACGTCAACCGTTCTGCGTATGTAAAACTTTCAACCATTATGCTCCAAGCTCTTTCATCTTCTTTTGCTGCTTCTCCTGCTGCCATAATACTGGCTCCCCATATTTTGGTGTCCCTATCCACCTTACGGTCCCAAACATCCTTTGAATTTCTGCTTCTCTTAAAAGTAAACGTGTTATTTAACAAACCACAGCTGTCGCATCAGACCAGACTCTTATTGTACCAAGGACATTTACTTCAAAAGGCTTCAGCTAGTCCTTTTCCTGAATGGGAAAACCACGGAGTGTCTGGGATTGGTGGAAGGCGAAAAGGACAAGAGGCACTTCGGTATCTGGCAAGCTGGAGGAGCTGCAGAGGGGCTATGGGAGCACATGAGTTTACAGCACTGCTCTTCACCAGGTGTCCTGCTGCATGGATAATTATTGTTGCAAGCGCTAAACTCTGGAGGTGTCAAGGTGCTGACCTAACAGCCTGGAGCTGCAACCCAATCAACTAACACTCCAAAGGGCCTCTGATTCTTTGGTAGCCAAGTTGTTACCTGTACGTGGGGTAAACTGGAAGGGTGTGTGAAGGAGGCTAGAGCAGAAAATATGACTTTCCCAATGTGAAGAGTTAAGCAGGAGCTTGCAAATGGAACTTGGGTGCTCGATACTTGCTGGGGATGAATTACAGCTGACCACCACTTTAGCTTGTGTAAAACTGTCCCCATTAGCTTCTAAGACTAGCAGTCTTATATCAGCAGAGACCTACTTAAGGGCGAGGTATACTAACTGCTGCATCCTAAGATGTTATGTTATCCTGAATTTGAGTGCCAGGAATTTCAGAGCACTTGGAGCAATGAGGCAGGGTTGGTCTATTACACAAATGGCTGCTCTTGTCCGTTTCTTGAAATAGGCAGTGCCTCTGTTCTAGGTAAGTCACCAGCCCCCAACTTCCCCTGGTCTGTAAGAGAAGAACTGGGTTAGTAATAGTAAAATTGAAGATGCAGCCTCAAATATACTTGCTAGGAAGTACGTCCTCATGAACTCTGGGGTGTACTTCTAGGAAAGCATATTTAAATATTATGCTCCTAAGCATCTTAAAAGAGGCATGTTATATTTCTAGTTTGTGGCCAGATTAGCAACCTTATTGGGATTAGAGGAAACAGCAACAATTTCCCCAGGAGATTCCTAAAGTAGTGAGCCAAATGATGTGAGTGCATAAATTGAGATACAGGGTTAGGATTCAGGTTGCTAAGTTCTACCAGGATTTTCTCGTGTTTTAATATTGCATTGCAGCTTTAACTGGAAAGAAAAAAGAGGTTCTGGGGCTCCTGTGCTGCTGGCTCAGCTTGCTGTCCATTAGCAACTGGAAATGTCCACGAGCGGAACTAGAAGTCTGATTATATGGCAAACTCATTATACCTGGAAAGTAACCACCAGAGACTAAGATTCTTAAAATACTGTTTTTCAGGATGTGTTCTTAATTTGCTTTTCACTTGTGAGTCCTGCATCCTTTGAAAATGTCCGTGCAAAGGTGAGTGAAAACATTTGTCTTTTCTTCCCTTGGGAGATTTCCCACAAATTTTTAACCTTCATTATTTTACAGCAGTAAAATAAATTAGTGGTTTGTTTTGTTTTTCTGTTTTGTTTGTTTTTAATAAAGTCTTCAAATTAAAACTGAAAGAGTGTTCGTTTCTAAAAGGAATATTTCAGGCTGAATATACGTAACTTATTTTAAACATAAGAGGTTGGATTTTGTTTGTTATTAGTTCTGCAGCATTTGAGAACTATTTTTGGAAGTAAAATATGAATGCCCAAAGTGTCAGAATGCCAAATTTTGATACTTTGGGCTGCTGTCATTTGAAAGGCAACTGGAATGCAATAGTCACTTTTTCATCTGCAAAAATAATGCTGGTAGTTCATTCATTCATTCATTCATTCATTCATTCATTCATTCATTCATTTAAACAAACAAACAAACAAACAAAATTGGTATCAACCCCCCTGCCATTTTGTGTTAACATCAAATGTGAAAGTTTATGACAAACCTCATTTTGGGTAAGTTATAATAAAGCTATTAGTCAAGATTGTTGGACGATGCAACTACCTCCTCAGAGTGTTTCTGGCTTTTGGAACAAAAACCCTTTGAGAGAATTGCTGGGTAGCCATTCTACCTGGATGCAGCAGGATGAGAGAGAGACCTACACAGCTCTCACCCATCAGTTTGGCTGGAACCAACTGTCATTTGGCTTCTCTCCCTGAACTGAGTCCTTATTTTGTTATCCCCCTGTGGGACATCACTTGTGCTGTAAAATTTATTTTGTAAAAATAAAATAAATAATAGTGCCAGTCCTCTTTGTTTTTCCAGTCCCTCCTCCATTCCTTTTGTATCATGTCTGCCTGGTTGTAGGCTACAGGCAGGATCTATGCTTCATCCTAGAAAACATCAAGTGCATTATAAATAAATCTAGCTATTCCTGACTGGCGGATTGGGTCTCAGAGCTGTTCTAGCTGACGAAAGGGAAAGGTTGGGTCCTGGGAACTGTTCTGCTCTGTTTTGGAGGCTTCTGCTTAGAAGTAGAGGGGGCGGCTCTTAAGCTTGTTTAATGCATTTGAGGCTCAACATTTGGCATACAGTTGGTCATGCTTAATACTTGCAGAGAAATGATGTGAATTTCAACCCAACGAATACCTGTATTTTTGTTTTATATTCTTAATATGCATGCTCTGTCTGCATATGCAGAGAAGCTAATCGCCCCCTTTTTCCTTTCAGTGGTATCCAGAAGTGCGACACCATTGCCCTAACACTCCCATCATCCTAGTGGGAACCAAACTTGACCTCCGAGATGACAAAGACACCATTGAAAAGCTGAAGGAGAAGAAGCTGACTCCCATCACCTACCCACAAGGCCTTGCCATGGCAAAAGAGATTGGTAGGGCTTTGATTTATCTGTGTGAGCCCTAATAGTTATTGTAGAACCTAAATTCAGCTGAAGGGCTGTTGAATTTGGGTCTCAGTGGGTGGGGGACGGACTTCAGCCTCCGTTTTGACTTGCTATTCTATGGGGTTGGGGTGTTTGGATTTCTAAGTAGCTCAGATTTGTTCTGGTTATTTTTCCCTGCAGGTGCGGTAAAATACCTAGAATGCTCAGCACTTACACAGCGAGGCCTCAAGACAGTCTTTGACGAAGCTATTCGAGCAGTTCTCTGCCCCCCTCCTGTAAAGAAGAGGAAGAGAAAATGTCTGCTACTCTAATGCAGCCCCCAGTCCCAGCCCCTTCCTCAGAACCTTCTGTGCTTTGCTTGGAACAATGGAGCATTCACAACAATGCCAAGTTCTTCTGTTAAAAAAGATTAGTTCTCTTACATCAAAAATTTTGAACCAATCATCACTATCTCTTTCCCCTTTGTTTAAAAAGTTAGATTTTGTTTTTCTTCTACTAAAGATATCCTTTTTTAAAAAAAAGACAAACCTATATAAAGCCTTATTTCCCCATGTCCCTTTGCTCAGATTAACTGAGTGTTGCCAAATTACCTGCTCATCTATGTTGTATTGTTGTGCTTTGTAGATGGAGCACGAAACCTGTTTGTTTTTTTTAAAGGCAAACAGGTGTCTTTAAAGATACTAATGTTTTATTAGGAATTGCAAAACTTTATAGGTTTCCCTTCTGATATCCTATTGGTAGGAAAATGCTGCTGTTTAATACACTCATTCAACTGATGTTCTTAGTATCTTTCTTTCATGCCTGAACTACCGCAATAATTGACAGCATACAGATTCCCTTTTTTAAATTAAAAAAAAAGTTTTCCTCTTTGTTAAGGACTGTGATTTAAACTTTTCCTTGAAATGTATTGTCTTCCTTGAGAGCAGTATATTGCTTTGATTGGTGAAAGATGCCTGGATTGGTCAAGGGAAACTGCCCAACAGTATTTTGACACTGTAAAGATCAATTTACACTACATTGTCCACAAGTTGGTTAAACTCAGTGGATTTCTCTCTCGTCTAATAAAACCAGTAAACTGAAACCCTCTGTTGCACCTAAGCAGTAACTGAAGGGGGAAGGTTGGTATTTTTTTATGGATCACTTGTTTGCATTTTCCAGTGCCGCATTCATTTTGCTACAATTTTGAACTGGTCATTCCCTCACATGTTCTTGCTAGATGCTTTATTGTAGAATCTTCTTCCTGAGCAATATAACTTGTATTTTAAAACCTTTCTGATATATTTGCATTTTTTTTGTAGTTTAGATATATTCAAGCATAGCCTTGTTTCTGTTTCTCCCCCCCTCTTCTCCTGTCATAATAGTATACATGTTTTTTTGAAAGGCTTCCTTTAGTCTTCAGGTGACTTGATGTAAAAATCATGTTCAGCAGATTTACCACTTCTAGTACTTTTTTTATATTTCACACCACCTTAATCATCTTCCTTTAATGTCACCATTTGCCAGGTAACCTGATGCTGTAATTTTACTAATACTGACATCGCCCTTTTGACCTCGCCTCTTGTTGATTGATCTAGTAATGGCAGTTGGTATGTGAGGTTCTGTAACTTAGTGCTAACCATGTTCCATACATCCCAGATGCTGGCAAGAACACAACATTGAGCTACAACCTTTCAACTACTAGAACAAAAAAAATAAAAATAAATGGAGTTTGCAAGATTGTGAAGTTTTTACATTGATCTTTTTGGTAATGCAATTTAGCAGTATGTTTTGCATGTATGACTTAATAAATTTCTTGAATCACGCTGGTGGTCGAGCTTGAATTTGTGAACTGAATTCATATATTGCAGAGGTTTTCAACTTTTTTGAGTCCACAGCTCCCTTTATCTTCTTTCTGTGGCACCCCTGTGGGGCTCAGGAGCCCAGTTATGTCACCCCTCACCTGCAGAGCTGGCAGCCTCTCACCCTTTTTCAAACACCCTCCCTTGTGGAGTGTTCCCTCAGCCTCCTCTCCTCTCCCCTCTCTTTGGGAGTCCTCTGGGCAGCCAATGCTGCTGCCCCTGATCTGAGCTGCCCCCCCCCAAAAGAGGTGCCTCCTCTCACTGCCCCACAGGGGCCTGGGACTTGTCTGTCCATTCCCTACAGAGTAAGGGCTGGCAGATTGGCTTGCTTACTCCGAGGCCACATCAGTTCCTGGCAGCCAGCCCCAGTGGCACCATTTGCCTGCCAAGGTTGTAGTCAAGGCAGCTGCAACAAACAGCTATGCAAGCCTTTGGGAGGCAGAGACACAAGAAGGCATCGGAGAAGGGAGGGAAGGAAAGAGGAACAGAGGTCAAGGTTTCCCACAGCACCCCTGACCATCATTCAAGGCACTCCAGGGTGCCACAGCACACTGGTTGAAAACCACAGAGATTGAATCTATTGACACATGGATTAGTTGACCCAAACTGGGCAAAAGCACTGCAGTGTGAAGGGTGATACAACTGCCATTTTCCAGTCTGGCTGTTGTGTGCATGCAACTGGGTTGGCTTCTGGGTGAATTGTGACTTTGCTACCTATTGGTACATTCCATCCATATGGAAAGTTTGGTTTTAGTCATGCTTGCGTTGGAGTGTTTAGAAAGCCCACAATTTTAACCTTTGTGGTTTGTGAACTGGGACAGTATTTGTGATCACAGGATTCCTCAGTGAAGTGTTTGGTGTTTTTTAAAAGTCTTTTGTTTTCATGTGAATGCATAACCCACCATGGAGTGGGTTACCTACGCTTGGAAGCATCTGCATGTGGGGAAAAACACATAACATTTTTTGATTTTGACAAAGATTGCCCTTCTACAAACAAGTACCGGAGTGCTTGCTGGGCAGATGTCACTTGTACAAGCTTTCACTAATTTTAACTTGTTCTCCACTTCAGTCATCAATCTCAAATGTAAAAAACCAAGGTAAAGTGATAACGTTTTTAACCACTACCTTACAGAAATCCCTTTGGTGGAGCAGAGAGAGAAGCCAAGCTAAGGAATACCTCCCATCTGTTGTGAGCCAGACTGTGGGATAGGCTTCTTAGTATTTTCCACTGAAAACTAACAAGTCAAAGTATAGCGTAATGCAACAAGATTATCTCCTATTTCCATTTTCAGTTTGAACCTAAATCTATGAACAAATACCATTACAAAACACTGATTCTGCTTGGCAAGCAGTTTCTGAAGGACTTGCATTTAGTAAAACATCATTTTAGTGACATCATTTGCTGCACAATCGTTTTAACTGTACAAGATTGCAAGTAGGAATATTTTAAAATTGAAACTTTTTTTTACATAGCTAGTCCAAATGATCTTTCACAATTCTCCTAGAATGGGGCAATGTGGAATAATACCATAAGCAAGGATTTAACCCTTCTATATAATTAAATGCACATTCAGCAGCACTGAACGGTAAGCAAAAGTAGACAAATATTGCACATGAACCCAAGTAGCATTTAAGCCTACAAAAGTTATAAAATGCAGGCTTCCTTCAACAGCAAAGAAAACAAGATTTCTGCCATGAAGGGAAGTGCCAATAACAGTCTGAAGTTCAGCTCACCTCTTGGGGGTGGGGGTGTCACTTTTGTATATCCAGAACGGTGGTAGAGTTGTCCTCAATTTAATATTTTCATTTTCCCATGTCTCCTTTTTACAAGTGCTTTATCAACCTGGCGGGGTGGACAGCTCTGCTGTGTGAAACAGATGTAAGGCAGAGGTAGACCGTAAAGTATGAACCTATATGGTCACTCTAGCTAGTCTTGCCTTCCTTCCCATCAGCCTCGCAGTTCTCTGTACCAGCTGCCACTGATTGATGGTTAGAAATCACAATGGGCTCACTTGCTTCTGTTAAAGTGAAACAGCTCGCCTTGAAAAGGACCCCAGAAAAATCTCTGCAATGCAAAGAAGTGTGTCCTCTGCTTCGTCCTGAAAATGTTGAAGACCTGCCCCGCTCAGCTCCTACTTTGGGGGCATGAGTTAAGTACGAAAGGCCTGCCTGTCCAAACACAATTGATAGGCTGCTGTCCTCTTTGTCTTCAATTATACAATGTTTGTAGAAAAGTCTCCTTGCGCTCGACAAGAAATGCAAGGTGCGTTTTCCTGAGCCAAGCTATTTAGAGCTTTGAGGACGATGTCTGGCATATGATCAGTTATCATCTTGGGGCTTATTAAAATATTACCAAAGGCGGTTTCTTTTGACCAGCTTGCAGTGTACTTGACGTCTGAAGAACACCACCTGGAAAAAACACAACGTGTCAGTGGAATACTTGCACCCCTGATTTCGGCAGCTATTTCGAAACAGTGATTGATCTTTGTAAATGCATAATGTAGTTCCAAGCACTCAACGTGTCCAGAAGAGGGCAACCAAAATTGTCAAAGGCCTGGAAACGATGCCTTATGAGGAACGGCTAAGGGAGCTGGGCATGTTTAGCCTGGAGAAGAGGAGGTTAAGGGGTGATATGATAGCCATGTTCAAATATATAAAAGGATGTCACACATAGAGGAGGGAGAAAGGTTGTTTTCTGCTGCTCCAGAGAAGCGGACACGGAGCAATGGATCCAAACTACAAGAAAGAAGATTCCACCTAAACATTAGGAAGAACTTCCTGACAGTAAGAGCTGTTCGACAGTGGAATTTGCTGCCAAGGAGTGTGGTGGAGTCTCCTTCTTTGGAGGTCTTTAAGCAGAGGCTTGACAACCATATGTCAGGAGTGCTCTGATGGTGTTTCCTGCTTGGCAGGGGGTTGGACTCGATGGCCCTTGTGGTCTCTTCCAACTCTATGATTCTATGATTCTAAGCAGGACTTTGAACTCGGCCACTGAAGCCTTTTCCTGCCTTGTGGATGGCCGCATTCCGACAGGGACAATCTTATCAGAAGCTGCCTGCCAGCAGTGGATCAGGCTTGGCTGCAACTCCCCAAACCTGACCACCGCCTAGGCTGCCCTCTGTGCCCCACTATGAGTTGAGAAGCAGGCACCATCTGGAGAGGCCCACAGGCTCCTCATCCCTGGTGCATGTGATTTTGGAAGTTCTGTTAAAAAAGGCTGCATCCTCTTTCCTAGGGTAGACAGGAAAAGGAAGCTGATTTTTAGAAATAGCTGCAGCCAAGCCAACACGATCTGCCTGAACTTCCTGAAAGACAACTTGCCTCCTGTGACTGTGATTTCCACCTGCAATGCACTGCCAGCAGCTGTAGAAGTAATCTCAACGACAACTGCTTTAGGAGGCAGTGAAACCTCCCTTCTCCCATGCCATTCCATCCAGGGGCTGAGACAGGAACGTGAGCTTCTCTCAAGATATTCTGTAAGGAGCAGCTGATAATATTGAGTGGTATGGCACCCCACTTGTGAAACACCCTCTGTACCTAGCAATGAGTACCACCCCTTTGAAATTTTTCATACTGTCACACCTCTTTTCTTTTTTTGGAGATTACTCTGTTTCACTGATTTTTTTTCTTTTTGCAATCCCCCCTGCTTTTTACAAACTTTCCCTTACTTGCTTTTTTTAAAAGAAACATACCACCATCTAAACCGATTCAGAAGAGGTGAGGTGAGGCACAAAATGCAAAAATATGACACACAGTAAGAATAGCTACTCAGCGAGCCTCGATGCCTGAGCGCATATTGCTTTTTTTTTTTACCTGTGGAAGGAAACTACAGTACTGTAAGAAAATCACTTCTATATTGTTCAATTGCAAAAGACAGCAAGAGCGGGGGGTTGGGGGGAGGCAGCGGCAGGGTTTTAATAATGTTCTTACCAAAAGTTTTCCAAACCTTGCAGTAATAAATAGTTTTCTGCAACTATTCAGTGCCGAAAATATGTTAACGCTGCCCTGCTCCAGAAAGCTATTAAAATAGATTCTGTTTTTGTGAGGTCAACAAAAATCTGAGACAGGGAAGTTGTGCTGGTTTTATTGCAAATGCAAAAATGGAGCAGGCTGTCTAGGGCAAGAAACCAGTGGACAAGAGTCCTCAGGCTCTTCCCTCAACCCTATCAGCAATTTTAGGTGGTGGTTAAAAATAAAAGTTCCTTTTCTGCTTTAAGCAAAACAGATGGCATGTTGAAACACTGTGCCCCTGGAAAAAGTGCATAATGAAGGCATAAGAAAACTACAGTTAGATAGCCCTCTGCTTCTCATTGACACAACAACTGGCTAGTATGAAGTACAAGTGAGTACAGTGCTAGCTTTCTAGGCAATCAACATCATATTTACAAAAAACAACAACACGTGAGGTGTTAGTACACACCTATGATGCCCTTCAAAGCCCGGAATCAGTGTTAAGAGAGGTGTCTCTCTGCATTAACTTCCATAACTCAGTGTGAAAATCTTTGGGTCAAGCCAGGCTTCCTCAACCTCGGCCCTCCAGATGTTTTTGGCCTACAACTCCCATGATCCCTAGCTAGCAGGACCAGTGCTCAGGGATGATGGGAATTGTAGTCTCAAAAACATCTGGAGGGCTGAGGTTGAGGAAGCCTGGGTCAAGCCATGCGCCTTTTATGTCAAGTAGTCCAATGACCTTAAGCAGAACCTTCAATGCAAGGGCCCTAAGGTTTTGGGAACGATTTCCTTTATCAGAAACAACTCCTCTCTCAAGGACTTCCGAAAAAGCTTCAAACACAATCTGGGGTGAATTTTGAAGAGGCTGGCTTGATGGGTGAGAGGGCGCTCTATATTCCTGCATTTCACCTGCTAAAATGTTTTTGTTGTAATGCTTTATTTTTATGTACCGTATTTTTTGCTCTATAAGACTCACTTTTTCCCTCCTAAAAAGTAAGGGGAAATGTGTCTGCGTCTTATGGAGCGAATGCAGGCTGCGCAGCTACCCCAGAAGCCAGAACAGCAAGAGGGGTTGCTGCTTTCACTGCGCAGCGATCCCTCTTGCTGTTCTGGCTTCTGAGATTCAGAATATTTTTTTTCTTGTTTTCCTCCTACAAAAACTAGGTGCATCTTGTGGTCTGGTGTGTCTTATAGAGCAAAAAATACGGTAAGTTGCCTAGAGTTTGAGAAAAGTGGTAAATACCTATGTTCAATAAACAAAATGCTAGATTGCTAGCATAGCGGCAGGCCACCACAAGCAGGAAGGAAATACTGTTCCATATAGCTTAGGATAATAAATAATTGCAACAACTGAGCTTCTTGGGACACCTGGTCAGATTGAGGAAAATGTTCTGTGATCCACAATACCTCTATTATTATTATTATTATTATTATTATTATTATTATTATTATTATTATCATTATCATCATTATTCTTATTCTTATCATTATTATTCTTATTCAAACCTTTCATTCACCCCATTTCCACATTCTTGCACCTTTCCTCACTCAATCCTTGCCAAAAGAGTTTTCTGAATGTAAAATGCAGATTCGGGGCAGAGAGAGAGAGGGCTGGGGAGCATGTGGTCACTGATAACAGGTTAGTTGTTTACCTCCTTGTGCTGCTTTCTTCTACAATGTGGATGATTCTCCCAGGGAGAAAGAGGTGCGGATACTGAGCCGGAGAGCTTAAAGTCGAGTCGTCACCTAGAGTAGTGTAAGAAGGAGACTGATGAACCATTAAGTTTTCTTCAGCTAGAAGAGGCTGAGTCAAAGCATCTTGGTTTCTACCATCCAGTTCCGTTGGAAAGTTATCAGGTTCTCCTCCAAATACTTCATACCAACAGCCATGTAGCAGGATCTGGTACTGCGCGAGGAGAAATTGAAAGACAAAAGGAGAGCATATGAGAAACTGCGAAGCCATTTGGCTAAGTGGGATCATTTCGGTTTGTGCAGAGAAGTTTTTTAGAACATCTACACCCACAATAATTCTGTGCTGTTATTCCAAAAGTATGATGCCTGGGCAATTACTTCCCTGCTCCCACAATGCATATCAGAGCAAAAAAGTGAAATCTCAGACATCTTTGACAGACAGCTCCATCGTTACTAACGGACTGGAGTCAAACAGACTGCTAGGCTCATGGAATAGGTCTATACTATCCTAGAGAGTATGACTCTGTTTTTCAATGTGATGTCAAAAACTGCTTTTGAAACTTCCTGGGTAGCACAAGTGGCTACTGACTGAGGAAAAATGAAACTTTATTTATTTCTGCTTGTCCTGACTGACAACAGCAACAACTCCCCAATATCTTTCCCGCCCTGGCACCAAAGAGCTTTTGAACTGGGAAGATGCTAGAGTCAACCTAGAATGGAATTTTCTGCATCTAATGCACATGATCCCTAGAATCCCAAATCCTTTCACCGCTATATACAACTAACTGCGTATGAAAATCCCTACAAGAACACCTGCGTCAGCAATTACTGGGCTTGGTCTAGGGAGGAAGTGAAGACCGGGCTAATGCAACACATTATATCTGGGACTTCCCTTGCACTTGGTCCAGAAACTGCAACACGGTTGCCGACAGGAGTGAGACCCTGTCAGCACATAATACCTGTACTCAGAGTTCTGCGCTGGCTGAACCTGATACTGAGCCAAAGCTCTTAACAGCTTGGGACCAGTTTACTTGAGGGACCGCCTTACCCAATACATCGCAACCCCATCAATCTGTGGAACTAGTACATTTACAAGGGCCATGCAGTGTCTCTTTCGCACTAGTAATGAGTATCTTTTTCAGTGTGACAGGAGCTGCACCCTGAAACTCCTTGCATTGGTTTATATTGGTTTTCAGTGCTTGCTAAAAAAAAGGTTTTTCGTTTGCCTGCCCAGCTATACATGGCTAACATGTATCTTAACGGGAAGCTTTATTTTACAAAAATAATGCATATATTTAAACGACAGGTTATACGTATAAAGGGTAAAGGGACCCCTGACCATTAAGTCCAGTCGTGGCCGACTCTGTGGTTGCGGGGCTCATCTCGCTTTATTGGCCAAGGGAGCTGGCGTACAGCTTCCGGGTCATGTGGCCAGCATGACTAAGCTGCTTCTGGCGAACCAGAGCAGCACACGGAAACGCCGTTTACCTTCCCGCCGGAGTGGTACCTATTTATCTACTTGCACTTTGACGTGCTTTCAAACTGCTAGGTTGGCAGGAGCTGGGACCGGGTATCAACGGGAGCTCACTCCGTCGCAGGGATTCAAACCACCAGCCTTCTGATTGGCAAGTCCCAGGCTCTGTGGTTTAACCGACAGCGCCACCTGCGCCCCATTTTACGTATACTTGTTGAGAATTTTAACGCATACCTTGTGTTCGCAGAGGTTGTGACCATTAAAACAGCATTCAGATTTTTAGAACAAATAAGAACGGTTTGTATTTTTACCTTGGGTCTGTTACAGTTTGCAACTATCCTGATGATCCTTCTTTTTAGGTCTTCCATGTTGGGCATGCTTAGCCTGTTTGGTACACAACAATGAAGAGGAAGGAGATCAGCACTCATTAAGCCATCTGACCAAGGACATCACTTTCAAACTGAATCAGCAAGAAGGCTGCATCCTTACCTTGGAACAACATCCTTCCCGACAATCACAGATATGATAAACTGCTTAGTATAGTCCGCAAGTGATTTGCTTAAAAAGAAAGGGAGGGTGTTAAAGAAAAGAAACGCTAACGGAAACCTACTGTCAGTTTCCTTATACAGACATGCATTACAAGAGTTTTAAAAGTGCTCCAAATTACTTCATTCAGAAAAGGCCCTTAAGCAAGAGAGAATTACACTGAGCATCTTCTATCACTGGTAAATAAAATATGACCGCTGTTTGCACCACAATCATCTCTCCCTCCCTTTAAAAAAGACAGAATAATTGGAATGCTTTCCAGAGTGTAAGACCTTCCCTTTGGACCAGCATTTGGTAGAATTATCTTCCAAGACAACGGTTCCCCTTTTCATGCACATAATGCGCACACATAGACATGCACGCAAAAACACAGTACCTCGCAAGACAAAAAGAATCCGTTCTGTGATTCTCTTCGTCTAGCGGTTTTTTCGTCTTGTGAAGCAAGCCCATTGACGGATTAGCGGATTAGCGCTATTAGCGGCTTTTAGCGGCTTATCTGCTGATCGGATCAGCTGATAAGCGGCTTAGCGCCTTAGAAAAAGGGGGGGGAGGGAAAAAAACCAGCAGGAACTCGCAATACATTGTCGTCTTGCGAAGCAAGCCCATAGGAAATTCGTTTTGCGAAGCACCTCCAAAACGGAAAACTCTTTCGTCTAGCGAGTTTTCCGTCTTGCGAGGCATTCGTCTTGCGGGGCACCACTGTATTTGCCCATTGATAGATCTCTACACATTACTTGTCTGTCCGCCATGCAGGGCTTGCATTTGCGGGGAAGCTGTTCCACTTGCACAGTCCCAGTGCCAACCTTGTTGAGCTCAAGGGGGGGGGGAAAGGAACCTTGTGTTGATTACTAAACCATTCCCACATGTACAGGTCTGTGTACATGTGGAAGCAGATGGGCAGGAGGGATCACATAGGGTGGAAAGCCGTTCTGTTCTTTCATACAGATGAACCTATCTGATCTTAGATGCAGAAACCTCTCTGCAGATGACCAAGTCTGGAGCAATAATGGTCTCCCTGTGCTTTTAATTTATTTGCTTTTTAAAAAGAGCCATATCATTATCAGAGCCAATTTATTTTTCATTGCTTACCAGTTATTCAAGAACACAATGTTCTTACCCACTCAGATCGTTGTGGATAGAGGGGGATGAACATGCTGCACTTAATAAAAGGAGTCTGAAATAAACTAGGGGAACTGTAGTTCATTTTTTAAACCAACCGATCTCTTACAGGGGAGAAACCTATATGCAGAACCAAACCAGCTCAATTCACATAAGTTCTTCCTAAGCTGACCCAAGTTATCTTTACATCATTTCATGTCCAAATACCCCCTGGTTTCTCAAAGCTCACCGTGCTAAGCTATGCTGTGCTCCCTTGCTCTATTTGCCAACAGATTTCTGTCCTGAAATGGGGATAGAAAATTAATATAATTTACCTTAATAAACCCCCTGGTGGAGAAAAGGCGTAACATCGCACATTGGGGAATGCGTTTTTGAGCATGATCGCCAAAATGGAAGCCGTTCCCCCTCCTAAGCTGTGGCCAACGACAACTAGTTTATATTCCTAGAGATAAAAAATACAGAAAGGGCTAGGACACAAACAGAAATATTGATGAACTGAGCAGCTCAGCTAAATGCTTGCAACAGAACATGTTGGAGGCAAGGGGGATGCACGCCCAGAGATTGGAAGCGACAACTTACAGGAGCAATTGTGAAGGCTTGGTTCAAAATCCCATCATTTATTAGCCTTCTGTAAATATAGTTGGCGGCCTGGGTTATCCCCTAGGAGACAAAAAAACAGTGTCTCGGTTTGAAAGCTCGTTTGTGTGCTTAAATCCATAGCTCAGTTGGTAGAGCATGAGACCCTTTATCTGGATCCCCTGGGAGTCTGCCCAGCGTCTCACTGTACACCCAAGAACAAACAGTTTTGGATCTCCAGGCTTTGCAAAGCTTTCACAGAACTACCTGCTGACCTTATGCACAAAACCGTTTTCCAGAACCTCTTCCAATGTCAAGTGTTCGCAATCTGCCGAGAGATCCGTGAGGACGTCCTGCATGCAAAAGAAAGGAAATGCAGTTTCAGCATTTTGGCTGCCTGCCAAACATACACAAAGAACACCACCCACTGCCCGGATCAGGGATACCTTCTTGCAGAGTTGACACCACTGGACATCAGGTAGCAGAGGCTTTTATACTCAAGATATTCTGGAAGGCACGTTAACATCTAGAGCATGGGCTGCCAGCATTGTGACCGCCAGATGCTGCGGACTACAATTCCCATCATCCCTGACTATTGAGCATTGGGGCTGATGGGAATTGTAGTCCAACGGCATCTGGAGGGTACCACGTTGGCCACCCCTGATCATCACTCATTTTGGCTTCACAGAAACTGACCAAGACAGTGGAGGAATCAAATATGCTTGGCTTGGCTTGGCAGTCTGAAGAACAAAAGAATATGAAAAATGAAATACCTAAGAAGTGTTAGCTTCTTAGGAAAACAGACGATATGTAAGAGGTAACTGTTTAAAGTGTATGTATTTGATTTGCGAAGTCTTCCTTTAATAATGAATGAATTAACGCTGTTCCATCTATGATCTTTTTTATCTTCATTAAGATTTAATTGTATTAGTTTATGTAATTTATTTAGATTTCTGCTTTTCTTCTTTCTTTCTTTCTTTTGTTCTTTGTAACCTTTTAAAATCTTTTTTCTTTTCACGTTTCAAAGTTTTGATTTGTATGTATTTGCAATATAACTCAATTTTTTTAAAAAAAACAACAACAACAATCCAAAACAAATATGCTTGGCTGAAAGAGACAAAGCACATGCTTTTGTAACCAAAGAAAATATTTAATAAAACTATATTTTAAAAATGCTTGGCTGATTATATGGGCTATGGAGGGCACTGTTTATAATAATATAGCAAGCAAAGGAAAGAGATAGTCCAAATAAAGTATCATATCTAAAATCAGTCTGTGATTTTTATTTTATTTTTTGGAATACACTTCTCAGCAAAAGAAGTAATGAGATTAGATTTCTGAGATATATGAAGTGGAAAGACATAGTAGTATTGCTGCATATACCTGATACATTTGATTTGTTGTGTAGTATTTCTTAAGATATTTAATTTTTAAAATTTGTTTTTTTAAATAAATAAGTAAGAAGAGGATCCTCATGCCAAGTACTACATCTGGCACTACAGGGTTTTGCATACATGCTGCCGGTTCATCGTGTACACAAATGTGTCCAAGCTATTTTGAAATCCACTGAAAATGCAACCGGTGGAGATTAAAATAAAAGTGCAATATACAGGGATGCACCACACATTTAGATGACGTACAAACAAGTTATTCCTGTATAAGCTTCCCATTCATACTAGAGCAGCATCTTTGTCCCTCCAGATTTTGCTGGATGACAACTGTCATAATTCCTGCCTGGGACTGATGGGAGGCTGAAATCCAGTTAACACCAGGAGGGCACCACACTGCTCACCTCTGCCCTAGATGTTAAAAGTCCCGGCTAGAATCCCCAAACTAAGTTTGTTGACCCAACACGTCAGAACTAATATTTCTGTAATAACTCACCAGCGATTATCCGTGCCAAGCCATAGAAAACAAAAAGTAATGTAAGCCGTGCTCCCAATTTTTCAATTTTATGAAACAGATATTACCTCAAATGACAGGGTTCCTCTCACAGCGACGACGACGGCCTCTTTTTTGTGATCCAGTGCAATGTAGAACGGGATCTCATAGATCTAAAAAACACAAGGGTGGGCATGGGAGCATGAGATCTTCCACACTGGGTCATGCCAGTGGTCCGCTTAGCTCAGCCACTGCATCATCCAAAGGCCTCCGGAAGGCTTGTCAAGCAGAGAGAGGTCAGTCCCTTTGTGAGGATCTCTCTGACTGATAGATGATGAGGACTGCCTGCGGGACGAGGAGCCAACAAGGTGGGAATTGCATGGAAACCAGTCACACCAGTCTGACCCCCTGCTTGCTCAATGCAGGATGCAGCTACAGCATCCTTGAGAGATGGTTTCCATGCAATTCCTGCTTCATTGGCTCCTCCTGGTAACTGCTGATGGATCCAGCCTCTACAGAGTTATGTATCCTTTTAAAAAAGTCTGTTATGGCAGTGGCCGTTGAACTGTCATGTGGTAGCGGGTCCACAGGCCAAGCATATTCTTTTATGCAGTGCTTTTTTTCTTAAAAAATGTTTAGGGGTACTCTCATTTTTACTCAAGAAAACCACCATTTTATAGTTCAAATACAGTCATACCTTGGAAGTCAAACAGAATCTGTTGCGGAAGTCCATTCGACTTCCAAAACGTTCAAAAACCAAAGTGCAGCTTCCGATTGGCTGCTGGAAGTTCCTGCGGCCAATCGGAAGCCCCGTCAGACATTCAGCTTCCAAAAATAGTTTGCAAACCGGAACACTCACTTCCGGGTTTGGGGCGTTCAGGAGCCAAAATGTTCGAGAACTAAGCTGTTCGAAAACCAAGGTATGACTGTACCATAAATGGATGAAAGTACAAAGATTCACATAATGTTTAGGGGTATGCGTACTCCTATGTACCCCAAGAAAAAAGCACTGTTTTTATGTACAGTGGTACCTCTTAAGAAATTACTAAGAACCAACTTGGTTTGTTTTCGTTCCAACGGCTTACTTTATTGTGGAAGCTGATGTGAATGAAATCTCTGTACTGAAGTCCTGTGATTTTTAAGATCGCTCCAAAATTCATGTTAAGATGATCGCTGCCGATTATGTCGGTCTCTGTTGGGCTGCTTCTACAACTTCATAAATTGAAGACAGAAGAAGAAGAAGAAATGAGACATGCAAAATTCAAATCGGTTACACTTCCCAAGTAGAAGAAGCCTCTCACAAGCACGCAGTGTATGAAGATTGCTAGCATGTCAGTTTTGTTTATTTAATGAATTTATATCCCACTATTTCTTCCTAGGAGCTCAAGGTGGCATGCATACATCTCCTCCTCATTTATTCCCACCCTCACAACAACCCTGCGAGGGAGGTTTGGCTGAGAGACAGTGACTGGCCCAAGGTCACCCAGTGCGCATCATGGCTGAGTGAGAATTCGAAACCTGGTCCGAGTCCAGCACTCTCACCACTACAGCGTTGCGAGTCATAAAGGGAAATGGGGAGTAAGTGCTACTGAACTCAGTGGTTGCATTACAAATTCTTAAATTGCATAACAGAAGTATAGGAAATCAAGTTAAAATATCATTTCCTCCCGACCCAGTTGTAAGAGGGACTGTCCTCACCTATCAATCAATCTCTGGGTTCTCATTCCTAATGCAGAATGAGGAGCCTACATCCCTTCAGATGTTGGTGGACTTTGACTCCCATCATATAAGGCTACTGGACAAGCTGGCTGGGGTTTATGGGATTTTGAATCGAATGAGGATGCCACACTGACAAGCCCAGGTTGGAGCAACCCACAAGGACCTGGGAGAGCAGGGTTCAAATCCCCCACTCAGGCACAAAGCCAGCTAGGTGACCTTGCGCCAGTTGCTCAAACTCTCCATCTGACCTACCTCACAGGTGCAAGGATAACAGAGGGCAAGGAGAATAAAAGGGAAGGCAGGAAAACTCTGCAACCAGGGGCAACGTGTCTCTGAATACCAGTTTCTGGCAATCACAAGTGCGAAGAGTGCTGTTGCACACGCGTCCGAATTGTGGCCAATGTGGGGACAAAATGCTGGGGTAGCTCCATTGCTTAGAGCGTGGTACTGATAACGCCAAGGTTGCAGGTTTGATCCCCGTATGGGACAGCACTGCAGCGGGTTGGACTAGATGACCCTCAGGGTCCCTTCCAACTCTATGATCCTGTCTATGACTAGATGGGATTTTCATCTGATCTACCGGGGATTTTCTTATGTCCACTCCTGTGACTCAGTCCTCCATTCGGGCAAGCAAGAGGCATTGTCAGAGTTTAAGCACACATTCCCAGACAGGTAAAAACATCGGAGTTGCCAAGGAGAGCCAGTGAGGGTTGCGGCCTGGGGAATGACGTAAGGGCCACACAGAGAGGCCTGGGGGCCACATTTGGCCCCTGAGCATCAGGTTCCCTGCCCCGACATTATGAAGATCAATTTTATTTTTTAAACAGCCCAGTTATACAGCTCAGTTTACACCACCCATTATCTGTTTCCAAGCTTTTTGAACCTATATAAAAAGCTAGCAATTCTTTGAAAAACATCAATAATATTTTGACATGTTAACAAGTTAACCCTCAGAGTAGAGCTCTCTCAAATGCTACACTGCAAACAGCAACTTTCTTATACGATGAGCCACCACATTTAATACTCGCGTTTAACATGCCACATTAAAGAATTAAATTCGCCAATCTGTTTTAGACAGTGCATCAACCTACCAGTCTCCTTTAAGCTTACAGAGGCCTGTAAAAGGGTTTGCCATTATGTAGTAGGCCCAACCATAAGTAGCCACGGCAAACTTCATGTAGTGAGCGGCATTTTCTAATTCTGCATCCAAATCGTCAGCCTGGGAAAGGAACAGAGAGTGAAGGTGGCTACGGTGATGAACATGGGTATGGTTATATCAATTGTGGGAAATTTTAAGAGGTGCTCCACCAGACAGGGCCCTCAGAGGTGAGTTTCCCTCCCACAGAATATCCGAGCAGCATCTGAACCCAGACAATGAGTTCAAAACTTCCAGCTTTCTTACCACAGGAGTTAATGGTGATTGAGTAATAATTTCTTCAGGCTCCTTGGGACAATTTTCCACTTTATCTTGCTCTTGGTGGAGAAGAGTCAGCCCTGCTGCAACGTCACTTGGCACCAAGTCAGTGTCCTGCAGAGAAAGTGACAGATAACGTTCAGAAGAAAACAAAAACATTTACAGGCAGCGACTGTACTTGGCACATCCAATATGAGCAGAATCACACATGCACTGAGCCCAGAAGTGACCCAAAAACCTCAGGAAAAGGGGCGGAATGGGGTGTTTGCAGGCTTTTCCAATGGCGTTTCAAATATATCTGATTTCACTTAAACATGCGGTGCCTTGGAATGTAACCCCCACAGAAATTAGGAGTCGCCTGTACAGAGAACCTCAGTATCACACATAAAAGGTACTGAGGAGCAAAAGAAAAACATATGATTGGTCCTTTCAAACATGCTTGATGTCATACACAGCAAATTATTTTTAAAAGCACATATATGAGAGACATATCACCATTACGAACAAAGAGGAAACCCTTTACCCTCTTCCCCAGATATTATTAGGGCTGCTCATGTGGCTTAGCCTAGTATCAGAGATGACCCCTATGTCCATCACCCTTAAGCCCACCTTGGGCTCCTTTCTCTGGAAAAAAAATATATGGGGGAAAGCAAGCATTTCCTTCTTACCGAGAAGTAAGTGCGGAAAAGCTCAGCAATGGTTGTAAAAGCGACTCGGTGGTCGTCATCTTGCACGATGCAACAGCACATCAATCGGATTCTTTTCTCCCAGACGCGAGTCGCAGACTTCTTAACATTGTAAAACAGCTGGCCTGACTGGCTGCTTTCCAGGTCGCGATTGGCGCAATCGGGAAGGTACACCGTCTTCCTTCCACCAAGCGGGTCAAAGACCACGACGATGGCCGCCACGGTAAAAACAATGATAATCCAGCTGCCGGGCAGAAGGGAAGAATTGCATGAACTCTGGCTGGCGAGGGCCGTTCACAACACGCCAGCTCAGTTCATACGCTCTAGGAACCTGCGCCACAAAATTCCAAGTTCCAACAAACAGGAAAAAAACCCACCGCAATGTTTGCACTGGGAGAGGTTAGTGGAGGATAGAAGCATCCGCAGGAGATGCGTTTTGAGAAATGAGCCCCGGGGAACTCCTGCCTGCAACCGTTTTGCCCAGACCAGTGGCAATGGAAGAGGCCCCAAGATAATCCACGTCCAAGAACTGCATGTAATTGAACAGAAATATCCAATTACCATATTTTTCCATGTATAAGACTAGGTTCCCCTCTAAAAAATAATGTCAAAAATTACGGGGCATCTTATACACGGATACATCTCCCCCCAAATTTTCTTAAATCTGAGTCTCCAAAAATAGGGAGCGTCTTATACATGGGGGCGTCTTATAGACGGAAAAATACAGTACGCCAGCTTTTCCTATTCTGGGGTTCTCCAGGTGTTATTGAACTATGTGGGCCACCTCTCCCCAGTGAACCAACCCAGACCCTGTGATTGTAATCTGGGGCTCTTCTCTGTGTGCCTCATCCACAGGAGTGTGGCAACACAAGAACAGTTCCCCCCCTCCGCCCAATGGTGGCTCTTCTGCTTGTGGTATGCTCTCTTCAGGGAGGCCTGCCAGACACCATCTTTATTTTCAGGCGTCAAGCAAAAACTTTCTTCTCCCCCAGGATTTTAACCCTGAAGTACTTTCAAGTACAGTGGTACCTCGGTTTAAGAACAGTCTGGTTTAAGAACGATTTGGTTTACAAACTCCGCAAAACCGGAAATAGTGTCTTGGTTTGAGAACTTTACCTCGGTCTAAGAACGGAATCTGAACAGTGGAAGGGCATCAGCGGCAGGAGGCCTAATTAGGGAAAGCGCACCTTCGTTTAAGAACGGTTTTGGTTTAAGAACGGACTTCCGGAACGGATTAAGTTCGTAAATCGAGGTACCACTGTACTTGCAGCCTCTTTTAGTGGGGCAGGATCTGTAAGACCAGTCTGCTATTTGTAGAGATACATTTTTTTAGGTATTCGTAGCTATCGTTTGTTGTAATTGGTTTTAGTGTTAATAAATAAATAATAATAATAATAATATTTATTATACACACACACACACACGGTCCATCTGGCTGGGTTTCCCCAGCCACTCTGGGCGGCTCCCAACAGAATATTAAAAACACGATAAAACATCAAACATTTTAAAACTTCCCTAAACAGGGCTGCCTTCAGATGTCAGATAGTTTATTTCTTTGACATCTGACGGAAGGACGTTCCACAGGGCGGGCACCCCTACCGAGAAGGCCCTCTGCCTGGTTCCCTGCAACCTTATACTGTATACGTTGTCTTGGGTCACTTTAGTGAGGAAAGCTTCTAATAAATATAAAGGACAATATAACTCTCAATATCCCTGGCCCTTAGCCATGCTGGCTGGGGTGCATGAGAGTTGGGAGCCCAGCGATATGTGGAAGCCGCCAGATAGGGCAAGGATGCTTAGGTATGCTAACACCCAACCCAGACACACCTAGGCGGAGGCAGCTGAACATCGTTACCTGGCAATGACTGTTCCAAATATGGCACTTATCATAGCCCCTTCGCAATTCACTCTGAGGTCCGACACCCATATTGCTCCGACAACAGCCCAGACCAGCTCTGGCAAGAAGAGGGCCAAGCGCAGATAGAGCAGTTTAGGAAGAGATTTTCTTGGCCCAGGGTTGGAAATGGTTCCTGGAAGGTACAGTTGAAGTAAGAAGCATAAAATGGTTTCTCTGGGAGGAAGGGAAAATGCACCATCCCTGAACTGCTTTAAAAATGAAATATATTTCCTCTGGCTGAGTTTTAGTAATCGGAGGGAAAGAGTTATTACTAACCAATCTCCAAACATCGCTGCCATGATTTCAACTGAACACTGAGAATTATAATTTGCTGAATGCTGCACGATGCATTCACAACAAAATAGTTGCCTGCTGTGAGCTCACCACCTAAGAGACATCGTACCTTGGAAGTTGAATGGAATCTGTTCTGGAAGTCCATTCAACTTCCAAAATGTTTGGAAACCAAGGCAGCCAATCAGAAGCAGCGGGGGCCCCGTCAGACGTTCGGCTTCCGAAAATCGTTCGAAAACTGGAACACTCACTTCTGGGTTTCGATTGTTCGGGAGCCGATTTGTTCGGGAGCCAAGGAATTCAGGATAATAATAATAATAATAACAACAACAACAACAACAACAACAACAACAACAATAACAACAACAACAACTTGGCCTCCCCAGCCACCTTGGCTGTATTAATGATGGATGCCAAGCCTCTTTATTGGCAGTCTAAGAGCAGTTTGGACGGGCATCACTTTGCTTTTCATACAGGCTAAACAATTGTAATGCGATGCAGAACGCCACTCACCTTGCATGCTGACATACAAAATAGAACACAAAGCACATATTATGGCTGCCAGGAGAATGAGGAGGACCAGCAGGTAACTGTGCAGCAACGCTCCACCGGCGCAGTTAAACTGCCCTTTGTGGATGGAGTACAAAACCAGAATTCCAATCCACCTGCGAGAACAAAAAGAAGAAGGCACAAGACGTCAGCTAGGAAGGAAGCCTGGCCACGATGCAGATCCTCAGTGAAATCCTATATTAATGCACTTAGAAGAAATATACGGGGTGGGGAACCTCAGACCTGGGGGCAAATGTGGCCCTCCAGGCCTTTCCATCTGGCCCTTGGGACTTTCCCCTAGGACACACTCCTCCCCGTCCATTCCCCTCACTGGCACTACTCTGCACCCACATCAGGGGCTTTTCGTTGTTGGAAAGTGTCCTTGAACTTTGATAATGCCTCCTGCCGGCCGGCTGGCAGATGGAAAAGTACATGTGTGTGTGTTTACGCACAAAAACCTCTGGCTTCCGCATGCCTGGGATGTAGCCTATTGCATAAAGAAGCCTGTTCCTTGAGATACCTGATTTGGCGACGGTGACACACGCCTTGGTTACACCCCGTTTGGATTACTGAAACATGCTCTGTGTGGGGCTGCATTCGAAAAGTGCTCATAAACTTCAACTGGCTCACAGAGCTGCAGCCCAATGGTTGACCGGGGGCTGGTTATGGCTTGCTACAACAGCTCCACGGGTTAGCAGTCTGTTTCCAGGCACAATTCAAATTGATGGTTATCACCTATAAATCCCTATGCAGTTTAGGTCCAGGCTATCTGAAAGACCATATTCCCTCATATGAACCTGCCCTGGGCTTTAAGATCTTCAGGCAATGGCTTTCTCTCAATCCCTCCACCCTCACAGGCGCGCTTGGTAGGGATGTAGGAGAGGGCCTTCCCGGTGGCTGCTCCCAAACTTTGGAAATCTCTTCCTAGAGAAATTAGACTGGCTCCCTCCTTGTTGTCCTTCCACTGGCAGGTTCATAGTAGAGTTGGAAGGGACCACGAGGGTCATCTGGTCCAACCCCCTGCAACGCAGGAATCTTTTGTCCAGCGTGGGACTCAAACTCATAGCCCTGAGGGTAAGAGTTTCATGATCTTGGTGAATACTTTCTTTTGGGAACTGACTATACAGAAACGGTGGTCTGTTTTTATTGTAATGACCTGTGTATTGTAATGACATTTTAATTCCATTGAAGTCTAATTGTTTTTAATGACTGAGTCCTCCCCCCCCCCATATTTTTTGCTGTTTCTATTTTAGCTGTAAGCCACCTTGAGTCCCTTTCAGGCAGAAAAGTAGCATGTAAACATATTAATAATTGTTCAACCCACTTTTGCTTAAGGTTCCCCGACCACTTGCAAGTGGCCCCCAAAAGGCTTCCCATGATGGAATGTGGCCCCTGGACTGAAAAACGTTCTCCGCCCCTGTTGGACTGCAACCTCATTTCATCCAAGAGTTGCATTTTCACTAAACTAATTTGCAACGGTACAGAGAAAAAGAAATTTACTACAATTAGACTAATCTGATAGGCTGTTGCATCTCCCAGTACAACACAGCAGGGGGGGAAATAAGGCATTAGCCCGTAGTGTCTATTGTTCAAAACAACCATAGCAATTTAAATCAATTAAGTATCCTCATTCAGGGATAGCAAGGCCGAAACCTTCTGTTGTGCTGCAACAAGTAATTAACGTTACACAACCACTTAACTCTGCTTGAGTGACAGCATTTTTGTATACCTGAGATTGTCACACAAATAAGATCTGCCTTGCACAGCCTTATTTCCATGGGATAAACTGAACACAAAAGCAAGCAGTGTGCATTTGGTAAAATAGTCATCTTTCTACCTATCTTTTAAAAATATTCTTTTCCATTGACAAGCATTCTCGAGGAAAGCTTCCCTCTCGTTAAGCCCTAGACATCTTATAAAATCACTCATGAATTCAATTTTCCAAATGCCCTTTGCTTCACATCAACAACCTCTGAATAAAACTGAAAACTGCGCTAGTTGGGCATGCTGTAAAATCAGAACGGTGCATTCAACCCCCCAAAAATGCATTTGTTCCACAGTGCAAGCCTTAACCATTCCTGCTCAGTTGGAAATCCAACTGAATTCAATGGATCTTACTTCCAGATAAGAAGAATTAGGATTGAGGCTAGATTCTTGAGAGTTCGTTAGCTAAAACGTAAGCAGCTTTTGCTCTCAATTTGAAGTTGACGGGAAAAGTTGACCATCGGCTGTACCTTCAGCCAAGCTGTCAGTGGGGCGGCAGTGCTCACCCGACCTCCCTATTGCCCCCATTGCTGCTAGTTACTGATGGTAGAAGGGGAGCAGGAAGGTGGTGCTCACCCAAACTTCACCCCACCCAGGCACCCGCATTTCCCAGTAACCAGCTGCAACACAGGCGATGGATGATCAGGTGAGGATGCCCTCACTTCACCGATTGCTGCTGTGTGATTTGCCTTGGAAGACTTATGGAAATGAGCTCAGAAGTGCCTGGATATAGGTCCATCTGCATCCCACTGCTGATCTAGTAACCTGGTTTCAACTGCGAGTGACGGCTACAGGGAAATTCACTGCTTTGCTACAGCCCTCAAAATGCTCAGGATGTGCTAGAGCTGCCTGCCACTAAATGCAGTCGTGGTTAGACAGGGATCTGAGGAACAGCACATAGCTAACTTACGGAGTCCATGACCGCTAATTTATATGGCTTGAAATGGAGATTGGACCAATTCATGATGAGGGGAAACTATCAATGGATTATTCTTTCTTCCGTTTTTATCAATGGCTTTCCATTTATGAGGTGCTTCCTATAAAATACCTGGAAGAAATACCGTATTTTTCGCCCCATAGGATGCACCGCCCCATAGGTTGCACCTAGTTTTTTTAGGGGGGAAATAAAGAAAAAAAAATTATTTCCCCCCCCCCCAGGCGCAGGGCTGGCGCGGGGGAAGCCCAAGCTTCCCCCGACCCCAGAACAGGCTGCTGCCTGCAAGCCTCGCGAGCCCGGCGCGCAAGGCTTGCCGACATCTGCCCGAAGCACGGGGCGGGCTCCACAGCTCGCCCCGTGCTTTGGGCTGCCGCCCCAAGCCCTGCGAGCCCGGCGGGACTTCCCGGGCGCGCAAGCCTTGCGGATAGCTTCCTGAAGCCTGGAGAGCGAGAGGGGTCGGTGCGCACCGACGCCTCTCGCTCTCCAGGCTTCAGCGAAAGCCTGCATTCGCCTCATAGGACGCACACACGTTTCCCCTTCATTTTTGGAGGGGGGAAAGTGTGTCTTATAGGGCAAAAAATACGGTAATACTTTTTCTTTCGTCTCAAGAAGCCAGCAGAAAATTTCCCCTGATCTGCACTGAAGCCAGGAAAAAATCTGCAGCACTTTCAGTAATATAGAAGGAAACATTCTTTAAGTAAAACAATACTGAATCTCCAGGGATCTTCCTGTAAGAGCTCATAGTAGAGGGAGAATCAATTTCTCACTACACTTACCATATAAATCACAGTGCAGGAGAGCATGTTCAACAGATTTTGTTGCTCCAGCTCCACACAAAAATGGTTGTTCATTTCCTGGGGTTTTTGCTGAATTGTCTTTCTACCGGTGCCAAAGGCAGCAAATTACAATGAGGAAAGTTAAATGCTCTCCTATACTTTGAGACAGTTAATGCGCAAAGTACAAAGCTGCCATGATTCTACACAGTTTAATGAGTTATTAAGAAGTGGAGAACAATTATTTGTTAGTTGCAGTTATCAGATGCTGTTGATCTAAGTCTACTGATCTTTGAATAACAACTCTGGCCTTCTTTAGCCCATAAATGCCCAAAATGTCAGGAGAGAAGCCCAGCTTATAAACATTCTTCTTATTAACCTCCCTCATCCAATGATGAACAAAGGAGCCCAAGAACAAAAAGGAGAGATAGCCAGCAGGAGCTGCTGAAAAAGTGTAAATTTCAGGGCATCATGAAAACATAAGCTAAATGAATTCAGAACAGGGTGTTGCCTCTTCAACATTTTGAAGACACACTCAGATCACAGCTATCACAGTCAGAAAGGCGAATGTAGAAGGGAAGGCATCCTTGCTTCCACTTGAGCAGATCACGGATCTTATTCACAGATTGTCATATGCTCAACAGTCTTTCCCTGGTGAGCAACCTGGCTGCTGAATTCTACACCAGCTGAAGTTTCTGAACCATCATCAGAGGCAGCCCCACGTAAAATGCACTGCAGAAATCTAACCTAGATAAGGGACATGGGTGGCGCTGTGGTCTAAACCACTGAGCCTCTTGGGCTTGCCAATCAGAAGGTCGGCGGTTCGAATCCCCGGGACGGGGTGAGCTCCCGTTGCTCGGTCCCAGCTCCTGCCAACCTAGAAGTTCGAAAGCACATCAAAGTGCAAGTAGATAAATAGGTACCGCTCTGGCGGGAAGGTATATGGCGTTTCCGTGCGCTGCTCTGGTTCACCAGAAGCAGCTTAGTCATGCTGGCCACATGACCCGGAAAAACTGCAGACAAACGCCGGCTCCCTCGGCCTGTAAAGCGAGATGAGTGCCGCAACCCCAGAGTCGTCTGCAACTGGACTTAACTGTCAGGGTCCTTTACCTTTACCTTTTAATCTAACCTAGAGGTTTCCAGAGCACATATGACAGAAGGTAGCCTATCCCTCTCCCGATAGGGGCACAGCTGGGCCACTAGCCAAAGCTGATGGAAGACACTCTGCACCACTGATGCCACCTGAGCCTCAAGAGACAGCAATGGATCCGAAAGAACCTCCAAGCTGTGAACACGCTCCTTCAGAGGAAGTGTAACCCCATCACCAGCAGGCCACCTCCCATCTATACAGTCTAGGGAACCACCCACCAACAGTGCCTCAATCTTATCTGGATTGAATTTCAGTTTATTTATCCACTCCATTACTGAGGTGAGACATTGGTCCAGTACATCTGTTGTCACACTTGCAGAAGTAAAGGAGAAGTAGAGCTGTGTCCAAAACTCCAGATGACTCCACTCAGCGGTCTCAGGTAGATGTGAAACAGCTTGAGGGGTAAGACTTAACCACAAGCAACCTTGCATTGAACGCTCCCTGGAACTGAACAGCACTCCCCAAGCATCATATTCTGGAAACAACCATCCAAGTAGGATCGGAACCACCACAAAGCAGTGCTATTCATCCCCAACTCAGATAGCCACTACAGAAGGATACCGTGGTTGATGGTATTGAAGGTCACTGAGAGGTCAAGGAGAATTAACAGGGCCAGATTTCTCCTGTCTTTCTCCCAACTAAGGTCATCATCATACAGGGCAACTCAAGCAGTTTCTGCGCCAAAACCGGGCCTAAATCCCAACTGAAACGCACCTAGAAAAATAAGTTTCCTCCAAGAGTGCCTGGATCCGATCGGTGACAACTATATTAAGGCCTTAGAACAGACATCCCCAAACTCGGCCCTCCAGATGTTTTTGGACTACAACTCCCATCATCCCTAGCTAACAGGACCAGTGGTCTGGGATGATAGGAATTGTAGTCCCGAAACATCTGGAGGCCAAGTTTGGGGGTGCCTGCCTTAGAACCTTTATATCCTGCTGCACTCCTTACTGCAGGAGATTTCAATGCATGCAAAGGAGCAATGATTTAAGTCCATTACCACCCGATATGGGAATCAGATACTTGCAGTTATTGGGACGGTTTCCAAAGGTACACAATGTTAATTATGTAGGACTCTGTTTAGTTTCATTTACAAGGCAGGGGGATTTGAGAATACTAAATGCAGCATTTTCACAATTAGCATATAGGTATGGGACCCTTGTTGAGGCCAGCTCCAACATTTACTGCTAACTGTGACACTGGCATGCTTAGTTGGCAGTAATGCCAGTTTAGAATCTTCCTCTAATAAAGAACGAGGTGAGAACTGTAGTTCTGTGAGGATGCCAGAAAGGTGGTGGTGGTGGTTGATTTCTACCCCACCCATCTGGCTGGGTTTCCCCAGACATTGGGCGGCTTCCAACAAAAGGTTAAAAATACATTAAAATATCAGTCATTAAAACTTCCCTAAACAGGGCTGCCTTCAGATGTCTTCTAAATGTCATATAGTTGTTTATCTCTTTGACATCTGATAGGAGGGCATTCCACAGGGTGGGCGCCACTACTGAGAAGGACCTCTGCCTGGTTCCCTGTAACTTCACTTCTCACAGTGAGGGAACCGCCAGAAGGCCCTCGGCGCTGGACCTCAGTGTCCGGGCAGAACGATGGGGACGCTCCTTCAGGTATACTGGGCCAAGGCCGTTTAGGGCTTTAAAGGTCAGCACCAACACTTTGAATTGTGCCCAGAAATGTACTGGGAGCCAATTTAGGTCTTTCAGGGCCGGTGTTATGTGGTCTCAGCGGCTGCTCCCAGTCACCAGTCTAGCTGCCGCATTCTGGATTAGTTGTAGTTTCTGGGTCACCTTCAAAGGTAGCCCCACGTAGAGCGCATTGCAGTAGTCCAAGTGGGAGATAACCAGGGCACGATCCACTCTGGTGAGACAGTCCACGGGCAGGTAGGGTCTCAGCCTGCACACCAGATAGAGCTGGTAGACAGCTGCCCTGGACACAGAATTGACCTGTACCTCCATGGACAGCTGTGAGTCCAAAATGACTCCCAGGCTGCGCACCTGGTCCTTCAGGACCGTTCAGGACCAGGGAGTCCTCCATACCCACCCACCCCCGTTCCCCAAAAACAGTACAGTGGTACCTTGGTTTACAACCATAATCTGTTCCGGAAGTCTGGTTGTAAACCAAAACACGTTGTAACCCAAGGCACACTTTCGCCAATGGGGCCTCCTTAAAAAAAAAAGTGTTGTAATTTTAAAAAAATTGGGTTGTAATAAAAAAAAAGGGACACACACTTCCAGGTTTGACGTGGTTGTAATCCAAAATGGTTGTAATCCAAAACGGTTGCAAACCAAGGTACCACTGTACTTCTGTCTTGTCAGGATTCAACCTCAATCTGTTAGCCGCCATCCATCCTCCAACCGCCTCCCTAGATTCCTAGCTACCTTACTGAATTATAGTATTCAGCCCACTGGTTGGGAGTTAACCACAGTTAGAACAGGAGTGAAACCTCTTGACAGACACACCCTTATTTACAGTCCTTGACTCAAATGGCAGCTCATTACTGATTTGCCCCAGAACTTGCTTTAAAATCCAGACAGGTACGCACAGAAAGGTTTCCTCTTACTTTTAAACCATTACATCAGCGCAACACAAGAAAGACCAGAATTCCCAGGGGAATAAGTACAACTTCTACATGAGCTCAATTACTAAAACCCCTTTTTAAAAATTTAAGTAGTGCTTATTTTCCCCAAGTAGTGCCTAGTTCATTACTGACAACGTTAATATGTTAAGCAGCAAATCTTACCAGATCAACCTGATGAAAAGTTCAAAGGCTCCTGGGAAGACAAAGTCGTCACTTCCAATGGCCCAGCGCCTTCCAAACATCACCATCCCAGGCATTGTGGATGCACTGGTGTGGATCCTCAGCTTCTGAAGGAGAGCATACAAACACTATAGAATCTTGCGAGTATACCTTTCCTGCTCAAATATAAACATCTGTTTTTGTTCCAGATACATTGAAACCAATTAGAGTCCACTTTATCAGGTTTTGAACCAACTCTCCTCCTTTCCCCCAATCAATGCTTCTGGTCAATTTTTAGATCTAATGGCATATGGCGGTGATTTTCAACCAGTGTGTTGTGGCACCCTGGGGTGCCTTGAATAATAGTCAGGGGTGCTGCAGGCAACACTGGCCTCTGTCCTTCTTTCCTTCCCTCCCTCCTCTGATGCCCTATTGCGTCTCTGCCTCCCAAAGGCTTGCACAGCTGATCCTTGTAGCAGCCCTGGCTACAAGCTCCCCAGGCGAATGGTGCCCCTGGGGCTGGTCAGGGGTGCTTCCCAGGCCCCTGTGGGGCAGTGAGGCACCTCTCTTTGGGGGAGCAGCTCAGAGACAGGGGCAGCAGCTGCAGCTGCCCAGAGGACTCCCAAGGAGAGGGGAGAGCAGAGGAGGCTGAGGGAACACTCCACAAGGGAGGGTGTTTGAAAAAGGGTGAGAGGCTGCCAGCTCTGCAGGTGAGGGGTGACATAACTGGGCTCCTGAGCCCCACAGGGATGCCACAGAAGGGTCAAGGAAACCATGGACTCAAAAAGGTTGAAAACCTTTTTGGCAAACTGTACCTGTTCTTTTTTCCTATCCAATCTGCCCCTGTAAAATCACCCAGGCTACTTTCACAGTCTAAAAGCCTTCCTTCCCTTTCATACATTTTGCACTGTCAGGATACCTTCCCACGATCACAACATACTGAATTACCTCTCGCTTGCTCTCCTCATCACCATCAACCAAAATCTCCATCCAGTCTACTGCCTTAACATTACCACACATTTGATTGAAAAAGCACCAGAGAAGCCCTGCGGCTTAATAATAATAATAATATAATTTATTATTTATACCCCGCCCATCTGGCTGGGTTTCCCCAGCCACTCTGGGCGGCTTCCAACAAAATATTAAAATACAATAGTTCGTCAAACATTAAGAGTTTCCCTAAAGGGGAGACTTTCTCCAAAACATGAATACACCCCATTTAAGAGGTGACACCTTAAACACCAAGGCCTTATATTGTGGCATATGTTTTTCTGGACCAAAGCAGCCTTTAGTCTATGAAAGGTTATAGCAACTCTGTTAGCCTTTAAGGCGCCACAAGACTCTTAGTCTGTTACAGCAAACTCGTCAAAGAGCCTCATAGCATAAGCTTTCAGGGACCAGAGTCCACGTTAAGCCTGTTAATCTTTCAAGTCCCACAAGCCTCTTTGTTGCATTTACTGCAACCGACTTACAGCTGCGATCTTGTATACACTTGCCTGGCAGCAAGCCCCAGGAAGTGCAATGGCCTTTCCTCTCGCAGACTCAGGCTTGTAGCACAAACTTTCACCGGCAAGAGCAACCTTTCATAAGCCCACAAGTGCTTCTTCTACCACAATTGCACCACTCATTCTCATGCTGCCACAACACACTCTTTTTTTTAATGTGCAGGTGTGTGTTTCAAATGTTATTATATGTTAAGTGTTGTGGTACTGCTTACAGATGCCCTCTGCCTTTCCCCAACCCGTCTGCCACACAAACACCCCTCTGGGGAAATTAAGAAACCACATTTTCACCATGCAAACAAGGGCCCCTGCTTAATAATACAGTAATAATAATAATTTATTATTTATACCCCGCCCATCTGCCTGGGTTTCCCCAGCCACCCTGAGCAGCTTCCAACAGAAGATTAAAAGACAATAGTCTATTAAACATGAAAAGCTTCCCTAAACGGGGCTTTACTCATGTGATGTGCAGAGATGCCCCTAACCTATTCCCACCTAGAGAGCCTCTTAACCCATTTCCACTTAAACAGCCCCCTACCTAACCTATTCCTGCCTAAAAATTCCCCAAACCCATTCCCACCTAGAGAGCCTGTTAACCCATTCCTGCCTAAAAGCCCCCATACCTATTCCTGCCTGGAAAGCCCCCTAACCTACTTTCGCCTAAAGAGCCCCTTAACCCATTCCTGCCTAAAAAGCCCCCATGCCCATTCCTGCCTGGAAAGCCCCCTAACCTATTTTCGCCTAGAGAGCCCCTTAACCCATTACCACCTAAACAGCCCCCTAACCTATTCCTGCCTAGAAAGCCCCCATACCTATTCCAGTTACATCCGGGGACTGCACCCCCCTCCCGCCAAAAAGCCCCCTTTCAAGATTCCCTCACCCAAGAAGCTGCCCTCGCCACAGCGCCCCCTACTGCGGCTCCAGAATTGCCCGCCTCTTACCTGCTCCCCACCGGCTCTCTCTACGCCTCTCGCTCAAAAGCAGGTCACTTACTGACAACACGGCGTCATGACGCACTGACGTCCGCGCCGCGATTCCGGCTCCTGCCTCTCACCACCACTGGCCACTTTCATCCACGCACGCGCCCTCCTCGGGCACGTGGGGGTGTGTATTTGCTGCCGCTCTTGTTGCGGGGGCGTCGGAAGGCGAGCGTGCGCAGAGAAGAGCAGGCGGAGCTGCCGGGGCTTCATGCCAAAGAGGTACGCATTAAGCGGAGAGGGTTCCACTCAAGCACGCCGGTTCTGATTAGACGCCTCCATGCGCCGGATAAATATTTGCCCAGGAATTTAACTTTTAAGGACAGCTTTCTTCAACCTGATGTTTTGGAGGACTCGAGCGGATGCCCTCCCCAAACATCTGGAGGGCGCAAGGTTGGAAAAGGCTGATTAAAAAGAGGCAGGTTAGAGAAAGATATTTAATTGTTTTTGTATGCCACAACTGCAGCGAGAATTTTGTTAGCGAAGAATCGGAAAACGCAAGAAGTACCAACAGTGGAAGATTGGCAGATGAAGATGATGGATTTTTTCGAGCTAGCCGACCTGACTGGCAGAGTCCCCGACCAGAAGGAGGAGGAGTACCAGGAAGAATGGATGAAATTTAAAGACTACTTAGCTAAATATGTTAAGATAACTTAATTGGAAAAGCATGCAAATACCAGATAAGCTTAGGATTTAAATATGTAAGGATAGGATTTAAGATGTTTAAAGCTAAATTAGAAAGAATGAAAGAGGTTAAGTGATTAAGTTAATTTTTTTTTGAACTGTTAAAATGATATACAATGAAATTCAACCAGGGGGATTTGAGGAAGTCACTTAACAATGTTATTAAGATTGGTTCAATTACAATTAGGATGTATGTTTGTTTGTTTGTTTGTTTGTCTTTAAATTTTTTTGAAAATTAATTTGAAAAATTGAAAAAAGAGGCAGGTTAGGGTTAGACTGAGGCCCCCTTAGGATGCGTTGCTTCGCAAAAAAATGCAATTGCACCCCACCCCAAAAATGTAGCAAAAAAGTTTGAGAGAGGATGGCTTTTCTCTGGGACGTCTGGCTTGCCGCCTCCCCAATCCCTCTCATACTGCAGTCCTAGTCACGCTTTCCTGGGAGTAAGTCTCATTGAAATCAGTAAGATTAACTTTGGAGTAGGCATGACTAAATTAACGACTGCAAAGCGTTGTCGTGAAAAAGAACCGATTGCCTGCTTACAGTCTTTGAATGAATTCTTTTGCATTTCTGCTGTTTGTGCCCCGCCCATGGAGAAGACTGCCAGCTGCAAATGGGAACCAGACGTTTTACCAGGGAACCGTGGAGAGCGCAACTCTTTGTCTGTACGCCCTGTACGCGTAGTACCAGGGGACGTCGCTGCAAGGAGAAGCGCCTGGCAAGGAATGGGGAGAAGACCCGTTGGGTCGTTTTGCAGCGGCTCCTGGCGGAAACTTCGATCCAGTACTGCCTCTCAGATATTGCTTTGAGAACTCCACGAGGACTAGCGCCTTGGTTCATCCGCGTGGAGAACAAGATTGCACACTTGACCACTTCTATAACTCAAGCCCCATGTATGTTAACTCAAGTCAGTTCAATGGAACTTGCACTCAACTGTCAACAGGGTGAAAATTTAACACACCTTTAGGTGACAGGCAAAAAGGTTCCTTTTCAGCCTGGCTTGATCTAAATCCTATACCCTTTTTAAAAAATGCTGGCACTTTGGGTGTTTTTTAATTGGGATGTTGGTTTGGTTTTGATTTTATGTATTTTATATTTTATGTGAACCATCCGGAGGCCTTCGGGGATAGGGCGGCATAGAAAATAAAGATACAGTGGTACCTTGGGTTAAGTACTTAATTCGTTCCAGAGGTCCGTACTTAACCTGAAACTGTACTTAACCTGAAGCACCACTTTAGCTAATGGGGCCTCCTGCTGCCACTGCGCCGCCAAAGCACAATTTCTGTTCTCATCCTGAAGCAAAGTTCTTAACCTGAAGCACTATTTCTGGGTTAGCAGAGTCTGTAACCTGAAGCGTATGTAACCCAAGGTACCACTGTAGATAGATAGATAGACAGACAGACAGACCTTCCTGTTAACAGATCGTAGTTATTTCGAAATAATCACACTGGGTGGCGACCTAGCACGATTGCATTACAGGAAGCAGAGTTGTTTTGCTGTGGGAAAGTCAGGGTGTGGAACGTGGGCATTTACCTCCCCCTCCCCCCCCCCCATATTTCAGTCACTAACTTGGTTATGTCCAAATAGCCTCAAAATTCAGCCCTCTAACAGGTGTTTTGCTATTGGCATGCTTGACAGCTGTTTAACCATGTCCCGTAAATGCAGAAAGGAGTGTACTTAAATACAAATAAGTTTTGTTCAGCAGCCAGCCCTCAAGGCAGAGTGTGCTTGTGGAAATACAGTACATAACGGAACCCACAACATATACACATATAATCTGTCACTTTCAATGGAGCAGGCTTTTGAGACAGTTTGTGCTGTCGTAAGTTACCCAGTGTATCTGCAAGGCTGCAATTTCATTTTGCTGCTTCTTCACTCTATCCAGCACTCCAGTGTTTTGACAGAAGTTTCTACCCAAACCATACATTTAATAAATGCAACACAACAGTGTAGTGAGAAAATATATTTGTAACAGAAATTGGACATATACATGAGTGAGGTTTGAGACTTGGGCACTGCATTTTTCCAGATTAGTTTCCAGGTATGATTGAAGCTTTCACGTTTCTGGATGACCGTCTTTGCAGCATTTGCCCCCCATCTTTAACCACTTCCAATAATTGCCTTCCCCATTTTGGAGAAGTATTGGGGAAAGAATTAATGAGCAAAGTTGGGGAGGGAAGAGAGAAATAAGTCTCAACAGTTTGTTCAGACTTCTCCAGCACCTGAGTAGGTAGGAAACCCCATTTGGCTAACTACGCCCAAATCCAAATGTCTCATTTATTAGGGAATTCTGTGCTTTAAAAACTGGTGATTACAGGTAATCATGTACATATTTAAATAGGCTGGTAATTAACAATGTAGATGAAATGGCTTGTATGATATATTTCTCAGGAATTACTTTTTTCAGTCTTCAAAGTGCCAGTTAAATATGTTATGTTCACACCTTTGTTACACTAATTTCTCTTTTGTGGCTCTTACTAATGCAGTGAAATACTCGTAACTGTCAAGATTTGAGGGAATTTGTGTCTTTAGAAGCCATGCCTAATCTGCAGATAAAGCTCTTTTGTTTTTATAAGTCAGCACAATCAAATTATTTTTAAAGAATTACATTGCTACAACCAATCTTAAAGAAAAGTTGTAGAGACTTAGTTCCAGAACACCACCACAATGTATACCACTTCATAAAATGTTTATTTAGGATGGTAACACAGGATAAGTCATGCAACAGCTCAGTAAAAAAGGGAATCATGTAAAGTTGATGAAGTATAGTACTTGGTGCTGCTGATTCAGGAATAAGTTTATAAAAAATCACACTCATTGTCCAAAACTGGTACATCTAGAACTGCTTGAAAGCTGAACATGGACATTACTTGTAAAAGTATTTGTATTAAAAAAAGTTGTAGACAGTTAAAAATTGCCACCTAAAGATTACTTCAATTGGACAACTATCACAGGTTCATCCTTACAGCTGCAACACTAAGGCTGCTGTGAATGAAAGTAGAACTTTATGCACTCAAAAAATGAGGAACCATTTTATCCTGAATGAAAAAATGAAATAAAAATTGTCTGCTGCTAAACCACAAAAGCAAAGAAATCTATATTAAAAAACCTGCATTGGCACCAAATACTCTCAAGCTGATGTATTCAGAAGGTTAAGAGAGGTATCAGACAATATGCACTGGCAGACACTATAGGAGAATGATTCTTACTTTAAAATGGAGTAATTATAACTAAGGACATTCATGAAATGGTGACATCCTACCGTGAGAATTTTGTCATTTGTAGTTTGATTTCAGTTGACACACTATGTTCAACTTTTTAGGGGGTAAATAAATACAGTGGGATGAAATTTGAAATCAAGAGAGAAGAACGGTTACCATCCATCAGTCAGCACACACCTGTGTGCACCGAAACAAGTCAGTAATTCAAAAAGAATCATTTGAAAATAAGAAGTGTTTGCACTTATTCCTGGTCATAAACAACCCCACAAAACCTCACTTTTGGAACTATTCCAATTGAAACTACACACTGAATTAAATTCACACAGTATTAAGTTTCTTTATGTAAAAAATCTTTATACATAGTAATAAAAAAAGATAAAGGCAAGATGCATCAAACAGAAGTCAGCTGGTTGTTCTCTGGTCCTATACAGCCCACCAATGATTCTTGCAAGAGACGTGGGAGACTGTCTGTTTCAAGCATCTTCACCTTTCGCTTGTGGTAAGGATTGTTCTGTCTAAGCATCCAGGATGACAGATGCTGGCGGTTAGTTTTGGCACTTACGCTGGCAAACTGAGCTTCTTTCCCTTGAGTACTAAAAAAAAAGACAAAACAAGGCATTGTTAAATGTATGCATGCATCTAATTATCAATCACCAAAAAAATAATGTTATTCTGTCATGCATCACCAAGATACACTGGGTTGCACCCAAGTAAGTCATATTCAGAAAAGCCCCACTGAAGCAAAGAGGTCTATTCAAAGTATGATGCACTTGGATACAAATTCAGAGGGTTTTATGGAATAATATGAACAAAGCATATACAGTGGTACCTCGGGTTATGAACTTAATCCATTCCGGAAGTACGTTCTTAAGTTCTCAAACCAAGGCGTGCTTTCCCTAATGAGGTCTCCCACCACCGGTGCCCTTCCACCGTTCGGATTCCGTTCTTAGACCGAGGTAAAGTTCTCAAACCAAGACACTCTTTCCAGTTTTGCGGAGTTTGTAAACCAAATTGTTCTTAAACCGGACTGTTTTTAAACCGAGGTACCACTGTACCATCTTCTTTGATGTATTCCACCTTGCATTTTTATGCAATTTATAAATATTTAATGAAATAAACAAAAAAGGAAGCTTGCTACCCCAAGGAAACAAAAAGGTAAAGGAGGAGATATGGTGAGAAACAGTGACTTTTAATATTAGTAGAATTTGTGAAAATTAATCTCTAGCCTTTTATTATTTTATAGGCATTTGTGGCCTGCATTTCACCATGCAATCCCAAAGCTGGTTATATACAGCTCAATACAATTAAACCATGTCACATTTTGCAACCCAAAAACATATGCAAAAACGTGACAAGGCGAAACAGACCTCGGAGGGCATGTCGGGGGCCACCACTGAAAAGTCTTTCTCATGCACTGCTGCCCAACAAACTACATGTGGCAGCAGATCCACAAAGAGGACCTTCCCTGCAAATCTCAACACTGCGGCAGGCCTATATGGGAAGAGGTGCTACCTCTGATATGTTATAATGTTTAAACTCTGATATTCAATGCAGTGGAACCCTGTGTTACATACTGTAGATGCTCCAAGTTGCGAACTTTGCCCTGGGATGCAAGCGGAAGTCGCGCAGCAGTGGGAGGCGCCATTAGTGAAAGCACGCCTCATATTACAAGTGGTTTTGGCTTAAGAACGGACCTCTGGAACAAATTAAGTTCGTAACTGGAAGTACCACTGTAGAAGAATTCCAAAGCAAACTTAGAATACATTTGCTTTGCTTATATTGGGCTGGTAATGCAGACTGCTGAGCCGGGTCAAAATAAGGAAGAGGTGACAATACTGGATGAACTGCGCAACATTCATACAGGACTGAGCTTTGAAGGACCACTGGGTTCACTTACTCTCCCCTTGTGTGTAACAATTCCACCCTTTTCTGGTTTGCAGCAAAGCTCAGCTTGCCACTCAGCCACTGTGTTTGCACGTCACTTGTGCCTAACTATGGCTTTTGCTTGCCCTGCAAACCAGGACTAAAAACCACATTTCAATCCGTTCTCATGTTGTTTCGCAGATAATGCTTTGTTATAAATATACTCAGATCTTGGCTGCATTTGACTCTAGTGTTATGCAACAGTGGGAAATCCCAGAGCACACCCACAACCTCCAAAGTACTGAAGAGCTGTGCTTATTTGGAAGAGTGATAGAGCTACAATATTATACACAGCATTAATACACTGCAGAAAGCATGTGCAAGGGATCTAGAATACATAAAATCTTTAGGTCTACAGAACAGGAAGGCCATGGCTCGCTCCTTACCTTTTGTAACATACAAATAGAAGAAGTCACAGTACAGAATAGTCTGGACCACACCAGCAACGACAGCTATAAGGTCAAAGAATCCCTCAAAGTAGTAGCGCCAAATCCAGTTGATAAGGTACAAGGCACGGTACAAGCCCAAGAAGAAAAGATAGTGAGTAGTGATGGTTTCTGCCTCCCCAGTTTTACTGATCATAAAAAGTTGGGGGAGAATAGCAACGGACTCCAAGTAGATGGAGAAGGTCCACAAGATCTGAAAGAGCAAGACAAAAATGTTAAAGTGATACAATCACTTCGCAGCTTCCACGTCTAGTATGGGTCAATCCATATCAAGTGTTCCAATTCTTTTACCTCATGCCATCCAATTATCTTAATATTCTGTGCACTTGTTGAATGATCAAAACTAGGTTTAAATCTAAAATTTTATTTTTTTATCTCATCCCATTTGTGAGTTATGAGGGGTTGAAATTTCAATAAATTGTCAATTTTGCCCTACATAAAAACCTTAAAAGCTCAACCCAGAACTGAGATACCTCAAACCTAAAAACAAAAATCTCTTCAGAACTTCACAGGCTTTAATATGATATGTCACATGATGGACTTACTTTAAATTTTAAATTTATGAATTTTGAGAGAGATGATGGGAATAACTTTGGTAATAACGAGTTCTCACCTGCAAACCCCACACATGTAATTTTAAAACATATTTGGGAAAAGACTGAATCATATTGTCCTGGAGAGTAGCTTCTTAGCAAAATAATGGATATTCATAGGTAAACAAGAAGAATCTAAAACCTCTATAAACTGATGGCAGGTGCAGGAAAGTCTGGTATGTAATATGATAGCGCAGTGACTTATATACTGGGGGGAAATTAGTAGTGGCTTGAAATAGTAAAAACCAAAGCAATATCTCTATGGGATTTTGTCCATGTTTTAAGTGTACTATCCTGAAATGGTATGTAGGGATACTTTTATTAGAAGGCTTTCCTCTAAAGGAAAGCAGAAAAAAAATGTAGTAGGAAATAAGGTAGGAAATTAGAGGTTTTCCTCTAAAGGAAAGCAGAATAAAAATGTAGTAGGAAATAAGGTGGGTAGTACTGATATATGAAAGTTTTCCTGTGCATTTCATGGATCAGCTAAAATATAAGATGTATATTGTTGCCCATATTTTCCATTTTCCCTACTTTTTAACACACCCTTTACATAATTGTAGTTCTCCTTAAATTATCCAGATGGCACCAAAGACTTCTCAACTTCTATTTGAGGAACTTAAATTACATGAAGTGAAGGTCATAAGAGCCAGACCAATTTTTCAATGTTTTTGTTTAGTGCACTGAACACACCACAAATATTTGAATAACTAATTACGTTTACATAGTTAGGATTATGGTCACTGCGTTGTTCCTCAGATATAAAGTAAGTCCACCAACACACAATGGTATGAACTGGGATCACTGGATGTACTTCTAACCCCAATCCCTGTATTGCTTTGGTTTAAGATGGCAGAAGCGATGGTGGAGCCACCTTCTCCTGCACTCGGGATTAACACCCATTTGTGCCTGAAGATCAAACCGGGCTTGAATTTTAGCATGTACCTATACATCTGCTCTCCACTATGGTTGGCTGAAATCAATCAGGCTCTCCTGAGTTGGAAGGAACCATGACGGTCATTCAAGTCCACACCCTGCAATGAAAGAATCTTTTTGCCCAACATGGGGCTCGAACCTTCAGTTCTGAAATTAAGAGTTTTGTGCTCCACCGACTGAACTATCCCAGATTCTTCATGTACCTGCCCACTGAGCTCTCTGTGGCGTACTAAACCTAATTCTACCAGCACAGAGGTGCCAGTGAGCTTTCACGTGAATAATTTTGGAGCCCATGGACTCATTAAACAAAAATCCTTGCCTAAATACAGATAAGCAATTTGCACCGAATCACACACAGATTTTGATAATGACATTTTACAAGCAAGGTTTTACAAGAAGTTGATTTCAAAATTCCTAAAGAATTTTGTTTTTAACCCTGGTTGGGATTTTTCAGCACTACATGGGAGCAGCCCACCAAAGCAAAATCTAAGCCAGCCAAACAACTAGACCAGCTCTTTTAAGCCACTGGAACATGCACAAATACTATATCAAACAAACTGTGCAGCTTTGAGTGAAACATCAAGCTTACGATGCAGCATAAAGAACAAAGTTTACTTCACAGTTACCCAAGTTCTCTAGTTCTCTTTACATTGTTTCAGAAGCCAATGCTTTATGAATAAACTAACCTCCAGGGGAGAGAAGTCATGATTGACAAGAAAAGACAGCCCACCAACTGGAACCACAAGGAACTCCACTCTGAATGTATCGTGGTTTCCATCATAGGTAGCCTTAAATTTCATGTAGATCAGGTAGACTGTGGCATACGAGCAGGCAACGTAGATAAGCTGAAAGGAAAAGACCCAAATGAGTTATCAGGCTTTTAGTCTGTTTCCTCCATAAAAAGCATTTTATACATACAACAAGGAACAATGTTGACCATTGAAGCATGTTCCCCCTTCCTGCTCCCATTTGCTCAGTTACATTCATCAACATATTGCACCGTCTACAACAGGAAAGCTATTATTCATTTTCTGGGGACCAGCTCTTTTTTAACATAGAAAACGGTTACCCGGAACATAAGGAAGTACAGTTCCCACCCCCTCCCATACCTACCAACTGATTGATTTGGGTTCCTTCAGAAGTTTAAGGAAAGTGGGATCTTTGCCTCAAGTTTTAATGGCTTGAAAGCAACATAAATCTTGTCAATTCTAATGCTGCAGCTTCAACTATAGATGCTTAAGTTGTAAAATCTCATTGATTCTGTCCCCCTACTTACTGCAGCTGGAGCATTTGTGTGAGAAAAGGTGCAACTACAGTAAACCTGCAACATGCGCTCGCTTTACTGCAGTGGCTTTTCCCATACAATCTTTCTGCAATTTTCTATAGGTTCCAAAACCAGTCATTGATAAAGAAACAATAATAATACAGGGCATTCCAAACTGTGTGTCGTGATATGTTGGTGTGTTGGCTGCAGTATGTAGGTATGTTGTGCGAACGATCCCTGTGTTCCTCCTGGGGCTGGAAAGGGGTTCGTTTACTAACTAAAACTGAATTACTATGTCATGAAATGATGCACGTCTAAAAAGTGTGTCACCAACATGGAAAGTCTGGAAAGTTAAAACGTTATGGCCATCGCCTGAGGAAATCAATCATTTATTAAATCTGCATATGAGTAAAAGTGACAGTTCTGAAGCAAGAACCACTTCTTAGAAACATTTTACCCTAAAATAGTGATTGCCACATGGAGTTTATAAATGCCTGTTACTTTAAAATTTAAAGCTGTGGTCTGTGGGCCACCAGTGATTCATTCAGATTGATCTGTGATATATCTGTGGAGTTGTTGTGGATGTACGGTGGCACATCTATTGTATTAAATATTCATATTGATTTTTATTGCAACTTTTATTTCTTACATCACATTTTATTGTATTGCAGTTTGTAACCTTTCTACTTACTGGGAGCAACAGGAAGCAGTGCCTATTCCAGGCATAGGCAAACTTGGCCCTCCAGATTTTTTGGGACTACAACTCCCATCATCCCTGACCACTGGTCCTGTTAGCTAAGGATCATGGGAGTTGCAGTCCCAAAACATCTGGAGGGCCGAGTTTGCCTATGCCTGGATTCCATCTCCTGCTTCCTGCTCCTGAGCTGTTTTTGTGCTAGCTGGCCATTAGAAGAACTACCATTTAAGAATTGGTGCTTGAGTTTGTGCTTTTCCTCTTCACTCCCTGTCCCTTTCCCCTTGTTCTTTAGATTGTAAGCTGACAGGGCAGGAAATGCCTTGTTTTAATTGATTGTATGTCAAGCACTCCGAGAGTCTTTTCGGCTAAAGCCTGGGGTACAAATACTCTAAATAAATGGATTAAAAATAAATTTAAAACCATACAACATCTGCACAGCACATTACAATAGCTACAGCAGCCCCACCCCCAAAAAGCATTGTGGTCTGCCAAGTCAGACCCTTGGGATTTTCAAGTGGTCCATGGAAGGGGAAATTTTAGGAACCGTTGGTATAAAGCATGGGTAGGCAAACTAGGACCCGGGGGCCAGATCCGGCCTAATCGCCTTCTAAATCTGGCCTGCGGACGGACTGGGAATCAGCGTGTTTTTATATGAGTAGAATGTGTGCTTTTATTTAAAATGTATCTCTGAGTTATTTGTGGGGCATAGGAATTTGTTCATTCCCCCCCAAATAAATATAGTCCGGCCCCCCACAAGATCTGAGGAACAGTGGACCGGCCCCCTGCTGAAAAAGTTTGCTGACCCCTGGTATAAAGTGTCCACTCTCAGGAGTTTCATTACACCACTGTAGTGAATATTTTAACTGATGCTGCTCTCTTTATGACTGCTGAGGAGAATAGCAACCAATCTGAAATAATGGCCTGGCAACCAGGGCCAGGTAGCAGCAGATGTCATGGTCTCTCAGGGACAGGCACCACTTCAGCTGGGCAGCCTGCAGCTCCTGGTTCTTCCAGGTGACATGCATAGATTAGATTGGAAGTGGGTTCAGATCACTATCTGAATTATACACATATTCTGCTTTAGTATATTTGAAGAGTACCGTATTTTTCGCCCTATAGGGCGCACCGGCCCATAGGGCGCACTTTTTTGGGGGGGGGGGAATAAAGAAAAAAATTATTCCCCCCCCCCGAGCCCCAAAGAGCAAAGAAGCCATGACAGCAAGCGGGATGGATTCCCGCCGGGCTCCGCATGCTTGCGGATAGCTTCAGCGAAAGCCTGCATTCGCCCCATAGACGCACACACATTTTCCCTTCATTTTTGGAGGGGGGAAAGTGTGTCCTATAGGGCGAAAAATACGGTACTTCATTGGTAGTGGGTTTGTTAACACAAGAGGCATCCAACGTAGTTAATGAGCCTACAGTTAAAGGGGCAGCTCCCAGCTTCTGTTTTCAGGGCTTCATCCAGAAGAGGTTACCTTGAGGAAACTGGGCTTCATTACGTTCATGATAAAAATACTGTACACAGACTTAATTATCAAGTGGAGAAGGCTGAGGCTAATAAAAATTAAATGACTTGCTGAAGGTCACACAAAATTGTGTCAAATGTGGAATCCAGGTCACTGACTAACTAACTAGGCCACAGCAACCCCAGGCGAAATGTTCAAGGTTCTCCGCTCACCATCTGTAAGCATATTCTCAGGGAACTAATACTTAGAATACTTCAACAAGTGGAACCTAGTTTCCATGCACTGTAGCACACAGAAAGGACAGCATGAGTCACCATCCCTGAGGTGGTATTCAAGTAGCCAATGAGTCACAGAAAAATCCCTAGAAAGCAGTGGCCAGGATGCCAACAACAATAACATCTGGAAAGTGCAAAAGCCAGGGCTAGCCTGCAGAAAACTCACCAATAATAACTGGTTATGATTATTAAGATAAAAAATAAACATGGTTTGGATAAAGTTACACTTGGGGGAAAAGACATAAATTCAAAGCAGTCTGACTAGAAGAAAATTAAGAGATGCTGGTTAATTTTACAGGTGACGGGCCTGCTCAGGCAATGGGGTTCTGTAGTCAATTTGATGTTTAGTGGGCCTGATGGGAGTGGGTGTCCTCAACATTTAGAGGGCCACAAGATCCCACCCTTAAAGGTAAAGGTACCCCTGCCCGTACGGGCCAGTCTTGCCAGACTCTAGGGTTGTGCGCTCATCTCACTCTATAGGCCGGGAGCCAGCGCTGTCCGCAGACACTTCCAGGTCACGTGGCCAGTGTGACAAGCTGCATCTGGCGAGCCAGCGCAGCACACGGAACGCCGTTTACCTTCCCGCTGGTAAGCGGTCCCTATTTATCTACTTGCACCCGAAGGTGCTTTCGAACTGCTAGGTTGGCAGGCGCTGGGACCGAACGACGGGAGCGCACCCCGCCGCGGGGATTCGAACCGCCGACCTGACGATTGGCAAGTCCTAGGCGCTGAGGTTTTACCCACAGCGCCACCCGCGTCCCTTGATCCCACCCTTAGGTTAAACCAATTTCTTCACTGGATTTGCTAGCTGCCTTTCATTGAAATGATTGTAGGATGGCACACAATAGCTTCATACAAAAATACAATGAATTATAATAATAAAAGAACGCAATATTAAAATCCAAACATTAAAATTGCTACAGAACAAAAATAGAATTTCAAGCGACAGTAACAGTGCATCAGGGCCTGATCAATTTGGTTACTTGCAAACACTTGGATAAAAGAGGCTTCAGACTACAGCAAAAGCTACAAACAAGGAAGCAAACTGAACCTCCTGGGGTTGCCAAGGTTGTTCCTTGCCAATTCTCTTGTGCCTCCTTTTGGCATTTGCACATACACTTGCATAAGCAAGCAAAGCACACACAGATATCTGGGTGTCACTCCCCCTGTCCCTGGGTCCACAGATGAGAAAAGGGCAGGCTATATAAAAAATGGCACTGCCAATTCCATAGCCTCCCAGGATTTCAAGCTGCATCCCCATCATAAATAGGGTAGACATTGGATCTTCTTTACCTTCTCCTGTCATTATGGTGGTTCTACTCCGCCAAAGAATCAAAAGAGGATAATTATTTGGGGTTGGATCCAGACTTAGTCATGCTTGGAGTAGACACACGGGAATCAATGGAGCTTATGTTAGTCACGACAAGCTTGTCCCATTGATGGGTCTACTCTAACAATTCTAAGTTTGAAGCCAACCTTTCATCAGTAAAATGGCAGGTTCATATTTTTGTCTTTACAGACTACACAACTGGCTAATAGCAAGAGATTTGAACGAACATTCGGAAATAGTCTGGTTGTGACTAAGCACGGCTCCATAAACATTTCAGTATCATTTACTTCAAAGTAATTAAAGTTGAAGGATTTGTGGATCCTTTGCACATCATGAATAGAAAAAAAGCTGGGCAAACAGTTTTCTGGTAGACCAAATTAAAACTAGAATCAGATAGAGGATCAGCCCTTATTCTAGGGCTCACAGACATGAAGAAAGCTGTGTGAACAAGATGCAATTATGACCATTGTGTTTCCCTGACTAGACAGGGAATTTTTGACAGTTCTAACGAATTAAGTACAGATAAGCACTCCTCATTAGTAGCAACAAGCATTCAATGACAGTTTGAGACAAGCTTCTAATCACGTTTTTATTCTATCATCCTTTCATATGGGGTGATCCCAAAACCAGGGGACAAATCAGATCTACACATCTGTTTAGCACCAGTGGTTCTGCAGCACCAAGTGCTTCCATACCCCTCATTGGACCTGCTTTTTTATCTTTTTGTATTACAGGTGTAACTCTTCACACCAAGTCATTTTACTTAGCTCACAATTCATATAAATATTTCATAACACAACCAGCATACATTGGAATCCAATAAAAATTCAGCTGCTTGAGAGAGCATATATATTCATCCTCGAGCCCAACCAATACTCATCCCCTTCATGTATTTGTAGTCAGAATTGCAGAAGCAAACATTCACATTAATATCAAAATGGAAGTCCACCAGAAACCCAGCCTTGAAAGTGGGTTTGGCTCAAGGTTGGCTTTCTCCACCACGCTCTCCCAGCAAAGCTTCCAAGTCAGGATTGCTGAATGCCTGCTTGTGGAGCAGCTGGTGTACTGAACTTATGGAAGTTGACTAAGAGAGCTGTAAAAAGGTCATGTGCATCCAATTAAGGCAGGTCCGTTTGAGCACGTTGCCATACATTCAAGACATCCCTACTACAACACAGATTTTACCATCTTAAGAATTTCAGTTTCCATTTTAAAAGTATAACGGGGGGGGGGGGGGGAATAAGGAGTGCTTCCAGGAGACACAAGGCAGAGTTCTATTGCTGTTCCGAACACCGTTCCCACTCCCCTCTAACTTGACTGTCATCCCCATCACCTTTAGTCTTCTTTCATTTCTTGAAAAGAAACCTAAAGCCAGTTTTGCAAAGCAAATAGATACTAATTAGCAAGGCACTCTGTCTGAGGACCATATACATTTCATGAACCTTTTCTTTTTCCAAAGGCACTGGGATGATCACATATATACACACCTGGTTCTTCTGCTCCAAAACTAAGAAACCCCTCAAGTAAGGCACAGAGTCCTCAGAAGGTGAAGTCAGACAGGGGTGGCACATCCCATTTCGCCACTTAAGGCAAAATGTGAAGTGCCACTCTGCCCTGTCACTGCCACCTTGCACTGCCTGCCTCACCACCTCCACGCCAATATTGGGTGAGATCTTGCATGCTCTGCAAGATCTCACACCATTTTGATCTTGCCCCAAACCAGCACCAGTGCTGGTTGTGGTGGGGTAGGTGAGGCATCTGTAGGGACACTGCCGTGGTGGCTCCCACTGCCTGAGGCTGCAGCCTCACCCCACCTAAGGGCTGCATCAGCCCCAGAGTCGGGCATACTCCAGGGACACAAAATAGTCCCTGGCTTTGTTGCTGGTCAGATAATTTGTAGGAATTTTAAAGAACATAGTCATAGTGATAATAAAATTGGGGGAACCTGATCAAGCTATTGGAGGACAAACTAAGTTGTGACCATCAGGCAATGCAGCAAACTGCCTCAAGAGCTGACTTCAACCCTTTCAGGCAAAACAGTTTATCCATGTGTAAAACAGAGAAAGCTGTCATCCAGAAGTGAAACTCGTATGACTCAAGACACTGCAGATGACTGGCAATACAAAGGTAATTTATTGTGGCATTTGCAAACCTGCTTCTTCCCTACGGCTGCAACACAGTGGTTGTTGTTTTTTTAATCAGCAGACTCAAGTTAACTTTAACATGAACAGGGAGAAGCACATTTGAATTTTCTTTCAGCCTTTACTCGAAATTACCATGGAGGCGAATTCATTAAGAGGTATGTGGAGAAAATTCAGTAGCCCCTCTTGCATATTGAATGTATCATACCTTCATAGAAGTGTTATAAAAAGAAATGAATGAAGTGAAGAGATCCAGGTAACGAGTGGTGAACACCAGTGCAAAGAGAAGCTGGCTTTTCCCAGATATACCTAAAGGAATAAAAAGAAGTCATGTGAGAAAGGGTATTTAAAAACCCAAGCCATGTGAATTATCTTAGTTCAAACACCAAGATTCACTGCACACCCACCGCTGCATTGCAACAGAACCTTATGGTAATCTGAGCTCCAGATTCAAAACCCAGAAGTTTCATATATTACCATCTATTGCTAGCAATTTTCTGCTACTTACCTCTTTTGCTACTATTCAGCTTTTTATTCATAACCAACAATGTACCAGGCACCATACTGAACAGGTCAAATCATAAACCCTCTGCATAAGAGCAAAAGGAAGATTTATCAGAAAAGAAGCTAGGTTCACTGAATACTAGTCACTGGAGAGCAACAACAACAAAATGCAACAATGAAGAGAACTAGGGATAGTCCTATGGACCACTGTCACTCACAGAATGTCTTTCTATGTTCTGCCCCAGAAATGGTTCAGTAGCACTGATCAGGAATCACTGTGTATCAAAGCTGACCATCAGCTGGTTGTGGGCATTTTGCCTACTCCGTAAATTGTTGAGCTTTTTTTTTTGCACAAACCACAATATTACAATATTATTGGACCTTTCAATGTCAATTCCGCATTTGAAATCCCAGTAATGTCTGGGAAAATCCAGGTGTATGGCACATGTATGCCATTTCAGTTTATTATTTTTATGTCAGCCAGAGAGAGGGTATCCCAGTGCTGTGTCCTTAGCAGCCTTGGAAACCTAAACTATGGCTGGAAAGATGTGAGATCCTCTCTTCCAGGTAAGTGACTAAAGAAAGCAGTTGGGTCTGTATCAGCCTCTGCGTTCATAAGACTCAATTCCACTCCCAAACTAATGGAAGATGCCATATCATCACTTGGACCCCCACCTTTCACTCAAACCCTTCTGATATTAAATAAGTATACAGTCAATTACCATCCCAGCCCAGTTCCTAGGGTCTTCATTCTACCCAACTCCCATCATGGTCACAATGAGGCTATCTAACCTAGGCAGGGCCCACTACCAGATCTGATCCCAAACTGTGAGAAATTCCCACTGAGACATCTTCCATGCCCTATACCTGAAGAACCATCTGCATTGAGAGTCCCTCAGGCAGGACACAGTGGGTGATAACACAACACTAGACATCAATCTTGAGCACATTTACATGCTTCCTATCTCCCACTGAAGTGTGTCTATAACTGAAACTCTGATGGGCAAGTCATTAAAAAAAAACTCACTACAGTAAGTTCAGAGACCACATTTTTGTAAAGATTGTCTCACTTCATGTAAAATAGGTGTTGATTACAATACATGCCTCATTACATTGTCATAATGTGGCAGCACGTGCCTATTTATTAGCTCTGCTCCATTCAGCTCAATGTGAACAAAGCAAGCAACAGAGGTTGCATTTTTCAGCAACATAAAACAAAAGCATGGATGCACTCTATGACTCAGCCTGTTCTGTCGTGCTATTTTGTCAAGGCAACTGTTTAGAGACCACCTTTCTGCCAATGCATTCAAAAAATGGTATACAATCCAATATACTTGTTACAAATGGAAAAGGGAATGAAAACCAGGCACAGAGTGTCATGTAATTGTTGTAATGACCAGACTCAATGGCCACCAAGGGAGAAAGTTCTGAGGTGGAAGGAGTCAAACAGCAACTGGTGCTGGCTGAGCTAACTGACCTTGCAGTCTCTTGTTTTTCCCTCTGATGAGAAAGGGTGCTGATGGAAGCATGAGAATTAGATGTCCAATACTAAGGAAGAAGTGTTCAACAACCAAAAACTTACTACAGGTCCCAATTTTTAAGTTACAGTGGTACCTCTGGTTGCAAACGGTATCTGTTCCAGAGGTCCAGCTGCATCCCGAGGAATTTGCAACCAGAGGACCACTTCTGCGCATGCGGCAAAACCCAGAAAAATACTTCCGGGTTTGCCGCGTTCACATCCCGAAGATTACGTATCCAGAGGGATACGTAAGCGGAGGTACAACTGTACTCTTAGAGCCCTCTTGTTGCTTACAAGTACTCTTAGTGCCAGATACATTACCTTTTATTTCAGTAGCCCCATGACAGTTCATATTTGTATCATTTTAATTCATTACAATATCAGATGTCTTTTATTCAAAAGGGAAGTAGATGGTAATAATATTCCCTGTTATAATTGTTTTTCTTAACCACTTTCCTGTGAAATGTCAGAATGTCATCTACTCTTCCTCTCTCATCTTGATGCAATTGTTTTCTGTCGATCAACATTGTTTATTCAAAAAGAAATTGTGTTAAAGAATAAGCAAATATCTTTGTTTTGAACATTAGCTTTTAAAGGCTTAAATTTGGGAGGCTGCGTATCTCTGCTGGTTGCCAGCAGAAGTAACACACTTAGACTCAATGTAACTATTTCACATTACACTAACAATGCTGGTGCTAAACAATTTTTTCTTGTCAGTCTTAGGAAGTGATAACACTAAGCCCCTAGAACAGTGTTTCCCAAACGTTTTTGGGCAACGGCACACCTGTGTACTAAAAAAAAATCTCGCGGCACACCACCATTAAAGCCCCGCCCCGTGACGTCAGCGCGCAGCGTCACGCCGGGAGGGACGCACAAAAGTGAACGTTTTTTCCCTCGGCAGCTCCTCTCAGCTGCGCTCAATCCGCCTCGGAGCGCAGGAGCGATGCCTCTCTCTGGCTCTCCCTCCGCGCAGGCTGAGGGAGGGAGGGAGGGGCGCGTGTGACCCGTCTCTGCTGGGAGACCAAACCCAGCGAGGCAGAGTCGCACGGAGGCGCCCAGGCAGCGCTGCCGGCTGCGAGGAGGAGCGCCAGGCAGCAGCAGGAGGCGCGGCCTCTCCTCGCCGCCCCCGCCCCGCCTCTCGCCGCCCGACTCGCCCGACTCCCTCCAGGCATCTCGCGGCACACCAGCCGGTGTCTCACGGCACACTCGTGTGCCGGGGAACACCGGTTGGGAAACACTGCCCTAGAAGAATAAACTATTCTGGTTATGAATGTTTTTGAATTGGTAATTGATTTGCAAAGGATCCCTACCCAAACATGACCTCACTACATATACTCTGCTAGCTTCCACCAACCTTCCCCCTTTGCAAGGACACCTTGAGGCAGGGGTAGTCAACATGGTGCCCTTCAGATGTTGCTGGATTTCCAACTCCCATCATTTCTGACCATTGCCTATGCTGCCTGAGGTTGATGGGAGCTGTGGTCCAAACAACTTCTGGATGACACCACACTGGTTATCCCTGCTCTGGGGCAAAATAGTAGTCAGAAAGGGTACAACCAATTGTCCCAATGATGCTTTGCTCAAAGGCACAAGAAGCTGTCTCCCAACTACCCGATATCACGTGCTCCTTATGGGCTTGCTAGTGTTGAATACACTATGAATACGTAGTGTTATAGGCATTCAAAATAAATATACAATAAGCTGTATGCAGGCTAGGATAGTACATGGAACAATGAATGGGTCACACTCTAATAGCTATTTAATTTAATAGCTATTAACATGCTATTAAAACAGGTGCCTTTGCATATGTAAATCCTATGCTCAATCCTTTTCAAAAAGTGAAGTTTCAGTTCATTGAGGTTTGCTCCCGAGCACACATGTATACATGATTGCAGCCAGTTTACGATATTTATATAAGTTTATATAAGCTTACTAAGGACTAAGCCGCCCTGTAGTCCACTAGCCTTACTTTTACGTAAGCATGCCATAGCGTCAAGCTGTAGGGATAATAAGACTGCTTGGTTACAAAACAGAAATATATATAAAGTTAATGAATTCTAACTCTAAAAAGTTCTGCATATGAGGGGACTCATGGTTTATTCAAACTCTGGCTACTTTTCTACAATAACACCAGTCTGCAGCTTTAAAAAGAGCTCTATTAAATTCCCAGGAATTAGTCAACTGTGAGTGATGCATTTTGCCACCAGATAGCATTTCCTCTGCCTTACAAAGTTCACAGTTCAAAATCTACTTGGCTTGATCATAAAGACTACAAACAAAATTACCAACACAGAATCAGTCTAGAATAGTATTTAGAAACAGGTTTGACTGTGGTCAAAAAGGTCAAATATCTAGGGGTTTATCTAACATCCAAGAATCAGAATTTGTATAAGGATAACTATGAGAAATGTTGGTCAGAAATCAAAAAAGACTTAGAAATATGGTCAAATTTGAAACTGTCAATGTTAGGCCGAATTGCAGTAATTAAAATGAATGTATTGCCTAGAATGCTATTTTTGTTTCAGACCTTACAGATTATTGACAAGATGGAATGTTTTAAGAGGTGGCATAAAGATATTTCGAAATTTGTCTGGCAGGGCAAAAAGCCCCGAATTAAATTTAAAATACTGACAGATGCTAAAGAAAGAGGGGGTTTTGCCCTGCCGGACCTAAAATTGTACTATGAGGCAGCAGCTTTTTGCTGGCTCAAAGAATGGATGCTCCTCGAGAATACAGACATTTTGGATCTGGAAGGTTTCAACAATGCTTTTGGTTGGCATGCATATCTTTGGTATGATAAAGTTAACAGTGCCTTCAAAAATCACATTGTTAGAAAAGCATTGTTTAATGTTTGGATAAGATATAAAGATCTATTGGAAAATAAAACCCCTAGATGGGTGTCACCAGTGGAGGCTAATGCTGTGAAAAAACTCAATATGGAGGTCGGATGGCCGAAGTATTGGGAAATCTTAGAACAGGATGGAGATAAGTTTAAATTACAAAGCCAGGAAAAATTGAAACATAAAGTGGAAAATTGGTTTCAATACCGTCAAATAATGGAATTTTTTAAACAGGACAGGAAAGTCGGCTTCCAGGTGGAAAAATCAAAATTAGAAACCGAATTGCTAGAACCTACCACTAAGAATTTATCTAGAATGTATAACTTGTTGCTGAAGTGGAATACAGAGGAGGAAACAGTCAAATCAGCCATGATTAAGTGGGCACAGGATGTTGGTCATAACATTATGTCAGACGACTGGGAATGGTTATGGAACACCGGTATCAAATTTACGGCATGTAATGCCTTAAAGGAAAACATTATGAAAATGGTATACAGGTGGTACATGACCCCAGTCAAGCTGGCAAAAATTTATCATTTGCCCGATAACAAATGTTGGAAATGCAAAGAGACTGAAGGTACCTTCTACCACCTTTGGTGGACATGCCCGAAGATTAAGGCTTTCTGGGAAATGATTTATAATGAAATGAAAAAGGTACTTAAATGTACTTTTCCTAAAAAACCAGAGGCCTTTCTCTTGGGCATTGTCGGCCAATTGGTGCCAAAGAAGGACAGAGCTTTTTTCATGTACGCTACAACAGCAGCAAGAATACTCATCGCAAAGTACTGGAAGACACAAGATCTACCCACTCTGGAAGAATGGCAGATGAAAGTGATGGACTATATGACATTGGCAGAGATGACAGGCAGAATCCGTGATCAAGGAAAAGAGACAGCGGAAGAAGAATGGAGAAAATTCAAAAGATATCTTAAGGACTATTATAAACTTAATGAATGTTAGAGTGTTTTGGTTTTTAGGAACAAAGGGATACAGTGACATAAGGTTAGAATATAGAGATGACTAAGATGATTAAGGTTGGAAAGTAACAATTGGGAGTTGCTATAAAATTATGGACATTGGGATGCAGAAAGGGGGGGTATGGGGAAGTCTTAGAAAAGAGGTTTATGAAAATATGTTATGAAATTATACGTGTATGTTTGTTTTCTTAAGTGTTTGTTTGTTTTTTTAAAAATTTCGTAAAACCAATAAAAATTTTATAAAAAAAAAAAAAAATAGAATAGTATTTAGACATAAGAACACAGTTCAAAGTCAAACCATCAATGCAGGATAAACAAGGACTGTGCGTCTAAGTGAAATGTACTGAATAGCTTCAGCGGCTTAAAAAACTTGTGACTGAGTTTGCTTTCCTTTCCTCCCTTCCTTTTCCCTCAGCTGTCATGTCTTGTCTTTTTAGACTGTGAGCCTAAGGGTGTGCCATCTTAAAGCAACTTACAAAAATCTATTCTGAGCCTAAAATCAGGGTGTAAATGCTGTAAACAAACAGGCACACAGAAGCATCAGAGTGAGTAATTTCGCATTTCTAGGTTAGAATAACAAAAATCTATCTTCAAAATAAGAGATTAAAACAGCCCTTTTAGGAACAAGTTTTGTTTTGCAACATAACCAGGGATTTCTTCAGTTGAATAAGTTTCTATTGAGGAAATGACATAGGGGTGCAGCAAGAATACAACTGATCTCTCTCTTCCAGGCAGCTCTGTTCACCACACCTTCTGTTAGCTGCCACGTCAGACAGACTAGGCCAGGAATCCCAATTGAGAGCCTATTCTCCCAAGCCTTGATTCAGTCATTTGCTTCCAATTTTCAAATGCAGCTGGCAATGCAAGTAAAAGAGCTTGCCAAGCTCTCAGATCAAGTCGGATCACAGGTTAACCCCTTCAGTTACAAATAAATAAAGGGTCTAGCATGAAAATCTATAAGCAGAGGTTCCAGGATTCAGAAGAACAACCTTGGAACTTGCATAAAAAACTTGCTGTTTCTGCAAAGCACTCAGAAAAAGCACAATTTAGGCTGTGTCATATGTCTTCGATTTCAGAACTACTGCAAAAAGACAATGCATCTTGATTAGGATGGTAAAACTCATTTTTTCCTGCAAGTCCAGAATCTGAAAGGGAAGTTCTAGCCTCAGGAAAGCGAACTACCATCCCCTTTGCTTTAAGTCCATTCATTCTATTTGTGCACAACTGCCTCAAAATAAATACGATGTCTGAATGGTAGGACGGAGAGAGAGAAAGTCATACTTCCTGCAGCTCCCTTCACACTGTACCATGATTTTGCTTGGGCTTGAATGCTGCACCAGGAATTTTCTTTCACCTACTACATCATTGTGTGCTAAGAAGGCACTTAATCTGTTCATTCATCTCATTTATATTACTGTGCTCTTCTTGAAGCAAGAAAGAGATGACAAAGTTATTTGCCCTGAATATTCATCATTATGGAGGAGTTAGCAAATCAGGTTGCCTAGATTTAGACTCATTGCAAGTCTCTACTGACTTTGCTTCAATTTCACTAGCACTATGAAATCTCTCTACCTACAACACTATTAAAAGAAAAAGAAAACCCCAAACCATTTCTGCACTTAGTTCACTCCGATGGGATCTTCATCAACAAATATATCCCATACAGAATACGTATAGTGAACATAAAGCCCTGTTTTCAGGATACCCTTTCAAAGATATTCATAGTGTTGTCCTACCCTCCCTTTTGAAAAATATTGACCGTAACCTCTACTCTCTAGAAATCACATTTTCCAGTGCTGTAAAGGCTTACCAACTCTTTCTTTGATGCAACTGCAGGAGTGACCCCCAATCAATATATTTTATCGCATATTACATTCTTCCTCCAAGGAACTCAGGAGCAAAACACATGATCTCCCACATCCTTACCCTAGCAACAACCCTGTGAAGGCAGTTACAGTTCAGAGAGGTCTAAGGTCACCTGACAACCTCCACCAGGAATTTGAACCTGGGTGTACCTGGCCCTAATTCAACACTCTAGCACTGAACTACACTGGCCCCACTCTGCAGTACCCCACAAGTTTTCTCTAGCAGACAACTCCACTTAATGCAACATCCCATAACCTTTAAAAGAAGTCACTTCTCAGATCTCCTGCTTTAGAGGTAGGAGGCATGGCATGGCAGGAATACGATCCCCAAATCAGCATCACAACCCCCCCCCCCCCGCAAGCATTCCATGAGCTTCCACAATTACACCAAACCCTCACCAAATACAAGAGTAAGTGGAGGAACCCATCACTCCCTCCCCAAATGAGTAGCCCCAAATTCCTAACCTGCTCCAGCCTCCCATAAGCTCCTCTCTTACAAGAAATCTCCACCCCATCACCACCCACCCACCTCCACACCCCCAAAATTGCCCATCTGACGTTCTTGCCCAACTCGACACACAGGAGACAGCATTTTTTTGTGGGGGGGAGGGTTGGAAATCGCTCCACCTCAACATCCCATAATCAGCCAAGCTTGCTCCGCCAACACACACAGAGGAGAATATGGGGGCACCACCCCCAAAGTAGGCACTCCCTCCTCAGTCAGGCTCCACCGCAACAGAAGGAGGCGAACTACCCCCATAAAAGAAGAGGGCATGGGGAGCACCCCATCCAAATCCCCCCTCCACTGAAGGCAAGCATAAAAAGGGGGGTGGCAAGAGGGACGCACCCTCCCCACTCCCCACACCAAAGTCTCTGAAAGGAAACCCCATAGGGAGGAGAGAATCACACCCCCCAAAAAATCTGCACCCCCAAATTTCCCCGCTCGTTTCGCAGTGTGACGAGGGGGCAGGACCACCAGTCCCCCCCACTTCCCCCCCCTGAGGCGAGGGGCCGAGGCCGGTCCCTCCCCCCCCCATGGCCGGGGGTCGACGTCCCTCGCGCCGCCTCAGCCTCGCCAACCGCCCGCCGAGCCCGACGCACCAGCGCACGAGCGGGTCTTCCAGATCTTGAGGAGGAGGATGATGATGGCCGCCAGGTGGGAGAGGTCCCCGGTGAGGCGGAAGACGTTCATGGCGCCGGCGGCCGCGCTGGAGGAAGAGGAGGAGGAGGAGGAGAAGCGGGGAGAGGAGCCGGCGACCGGACCGAAGATGGCGAGAGCGCAGCGGACACCGAGCGACGTGGCCCGGGGACGTGGCCAGAGACAGCCAGCGCGGGCGCGGTGCACGCCGGGAGAAGTGGGGGGGAGTGGGGGAAGGAAAGCGGAGAAGGCGGGGAGGAAAAGCCACGCCCCCTTCTTTCCCTCACAGCCGATGGGCGGGGCTCGTGAGGGATCCTTTCATACGCACGCGCACATTCTCCCTCCCCCCCCCCCAGCATCCTCGGAAAGGGCGCACGACGGGTTTTTTTTCTTCTTCTGCGCACGCGCGCATATCTCCCACACCGCAACACAAGACTCGCCCTCTGCCGTTCCGTCCTTAGAAGGTGGAGCTGCGCTTGCGCTGTATGGAGGAGCAAGAATTCTGGAAGGCGTGTAGCGGGGGGCGCGAGTGCGCCTGCGCCGTTTCGCCCGTTGGCCACAATAGCGGGTTTTAAAAAGTCGGTTCCAGACGTGCTGCCGCGTCTGATATCGGTTGCTAAACTCACATATGTTTTTGATCGAGTGGCATTGCTCTGGCCTGGCGCTTTAATGCGTTATGAGCGCTCGGGCATTGTTTTAGGCTGAAGTCGAAATTGCGTTGAGTGTGTTTTTTATATAGAAAAAGTGGTGTGCAAATATGTTTTTAAAACTTTTTTAAAAGCTGCTTTTCTGGGCAACAGCATCCGAAGCGGCTCAGGCCTGCTGTTATTTTTACTATAATTATTCAGTTACATTGTAACTGTTGACAAGATGACTGCACAACAAAATCGACTTTAGAGTAGCAAAGTTTTTCTGCAGTTCAGAAAAGAAAACAAAAAAGAATTGCCCAGGGTCGAGTTATTATGGTGCACATATTAGCTCAACTATAAAGTACCCATTCAATGATAAATATATATTTGTCACTTTCCACACAAAGCACAATATAAATTATCTAAGTAGATCATTAGTGTAACTTATATTAACTAGAATCCTAGAACTGTAGAGTTGGAAGGAACCCCAAGGGTCATCTAGTCCAAACCCCTTGAAATGCAGGAATCTCAACTAAAGCTTCCATGACAGACAGCCATCCAACCTCTGTTTAAAAACCTCCAAGGAAAGAGAGGCCACCACCTTCTGGGGAAGTCCATTCCCCTGTCAAACAGCTCTTACCATCAGAGAGTTCTTCCTGATGTTTAGTTGGAATCTCGTTTTGTAACTTGAATCTGTTGGTTCAGATCCCACCCTCCAGAGCAGAAGAAAACAAGCTTGCTCTGTCTTCCCTGTGACAGCCCTGTAGATATTTGAAGATGGATTATCATCTCGTCTCAGTCTCCTCTTTTCCAGGATAAACGTACCCAACTCCCTCAACTGTTCCTCGTAAGGCTTGGTTTCCAGACCCTTGATCATATTGGTTGCTGTCCTTTCCACATTTCAATTCCTTCAAACTGATAATCTACTACTGTTGCATTTGCCCCAAAGTTCTGCCTTGACGTCGTTTAGAAAGTTGAGGTAATTTTGATCTGTTTTAGAATTAATAAGTTTTGTTTGTTTTAAAGTAGGGTTGTTTATTTTTATTTATCTTATTGTGAGCAGGCAGCAACTGTTTTAGGAGTGTGCACGTGCATAATGCTGACCCCAGAAGTGGCTGGAACAGGGGGTGGGGACGGGGCAGGGAGGGAACAGGGTGGAGCAAACTTAACATGCGCTCCACTGATGCGCACAGGGGTCAGGAATGCACACACACACACACACACACCGTGCTAAACTGTTGTTGCCTGTTGTATGGATTTAAATAAATAAATTGGGCACGTCTGGCCCAATCTCTTCATACTTCCAGGTAACTGATTAAGACACAGGTTTTTCCGCAAGTGTTTGGAGGGGAGGCCTGATTAGACAATAAAATTTACTTTGTCTGTCTGCTGCCATTAGTAATTGCTATGTAGCATGGGAGTAGCCAGGATTTATGGGGGGGGGGGCAAAACCAAGGTATCTGTGATGCAGTTGGACAGTTAGTTAAGTATTTTTATTTATTTACTTGATTTAGGGGGGGCAGCTGTTCCCCCTGCACCTCCCAAGCAAGCTATGTCCATGCTATGTAGTGCTTTTGTTATGAATTGCTGTGTTTTTATTTAAGGCCCCATCTGCACAGTGCAGTTAAAACTGTATTATACTACATTAAACAGTCATGGCTTTCCCCAAGGAATCCGGAGAACTGTAGTTTATAACAGGTACTGCATCTTGTTAGGAGGCTCCTATCCCTGTTCATAGAGCTACGCTCTCCAGAATTTCCTGGGAAGAGGAATTTACTGTGCAGTCTATCAGTCGTAATGGGACAAACTCATTTGTTAAGTGTCCATGCTCCAGGGAGGGCTCTCAGCAGCTGGAGTCTCAGTGCAAGGAGGGAAAAGCCTTTTACCAAAACACCCAAGAGAGCAGGGTTTAAAGTGCAATGAAGCCTCAACAGGGGAAGGTAGGGTTGCCATGTGTCCTCTTTTTCCAGGACGCATCCTCTTTTTCAGGTGTAAAATTTCTTTCCAGGTGGATTTTTTTAAAAAATTGCCAAAATGTCACTGGCTATACTGTCCGGATGAGACATAGACATAACTGGTGGTTAAAGACTTGCTTTCCTCTTCTCTTTTCCTGCCTACCCCCCAGCAATATATCACAACTTCTATTGCCTGCATATAGTCGGGGTATTTAAAATGAGAGTCGTCATAGCATCCTCTTCTTTGCTCTTCAAAATATGGCAACCCGAAATTGGTTATCACGTGGGGGGACGGTTTATATTCTCATGTTCTTTTGGAAAAACCCGGAGAAGAGAGCATTAGCCTTTTCCTCCGGATGTTCCCCGATGAATGGTATTCACAGAGAGGTATACAGACAGATGGATGCCAACAACAACACAATCTCTGAACCTGGAGGAAACATGTCACCATCCATGATTATTAACCATTCTCCGCTCCCTCCTTATTCTGTCTCTCTGCAACATGCGCTGCAGCTCCTAGCAACAAGCCTTGAGTGGTGGTGGATGGTAAATGACAGGAATGCAAGGAGATTAGCAACAGGCGGGGAAAAAGCAGCACCTGTCCAATTTTTATTTTCCCGATTCCAACAGTGTCTCCACAACAGATGTGAAACATAAATCTATATAATGTTTTTTTTAAAAAACAAGCAAACACCAAGCAATCCATAGTTCTAAACTAGGCATTCTAGTTTAGTGGAAGGAGCAAATACAAAGGGTATAAAGCAGGGATTGCCAACCAGGGCCGTCTTTACCCGGGGGTGCAAGGGATGCGGGGCACCTGGGCGTCAAATTCTGGGGGGCGCCAAATGTATACCTACTGTATACCGGTCCCTCTTGATTGGCGGCAGTGAAAAGCAATGGAGCGAAAGTCCCTTCCCCCCTCCTCTGTCGCTCTGTTACTCCATAGCATGAAATATTACCGACGAGTCAGGAAACAAAAGCAGTTTTTTCCGCTGCATTGTCGTTACAGGTGAGTAATCCCCCCCAAAAAAGCTCAATAACTTTGAGTTCACCCCCCTAAAAACAACATTGGCTTCCCCCCTTCCAAAAAAAGCTCAATAAAAGTTAATTTGGGGCAACTAAACTAAATTTGGGGGCGCTGGGCCAGTGGTGCATTTTGCTAAAGACAGCCCTGTTGCCAACCCAGTGCCCACAAGCACCATGGTGTGTGCAGGGCTTTCACCGGAGGTGTCTTATCCCCACTAGAAAGTAAATTATAAGGCAAAATGTGCAAGAACCTTCTAAGCAATTTCTGTGAAATGAGAGTGGGTATGATGTGGTCGCCTTGTGTATTCCCCTCCCCCGCCGGGTTTGAGAATTGCGCCCTGCTACTATTAGACAGTAAGGCCGGCTCACCCATGAAGCAAGGTGAGACAACTGCCTCAGACAACAGGATCCACAGGGGCAGCAGATCCTGATGCAGATCTCTTTATTCCCCCTTTGCTCCTGGTGTCAATCTCCACTCCCCCACTCCTTCCCTGGCAGGGAGTGGGGTGTCATTTTGTAGTTCGCCTCAGGTATCAAAATGTCTTGGGCCGGCCTATTCAACAGTAACGTACGTGTGTGTGTGATCAATATTGTGTGACCTCCACAATAAGGACCAGCAGGACATAGCTGATTTCCTTTGGCAGGCCTAAGGTTGTTAAGGATGGCTGTCTCTCTTGTGTTATGCCACACTCCCTATGACAGCCATTTTGTGTTATGCCCTTCTCCTATAGCAGCTATTCTGGGACTAGTGCCTGCCATAGCTGCCAACCTTCCCCATTTTTGTGGGAAATTCCCTTATTCACCGTTTCCAGCTGCTTCCTGCTGCTATCCCAGATTGTTAGATATCCTGTAGACTGTCCCCGGGACAGGTGAGGCTGCTGATCCCTTATTTTCGAGGCTGCTGATCCCTTACTTTCAAATCTGAAAGTTGACAGCTATGGTGCCTGCAGTGCTCTCTCAAAATTTGAAATGAGCAAAGGCAGAATCATCCTCAGTTTAATCAACTCTTTATGAATCCTCAATCTTGAGTTCAAAAGAACAGCATCCAGGATCAAAGGAAACATGTTCCGAAGTAAATAAAGGGGCTTGTATCAGTAAATGAATTAAAACAACATCCTGTACCATTTAATCTTCTGGAACAGAAGCAACAAATGTATTATTTACCATACCAGAAAAGCTGGAAGGTTTTCCAGCAATTTTAATTATTTTAATTCTTTTTTTCAGCTCAGTCAGTACAGCATGAGACTCTTAATCTCAGGGTCATGGCTTTGAGCCCCAAATTGGGCAAAGAAATCCTGCACTGCAGGGGGTTAGACTAGATGACCCTCGGGGTCCCTTCCAACTCTACATTCTATGATAAACTAATCCAAATAAGCTTATAAGGTTGTTATAAGTAATCACCCCTCACCAACTTATATTTGCAAAATACAATTCAATACAAAATTATGGGAAAAGGTAATTCTGGAGGATTTTTTAATTTTAGAATAGCACACAAATAATTAAAAACACTTTGTAGACCACACAAGGTTTCATCCCTGACAACCAAATTGCAGTTGAAACATTTACTTTGTAAGCATGGTAATTCATTTTGGTTCCACAAGAACTTTTGCCATAACAAAACAAATGGAATTTTCACAGCATTTCTAACATTAGGTTTCAACTGCTCATCCAAAAAAGAGAGGGTGAACAAAGATTTTTCTTTAAAAAAACACAACAGTCTTGCAACGTGTTAATTGATCACTTAGCATAATGAACATACTGTAATCCATATTTCAATGAGGCATTTTGGCTTCTTGGAGAAAGTACTGTACCACCTGCTTGCTTCCTTTTGAAGTATCATATAGATAGGATATATGTTATCAAATGCTGATCATATTTAAGCATAATCTCCATTTTTTGCAATTAAAGTAATTGACTCAGAGATTAAAAGATTATATCTAACTACAGGTCACCTTTAAAAATAGTGTGCCCTGACTCTTAATAAAGAAGGGGGGAACAATTAAAACACAGAAAAACCACATGGTTGTCTTTTCTGGACTATGGTGCTGGACTATAGGCTGTAAAAGGTAAAGGACCCCTGGACAGTTAAGCCCAGTCAAAGGCAACTATGGGGTCATGTGGCCAGCTGACTAAACCGCTTCTGGCACAATGGGACACTGTGACGGAAACCAGAGTTCACGGAAATGCTGTTTATCTTCCCGCCACAGCGGTACCTGTTTCTCTACTTGCACTTGGACATGCTTTCGAACTGCTAGGTTGGCAGGAGCTGGGGCAGAGCAATGGGAGCTCACCCCATTGTGGGGATTCGTACCGCCGACCTTCTGATCGGGTGGCGCTGTGGTCTAAACCACTGAGTCTCTTGGGCTTGCCGATCAGAAGGTCAGAACTTGGTGTTATCTACTGAACCTGAATGGTGGGAGATGCAGAACCAACAAGAGGAAGCATTTCTTTACACTATGGAGTTCTCCACTACCCGCTGTAGCCATAACCACCAATTAGATTGGCTTTAAAAGAGGATTGGCAAATTTGTGGAGGATAAGGCATCCATCAGGCAGCTGACCAAGGACAGATACCCAACGTCAAAGCATACAGATGTCTGTAATCAATAAAGTTGTGGAGATTTTCAACTCCACAACATTGTTGTGTCAGTTTATTCTTATGTTTTACCAAACCTTCCTGGCTCCTGGGAGCTCACTGCACATGGGCCCACAAATGATTCCCCACTTCTGTTCTACATAATACATCATGGAGTTTTCGTATATTAAGAGCATTTGCACCTGGGTGATGGAGCCAGCGGTCTGGATAGTGAACATCTTGTTTCCAGCAGCCAATATCTGTACATTTTAATCATCATTCAACAGACACTAAATGGGTGTTCTGTCTCCCATTGGCTCACGTCCCAACACCTAGCAACTGAAGGATTTCAACATGAGTGTGTTCTCCTGGTGATTCATTCTAAAAGCTATGGCTATTATTCTACAAACATTACATCTGGTTTTGTAGTGCCTCAATGGCAATCAATGGCCATTGCTACTTCTTATGGCCATAGTTAAGGGAAGATGGAAAACATCACTTGAATGGATTCCTAAGACTCACAGCTACCATACTTCTTAAAGAGCTGCAATGTTTTTATTTTCTCTACATCAGTAGGCTTTCCAAAAGACCGTTTCTGTATCCACCCAGGTGAGCTGTAGCCGTCTGAAAATTGCATCAAGGTAGAGTGATATTGGGAGGGAAGAAATAATATACAGAAAAATTAGTGCCTGACATAGCATTCTTACAGCACAATCCTTTAGATGGCTGTTCAAACCTAATCCCCATTGAGTTCAATGGGACTTGTTCCTAGGGAGCCTTAGATTTAAATCATTTACACACTTCTCTGGGAGCAAGTTCCATTGAACTTAATGGGACTTACTTCTGAGTAAACATGCATAGAGTTACACTGCACATTTCTAAGCAGTCAAAGTAGCAATTAAGGGCATCTTTTTATTATTTTATAGATCTTATTTTTTCAACAGTTAATAAGCTGCTATCATGGTATCAAGCACCCTTAGTGTACAAGGTTTTGTTTTTAAAAAGAAAGAAAGAAAGAAAGAAAGAAAGAAAGAAAGAAAGATTGAAAAGAGCATGCTTACCATAAACTCTTAACAGTGATAACTTGATTCAGGAAACAGGATGCAGGATGAATGCAGTAAACACCCAAAGACTTAAACTGCAGGAAATTGGAGCACCTGCAAAGAGAATATTGTACAGTGGTGCCCCGCAAGACGAATGCCTCGCAAGACTAAAAACCCGTTAGACGAAAGGGTTTTCCGTTTTTCGATGCGCTTCGCAAGACGAATTTCCCTATGGGCTTGCTTCACAAGACGAAAACGTCTTGCGAGTCTTGCGATTTTTTCCGCTTCCCCCCTTTTTCTAAGCCGCTAAGCAGCTAATAGCCTTTTAGCCACTAAGCCGCTAAGCCTTTAATAGCCGCTAAACCGCTAATAGCGCTAATCCGCTAAGCCGCTAATAGGGTTGCTTCGCAAGATGAAAAAACCGCTAGACGAAGAGACTCGAGGAATGGATTATTTTCGTCTTGCGAGGCACCACTGTATTGTGAATTAACAGCATCTCTAACTTGCACATATACCTTAGTGAATTCAGCTATCTGAGAAAACACAGGGGAAGGATTCAGAGAGGTCATTCTCTCGACTGAAATTGGCCTATTGGTGATGCATGCTGCTAGCTATAGCAGTCATCTCTTTGCTCCAGGGGACTCTCCCAGCAGTACGCACTTTGCTCCAGTCGACTTGCTTCCTGTTCAATACAAACCATAGTTTGCTATTACATCGGAACAAAATAAACAATGGTTTGTGATTACCTTCCAAATCAGAAATGGAAACCACGTTCAAGCCACATTGAAAGTTGTTTTGCAAATGCAACCAGAGTTTCCTGGTTTGGGTGGAATAACAAACTATAATTTACACAATACAGGAAGTAAATGAACTGCAGTGCTGCTGAGAGTATGAAGTACCAAGAAAAATATTATGGAGTATAGGCAAAGCATTAGAGCATTACATCCACACCTCTTACTAGAGGTTTTGGGGGACATGTATAATGTAATATGAATTCCGGGGGGGGGGGCGTAGTGTTTTAGACTACTGAGCTTTGTGATGTCACGAGCAATATGTGCCTTATCTACACTACATAGGTAGAATAATAATAATAATAATATCTTTATTGTCATTGCCCCCTCTCGGGGACAACGAAATTACTTGGCTGCTCCATCCACCCAGGTAGGGCACTCCACACAAAATCAAAACAACTATAACAAAATCAAAACAACTATAAGAAAGGACAAACCAGCTGCAGTGTGTGGTTAAAGAGCAGGAAATGACTAGGATCCTTTGAGAAGATACAGCAGACATAAAAGGAACATTGCCAGATCATTTGGGAAATGGGAACTTCTTCAGTGCCTCCATGAAGGAGAGATAATGAAGTTCCACTGTCAGCTGACAGCTGTTTTTGCTCCACCAAAACCCAGAGGGAGAATACTGGTAGCAGCATCTGTGCTCTCTTGAGAGATTATCCCTGAAGAATCAACGAGCCAGTGAGTACAAGGAAATTTGATTTACTCTGTTTGTACCAAGCTAGGGGAATAGTGGTCACCTGTCGCAACGCATGATGTCACAGACAGGGATGATGTTGCCAAAGTTGTCATTGAAAAATAAAGAAATATTGGGATGAACCATTGAGGTCCTACGGATCCCATAACTGGAAAGCTGCTTTATACTGAGTTAACATAGGAACATAGTGTTGTGAGGTTGGGGGGGCCCTAGACCTCAGAAATTAATAAATGGTAGAATTTTGATTTTTTGGAGTGTTAAAGGGCAAATTGCTAGCCAGTGGAAAAATACAGGCTAAGCTTCCTTTCTAAGCCAGGATAGAGGTGTTAAATTGACAAAAGGTGTTGGTGGCCCATCTAAGAGGAATCTTGGGTCTGCGCAGACAGAGGTTGCCAAAGTGAGTGGGTATGTGTGTGTGTGTGTGTGTGTGTGAGAGAGAGAGAGAGAGAGAGAGAGAGAGAGACAGGTGACCATGTATTTTGCAAGGTGTGCTGGGAAGAAGGAGGGAGAGAAGAAAGACAGAGATTCATCTTGGGCATGCTGGCTAAAGGCAGGATGGGAAAGATGCCTTTGACTCCAGTGTTGCACTGTTGTGGGGAACAAGCCCTTCTTGAGATTACCATTCTGTAAGAGCTGGACTCCCTCCATCCAAATCTAGGTGTAAATATCTGAATAAATCATAAAACTACAACAGTCTCCGCCCTGGTCTTCAATTCTCCAAAGAAGCATAGGCCTTGGGTGAGCACCTGGAACAACCTGGAATTTTGCTACTGCTCAGCAGAGAGTGGAGGTGGCACCCAACTTTTGTAGCAATAGGAAGTTGGCTTATGCTGAGTCAGACCATTGGTCAATATACCGTAGCTCATTGCTGTCTACTCTGGCGGGCAGAGACTCTCCAGGGTTTCAGACAGGAGCTTCTCCCAACCCTATCTGGAAATGCTAGGGATTTCTGCATGCACGGCAGATCTTCTACCACTGAGCCAGGGCCCTTCCCCTGAGGAACATGGTTGCATCCAGACCAGTACTGTCTTCTCTGACTGGCAGTGGATCTCCAGGGTTTCACAAAGGAGTGCCAGGGATTTAATCTGTGACCTTCCGCATGCAAAATAGGTGCTCAGCCACTGAGCTATGGCCCTTCCTCAAAACGTAGCCTGGCCAGAAGTGGGATTCAAACCTCTACCTCCAGGGGAGACTGCGACCTGTTTGCAGTGCTTTAAACTGCTCAGCCATCCTGGCTGCAGAGCTCCTCCATCCTTGATTGCTTTTGTCATGGTTGTGATGATAATTTTATTATTTGTACCTCACCCATCTGAGTGGGTTGCCCCAGTCACTCTGGGCAGCTTCCAATAAAACACCAAACATTAAAAACTTCCCTATGCAAGGCTGCCTTCAGATGTCTTCTAAAAGTTGTAAAGTTATTTAAATCCTTGACATCTGATGGGAGGACATTCCACAGCGTGGGTGCCACTACTGAGAAGGCCCTCTGCCTGGTTCCCTGTAACTTTTATAATCAAAAGAAACATCACTTATTAAACTGCAATCTGTTTCACACCATTATGTTTTACACTTTTTGGGGAGGGGGCAATGTTTTAAAATAGAAGAAGAAATTGGTATGCTAAGTTACGTAGGGCTAAGAAACCATGGTCTCCACCAAAGGAATTATCATCCAGCAATTGTTCTTACTGGAATTTTGCTTTCTGGTGATAAGCTACAGCTGCCATTGTGTTAATTAAAGGGTGTTGCTACCATATGGGTCCTACATAATGAGATGCATGCAACAAGGAGAGGATAGCACTCTGGTGCTGTATAGAGCGGGCTGCATGATACTACAGAAAGGAAAGCATCCTTTTGTGTTTATGTAGAGCTTTGTGTTTTTTCCAGATACCTTGAGCAGAACTCTGTGCTATGGATTTCAGAAAATTCAGACAAAAACAGAAAAGAAAACAGAAATTGCTGCAGTTTGCCTGTTCTTCTGTGGTCTGGTACTGGTTGGAAACAGAATGCTAGACTAGATGGGCCTTTGGCCTGCTCCTTTTCTTAGTGTCAAAGAAAGTAGATGTCAGTGGACCAAGGATGTAACTTAATGTTATAGGGCTTTTTGTGGGGCTTCAGTCTGGGTGACACCTGTGGGTCCCTTCTGGGCCTGTGATTCTGCATCCAGTGAGTTGGAAGCCATAGCCTTAGCTGTCCAGTTAAGTACTGCCATTTACCTATCCAAAGAGGTCGTCCTGTTGCCATAAAGACGAACGGGTGGGCCTTTTGCCACCTCACCTGGCTGGATGACATGCCATTCTAGGATGAAGAACAATAGAGCGAGCAGGACTTTTTGTGTGTAAGTTTTGGCTACTGCTGGAAGCTGGGGACACAGAGGTTTGTCTTGCTCTGTGCTGGACCTTAAGCTATGGTTTGATGATCTTGCTGAGAACCTAAAGGGGATGCGAAGCATGATGGAGTGCTAATGTTGTGAGCCCCTCCATCCTATGCTCAGGTTGCATATTTGTGTAAAGAAACCCATATATCCTAAAGACAACACTGTCTCCACTGACCTTCATTCCAAGGAAACCAAACATAGTGCTGGAACCCCTCTCAGTGCTCAGTGACTGGGATACATGCAACAATATGAATATGGCCTGAGAGTTGTTATTATTTTTAACTCACTGTTCTGAACTGATGTGTATGTCGGTCTGACCGTGCTCTCATGGAGCGGAAGCTCCTGGATGCTTGTTCTGGCTCCATCCATCGCCAGCAGAAGACTCTGAAGCTGCAATCCATTGAGATGCTGACGCTGCAACTCTGTCACTACAGCAGCATTTTCAGGACCAAGGTTTGCTATTTGTTCTGGGGACAGCTCCTGGACAAAGCAAAACCAGATTTTCATGTTGTTTATTTATTGTGTTTCTATCTCAACCTTGTTCTCCAAGGAGCTAGTGTGCATGGTTCTCCCCCTCCTCATTTAACCCCCCACAACAACCCTGTGAGGGAGGTTAGGCTGAGAGGCAGTGACTGGCCTGAGGTCACACAGTGAACTTCATGGCTGAGTGGGGATTTGAACCCTGGTCTGCCAAGTCCTAGTCCAGCACGCTGACCACTACGCCACATCAGCACTCGTGAAGGATTTTCCTGTACAGGAGCACCAGGAAAAGTGAGCAGCACACAGGGCATTGCAGAGTAAATGCATTCAGTATACAGACATAGGAGCCAGTGTGGGGTAGCGGTTCATGTGCTGAAGTAGATAAAATGGAGAGGGGGTGAAGCTGGTATGCTACCTTGAACAACCTGGAGGAAGAATTGAAACTAGTATTAGCCCTACTCAAAGTAGACCCATTGAAATAAATGGACATGACCAACATTGGGGAGATTTAGTTTGTCTCATTTAGTTAATTTGTTAGTGGTTCTGTGTTTGTTTGTTTGTTGAGTGAGGGAAATATAACAGTGTAATGCAGTTATATCAATATACTTTATTGAACAGATAACATCCTCTGCTTATGTATTTAATTATTCCTGAAAATCCTTCCTATCTATCTATCTATCTATCTATCCATAGGCGCCGACTCCATGGGGCCTGAGGGGGCCCGAGCCCCCTCAAAAATTCGTTTGGGGGGGCTCCGCCCCCCCAATAATCTCAGGCGCCCCTCCAGCAGAGCGCCACCGCCGCCCCTCCCCCAGCCCAAAATGCACAGGGTCGGGCTGCATGCCTCCCGCCCTTCCTCCCGAGCAAAAGCTCCACCCAATTTCCTTTGGAGCTGATTAATAGGCGCAGCACGCTCTCCCCTATTCGCTCACGAGGAGGCGGCGCCACTTTATCTGCATATTCATGAGCTTATTTATTATTCATGAGCTTTCGCGGGCTCCCCCAATTTTTTTATAAGTCAGCGCCCCTGTATCTATCTATCTATCTATTATCTATCTATCTATCATCTATCTATCTATCTATCTATCTATCTATCTATCTATCTATCTATCGATCTATCATTTATCTATCTATCTATCTATCTATCTATCTATCGTGTGTATGATCACAAGAATCCAGGAGTATCTGTATTTTCATCTATACAACATAGAAGGTTGTGTATCTTGCTGGTGTGTGATGGGAAACCAGATGCAGGAGCTGGAGAAGACAATACACCTGCACCAAGCAATCTCCCATATATGACAATTTATCCTCCTAGTGGTTTCTGCTCCATCGTTTCACATCAGCAGCTTCGGAGTCAACCGTCTGTCTTCATTTGTGCTTGCAAAATGTTACACTGGAAAAACAATGATGCAATCAATGTGATCCACAAAACCGAAGAGATGTCATCGACTGCCTCGGCTGTTGGATCTTTTCTTCAGGTGCAAAATAATCTGTCGAGTGAGGCCATATTATTAAGCCTTCTTTGAAAACCGGCTACTGTTATAATTGCACAGTAATTATCTTTCCACGTAGAACAAAGATGGCAATTTGTGCGACTGACACCTATAATAGCACCTCTGAGTTCTCCTTGATTTTGTAGAACGTTCTTCATCTTTCAAAAAAATTCTCTTTCCCCATTTAGGTTTTACAAAAATAAAAAGGATGAAAGAGCCCAGAAATTGACTTTCATCAAGAGGAAAGGAGCTTTTTTTGGACTTTCTCAAACAACAACCCTTGCAGCAGAGGTTGCATCACAAAGCTATTTCTCTTTGGTTAAAAAATCAACAAGCAACATGGTGGAGAGGGGGTGACGCCAATGTTTAGTGAAATAGCTCTGCTACATATATGGAACCCCAATGACGGGATTAATGGACTATCAGTGGTCTGATGAGCCTTAGCTAGAGACCAATATGGTGGCAACAGCTTTGCTGTGACCCAGCTGGGATGGCCTTGCGACTTACCTGTGGATCCTGCTTAACCGCTTTCTGACCTGTGTATAAGTCCAGGAATTTCAAATTACATTGGGTTCGCTTTTCTAACGCAGAGTAAATGAAAATCTCCTCAATCTCTACTTCATGTTATGTGCATAACACATTGCTATCATCCACTAGACTTAAAAAATCTAGCATGCACAAGCTGTATGCAGCAAACCCCACGGGAACTCTTTTATGTCCTTAGCTTCACCACGGAATAAATGCAATTATATAGAGAGATATCAGCTTTGCTAGAACATGGCCATTGTTACCTATTATTGACTATTTGTTTACACTGCTCTTTTACTGTCAGAACAACCCTGTCAGGTAGGTTGGGCTAAGAGGTAATAATTGGCCCGAGGTCGCACAGTAAGCTTCGTGGCAATATGGGGATTTGGACCCTAGTCTCCTGAAACTCTAACCAGGTGTATGGAACCTTTGCCCCCCCCCCGGTGTTGTTGGACTACAACTCCCATCAGCCCCAGCAAGCATGGCCAATACCCAGGGGTGATGGGAGTTGTAGTGCAGCAGCATCTGGAGGGCCAAAGCTTCCCCACCCCTGCCACTACATCCTACTTTAATATTTCTAGAGACTTAAGAAGAAGCCCTTTAAAGTGTTCTCCGAACGAAGATACGCATTCACGTCACCGTTTATAACAAAGCAGAAGTAAATGGGGAAAGAATCAAAACATCCACAACACTTACTTTGAAGATTTCATCAGGGATATATTTTATTGCTGTTGGATGGAAATAGGGCATCAATTCTTTATCAAGAGCTTTTAATTCTTCCCCATTTAAGCCAGCTAGAGAGAGAGGAAAAGATTGAGAGAGTGAGAAAAAGAGATCAGAATGCAGCTTACTTAGTTCACACCACGGTGGATTAGGCTGAATTTGGGGCAAACGTACATTTCAGAGCCTCTGTATGCTTTAGCTGATCAATATTTGATTCTAAAATGTTTTCAGACACCTCTGGGAAATCAGGCCTTTAAGAAAACAAGGCACTTCTCTGCAGTTAAATGAAAAGTTCGATGTGCAGCCCTTGTAAAAGTGCACCTTATTAATCCAATTTTCTTTTTCCTTTTGTTTCTGTTTTAAGGGCAAAAGTTGCCATTTCTGCTTGTGTTCTTTCCCATCTCCCAAAACATCCATATAACAAACATATAAATAAGCTGTGCCACACATATTATAAGCCAACACTGCACAATCCGCCATAGCATAGTTGCCAGTTAGCCATTCTCAGAGTAGGCCTACTGAAGTTAATGAACACGAGTGAGTCCTGCCCATTCATTTCAATGGGTCTATTCAGAAGGAATGACACAACCCATAGGGTTGTATCCAACAGCAGTCCAACTGAGAGCAGACACACTGAAATTAATATATGTGACTAAGTTAGGTTCATTCATTTCGGTGGGTCTACTCAGAATAATAGAATTTGTAGAGTTCGAAGGGACAACGGGGGTCATCTAGTCCAACCCCCTGCAATGCAGGAATATTTTGCCCAATGTTGGGCTCAAACCCATGACCCTGAGATTAAGAGTCTCATGCTCTACCGACTGAGCTATCACAGCTGAGTAAACTTAGTTGGATACATCCCATACTCACCCTGAACACAATGGAACATATTTCAGGCAGACATGCATAGGATTGCACTTTAAAACTCTTTTATTTCAATGGGGTTAATTGCTCCTAAATTGGTTACCTTGTAGGCCACCACAACATCCCACCAATATTGGATCTAAGGTTAATGGTGACCAGATACAGGGTTCATCTTTTCCCTATTTCCCCTTCCATCTTCTGATTCAGAGATATAGGGTACGAGGTGGACCACATCGCTCAGAACATCCTTGATATGGATGCGAGCCTCCTTACCTGCAATGTTGCCAATCTCCTGCAGGATAGATCTGTCCCACCCTGTAGCAATTCCAAACACAGACTCTGCCTTCTTCTTAAACTCTTTCAGAACGTTTGCGCTGCATGGCAGAGAGCCAATTCTTGAAACAACAGCACTGCAGAAAGGGCAAAGAGGGGACTGTAATTTTACACAGTTGGAAAAGCCTGAATATTAAAGTAGACTTAGTGGCGCTTCATGCATGAGATTCTTCCTAGACAGCTGTAAGGAATCATAATAACATCACGTTCGTTTGCACGATGAGTATCTATTTTGCTGCTTCCCACGGCTTCCATATATACATGTGCAATTATCACCTGAAAATTTTGACACTCGTGGGGCGGCGGAAGAAGCCATGTGTGAAGCTGCTCTGTGCATGAGCTGCATATCAAATGAAAAAAGATGAGATAGCAAATAATATTTAATATGTTGATAAAGGCAATAATTTGTACTTTCTTTATTTCTTTTTGAGTGGGCTAGCATCTGGCACTAGTTCATGATTCATAGCTTAACGTAAGAAAAGCCCTGCTTAGGGTTCTCAGGTCAGGAGTATCGCAGACCCTGAGATTGCAGGGCCCAAACCTGGGACTTTGGGGTGGCCCCTGGTGATGATGTCATGAAGGCATTCCTCGGTGACGTCATAGGGCAACCCCATGAGATGGAGGTTAATTGAGAAAAGGGAGCAGAGGAAGGCAGACACCCCAAAATGTACCTATGCTATCATTTGCAGCCAACCCCTGCTGGGCTGAAGCTTCGAAGGGAATCTTGCGCACCTGTAGATTCAGGCTCGCCATCCATCACTTGGAGGGGACCAGCCAAACCTGGAGACTTCAGGCGAGACTGGAGGTCTGGCAACCCTAGCCCTGTTGGGTCAGGCCAATGGCCTATCTAGTCCAGCATCCCTGCTCTCACGGTGGTCAGTCAGATGCCTCAGTGGGAAGCTCATAAGCAAGACTTGAGTGCCACAGTCCTCTCCCTCGCTTGTGATTTGCAGAAACTGGCAATGGGAGGCAGACTGCCTGCCACAATAGAGGTAGAACAATACACATCATGGCTGTTAGCCTTGTCCTCCATGGATTTGTCAAATCATCTTTTAAAGTTATCCAAGTTGGTGGCCATCACTGCTTGTTGTTGGAGCGAATTCCATAATTCAGTTCTCTGTTGCGTGAAGAGGTCCTCTCCTGAACTTCAGGGTGCACACAACATACGTATTTCTAGTAGTCCCAAGACCTTTTAGTCTCAGCAGGCTTTTAATATTTAATTGTCAGGGATTCTTAATGATGATATATTTATTTATTTATTTATTTATTTATTTATTTATTTATACATACATACATACATACATACATACATACATACATACCCCGCTCATCTGGCTGGGTTTACCCAGCCACTCTGGGCAGCTCCCAACAGAATATTCAAAACACCACCAAACATTAAAAACTTCCCTAAACAGGGCTGCTTTCAGACGTCTTCTAAAAGTCAGATAGTTGATTATTTCCTTGACATCTGATGGGAGGGCGTTCCACAGGTCAGGCGCCACTACCGAGAAGACCCTCTGCCTGGTTCCCTGTAACCTCACTTCTCACAGTGAGGGAACCGCCAGAAGGCCCTCGGAGCTGCTAGCTTTCGAGCTAATATGCTTTTACTACTGTTGCTAATACTATTAGTATTTCACACATTGGTTTTAACTGCATTCTGTTTTAGTACTCTTTATTGTAAGCCTGGGGGTTGGTTATTTATTTATTTATTTATTTATTGGTAAGGAACATTTCTCAAAAAAAGTTTATGGCTTTTACTGTTAATATTATTATTTATTTATTCAGTTTATTAGTTGCTTGCTACATGAAGAGTCTCTAAGCAACTTTTTTTTAAAATTAGCTCAACATGCAAAATAAAATCAGAGATAACAATAAAAGCCATGCAACATTAACTTTTTTCTAATTTATCTTTAGTAAGTGCATTGTTAATGGAAGAATTGTGGTGCTGTACCTGAACTCAACTGCATTTATAGATTCGATCTCTGTGGAGTTCAGAGCACAAAGATTATGGCCTAGTCCAGCCAAATCAAAGCTTTTCAGGGTGTCCATTCCTTGACCTGAGTCTTCCAGAAAGCCCTGTAAAATCAACCTGGCCTGAAAAACAAACACAACGAAGATCTAACTCAGTTAAAAGCAGTTAAATTAGAAGGTAACAAGACTCTGCACTCCAGGAAGCTATAATGCAACTGATTATCATGGAATCAGGATGCTTGCACACAAAATAATGATAAAAGTGGCTTTACATTGAAAGTGAAAAAGAACTTCTTTTAACTGACAATGCATGTTCTAGTCAAATATTGTCCATGAATCAAATTATAGGATGTCACCGTGGCAAAGAAGCAGTTTACCGTACTTAAAGGATCTTTTTAAGCTAGTCCCAGAGGTCTGGGACCACTTTATTTGAAGAATTGCCTTACCAAATATATAGTTTCTTGACCCCTTTGATCTGCGGAACTGGCACTTTTACAAGTTTCACATAATGGTCATTCCGAACTTGCAAGGAATCAATTCTTCGATGCAGCAGAATCTACACACTGGAACTTCTTGCCCATTTATATGCATAAGGCACCTTCATTGTATCATTTTCGGTGCCCATTTAAATGCCTACCTAGGCACGGAATTTTAACATGCATTCTATTATGTTGTTTTATTATGTGCTACTATTTCTAAAATGGCTGGTTTTATTTAAATTTTGATAGATTTCAAATGTAAGCTTGTTTTTCAATTTCAAATAAACATTTTACATACTTAAGATATCAATGACTTCCCTTCTTCTCTTTCCATGGCTCACTTTACATATCTTATATCCCTGCATATTTTACAAAAACTATACCAATCAGTTTTCCATTATTACATCCATCAAAACATATTCACACTGTTGAATTTATCTTAACGCTGCCAGCGTTAAGACAACTATTTTCCATATATTCAATAAACATTTTGCAACCCTCTCTAAACGTATGTTCTTCTCGTTCTCTTATTCTATATGTGAAGCCTGCAAGTTGTGCATTTTCTGTCAACTTAAGTTGCCATTCTTCTTTGGTTAGGACCTCGCTCGGTTTCCATTTTGGGGCTAACAAAACGCGGGCCGCAGTTGTTTCACACATAAATAACCTTTTCTGACACTTGGGGGAATTCACATTTGTACACTGTTCTTTATAAACTGCTTGGGGAGTTTCTGTTGTTTTATGTGGTATATACACTTTCTTAAATCAAAGCAATAAAATGAAACAAGTGATCTAGAAGCTGGAACCTTTGGGATGCGGTGGGGGATTTTGCAATGTCGCCCTTCCCAGCCCTTTCTGCCACATGGAGCTGCTGTAGAGTGGGAAGAGCCACTAGCTAGGAATGTGCTAACATCTCTGGCTCAACAAAGGAGAAGCCAACCTGCCCCTGCACGTTCCCAATCTGCTGCCAGTTTTTCTACATGGCAACCAGGGCCAGATTTAGGTTTGATGAGGCCCTAAGCTACTGTACTGAAGGTAATGGGGCCCGTTATATGTCCAGCTGTCCTTAGTCAAAAACAAATCGTCACTGTTTTTTGTGTTGAATATTTGTCCTGTGGTAATTTATGGACCTAATAGGTATCTAAAGCCATTTGCACATATTGCCATGCAACCAGTCCATTCAGAATGTAGGCACCCTATATACATAAATGAGCAAACCAGTGATATTTTAGGGAGCAGGCTAGCAGGCGGGGCCCATTAATTGCATTATAGGAGCCTATACAAAACAAAACACTGTTGCTGTAGGTAGGTTTTATTTTGGGCCCCGCCAAGAGAGTGGGGCCCTAAGCTATAGCTCATGGGTAGGCAAACTAAGGCCCGGGTCCAGATCCGGCCCATCACCTTCTAAATCCGGCCCGTGGTCCAGGAATCAGCATGTTTTTACATGAGTAGAATGTGTCCTTTTATTTAAAATGCATCTCTGGGTTATTTGTGGGGCCTGCCTGGTGTTTTTACAAGAGTAGAATGTGTGCTTTTATTTAAAATGCATCTCTGGGTTATTTGTGGGGCATAGGAATTCGTTCATATTTCCCCCCCCCCCTTCAAAATATAGTCCGGGCCCCCACAAGGTCTGAGGGACAGTGGACCGGCCCCCTGCTGAAAAAGTTTGCTGACCCCTGCTATAGCTTGTTTAGCTTACACATAAATCAATCACTGATGGCAACCACCCTACAGTGGATTCACCAATTGGACACACTCACCTGCGTAGGGCTCCATTCTGTTTGCTGGCTGAGTGCCACAACGGTATCAATAGAACCCAAATCCAGCATTCCAATTTCAGTCTCATTTAGCACTGCAGCAATGTGCCCAAGGGAAACTATGTGGTAGCTCTTCCAGCTTGTCAGGGGGCCCCAAGACTTTAAAACAACAACAACAATATATTGGGGTTAGCCAGGAATTCTCCAAGGACAGAAGGTGTGACACCTCACTTTTTTGAAAGATAACTTTTAAAAAACAAATAATCATTTAAAATCAATAATGCGGCATAAAGTAAACAAAGATCACAGCCACACATAAGGGGTAAAACAAGTAACATTAGTTTTTATTAAATAAAATTAAATAAAATAAAATAAAAACAACGGTTACTCCTATCTGCTGGGTTGACATATGGTACATTAATGGAATTTATTCTAAGAATATAACAAGAAATCTACCTCTTTTGAAATATTCGATGAAAAGTACTAAGAATTTAACATGTCAATTTTGCACACATGCCCCTTTTATTTGATATTTGGGGAGGTGTGCATGTATAATTGTTTTTGTATTATATATATATATTAAACTGTAATAATAAATTTAGAAACACAAAACAAGTTCTCCTCCTGCAAAAATTATTTCAGAGCTATGGCTGTCTTTTGGTTTGAGCTTAACAATGTAGTTTTGCTAAAAATACCTGCTGCCTGAAGGATTATGCATGGTTTAGTACATTACAGAAGTAAGCACGTATCTTCCAGCTGAGCACAGCTGGCGCATGCTAATCTTGATGGTAATTTCTATGGGCTGGAGAGATCTCCCTCTAAGGAATTTTTTTCAAAAAAAACCTCAGCAAGCAGCTTTTGACTCATGACAGCAAATCATCGGATCAATCTTGCTGTTAAGATTGAAGTGGCTTTGGCTTGTTCTATGGTTGCAGCATTCCTCCCCGCATGTAAATTGTGGCAGCCACTGGCTTTTTTCTTTTCTTTCATTGGGGTGGGAGCGGAAACTGTCAGATTGTAAGCACTGTGCAGCCCTGGGAATCTGTGGTTTCCTCGGAGGAGGAAGATTAGGACACCCCATCTAGGACCTTCACACTGCCAGTTAGAGATGGGTGAATATGTCAGTGTTGGTTTCTCTCAGTTTCTCATCTTTCCAACCTTAAATCCAGCTCTCCACATTTCCATGTTAATTTGTGATCTTTTAAAATCCTCATGAAAAGTCACCAGCATTTTAGTGCAAATTTCTCCTACACATGCAACTCCAAATTCACATGGGAGTGTAATCTGTTTTGAAACAAATATTTTTAAAACTGTTGGAGATGCCGGGGATTGAACTTGTGACCTTCTGCATGCAAGGCAGATGTTCTACCACTGAGCTACAGCCCTTCCCCATCTAGGACTCAGCTACATTATTCATGTTATGCTATAACTGTGTTATAAACATGCAATACCAGATGGCGCTGTAGAGCACAAAACTTTGTCTATACGATTTTACATAGAGTTTTTCTTTTTCTTTTGTTATAACGATTTAATTTATGACATCTATTGTGTGCTTTCCCCCCGTGTGTAGATTCAGCCCTAGTTTGGCCTTAAGTCATAGATCTAGGATACCAGAGTCTGTTAGGGAATGGCAGAAATGAATAAACGGTGGTATTCAGATAATATTTGGGATATGAAGGGACAATACAAGCAGCAGAACAGTGCCAGACAAGAAATTCCAGACCAGGCTAGCTAACTGAAAAACCATTAAGGATCAACGGAGAGCCATTAAGGGCAATTGGCAATGCAAAAAGCTATCATTCCCTGCCTGCTGCGAGGAGTGGACAGAGACAGGAGGTTTGGGAGGCTGCCAAGGTGATGGGGGATGTGATGTAACAGGAAAAATTGTCCTTTTTGAAATGTAAAGGTGTTCTGGCAACAAGGAGGAAGGAGGCAGAACCATCTTGGCACTGGCTGGAGGAGGCTGCACCGAGAGACTGGGAGCGATGGCTGGCTGCTGCTATGGACCCCATGAATCTTGGAGGGGAGTGAGAGACTGTGGGAGAGATTCATGGGGTTTGTGAGGGGGGTTCTGTCAAGAGGGTTTGTTCTGACAGGTGGTAGAGCTAAGGAGAGCCGAGAACTCTCAGTATATGCTCTAAGGTTCTGAATCACAGAACACTGTTAAAAATAGACAAGACACAGCCCCACACGATGTTCACAGGAAAAAGGATCCTCAGAGGGAATACTCTGATAGGAAAGGGGTAGTAGTGATTCTGAGGCCAAGGAGGATTTGGAGGTCTGTAAGGGAAACAGACCAGTTAAAAACCTAAGTTCCTGAAGTGTGTGTGGAGAAGTCTGATCTATGGAAGATGTGTAAAAGAAAGTAACCTTAAGCCTGAACAGCAGAGAGCGTATAACTTGAGACAAAATAAAAAATTAAAACCTATTGCAGTCGTTAAGAGTCGTCAACAGGCTCATCTCAGCTATCTGCCAATCTCCCATTCCCACCACCCTTCTGAGTAATACCCCTCCCCACCTTCTCTCTATATAGAAGGATCTGGCAACTTCTGTTTCAGTGTATCTGAAGAAGTGTGCATGCACACGAAAGCTCATACCAAGAACTAACTTAGTTGGTCTTTAAGGTGCTACTGGAAGGGGGAAAAAATTTATTTTGACTATGGCAGACCAACACGGCTACCTATCTGTAACTTGATACAGTATACGTTTTAACAAAAAGCAACAGCACTGTTTGTTACATTTCTGTGGAAGAAGAAGAAGCAAAACTCCTTGCTTACATCTGTTATAATAAAGTTTGTTTGCAACCTTTTTCCCCAAAAGAAAAACCCAATGTCACTCGTGATTCATTCTCCACTGGGGATTTCACCTAAGAGAAAGGGAAACAGAGGCCTGGCACAGTGAACCTAGGGAGAGAGAGGGCCGATGCGCCATTGCACCCTCCCTCTATTGAAAGGTTTAGGCGTAAATATGTGCCCAATAAATCATATTTCCTAAAGATGCTAGATTCTGGTGTGCCTCAATTTTCCCATTGAAACACAACCCTGGGTTAGCGCCAGGAACCCCTGTGGAATCTTGCTGCTGCTCAGCAGAGATTGGGAGTATTTTATATAACAGTATTTTATTATACATCTGCTGCTCAAAGCGGGAATCACTTGACCCCACTAACCACCCTCAAGCTCAAGTAAATGCACATCTAAGGAAGTTTGGTAAAAAAAAAAAAAAACGCTTCATAGGTACCTCCTTAGCTTTCTCTTTCAGCGCAGCAAGCTGAGAGGTGTCGAAACGGACCACAGAGCCAAGGAATTCCACAGTCTTGGCGAAAGTGCCCGGATCCATGCAGGCCAGCTCTTGGGCTGACCAGAACATGTTGGCTTCTGATAATTTCATAATCTCCTCTGAGGAAGGTGCCATGACGTCTGCGCAATCTGGTACTGAAGAAGATATATTCGCAGAGAGGTTAATCACCGACCAAAACTCATTGACTGTAATGCTAAGCGGTAATTAGATCGTAATGCTAATCTTTTGCAAGATTACTGCCATGTTGGGCAGGGTGGGGGGCAGCAACAACTTCCATTACAAGGCAGGTTACTACCACAGTGCAGATGTTTCATTTGACACTTCTATTTCTCTGGGGGGAGAGAGGATCACCTTAAACTTCGTCTTACAGGGCTCCATGTGCGAGAGTTTTTACCTTGGATATCCCAAGCGCATTTGGATTTCAGCTATTGCCTACATTGAATAAGTTAGGCTGAGATAGCTTAGGCCAGGAATGGGAGACCTCTGGCCTGGGGGGAAATTTGGCCCTCCAGGCTTCCCTGCCTGGCCCTTGGGACTCTCCCCAGACCAAACCATTAAGTATACAGTGGTACCTCGGGTTAAGTACTTAATTCGTTCTGGAGGTCCGTACTTAACCTGAAACTGTTCTTAACCTGAAGCACCACTTTAGCTAATGGGGCCTCCTGCTGCTGCCGCGCCGCCAGAGCACGATTTCTGTTCTCATCCTGAAGCAAAGTTCTTAACCTGAAGCACTATTTCTGGGTTAGTGGAGTCTGTAACCCAAAGCGTATGTAACCTGAAGCGTATGTAACCTGAGGTACCACTGTAATTGTACAGTACATTGAAATGGAAAATAACTTTGTATGTGTTTTGCAACAAGGTGTAACATTGTAAAAGTCCATTGAAGCCAGGCATGCTAAGCAGGAGGGGAGCTAGGGGGCCAGCCCCCTGAAAAATTTAAATAAGGGGCTGGGCCCCCTCAAGGTTCTGTGGTAGCTGTGCACAAGTGACACTGCGTCATGCGCAAGGGACATCAGCACGCAATGGGGTATGCGAGCGCACTGCAGGGCATGCTAATGTCATGCGTGCATGCTTAGAGGGGGTGAACGCATGGCATGCTGATCCGGCTCAACCCTGGCCCCCTCAACCACAGGGGCAAGGCGGCACGAGTGATTGAAGCTAAGCAAGGGCAGCAGAGACCCTTACAACTGATAATTAACTAAGAATGTACCTATCTCTGCTCCTCTGTCATGAGGTGTTCAACTCACACAAAATGGAGATTTGCAACTGAATATCTTTCTCATTTGATCTAAAGTCAGTCTTTGTTCTGTGCTAATGACTCCCTCTCCAGGAACACAGCCTCAGGCTGGAATGCAGGCTGTGTGCAGAGGGACAGAGCTTTGGTTTTTCAGTTCTGGATGAAGTAATTTCATATTTCAAAGATGCTGTACCTGTGCTTGGACAAGCACATGATATGATGCAACTATTTGGATGTGACGTCATTTTGAGTGTTTTGGAACAAGTTCCGTTAGTAAAGCTTTTGAACCATATTTTTTTAGACTGGACAATTTTTACGTATTTCAAGGAGAGTCAGTTTTCATTTATCCTAATGCTTCCAAAAGTGCAATATTAGTAACTGCAATACACCCTCTCTCCAAGCCACACCCTTCGGTGGTCCAGCTTTGTAATGTACTTCAATATTTTTGCCTGGCTGGAAACGTGTCCTTATACTCTGATAATGCTTGCATGCATGGAAGATAAAGAAGTGTGTGTGTGTGTGTGTGTGTGTGTGTGTGTAAAAACTGGGCTACTGTAAAAAGGTACAATTTGCATTCCTTTCTCCACTCACTTTTGCCTCTGGTCTCACCCACCACTTGTATATGGCCCCCAGAAGCTTGCCCTTAAGGGAATGTGGCCCTTGAACTTAAAAAGCTTCCAAGCACTAGCACTTACTGGGATACATCAGCCAACATCTTAAAAAAAAAATCGGTTAACATCTGTCCGAGCCCTTAGAAAAGTGTGGCTTTGCAATTTTAACTAAAAAAGAAAGCAACTTTGCATTGGGCTATCTGTAATAAAGTAGAACATCACAGATGCTGATTAGGAGCCGAGTTTTCCCCCACTAAGCAAATTACAGCGAGGATGTACCAAAGAGATTTGTACTTGGAACGGAAGCAAAAGGAAGGATTTGCTTCAATCAAACAGAACTACAGAAGCCAGCAAAACATTCTAACAAGATTGTGTCTGCTGGGCCAATGGAGGAAGGGTCAATAATAAACAAACAGTAAATCTGATGTCGTACTAGCAAAAATCCATTCATCATCTGTCAAACTGGAATAGCTTCACATTTTTAGAAGCTAAAGGGGGTTTACTCCACATCCTCTCTCTTTGATGTAAACAATATGCATGAAGAGGCAAGGATGGACAAATTTGTCAGTGTTGGTTTCTCACTGACCTGCCTGCTGTCTCACCCCTCTCAGTAAGCAACAGCGCCCCACCTGCTGGGAGGCCAATACTGCAGCTTCACCCCACCTGGTGAGCCACTTCTCCTTGCTTTCTGTTTTTCTTTATGAAACCTAGTACAGTGGTACCTTGGTTCTCAAATGCCTTGGTACTCAAACAACTTGGAACCCAAACACTGCAAACCCGGAAGTAAGTGTTCCAGTTTGTGAACTTTTTTTGGAAGCCGAACGTGCTCCATTTTGAGTGTTATGCTTCTGTTCTGAGTGCCACACTTCTGTTTTGAATGTTACGCTGAGGTCTGTTTTTGCTATTTATTGTGCGTTTTTATTTGTGCTGCTCTTTTTTTTGTTTTTGTGGCTGTGTGGCACCCAGTTCAGCTACTGATTGCTTGATTGTGTGACTGCAGTACATTGCTTTCATTTTATGGATTGATGGTCTTATTAGATAGTAAAATCCATGTTAAATTGCTGTTTTAGGGGTTGTTTTTTGCATTACTTTCTATGGGAAAGTGTGCCTTGGTTTTGGAACACTTTGGTTTTGGAACGGACTTCCAAAATGGATTAAGTTTGAGAACCAAGGTACCACTGTATAAATATTCATTTGAGACAATAGACAAACAAAGCCAAACTCAGCAGCATTTTTTTCCTGCTATACAAAGCCAGGAGTGCATTCTACCTACCAGAAGTCAAATCAGGTGTTGTCCCTGGGATGCTGGAGTTGTGGATAGATTCAAATTGAGCCAAGAGCAGCTCCTCAGTTGGCAGAACTGGCCCAGTCATCTTTGATGCTATTTCTGAGATGATATCAGGAAACTTTAAGGAGAGGGAGGGACAAAATAAAGATGGTTATTATTATCATACAAGGTGCACTGGCTGAAACAACATATTCTGCCAACTATGAAAGGTGAAGGAGCCCTGTCTTCTTTTGCATTGGGCCACCCTAGATAGCAATACACTGCAACATTTTGTTGCAGGTCCAGCTTGTCATGATTAATAGCCATGAACTTGTCTGACCCCCTTTTAAAACCATCTAAGTCAGCCGCCATCGCTACATCCAAATCCAGTGAATTCCACAAATAAATGATGTGCTATAGGAAGCAGGAACTCCTTACTGTCAATCCCAAATCCATTGCCCACTCATTTTGTTAGTTAATCCCCCACAAGTTCTAATGCAGTTCAAGAGGGAGAGAGAGAGAGAGAGAGAGAGAGAGAGAGAGAGAGAGAGAGAGAGAACTACCGTATTTTTCGCTCTATAAGACACACCAGACCACAAGACGCACCTAGTTTTTGGAGGAGGAAAACAAGAAAAAAAAATTCTGAATCTCAGAAGCCAGAACCAGGGAAAGCAGCAATCCCTCTTCTGTTCTGGCTTCTGGGATAGCTGCGCAGCCTGCATTCACTCCATAAGACACACACACATTTCCCCTTACTTTTTAGGAGGGAAAAGTGAGTCTTATAGAGCAAAAAATACAGTACCTCTATCCACTCTCTCTGCACTATGTATCATTTTATTACAATGAAAAGGCAAGTATTTATTATTTTCAAGGCAAATGTTGCATCTTGCAAGGACTCTATATATACTATTAAGTGAACTCACCTGAGTGTGGGTCCTTCAGAAGCCAAAATGGCACAATTGAAACACAAGTGTGTGTCAAAGGAAGTAGCAGCCTTGGGTGAAACCCCAAGGTTTTCAGAAGTACAGGGGGTGGGACTCAAACAGCCCAGTGAGGACAGAACTTGCTCAGTGGCTATAGAACACTGTCTGTTGGGGAAGGGGATGAAACGTAGAGGGGAGGGGGAATGGAATGGCATATCCCGGAAAAGGTCAGCACTGGCCAGCTGGAATTGAGAACAGAAGCACTCCACACACACCCCAGCAAGAATTCTGACAGTACCTTTTCCACGAGGATGTTTAATTCAGCTTTTGGCAAAAGGGCTATGAATGATCCAACGTCCCGCGTGGTTTCAGCTGTCCAGTTTCTTGGGGAACTTGGAAATACATTTTGGAATATGATGTGAACAAAGAAATCTCAGAGCGTGCCACAATGCCGAAATAAATGATGTAGCAAATGTACCAATAAAATCCATATGCTGGAACACAGCCAATAGCTATGCAAAAATGCCCTTTTGTTGCTTTCTTTACATAAGATCTTTTAAAATTATTATTTAGACATGTGTTCTATGGACACCACTTCCCCGCATGCCTCTACTGTAAATTGTGAGATTCTCCTGAGTCCTGATTGAAGAAAGTGATCAACTTTAAGGTGAAAGTCCTTTGTCATTAATGGTTATATACTGTGTGTTGTTAAATGAATACAACAGAATTAATTTTTTTTAAGTGTCAGACTGATTTCCATGTTGCTACACAAAGATTTGGGACGCGGGTGGCACTGTGAGTTAAACCACAGAGCCTAGGACTTGCCGATCAGAAGGTTGACAGTTTGAATCCCCGCAATGGGGTGAGCTCCCGTTGCTCAGTCCCAGCTCCTGCCAACCTAGCAGTTCAAAAGCACCCCTAAGTGCAAGTAGATAAATAGGTACCGCTCCGGCGGGAAGGTAAACGGCGTTTCCGTGCGCTGCTCTGGTTCGCCAGAAGCGGCTTAGTCATGCTGGCCACATGACCCGGAAGCTGTACGCCGGCTCCCTCGGCCAATAAAGCGAGATGAGTGCCGCAACCCCAGAGTCGGTCACGACTGGACCTAATGGTCAGGGATCCCTTTACCTTTACACGAAGATTCAGAGCAAAACCCTCGCAGATTATTCTCTTACCCATGCAATTCAATAAGTCTGCGCTTGATTTCTGTCTTCTGATCATCGCTGAGATGATGGCATAGTCCGAACTGGTGAAGGGCTGTTGCCATCGCTTCCTGCGAGATTCCCTCACAAATAAACTCTGGGGGTAGATGGCAAATGAGATTTCCAAGCAAGTCGATGTCATATTCATCGATGGCCGAGCCGTTCTGAAATAAAGAAGCCAGTGCTGGGGTTTGTGTGTGCGATTTTGATCAAGCAAAAGATGGAATGAGTTCTGAAGAACCGCTAAAAACATAGAGAAAACAACCATTAAAAACAGTTAAGAAAACCTAAGGGTTTATTTCCTCTGGGTATTATGTTGAGTTCCTTTTCCCCAGTTTCATTCCTGGTTTTCTTTGTTGTTTGGCTTGCTGCTGCTTCAATGAGCTAGTTTGGGTTGTTTTGTATATAGTGGTACCTCGGGTTAAGTACTTAATTTGTTCCGGAGGTCCGTACTTAACCTGAAACTGTTCTTAACCTGAAGCACCACTTTTGGTAATGGGGCCTCCTGCTGCTGCCGTGCCGCTGGAGCACGATTTCTGTTCTCATCCTGAAGCAAAGTTCTTAACCTGAAGCACTATTTCTGGGTTAGCGGAGTGTGTAACCTGAAGCGTATGTAACCTGAAGTATATGTAACCTGAGGTACCACTATATTATGTTTTTTAAATTGTTATTTTGTATGGGGTTGCCCATAAAAGACTTGGAGAGCCTGTGCAGACCCCAAAGTGGGACATACACATTTTAACGAAACAAAATAGTGTCATATTCTTACCAGGCAGTCTTGCACTTTTTGCAGAATTGCTTGTTTCTTCTGCCTATTTGAAACAAGACGGTCAAGTTCAAGCTTCCCCAGGCTGGTCACAAAAGGGGCACAGAGAGGTCCTGAAATGGATTCCAGATACTCAGCACTAGAGGAAAGATTTAAAATATCAGTTTTGGGGAAGAAGAAACTAGGATCTTTAGAGCACTACATACTAAAATTCATTTAGCAGTGTATCCCACTTTTCCCTTGAAGGGCACTGTATGACATACATTGGGTTCTTATGGCCCAGAGATGAAGAATGTCTGGTTCCACCAGATGTTGTTGGACTGCATCTCCCATCAATCTTAGCCATTGGTGATGCTGACTGGGCATGATGGGAGATGGAGTCCAGCAACACATGGAGGGCAACAGGTTTTCCCTACCCTGGTGTGTACGTAGATATATAGGATTGTGGCTTCACAGCAGGCAGCAGAAATCTTTATTTCTGTTCTCTGTCTATCCAGGAGCCTTTGTGTTTCTTTAATGTGTGGGACAGATCTGAGTGACAAGCAAAGCTTACACTCTCTTATAGATGTAGAGCAGCCATTTCTTCTTTATCCCAGAATCCTATGAGTGTAACCTGAAATCTATAGCATCTGAGAGGTATTTTCTTTCAGTCTGCCATTGCCATCTTGGAACTATTTATCATTCATTCATTTATTGCATTTCATAGAACTCTACACAGAACTGTAGAGTTGGAAGGTACCCCCAAAGGTCATCTAGTCCAACCCCCTGCAAGGCAGGAATGTCAGCCAAAGCATCCATGGCAGATGACCATCCACCTCTGCTTAAAAACCCCCAAGGAAGGAGAGTTCACCACCTCTCGTGGGAGTCTGTTCCACTGCCAAAGAGCTCTTACTGTCAGAAAGTTTTTCTGAATGTGTAGTCAGAATCTCCTTTCTTTTAACTTGAAGCAGTTGCCTCAAGTACTACCCTCAAGAGCAGGAGAAAACAAGCACACTTTCTCTTCCATATGACAGCCCTTAAGATATTTGAAGATGCCTATCATATCTCCTCTATTCCTGGCTAAACATACCCAGCTCCTTCAAGTGTTCCTCATAAGGCTTAGTTTCCAGACCCCTGATCATCTTGTTTGCCCTGCTCTACACACCTTCCAGCTTGTCAACATCCTTCTTAAATTGTGGCAACCAGAACTGGACACAGGACTCCAGGTGTGGTCTGACCAAGGCAGAATAGAGTGGTACTATTACCTCCCTTGATCTGGACACTATACTTCTATTGATGCAGCCTAGAATAGTGTTAGCTTTTTTTTTACTGTTGCATCACACCGTTGACTCATGTTAAGCTTGTGGTCCATTTATATCCCAACTTTCCCCTCTAGAATCTCAAGGTGGCATACATGGCTCTCCCGCACCTCATTTAATCCCCCACAACAACCCTGTGTTTTTGCTTTTTAATGGACCAACAAGGGTACATTTGCTTTTTATTAAAATAGGTGTGCATGAGAGAGAACTTACGGAAGCACTGATAAGAGATAGGGAGGCACAGATGCATTGGAGAGTATCCAAAATTTCCAAGCCAGACAATTGATCTGCAAAAAAGACATCCTTAAATCATTTTTAGCTATATGTGATTGTCGAGGAGCAATGGAAAAAGCAGCAGCAGCTATAATCCTTGATAGGTTTGTTGCTCATAACTTCCGGACAATATCCAGATGTACCTATCCATACCACACCTTCATGCAACATAACATAACAGCACTTAATGACATCCACATAACATAGCAGCACATAACACAACATCCACATATGTGTAGATGTGCTGCTATGAAGATGTGGGTCATAACACCAGATCCCCATAATATAACATGACACCACATCCACATAACATACCAGCCAAAGTCACACATCCATATACAAACTGTGGCCAATGACTGGTTTGCAATTTCTCAATGACTCACTTGCAAATTAAGTCCCACTTGGAAGCACAATTAGACTAGTGTGCAAAACCCAAATTTGGCTATCCACCAGATTTTTGCATTCCTTTTATTGTTGCAACACGATTCCTGTCCGTTTAAGCACACCAAATTGTGTACTTCTTTCAAAATCTATTTGAATTCCATATTCAAATATATTTTGAAAGAAGGCAAACATATAAACAATATTTTGAGGGCATTAAAAAAATAAATAAATCTCAGAGTAATGCAGAAACGTATCAAAATTATGGTAAAAGCTTTAGAAGCTGGTGTTGGCCTGAAATTTACCCACCCACCCTGGCGCTAGCTTCTGTTGAACACAGAATAATCATTACGGTGCTTTCACATTTTACCTGATATGGCGACAGCAGATGAAGATTCTTTTCAAAAACTTTGAATGTGTTTAAAAAAGAGACTGTGCTCATACTCTCAAGCTGACTGCATGTTACTCCTTTGACCAATTGGCTGATGCTGATTTGAAGAAAGCATAGATAGTTAAGTAATTATATGACCAAACATGACTTGGCACCTTTTACAGTGCAATTCTATGTATGTCTACTCATATGTAAGTCCCATAACGATCAGGAAGTGTGCTGAGAAGTGTATCCAGACCATCTTTATTTTGTAGGTGGAACTAAAGTACATAGTGTAAATTTAGGTTGGGTAATTAAAATTAGTGCTTTTTTCTAAAAAAAATGTTTAGAGGAACTCTCATTTTCCTACTCATATTGAAATACTGCCCCTCAATGAGGCCAAACTTAGATTCACAAAATATTTAGAGGTATGCATACCCCTGTGTACCCCCAGAAAAAAGCACTGATTAAAATACATTAAAGTGCTCAGTTGCCCAACTCAACAAAACCACTTTTTAAAAATTGGACTTTTTTGTAGTTTGGAAATTAACAGTTAAATGCACTTGAATGGTGTGGGACGAACAAAGGAAAAATTGCTTCCTGCGTGCTGTTACTTCCATGGTGATGCTCTGCCTATAGAAATTTCAGGCATCTGAACCTCAAAAGAGCAATAATAATACTTGCAATTGTGGCACCATAAGGATGGAAAGGTAAGGGTCAGTGTGAAATTTGCACTCATACCTTAAGAGGTTGGGAGGAGGGGTTTTCTTTGACAACAATTCATACAGAAACAAGGCCTGAAATGAAATTATAAATTGAAATGAAAGTACTGAAATCAAATTAGCTGCAGGGCAACCCCAGTCCCTAAAGGAATGCTCATTTTCATCACTTCAGTCTCCTCTCCCAACTTCAGTTTTCTTCCCTTGCTATACTTAGCTGACATCGTGACATTCAGTACCTCCCAGAAGCTTGCAGGTTTTTGCCAGGCTGCTTTGGGATTTTTCTGCATACCTGGTCTGCACTTAAGAATACCCAGTGCTGGATTTACGTATAAGCTAAACAGGCTATAGCTTAGGGACCCCAAAAAATTTAAAGGGAAAAAACCTGGATGTACATTTCAAAAAAATAAGATAAAAAACAAATAAAATAAAACCTACATTCAACAACAGTGCTTTGTGTTGTGTAGGCTCCTATGAAGTAAGTAATGGGCCCTGCCTGCTAGCCTGCTCCCTAAAATATCACTGGTTTGCTCATTTCTATATATAGGGTGCCTACATTCTGCATGGACTGGTTGCATGACAACATGTACAAATGGCTTTAGATACCTATTAGGCCCATAGATTACCATATAGCAGGGATAGGCAAACTCTGACCCTCCAGATGTTTGGGACTACAATTCCCATCATTCCTAGCTAACAGGACCAGTGGTCAGGGATGATGGGAATTGTAGTCCCAAACATCTGGAGGGCCGGAGTTTGCCTATGCCTACCATATAGCATATATTCAACACAAAAAAGAGCGACAATTTGTTGTTGACAAAGGACAGCTGGACATATAAAGGGCTACCGTCATTAGCTTAGGGCCTCATCAAACCTAAATCCGGCCCTGGGGATACCTGAGAGATATTTGTGTTGTTAGTTACCTGACTTGGCCTTAATTCTTTGTCTTTCACCAGTGAAGAGTTCAGTCCTTCCTCCATCCACAAAGTAACAAGTGACACCTCTTTAAAAAAGGCCCCTTGCATATCGGCAATCACTGATATCGGCTCTGTGGATTCGATCATCTACAGAAGAAGCACAAGAGGCAATGCTAAGAAGAGTCCTGATGAATCAGGCCAATGGCTGTTCCAGTCCAGCATCATGTTCTCACAATGGCCAACCAGATGCCTGTGGGAAGCCCAAAAGCACACCAGTGCTCTGCCCACCAACAAGTGGTGTTCAGAAGTGTTACTACCTCCAAAAGTGGAGGTAGAACATAGCCACCATGGCTAGTTGCCTTTGATAACTTTATGAAGCCTCAAAACTTCTTTTAAAGCCATCCAAGATGGTGGCCATTTTCTTGCGGTGGCAAATTCTCCACAGTGTCTTATCCCAGTTTACATCACTTGCTTTAACTGAACAGCTGCAGCTCCCTCAGAGTTTGCCCCAAACCCAAAGGCAACAGTACAAGGTATAGCTTATTTGGAAGTTCTTCTGACTGAGCTCAGTGGGACCTAAGCCCCATCTGCAAATATATAATTACAGCAATATCGTACCATTTTAAACAGTCGTGTTTTCCACCAAAGAATCCTGGGAATAGCAGAAGAAGAAGAGAAGAAGAGTTTGGATTTGATATCCAGCTTTATCACTACCTGAAGGAGTCTCAAAGCGGTTAACAATCTCCTTTTCCCTTTCTCCCCCACAACAAACATTCTGTGAGGTGAGTGAGGCTGAGAGACTTCAGAGAAGTGTGGCTGGCTCAAGGTCACCCAGCAGCTGCATGTGGAGGAGCAGGGAAGCGAACCCAGTTCACCAGATTACGAGTCTACCGCTCCTAACCACTACACCACACTGGCTTTGTTAAGGGTGCTGGGAGTTATTACGGGTATACATAATCAAATTATCAAAAGACAGAAAAATCAACACATTTCTTTTAAAAATGCACACATTCCAAACAAGAGAACCAAAATGTCAATTACCTGTGCAGCAAACCTGCACAGCTTTATTAATCCAAAAGCTTGTCCTGAATAGTAGGAAATGTTTGCATTCTTTCACCTGGCCACAACCTGTAGCCATGCTCTGTGCCAGGGGTGAGGAATCTCAAGATGTTCTGGACTACAACTGACATCATGCTGGCTGTGAGGTGGAAGTCAACAACATCTGGAGGCCTATAGGATTCTCACTGATAAGCTCCTCGCTGATAAAGTCTTGAGAACTTTAATTGAAACTGTTTATGGAATGTTTTACCTGTTTTAGATTTTAATAATAATAATAAATAATAATAATAATAATAATAATAATAATAATAATAATAATAATAATAATAATAATAATAATAATAATGTGGATATGTTTGTTCCCTCAGGAGGTAGGACAGTATATAAATTCAACAACGAAAAACAACAATAATTTTATTCCCTTTTTTGGGTTAGAGAACTGCATCACAAAATTCAGACAGAAAGGATACCCGTGTTTCTGTTTGTGTATGAAGGCTCAGCAAACTTTTTCAGCAGGGGGCCAGTCCACTGCCCCTCAGACCTTGTGGGGGGCCGGACTATATTTTTTTTTGGGGGGGGAATAATGAACGAATTCCTATGCTCCACAAATAACCCAGAGATGCATTTTAAATAAAAGGACACATTCTACTCATGTAAAAACACACTGATTCCTGGACCGTCCGTGGGCTGGATTTAGAAGGCGATTGGGCCGCATCCGGCCGCCGGGCCTTAGTTTGCCTACCCATGGTGTATCGTTTTGGAAAGTGCGAACCCATGTGCGAAATGTCAAGTGATCTGGATTTCTCCCCCAACTCTACTCCTCCCACACAAAGATCTGCAAATACCTTCCGGAGGATCCCTTGGTGCTGTGCTGGTGACAAATCTGATGCACGTTGCGCCAGTGCGCCTCTGACAACCTGAGAGAGCTCTTTGGGACTCATGTTGTGGAACGCCTGGGTGCTGATCCCAGTCGCCAAAGCACCCATTTGACTTATATTATGAAACGACAAAGCCTGCATGAAGAACAAAATAAATGCACAGCAGCCGATTAACAGAGTATAAGACTGCATTTGGACAGTATGCATAGGTTATATGTAAAATCTCCAAGGTTGTTTTTGCACATCGTGGGCAGAAGGCTTTTGAGCCACTTGCACTTTATATTGTACTAGCAGTCTTTTACCTGGCATTGCCTGGGTACAATGCAGAGCAGTTCTGAATAGTTCATTTTAGATTCATTTTACAACAACATCCCCCAAAGTACCTTTTCATACATCAGGTATTTGCTGGATAAAATCATGATCTGGCTTTTGGCCCATCCAGAGACTTGGTTTAAGGTTGGAATAGCATTGTGCACAGCCTCAGGTGAGAGAGACTCCAACTGGCTGATAGTTAGTCCCACAACTGCGTCCGAGAGTGACCCAAGAGTGTCGTTCAACGTCTGATTTTGCATGGCAATGTCAAGAAGTTGGGATTTGAGCTGAAACAGTTTTTTTAAAAGTGTGTTAAAGAACTGATCAGAAGCTAAAACATGTATGCTTTCTGAGGCTAACTTTCCTTTGTTTCTCTGATCAATAGCAACGTTTGCTAAACAGACATTCTCAACAGGTGTAAACACATAAAGGCCTGGATTGCACACCACATTGAACCACAGCAGCTGTAGTTAGCAAAAAAGAATGTTTGCCGTGTGGAAGAGTGCTAGGCGTTCTTGTAGTCAAACTACACAAGTGAGAATAGATCTACCCAGTTGTCTTGCTAGTAATTAATGGAGCAGCAGAGATCTTGCTCCAGAGTAGTGTTGGTACATTCGGTCTGGCCATTGGTTTGTTGGTGATATGCTATGGAGAGCAGAAGATCTACATCCAGTAGAATGGAATCAGCTATGCCAGAACCGTGTAGTAAACTGGGAACCTCAATCAGACACAATACTTTCTGACAGCCTATGTAGGTGGAATACATGCTTGATAAACAAGTGAGCTATTTACTTGGTGGACAGGATGCAAGATATGAAATGGGCCGTTTTTGCAAGCAAGTCCACCACTACCAGGAATGTTCTGTGCCCACCTGGTAGGGGAAGATCTGTGACAATATCCAAGGATATACTATTCTAAATCCAAGAGGGAATTGGAAAGAGATGTAACAACCTAGGCAGTTTGTTGGGCGGATTCTTGGTTTGCCGGCAGCTATCATGTCTGGGCATGGTGCTCCATGTCCTTCGGAACCCTGTGCCACCAAAGTTCTCAGGTGCACGGGCGGACAGTCTTTTACAGAACCAAATGACCAGCAGGCTGGCTATCATGACATGACACTAAACTCAAATTTCTGTCACTTCCAAAGTCCTTCCATAGTGATGCAATCATTCTAGCAAGAATAAAGTCTATACCCACCTTCTGAACATCAGCCTGGAAACCCCTCAGCTGGTTACATTTAATCATTTGATGAAGCAGTACCCGGGCCACATTGGCATCCATCTGTTCCAGGCTATTGTAAAAACAAACCAGCAAGCCTAACCTGCATGAAAGAATGTGGAAGTGAGTTGGCAGCCTTCCCCTACTGAATGCCCATCACTACAGTGCAGCTGGGTAGCATAGGGCAGTGGTTAAGAAACTGAGTTATAAACCAGAAAGTCCTAGGGGGTTAATAATGCTGCCCCCACTTTTAGAGTTGTTGTAAGGCTCATACAACAGCGGGTGGCACTGTGGTCTAAACCACTGAGCCTAGGGCTTGCCGATCAGAAGGTCAGCGGTTCGAATCCCCACGATGGGGTGAGCTCCCGTTGCTCGGTCCCTGCTCCTGCCAACCTAGCAGTTCAAAAGCATGTCAAAGTGCAAGTAGATAAATAGGTACCGCTCCAGCGGGAAGGTAAGAGGCATTTCCGTGCACTGCTCTGGTTCACCAGAAGCAGCTTAGTCATGCTGGACACATGACCCGGAAACTGTCTGTGGACAAACGCCGGCTCTCTTGGCCTATAGAGGGATATGAGCGCCGCAACCCCAGAGTTGTCCGCGACTGGACCTACCAGTCAGCAGTACCTTTACCTTTACCTTTAAGGCTCATAAGAGGGTATAATACACACAACGTGCCTTCCATACTCTAAGCGCACTGTATATAAGTGGTACTGTTATATCGGGCAACCAATCAAAGCAAATTATTTTGAATCAAATTACATGTCCAGAAAAATCACATGACACAGCCCTTCTGGGACTGTACCACTTCAGGACATATAGCAGGGGACAATTGGCTGGTTGAATGCTCTCCCACATTATTATACAAAGCCCTTGACAACTTAGGACCAGTTTACCTATGAAATGACCTTACCCCACATGCGGCCACTTGATCTCTTTGAGCAGAAGAACTGACACCACTACAGATACCACATAATACCCACTCCACATTTGTAAGAACTCAATCATTTAGTGTGGCAGCACCTACACTTGAAAAGCCCTATTGATATCAACCAGGTGCCTTCACTGTACAGTGGTACCTCAGGTTAAGTACTTAATTCATTCCGGAGGTCTGTTCTTAACCTGAAACTGTTCTTAACCTGAAGCACCACTTTAGCTAATGGGGCCTCCTGCTGCTGCTGCACCGCCGGAGCCTGATTTCTGTTCTTATCCTGAAGCAAAGTTCTTTACCTGAAGCACTATTTCTGGGTTCGCGGAGTGTGTAACCTGAAGCGTATGTAACCTGAAGCGTATGTAACCCGAGGTACCACTGTACTCTTTTCGGCACTTGCTAAAAACAAATTCTTCTTTAGACAACCCTACCCAGGTGCTTAGAAAGTTGAGGTAATTATATTCTTAGTATTTTAACTTTTGTATGTTTGAAAGTACTGTTGCATTTTTTTATTTTTTTTCTTGTTTTCTTTTTTTTGTAAAATATGTTGAGGTTGCTGCTGTTGTTGTTTACAGTCAAGCAGTGTAGAGATTTTATGAAATAAAATAAAAATAAGAGGACCCATCATATAGCACTGTGGGGTCCAGAAGAGAACAGTTTTCCCATGACTTGATAACAATCCTTGAAACACTTAGCCTCATCTCTCTCCTCCTCACCACCATGCTCAACTTTCAAAAAATACAACCTTGAGAAATATGACTTGCCTATAGAGCGTTGAGGTGTTTCTCATATCAAATCCTGATGCATTTATTCTTTCCAAGAAAGCCAGCGAAAGATCCGGTGTGATATCATACACGGTATCAAGCTGTTTTGTTGCATTGTCATAACTGATGAACAATCTCATCTAATTAGAAGAGAGATTAAAGGTGTGTTATCAGGACTGAACTCAGCAGTATACACTAAATGTTCATATTCCATATGATACCTATCTACATCCCCTCCACTGCTCCCATTTCCCTCAATCTCTGCCCAGCAAAGAAGAGTCTTGCATTTTAGAATGCTCTTGATAAGACCTGTTGCCTTGGCTAATTGGATTTAACAACTTATGTGTTCTAAACAGAACACTGTTTTTAATAATAAAATAAAATATCTACATTTATATTTTGTTTTCCTAAGGAGATCTTACTTTTGTTCAATGTTTGTTTTATTAAACAATAAAAGTGTGTGAGAGCCAGTTTTGACCTATTATAACTTCAGGAACTGTTTTTTAAAAAGTGAAGATCATTACAGTTCTGTGGATTTGATTACTGCTAGAATCTTGCTTTCTTTCATGAGTGATATATCTATATTTCTCTCTCTTTCTCTCTCTGTGTGTGTACTCAGAACTCAAACTGGTACTGTGATTGAAATCCAGAGTAGTACTTGGAGCCATAAGAATGACACCAACCGTGCCTTATATATTCCAAAACCAATATTCAGGTGAGTACTTCATCATTACTTACTTCATTAGGGTTAATTTTTGTGATTTCTTCCAGTGGAAGGTGAACCATATATCTTCCTAGAATCCACAGGTTGTCTGCACTGACCCACGAAGTAGAATTCTCCGGTTCTGGGGACACCACAAAAGAAAAATGCTCATAGCCAAGTGAGCATTGTTACTACTATAAACGAACAAGTTGGCCTTGCAACAAAATGTTACGGTGAAAAGTGCTTCTATTCAGGGCTCTAGCCAGCCAGCCAGTCATGCCATTTTCAGTGCCCTCTCCTCCCAGTTTTCTGGCCAGCTGTCAGTAAACATTCTGCAACTGCTGTGCATGACCTACAGTGGTGCCCCGCAAGACAAATGCCTCGCAAGACGGAAAACTCGCTAGACGAAAGAGTTTTCCATTTTGGAGGTGCTTCGCAAAACGAATCTCCTATGGGCTTGCTTCGCAAGAGGAAAATGTCTTGCAAGTTCCTGCGGGTTTCTTTTCCTCCCCCCCTTTTTTCTAAGCCGCTAAGCCGCTTATCAGCTGCTCCGATAAGCTGATAAGCCGCTAATAGCGCTAATCCGCTAATCCGTCAATGGGCTTGCTTCGCAAGACGAAAAAACCGCTAGACGAAGAGAATCACAGAACGGATTCTTTTCGTCTTGCGAGGCACCACTGTATTCAGTTTCCCTCTGATTTGTTGGGGGGAGAAAATTTATTGTACATTTGCAAACCTTGGGGTCCCCACTCCCACAACAAGCCTGCTGATACCCGCCAGGCACTCTTGTGCATGGGGATCAGGGCCGGAATTAGGTCTGGTGAAGCCCTAAGCTACTGAAGGTAGTGGAGCCCTTTATATGTCCAGCTGTCCTTTGTCAACAACAAATTGCCGCTTTTGTGTGTGTTGAATATATGCTATATGGTAATTTATGGGCCTAATAGGTATCTAAAGCCATTTGCACATAACAAAATATGCATTTTATCAAAGTAATTGTTCAACTGAAATACAATTAAGAAGTATATTAATAGTGAAATAATTATTAAGCTCTAACTTAAAATGATTGAGTGCCCATTACTTACATCATAGGAGCCTACACAACACAAAACACTGCTGCTGAATGTAGGTTTTATTTTATTTGTTTTTTATTTTATATTTTGGAAATGTACATCTAGGTTTTTTTCCTTTAAATTTTCTTGGGGGGCCCCCAAGAGAGTGGGGCCCTAAGCTATAGCTTGTTTAGCTTATACATAAACCTGGCACTGATGGGGATGGTATCATTTTGGCAACGTAAGGAACAACCCTTAGATAATTAGTTCACTATTAGTATACAGAATATGCAACCTAAAGTCAAAACTTGGGCAGCTGCATTTTGAACTTCCTTCAAAGGCAGTCCCACAGGATTACAGTAATCCAACTGAGCAGATCTCCTCATTTCTTTGGAGGCAGGGTGATTGATTCCAAGGGCAGATTTCAACCAGCAGTGATCTATAGCTTTTGCTCTGGAGCCCTCTGCTGGATTCATGTGCAGTTCTTCCTGCCATAGCTCCTAGCATTGATCTAGATATGCTGTGTAGACTGTTGTATTGATCCGTCCCAGGAAACAGTGTCCAGAATCCATATGTCCATTGGGAAACATATTTCCCAATAACAGATTATCTTCTACCTCATTGCAATCTTGTAATTCTTAGACAATTGCCTACAATAAACCATGGCGTGAAAGACACGGTTATTCCCCCAGAAAGATAAACAAGAGGATTTTTCTCTGAGCAGCCGGAAGAGGAGAGGCATGCAGAGGTCAGAGTAAGGATTTTGAGCAGAGGGAGGTCCATTTGCCATCATTTGGCTACACACACCAAAGGGAAGCTACCAGACCCTCCAAATGTCCTTATTTTCCAGGGATAGTCCCAGATTTACAGAAGCCGTCCTGGTTTCTGATTTGATCCCAGAATGTCCCACTTTTCCTTAGGGCATCTCTATTTTCATCAGAGAAATGTTGGAGGGTATGGAGTTATGTGACCCCTGAGCCAAGGAGATAAGTAACTATACAACCTTTAGAAGACACCTGAAGGCAGCCCTGTACAGGGAAGTTTTAAAAATAATATTTAACCACTGAGTCTAGGATTTGTCGATCAGAAGGTCGGCGGTTCAAATCCCCATGACGGGGTGAGCTCCTGTTGCTTGGTCCCAGCTCCTGCCTACCTAGCAGTTCGAAAGCACACCCAAAAAGTGCAAATAGATAAATAGGTACTGCTCCAGCGGGAAGGTAAACGGCGTTTCCGTGCGCTCCTCTGGTTCACCAGAAGCGGCTTAGTCATGCTGGCCACATGACCCGGAAGCTGTCTGTGGAAAACGCTGGCTCCCTCGGCCCATAGAGCGAGATGAGCACCGCAACCCAAGTCATCCGCAACTGGACCTAACGGTCAGGGGCACCTTTACCTTTAATATTTTTATATATGTGGGAAGCTGCCCAGAGTGGCTGGGGCAACTCAGTCAGATGGGTGGGGTATAAATAAAATAAAATATAATAATAATAATAATGGAATAGGACATCCCTATTTTCATCAGAGAAATATAGAAGGTATGCACTACACCCGATGTAGCCTGGAGCAGGGTGCGTGGAGTGCATGGAATGTGTGGAGTGCAGTTGATTGCTAGGGCTGCCAGGGCTGACCTGAATTCTCCAGATTTGCTGCTCCCCCACCACCTGCTTCATGGCAGAGGGAGGGCTTGAATCACCAAGTGGGCAATAGTGCCTTTAAAAAGAATGATTAAGAAGACTGTGCATGCAGCTTGCAAGGAGCTGGCTGAAAATTATTGCATAGACTTACGGTATCTAGGGTCACTGACATGCTCTCAGAGACTGTGGTTGATGCTTAGCTCCAAGTGTCATGCTTAATGACATCACCAGGAACTGCCTGCTCACCGTGACATCACTGGGGGCTATCCCCTGTGGCATCCCCAGAGGCTGCTCTTAGGTTTCAGGTTTGGGCTCTGAAATCTCAGGGTCTGGGGTGCTCCTGACCCAGCAACCCTATTGATGGCTGAATGGGAGACAGCTAAACCCTAGAGAGTGAGAGGCTAGGGCGAAGTCTTCAGGTTCAGGGGACAAAATGGCTGTTGTATCTAAAAGAGCAGAGACAAAATGCCCTCTAGTCAATCCCCATTGATGGTGTTATGTACTAAGCTTGGATCCTAGAACAATAGGCAGGTAGGATCCTAGAATGCAACAACTGATTGGCTTGCAGGAGAAGACCAATCAGGCTCCAGGAGGACGTTAACCAGCCTATTAGGCTGGTAGGATCGTAGAATGCAACAACTGATTGGCCTGCAGGAGAAGACCAATCAGGCTCCAGGAGGGAAGCAGAATCAGCCAATCAGACGGGATTCATTGTGTAAATAATGTACATAAAAGCCTGAGATTTGGGGGGAAAGTCAGTCACTGTTTTACAAGCTGCAGTAAAGAGCATGAAACCACTGCAGGACTCCGAGTATATTTCAGATGGGGAAAAGGCACCTAGATCAGTTCCAATATAGCACATTCACTCCTGGCGAGAAGCTCTTTTCATCCCTCCTTTGTTCAGAGAGAGAGAGTGGGAGGGTGGCCAAACTTGACATCCAATGAAATTTGAGCATGTTTAAGCAGGGTGGGGGGTGTCAATGCAGAAGAGGCAGGGCCAATGCAATCAGAAACTCAGCAGCAGTCACCTGTGCATTATAAATTTTTGAAGGGGTATTTCCTGTGATTTTTGAAAGCACCATATGAGGAACAGGTGAGTACATTGGGGCATATGGGTGCCACATTGGTAAGCCCTTAAAGCAGTAGGTCCCAATTAGTTAAGTACTGTGGAACCCCTGTTTTTCAAGAGTCAAGCCACGGACCTCCTACTTTTGAAAATGTTTCTATCTCTCTGGTAGTTTTTGTTATGTGAATGGTGCCACGGACTGCCTGGGTGGGTTACACAAAACCCCTGTGGTCCTCCGACCACCACTTGGGAACCACTGCCTTAAGGGATGTATATGGCCCCTGTTGGTTGCTGGTATTCAACCTACCACTGGTATTGTAGGATTTTTGTAGGATTTGTGTCATCCAATCGTATAGAGCCCTTTGTGCATTTGCTCCTGTTCTGTCATACAGGTCTCTGAACACAGTTGATCTGAAAGAGAAAAGCAGCACACAATGGATGGATTTGACTGACTTTCCTTTCATTAGCCTGTCAGCCAAAATTCTCCCTCCCTCCCCACCCTGCTCTCACCCTTAGTCAAAATATTCTATATTTGTGAATTAAATCACCCAGCACATTTTTATAGGATTGAGGGATTGCTTTGGTTGACTTGCTATTCATATAGGTTATTTCTATACTGATGTTGGTATTCATAAGCATTCATATTCATATAACTTGCTATTCATATAGGTTATTTCTATACCAATGTTATAAAATAAAACCACTTGCTACCTTAAATTATTTACAGCCGGAAAAGTAACTTACAGGTTTCGAAAAGCATCTTCTTGCAGATCGTTTGGGAGCCTTGCTATGGTGTGGCGTTGCAGGTAGGTCATTGATGATGCCTGAAGGACCTGGCTTAATATGTCCACACATTCCACAGCGTTCAGCATCAGGAAGCACCTTTCCAGAGTAATGAGGAACAATGTCCTGTTTCCTGCTGGACTTTGGAAAATCCTCTCTCTTATGCCGGCCAGATCGATAACAATATTTCCCAACTCCTGAAATCAAAGAGTGCAGCTGTATCAATGGCTATTGGTCATAGGACGTGGTCATGCAACAAACCATTGCAGGTGTTCCAGCTAGTCAAGATCTTTTGCCACACACACCTCTTTAGATGGGTTAAAAAGGTAAAGGACCCCTGGACGGTTAAGCCCAGGCAAAGATGACTCTGGGGTTGCGGCGCTCATCTCGGTTTCAGGCCAAGGGAGCCGGCGTTTGTCCACAGACAGCTTTCCGGGTCATGTGGCCAGCAGGACTAAACTGCTTCTGGCATAATGGAACACTGTGACAGAAACCAGAGTACACGGAAACGCCGTTTACCTCCCCGCCACAGTGGTACCTATTTATCTACTTGCACTGGTGTACTGGTAATGATGAGGCTGCCACCAAAAAACCACAATGACATAAACACTGACTTGCAAGTAAGGAAGAGGTCAGGCTAATAATGGCACAGGTTCAGCAGCAAGCACAAGGTCCAGAAGTCAAGATTCTGAGGTATATGAGCAAGCCAGGAAGTTCATAACTGAATGGAAGCTACAAAGATGTCCCAACAGATGACACGTCCCCTCCAGCCAAGCTTTTAAAGGCCTGTGGAGTGAGCTCATTCACGGGACTCTCTCGCCTATGGGTCTACTCCAGGTGCACACCTGCACTCCTTCTGGGCAGATGCACCTGATCCCACATCCAAAGGCTGTGCCTGCATCTCAGTCTCCCTGCCTTCAGCTCTGCTGCCAACTACTCCTTTTCAGACCTCCTTCTGGCTGGTCAAAGCCCTCCTCCTTCCATGATGAGGCTCTGCTCTCTGCTGGAGGGGCAGAGGAGGGAGCTGGGACCTCCATCTCTGACATGTAGAGTCACAAGGGGAGCACCCGGTGATGGCACCAGCGTATGTAAAAGAGAATCTAGGCCAAGACTACTCCAGTTTGCAGCATGCTTTAACCAAAACCGATTTACCAAATGTTCCTGCTTGCTGCTGAAGAGATACTTCATTGCTGTTTGAAAATGTGGATGATTCATCTGTCGAAACTCTGACAGCAGCACTTTGGGGTGGTATAAGAGGTTGCCCAGGTAATTTTTTACAGACACCTGAAAAACAGGGTAGAGAGGATGGATATAACTCATTCAAATATGATTCACCTTGGGGTTTTTTATGAACTTGCACACTGAAGAGTGACACAGTCATAGATCGGGGCGAGGATCAATTTTTTTCTGCCAAGGCCCAGGTCCAGATCTGTCAAGGGCTACATACTAGAGCTAAAAGTGGGCAGGGCACTCCTTCATTTTTTCTCTTTTTCTGCAGTCCTCTCTCTCTCTCTCTCTCTCTCTCTCTCTCTCTCTCTCTCTCTCTGCCACCCACTTTCATCCAATTTCTCTCTCCTTGCCATGCATTTGAAATTATGCTGTGTATAACATTTTATTAATTTTCAACAATAACAAAAATAAAAGCAGTAACAATAACAATATGAAAACAAAACAAAACAAATTGACTTCCCCCTAGTCCCTTCCTTGGTTCCATTGTTTATCATTGTATGTGTCCATTGAAAAGCTATAAATCATTTGAATTGCTTATGGTCCATTCATAATTAAATTACAAGTATTTTCTAAACCCTGCTAATGTATTAACCTGTGTACATTGCTTCTGTATATATGCAATAAAGTCCTTCCAATTTACCTTAAATTCGTTGTCATCTCATTGGCATTTTAAATTGGGCTGAGGACCACATCAACTGAGGCTCAAAACCCAATGAAATCCTTAGGGGTGGGGAACCTCAGTCCTGTGGGCCTATGGGCCAAATATGGCCCTCTAGGCATCTCTGGGTGGCCCTTGGGAGCCATCACCAGCCCTGCTCTGTGCCCTCCTTTGATTGCTTTTGCCTGCCTGGTATCTATCCTTGAATTGCGATAATGCGTTTGGAAAGAGCAGATTCAATAGATTTGGCTTTTAACATGAAATTAATATAATTTCTTCCCCATCTCTATAGCTAACTCAACAATTTTTCATTCCTAAATGTACATCCAAAACAAAGGTAGTTATGTTCCAAAAGTCCAGCCAATTGTCACAAAATCCTGACAAGCATTCTGAATTTGCATGCAATCTCTAGGTAGGGCTGGGAGAGACCCCTCTCTAAAATCCTGAAGAACTACTGCCAGGTATTGTAGACAGCCCTGAGTTAGATAGGTCAATGGTCTGTCTCAGTATAAAGTAGCTGGCTACCCTCCTTGTTATGCTGTGAGTTCTTCCAATGAAGAGCTCTGAAGAACTCAAAAGCTTCCTACAAATTTGTGACGTTGTCATCCGTCGTCATATAGGTATTTGCCCAACGCTGAGGTTTGGAGTTTAGGAATGTTTATTTATTTTTATTCCACCACTCACCACCACCAGCAGCAGCCTACCAAACCTTACTGAAATATTCTAGTAGCAGAGATATTAGAGTGATACAAACCTGTAGGCTGCTAGAAGTAATTTCAATATCCTGAGCATGGAGACTTGCCATGATTTGGTCAAGCAGGTCAGTTGTCCACATGTTAGTGCTATAGAAGAAAACAGAAGCAAAAAAAGTATATTCAATAATTTGTTCTGAAATTGTAATGTTTCTATAACTAGTACATCCTCATACTAACATAGCTCTATAGTTTGCATTACTAGGTACTATTTACCTTTAACAGCATTGATGTTTGGATGTCAAGTGTCATTATGAATCCAGGTGATGGGCCAAAACATGTTTTTGGTGTGACTTTGCCCCATTTGAGGCCAAACTGGGCCAAACTCACAAATCTCACTATCCATTTACCGTATTTTCCCATGTATAAGACGACCCCTATTTTTTGAGCCCAAAATAAATAATTGCAACATTCCGTGTATAAGACGACCCCCAATTTTAAACAATTTCTTTGGGGGAAATATAGTCTTATACACGGAAAAATACAGTAAATACCACATTTTTTTTTTGTTTCTACAAATTCCCAGGTAGCCCAAGACACTCTCCACTATTCTACCATACAGTAAAGAACACTAATCAGATATTACCTTTGAAAGTGAAGTATATCAAGGAGAGCTAAAAAGGGGGGAAACAATCCAAAATGTTAATACTCTCTTTCATATTATAAAGTGGATTTTTAAAAATAAATGCAAATATAGTCCGCAATTACCATTTAGATACTTTCCAGCTATGACTTCTTCCTTAAAAAAAGAGATAGAAGAGGACAAAATGCATGCAATAACAAGGATTGTGGAATGTAGCTAAAAATATCAAGTACCGTAAAAATACTGACCACGGTTCTTTGCAGCTGTGGAGGCAGATCTGAAGGAGGAAACAGTACAAAAAAATGTTAATAGAAACTGCTTTGACTGCACTGCTGTACGCATACTGACCTGGGAGCAAGTCCCATGAAACTCAATGGAGCGTACTTCTGAGTAGACAGGCATAGAACTGCGCTGCCAGAAACACAGAAACTAAGACATCATGAACATTGTATATATTAGTGATATCTGCTAATACTGTATTGGCCCAAATATAAGCCGCACTTTTTTTCCAAATTCCCCCCAAGCCGCCGAATTTTATAGGTGCAGCTTATTTGCAGGTGCGGCTTATATTCGGGCCAATACGGTATAATGCAATTCAAGTAAAGGTTTGGGAAGGAGTCTAAGGGTGGCCAGAGAAATTAGATCATTTTGCAAAAGATTCTGCATATTTTTTTAATACGATACGATACGATATCTTTATTGTCATTGTCCCTTGCGGAACAGTGAAATTGAAAACTATTTAATGATAGAAAAAGAACACCCAATCTACTATATATATTTTGGAAAGTAGTTTGTCTGTCTTCCTGTCCTCTAGAAGTTTGTCTGCCTCTCAATATATAATCACCAGACTTGCCACAATGACTCCTGATATGGGGAAGGTGGACTGTTACCATTTGGGCACCCGGTGCTATTTTGAAATGCGAATTCAGTATGCTTTCTCCCATTGACTGGCTCTCTGGATATCGTTGCCAAACTCAGCATGAGGATTCACAAGGCAGGGGTGGCAGTCTTCATTGTTCCTTGCATGCCGGGCGCCATTTTAAATCAAGATGGCTGCCAAGGTACTGCCATCGAAAGGGGAAAGGGGGGCAGAAGTGTACAGGGAGCCTCCACCGTTGCTGAGCAGTAACACTTCGTCAGGGAGTGGAAAGAGTGAGGCCTCTGGTGAAGCGGAGGTAGAAAGGAGGGGCGAAGTGAGGCAAAGGTTCACAGAGGTTACTGTGGAGCCCTAGCACCTCGCCTAGTCAAGATGGTCGGGAAACAGACATGCCGCTTTTGTCGCCTAGTTTTTGCAAGGGGGACAAACGTAAAGAAAGGAGGTGGAGATTTGGGGTATCTAAGTTCTTATGCTGGGGGGACGGGACAGGAAGGAGCCACTCCCGGAATCTGCAAGTGACTGAGACAGACATGAACTTTGGGTTTCTGCACTGTACATAGTTTGCACTAAATGAAACCTGTAAAAAGCAGGTCGGAGTCCTGGCTGTTTACTCGTGAGCAACCACCAGCACCCCTGACAATGGCAGACCAAAATGTGACGTTGGTGTGACTTTGCCTGATTTTTGGCATGATGGGTCCAAACCCACAAATTATACTGATAAAAAAGCCACAGTATTTTGGGGTTTCTACAAATTACTGTGCAGTGCCAGTAACTTCTAGCTGGCAGGAAATAATTCTTTTGAAAACTACCGCTTTATGAAAATTAGCTCTGTGAAAAAGACATATAATTTACACATTTAAATGTTCCTGCTCAAAAGAACATCTCATCTCTTAAACACTATCCAGCCTTTTCAATGAGGGCAGTTCAACCCTCAGTCTATTCAGTGGAATTGCCGCCATTTATTTGTTTGTCTGTCTCCTACTTCATGAATAGGATTGCACTGCCCTTATTTTAGTAGGAAACTTGCTTCATTTTCCTCAGTATTACTGGATTCCACTTTAATAGGCCGTAAATTTCTTCACCGACAGTATCTCCCTGTGACACACAAAAGTATTTCATCTTACCTTGACTGATGTTCTGATGACTCGAAGCCTCTATAGGATTTGTTAACATCAAGAAGAAAAATATCCTCAGGGTTGGGGTCATTTTCCCTGTTGCCTTATGGTGTTGAGATAGCCAAAAGAAAGAGGAAGAAAGAGGTTTCGCCCAGCTTTGTGATTTGAACAAAATAATATCTGCATTCCTTGTTGCCATTGTAGTGTTGCCTGATTGTAAAATTTTGGTAGTTGTTGTTTTTTTTTAATTGCAGCAAATTTAAGAGCTTGGACACACACAGTTTTTTCTTTCGATGCTTGATGTTAGCATATGTTACTCAGGCTCCATCTGCACAATACATTTAACGCGGTATCGTACCACTTTCAATAGTCACGGCTTCCCCACAGAATCCTGGGAACTGTAGTTTGTTAAAGGTGCCGGCCATTGTCTGGAGACCCCCTTTCCGCCCACAGAGCTCTAATCCCCAGAGCGGTTTAACAACCGGTCCCTCTTCTCGTCCTACTAGCCTCGGTGGGCACCAGCCACTACGACCCCTTTCTCTCTCAAACTGGAGGGAATGTCTCTCCTAAAATGGTCCTGGCCACGTGCAACAAGGGTTTGTATTACCACGACCAGGGCCAGCCGAAAACATTTTGGCACCTGGGGTGAACCACAAAATGGTACCTCTCTCCCTGCCAGGGAAGGAGGAGTGAGTGAAAATATATGTCTGGAACAATTGGCGAATGATGATCCACATCAGGATCTGCTGCCTCTGTGTATCATGCTGCCTGAGGCAGTTGCCTCACCTCGCCTCATATGTGGGCTGGCTCAGTCTACAACTAAAAAAAAGAAAAAAGATATGAGGATCAACTTCCAGCGCAGCTTTCTTTGTGAGTTAATTGTGTTTCAAGGACCTGCCCCTGGCTTTGTACGTGTAAGATCCCAGGCTAAACCAAATTCACCTGGCTTGATCATTTTTTCCAAATGTGGGCTGGCCCTGTTATTTGTTTATTACATAAATTACTGCCACTACTCTTCAAACAAATTGCCCAGGAAAGTTTATCTATCTATCTATCGATCGATCCATCCATCCACCCATCATAAAAAATTAAACAGCTGAATAAGACAGTTTTACCATTTCCTGCAAGCCAACCTGAACAGGATCAAAAATATCATGGAGCTTAAAGGTAAAGGACCCCTGGATGGTTAAGTCCAGTCAAAGGTGACTATGGGGTTGTGGCACTCATCTTGCTTTCAGGCAGAGGGAGCCAGCGTTTCTTCACAGACAGCTTTCCAGGTCATGTGGGCAGCATGACTAAACCGCATCTGGAGCAACGGGACACCGTGACGGAAGCCAGAGCACATGGAAATGTCATTTACCTTCCCGCTGCAGCTGCACCTATTTATCTACTTGCACTGGTGTGTTTTCAAACTGCTAAGTTGGCAGGAGCTGGGACAGAGTAATGGGAGCTCACCTTGTGGCGGGGATTCGAACCACTAAGCTTCTGATCAGCAAGGCTCAGTGGTTTAGACCACAGCGCCACCCGCGTCCCATGCATCATGGAGCATAAAATAACTTCAACAATAGTGTGATTGAAGATTATGAGCATCTGATCTTGGGAACCAGCTTGATTTATTAGACCCATCCATCTTCGCTGTGTGGAAAAGCTACCTGTACTCCCCTTTCCACTAGTCCATGGGGAGTTCTCCAGTACATCTGTGTCATTCATAGGTATTCAGTTTCCCTTACAATGAACTCAGTTGTACTTGTTTCTGCCTTTGCCCTATTAATTTGCATGGCACGGCTTGCAAATCCAGTCCTCCACTGACAGATTCAGTCCTCTGCCTTTCCTGCTTTTCTGCATTTTAAATTTTTATTTAACCAGATTTATATACCACTTAATAAAACAACAATAGCACTCTAAGTAGTTTACATGAAATAATATAAAGTATTCAGAAGAAAATACCAGTAGAATCACCAGACTTGCTTTTAGACGTTATCGAAATATGGATAAAATCAACACAATTGGAAGCAAATGTGCTTCGTAAAAGTGGCATGCCAGTGTAGGCTTGCCTAAACCAAAAGGTTTTGAGCGGATGTCAAAAATGGTGCAATGAAGGCTAATATCAATAGACTGGGAGCTCCAGAGAATAAGTACTGCCACATTAAATGACTGATACCTCTCAAGGGTAGAACAAACATACATGGTGCTCGTAAAAGTGCCAATTCTGCAGATCAAAGTGGTCAGAGTGGACTCATCTTTCAAAGCAATCCTGCAATCCTATGCATGCTGCATGCTTACTTATGCATGCTTCAGGTCCTGTATACCTGAAGGAGCGTCTCCACCCCCATCGTTCAGCCCGGACACTGAGATCCAGCGCCGAGGGCCTTCTGGCGGTTCCCTCATTGCGAGAAGTGAGGCTACAGGGAACCAGACAGAGGGCCTTCTCGGTAGTGGCGCCCGCCCTGTGGAACGACCTCCCATCAGATGTCAAAGAGATAAATAATGACCTGACATTCAGAAGACATCTTAAGGCAGCCCTGTTCAGGGAAGTTTTTAATATGTAACGCTGTACTGTTTTTAACACTGATTGGGAGCCGCCCAGAGTGGCTGGGGAAACTCAGCCAGATGGGCGGGGTATAAATATTATTATTATTATTATTATTATTATTATTATTATTATTATTATTATTCATGTTTATAAGTTCCACTGAGTCCAAAGAGACTTACTTCCAAGTAAGCAAGCCTGGGATTGTAGCCTCCCTTGTTCACTCCTACTGTTTTCCTTTATATTTCATTGTATAAAATTTCCAGCGACAATAAATAAATAATGGGCTTGAAATATAATTGTTAGGGTTGTTGATGTGACACAATTCCTACAATTAGCATTTTTAAAATTTATTATAGTAAATAGTCCCTGAACTGGGAGAGGGAGCTTTAACCCTTTGCCTCTTGATGGGGTTTCAAACCCACTTTTGACTCCTCTCCAAGCCTGCTGTTTGCATTAGAATGAAAGCTTCTATTGGCACAACAGTGGGAGACAAATACCGGTAGTTGTAAGCCATCCAGAAAACTTTATGTTATGGGGGTGGCACTGAATGTCACAAACAAACAAACAATTGACACCTCTAAGATTTCGGCAGGCATTGCTCCCCATTTGCACACTTATTTCTTTTGCTTTTGCAACAGTGAGGACTAGAATCTTGTTTTGTTTTAAAACTGTGCATCAAAGAAGAAATCCCGAGGCTGTTCCAAATCACAGAATACACAGGGGAATTTCTTTTTTTAAACAAAGGAAGGGAAAAAAGCACCACACACAATCCAACTTGTACTCAGAAGACCTATCAGGTTTCTTCTCGGCGATTATTTTGATAGCAGATCCTGAAACAAAGAAGGTAAAACTACTGCAAGCTTTTATTTGCCTTTTGAGTTCAAAGCAGCAGTGGGAATGAATTCCTAGCCTTATCGCTGGATTGTTTGAGTGAAACAGTGCCCTGGTGGAAGCCTTTGCACTGATCTCCAGTTGGCATTACAACCCAGAAGCAACGATAAAGGTGTACACAGAGAGAGATACCTGTCCTCAGCATCTCCCAGATGTGATTGCCAGTGAGAAGGAGCTCTCAAAATTCTGCAGGGCTGGGGTGGTGGAGGGAGTGGAGGGTGGGGGGAGAGATCAGTTGAGAGGGCTACTTGCTGTACTTACTAGTAGCAATTCTGCTTTGCAGCCATGGTTGTCCCACCCATATATCTGTGCCAGGGCAATGTTTCCCAAAATTCCCCATCCACCACGGACCACCTGAAAATTGCTGCAGGTCTTGCCCTGCACACAGAACGATTTTCCTGCTTGTTGTAGCAATTGCGATGAACTGCGCTACTTTTATTTCTTACACATTGTGTATTGCTGCATTAGAATCCAAACTGCAATGCAATTAAACGCAACCTGGAAGAACCGAAAGGAGCAATAAAAAATATAATGAAAAATATAAATATGAGTATTTAATGCGACTGACGTGCTGTCCAGCCTGTCGCCAGCAACAAAACCACAGACACGCCATGGGGCGTCTGAATGATGCTTGCAGACCACCCATGGGTCACCGTTTGGGAACTGCTGTGCTAGGGAATGCAAGAGAGAGAGAGAGCTGGGAAGGGAACCTGTGCCATCGCTGTCCTATGTGGTGATGATAAGGTGGCTTGACACCCAGGGATGGAAAAGAGGGTTTGTTTCACCAAAAAAATAGAGCATCAATCTGCATGAAATTTGTATATGCATATTGCAAACTAATAATTTCTATAATTTAAGTACAGTGCATCTCATCTGAGTGGAAAAGGCACCAGGCGGCTTGCGTACTCAGTCTGCTGGCTGTAGATAGACAATTACGAGGGTTCCTTCTCCTTTGTATGATTCCTTAGTTTCAAGCCAGGCTTGGACTGGGCAACCCTCAAACAGAGGCAGTGTGGTGTAGTGGTTAGAGTGTTCAACCAGCCATGAAGCTTACTAGGAGGCCTTAGGCCAGACACTGCCTCTAGGCCTATCCTACCTCACAGGGTTGCTGTGAGGATTAAATGAGGAGAGGCGAGTACCATGTACATCACCTTGAGCTCATTGGAGAAAAAGGTGGGCTAAAAATGCTACAAATAAATAATAAACAAACCGATAAATAAATGATACCTGCAAATAGAGGGCTGTCCTCCATAAAGCAGGGCACAGGGCCACCCTATGTACTGAGCCAGTTTGAAAGTTTGTTAGCTGAATTTCTGGATTATAAGCATTCCCAGAAAATATATCATGTGTTCCTGATTTCTCTCCCCAACCACAGGTTTTGTTTCCATCATCTCTGGCAAATGAATACCACTTGGAATTATATTCATTTATGTCACACAACTTATGTCCTTGTATGTTAGAAAGCCCCTTATTTCTTTGATGCCAAATGTCAAAATAAAAATTAAAAGAATGGGAAACGGAAGGATTTGATTCTGTTCCTTTTGAGCAGCTCAGCAACACCTTGTTTTACTTCAGAAACTTTGACTGAAAGAAATCAAAGCAATAAAGAAGACCAAACAACAAACCAAATATTATTTGCAAGCATTTAAAAAATGGTAGTGGAATGAAAAGGTAAACTTCACATTGTGACTTACCTTATGCAAACTCTCTGAAGGTCAAGTTCTGAGAATCGCAAGTAGCTATTTTTCTCAGCTCCACCACGAATTCTAAGAGGTTTACTTTTGGGGAAAAGAGATTGCTACGAAACGCCAGTTCTGCACCTTGGAAGGTGAAGACAGACAAGGAGACTGGGAAAGAGGCTCAGGTATACAGAAGAACAGAAGAGAAAGTCAAAAGGCAGCTGAGAGGCTACAAAAAGAGAGAAAAAGGGAAAGAACATGAGAGGGGTTGGATGTCAAAGAAAAAGTGACTTGAAACAAGAAAACTGACCTGACTCTGTTTGTCTGCTGTTCCTTTGGGGCTTGCAGCTCAGTGTCCTGGTAGCTTCCAAGCAAGGCAGTCGGTCACCTGAGAGATGGAAAAGGACTGCCCTACAAACAGGGGCAAAAATATTCACAAGTACTACCGTATTTTTCGCCCTATAAGACGCACTTTTCCTCCTCCAAAAATGAAGGGGAAATGTGGGTGCGTCTTATGGGGCGAATGCAGGCTTTCGCTGAAGCCTGGAGAGCGAGAGCGGTAGGTGCGCACCAACCCCTCTCGCTCTCCAGGCTTCGCGGACCTCTCCCCAAGCAGCGGGAATGCTCCCGCTGCTTGGGGAGAGTTGCCGGCATCCCGAAGCCTGCGCGCGCTGATCCCAGCGCCTGCAGGCTTCGCGGATCTCTCCTCAAGCAGCGGGAACGCTCCCGCTGCTTGGGGAGAGTTGCCGGCATCCCGAAGCCTGCGCGCGCTGATCCCAGCGCCTGCAGGCTTCGCGGATCTCTCCGCAAGCAGCGGGAACGTTCCCGCTGCTTGGGGAGAGTTGCAGGCATCCCGAAGCCTGCGCGCGCTGATCCCAGCGCCTGCAGGCTTCGCGGATCTCTCCGCAAGCAGCGGGAACGTTCCCGCTGCTTGGGGAGAGTTGCAGGCATCCCGAAGCCTGCCCGCGCTGATCCCAGCGCCTGCAGGCTTCGCGGATCTCTCCGCAAGCAGCGGGAACGGTCCCGCTGCTTGGGGAGAGTTGCAGGCATCCCGAAGCCTGCCCGCGCTGATCCCAGCGCGTGCAGGCTTCGCGGATCTCTCCGCAAGCAGCGGGAACCACCGCTGGGCTCCCACGGCTTGCAGAGAGCTGCCTGTTTGCGGGCTGGGGTCGGGGGAAGCTCGGGCTGCCCCAGCCCCGCGCCTGGGGGGGAAATAATTTTTTCCCTTTATTTCCCCCCAAAAAAACTAGGTGCGTCTTATGGGCCGGAGCGTCTTATGGGGCGCAAAATACGGTACTCTCTGCATTTAAGGTTAAAGAGATTTGGGGGCAATGCTAACCCAGAAAGCCCGCTCACAATATCAAATTGCCAGGAAGTGCCCTAACAGTTTCCATCAACAACATATACTTTTATAAACTTATTTTGAAAGGGCACATTAAAAAGAGTTAATAGGTATTCTGTATTTACAAAGCTGTAGTATCAAAGCTGGTTATGGTGTTTGGTTTTCAACAGCAAAGGGCAACTTTTGGCACTAATGAGTAGGCAAGCCACCTTATTGCACAGGTGCAACAACACACACACACACACACACACACACACACACACACACAGCTTTTTGAAATATGGCAACCCTAGTGTAAAGTTGAGAGCTAAGCATTATAATTCCATTTTACTACTTCTAAATGAGGTTTAGAAATAGTTTAACACCCTTAATGATTTTTAACTGAGTATTTAAGGCTGCAATTCTATATGATACTCATTTGCCTGGCACTATGCTCCATTGAACTCAATGAGCCTTACCTCTGAGTAGACACATATGGATATTTATTTGGGTGTAAGATCCATTCAGCTGAGCAATACACACAAATATAATCTCACATGGAGCTGTCCTGTATAAATGAATGTTTTCCTCTCCATTTGCTTTCTGGTAGCATTTCCAAAATTTGGGGAATTGCCAATATGCCTTTCCTCTCTCCACTCACAACTCCCATCTGTTTATTTCCTATGAGGTAAATATCCTGAGTTCCCTCAGTCTTTCTCTTCAAAATCTCGTCATTTTTGTAAGTTTTCTTTTCTCTTAACCCTTTCAAAGTTCAAATGGGAGGCCCAGGCCTGAACAAAGTATCCAGATGGGGACTTAAAATTGCTGAGCAAAGTAGCATGAGTAATGGAATCGGTACTAGTAAGGAATGCCCCTCTGTAAATTATTTGTATGGACATATTTTTTTGATGATTTTTGTTCTTCTTCTGAGAATTTGTTGGCTTGTCTGCGTGTGGGGATGTTGCAGACTTCAGGTGATCGCTTCCAAGCTATTAACAATTGTGTGAGGGGAGCACAGGAACGTAAGAACTTGATGGATCAGTCCAGTGGCCCATATAGCTCAGCGTCCTGTTCTTGCTGTGGTGAACTAGATGCCCATGAGAACCCTTACACTACTTTTACAGATATTTTCCTCATATGTTTAATAATAATAATAATAAATAATATTTATACTCCGCCCATCTGGCTGGGTTTCCCCAGACACTCTGGGCGGCTCCCAACCGAATATTAAAAACACAATACAGCATTAAACATTAAAATTCCCTAAACAGGGCTGCCTTCAGATGTCTTCTAAAAGTCAGATAGTTGTTTATTTCCTTGGCATCTGATGGGAGGGCGTTCCACAGGGCAGGCGCCACCACCGAAAAGGCCCTCTGCCTGGTTCCCTGTAACTTCGCTTCTCATTGTGAGGGAACCGCCAGAAGGCCCTCAGCGCTGGACCTCAGTGTCCGGGCTGGATGATGGGGGTGGAGACGCTCCTTCAGGTATACAGGTCCAAGGCTGTTTAAGGCTTTAAAGGTCAGCACCAACACTTTGAATTGTGCTCGGAAATGTACTGGGAGCCAATGCAGATCTCTCAGGACCAGTGTTGCAGGACAATTGAAAATATAATGGGGAGGCCAATATTGTCTCTGAGGGTTTCTGGCTAGGGATGAATGAAAACCAATTTCTGTTCGATGTCAGCATCACAGACTCTCCAAGTGTCCCTATTTTCCAGGGACACCCCTAATTTAGAAAAGTCGTCCCAGTTTCTGATTTGATCCTAGAATGTCCCTCTTTTCCTTAGGATGTCCCTATTTTCATTGAAAAAATGTTGGAGGGTACAGAGTTATCCAATCCCCCGAGCCGTCTGAAGGCAATTGTGTATAGGGAAGTTTTTTAAGAGAATGTTTAATGTTTTACAGTGGTACCTCGGGTTACATACGCTTCAGGTTACATACGCTTCAGGTTACAAACTCCGCTAACCCAGAAATATTGCCTCAGGTTAAGAACTTTGCTTCAGGATGAGAACAGAAATTGTGCTCCGTCGGCAGTGGGAGGCCCCATTAGCTAAAGTGGTGCTTCAGGTTAAGAACAGTTTCAGGTTAAGAACGGACCTCCAGAACGAATTAAGTACTTAACCCGAGGTATCACTGTATTATGTTTTTATGTATGTTTGAAGCTGCCCAGAGTGCTGGGGCAACCCAATAAGATGTGTGTGGTATAAATAGTAAATTATCATTATGGAATGGGACGTCCCTATTTTCATCGGAGAAATGTTGGAGGGTATGGCATCGCTTTTGGGTCTTTGCTGTCCTGCAAGCTGAGAATTTTGTAAACAAAACAAAAAAAAAAGAAAAAAAGAAAAGAAAACTCATTACAGGTTCACAAGGTAGTTCAAGGGCTGCCTTTCAGATTTGACATTCTCATCCACCTGCCTCAGGTAAAACAGTTCCTTGAAGTAGCCTGTGGCAGCCATCTTTTTTTTGTTTGTTTGTTTGTTTCATCCAAGTTCCTGAGAGAATGAGCTGCCAGCTTGTATTTGCTGTGCTTTCTTTCCACTTAGAGCAGCTGTTGCTACCTATGAAAACTTGAACGTCACCCCTGGGAAAACGTTTTTAAAACTGTAAGCAATGGAAACATTCAGCAGAAAAGTCCAGAGAACTGGAGACTGCGCCACAAAACCACATACAGAGATCCGTGATGAGGAGATCAGATCAGTTTGCTCCAAAATGCGTAGCGAATGACTTTCTCAAGCACCCATAGTCTGGATTCTCCCACCCTACCTGTAGCTACAACCTGGAGTGTTTGCGTGTCTTATTACAAGACTGAAGTACAAATTCACAGGTTCTGGCAGCCAAAATAATATAAGTTTTCATTCTTTTCAAACTATTTTGTTGAAATGCGGAAAACGCAGAGTCTTTTACTCCTGTTCAGTTTAAGAATGCTTCCCCCTTTATTTATGACAACCACCCTTCTTCGAATTCTCTCCTTAGAGATTATCACATATATGAAAAGGAATTATTGATGTTTGAAATACAGGAAAACAAAACCTTCAGGGAACAAAGATCAGAAACCAGAGGCCTTCCTCCTGGGCATCGTGGGCCAGAGAGTGTTAAAAAAAGATAGAACTTTTTTTTTATATGCAACCACAGCAGCAAGGATCCTTATAGCTAAATACTGGACTACCTACGCTGGAAGAATGGCATTCGCAGCTGATCGATTACATGGAATTAGCCGAAATGACAGGCAGAATCCGAGATCTGGGAGAAGACGCAGTGGAAGAGGACTGGAAAAAATTTAAGGACTATTTACAAAAACATTATAAGTTATATGAATGCTGAGAGTTTGCTAAGTGCTCTGGAAAAACATGCTTCAGTATTGAAATTGGTAAATGATAGAAATTAAGTTTAAGATTTAGAAATGCATAAATTATGGATTATATAACTAAATGAAAACACAAAAACAATTGAAATAAGGTATTAATTTGCTGTTTATTCTTATTGTAAAGAAAGCAGGGGGTGGAGGACGTGGGGAAGTCTGGTTGATCATGAAAATTGATTTGAAAAAGTGAATTTCTTTTTTCTCTTTATAATTTCTTTTCCTTTCTGTAAAATCGCTTTTGTTGTGTCATTGATGCTGTATTTTTACCCTGGAAAAAAGCAAATAAAAAAACTATTATAAAAAAGAAAGAAAGTATGAGTTGCACTGCCATCTAGGTAGAAGGAAGGGGAACAACAACAAGATTCCCTTCAACATTAGGCTTTTTTTGCTTCCCCGCTCCTGGTTAACCGATTCATAGAATAATAGGCTGCAGTCCAATGCACATCTGAGAGGAAACTCCATGGAGCACAGTGGAGCTTACCTCTGAGTGAAAATTCAAAGGATTATGCTGCCTTATGTTCTTTGGAGAGAAGCAACTAGAGAATAATATGAAAGGAATGTCCAATTCTGAAAGAATGGATCCCTAAATAGTTCCCAAAACAGACCTCTCACAGGTTGTAAGAGTTCAAAGGAGCCCAATTGTCTTGTATCCTTAGCAGCTACTGAGTCATTTCAGGCCAAATAAATTTTAAAAAATAATTATTTATTTATACCCCACCCATCTGGCTGGGTTTCCCCAGCCACTCTGGGCGGCTCCCAATCAAATATTAAAAACACAATACAGCATTAAACATTAAAAACTTCCCTAAACAGGGCTGCCTTCAGATGCCTTTTAAAAAGTAAGATAGTTGCTTATTTCCTTGACATCTGATGGGAGCTGGCCTCACTGAGATAGTAAACCTGTCCATGTTTTGTACCATTTCAGACTGCAAGGTAGTTTGGAGGTTCATAAGGGGGAAAATCTTCATAGAGATAATACTAGATGTTATGGAGAAAGTTTCCAGCCTTCTTCTCCCATTGATATGCTCCCTCCCCTTACATGTGATCTGTCTGGGCAGATGCATCTGACTTCACCTATGAATTTGGTGCCGGGCTTTTGATGGCATGACTATGCCCTGCCCCTCTGCCACCTCCTATTGTTCGGCCTCTCCCTCTTGTTAGTGTAATCTATAAATAGACTTGAAATGATCCTTGCATAGTTTTGCCCCTAGCAACAGGTTTTCTCCCAGCAATAGGTCTTCCCCAGCAACAGACTTATTTGACATGCTCAGGAAGAAAGGAATGGGCTGTTGCTCTGTCCAGAGGGGAGGAATGAGTCTCTGTACATAGTTTTACTTTATTTTCCTTAGACCAGCAGTTGTATAAGTTGTAATGTTAATTCTTCAGTAAATAACTTAAGCAGAACTGGAATGTGTGAGGTGTTTATTCCCACATGGGAATTCACCAACAGATGAGCTAAACTGAGAAAAATGATTCTGGAAGACTTGCTGGGAGAGTCTGCAGACTGAAAAAGGAACCCCAAAAAACAGCAATTTGCACAGACACCTCTGCCTGGTTAGAGTCCTTCCTACTTCCTGATGAGGCTCTGCACTCTGGGTAGGAAGGGAAATAGAGAGAACCAACAGATCTGATTCCCTCTCTCGGACATCATCTCTGGTTGCCAGCCCTCTAGCTCCTCACCATCTGCTCCTCCTCTGCCTGGAGCTGCCAAACCATGCCAAGCAGTCCATGACGATGAGAACACATGGCAACAGGACTAATGAGAACAACGCTTAACAGGACATGTACTTCTAACAAATGAACAACGAAACCAACAAGGTCTTTTAATCATAAATGGAAAACAGGGAAATTTCCAGCTTTGCATGCAGGGATGGATGAATCTCTGCAATGCCAGCTTCTCATGTTTCCAAGCTTGCAATCAGTTCTCCACATCGGTTTGTGATGAATCAGCATCTTAGGTGTGCGTTTCTCACTGCATAGCAACAAGAACCTTGGCCATAGCAGTACACATGTTTTGTGGGTATAAACACCCTGGGTTTAATTCCTGACATCTCCAGATGGGCTGTGGCAACCCAATCAGAGGGGCGCGGTACAAATAATAAAATTATTATTACTGGGCTGGAAAGCACCTACATGCTACCTTGGTTTGCTGTTGCATGTCAGAATAGACGCTACTGAGCCTACGATCTGATTCTGAATAAGGCAGTGTCGTTTGTTCATATGCTTTAACTCCGCAGGCAGAGCAGCCAAGCTTTGCAGACTAGTGAGGTTTATGTCTCCAGCACTTCCTGCTAAGGAAAGAGGTGGGGAACCTGTGGTTTCTGAACTACAATCCTCATAACCCCTGACCATTGGCCAAGCAGACTGGGGCTGATGGGAGTTGGAGTCCAACAGCACCTGGAGGGCCACAGGTCCCCCACCTGTGTTAAAGGATTGTAGGCAGCTGGAAAAGAGTTCATCCCAGGTTGTTGCAAGTTAAGGGTTTACAGTGCTGAATGATGCGGACCACAAGGCAACTTCCTATGTTTACATGCACGCACCCAAGTTATCTAAGGCTAAACAAGACTCCGTTTGCATAAATGAAGATTGGATACATGAGTCATCTCAAAAAAAGTTTTATTAGCATGATTAAAAACATGTGCTGAAGACCAACAGATAAAATAACTTCATCAACATGGAAGAAAATCCATCCCAACACTTGATAATCAATCCAGTTTTTCTACTGGACGGACAGCTTTATTGCCAGTATTCTCGCATGTCCTTGAAAAACCAGCTGCACTGGATCAGTTTATGTAGCTTCCTGGCTATGGCTGGATCATGATCCTTATCCATAGTTAGGTATAAAAATATCTTCGATTTATTGTTGGATTGCAGGTGCATCGTGGGGGTTAAGAAATCATCAACAGAAGAGTTCTTTTTTTTTTTAAAGAAAGAGTTCCTTTTCCCCCCCTTCCAAAACATACTACAAAGAAATTAGTATTTTGACCTTTAGACTTCATACATGATGTCGATTTAGAATGGATAACCACAATAGTTTTTCCTCCCATCCTGCAATTAATAAAAACCGAGAAAAAACCCCAAAATCAAAATGCTTCATTCACAGACTGCTTCTTGGGTTTGACTCAGAAGACACATTTACACTGGTTTGAGGACGAAGACAGCATCATCTAAGACGTAGTAGTCATTATACATGTCACCTTCACATAAGTATGGCAGTCTGGTGAACGCCTCTATGACAAAGCCAGCTTTCCTGAAAACCTCTGGCAAGCTGTTCACCTGTTCCTCCCACGTCTGTCCTTTGATTTCCAAAACTTCGGAAGGTTTATCCCACTTGCCACCTACTGAAAAAGCACATGGGGTTCGTGTTAGATATTTATCTTTATCTAAATCTGTTTCACTTATCCTGCTTTTTGGCCTAATGACTCGAACAAGGCAGGCTGCGAATCCATTAGGAAAGGCAGAAATTACAACAACGAATCAAGGACAATAATGGACAAATCCTATGAGCAGCCGAGAGCCATAGCCATAAAGCCCAGAGCAAGCTCTTCCCAAACAGCCAGACAGCATCCAAAGGTGAAAGAGAATAATCTTAATCCATCTTCTAAAAACCGGGAAAAAGGGAAAGAAACCTCCTTTCCCTATTAGGTCAAGAAATGCAAATTCCCCTCGCTGAAACATTGATGGGTATATGGAAAAACTTGTGCACAAACTGAGAGTACTTGATGGAATTTCTAAAACAGATAAATTTATTAAAACCTGGTTTGCCTTTCCAATTTACAAATTACTTAAAGATAGTGATATTAATTCCCCACTGCAATCTGCCTCAGTTTGAAACTCATGATGAGGTCCCCCCCCTTTCTACCATTTATGCACTTGTCTGTGTTTTTCTTTATCCCAATACTGCAAGACTGATTAATTAAACAGTGTGTCTCCCTGAAATCTTATTATTACTATTCTCCATATTTCTTTAATGAATGTAACTGGGGGGGGGGTGTTGGGTGTTTGGTGTGGTTTTGTTTGATGTCATGAGCACTGCATTTTGTCTATAATGAAAAGCAATAAAAAATATATATATATATACTTCTCCTTTATTTTAGTGGTTATTGTAATAAGTACCAGATAATTTTAACCATTTGGTTTCTTCCAAATTATTCTACTTTCTGGTAACAATAGGTAGGCGAGTTATTCCCCATTGCTTGAATTTATTTCCTTTTATGTGTGTGCTTCTGCATTTAAATATATATGTAAATTCAAAACTCCAAAACGTTTATTTTCAAATTGTGGGACACAATGAGCACATAAACCGTGGGAAGTGATACCTGTCTCAAACCACTTTCAAGGCCCTTGAAAACTATTGCCTGCCTCAGTCTAATTTGCTCCAGTATTGCCAATGTTCAAAGTGCTCTTTCATCACCACACAGTGTGGTTTCTGTGAGGGAAGTGGCAAAGCAGTTTAGGTGAGAGCAACCTCATTCCCAATCTTCAAGAGAAAGGAAGTGTGGGGACCATATGAGCCACCATGTGAACACTTAAGACAGGGGCGGTAAAACTTTTGCAGCCCAAAGAAACTCAAGTGTTATAAACACAGAAAGATAAGCTAATTGCCAAATGACTCCTTAAACCTAGGTTATGGTTGCCACAATGGGATGTCTAGGTCCCTTTTTTTTTTAATATAGTGATGATTAATCTCATTTCTATACCGCTTTATATTTTAAAGAAAATATCTCAAAGCAGTTTATAACACATTAAGACATCAAATAAAACAATCCAGAATAAAACAAATTCAAGCTTTAAGTAGTAGTAGTAGTAGTAGTAGTAGTAGTAGTAGTAGTAGTAAAAAAAAATAATTTTATTTATATCATGCCCTCTCCGGCCACAACTGGGCTCAGGGCGGCTAACATATAATACATTAAAATATAAATTCAGCAATTGACTGAAATACAGATTAAAATCAGATTAAAATCAAAATAAACTCAGATGGCTACCCACAATTATAACTATAGGGTTGGGGGCCTTAAGTATTTCAGACATATTGCTTTCCACATATATTTACCTGCTTAATATATATAGCTGCCCCATAGCAGAAGAACTCTAGGAAGCCAGTGTGGTGTAGTGGTTTAGAGTGTCAGACTAGAACCTAGGAGATCAGGGTTCAAATCCCCACTCCGTCATGGAGCTTACTGGATGACCTTGGGACAGTCACAGCCTCTTTACCTACCTCATAGGATCTTTGCAGAGATTAACTGAGGAGCGGGTGTGAACCATGTACTCCTCTTTCCCAGCTCAAAATTAAAATTGGCATTGGTACTGATAAGAGTAGGATTGTCTAATCCATTTTTAAAAAGCCATGCAGCTTGGCGACCACCACTGCAAATTCCATCTTTCAACATTCAGCTTTGCTGGATGTTCTCAGATTCTAGTGCTATGAGAGACAGAGAGGAAAAACGGGGGGGGGGGGGGAGCCATGCGCTTTCGATGCCTGGTGTGGATGTGACCCTAAGCTCTGTTGCTCACACGGCCCTCTCCATAGTACTGCACTGCCTTGCACCACTGGGGCCCTGGGTGGGCTTCCTGTGAAGGGCAAGAGAAACCAAGGTGTAGTTGGAACTGTGCACACTCCTTGAAGGAAAGATGGGATAGAAAGCATAATGATATAATCTGTCAACTCTGTGAGTGTCTTTCCCATTTGCTTGAACCAGAGGTAACAATAGGAATCTGCTGTTTTCAGGAAAGGATAATTTGGGACGCGGGTGGCACTATGGTCTAAAGCACTGAGCCTCTTGGGCTTGCCAATCGGAAGGTCAGTGGTTTGAATCCCCGCAACGGAGTGAGCTCCCGTTGCTCCGTCCCAATTCCTGCCAACCTAGCAGTTCGAAAGCATGCCAGTGCAAGTAGATAAATAGGTACCACTGCGGTGGGAAAGTAAAGTGCATTTCTGCGCACTCTGGTTTCCATCACGGTGTTTGTTCCGTTGTGCCAGAAGCGGTTTAGTCATGCTGGCCACATGACCCGGAAAGCTGTCTGCAGACAAACGCCGGCTCCCTCGGCCTGAAAGATAGATGAGCACTGCAACCCCATAGTCGCCTTTGACTGGACTTAACCGTCCAGGGGTCCTTTACTTTTAACTTTAGTTAAAGAATTCTTTCCCCTCCATTTTTAAAGGTTCCTGAGGGGTAGCTACTAAACAGAACCCAGCAAATAAGCTGAAAACAGTTGCACAGAGAGACACCCTGTGCTTTATTTCACATCATGCAAATACAGAGTTAGGAACTTCCTCAGTTGTGCAATATGAAGAACTGTAACTGACAAGGGCTTCCCATTCCGTTTCCACTTCAGGCTCCCCTCAGTTCCACTTTCTTGAGCTGAAACCCTTTCAGAGGAAACTTTGCAGGCAAAATGGCAACGTTCAAGCAATGGGTTCTGATTCTGGTGCTGCAATTTACCTGGGTGACATATTATGCAGGTAAGGAATTCTCTCTCTCTTAATCCTTTCTGTTGTCATCAAGCTTTAAAAATAACAGCTCTTGCAGAAAACATCAGAAGCAGATTTATTTGAGAAAAACTCGGGCAGGGGTGAGGTGAGGCAAATTGCCAAAAAAACAGCCGGGGCAGGGGGAAGGGAAGCTAATCCTCCTCTATCTCTGCAGAATAATGCACAGGATTGGGTTGTAAGTCACACCAGTGGAGGTGATGACTGGAGCCTTCAAATAGCTTGTGGAAACTGCAATTAACAGGTAACAGCAAGCTCCTAAACTGTAATATGCAGAGAACCGACTCCTCACCCTTTTTCGATTGACTTTCTCATCAGGGTATGTTTAATCCTCCTCAATAGGTGCCAACCTTTGCAAAGTGACAGTATCTCAACCTCCACTCATGGAAGGCTACCCTGCATCAAAATATATTGCTATACCGTGTACTTTTTCTGCTCAGGGATGCCCCACATCCACTCCGACCATTCTGTGGTTTCGATATCTTGCACATACCCACGAAGCCTTGTGCACTCCCAACTGCATAAACAGCACAAAGTTCAAAGTGTCTCACTTAACATCTAAGAACCAGGCTCACCTTGGGATCAACGAAATCAATGAAGAAGACAGCGCAATTTATTTTTGTGGGGTAGCAATTTCAAGTTCAAATTCCTCCACCTCCAAGCAAACTGGAAGCGGAACAGTGTTAGTGATAAGAGGTTGGTTGCTACTTTATTTTTTTATTTTTTGAGGGGGAAGGGTTCTCACTGGGAGAGCCAGTGTGGTGTAGTGGTTAAGAGCGGTAGTCTCGTAATCTGGGGAACCGGGTTCGCGTCTCCGCTCCTCCACATGCAGCTGCTGGGTGACCTTGGGCCAGTCACACTTCTCTGAAGTCTCTCAGCCCCACTCACCTCACAGAGTGTTTGTTGTGGGGGAGGAAGGGAAAGGAGAATGTGAGCCGCTTTGAGACTCCTTAAAGGGAGTGAAAGGTGGGATATCAAATCCAAACTCTTCTATTATTTTAGGGAGATTTATATCCAGTGCTTTTTTTTCCTCTAAAAAAAATGTTTAGAGGTACTCTCATTTTCCTACTCATGTTGAAATACTGCCCCTCAACGAGACCAGACTTAGATTCACAAAATGTTTAGGGGTATGTGTACCCCTGCGTCCCCCCAGGAAAAAAACCACTGTTTATATCTCACTTGCAGGTCAAAGACTGCACCCTACGAATATTATTTTAATAAACTGTAAAGCAAAAGTGCTAAGGCAGGGTAGCCAGGCAGGGTAGACACTCCCAAGGTTTGCTGGACTAATGCTCTGGCTCTGCATAAGGATTTTCATATATTCAAACTAATCAGAACCAGAGAGATACAAAGCAAGCCTAACTCTCTCTAACTCAGTTGGTTGATTCACACACACGTGACAACCTTATCACACATGATAAACTATGTAAAAAAAAAAATTGTCCAGTAGCACCTTAGAGACCAACTAATTTTGTTCTTAAACCATAGTTTAAGTGATAAACTATGGTTTACAAAGCTGGGAACGGGCTTTTGTCCTGCGTGTTCCTCCCTTGTTTTGGTGCTTCAGCCCAATTTGAAGAGTGTATTGCTATCTCAGAAACAGAAAACTAAGTAATAAATATCTTTTAAAAAAACAAAAAACAGAAACAGAAAACTAAGTTTTAATGTCTGTTTGATAAACAGGTTTCTAAAACCATGGTTTGATCTTAGTTTAAGATCCTGGTTAGGAAACCAGCCCTAAGCAGCAAGGTTTGAGTGTAATGGGAAATGGTGATTTGCTTTGAACCTGACTGAAGTGCTGAAGCTGGTGTTTCGGGGAAGGAGTAAGGGGAGGAGCTTGGAGAACTGACCGGTTTTATAAACAGCGGCATATAAAGCTGGAACAGTTACATCTCAACTGGCCCAGCAGGCTCTTCTTATGCTCTGATGGTCTAGACTCCTCAAGGTGGAATCAGAACAAGAAACTAGAACCGCAGAACCTGGGGACTCTGCAGCTCTTTTGTGGACTTTTAGGACATACGCTAATAATCGTTCCCATTTGAACATTGTACCTGCAAAATATAACTTTATATGGAACTCTTTGTGACATCTACATAGGTCTCTATAGACAAACAACTTGCACAACCTGTTTTGTGCCTTTGGGTCTTCAACTGGATTACATGGCGACCTCTTGCCACCCAGGTCTAGATTCTCCCTTTTCTTCCTCCACACCTACTTTTTCTCTCCTTCCCATCCCCTTCCTTACATAGAAGAGCCGGTGGTTTCCTTACTTTATGCGGTGTTATCACTCTTTTTAGGTCTCCGCTGATTGTTACTTGTTCCTTTTGATTAATGAAATCATTAAAAAGCGCAAGAAAATCACCATTCGTACTATGTCAATAATGCAAACTGAAACTAAACTAACGATATTCTTTTTGTTGTTCTTATTTTAAAAAAGAGAGTGGAACATACAGCCGAGGAGTTGAGTACAGCATGCTGGCCATTTCAGTTGTGCTGTTCCTCTACCTTGTTGCCTTGTTGGCAGTTTTTAAGTTATTCACTAAGGTATGTTCGTCTCTCTCTGTGTCTCCTCTCTCTCAATCTCTCTCCCATACCAGATCCTAGTAGCTTTCCAATGCTTTCAATGAAGGAAACCCAAGACCAGCCTTGGGATGGAAGTCTATTTGCATGCTGTGAAAATATTTTTTTATAAAAGAAAAAAGAGGGCATGTGATTATGACACCCTCGCCACTTCTGCAAATTCGGTTGCTGCCAAGCTAGATATGATGTCAGCCACATCCACTTCTTAAAAAACAAAACACCCCAAAACTGGGAATATACATAGGAAGCTGCCTTATGCTGAATCATACAATTGGTGAATCTTCTGATTTGGACTATTGCAATAGTCCTTACGTAAGGCTGCCTTTACAAAGTTATGGAAACTGCAGCTGGCCTGAATTTGCAGTGGTTGCTGAATGGAGCAGGTTATAGGGAGCGTGTGACTCTCTCGTTACAACAACTCGTTGACCTACTGATTCACTTCCAACCCCAATTCAAAGTGCTCGCCTCAGCCTTCAAAGCTTCAAACAGCTGAGGACCAGGGTACCTCAAGGGATACCTGCCCCAATACGAACTTGTATCAGGTGAACCTCTTCTCTTTCTCCTGCCCAGTTTGAGGTGTGTTTAGTAGGGACACAAGAGGGGGGCCTTTTTAGTGGCTGCACCCAAGCATTGGAATTTTCTCTCTTGGAAGGTCTGCATAGCCCCCTCTTTGATGGCATTCTGTCTAGATGACAAAATCCTCTTTTTTGGGCCTGGCTTTTGGTCTAGCAGTTGGCCACTTTTAACTGGATGTTTTCTGCTGCTTGCATATATCATTTAGTGCTAGAATTTTTTATGGTACTACGCTTATTTCATTTGTACAGTGGTACCTCTGGTTATGTACTTAATTTGTTCCAGAGGGCCGTTCTTAACCTGAAACTGTTCTTAACTTGAAGCACCACTTTACCTAATGGGGCCTCCCGCTGCTGCCGTGCCACCACGATTTCTGTTCTCATCCTGAAGCAAAGTTCTTAACCCGAGGTACTATTTCTAGGTTAGCGGAGTCTGTAACCTGAAGAGTCTGTAACCTGAGGTACCACTGTATATGATTGGGGGGGCAGTTTTAAAATGTGTTGGCACACTGATGTATTCAGTGTTTGTTCGCCACTTTTGAAAAGGCAGAATATAAATATTCTTAATAATCCGATCAATCAATCAATTTTATGCAATACCCTTGTATCCACTAAAGAACTCAGGGTGGCTTATATTCCCCACCCACCCCTGAGTACACTGCAGTTACATCCACACCATATGCAGTTTGTTAAGGGTGCATTTGTAGCTCTGTGAGGGGTAAACTACAGTTCCCAGGATTCTTTGCAGGAAGCCATGTGTTTTTAATTGCGTGGTGTGGATGTGACCTGTATCTTCGCAATCATCACTTCGGGAGGTGGGTTAGGTTAACAGAGCATGCAGTTTGCCCAAATTACTCAGAGAGCTTCCTGCCCATGCAGTGACTTGAACCTGGGACGCCACAGTTTAAATCCCACACTCTACCCTGTGCACAGGGCTTCTGCTATCTCCATTTTTCACCCCACATGACCCGCTCTTCAATTTAACCTCCCAAACATTTTACTTCTCCATGTGACAGGTGGCTCCCATCACTATGATTCCTTGAACGCAACAGCAAAAATACCCATTACCACATCATCCCCAATCTGTGTAATGTTTGCTTAAAAAAAAAAAAGAGAGGTACCAATCCCCTTTGCTAAAATGCATTGTTCACCTTTGTTTCCACAGCCTAAACTCAAGAAAACAGAGAGGCATGTCAATGTTTGCGTAAGTGTTTGCAATCCTGTACACAAGGTAGCTAATGCATTCTCCAAGGGTGAATCTTTATATGAGCAGGAAAAGGAACTACCCACGCAAAGGAGGGAGGTATCAGCAAGCTTGGGGGAACCCTGAGGCCTACAGAGGGACAAAAAACTTTAGTTAAAACCCCAGTTCTTAAGAGAGACACCCTTCCAAGCTACTCAGTGATGCCTAAGCATGCTCAGTAGCCACCCTTGAGAGAGAAACCCCCTTAGAAAACTGGGGGAAGAGGGATTATCCTGAAATGAGACATGGCTGGCTGGAACCCTTAATAGGAGCCTTCCACGTGGCAACACTTGGCTGCATGTCCAGCCTGTTGCATTTCAAATCTGCAGTGGGCTGGCATATGGCAAGCCTTAAAAAAAACCCCTGCAATCTTATACACACTTAGCAGCTGGAAGATCACAAAGTTTGTAGGCTACACAACAGTTTGGTTATCTATGGCGAGTTAATCCAAAGCCTGCAGGGAACCGTTGCTGCTGCATATGACACCTGAAAACAGATGTGCGCAGCCTCATCTCCTGACTGAATTTCTCCAGCTGGGGAAATGGAGCCAGACTATGCCTGCTGCCAATCTGGAACAGAGGTGGGGAAACTGTGGTCAATTTGAATGCTGCTGGACTCCAACTCCTATCGGTCCTAGCCAGCATGGCCAGTATTCAGGGAAGCTGGGAGTTGGAGTCCGACAACATCCAGGACGCAAAAGTTTTCCCCTAATCCATTTCTACTTTAGAAAGGAGGGCCAGAAAAGTAAGTGCATCACAATGCACCACTTTAGGCTGAGATGGAAACACAGAATTCTGCTAGGGTTGCTTCCTCCTCCTCCTTCCTCTTGTGGTGTTACATGAAAGAGAAAGGGAGCACATGCTGAGTGGGCGGCTCTAGAAGTAGCCAGCTTGCATGGCTAGCAATAGGAACAGCAACGCCCCTTCCTTGTTGTGTCTGCCTTTGTAACCGCCTAGTGGCAGAGTTCCATGGGGAACAGGCAGGTGATGGGCACAGGGCTGCACCTGACACTCAGGTGTGCTGCATTTGTGGAGATGGGAACCTGGCTAGACCAAAACAAAAGCGAGAGAGGGACCAGCAGGGAACGAAGCAATGCAAGGAAGAGGCCTGGGCTTCTGCTTGGCGAAAGCTGCCGCCCCTTCTCTTTCAGAGGCACCTCGACCCACATTTCCTCTTTTAATTGCTGCCATGTTTAAATGGGATTGTTTTCATTGCATGATATAACTACAGGCGTTGGTATTCCAAACGGTACTTTTGATTGCATATTTCAAGTTTATTATTTAGTTATTTTGTGCCATTAACGTACACGGCTCTGTAGTTAATTATGAACGTTTGCATTTTAAGGTTTGTGTAACTGGTTTTCATACTTGGAGATTGCTTGGAAATCTATTTGGGCACTGAGCAATATAATAGTAATAATAATAATAATAATAATAATAATAATAATAATAATAATAATAATAATAATAATAGCCTTGCTGCTATTTGCCAGGGCACACTGACCAACTTGTGCTCCCTTCCATAATATAACAGCAAGGAAGAGAGGGATGGTTGGGATGGTCTGATCTGGTTCTGTATAAGGCTACGGTCCTATAGCTGATAAATACCCCACCCCACAACTGTTAGTAACAGTCATGTTTCCTGTCACATCGGCAGTGTCAGAAGGGGTCATTTTCTCAGTTTCTGTTTTAAAAACAACAACACCCCAATGTGCCCCACACTGCTAGGTGAGGACAAGTGTTCAAAGTCTCTTTTAAATTTCCAGGGTGGGGGAAGCAAAGTAGCCGTTTGTCGAGCGATCGCAAAGGAGTTTGGCAAAAAGAAGCGCAACAGGCAGCGGAGGCATGTAAGTAGCCAGGAGCATTGAAAGGGGGCAGGAACTGTGTTCATACGGGCAATCGCAGGGCATCGATGACAGAAGGGGAAAGGAACCAATTGGGCGGCAGCACAGAGGCCGGGTTATAGGCTATGCTGCTATGCCAATGTTGCTCCAGCATTCTAAGTTTAGCAATGAATGCAAAAAGAATTATTATTATTGTCTTGTCTGTGCTGTGATTTGGCACCCATCCTTCCTTATCCATTTCAACCTGGAGAAGGTAGCATAGCTGTTCTGAGAATGGCGTAATTCTTCCTGCAACTCACACAAAAATGTATCTTGTATAAATGGGAATGTCGCAATGAAAAACAAGCTACAGAAAGTAGGCTTAAAAAACAAACAACCCAGTCTTACACATAAAGATTCCGGACAGAATAATATTTCATAGAAAGCTAATCCTTTTGAGCTTGCCAATGGATGCCAGTATGGTATAGAGTTCCCTTCACTGAGTAAGCTCTCGGAGAATTTGCAGTTGTTTGGGAAGCTTATGATTCAGCCGTTTTCTTCTGCTGGTATATGGATAGATATATATATGTGTGTGATTTTTTTTAAAAAAAACAAGAGACAGAGAAGTGCGGTGCACCATGGCAGTGAACATGACTCTTTGGGATCAAGTATTTTGGGGTTTTATTGCACACTAGCAAACTACTGAACATGCTTCTTTTCTTTTCTTGCAGGGACATTTGGATAAAAGCCACAAAATGGATGAATTATCATAGCAGATGCACTTGCATGGGTTCAGTAGAACTGGAAATGTGAGTCACACATTAAACATCCGAAGGGGAAAAAGTGAGCTTCATATAGCAAAAAGCTCCTATTGTGTCATACTAAGCTAGGGCTGCCATACGTCTGGATTTTCCCGGACATCACCGGGATCTCAAAGGCAGAACTGACGTCCAGGGGGGGATTTTTGAAAGGCAGTCAATTGAAAAATCACTTTTTCTTGGCGTTTTTGTAAAAAAAAGAAAAGAAAAGAAAAGCTCAACAACTTTCAGGGTGTCTTGGTTTTTACTTTTTGAAATACAGTTAACCCAGAATGTTAAATGAAAATGTAGCATTTACACATATGCCAGGAGCTGCCTAGAACTGGAATTAATTTCAGTGGCTTTACTTTGAGCGGGGGCTAACAGGGAATACAACCTATTTAATCAGAAATGTCCTTGAGTTTTTAGTGGTGTTCCTTCCTTTTCCCTTCATTGATTTCCATCTTCCCCACATTCTCTCGCCCACCCTCACCCTTCTTTGCTTAGCTTTAGAGCTGCCTGTGCCTCTTCAAAAGGCGAGCCCATCTTGTACTTCAGAGGCCCACATATCTAGCATCCTGATCTCAAAGCAAACACTTTGAACCATGAGGAAACAAATGCCAATATGTGCTTGGTTGCCTTGCCAGGAAGTTGCGTTAAGTTTTATTGTACAGTTACCAAACAGGATCCTGGACATAAAGGTGTGGGAGAGAAACAGCAACACCCTGGAAATCCTGAGAAGTTACAAGCCCAGAGAGAGAAACAGAACTGTAGAATTGCAAAGTAAGATACGGAAAATGCAAGGACGACGACAATTTCACAAATCAGGCCAGCTAAAGCACAGGTTCTGGGGCCTAGGTCTTGCATGTTACATTATGGGGGCTCCACCTAAATGGACCAGGAACAGCAGCACTGGTCCATGGTGGAGAATGGTGTGAACAACCAGTCCAGGGCACATACTGGGGCTGATGACAGTTGCTGAGTGGGTTTGCTATGCAGGAAAAGACCTGCTAAGGTTCAAGCTGCACCAAACATCTTAATTTCCCCAGTTCTGCTTTTTTCTTCTTCTCCCTTTAAGAGACCACTTCCTGCTGCTGCCTCTTAAACACACAGAGCAGGGAGCAGTAGAGGAGAAAGCAGGAAGTGGGAGAGCAACCAGGGAAGGGCTTTGTGGGAAGGAAGTAGGGAAGCAGCCAGGGCAAGGCAGGAAAGGAGAAGAGCAACCAGGGCGGTGTTGTCTTCCCCCTGCAAGGGCACCTTGCCCAAGGTCCCCTCAAAACTGGCAACACACCTGAGGTTAAGAAGCATCTCCAGGCATACAACTGTACTCCTGGGATTCTGCCCCGAACATGGGTGCTGCAGTGACCAGAAGGGCATTTACACAATTGCAACTCAGGCACCAACTGCACCCATTCCTTATCGGATCTGGCCACTGTGATGCGTGACTTAGATGCGCCCCAGTTGGACTACTGTAACGTGATCTATGTGTGGCTGCCTTTGAGAAGTACAGTGGTACCTCGGTTTACTGACACTTCAGGTTACATACGCTTCAGGTTACAGACTCCGCTAACCCAGAAATAGTACCTCAGGTTAAGAACTTTGCTTCACGATGAGAACAGAAATCACACGGTGGCGGGAGGCCCCATTAGCTAAAGTGGTACCTCAGGTTAAGAACAGTTTCAGGTTAAGAACAGACCTCCAGAACGAATTAAGTTCTTAACCTGAGGTACCACTGTATTTGGAAGCTTTAGCTGGTTCAGAATTCTGGGCCAAACTGCTGACTGGTACCGGTAGCAGAGAGCATTATTATTATTATGTTACTCTGTCATTAAAACAACTTCACGGGCTACCGGTTCGTTTCTGGGTACAATTCAAAGTGCTGGCTGTATCCTATAAAGCCCTATATGCTTGAGCCCTGGTTACAGGAAATATCGTAATTCCCTACATGAACCTACCTGGGTGCTAACATCCTCAGGTGAGCACCTTCTCTCAGTCCCATCGACATCAGTGACACAGTTGGTGGTGACACAAGAGAGCACTTTTGCTGTGGCTGCTCCCACATTGTGTAATTTCCTCCCAAGAGATGTTAAGACTGGCTCCCTATTTGGAAGACAGGAGTGCCTGACGTGCTCTGGTCCATGGGGTCACGAAGAGTTGGACACGACTAAACAAAAAAACCCTGTTTGTTATCCTTCCACTGGCAGGCTAAGGCCTTCCTAGGCCTTTGAAAACGGAGGTGCAGAAACTGGGCTGTGGTCAGGGCAAAGTGGGTTTTAATTTTTGGTTTTGAATGTGTTCTGCTGTATTTTAATTATTGTTTTTAACTAGTTTGTTTTTATCGCTTTGTATTTTATAATGCCGTTTTAAATGTTGTAAGCCACCCAGAATCCTAATTTGCAAGAAAGATGGGATATAAATACTAACAACAACAACAACAACAACAACAATTGTGTGCACTCCTCAGTAGTGCTCAAGCAAGACGGGGGGAAAAGTTCTTTGTCAACATGGCATTTTATCAAAATTAATGGGAAGTCAAATGTTTCTACTTTAACACATACCGTATTTTTCGCTCTATAGGACGCACCGGACCATAGGAGAGGGAGAACAGGGAAAAAATTTTCCCCCTCTAAAACAAGGTGCGTTCAAGGTGCGGGAGTTCCCTCTGGGCTCTGGAGGCTTCAGGTTCCTTTCGACCTGCTCTTTGGGGCTGGCGGGGGGGGGAGCGCTGCTTTCCCCCACCGCCAGCCCCAAAGAGCAGGTCGGGGAACAGAGCAAAGGTTGCGCGCAGCCTTGCCGCTGCCCCCGAGCTTTTGGGGCTGGCGGTGGGGGGAAGCGCTGCTTTCCCCCACCGCCAGCCTCAAAGATCCCTGAAGCCTTTGGAGTGCAGCGCGAGTTCCCGCTGCGCTCCAAAGGTTTCAGGCTTCGGCGACAGCCTTTCTAGCCTCTGCAGGGCAGCGGGGTGAAGGCACCCCGCTGCCCTGCAGAGGCTTTGCGCAGCTAACCCCAAGCTAGAAGAGCGAGATGGAGTGCTCCGCAGTGCTCCGTCTCCCTGTTCTGGCTTTGGGCTTAGCCGCGCAGCCTGTATTCGCTCTATAGGACGCACACACATTTCCCCTTAATTTCGGGGGGGTGTGCGTCCTATAGAGCGAAAAATACGGTATGTAGTTCAAAACAGTACAAAAGCTAAGAGATCTGTTGCGGTGGTTCAAATGGAATCCCAAACGATAGCGTGCAGAAAGGGGTCTCTGGACTGTGCCCTTTCCCCTGCCATGCGCCATCAGCTCCCAACCACAGAACCTGGTTTGTTGCAAACTATAGTTTGGCACTTTGTCTGAACCAGGAACCTTTGGTTTGTGCTTTTCTTGCAAACCAGTTTGGAACTACCTCTTCCTCACAAGATATATTATTGCCACAAATGATGATTTATAAGCTTACATATTTCTTTTAAGAAAGACAGAAAGAGAGACAACACATCCTTCCCACTTTTCATGAGTGGATGAACAAAGGGTGGGAATAGAAGGTAATGCAGAAACTGAACTTGCAAAGAAGAAAGACTGGATTTCAAAGCCAGAACAAGTCTTTTCTCACCTCATTTCTCGTTTTCTTGCATGTTAACTCCCCCCACCCCCAGCAAAACATGACTGCCAAAATTTGAATGTATGCAAAGTACTTTCTTGCAATTTGTCATCTGTATGATGCTGACGTATGGGTATCTAGTTCCACGGAAGAACAGACTCCCTGCAAATTAAGATTTGTCTTTGTAGCTTTTGTGCATGACAAATAGGCTGTAAGCTTAGTTTCCTTCCTTTGGTTATTTTAAATTTGCTTTGTACAGTGGGCATTATTGACCAAAATGCTGGATATGTGAGTTTTTGTACTTAGTTAAGACTAAATAAACCTTTAAAAAAACCACTCAGAACAAAACAAACAAAAACTCAGAACCACACACACACACACACACACACACACACACACACACACACACAGAAAGAGAGAATATTGGAAAAAATGAACTATTATAAAAGTCAACTTGGAGCATGGGTGGAGTAGTTCCTTTGCAACTACAACCAGAGTCCTTTCGGTGCGGAGACATAACCTCAACCAGGTATTGCCCCTTAAAAAATTAACTTGGTCCAGCCTTCTATTCTGACTACAGGCTATGACTGGCTGAAGCCTCTAAATAAGTCCTCCTAAGAGGCACTTTACATACATGGAGCCATTGTTGCTTCCATACAGCTCTGGGAATGTGGTTTGGTTGCACTTGTTGGTGTACATGTTAAACATTTCAGAGCAACTGTGGAAGTGAGGCCAGCCATGTCACTCCAAGCAAGACATAAAGCGCCCATGGATTCTAGGCAGGCTGTCTGCAATTGCAAACAGCTCTTGGGAAACCCCTGCAGAACAAATTCTCATGCAATTGCAGGAGTGAGGAAGTCCCCCTTTCCTTCCCTCCCAACCCCCATCAATCAGCTGTTAAACACTTACCATTCTCCACATATGGATGAAAGGGCAGAACCAATGCCAGGATGACTCTGCCTCTCGTAGGCTCCAGTACACTTCTAATATCTTTTAATACAGTCAATGGCTGATCACAGCGATCGAGCAGATTCAAGCAGCTGATGACATCGTACTGGAACCCTGTGCTCTGCCATTCGTTGATGCCGAGCACTCTGTATAGGTAGAGGGGGGAAGTGTTGAGGGTTACAACCAGACAAGGAGAGATTGTTCTCTTTCTGCCTACAATGATGTGAGGCAAAGTAAGCAAATAATGGGTTAACCTCTGCTCATTAAGTCTAGGTCACTATGCAGATGAGTGGAGTGTGGGCTTTATAGCGTTAGCATCTATTTTGCAGTGGGAGATCTGCAAATCAACATTATATGTCTTACTCCAATAAGATTTCATCACACGAACAGCAATTTGCTGGGTACATGCTGAAGAGGGAATAAACAGACAGGACCTTTATATTCTCCGCAGAGGAACTTGTCAGTTTGCAGAACGGTTGCAGCCTAGAGTGTCTGTCCCGATCACAGATGTAATACAGTCAATAATTCCATCAGAGCCAGTGTTAGCATTATAATCTGTTTGCAATAACTCTAAAATGACAATTTTATACGAAGGGCTTGTATTAGCTCTGTTAGCTGCAGCTTGTCTTGAAATCGCCAGACACTAGAAAACTTTAAGAGGTTATACCAGCCACAGCTGATACAGCAGAACTTGGCAAATAATGGGGCTGGAGAAGCTGACACATAATAGAAGCCTTCGTCAGGGGACAATCAAAACGAGATGAATTTCTCTCATTTGTAAAGAAAAGGGAGTGTGGCTTACAACTTCCCAGAGTCATAAGCATCTTTTTGCCAGAAACTCACCTAAGCCAAACAGGTCTTTGCACATGTTAATCAGCATTACCCAATCTGCAGTCCTTCAGATAATTTGGGTTATTTGTGGGGCATAGGAATTCGTTCATCCCCCCCCCCCAAGAAATATAGTCTAGCCCCCCACAAGGTCTGAGGGATAGTGGACCGGCTCCTTGCTGAAAAAGTCTGCTGACCCCTGGTCCAAAGTATCTGAAAGGAAACCTGCTTGATGCATTCTGATGGGCATACTTCTAATGTGCTCTAAACCACTGGTCTTCAACTGGTGGGTCGGAACCCCCTAGTGCAGGCATGGCCAAACTCGGCCCTCCAGATGTTTTGGGACTACAATTCCCATCTTCCCTGACCACTGGCCCTGTTAGCTAGGGATGATGGGAGTTGTAGTCCCAAAACATCTGGAGGGCCGAGTTTGGCCATGCCTGCCCTGGTGAGTCGTGGCCTGATCCAAAGTGGGTCACAGCAGGAGCACTACTACAATGCAAATATATGGTGAAGGTTTAAGAAATGGGCCTCCAAATGCTTGCTTGGGTTTTCGTTATATTCATTCAGAAAAATAAGAATGGGCTATTTTAAAAAAGAAAAGAAATAATCATGGTACAGTCATCCTGCAAAACACAAGCTATAGCTTCTGTCCAACTGCAGGCACCGTATTTAATTCTGGGAGGGGGCAGAGGGGCAGGAGAGAGAAAGGAAGGAGGAACAAAACATTTCAAGAGTTCTAAGTTAAGAGACCCACAAATGTAATTCAGGCTAAATTGGACACTAGAGATCTTTGCTGTAAGTCAACAGCCCCTGTGTCTTGTTGTGGTTTGAAGCTGGATCTCAAAGCAGCAAGGCAGGTCAGGCGCTGCAGAACCACAGATAGCTCCAGGTGAGCAACTTGCTCTGATGAAGGTTGAGAGCAGACAGAACATCTTTAAGCCTCTGCCACTAGACTACGTCTGAAGGCTCCACCCCTTGTGGATAACCTTAGGATTCTTAGAGGACCAACCGTCTGGCACTTCTCCATAGCCTCTTGCCTTGTTAGCTCTCTGTACCAATGGACTGGTGAGGTACTGTGGGAAGCCTTTGTTTTCTCAGGCTCTGATACCTGTGAGGGTCCTGGCTCTGGACCTCTGGCCTAGTGGACTCCTGGTCTCCACCAACAGACTTAGAGCCCTAAAGCTGGCCTGGTTCCTTGTTTGGCTCCTTAGCTGGAGATTCTGCAGCCTGTGACTCAAGAGTCTTGATTGCTACTGGCCTCATGGCACCAAGGTTCCAGCTGGACTACTACAACTACAAAGGAAGCGGCGTGGTGCTGTGGTCTAAACCACCGAGCCTCTGGGCTTGCTGATTGGAAGGTCAGCAGTTTGAATCCCCGCGATGGGGTGAGCTCCCATTGCTCTGTCCCAGCTTCTGCCAACCTAGCAGTTCAAAAGCATACCAGTGCAAGCAGATAAAAAGGTACCACTGCGGCGGGAAGGTAAATGGTGTTTCCAGGCGCTCTGGTTTCTGTCACAGTGTTCCACTGCTCCAGAAGTGGTTTAGTCATGCTGACCACAGGACCCGGAAAGCTGTCTGTGGACAAACGCTGGCTCCCTCGGCCTGAAAAGTGAGATGAGTGCCGCACCTCATAGTAGCCTTTGACTGGATTAACTGGGTCCTTTATCTACCTTACCTTTTTTACTACAACTACAACACGGCTATTGCTCAGCTTTCCTCCTTTCAGCAAGCACAAGGGTAATGCACACATTACCCCACTGCTCCATGTCTGAAAAACCACCTTGGATATTTTGCAGAAAGGATATACAGTTGTACCTTGTTGCCAAACGTCTTGGAACTCGTATGTTTCGACTCCTGATCAAAAACCGGAAGTGAGTGTTCTAGTTTTCTAACAATTTTTGGAAGTCGAACGTCTGGCGCAGCTTCCGCTTGGCTGCAAGAGCTTCAGAAGCCGTGTTTTGGTTTCTGAATATTTTGGAAGTCAAATGGACTTCCAGAACGGATTCTGTTTGACTTCCAATGTATGACTGTAAATCCTAATGAGATTTTTTTTTAAAAGCAAACAGATTGTATCTTCCCTAATTTGCAGAAATAATTATAGTTATCAGATAGAAATCTTGTAACCGCCTATATGCTTTGATAGACCATGGCAGGGGTGGGAGAGAAGATAGCTAACATAGTATCACTGACGTAGCACACAGCCCACTTAGCAAGCAATATACCTGTATTTCTTCTTCTGAAGCTGCCAAATCATAGTTTCAGACAACTCGGTAGCATAGGTTTCTTCAAAGTGAGGACTCATGACTTTTGTGACTTCTCCATCTCCTGCTCCTAAATCGAGAAGCCGGCGGGATTTCCAGTCTGGATTTATTTTAAGCAGTCTCTGAAATTGTTCGGGTGAAAACACAAACATGGAACCTCTTCCCAGTAACCTGAAATGTTAAAAGACGACAAGGTTTTATTTGTTTATGAACAAAGTGGGCAACTTTAGGAAGTGGAGACAACATTTCTTTCATTTCAAACAAGTATGGACATAGCGATGGGAAACCTTTTAACCGTTTCCAGAGTGGTTTAACATTCAGTCCCTATGGGTTTTCCTAACCATTGTTAGCACCGTTAACATCTACAGTTCCTAGGTTTCTTTAGGGGAGGCCATGACTGTTTAAAGTGGTACGATACTGCTTTAAATGAATAGTGCAGATAGGGCTTGACCTGGGTTGGCCCTTAACCAGCATTTAAAGTCGCCTAATGAAGAACTGCAGTATTTTACAACAAGCTGCCTGGCCCAGTAAGAGAGACAACATTCCACCTACTCGACATCCAACTTGCAATGCCATGAAGCCTTATTGGGGTGTCCAAACTTTTTTCAGAGGGGCAGATTTGATGAAGTGAACATGTGTGAGGGCTGACTATTTTACCCCAGGAAATAAACTGCCACAGGCACCAGATTAAACCAACCGGCGGACTTTGGACTTGCCTGCCTTACATGCTGACTTTAGATTCAAAGGCATTAGAGGAGAAGAGGACTCAAAAAAGGTTAGCTTTAAAAAGACAAGAGTGACAAGGAAGATGTAAAAGAATAGAAGAAGAAACAGACTGAAAGAGATGCTGAAGATGACATCGTTAGAGCAGTGGGAAAGGAGATTAATATTTTAAAACGGTATAAACTAGCAGCAAAGACCACAGTAGGTATCCGAAGCTTCCTTGTGCGATAGAAAAGAACGTGGAATGGCAAATGAGCCATTCATTAAGGAATCTGCAGCAGGGACAATTGGGGTCTCTGTGGATTGTATCAATGGCATCTCTGCTTGTCCCACTTTGAAGTCTATATTGTAAGATTACAGTAGTTGTGCCAGAGGTGCAAGTGAATGAAAGAATAAGGAGTGGAAGAATCCAGGGGGGGAAAGAAAATAATTGGTTAGCAAGAGACACAAGAGGAAAGCAATGCATTAGTCAGGTCAACCACAGGAAGGAGCCCAAGCCGAAGGGTAAAAAGGTGATCTGTGCCAGCGAGTCCCAGCTGCAAAGAGCAGAATCATGATCAAGAGAGAGGACACGGGAAGGAGAGAGAACGGCTGGTGAAGACAATGAGAGCAGATAAAAAGTGGGAAAAGTAAAAACGTACCAATGCGCGTGGAATGGAATGGTCCGGAGGGAACTGCCATTTTTATAACGGGCATTGGAAGAAAAACATGAAAGCAAGTGGCATTCCCTTTTCAAAGACCAACCCCCTGGCAGTACATCTGAGCATCCCTCACATAAATTGGCTCAAGGGCATTATTCCTAAAGACACCGCAAGAAGGCATTCAAAGCAACAGAAACCTTTTGGACTGGAGCAAAAACAGTGAGGATACAAGGGGATACAGCGAGGCACTGCAGTCGACTGTGCACCCCACAGGAAACGTCTAGCTGAGAAATATGATGATCATGATCAAACTGTATAGCAGGATAACGTGTAAAAGGGTGTATTTTAAAAAAAAAAGTTGTGGTATTTCCTTCACTCAGCTAAAGAGGATGTAGAGTCAAGCATGCATCAAAGGAAAACATAAAACCTAGAGTCCTTTGGAGGGCCTGGCACTAAAGGAAACTGAGCAGCTGGGTGCAAATGCCAGGGTTGCATCTATGACTGGGATGCAGGATGCATAGCTCTCAAGCAGCTGTCTGCTAGCATATTACTGAAGGTGGTGCTTGGCAAGACACACCACCCTGGCAGGTGTAACACACGTCTCCCCAAATATAACTCAGGTGGCTAGGAAGGCCCAACAGAGACTCCATTTCCTCAGGGTCTTGCAAAAGAACAATGTTGAACAACAATTGATGACCTCCTTCTTGATGACCACAATAGAAAGTGTCCTCTCATATTGTATCACAGTGTGGTACGTTGACTTGACAGTCACAGACATAAAGTCTTTACAGAGGGTGGGGAACACAGCACATGATATCATGGGCTGTCCCCTGAGCCTGCTAGACGACATCGCAAGGGATCGTTGCCTTAGGAGAGCGATGTAGAAGTATAATCAGTTGTGAAAGGTAAAGGGACCCCTGACCATTAGGTCCAGTCGTGGCCGACTCTGGGGTTGCAGTGCTCATCTCGCTTTATTGGCTGAGGGAGCCGGCATACAGCTTCCGGGTCATGTGGCCAGCATGACTAAGCTGCTTCTGGCGAACCAGAGAAGCACACGGAAACGCTGTTTACCTTCCCACCAGAGTGGTACCTATTTATCTACTTGCACTATGATGTGCTTTCGAACTGCTAGGTTGGCAGGAGCAGGGACCAAGCAACGGGAGCTCACCCCATCACAGGGATTCGAACCGCTGACCTTCTGATCGGCAAGTCCTAGGCTCTGTGGTTTAACCCACAGCGCCGTACCAACAGGCTAAAAAACAGTTTCTATCCGTGGGCTGTTAGGCTGCTGAACAGAAAATAATATAGTGCAACTGATTTTCGGGGTTGGTGTGTTGTGCGACAAGCACACAAAGTGCAATGGGATTGAGTGAGGGGGGGAGGCTCGGTTAATTTCATTTTACACAGGTTGTACATTAACAATAAAGGTATTATTAGTGTGTACGTGTAATTTCAAGAATACTGATTGGGTAGTGGTAGGTCTCTTCCTCAGTATAACTGTTCTGATTGAATTTGGAGACCCTCCCCCAATAAAGCAGCTTTTAGGTCTTCACCCAGCTTGAATGCTTAGTTATGGGCTCATTTCTAAGGAAATTTGCTACAGTGAAAAATTTGGTTGAGGGCTCCAGTTGCATATTAGTTCAATTTGTCAGCTCAGGCAAAGCAGAGGAGGTGGCCTTAATGTGTAGAAATGAACTGGCGTTGTGTTTTTTCAAAGGACACTAAAGGGCAGCTCTCTCCATGCTGAGTATCTGCTCCAAGTTTCCTGTGAAAAACCAGTTTGAACAGACCCTTCCAAGACAAGCAACTCCATTCTGTATTTTGCTATCTTCAGTCTACCTAGGCTAAAGAGAATGGAGAACCATTTGATTATTGATCGAATACCACTCTCCCTGCTTCCATCTGTACACAATGATATATAGAAGTTGAGAGCAAAAGCTTTACACCACGCTCCTCTTGAGTTTGGAAGCAAAGAGAACTGCTCCAGTTGAAATGCTCCGGCTCAAATGGGATTTTTTATTTTATTTATTTCACAACTTTGATATACCACTCACAACTGGAACAACACCTCTAAGCTGTTTACAAAAAAACACACAACAGGATTAAAATGATCAATTATTAAAAGTGCTGTTTAAAACAATCAAAATCAAACAGCAAGCAAAAAGAGATTAAAGTACATTTCAGCGTTCTACATCTCCAGGAAGGCTTTCCTGAACAAAAATGTCTTAAGCAGGCACTTAAATGTTTCATGCAGAGCTGCTACCTGTGGGGGAATTCTAGAAATCAGAAGTGGCTCCCCGGCACTAGCGTGGAGAGAAAGATGGGGGTGAGGGGATGGGTGGGGAGATGCGCTGGCAGAGGCAATGCAGCACTCGCACTGGTACATCCACACAGAGCCCACCTTCCTGCCTCTTTGCTTCTCCCCCCTAGGTAAGCTGCAGCAGCACTAGTGCTAGGAGGCCAGGTATATGACAATGTCCCTCTTCGCCAGCTGCACCTGCTAGAAATGTCATAATCATGCTATTTTTTCAGAAAAGAGGTGCAGGATCCCACCACGAACACCTCCCTCACTCTCTTAGAATGGAAATGGCGCCCAACTGAGAGGTGCTGGAATTGTGTTCCTGAGAGCTCTGGCTGAAAAACAGCCTCGGTCTTGAGCAAGATACCAGGAGGCAATATTAACTGAGCTATCCCGAATGCTACAAGGTATGATGGCTGTTAGGACCAGCCGTCAATGGCAATTAGCCATGGCAACGGTATGCTCTCAGAATATCAGTCTCTGAGGGACTCATGTCCTCCTTGTGGGCTTCCCAAGAGGCATCTGGAAACAAGATACAGGAAGCAGGATACTGAATGAGATGGACACATCAGAAGATGCATGCTCATTCTTCGTGGAAAAGTTGTCGCTGCACTGTCAAAGCGACAATTCCTGCTCCCCTCCAAAAACCAGGGCAATCACGTGGCATAGCTGCCCCCGAGTCATCTCGTAAGACACCACTTAGGAAAACACTTCATTTAACTAGGATCTGGAAGTGGACTTCCCTAGTGCAAAAGTCAAGCCGCACAAGAGAAGCAAGGGTGTTTCTGTTTGAGCGTGAGACCTACACACCCTCCCCCTCGCCACTTTCCACTTGGCACTTACCCATTGATAGACGTCCTGGACATAAACAGGCTAAAAACAGAGGACACGAAGGAGTGATAGAGTTGAATGAACAGCCAGCCCGATTTCTCAATACTGTTATTTAAGAAGATCTGTGTTCCTTGGTCAAGGTAACTCTGGACAAAGATAGGCTGAAGAGATTCACACAGCTGCTCTGTATTGCACACGTACCACTGCAGAGGGAGGAAAAGGGACAAGAATCATTATTCACATGTCGGCACTAGGCCTGGGCAATATAGCGACCTATTGCCCAGGACCGGTATGAGGAGCAGACCGTGATGCTGGTTTCACTCAGCGGTATATCGCTGGTGAAACTGCTCCGCTTCTGAGTCCCTCTGCTAGCAGCACAGCTTCATCCAGGAGATGCTGCTAGCAGAGGGGTTCGGAAGCACGGAGGTTTCACCAGCAATATACCGTTGAGTGAAACCAATGTTGCGGTTTGCCCTCATATGGCGCAGAGGGAGGAAGAAGCTGTATCGGCAAGGTGCTTGTTCCTCCCTTCTGCATCTTTGAACTGCTCAACTGATGGGCACCCAGTTGCTGCTCCCTTCAGCCAAGCGTTTAACAGAGCCCCTAGTCTGCGCTAGCTTGCCCAAGCTGACAGCGGGGTGGGGGCTCTGTGAAACTGCACCCCCCCATCTGAGCAACCCCGAGGCCTCAGCAGCATCAGATCGCTCAGCTGGGGTGGGTGGGAAGCTTCTTCTATGCCCCAGCTGTGAAAAGCCCAATGCTGCTGTGGTGTCAGATCGCTCAGATTGGGGGCTGGAAGAAGTCTCCCCCCATCCCATCAGATGGGGTGGGGAAGACTTCTTCTACGCCACAACTGAGCGAACCCCGATGTTGCTGAGGTGTCAGGGCTTGCTCAGCTGCATTGGCCCTAGCCTGCAAAGCACTGGGGTGTAAGGGCCCCAGGTCCAGCGGTGAGAGCAGCGGCCGTTTCACCCTGTGTCTAGATGGCTGGGGCCAAATGCAGCTTGTTTCAACATCACCAAACCATGATTATCTGGCTGGGGACAGATCATGATGTTCAAAATCTAACATCGCCCAGCCCTAGTCGGCACTGCCAAACCAGGCTTAAGCAAAGGAGAACGATCTTTGGACAGTATTCGAAACTCCCATTGTTCTAGGCACATTTTGCGATAGGGAATTCCATTAGTGTGAGCAGTTTTTGAGCTCTGGGTGCAGTACTGCGCCTAAGATTTCACATTAAAACTGCAGAGTGGAAGGAAAGGAAGACCTTTTTCTGCCTCCCCACTTCCAGCCACTCTCTTAAGAATATTAGGGGGGTGGGCAGTGGAAGGACTAGACCATATGAAAAATGATTCAGTTAGATTCAGTTCATTCATTTTCAGCTTTGTATTCTTGTTATAAAAAGGCTCACCTAGACATTTCATTGTTACACCCATAACCTAGGTTTAAGGTGCCATTTAGCTCCTAGCTTTCATATCTCAATTTCTAACACTGTCTTCGGATTGGGGAGGGGTGGCAGCTTAGTTGAAAAGCACATGTTTTGCAAACAGAAGAATCAGGTGATGAGGACCTCCGGCTGTGACCCTGAGTGTCAATGTCTTTCAGGTCATATTTACACCATACATGACTTCCTCCAAAGAATCTGGGGAACTGTAGTTAGTTAGGGGTGCTGAAAATTGTACTATGTAAGCAGTAAACTACAGCTCACAGGAACTGGCATCATGAGATTGGCCTTAGCTGGGGACGGTATTCTACAGTTGGGGTGCCAATAACAGATAGTGTCCCATCCTCACTCACCACTTGCCTTGCCTCAAGTTGGGAGTACACAAAGAAGGACCTCCCCTAAGGGTCAGACAGGCTTGTACAGAAGCAGACAGCTCTTAAGACACTCTTGGCCCAATCAACTATTTGGCTTTTGACTGCTAAATTCACCTAAAATCAACTGTGTTCAGAATAATATCTAATCGGTGTGACAGTGGTATCTACAAAGCTCTCGCAGCTCAAACTTCAACATTCCAGCATTTGCCGTTCCCTGTTCAAGGCCTCAAAATACTTATGCATATAAATGCCTACTGGCACTATTAACACACAATTTATATTTATATCTCAAACAATTCAAATCTTGTGCTTTGAAATGAGCTCTATACAACTCTCAATCTTGCTACCCTACTCTACCAAAAGAGCTAAAAGGAAGAATCTAAAATGGTTTGGGTATTTTAATACACAAATCCATTCTTTCCAGTTGGCTTTTAAGATATTAAGCACAGTGGTCTGTACGCAGTGTTCCAGGTTGAATGCCAGCATATCAAACTAGCATTCCTTCCCTGAAGTCATCAATTTATGCCAACAGAGAGCCCAAAGCTACCTACAACCACATTACTGGAAAAATATTGCAGATTTCGGAAGGTGGTGTTAAGTTTCCAGAAGCATGCCTGGGAGCTTTCCAGCCATGCATAATACATTACAAACATGTACCTAACTTGTTGCACACGACCACTCCACAGCTCCTTTAATCTTGTTGCTTCACTGATTCCTGTTCTCTTTGCATACATTTCAGAGTATTTCAACCTCACTATGCAAGTTCACATTTTCTGTTTTGGAGGTCAAACTGCAACATTATTCAGTATCACTGCACTGCACTTTGCTAGCAGCGGAAAGAGGTGGGTGAGGCCACATGCATCAATTCAAAGCAGAACATATGTCCTTGGGGAAGGAAGGAAACGTGAGGGCCTTATTAGAGGTGGGAATGAGAGGCAGGTATAGGTTGGGAGATAACTTCAGTGGCTAGATCTGTGATTGTTCAGATGAAAAAACGCTGAGAGGAGAAAGATTGACAGGTCTGAGGCCTTCTCTGTGGTGGCACTCCATGGAACATCTCTCCCCTGGAAGCACGTCTAGTGCTGATGCTTATGGCATTTCAGTGCCATGCAAAGGCCAGTTTATTTACCCAGGTGTTATGGGAGGCTGGCTAATGCAATTTGTGACTAAACTCTTCATGGAATTTTAGCACTGTGTTTTTCTCTGCTCTTAACTGTTTCAAACTGATGTATTTTTAATCGGGTCGTAAAATGCCCTGGGGATCATGTGATGAATGTCAGGCTAAAAATTTATTTATAAATAAATATATGGTCAGGATGGAAGGAAGCAATGACAGAAATATGGATAGGCAGGTGTCATGTTCAGTAAACTGGATTGATGAGTTGGGTGCACACAGGTTTTGCAAACGAGTTTCCAGTCCTTCAGGTCACAAGGGTAAGGAAAAGAACACAAAGTGATAACAAATGTATTGGATTTGGGAGAAGAAAACAAACTTTGGGAGTCCTATTGTGAGTTCTGAATAAAGGGCAGCATTTGGGGATTGACTGCTAAATTATCCATCCCATACTGTCAATGGACACAAAGGAGAATCGTTATCACATATCAAAGATGAGACAGCGGAAGTTGCAACAGCACAGCAATCAGCACTGCTGGAATTTTCAGCTCTAAGTGTGTGCAGAAGTCTTGTCTATACAGGTACAAGCATACAAAAATTGGGTTGTGCCTTGTTTTCCCTAGCAACTCCCCATGCCTGCTTAGCTCATACTTACAAAAGCCACAAAGCTGCCTCATGGCCAGAACTATTGTTTTTGAACACAGATCGTGTTTCCTCCCCGCTATTTTATATTTGCACATTCAGCACAAATTCACCCGATTGCACTTCAGAACATTTTGAGGCAGAGAAAGGAAGAGAACAATTATACTACATTAAGTTTCCTGTTCCCTGTCCCATCAGGTTCCAAGTAAATCCTCATCTCCTCCTTGCAACTTTTCAGCTTCGCCTCCCCCCACCCCTGTATCCCCACCTTTCACCAGTAGCATGTGCTCTTCCGAAGTCTCCTGCCCTGCACTCAAAGGGGGGCAAAGGAGCCAGTCTTGTTACCCACAGAAATAGCAGAAGCTCGCTGATCTTCCCGACAACCAAAGGATGTCCCATAAGAGATTTATTCCTCTCCTCCTTTATTTTGTGCACAGACTAAATGCACAAAGCACAACACACACAAATCTTTCTCCTGATCTCTCACCCGGATGTGTCCATATTCTCTCTCTGTCTCTTAGGCCAAGTATGGAGAGATTCTTCCAATCCTCTTTTTGTGTGTGTGTGTTGTGCGGGGAATGGAGTGTATTCAGTGGGGCAGAGGTTAACTCTCCTCAAGGAGCTTTTTTTATTCTTCTCTCCCCCCCAAACAACATCATATCTCACCTCAAATCACACGCTTCCAAAAGAAGTGAGAGATGAATATAAAAGAGAAGCTACCCTACACCCCAAACCCTGAAATTCTTCCCTATTTGGGGGGAAGGCGATGGATGTGGGGCCCATTCAAAACACACCCCTCCCCCTTCTTCCTCCTGCCGCCCCTCCCCCCTCACAAAATGGTTTTTGGGTGGGGGGCTTAGAAGTACTGCTCCTCCTGCTGGTGGGTCCATACCTGGTGGTTTTCCTTGATGCCCGGGGCTGGCTGGCTGTGGCTGCCCATCATATTCATGTAGAGAGACCTGGATAAAGGGCTCCTCAGGTACCTGGCAGGCCCAGACCACATCCTCTTCCTCAGCACCCACAGAGACAAGGTGTAGCAGCCCAGCCAGACCAGGCAGAGTCTCATGAGGGTGGGGTGGGGTTGTGGGGGGTGGGTGGGAGAGGGAAGAAAGGGGCGCTCAATCACCCCCTCCCGCAACCACCGCCTCCTTTCTCCATGGCTGCAGCAACGGCGGCGGCGGCGGCCAGCGCGGAGCTCCCCATTCAGTGCCCGCACATCCACGCACACACATACATTACAGACACACATGCATACATGCGAGGCCGGAACCCGAGAGCCCAGGGAGGAGGGCCCAGGCCGGACGGGATGGCCGGAGACACCAACCAACCCAACCCGCCCGCACGAGAGGACGCCTCGCTCGCTCGCGCGCGGGCCGGTGGGCGGGCGGGCGCCCAGCCTTTCTGTCCGCCCTCTCGGCCAATCAGGGCGCGGCGCAGGGCAGCGCCTCTGGGGGCGCTGCTTTCAAAACGAGAGGCGGCACAATGGCCGCCGCTGCGGGGCGCATGCGCAGAGGGAGGGGAAGGAGGGAGTCGAGGAGGAGGAAGGCGCCTCCACTTCCCAAGGCGGCCTTTCCTCGACACGGAGGCTGCGCTCACTCGGAGGCGGGAGGGTGGGCGAGGACGCCCCCTGCGGCACGGCTGTGACAACCAGTGCAGAACGGGAATGGCCGATTGTACAGGAATAAGGGGTGCAGAGGACTAAAGGGGGTCGTGGGGGTGGGTAAATAAAAGCCCAGATTTCGCACCCAGGAAGGCAGGAACGTAGCGCCCACGGATTGGGACCAGCGCACCATTTCGTTAGGCATCCCGTTTCCCCCAGTGGCCAAGAACACGTCCCTGGGAATCCCACAAAACAGGCAAGGAAGGTGGTGGCCCGTCTGCTATCGTCTTCAGTCTAATAAGCAGGAGTGACAAGAATATACCAAGAATACAAGAGGAGGCTGACAAGATCGATCTAGTCCAGCATCCTTTCCCCCCAGTGGCCAAACTGGCCTCTTTGAGAAGGTGGTGGCTCTCCTGTGGCCTTTGCAGTTCTATTTAGGTATGGTGGGCAACTGCCATTGAGAAATCTCCCTCCTCCCATGAATTTTGCCTGTTCTGCCCGCTTTTCCGACGCTCACTGATTTCCAAGCCCCGTTTGCTCAAATTCCAAATGTGTAGGGGTAGAACTGGGCTGTTTCTAATCTGTATGAGTGTGTGGTCTGTACATGCTCAAGAGAGCTCCCTCACCCATTATTTTTTCACCTAAGAGGACCCAGCCTTCCTACCGAGATCTTGGGAACCCTGGCTCAAATAAAACAGCTACTTCAGAAGAGTAGCAAGAAAATGTGAGGGGAATTGCACTGCATTATGTTCAGTCACTTCATTATGGCTGGGGAAGGGTTATTGCTTAGTGCAGGGGTCAGCAACCTTTTTCAGCTGTGGGCTGGTCCACTGTCCCTCAGACCATGTGGGGGCCGGACTATATTTTTTGGTGGGGAAATGAACCAATTCCTATGCCCCACAAATAGCCCAGAGATGCATTTTAAATAAAAGGACACATTCTGCTCATGTAAAAACACCAGGCAGGCCCCACAAATAAGCCAGAGATGCATTTTAAATAAAAGGACACATTCTGCTCATGTAAAAACACCAGGCAGGCCCCACAAATAAGCCAGAGATGCATTTTAAATAAAAGGACACATTCTACTCATGTAAAAACACGCTGATTCCCGGACCATCCCTGGGCTGGCTTGAGAAGGCGATTGGGCCGCATCTGGCCCACGGGCCTTAGGTTGCCTACCCCTGGCTTAGTGGTACAGCATCTACTTTGAATGCAGAAGGTCCGTTTCAATCCTTGGCATCGCCAGGTAGGGCTGGGGAAGATTCACAGCAACAGGGGCAGCATTCTTACCTTCTCACTTCCAGCCTGCTGGCTCCAGCACTAGATTTGGCAGTTAAACTGCCTTCAGATTCCCTCCTACCCACATCAGGATTGCAGCCTTAGATAAATGTACAGGGTGGGAGAGAGGTAGAATTAGAGATCCCTGCACTATCGGTTACAGTAGCTAATGAATGGGGTAAGAAATAGGCTAGAAAATGATACAATTCTCTTTTCTACAAGAAAACAACCTGGGAAAGAGCAAAAAAAAAAACCCACCTTAAACAGGCTAAGAAGTCTGTTCCTCCAATGTTGAATTAAGAACTGAGCTATAAAGAATTGGCTTAATAAAATAAAAGACTGCTTTATGAGAAATAAAAGTGCTACTATATATAATCTACTGGATAAAGAACAGGATGGTAGGATTTATTATGGCATAATTCGGACTTTGTAACATATCAAGTAGCATTAGTTGCTCTTTAATCGCCATCTTTTCAAAAGATGAAAAATGGAAAAGGCTTTAACAGGGGCAAATCCAAAATGCTGCATTTAGCTACTTGACAATAAAGGAAATGTGACAGACAATTTCAAATAGTATATTTTAATGCAAGTTCCAAGGGCTATAGTAGTTTTACATATGATTATCCCTCTTTGCATGGCATCAAGCAGCCAAGAAATCCAAAGCTTACGAGCCTACCACCCAGCAAATTTATTTTTCCCACAGTCCCATAAACCCAGCAGTTTGATTTAATCACATTTATTATGCTTTGGAGACGCCCAAACACTTTTTCTTTCATTATCAAGTTTTCCCATCACAAGCCACAGGCTTCTGTGCAAGCTCCTCTGCCTTCCACTTCAGGCAGCCACCTGCATCTCCACCATGTGGATTAATTGGGTTTCCCACTATGCTGCATCAACTATACGGTTCCCCATCTGTCTCCCCCTTTTCCGTTGCCAATGACAATCTTCAGCACTACTTGTGTAGTCATGAGTATGTAAACATAAACATCAGTTCACGTTCTCTCCACAGCGCAGATATGCATGCCTCCCCCTCTAAATACTGCCAAAGCTTTCTTTGCTGAACAGTCCGTACAAATTTATCCAATGTGATCCAATGCTGTCATTGCCCTACTTTCCAACCCCTGCAAAGCTAAGGTATCCCATGTAGAGAAACCATGTTGTGTTTTGCAGACCATATACCAGTTTGGGGGAGAGAAATCTAACATACATTTTCCAATATTCCATGGGGGGAAATGACCTTGTTTTGCTTGCAGCAAAGAGGTAGCATTTCACATTTTATGAGAGAGGGTGCTCAAATGCAGCTTCTTATGATTTATCATGGGCCCTTAGTTCTTCTAAAAAGAGTGTCAGGTTTATTCACAGAATCACACCACACCATTATGCATTCATCTCTTAGGCATCCAGTGAGGTAGTGGCATTTTGGTGTACTCAGTAAGTCTATGTGGTATCTCTAACTTGCGTACAGTTGAACTAGAAAGAAATATGGCATGATGATAAGGCACACACAAGATTTACAGATATAACAGAAAAGAATTTACTGGCTCAGGCTGCAGATGATCCCCCTGAGTCAAGGAAGTCCAATGTTCTTGTTCATCTGACCTCTGTAAAAAAAAACCAGTTGTGTTCCTGATCCACACATTTGCAATTCAATTTCAAAGTGAAAGGTGGCTATTCTGAATGGAAAAGGGTGTCCATGTCAGAATCTGTATAACTGCAATGCAAAGAGGAACCAGACAGATCATGTAGAACATGGCATCGTGGAGACCTAGAAACAAACTGGAAGAGAAGGGTTTTTTTTTAAATGTTCAGTTTTTTCAGCAATTACTACAAAACAAAACTCATTGCAGTATATATTTATCAGTGTTGTGTTCCAGCACTTCAACAAGATCATGCTTAATTCAAATTAGGAAATCATCTATCCCCATTTGTATACATAAATTAAGTGGAATACCAATACTATATAAAATTTAACTTGTTTTATCTGATTATGAGAAATCAGTGGTGTTGAATGCGAATTTATTGAACAATGCCATTTAGACCCTATTTTACAGAAGCATTTTACCATTCTGTTTATATGCTGGGGTACCCAGAAGGGGCCTGAAAACTAGCACGTGTTGTGAACGGTCTTGTTCATTTTAACAATATTTCAGACAGGCTGTATGGTATTCTGTGGAGGTTTCTGGACATCTAAGGCTGATGCAACTATATTTAGGGCTACTTCAGCAAAGCGGTTTACAAAAAAAGAGAAAAAGATACTACTTTCTCTATAACCCAGTTTGCACTACAGTGGTACCTCAGGTTAAGTATTTACTGTATTTTTTGCTCCATAACACTCACTTTTTCCCTCCTAGAAAGTAAGGGGAAATGTCTGTGCGTATTATGGAGCGAATGCCTACAGATGGCAGGGGGATCTGCTGCAGTCGTCAGCAGAGGATCCATGGTTCCCCTTCCTTCCCTCCTCCGTGGCTCGCTTTGAATGGGGAGAAGAGATGACAGAGAGCCTGGTTACAAAGCACGGATCCACATGGATGCTCAGGATTTTTGCACTGGGTCACCCCAAATTCACCATCAGATCACATAGCATGTCCATGGCTACAGCTTGCACCAAAAAAATCACGCACCCACTGTTGCCTGGGGCCGCAAAAACGTGGTTACAAAGCATGGATCCACATGGATCCTCAGGATTTTTGCATTGGGCTACCCCAAACTTACTGTCAGATCACATGTCTGTGGCCACAGCATGAACCACAAAAATCATACATCCACTGTTTCGTTTAGAATATTTTTTTTCTTGTTTTCCTCCTCTAAAAACTATGTGTGTGTTATGGTCGGGTGCGTGTTATAGAGCGAAAAATACGGTAATTCGTTCCGGAGGTCCGTACTTAACCTGAAACTGTACTTAACCTGAAGCACCACTTTAGCTAATGGGGCCTCCTGCTGCCACCGGAGCATGATTTCTGTTCTCATACTGAAGCAAAGTTCTTAACCTGAAGCACTATTTCTTGGTTAGTGGAGTCTGTAACCTGAAGCGTATGTAACCCGAGGTACCACTGTATATGTTAAACGAGGGTTTAAATAAACCTTAGTTAACAAACCATGCCTTAGCTGTACATCTGAACCCAGCAGTGTCTGAACTATAGTCTGTTCAGATTGTTTGTTTGTTGGCTTATTGCCTTAATTATGGCTTAGTGTTACCTGAAAACATGGGCACATACTTAATTAAAGTTTAAGCATAATTTGTTTTGTCATCACCCACCAAACAACAGAGACAGTAGGCAAGCTGCCCTGAGTACTCAGCTGCTCTCACTGGTGCATTTCCTGAAGCTGCTGCTGCTGCACATTTTGTCTGGTAACAGGATCCTCTTCCTTTCCCAACTCTACCCTGTACCCCCTTCATAGCAGCAGTCTGAACTGGAGAGTTGAACACTTAAAAGCAATCTCTTTAAACTATTGCTTTGCAGATGTTTTGACTGCAGGCGATTAACTGTTATTGGTTGGTAAGTGAATGAATGATAGATTTGGTCAGCTTTTATATAAAAAAAATTAATCTGGATTTTTAAAAAGAAAAATAATAAATCCAAAGTTACACAAATAAACAGGACTTAGGTTTCCAAGGGGGGTCGTGTTACTCAGTCGGCATCTATTCATTACCTTCAATAAATCTTGTCAACTTTTCAAGGAAAATCACAGGCAGCAAATATTAATTCTTTAAAAAGTTTTGGAGATGGAAAAGATTTGCATTTTAACACACCGAAATAAAAACATTAAGGACTGTTTTTATGGGAGTATGAATGAAATGCTGTTTTGAAACAGAGCAGGTGTTGAGTGAGAGGGGCTTCAAAATGAGCTTCTGTTCCTGACAGTGACTAGAACTCACAAATGAAAATATTTAAGTGTACATTAGTAAAAGCAAGTTTTTCAAACCTCCTATGAGAGATAGGGAAGTACCGTATTTTTCGCTCTATAACACGCACCTGACCATAACACGCACATCGTTTTTAGAGGAGGAAAACAAGGGAAAAAACATTCTGAATGAAACAGTGGATGTATCATTTTTGTGCTTCATGCTGTGGCCACAGACATGTGATCTGATGGTGAATTTGGGGTGACCCAATGCAAAAATCCTGAGAATCCATGTGGATCCATGCTTTTTAACCACATTTTTGCACCATTGCAGCCCCAGGCAACAGTGGGTGCATGATTTTTGGGGGGCAGGCTGTAGCCATGGACATGCTATGTGCTCTGATGGTGAATTTGGGGTGACCCAATGCAAAGATCCTGAGGATCCATGTGGATCCATGCTTTGTAACCACATTTTAAGTGGGGAGGGAAGGAAAAACACAGAAGGGACAAGGAGCACGAGAGGGGTGTGCAGAGAAGCAGCTGGCTAAGAATGCAGGAGAGGGATATAACGGGAGGGAGGAAAGGAAGGCAAAAGTTTCCCCCCACCCAAGCACCCAAGCCAGCCAGCTCACGCTCTCTCTCTCTCTCTCTCTCTCTCTCTCTCCCACCTGCATGTTTTCAGCAGCACCGGAGCACAGAGAGGAAGGAACGACACTCTGCTTTCCCCTCTGCTTGCCTGGAGGGGAGGGGCTTTCCCTGCTCTTTGTTCTGTTTGAGCAAACACAGCAACGAAACAGAAAAGGGTGGGCAGTAAGACCCTGAGGCAGAATGCAGGAAAGCAGCAGCTTCCTCTTTTCAGGTTTCCCTTCTCCGTGACTGCGCAATTTGATTTTTGCCTGATTTTTCGGCTCCAGGGACCACACATTTGCTCAATAACACGCACAGACATTTCCCCTTCCTTTTTAGGAGAAAAAATCTGCGTGTTATAGAGAGAAAAATACGGTAGTAATAAGGTGGCTCCAACACAGGTTCTGATTACTAATCTAAAAGCATAAATGTACAGTAAACAGTGGTTGTCAGTTGTGAATATAAAAACAGCTGTTACAAAATTGTTTTTTATAAGCTGCAAAGCTATACAGACATTTTTTTTCTGAGGAAGGGAGGAAAGTGGTTCCTTGAGGACTGCTGCAGAAGATCAGCACAAAGATTACCACACCTGACCAATGGAAAGTGACATGGTGAGGAAATGCCAGCCGTTGCCACAAAAGCTTGAAGGGTGTCAGATGGAGAGACAGTTGTGGGTTGGAACTAGGCGGGATGGAGGATGACAACACAAACCAGTTACTTTGATAGTCTGCAGAATGTTCTTTGGTTTAAGGGTGGTTTGTTCAATAAACCATGGTTTAAGAACAGTTTTGCGTGTCATGCGAACTGGACCTATGTGATCTGTCAGGTATGTTCATCCCGCTTCTGCAAACACAGGAAACACTGTTGCTATACTCAAATGAAGATCTAACCAAGTACAGACTAGACCAGGAACCTTCAGCCCTCCAGATGTTTTGGACTACAATTCCCATCATCCCTGACAACTGGTCCTGTTAGCTAGGGATCATGGGAGTTGTAGGCCAAAACATCTGGAGGGCTGCAGGTTGGGGGTGCCTGGACTAGACTGATTGCATGGGAAAGCTTTATCTGGACAAACTTGCAAGCTTTCATGTTCAAGAAGCACAAGTGAAAACTGCAACGCACTTAAGAGAAATTCTTTGTGAATATAGTAAAACAAAAATTACCTTCAACCATTGCAACTTTCCAGATAACATGTTTCAGAACACAAATTCCAACAATTTAATTTCAGAATAAAAAAAGAAAGCTGTAATAGCCAAATAGACCAAAGGGTTCATCAGATTAAAACATCACTGTGGCAATTAATTGTCTCTTACTTACCTTGGGTCAAGATGAACAACTTTCCCATTCAGATTTGCATAACCAAATTGATTTAGTATGGTAACCACAAGCATAGGGGCTAAAGACTGGGCTGGTTTTGTAAACAAGGCATTTGTTCCAAAAACCATGGAGGAAAGTGGTAATCTGAAATGTTAAACAATTATTTCAATAGACTGCAAGTTATTATTTAAATTGCAAATTGAATACAGTGGTACCTCGAGTTAAGTACTTAATTTGTTCTGGAGGTCCGTTCTTAACCTGAAACTGTTCTTAACCTGAGGTACCACATTAGCTAATGGGGCCTCCTGCTGCTGCCGCGCAGCTGGAGCACAATTTCTGTTCTCATCCTGAAGCAAAGTTCTTAACCCGAGGTACTATTTCTGGGTTAGCGGAGTCTGTAACCTGAAGCGTATGTAACCCGAGATACCACTGTACTTCAGCAGAAAGTTATATTCAAACACTTCTGGATGGTACTTCTGGATGCGAACGGGATCTGTTCCGGAGCCCTGTTCATATCCTGAAGAGAATGCATCCCGCACCTGCGGGTTGCTTCTGCGCATGCGCGTGACATCATTTTGAGCATCTGCGCATGCGGCGAAACCGGGAAGTAACACATTCAGTTATTTCCGGGTCACCACGGAGTATAACCTGAAAATGCTCAACCTGAAGCAACTTTAACCCGAGGTATGACTGTATCCTCAGTTCTTCAAATAGTAATACTAAGAATCTGTCAACTTCAGCTTTCCTCAGTTTCTCATTTTTCCAATCTTAAAATTCATTTTCTATACTTTAACTGCGCCTTTTTGTTGTTTAAAAGTCCTTATGAAAATCCATCAACATTTTAGTGTGAATTTCTCCTAATATATGTATTTTTGTATGCAATTTATAGGGATAATTTAATAAATTGAGGAAAATCAGGCTCCAAACTGCTCAACTCAAGGCCACTGACAAATTGTTTGGGTATTTGGGGGGGGGGGGTAAAGTACTCCATACACTGAAAAGTGTTATAGAATAATTCTATGTAGTGTAATGAGCATGCTGAATTGAGACTTTCCAATAATAACTGAAACACAATTTAACATTTATTATCTACAATGAAAGTTTGCATATCATAAAAAGTAAACAAACCATGCTTACCTCCGTTTATGTTTCTTTAAATCTGCATCAACAATATCGGCCAAAGGCAAGTTAAACAGACTGAAAGAAGCTTGAACAATGACCCTAAATAAATAGAGAAGTGACTTAGATTTGAATTGCCTTGGACAAAGAAAAATTAAATTTGGATATTTTTAGTATCATAAAATATTTGTTCAGTATAGTGAACTACTACACAAATACATTAATAAAACAGCAAAGTTGAAAATAGGATATGAGGACCCAGAATAATAAGGGTTCTAGAAATCAATGAATAAAGTCCACTTCTGTTGAAAACTTAATCTTGGCTTTCCTCCCAAAGATCTCACTGTCTGTTAACTTGTCTCATTTGTCTAATAACACTTAAGAGATTTGGGGGGAATTAAGCAGCATATAAATCATTTAAATAAATAAGTAAATAAAATAATACATTCCAGATTTGGGAAACTAGAATAAGTGGTTCCCAATAGTCTCCACTTTAGGACAATTGCCATTACTTATAAAAAATGTAATCAGTTCCAAATCATCTGTGACCCCATCTGCCTTAAAGAATCCCCAAAGAACTACCAGTCACTTTCCTGATTAATGACATTACTGCTTGTACAGACAGTGACCATTTTTGGGAGTCCAATTGATACGGACCACTGACGGTCATTTTGGACCTGGAAGGAGTAATGGGGGTGTAATGGGGTTATGCATGCTCCAGCAACGCACACTGGGGCTAGGAATGAAACCCCCCGCATGCACCTAAACGTAAGAGGACCTCTGCAACGAGACCTAGTGTGGTTCCTCCATGACCCACACTACGTCAGGACCTTGGCTCCTTTAATATGATTTACCTCCCCCAGTGCTCAGGCACGACCATTTTATAACTCTACAATGCTATGACAGAATAGTGGGGGAATTAAAACAGTGGTGCTAGGTCCTAGGGCTGACATGGTTGGTGTGTAGGGGAAGAAAGGGAGGATCAAAAGGCTTGTCTTGGGCCCAGAACAGCACAGATGTGAACAAGCCACCGCTATTGATTCCATCCATAATACATGGAGATCCTACTGAGGGGTATCTTGCCTTCCCCTCTCTCCTCTACCCCCCACCCCTGGGCCACACGTGAAGTAGATCTTTGTGAATCCTGGTCAAAATTGCCATGCTCTTAAAACTAAAGTTACTTACATGTTTGCCGTAAGATAAATAGCCAATAAGTAGTAGTGTTCTGGACCTACAAGCAGCATGATAGCAGCAGCTATTGCTTCCAAGTAGAAGGAAAATAAGACCACCTTATAGTAACCAAATTTCTTCAACAAAGCTTGACTGATTAGCACAAGGCACTGAAATATAACAGAAATATTAAGCTACATTAATACAGTATTGAAACCCTGTCAAAGATAGAATTATTTCTAACCAGAAAGAAAGCACCACAGGATACCCTGACCGTCCAATCCTTCAAAAAGGCAACATCAGCATTACATCACCAACATTTGAACATATGCCTTATAACAGCCAATCTCGTTTGGATATCTATTTGGACAAATGACTCTCCAAAGGACTGACGGATTTTTAAATTGTTAACGGGAGCCGATGCTGTTCCTTTCTTGTTGTTCTATTTGCATTCTGAAAATAGCAATAAAAATAAAGTGGCATTTTAGATCGAGCCATATATATATATATACTGTGTTGCATTGTCTGGATTTTAATAATTACCGTATTTTTCGCCCTATAGGACGCACCGGCCCATAGAACGCACCTAATTTTTTTTGGGGGGGGGGAAATAAAGAAAAAAAAATTATTTCCCCCCCCCAGACGCGGGGGAAGCCCGAGCTTTTAAAAACGCACCTACTGTAGTTTTTAGAGGAGAAAAGGATATTTTCCCGAGGCGCGGGGCACTCTGCTTCAGAGAGCACAGCGCTCCGGGCGGCAGGCTGCTATTCGCAGCCTAGGGAGCCCTGCGGGAACTCCCGCAGGGCTCCCTAGGCTACAGATATCTTCCTGAAGCCTGGAGAGCGAGAGGGGTCGGTGCGCACCGACCCCTCTCACTCTCCAAGCTTCAGCAAAAGCCTGCATTCGCCCCATAGGACGCACAGATTTCCCCTTCATTTTTGGAGGGGAAAAAGTGTGTCCTATAGGGCGAAAAATACGGTATAAACCCACATCAAAATGTCACTTTCAAATACATAGCTATTGTACTAGCTAAACAGCTTATTCGTGTATCCAGTGTAACATGCTAAGGGCCCATCTATGCGCCTCAGCTTAATGTGGCTCATGAACCCCTTGTGTCTCTTAATTCCCCCTCATCCCTGTGGTTTTCTCCTCCAACTACTACTGTGCCACACTTTATCCTCCCTTCCCTATAAAATAGATGCAGCTCTCCTATTCACATTTTCAAAGTACAGTGGTACCTCTGGATGTGAACAGGATCCGTTCCGGAGCCCTGTTCACATCCTGAGCAGAACGCAACCTCCGTCTGTGGGTCGCGATTCGCCGCTTCTGCGCATGACATCATTTTGAGCGTCTGCGCATGCGACGAAACCCGGAAGTAACCCATTCCGTTACTTCCAGGTCGCTGTGGGACGCAACCTGAAAATATTTAACCCGAAACTACTTTAACCCGAGGTATGACTGTATAGGGAATCTCCGAATTTAGTGAGGGGAAAATGTGGAAGAGAAGAATAGAGGAAAAAACAGTACTAATGAATAGGAAAAAATGAAAGGAAATCACTAAGTAAAGTATGTTGCCCTCTAACCTGAATAGTAAAGAGGCCATTTGTTATTAAATTCCCCTACCCTCGAGAGGCCAGCCTTATAATTTGAGAACTACTGCTCCAGGTTCAACACCATAGATTTACCTGGCTTTCAGAAAATGTGATCCCTCACAATTTTTAATCCCATACTTGTTCTTAGAGGTTTTTACCAACTTTTTTTTTAAACAAAAGTACCAAAAAGCATACAAACACACAGTGAAGAGCCAGCTCCCCCTTTAGTCAAACCGTATGTGCATCAGTTGAATTCCTTTGGGAGACATCAGTAGCACCAAAGGTTAGTTTTGCAGTATAAAGGTTTTCTGCAAGGTAATGCATAATTATTCTTGGCAATCAGTGTAAGCAAATAAATCTGCTGAGAACCAGCATATTTTCGCCTTAAAGAGAAAAGAACAAAAGGTTTCTCTGCCTACCTGAGGACAAATAAAACCTGCCCCATACATGATACTTCTGATAGATGATGATAGAACGCCCTTAGGGATGAGGTTATCTGCAAAGATCATCATGAAATTGTTGCAGAAGGCCAAGTGGAAGACTTGAAAGAAGTTCATGGTCACAAAAAGCAAAAAGTTTTTCTGAGTCATGATCTGTTTTGTCAACAAAATCACAGAGGACCAAGAGAGAGAGCTCTCAGCATTTTCATCAAATTCTTCCATTAGAGTTTCTTTTTGTTCATACTGAGTGGTGCTATACATTCCAGTGTAGCACATGCAAGCAGTGGCAACTGCTCCTACCAGAACAGCAAATGCTTGAAAATAGGTGAAGTTCTCCATGTTATCTGAAATTAAGCCGCAGAAAAGGATGCTGGTGGAGCCAACCAAGGTTGCCACTTGATTATACTTAATAAGCTGGAGCCTATTTTCGTGTCTAGTTGAAATTTCCGCAAAGAGGGCACACTGTGCTAGCAAGACAAACGTAAGCAGGCCATCGAAAGCGCACAAAGCAACGATAAGATGAAGTCCGCTAAGCCAGTCACCTTCTTCATATTGTTTCCAAGGAAACCAAGGAAGAAGAAAGGCCAAAGCATACAAGGGAGCTCCATACAAAATGGAAAACTGACGCCTGGAGCAGCATGGCACTTTGGAGTTGTCTTGAATATAGCCAAAGAGAGGGTCGTTAATGGCATTCCAGATCATAAAAACAACCTGAGTAAAAATAAAATAAAAAAGAACACCAGTTTATTTATTTGCACCACTTTTCATGGCTCAGCAGAAATCACATAGTAGCTTGTACAACTGAAAACGTATCGTATCAATAAAAATATAACGGATTATAAAATGAAAAAGTTTAAAATCAGTAAATAAATGACAAATCAACACTAGTAACGTAAAGAAAAGAAAACGCTATTGGAACGGGGGCGATTTAAAACTCAGGAGAAAATGTTGCACTCATTCTATTTGTCTCTTAACCTTCATGCAAGAAGCTTGGCTATCCCTCACTCCTTTTGCCTTTACTACAAGCCTAACTTAGGTTAAGAGATAATGGCTGGTCCAAGATCACCAAATGAGCTTTATTCTTGAATTGAGTAGAGATGGGAAACTGGGGCTTAGGGATGCCTAAGAAAATAATTTTCTAGTGTCTGTGCTGATGGCAGCTGCCAAGGAGAACTTCCACAAAAATCAAGCTGTGGGTGTGGGTGTGTGCCATCCTGTTTGCTGCATTTGCACATATAATTAAAAACACCAATTCTATACATTATTATTATTAATTTATTTATACCCCACCTTTTTCCTTGACATGGACTCAAGGTGGCTTATAGATAAAAATAAGAACTAAAAACGTAGAAAAACAACTATCAATGCACCTATACAGATAGAGACAGCGTTAGAAACTAAGATATGAAATCTAGGAGCTAAATGGCACCTTAAACCTAGGTTATGGGCACTGCAATGGAGTGTCTAGGCGAACTTTTTTAGTAAGAAGAATACGAAGCTGAAAATGAATGAACTGCAGCTAAAATCTTAAATTCATTTTTCACATGGTCTAGTCCTCATCTTAAGACTGAAAAAAAGAAAAGAAAAAAGCCATATTTCTCCTGCCCACCCCCCTTATAGTCTTATGAGAGAGTCCCTTCTGCAGTCTTCAGAGTGGCTGGAAGTGGGAAGGCAGAAAAAAGGTCCTCCTTTCCTTCCAGCAGTGGCAGTTTTAATCTGAACTCTTGGGCGCAGTACTGTGCCTAGAGCTCAGAAACTGCTCACATTAATGAAATTCTGTCGCAAAACGTGCCTGGAATAATGGGAGTTTCAAATGCTGCACAGAGAGACATCCCCACGCACCCACTGTACAATTAAGTACAATAAAAACAGCCCTTTCATTAAAAGCAGTCGATTTGCAAAAACATGCTGGAACAGGAAAGAGAGAGCCAGTCTAACTTCTCTAGGGAGGGAGTTTTAAAGTCTGGGAGAAGCCACTAAGAAGGCCCTCTCCCATGTCTCTAATTTACATTGAAATACATTATGAATAAAGTATTGGAAATAGGAAAAGTACCAGAAACTTGGAAAGGGGCCTATATCACCTTGATACCTAAACACGACAAACCTAAAAAATTTCGCCCAATTTCATTACTAAACTGCAATTATAAAATATTTGCAGCAATATTGGCCAACAGGCTTAAAAAAGTTATGAGCGATCTAATACATGAGGACCAAGGAGTCTTTCTTCCTGGCAGACGGTTAAAAGAGAATGTTAGAAATATAATTAACATAATAGAATACTTAGAAGTCCATAACGAAAAACAGACAGCGTTGATATTCTTAGATACGGAGAAAGCGTTTGACAACATGACTTGGCTATTTATGAAAAGCGTTTTGAGGGAGGTGGACCTAAGGGAAACCTTCCTAAAGGCCATAGAAGCAATATATACTGAACAACGTGCAAATATTATTGTAAATAACACAACAACTGATGGGTGTGTAGGGTTATGAAAGGAAGCATACAAGGATGCCTGTTGTCTCCGTTACTGTTTATTTTGCTTTTGAAGGTATTCGCACAAAAGATAAGGAATAATGATAAAATAAGGGGCATAAGAGCGGGCCAACAAAATTACAAGCTAACAGCATATGTCGGTGGTGTTTTCTTGACTCTGGAAAACCCACTGGAAAATGTACCAGTGGTACACGAGGAAATACAGTGGTACCTCGGGTTACATACGCTTCAGGTTACAGACTCTGCTAACCCAGAAATATTACCTCAGGTTAAGAACTTTGCTTCAGGATGAGAACAGAAATCGTGTTCTGGCAGTGTGGCAGCAGCAGGAGGCCCCATTAGCTAAAGTGGTGCTTCAGATTAAGAACAGTTTCAGGTTAAGAACAGACCTCTGGAACGAATTTAGTACTTAACCCGAGGTACCACTGTGCAATGAAAATATTTGCATGTATCTTTCAAAGGTACATATATAACTATATAAAAATACAATTACCGAATTTTTTGCTCTACAAGACACACCAGACCATAAGACACACCTAGTTTTTGGAGGAGGAAAACAATAAAAAAATATTCCGAATCCCAGAAGCCAGAACAGCAAGAGGGATCACTGCGCAGCGAAAGCAGCAATCCCTCTTGCTGTTCTGGCTTCTGGGATAGCTGCGCAGCCTGCATTCGCTCCATAAGATGCACACACATTTCCCCTTACTTTTTTAGGAGGGAAAAAGTGAGTTTTATAGAGCAAAAAATACAGTACCTAAAACAGCAGCATTAAATAAAATTCTAACTAAAATTTATAATTTATTAACCACATTCCTCATATATCGCAAGGCAATGTCGGTAATCGTTTGTATATTTTTTAATCATAAACATATATACAAGGTGTTATGTATTCAGTGATCTGTGTTTGCACAGGATTATGAGCCCCTGTGTTCTGATTCGATACATGATATACAATCACAGAACATTTCAGGATCCACCGGTTGCACTGAGACTCAACCCGGCTGTAATACCAATCTGCATGAAGGCTTGGCGGGTGCCATTCACCCTGAAGCCCAAGATTGATTCAGAGCTGGATCGCCTCATTGAACAAGGGCTCCTCGAGCCCGTTCTGCACACTTGATGGGAGACCCCAATTGTCATTTCCCTTAAGCGCACCCTCAACAAGGCATATCAACAACTCTCAGCTGACGAGGCCACCACCACTGAATACATAACACAAACTAACACATAACCATACAAGCAGTAATGAATTACAGTAGTGTCCTTGATTTCTTTTAGGAAAGCCATAAAACTTTTATTTTCCAACCAGCTTTTCATTTAGTCAAATTAGGATAGCTAGTATCCTGAGCTGGCAATGAGGGAGCAGACAGTATTGTTTTATATGGTTTAATCTGCTGCTGGTTTGTTTTTATTGATTAAAAGAACATATTCATTTCAATTGTGCTGGTAATTATTAAGGACTTCATTGTTTTGCTGTGACTTTTTTACTGCATGCTGCCTTGGGAGGACTTGAAAAGCAGTATAGAAATTGCTTACATTAAATGAAAGACACTGCTAATTCTGCATTCAAAATAATGACCAGGGCAACGCCCAAAAACAACAGAAAAACTAATGTTGGCATTGACTGTACCTGTGCTTGATGGAATGCTGATTCAGATATCTTGTATTTGTTTAAAAAGAGTTTAACATAATAAAAATTAAAGATGCTGTTCATCATCCCAGCACCTAAAGTCGTCATTGAGTATGCCAGGGCATTTGGATGAATTCTTGAAAAAAACTTCATTTTTCCACGGTGGTTTTTTTCTGCCCCTAGGAGGTAAATAGTAATATGATAAAACAGTTACAGGCTGTTACAGTTCCAATGGAGAGTTTTTACCTTCAGATACTGTATAGATTTTTGTAGTTTCGTTCCAATGAAAAATTGGGTAATTTTGTGGCATTTGCCTATCTGTGCAATGTTTGTAGGACTGTGAGGAGGAAAACAGCAAACAACGAAATCACAATACTGGAAGTAACACTACAGTACCAGTATATGGCACATGACTGGACACTTTATTATAGGAAACAGAAAGGCAAATTGCAGGTTATCTAAAGCATTTACATAGAACAACAGAATTTTAGAGTTGGAAATCAGCTTGGAGATCATATACCTCAAGCTCGCTGCTCATCTTAAATGACTTGAAAAGGGAATTAGACAAATCCATAGCAGATAAACCTATGGGTAACTACAGGCTATGTGCTACCTCCATTGTCTCTATGTGACAATGTGCCGGGAATCCCAAGTGGGGAAGAGAACTGCTGTATTCAAGTCCTCTTTGGAAGCTTCCCAGAGACATTTGGTTGGCCACTGTGAGAACAAGATGCTGGACTAAACGGGCCTTTGGTCTGATCCAGCAGGGCTCTTTTGTTCAGTTTAACTATAGCGTCACAGACAAATAGCTCTGCTTCAGGGATAGAGGACCCAAGGACCTCAAGATGTTAGAGAACTCCTCTCATTATCCTTGACCATGGTCCTGCCAGCTAAAGCAATTGGGAGTAGTCAAACAAACTTGTGGAGAGTCTATTCCTGTTCTACTTGAATACGTCCAATGAAGGACAGTCCATTGGAGTAAGTTCTGCTGATGAATAGTTGCACCTAATAAACTGAAACATTTTTGTGTGATCTGCTGCTGTATGGAAGAGAGTTTTCAATTTTTATTTGCAAATTTAACTGTGAGCATTACCAAATTTCCAATGCAGCTTTAAGAGGGAAGTCACAGTTAGATATGATTCATATTTTGAGTTTATTAACCACAATTTTGTAAAAAATAAGAAATGCCCTTTAGGAATAATTCTGTCATGAGATGGATGTGTATATGCCTGCACACAAGGAGTGAGCAGAAGGAAGGTACAAGGCAAAATTAAAGTGATGGAATATATATGTAGTATTTTTAAAATCTTAAGCTTTACATTTATTTGGTTTTTTGCAGTTGCCAGAATTTGAATATTTTGAAAGTTACAATAATTAACACTCCAAATCTAGTAAAAAGAACTATTTTTATTTTATTAATATCCATAAATGCAAAATGCCTTCCATGGGTCAAAATGAATATTGTCAGAGGACATAAATCTATGTACGATTAGTGGCTTCGCATGATCCACTAGAGGGCTACATTTTCTCATCTATTTATCCTTGTCTCACACTGTGATAAATATTTAGCCCTCACAGCTTCCACTTTACAATTGACAAGAACAGGATCAAACCCTTCTATCCCACATCTGTGTAGTTAAATGCTTTCTGGTGGTAGTCTCTTCAGTAATGTCGCCCAGTAAAAATATATATATATGTATATATATGTGTGTGTGTGTGTGTGTGTGTGTGTGTGAGAGAGAGAGAGAGAGAGAGAGAGAGAGAGAGAGAGAGAGAGAAGGGAAAACTAAATGGGGAACACCTCTCCTTCTCTCTCACACCACCTATCTGGGGCAGTGGGTGGGGGAGAAGATGGAGTAAGAATATATATATATTTAGGATACTGTAACAAAAATTAGGATACTGAATCCACCTGAACCATAAACCAAATTGTTAGAAACGCTTGAATAGAATGGTGAAACAGTAATCTAAAAACAGATAATCAGATGGCAAAGGTGACCTTTATCAATATTTAGCTCCAACAGATGAAGTAGACATATAATGACATTGATTAAAGTAAATCGATTCCTCCATTTAAACAGATGCCTGAGGTAAGCATGAATGGCATTATAATCAACACAAGGAACAGTGAGCACTAGTCAGGTTTTCTCTGTAACCTCCATTATACTCCAACTCTGTCTGTTGATGATGCCACAGTATGTATTGTATAAAACAAGGGCTTGTATTAAAAGTATGAATAGCAGAAGCCTCCAATGTCACTGGAAAGATGAAGGAAGCTATTTACATACGGCAGAAAAGCCCTGAATAGCTCAAATAATTTCATCAGGAAAAAGCAATTAAAATATAAAAATTGAAGAATGCAATTATTTGAAGGTGACCTCTAATCCAGTAAAAACTTATGATTCACAAACACATTCCCCAGCTTTTGAAATGCCAATTTTTTGTTGCTGTTTCTGCTGTAAGGAGGCGTGGCTGCCCCTCCCCCCGAATGAAAAGGTTGCCGTTAACCTTTAAATACAGGGGCGGCAGGAGCTGCGGTCCTTCAGAAACTGTTGGGACTCCAGCTCCTCTATCAGCCCCAACCAGCACAGCTTATGGTTAGGAATTATGGGAACTGTAATCAAACAACACCTGAAGGTACAAAGGTAGCCCATTAATAGCTGCATACAAGAGGAAAGCTTGACAGGTGCAGCTTGTCCTGACATGATTTCCTGTTCTACTGTACTCAATTATCAAAGATACAGGAGGCCCCTCTCTCCTTCTCCTTTAATATGGCTACCCTGATTCACAAGCTGTCTCTAACAAAAGGGACAGTTGTTTTATGAGTCTCACAGTACCTTAAAACTTAACATTTATTGTAGCAGCAGTGAACATAAGAACTGCTGTGTCAGAATCCTGTTTCTCACAGTAGCCCACCAGATGCCTGTGGGAAGACCCTAAACACCTTATCAGCAAACGTAGCAGCTTCACTGCGCCCTCCTAACTCTATAGTTTGTTTATGAATAAATTAGAAAAACACAAGTCCCGATACCCATCCTAAAGAGACTCCATTTTCTCCATTTGCAGAACTGTTCACTACACCAACTCTTTAATTTCTGTAACTTAAAATCTATTTGTGATCTACAAGTGGGACTTGACAGTCCATTTCAAAAAGCAATTACAGTAATTGCATCGTTACACACCGCCCCAATCTCCAAGCTGTGCGAGATCCCAAGGGTTCCAGGGTCTGGAAATGAGGAAAAGCAGGGACTGTGGTGTCTTTATATGGTTTATTTATACGTATATACAACCTGAGCCTATGGGACGCGGGTGGCGCTGTGGGTAAAACCTCAGCGCCTAGGACTTGCCGATCGCATGGTCGGCGGTTCGAATCCCCGCGGCGGGGTGCGCTCCTGTCGTTCGGTCCCAGCGCCTGCCAACCTAGCAGATCGAAAGCACCCCCCGGGTGCAAGTAGATAGGGACTGCTTACTAGCGGGAAGGTAAACGGCATTCCGTGTGCTGCGCTGGCTCGCCAGATGCAGCTTGTCACGCTGGCCACGTGACCCGGAAGTGTCTGTGGACAGCGCTGGCTCCCGGCCTATAGAGTGAGATGAGCGCACAACCCTAGAGTCTGGCAAGACTGGCCCATACGGTCTGTACCTTTACCTTTACAACCTGAGCCTGCAATGGAGGGCTCCCAGCATTACACTCCAAGAGGTTATTGCTTCTCCCATAGCCACAACAGCCTAGGATTAAAAAAGACACCTGCCAAGGCTCGCCCTTTCTCCATCTTGCCACACTTTACAGACTGCAACTATTCTGTCTCAGCTAACTATCTCGGAGTTCTGGGTGTGGCTCTGCCTGTTTGCTGGCTGGCCCAGAATCTTGTGTCTCTTACATTTCTAATGGCTGTTGCCTTTCCTTTGTCTTTAAGTAATTTCCCAGGTGGTTTCCTGACCTGGAAGCTGGTTTGGGCCTGTATTTTAATATTGCTAACTCCAGTGTCTGTCAGCCTTTTTAACACTTCAAGCACTGATTAAGTTCTAACACCTATCAAACTCAGGAATTTAGGAGAACCAGGCACTCACAATTCAAAACAGCATTATCCGGCTACTTCAACGAAAGCAATCTATTTTGTATTTCTATCATAAGGCTGTTTGTTTCTGAAAATACAACACTCTTGTTTTTCTTCCATTTCTGAAGCTCCAGTGCTGAGTTGCTTTAAAACCTCTATGAACATTTTTAAACAGAGCTCCTCTGGCCTTGTTCTTAAGCTGCTGTTTTGTTAACAGGCTTTGAGAATTTTGTTGTGACGACTAGGCCCTAAATGTATTTATTTAAATCTTAATTTAAGAGGGTGTAAAGCCCTACTGGGACTTTCCGACTAAACAGGTACAAGAGGACACCACATATCCTCAAGATATTATAATGCAACTTTAGTTAAGACCTCTCCAAAGATATAATATGACGAGGTTGTTGGGGGTTTTTTTTGGGGGGGGGGTTGCAAGGCTTATTTCCTCCTCAACGGTATTTGATAGAGAGCCCTACTCCGGAGCCCGACCAAAGGCGTCTATTTCCCCCACAGCTCTTGAAAACCAGGCGAAATCCTTACCCGACGGTAAGCCCCACCGTGGTGCACGCGGTTTACTCGCAGGTAAGGGTGCACAGCATCGCCCCCCCCCTCAAGCCCACCGCGCCCGGACCCCGCCTGCCCGTCCTCCCTAGCAACCCGCTTCGCGCACGCCTCTTAGCAACCACCCCAACCCGGCCCCCCTCCCCCCTCCGACCCGCGTATACTAACCAAGCCTTCGCGCTTGGGCCGCTCAGAAATACTCGGAGGGCGGGTCTTCGCCTTCGAGCCTGGCCCCTCCCTTTCCACCCCATTGGTCAAACCGGGAGCGGCCCGCACGGGATAAGCCAGAGGAGCCGCGGACGCCGGCCCGCCATTGGCTCTTCTCAGGGTGGGCTCCGGCTGACTCCGTGTTTTGAATCGCTACCGCCCCAGCCTCTTGCCACGTTGCTCTGCTAACAGCCGCCCGTCTCCTTGTTTGGCGTCCTTCCTCCCCCCCCCCCCCCGCTTTCCCCTTCGGCGGTGATGCCGGGCTTGGTCGGGAGGGGTGTTCGGCGCAGTCCGGAAGCGCTCGGGAAAGTTCGGGAGCGGGTTTAAACGGCGGCGAGCGGAGCGCTCTGCTGAGGCGAAGCGCGGGCGGGCAGGGGATAAAGAGGCGCGGCGGGGAGCGGGCGTCGGTCCCGGGAGGCTCGCGGCGCTGCTTCTCGGGTTGGGAAGCGAAGGCGGCTCCGCGATGCTCACCGACAGTTTGGTGGAGGAGTTCGAGATCCGCGAGGATGAGCCGTGGTACGACCAGCAGGACCTGCAGCAAGGTGAGGGCGGCGGCGGAGGAGGAGCGGGTCGGCCAAGGGTCCTGAGGGGCTGCGGGTGGGTCAGGGGGCTGGGAAAGAGGCGGCGAGGAGAAGCCGTCGGAGAGGGAAGAAGGTGGGACTGGGACAATGGAGGAGGGGGGGAGACAATGGCTGAGGGGAGCCGAGGTGGAAACTGCGGGAAAGAGAGGAGAGAGACCATGAAACGGTCGAGGAGAGGAAAGTGAGGCGGTTGGGGTTTTTTCTTTAATTTTTCGAATAAGTGAAGAGCCTCGCGGCGCCTTACTGAGGACTAGCGGGTTTCAGAAGCACGGAGATCCATCCTCACGTGTCGCAGGTAGATGCGCGTGGGGCACGCCCGTGTGGAGAAGACGCCGGGCGCCCAGGCGAAAGAAGAGCGAAGGCAGGCGTTAAAGGGCAGCGGGATGTAAAAAGCACAGCCTGTGTCCGCCCCTTTCTTTCTTTATACAGTACTGTATCCCGCTTTTCCTTCAAAGAGCCGAAGGTGATATACATTATTTTTTAAAAAAAGATTGCATTCTACGTTTCTATTTTAGCGGTTAGGCGCTTTGGTGGGATATGAATAAACATGAAATGGTGGTAATGTACATAGTTTTCCTCCTCTCCATTTCATTCTCACAACCAGTGCTTTTTTCAAATAAATAAATAAACGTTGAGGGGTACACTCATTTTCCTACTCCTATTGAAAGAATGCCTCTCAATGAGGCCAAACTTGGAAAATGTCGCCTCAGAAAAAAGCACTGCTCACAACAATCCTGTGAGGTAGGTTAGGTTGAGAGCGAGTGACTGGCTCAGGGTTTCCCAGGAAGCTTCATGGCTGAGTGGGGATAACAAATCCCTTTCTCCCTGGTTCTGGTCCAGCAGTCCAACTCGGCTTTTCTCAACCATGGGTCCCCAGATGTTCTTCACCCATCACCCCGACCACTGGCCATGCTGGCTGGGAATGATGGGAACTGTTGTCCAGCAACCTCTAGAGACCCAACTTGGAGAAAGCTTGGACTTCAACCACTACACCAAGCTGCCTCTCAATAGCAAAGGGCAATTAATGGATATTGGCAGCAGTAGGTCCCTGCTTGTCTTCCCTTTATTTCACACAGTCATAGTTTATCTCTTCTTGTTTTCTTTTATTTTGGTATCAGATAAGTATTTATATCATGCCTTTCATGCTCACCTGCTCATGGCTTTTTCTCCCGCCCAACTAGCTCATCTCTAGGGTGTATCCCTCATCATTCATCTCAAGCTTTTCACCTGCACCTTTTCGTGATTTAGGGAATAAGCCCCACTGAATTCATTAGGACTTCTGAGTACACATGGTTAGGATCACAGGCTTAGTTCTTTGTCACCCCATCCCTCACCCATCAGCTTAATGGGTTTAGTTCCCCCGCCCGTCATATCTTTTGTCATTGTCAAAGCACATTTTATATTCAGCTTTAATTATTTATCTCCACCATAAGTGAGTATCCCTAGTCATTTAGACCCCAAAATGTGATTTGTGGCATAATAAAAGCACACCAAAGGGGCTAGAGAAGGAGAGAGGGGGAAGAAGTAATGAGGACTTATGGGGAGAAAGTAACAAAAACAGGGATGTAGGGGTAGAGGCTTGGGAGGTAGTATGCTATGAGGTATGAGTGGCTTGAGGGTGACCGAAGTCCAGTGGGAAGAACACTTAGGTAGAGAGAAGTTACTTGAGGGTAGTCTGGGGAAGAGTAATGGGGATTTGGGGACACCAGTTATGATGCTATTTGTGGGGGGAGGAACTGGAATTGTGACAAGAGAACTTGTGGAAGACGCATTGAGGATGCATGATGAGGGGAGAGGACCATGGAAGGTCAGGAAGGCATGGTTCTCAAAATGCATGCCCAACATTGCAAACCACTTTAATGGATTTTGTATGCAATTGTATTTTACTTGTACATAGAATCATAGAGTTGGAAGAGACCACAAGGGCCATCGAGTCCAACTCCCTGCCAAGCAGGAAACACCATCAGAGCACTCCTGACATATGGTTGTCAAGCCTCTGCTTAAAGACCTCCAAAGAAGGAGACTCCACCACACTCCTTGGCAGCAAATTCCACTGTCGAACAGCTCTTACTGTCAGGAAGTTCTTCCTAATGTTTAGGTGGAATCTTCTTTCTTGTAGTTTGGATCCATTGCTCCGTGTCCGCTTCTCTGGAGCAGCAGAAAACAACCTTTCTACCTCCTCTATGTGACATCCTTTTATATATTTGAACATGGCTATCATATCACCCCTTAACCTCCTCTTCTCCAGGCTAAACAGTTGTTGGTTTTATTTTGTTTGGGTCTGTGGTCGCATAAAAAAGTATCTGTATCTTATGTGTGTTCAGGGGCATTTAAATCTGTTTAGATTCTGCTAAAGATAGAGGTACAGGCTAATTCCTTACAAGTTTTATTTGGAAATTGAATCCTTCAGACTTCAGTGGGACTTTCTCAAGAGTGAAGGTGCTTGAAAGGCTCATAAGTAAGCCCTTTGAACATGGTGAAATTTAACTGCCAAATAAACATGTACAGTATGTAATTAGATTTCTGGAAAGCTCTTTACAGACTGGTGAAATTAAACATGCAGTTTCCCCACCATTTAATGCACATTTGCAAGAAGCACTGGTTCTAGTCTGAATTCATGATCAAACTGGGGTATGAGTTATTCTAGGTTAACAAATATAAATTAAACTGGAGAAATTCAGTTGGTGGAAGACCTTCAAGATTTTACTCTAGCACTACTTACTTCAATGAGACTAAGTAAGCCATAGAAAGATTCAGACCCTGTTCTTGCACCCTAAATATTAAAAACTACAGGTGCCCATGTATTCATATTTAGAATAAATAGCTTTTCAAGGAATAAGGCAGGTTGTGCTATAAGATGTGCCATAAAGCTGGCAACAACATAATTGTGCTGCTGAGTAAGGTATGTATAGAAGAAAAATGAGTTTGGTATGCAGTCTGGAGGAGGCTTGTGGGGTACAGGGGTAGAAAGAGTGCCTTTCTTATGGTAAAAGCAGCCAATATTTTACAGTACAGCTCTGCTTGGTTTTTTCAAGGACCAAGAATTAAGACTCTGACATGTATCTAGGAAGCTGAGGGTGTCACATAATTCACCTTTGGATGCTGGAAGTGTAACTTGAAATTCTCCAATTTTTATTTTATTTTTTTGTTCTGTGTTATATTGGTTTGTGCAGAAGCTGATGTGATATAGGTATTCTTGCTCATGTAATAGCATTTCTTGTAGTTTCAGTAACTTCAACAGGCATTACTTCTACATAAGCCAATAAACTGCAGTGTGTTTAAAAATAGAGCTCTTTCTTCAAATAGTATCTAGGACTTGTCTTACCCAGTTTAAAAACCTCGAAATAGCCAGGAAATGGGGACAGTCAAAGGCACGTCTGAGATGTGTTTATATAGTCAAAGCTCTTGCTCACTGCATTGTTATACAACTGCTTGAATATGTAGCTCCTTTAATAAGTCAGCTTGATCTTTGTTATTCTTGCATTGACAGTCCAACTTTATTGCATTATTGCAGTCAACTAACCATTCTTCTGCCAACATTCAATTTTAAATTGGCATTTTCAAGTTGTGGAAAAGGGAAGGTGTGATTTAGAAAACACACCCACCCACCCAAAGTGTTAAGTTTCTGAGACACTTAAATGATTTTTCATTGGTTGAAATTTCCAGTTCAAAGTATTTTTTTTAAAGTTAGAATATATGCTTTTGTCTCTCCAATGGAAGATTTCAATAAACATGTATAACTTTGCCTTAAGCTTTGTAATTTTTGTCTTGCACCATGTGGACAAATGATTTATAATGTCTCATTATCTAAGCAGTTGTCTTGAATAGCTTCAGTCTCCCCTCTTTTATACTGCTAATGCATTTCAATATTTGGAATGTGGCATTTATGATTCATTTTGCAGCCTCAGGCAGCATACTGTGCCTTGCTACTTCAAGACTGTTTAATCTAGTTGGATGACAAATTGCAAAACTGGTAATTCTCCGGGCACTAAAGATGTTGGTGGAGAAATATAAACTTGCAAGGAGACTTTAATTTGCAGAAGCATTCCTTGTTTAGTCTCACTGATGGCTTCCTTACTATGATTGCAGAAGATGTAGATGCCTGAACTTAGTTTTCCAGGCGGAGCGTGTGGAGAATTCAAGTGAACAGTGGTGACGAGACGAAGTTCTTTGATGTCATGGACAAATTAAAAATTAACAAGTCTGTCTGTCTGTCTGGCATCTAGAGTTAAAGAACTCAAATATGAAATTGCTGACTGTTTAGCAAAAATATGTAACGTGTCCCTAAGGTTGACCTCTGTACTAGAGGACTGGAAAGCAGCCAATAGAACACTGATTTTTTAAAAGAAATCAAGGGAACTGCAGGCCAGCTGGTATAACATCTGTTGTGATGGAATCGTTATTAATGATATCATTTTATCAAGCATTCAGAACGGGAGTGGGAAACCTTTTTCAGCCAGAGTACCACATTCCCCCATGGGGGACCTTCTGGGGGGGCTGCTTGCCACTGTTGGGACAGAGAGGAAAGTGAGTGAAGCAGTAGGTTACTCTTAACTTCACATTCCAGCTATACAGAAATCAGAGGTTTCTACACACATACACCTACCTGTCCAGGCAGGCATGAGACATTCAAGGGCATATTCTACCCAGGCAAAAAAAGCATTTGAGGAAGGTGAGGGGGCAAGGCCTAGGGAGAATCTTAAGAAGCATATAGAAAGGTATATGAATTTCATGAACTAAACAAACCTGGAGGGTCACAGATTCCCAGTCGCTGCTCCAAATCTAAACTTTTAACAGTTACATCCCCAGTGTCCATTTTAAAAACTACATTTCTGTTCCTTCTCTCTTCCAAATCACTCAAGGTAGCATACATGGTTGTTTCCCCCCACCCTCTCCATCTTATCCTCACAACAGTTCTGTGAGGTAGGATAGACTGAAAAAGAGTGACTGGCTCAAGGCACCTGGTGAGCTTCATGGCTGAATGGGGTTTTGAACTCTGGACTCCCATATTCTAGTCCAGCACTCTCACCACTTCACGACACTGGCTCTGCCTGGGTGTGACAGTGATTGTGCACTTGCTTACACTATGCATATGTGTGGCGGTGTTGTCATAGGTCTAGCAGTACGATGGATGTAGAAAATGAGAGTTGAAATGGGATTGTTGTCCTGTTGCTGTTTAAATTTTGAATGCAGCTTCGTAGGGAATCTAATACCACGTTCAGGAAATTGTTAGTGATGGAGTAACTGAACTTTGAACTGTTAAGCATAGGCAAATGCATTTTATGGTTGAGTAATGGATTAGGAAGGTTGTGTCTCAAGTATTAACCAAGTTTTCTTGTATTGCCACTCTTCTGGGTGGCATTTAAACAGAGGTTCTGCATTTTTCTTCATTTTCTCCTCCAAACCTGATAACAGCTGTCTTCATGGCAGTTCCAGAGATTGTTAGAGGATTGTATTGAATTCTAGTTTGGGTATATTTTAGTTTAACTTTGGCGTAGAGAGAAAAAATGGTCACTTGTTACTTAAAAAGCTAACTTGGCATAGGAGGAGGCAACTTGTCAAGTCTGTGAGTTCTTCCTGATATATTTTAAGATGCTGATCTATGTAGCTGTGAAGGAAAAGCATTAAATAAAATTGTGTATTCTAAGCACTTGGTAACCAGAATAACTTGTTCAGTCAGTTGCAAATTATCTGCTTTTAAGTCTTGCAAATACTGCTAGGAGAAGTCTCTTCTTAAAAGGTGCATATTAGTTATTAAATGTTTTTTAAAACTAGAAACAAAAAAGGATAAAAATGTGTATGAAATAGTACAAATTGTGGGCGTAGGTGATGCTGTTCAAGGGAGCACCGCTCCAAAAATGAATTGGAGAAATGTCATGTTGACAAATAGCATGATATCTAAGCAAAACTCATCTTTAAGGGTTATACCAGGTTCTTGACACATCACAGGCAGCATGAATATATGTAAGCTCTCACAGTTAGAAAAGGAGGTGCTGATGGCCAGGGAGTGCTCTTGATCTTCATAAATGGCTAAAATGACAGATTTTGATTTTACCGACTTCTCATGATAGTATTTAGGGTGTGCAGGTTTTAAGAATCTGTTGAATTTCAGCCTTTGGTATCATCAGAAGTTGACCTGTTTTTAAATAACATGCATTCTCTGATACCTAGTCATCACTACAGCTCTATACCTGAACTTGAAAACTTAGTGGTCAGGTGGCACCTTAGTGCACTAGAACACGGGTAGGAAATTGGGTAGAGTACTTGAAGCATCTGCTTTTCAAACTGTATGACTTGATTGAAGTAGGCAAGTCCTAGAAGGGCATCACTAATTTCTCTCTACGTCCGTTGCAATGAGGATGTATTAGAGAGAGTCAAAATAAGAGATGGACAGAACTCTAACATCCATAAAGTACACAAAAAAACAAAACTGGAAAAATGTGAGCTGTGATTAGTTGTTCTTAGGAATTGTAGGGTGTGTTTTTTTAAAATGTGCCATAACCATTGTTACCAAAGTTTGTCCTTGAAAAACACAATAGCATTTGCACCAGTTTAAATACACACAACTCATTTTAGATCTCCATCTTGCTGCTGAGCTTGGGAAGACACTCTTGGATCGAAACACAGAGTTGGAGACATCCCTGCAGCAGATGTATTCCACCAATCAAGAGCAACTGCAGGAGATAGAGGTAACAACTGCACATTGGGGGCAAGTGAGCATAATGTACAGCCCAAAGGCTATATGCCCATTATTCTGGCCTAGAGCAGTGACTGTACTTCAGACCAGAACGTTCTCTATTTGAATCTTCAGTCATGAACTCACAGATGGCCCAGGCAAGCTATCTTTCACATGGCCCCATTACCTACCTGCAATATTAGGTTACTCCTTATGGGGTCATGGTTAGAATTACTGCAAGATAATGGAAGTGAAATGTTTGAACACATGAAAGCCAAATATTTAATATTGCTAATCTTAGGCTCGATGTGTACAAGGCACTGAGGATTTTCCTTTTCCTTCCTTTTTTCTAGCTCTAGGGGAGAAATAACATATTGGTGTATGAATGTATTTTTAAAAACAGATAAATATAAAGGACACCAGCTATTGAAGTTAGCTGTAGTGTTCAGTGCCTATCAATTTGGTTTTTATGTTTAACTTTTGTATTACAAGCTGGCATGGGAATTGTAGAACTAATGGGTAGAATGCTCTTTTAAAATGTGGGGTTTTGGGGGGGTATTGGGTGGTTGTTTTTATTTTGATTATGTATTTTGTGGTTTTATATTTTGATTTTATTCTGTGAACTGGCCTGAGACCTCCAGTTATAGGGCGGTATATAAATTCAATTAATAATAATAATAATAGTTAAAAAATTAAAAAATAAAAATAGAATATGAATGTACCAAATAAACACAGCAGTTTGCCTGTTCCCCCAGTAAAAGGCTTTGCAATTGAGGGTGGTGTTTTCTGTTCAATTACATGGATTCAGCTTTTTGTATCTTCCAACCAAGGGTGCAAATCTGCTTCTGCTGAAGGAGTATGTGGCTCCTCTAGAGTATGGAAGTTTGCAGAATGAGAAGAGTACGGAATAAAGTTCCAAACTGGTGCCTTCTAGATGTTGCTGGACCACAACTATCGTCTCTGACCACTGGTCAGAGCTGATGGGAATGTAAGTCCAAAACATGTGGAAGGCAAAAGGTTGAGGAAAGCTGGTGTGGCGCATCTATGTGTACTTCATTTGAAGTTGTACATAAAACATGTTTTAAATGGTTTTGGTTGCAACCTTGCCAGTTTACCTGGGAATAACTCATATTGATTTCAGTGGGGCTATCTTCTAAGCAAAAATAGACAAGATTGCATTGCTAGTTGCACTCTCAACTACAAGTGGGCTCTGATCAATTTGAAAGCTTCCTCTCCATGTTTCTGATAACATGACATTGTAGATGCCATTTTAGCTGGCAGTGCTTTATTATAACAAGATCTTCAGCTTGCTTTCAGAATAGCAGACAAAATTAATCTGGTTCATGTTTACACTGAGATTCAGGTTAATGCTAACCTTGGCTAAACCCTGTGTTGCTCACAGGCTGACTATAAATTGCAACAGGTAATATGTCTAATTGATTCTAATAGGGTAAAGGTTGCAGGTGGTACTAGATTAACTTGTAATCCTGCTTTAGACTTCTCAAAATGTAAGCCTATCAATCATTTTAATGAGGGAAATAAAAAGATTCCAGCACAGAAGATTTGATTATATAATCAATTGGCTACTCGGCTACTTAGAGTAGTGGCTTTAAACTTCAGGTTATGTGAAAGATTCATGTATTAGCAATGTGTACAAAATTCCAGCATTCAGTTATCATAATTCTTCCTGTGCAACTTCTTTGGCATATTGATTGGCTTGAAATATGCTAAATGGAACTGTTCTCACCAGTTATCTCAAGTCATTTTACTGCATTTCTGTTTCTCATAGTTGGGAACATGCGATTGAATAGTGTTTGAGGCGGAAATCCAGAGTTTGCCTCTCTTGCAAAGCAGCTTAAAGTTAGTGGTTTAGTATTCTTATGCCGGACACCTCTTAGCCAAGGCTTTCTGAAAGTAGTTTTCACAGCTTTAAAAATAAACAACCTGTTATATTTCTTGAATAAAGAGGCTTGCACTAAACATTTAATATAGATTTAAAACAGGAGCCCCTTGACGGGGATTGCAAGAGTAACTCAATTTATAACGGGGAAAGTAGGAACTCATTATCCAAAGTGATTTGCCATGGTGGAGAGGGGTGGGGGTCATGTTTGAGACAGAAAGCCTGTTGGGCCATGTACTTAAACTATGTTGAATCCTAGGCCTAATTTTATCTTCCTTGTTACGTAACTTTACCATGACTTGGGTGCTTGGAGAGTAAAATGGGAGAGCTCTGTGTTTACTCCTGCAGAGGCCTTTAGCAGTCTGAGGGATTACTCTGGCCTGAGTTGTTTGAAAAAGGTTAGTTGTATAGTGCCTCTCATTTGGGGTAAGAAGAAGGCGTATGTACTTCAGTATCGTCCTGCTAATCTTCTTAACTATCATTGCTTGAGATTGCAAGGAAAGCAGCAAAAATAATGTAATTTCAGCCGCTGGTTAAGGAACCCCTCTTTAATTACATTTGCAACATTAACTGTACATTATTTTGTAGTATCTTACAAAGCAGGTGGAACTTCTGCGTCAAATGAATGATCAACATGCCAAAGTTTACGAACAGCTTGATGTCACTGCCAGAGAACTGGAAGATGCTAATCAAAAGCTAGTTTTTGACAGTAGAGCCTCACAGCAAAAGATAATAAGGTAATATGCAAAAGATAATAAGGTAATATGCTTACCAAATATGGCACTTTGTTTCCCTTCCTTAACTTGCACCGTATATATATTGCATATTTTACTCCAACAATGTCTGTATAATTCAATTGTTGCTTGACCCTCCTGGATTCTGCCTGGGCTGAGGTTGGGAGTAGGGACCGACCTTTCTCCCTGTGTCCCCCTATATCCCTCCCGCCACCACTTTCATTAAGATAACAGCTGAACTGAAAGATTCCGTCCTTGTTTGAATATACCCGTATTTTTCGCTCTATAACACGCACCCGACCATAACACGCACATAGTTTTTAGAGGAGGAAAATCCGTAGGCATGCCACCCGTAGGCATTTCCTCCATAACACGCACAGACATTTCCCCTTACTTTCTAGGAGGAAAAAAGTGAGTGTTATGGTGCAAAAAATACGGTAGCTTCTTTCTAATCTTGCAAAATGGAATCCACTAGAAAAGCAGAGTCTTTATTTGGGTGAGGGCAGACGTCTGTTAAAGTGACATGGAGCCTTTGGAGGTACTTGTTAGCTTTTCCTCCTCAGGATGGTGGTGGAAAAAGAATGAACCCTGATGCCTTCTCCCAATGATACTTTGGGGGTCAAGTAATAACCAAAAGACAGAGTTTCTGACTCCCAGAGTCAATATCCTGGAACACAAACATCTCTCGCAGTTTAAACAGTTGTAGATGTGTCAAACTTGACTTATGCTGACAAATTTGTGTACTTCTGTGTGTGAAAAATTTTTTCCAGCCTTACTGAGACTATTGAAAGTCTTCAAGCACATATTGATGATCTCCAGAGACAAGTGGAAGAGTTGAAGAATTCTGGGCAAGGGTACGCGAATCGTGAACGGTGTGAGCATCCAAGATCTGTTCATAGTTTTGCATGTCTGAAGGAATTGTATGACCTTCGCAAGTAAGTTTCAAGTTCATTTTAAAAGCAGTCTTTTTCTGTGGAAAAGTTATTTAATGTTGTTCAGTTTTGGTAGAGAAGTAAAAAAAAAAAGTCAAGCATATTCTGATTAGGAAATGTGTCAAGTTTAGTGATGGCATATGATTAAACAAAGATTAAACAAAGATTATTGAAGACCTGTCCTCATCAGCTCTTAAGTGAACCTGTCATATACAGCCATGTGTGTATATTTTTCTGACCTTTTTGACGCTCTGGATAACTTTGGGCTGATTTCTGCACTTTAGTTGAAAACGATGTTGGGAATTTTTGTAAAGGAAGTTCCTGGGAAATCTAGGTCTCTTTCATTAGCCCTTCAAAGGTCTCTAAATCAGCCTGTTTCCTGTTCTCTTCAGGCCAACTAGTGACAGACCTTTTTCTTTAAGGTCAACCATTAAGGTTATGTCAGAACTGGTATTGTATCCTTATGAACAGTATGGCTTTCAGAAGGTTGGTAGAGAGTCATAGGGATGGAGACTTGATGGTGACTGTTACAAGTTTTGAAATAGATGTGCGTTCTCTGAATTTCAGGACAGTAGAAACCGTAAAATTGTCCAACCCAGATCCTCTTTCTGAAGAAATTTATCTAAGTTGTTGATTTAACTCTACAATGCTTACCTAGGTATTTCTAGCCTTTTACAAAGGCAAGGTACAATCTCTAGTTTTTGTAGAGACCTAATACAGGCAGCTCTTTCACTTTAGGGTTCATGTCTAGAAACTGGCACACACTGCTGTGCTTTATTCATCCATAATCAAGTTACCCTTTGTATACAAAAAAGCGAGTTATTGGGAAGAGCGAACTAATGCTTTTCATTGGCTCTTGTTGTTTGTGTCTAGGTATTTTGTTTATGACCATGTTTTTGCGGAAAAAATTACTTCTGTGGATAGCCAACTGAGTCCTCTGGAGGAAGAAAACCAGAGGCTAAAAAAGGCAATGACTCTTTTGCAAGCACAGCTCAGCATGGAAAAAGAGAAGAGGATGACGATGGAGGAAGAGTACAATCTCATGCTGAAGGAGAACTGTGATCTTGAGCAGAGGTTGGTGGATGTCGATCTATACCGAGCCAGAGCTGAAGAGCTTGAGTTTGAAGTGGCTGAAATGAAGCAGATATTTCAGTCTGAAAGCACCTTTGCTAACGGGGTGGAAAAGCTTGTTCCAGAGTCTTTTTTTATTTCCTTCAAAGATTCTTTAGAGAGAGATCTGAGTCAGAGCCCTTCAGATTGGAGCTCTTCTGATGGGGTTCTTTTAACTGTCCCAGAACCCGACAGAAGGGCACTCAAAAGAAGCACCAGTGAGACCTTCCTTGGCAGTGTTGCAGGTGGGGATCTTCTAATAAAGGGCCATGAAGAAACCTGTATCCGGCGGGCAGAAGCTGTAAAGCAAAGGGGCATCTCTCTGCTTAACGAGGTTGATGCACAGTATAACGCTTTGAAGGTCAAGTATGAAGACCTCCTGAAGAAGTGTCAACTAGACGAGGAGTCATTGAAACACAAAGCTGTACAAACTTCTAAACAGTATTCCAAAGATGTCAGAGTGGGGAATAAATCCTCGGACATGTGTGTTGGAGAAGCTGAACCCCCAAATGCTGACCCAGCCCCAGCCAGCTTGCCTTCAAACCCGCCACCCGAATACAAGCTTCTCTTTAAGGAAATCTTTAGTTGTATCAAGAAAACCAAACAGGAAATAGATGAACACCGAGCAAAGTATAAATCCTTTCCTTCTCAGCCTTAACAAACTTTCTGTACATCACTACTACCTTAGAAAACCGTTGTTCTTGAGAAGTAGCTGTCTGAATGTTTCATTTGAGACATTGCTGCATGTCTGTTCTGCTAGAGTATATGTAGGTTGACTTTTTGAACTTGTAGGATGGGTTGGGTCCGCTTGTTTTGGGGGGGGTGTGTGTTTGAGACAGTTGTTGCCACTGATTTGCTCAGAACATTGCAGATTATGCTAAATTGGCAGATGAAATGGTTACGTGACTCTGCTAACTGCACCTAATGCCTGGTAATAAAAGTTGTATTTTGGAGAATTGGAAACCACCCAGTGGCTGCATGTAAAGAGTTGTCACTTATGGAGGTCTAGTTTTTGGATTCTTTCTGCGGTCCTGAGTTGGAAAGTTGAAATTCTTCTGTAGTGTTGTGTTTCTCTTCAGCAATGGCAATTCGGCTATTAAACATGGCATGAAATTAAATTGCAAGTCTGGTACATTTTTAAAAGGCAACCTCCTTGCATTTAATATTTGACTCCAAAGATTTTTTTGTTTTTGTCAGACCTGTGATTTAAAGTAATAAATTTAACAAGAAATGTCCATGCAGAGATCAAGCACTGGTTTAATTTGCTTGAGTAGATGGACATTGGTTCTTCTGGAAATAAAGTACAGTTGCTGTCTTGAGAAGAAATTGTTGCTATAGGAATGATTGGAACAGAGAAGTGGCCATTGCCGAGTGTGATACATTTGGGTAACAAGCATTCTGTATCCGTTCTATGTGTATGCTACTTCAAATTGCTCCTGGAAGCAAGCAATCTTTCAGTGACTAGCTGGGAGTTTTGGAAGCTTTCATCCCCTGAAAAGATGAGCAAAGATTGCTTCCACTGTTATGTGAAATATGGGCAGTCTTTTTCACTGAACATCTCAAATAGGTCCGGCTATTCCAGGCTTCCTCAACCTCGGCCCTCCAGATGTTTTTGGCCTACAACGCCCATTATCCCTAGCTGGCGTGGTCAGGGATGATGGGAATTGTAGTCTCAAAACATCTGGAGGGCCGAGGTTGAGGAAGCCTGGGCTATTCTATTGGCAGGATTTCTCACTGCATAAACATTAAGTACTTTGAACTCAACAAGGCTTGAGCTGAATGCTTACTTTATATGAGGTACAGTGATTATAATGTCACATCAAAGGAAAAATGCCAGAGAATTCTTCAGGCAGGACCTTGATTTCACATGAATTGGCAGCTTAAGCTTCTCTTCCTGGATCTTTCACCCCTATTACATATCTAGTTTAAGACTAAATTGGTAAGATTTTGAACATTAATGCTTTGAGTATCAGATGGGCCCCATTATAGCTGCCTAAACCAGTGACCATGCCTCTTATGCATGGAGTTGTCATTGGAGTAGCAAACGTTCTGTATGTAAAAAGGACTACAGTGTGATGGGGGTATTTTTGAGGTTTATTTAATGTATAGAGTGTTGTCTTATGGCAGAAGGTTATGGGTTCAACACACTGTTCTGCTGCTAATAATGGCATTTGTTGCCAAGACCACGTGCATGTAATTGTTCACTTGTCTTAAGAATATTGTATTTAACATGGAGGATGGCTTCATGTAGCCTAGAAAACCTTGAACAAGCTGTAAAAGGAATGGGTAGGTGTTACTATGCATATTTTCTAGGCTGTACAAAACTATTCCCAAAAGAATCTTCTGCGATTGCAAGTTGAACTTGAAAGCAAATCTTATTGCAGTGCTTTTATATTACTGAGCACATAGCTCTAAGAACAGACCTCTGTTCCCTAAAGTTGCTCTCAAATACACAAAGATGATAAGTAACAGAGCTGAGGATTTAGAAGGGTTTACCAGTACTGCATAAGATGGCATGTTTTTTCAAGAGTAAAAGGTACTGTACCTGTCAACAGTAGTGTTGTGATTACATCACTAGTTAAACTGAACATGTGCGGCTTAAGGGATATCGCAGCTTTAACTTGGTTGCTGCTACTGCAAACATCTCTGCCTTATGTACAGTATAAAATGGGAATGGCTTCTTGTTCTTGAGTTACATGTTTTTCCTGGATATGGACACACTCCACCAAACTGTATTTAAGCTTATTTAAAGATTTGTAAGCTATTCTGAATATTGGTTTGTTTTTTTAATCCCATCACAAATAAATCCCTTCAACAAATAAGCTTCTGAAGTTTGTGTGTGCATGTCTGTGTTTAAGTGAGATTTGCCAGTTGATTACTAACTAGGTGCTTGGAAGCATGTAGAAAAACCACTTAATGCTTTTTTCAATACCTTTAGAACTATGGGGGTGGGAAAGGATATTCTGGGCAGCCTCAGTCTATCACTGGTATACTTGGCATTGCTGCTGTATTAGGCACATGTCTGTTTAAAAGAATAAAGTCTCTCCACCTGCATTGTCTTTTTTGGAGGTTGATGAGCTGTGTTATCATTGATCATTAAAATCACAACTACAGAGTGTACCTGTTGTATGAAAGATGACTAGCAACGACCCTATACATTTAAAATGAAATACGTAGCTGCTAACAAGCCCACTTGTTCTGGAATAAATCTCAACAGATTTCCCAACTAGCAGCAGAGAAATCCTCACATTTGGCAAAGGTAGAAAGTGGTGGTGCTCAAGCTAATGCTATTGTCAACCTTCAAGGTAAAATTTTATCTGAAGCAATGGAGGCTCTGTACTGGCACCAAGTATGGTGATTCAAACTGCACATAGCCGAGGCACCATTTGCTAGCTATGCAAAAGAGAACACACACCCCAACCATAATGTATCTTCCTATTTCCAGAAACAATTGGCAGCTTCATACACGAGACAGTATTTAGTAAAACAACTCTTCCCTAGAACCAGAGGTAGGGTTGTTCCTTGCTTTCCAAAAAAGGAAGGGATGGGGGTGAACTAGAAGTAAGAACATTTGGTATTTTAAAAAATAATTTCCCACTATCTAAGTGTAAACTTGCAATTTATTGGCATTAGTTACAAAATAAAACATTAGATCATGATCACATCTGGGTCAGTAGGTGGGCTTTTTTTCCTTTTTTGTGATGAGAAGTTAATTTATTAGGAATCCCAAATTAACCTAACAACTCGCAAAGATCCATTTTTTCTCTTTGTGTTGAACGGTGGCATTTTGGATGCCATGCAGACATGTAAATGAGCAGCTCCGTGTCCATAACTTCATCCATCCATAGGGCTGTGAGGAGAACAGGCTCTGCCCCTCATCATTTTGCTTTCCTGCCTGTTCCACCTTTTCCGCTTCAGTCCTGGAGTTCATCCGATGTGATTAAAGCAAAACCCCTTTCGTCAAGATGCCGGTTGCTGTACTGTCCCTTTAAGATACCACATGCCACCCTGGCTTACACAGCAGTCCTGGAAGAAAGGGGAAAGCTGTTGAGAAGTATTGTTATAATCTTCTAAAGTAGACTCGCAACAGAAGATTTCTGCCCCCAATTGCATACCACCAGAATTAAGGTCAGTGAGGTGGGGTGGAGGGGTGAGGGAAGAGTGAACAGGCAGCCATTGTCCTCTCCAAGTTGAGAATACCAAGAACGTGCGGGAAGGAATACAGTAATTCTTACCATTTTCATTACAAACTCTACACTGCATAGCATTTTTTTTAAATAAAGTGTGTCAACTTATTTATAAAGCTTTACCATTTGCACACTTCACAAGGATGGAGGAATGCAAAATAGGTAAAGAGGCAGCAACTGCCGGATGTTGGGAGCCAACAAAAACTGTGGTCACCTGAGCCCTGTCCCTGTCCAGCACAACATCAGGGGGACTTCTGAGCACCTTCAAGCTGCCTGCTGCTTTTCCAGCTCTAAAACTCAAGTGGAGGGCTAGTCTGTGGGTTTGATACCTGCTTTTCCCCAGCTCTACACCCTTAGAGGAGAAATGGAGGTTGTCCTTTCTGTGCTTGACACAGTCACCCGAAGGAAATCAGCCCCCCACCCACTGCAAGTGGATCTGTGGACCCCAGAAGATTAGGAATGGTGGGGTTTAACTAGATTGTCAATGCTCATTCAACGAACCCAGGATTCTCAACATGTGCCTCCAACACGTACTTTTGAGAAACTAAAAGAAGCCATTATTCTCAACAGCCCTGAGCAGTTAAAAAAAAGGTATGGTGTGTGTGTGTGTGTGTGTGTGTGTGTGTGTGTGTGTGTGTGTGTGTGTGTAATTCACTGCCACCCTTGCTATTTGCCAAGCTCCTCTAAACTGCACAACTCCAAGGACCTTCCCTCATTGCTCCCCATGAGGTGAACAGGGCGGCAGCTTCAAGTGAGGCAGCAACCCAGGGGAGCCACAGAGAAGAGCTGTTGGCTGGAAAAAGCAACTGCTTTGGTGCCTGCAGCCAACTTCTGTTGATACAATCTAGGCAACTAGAAGGATCCTCAGAGAATGCAACCTGCCCTGGTAACACTTCCAATGGGAATCATTTGGCACCCCTTTCCCACCTCCTACAGAAACAATCACAACACAGCATTGCAACTCGTTACCTGGCTGGAAGCGCTATTAGAGACCAGAAAGCATGAATCCGCTAATTGGTGCAATTAGCTAATTAGCCGTCTGAATGCAGATTAAAGAGAGCGAGAGCGCATGCACTCCCAGAGTTCTCATCCAGCCATCTGGCCTGTCTCCTTTTCAACTTCCCCACCAACCCGTGCTATATACAGCTCCCAAATCTAGAGAACAAAACCGGTCAGATTAAGACACTAGATTGGGATCTGAAACAAAACATTGCAGTGTATAGCACACCCCAGTTAAGGAATCCCCCCAGCTAGCTGTACCTTTTTGGGAATATGCCGTTCCACCTGCCCAGCATAGCATGACCATTCACTGAGCATGCCCTTTCAGCTTCTGCCGATGGGGGATCCTTATTTGTGCAAGCCTTAGGGGTTTCCCCCAAAGCCTGCTCATACATCCATGGAATATCCCATTCTGGTTATATGAGGACTGGTATTCACCTCTGAAGTTTGGAAGTGAGGGGGAATATGGCTAGGCAACTTTGGACCTGAGGGCCAAATGTGGCCCTCCAGGGCTCTCTATCTGGCCCTCTGGCCTCTCCCTGTTTGCTCTGTTTTTGCCTGGCTGGAATGTGACCTTGAATTCCAATACCTCTTGCTTGCCTGGAAAGAAGGTACAAAGGACAGTGAAGGTAATTTACATTTGTTGCTCCACCTACTTTTGCCCTTGGCGCTGCCCACCATTGGTATGTGGCCCAAGGTTGCAGAGCAGTGTATGTGGTCCTTGGGTTGAAAATGGTCCCTGAACTCCAAGAATATTCTACAGGTGTGAGGGCATCAATGGGACCCCACCCTCCAGGGTTATTAAAAGCCTACCTAAGGATGGGAACAGCAAGATTTCAAAGAATTCGTGAAACCAAGAACCATACACTAAAAATCTGCAATATCGGAAGTTTCCGAGCACAATTCAAAGTTTTGGTGTTGACCTTTAAAGCCCTAAACGGCCTCGGCCCAGTATACCTGAAGGAGCATCTCCACCCCCATCATTCTGCCCAGACACTGACGTCCAGCGCCGAGAGCCTTCTGGCGGTTCCCTCATTGCGAGAAGCAAAGCTACAGGAAACCAGGCAGAGGGCCTTCTCGGTAGTGGCACCCGCCCTGTGGAACGCCCTCCCATCAGATGTCAAAGAGAACAACAACTACCTGATATTTAGAAGACATCTGAAGGCAGCCCTGCTCAGGGAAGTTTTTAATGTGTGACATTTTAGTGTATTTTTGGTCTCTGTTGGAAGCCGCCCAGAGTGGCTGGGGAAACCCAGCCAGAGGGGCTGGGTACAAATAATACATAATATTATTATTATTATTTCTTCCCACCCAACAGTAGCTATTTATAGTTTGTTATAAAACAGCATTTCACAACTGACTGCACCTATAGCAGCCACTCTGCAAAGAGGGTCACAGCTCGAGAAAAAGGGGACTTCAAAGCTTTGCAGGGCTTCAAACACTACCTTCCAGCCTCAATACCACAGCTGGCCCTTGCTCGGCTGCTTAATTGGCCAATCTAATAAATAATCTTTAAAGGTGATTTTAATTAAAGCTTAAGCAATATAGATGCCCCAGGTAGAGACCTGCTGTAAGTCAGTTATGCAATGCAATTAGGGCGATGGATTAAAAGTAAACTTAAAAGGCAGCGGCCTTTGGGAATCGCCTTGAGCAAAGCAATCCAGTAATAAAGCTAAGTGTGTTATCACCCAGACATCAATGTATCTGCAAGTAGCTGGACACACATGTGTGTAAACACGTTCTAGCAAATCATTAGAAATTTGCATCTAAAGAGTAGGTAGTGGTCTGTTCTCTACAATCGGGAATGGACAGGTTCTGAAGAGATACTTAGGGAGCGGCTGCATCTGAATAGTAGAGCACATGCATTGCACACGAGTTCAATCCCTGGCATTTCCAGAAACAAGTGGGACACTTTGGACAGCAGCTGCCCATCAGCCTAGATCAGGGGTCAACAAACTTTTTCAGCAGAGGGCCGGTCCACTGTCCCTCAGACCTTGTGGAGGGCCGGACTATACTTTGAAAACAAACCAAAAACAAATTTCTATGCCCCACTAATAACCCAGAGATGCATTTTAAATAAAAGCACACATTCTGCTCATGTATAAACACCAGGCAGGCCCCACAAATAACCCAGAGATGCATTTTAAATAAAAGGACACATTCTACTCATGTAAAAACACACTGATTCCCAGACTGTCCGCAGGCTGAATTTAGAAGGCGATTGGCCTCCAGGACTTAGTTTGCCTATCCATGGCCTAGATAATACCAAGCTACTAGATGAACCAATGGTTTGACTCTGCAGAAGTCAGCTATCAAATGTTACGTTCAGACCCCTAATACCAACCACCTCTCTTCTGTCTACTCCCTCTCTAGCTCTATTTGCAAAATGAATTAAGAGCAAGGGTGGTGACCTCTAGATGCTGCAGGACTCTCAACTCCCATCAGCTCCAGCTTGCAAAGCCAATGGGCAGGGATGATGGGAATCGTAGTCCAGTTAAGCCTGGAAGGTTACCATCCCTGGGTTAGAGAGGGACTGATCCTATTAACAGGGGGCCCGTTGACTGTCTCCTTTTAAAACTGCTTGCACGCATTCCCATTCAATATATACCTTCAAGATTTTATCGATCTCCTGTTTATCTAGTTCCTCTCCGTATTCCCGGGCCAGCCGATTCTGGATGACGTTTCTGCGCACTCTGTAGTTTTTGGAAAAGATTTCGAGCAAAATTTGCCGGTGCTTTGAGAAAGAGAGAGAATGAGTGAACTTCAAGTTAGTAAAAGAGGGAAACAAGAAAGAAAAAGCTCGTGTCAGCATAAAACAAAACCTAGAGGCTTAAGTATAATTTGCACCACTCTTTGATGACTTAGGAATAGAAACAGCTCCTCTCAGCAGATTCCTTCTAATCAATCCCGGACCAGCAGGATGGTCTATCAGCATCGAGAAACTGATTGCTGTGTTCAGTGCATCATGCAAAACAACTGACTTAGCCAAGTCTCAGCCTGCTGCAAGGGATTCATCCCACTGCACTGATCAGAAGAGCAAGATCGGGAAAAACAACAACTTAAGTGCACTAATTTTAGAGCGGTTCAGTTCAGAAATTCACAGCAAGGCTTGACTGGTGCCTAAGTGGACAAACCACGATTTGAAACCAGCTGGAAAGTCAGAATTGGGAAGTCCGGCTCAAAGTAGATCCTGGTTTGTGCCAACTGTGAAGTAATGCAATGTCCATAGGGCTCAACCAGGGTGTATGACCATCCTTGGCACTTCCCAACCAAGGAATGCACACGGCAGAGTGTTAATTCTTCATTGTCAAAGGGAACCAAGTCGCTTCTACTGCTCTGGAACAATAGCATCTAGGCAGCTATTTTCAGGTCCATGCTTTATGGAGCGGTTGCAGCAACTGGGGACCTCTCCCCTGTACCAGTTTATGGTCCTTCTTCCCCTGATGGGCTGCATTCACACTGCAAGACATGACGCCTGCAGGGAAGCTGTTTCTGCTCTTCCCACTTCAATTCTCTCCTGGGTCTGGGAGACAGTGGTGCAGGGGAGAGTGGAGAAGCACTTGCCTTGCCTGCCTTTTCCTCCTCCTCTTCCTCCAGGTCTGACTCTTCCCCTGCCGCTGATTCTTGCCTCCTGGCTTGCACAGATCCTCACAGACTACTGCCCCCCTCTCCCAAGTCAGACTGCAGCCTCCCTGCGTCCTGCCTGACTGGCAGGGGTCCTTCAGGTCTTTTCCAACACCCACCACCCGGCTCTTTTAACTGGAAATGCCAGGGTTGAAACTAGGACCTTACACAGGAAGCTGCCTTAACCGAGCCAGACCACTGCCCCTCTAGCTGAGTATTGTCTCCTCTCCAGGATTTCATGCCGGGTTCTCTCCCAGCCCTGCCTGGAGATGCCTGGGATTATAATCTTAGAATTGCAGAGTTGGAAGGGACCTTGGAGATCTTCTAGCCCAGCCCCCTGCAAGGCAGGAACGTGCAGCTGTCCCAGATGGGAATTGAACCTGCGACCTTGGTGTTACCAACACCACACTCTAACCAACTGAGCTGTGTTATACGCCTGAACCCGAAACCTTCTGCATGCAAAGCAGATTACGATTTTGAATACGCTCTACCCGTGAGTCACAGCCCTTCCGCATGACTATCTGCTTGCAGGAGGCAAAGCGAATATTTTCTATGCAGGAGGAATGAATGAATGAATTTATTATTTCGGTCAAAGGCCAGTTCCAGCCCACATACAATATCAAGGAAGTCATAAAACATGATAGGGATACATTTGAATTTGCAACTGGGTATAACAGGGACGTGGATGGCACTGTGGGTTAAACCACAGAGCCTAGGACTTGCCGATCAGAAGGTTGGCAGTTCAAATCCCCATGATGGGGTGAGTTCCCGTTGCTCGGTCCCAGCTCCTGCCCACCTAGCAGTTCGAAAGCACGTCAACGTGCAAGTAGATAAATAGGTACCACTCCGGCGGGAAGGTAAACGGCGTTTCCGTGCGCTGCTCTGGTTCGCCAGAAGCGGCTTAGTCATGCTGGCCACATGACCCGGAAGCTGTATGCCGGCTTCCTTGGTCGATAAAGTGAGATGAGTGCTGCAACCCCAGAGTCGTCCATGACTGGACCTAATGGTCAGGGGTCCCTTTACCCTTTACCTTTATAACACGGACAATACAGATATAGCAACAGTTTAAAAATATATAAATTAAAACTTAAGTCACTAAAATATAACCTAAAAATATCATTTAAGGCAGGAGGAATTATACGATCAAAGCAGCACATCATCAAGGGTGGATGGTACACTGAGCCCCAGAGGATAAAACCGCCTCTTGGACCAGCCTTTTTTCCTAATGAGCTGAAAGTGCGCTGCTGCTGACTGGACGAAGGATGAGCAAATGCGTAAACGCTGCCGGGTGCCAATGTCCCTTGCTCTAGGCAGGACTCTGCTGGAGCAACAGCTCCAATTACCAGCTTACCTGATCGTACATGTCACCAGCTTCCCAAAGTGCAAAGACCTTTTGTTCATCCAGCAATGCAGTCGTCTGCGGGGGAAACTAAAATAAAGAAATAAATCAAACAGGTTGCGCTGGTTAGGATTATTGGCTTTAGGGTATTTAAAGACAGGATTGGAAAAAAGAATAATTCAATTAGGATTTTGCACCCGGGGGGACAGAACGCAGAGGCTACAATCTTAAGCTTCAACTTAATGCAGGAAGAACAACAACTCGGTATCCCCTGGCAAGAGAGCAGTTGAGCGGAAAGCCTGTAAGACTATCTTGAGGACATAAGGAGGACTTAAAACTTGTTTACATAGCAAACTTTGCTTCTGTGTGTTTAAAGCAAAGGGCGGTCAATGGCAGCCTGCCCAACAAACACCACAAAGCTTTAGCATCTAGTGCCTGATCATTTTCACAGGAAACCCCCCCCCCCCCACAATTCTGATCGTATTACTGCCACTTGGATCCAAGCAAATAGGTTTGCCAGCACTTGGAGACGAAGAGGTCTAAGCTTTTCTACGTCACCTTCATTCATGCCTGGGCACATGCGCGTCAGACATGTGCTTAGATGGTGGCAGGTGACAAATACAGAACTTTTGAACCAGTCTGGTGGGGGCTCAACAGGACTCTTAGCGCCAAACTGGGGAGGTTTTCCTACACCCCTTGAGACAAAACACCCTATTTATTTGCTTTAGATTGCCTACAGCTCTGCTTCAACCTGGGGCATGGTCTAAAAAGCCTAAAAAGCATAATGCTGCCGTAATGCCTCCAGAGCACTGTAATTAGGGAAAGGAAAGAGCAGGTTGTCAGTCTTTTTGGATATCCAAATTTGGTCGATTCGTGTCCATGACAGATGGGCCTCAGAGAAGAAGGTTCCTTCTTTACCCAAGGGGTTCCTTGTCCTCCAAATGTCAATCAAGTCCATATTGTCTGTCATTTCAAAAAAGGTTTTAGGAAGTCTGCCGTCTGTTGTTAAGTTTTGATTTTGGGATTTGTCCATATTTGTTGACACCACCCCATTCATATCTCCCATCACAATAATGTTAGAATAATCCAGATAGTCCATCATTGTCTCATGCAGCTTCTTGTAGAATTCTGATTTTCCATCATTTGGCGCATAAATTCCTAATATCAAAATCTTCTCTCCTTGTGTTTGAATTTCAATTGCGAGAGTTCTTCCATGATCATCTTTAAATAGAAATTTTGGTGACAGGTTCTCCTTTGCATAAATTACAACGCCTCTTTTTTTAACTTTGTCAGATGAAATAAATTCTTGGCCAAGTCTTTTATTGATTAATACTTTCCTGTGGAGCCTAGTCACATGTGTTTCTTGGAGGCATATTACGTCCAATTGTTCTTTTTTTAGGATATGAAATATCCTCCTTCTTTTTTCCGGAGAATTCCCGCCATTTATATTCCAACTAAGTAGCTGCAGAGACATCCTGTTCTAATTAAGATGTTCTTAGGGTGAGGTGCCTTCCTTTTGCTCAGATCCCGAGGGTGCAGGCGTTGGCCCGCCTCCAGGCAGTATTGGTGTTGGTAGGGTTGGAAGCCAATCTGTTCCTTTTTGGAGATCTTCTCCGTGGTCGTGAAGGAACTTTTGGTTATCTTCAGATGTTCTAATTTTGACCTTCCTTTCTTTGTAGGTGAAGGATAATCCTTGTGGAAACTCCCACCTATAGGGAATTGCATTGTGTCTCAGCAATTTTGCTAGTTCTGTATAGGTGGCTCTGAGGTCCAACAACTGTCTCGGAATATCTCTGTAAATTTCCACCCTTTTATCTTGAATTTCAATTGCTTTTTTGAAGTGAAGACCTAGGATCTTATCTCTCTCTTCCTTTGATCTTAAAATTATCAAGCAGTCCCTGGATCTGTCTTTCCTTACCAATCTTCCCAGTCTATATGCCGAGACAATCCTGAAATCTGTATCCTCCTTTAAACCCCAGAACTTCGTGAATTCCTGCGTCAAGTATCCAATCAGGTCTCCTTGCTCGAGTTCCGGGATGCCTCTCAATTTGATGTTGCTCTCGCGATTTTTCAGTTCCACCATTGACAGATAAATTTGTTGTTCACCCACCTGTTTGTGCAGGGGCTTGACTTCTCCTTTAATTTCTTCAACTTCTTTTTGTAAAGCTCCCACTTTCTGAATTGCTTCTCCAGCTAATTCCCGATTTTCCGCTGTTGCTCCTTGCAAATTCTCTATAGCTTGCGTGTGCTGGGAAACTTGTTCAGTCAATTTTTGAATCGAAGAGGTCGCTTTATCTATTTTCAAAGACTGGTCGTCCACTTTCTGGTTTAAACTTGATAGTTGCTCCAATATTTGTTTTAATAATGTATCTGACCCACCTGCTGCCATATCTTCTTCAGTGGACTTCTCGGTTATTTCCCCTTCCCTCTGAGACACCAGTACAGCTGGAACCGACGATCGGCGTCCTTGGGTCAGTGTTGTTTGTACAAATTGTGTTGGTTTTCTTTCTTTTTCTTTTTCCTTAGCCTCTTTAGATTCCTTAGCTTTAGATGCTCTTGTTCTCCCTGCACCACTCATTACACATCTGTCAGTGTTCAAGGTCAGATTGTCTGTTGTTCCATGGGAGAGACAAATTCAGAAGTAAACAACCAGTGAAGTGGAATTCAAAACAAAAGTCAGTTCCCAGGATTTTATAATCCGAAAGCCCTGTAGGGGGAGTGCCACCAGGTTTCAAAGACAAAGAAGGAAGTAATCCGCCATTAAAGTTCCAAATTATTTCAAATCAGTAAATCCAATAGTCCAACAGTCCCTTCAGAAACTCAAAGTTTCCCAAAGCACCTTTTATAGTTCAACAAAGTTTCACAAGAGGTGCTTGCAACAGTATCCCATCCAATCTTTTCTGCTCAAATGTAACAGTTACGTTCCAGCAAAGTTTTTACAACTGTTTCCGCAGTTTGACACAGTCTCCCTCTCTGGCAGCCCGACGATCTGGCTCCTTAAAAATACAGCCCGAAGAAGAAAAAAGATAGGAGGAAAGTCCCCATTTACTACTTCTTTTAGTCAATGTCCATTTCCACCTTCAGTTTAAAAGAACAAGCAGATCTGATAGCACGAAGAAGTTAAAGCTTCCCACAGTCCCGTTTCAAGCGCTTTCCGCTTTTTAAAGCTTTGCTTTGATCTTGTCAGCAATGTCGGAAGACGGACTTCCCTTTTCTCGTCTCCCGCTTTCAGCCGAATTTACGAAATTCTTTGCCAAATTTTAAACCCCTTTACTCACGGGTATGTTACTTGCAGTTTGGTGTTGATTTTAGGAAGAAGGATCAGCGCTCATCTGTAACAGCCGCGCGGCTTCACTTCCGCGGAAAGAGCGATGAACTCACAGCACCGCTACCCCTCCTTCACTCCGGGTCTCCTTACGGGGTCCCTTCTGTGTTTTCAGAGCAGCTTCTGGTGCCCGCCGAGTCCCACGGCCACGGGCTCACTCTACCCGTGGTTTATCTTGATGGGTCGTCGCTATGCCGCAGCGAACGACCCTTTTCCGCGGAGCCCCTCTTCAGAGAACGAAGAGGACCGCCATTACAGTTTCGCGCTGCCCCCGGAAGTCAGGTTGTCAGTCTTTTTGGAGTCAAATGTTACGCATGACACACAACAACACAGTTTTTAAAAAGCATCATCACACTTCAGACAGGTTTGCTCTGGGTCCTGGAAGGACGTAATTAAGCACCAACAACACCATATACTTTATTACAGTGACTAATGAACAGGTATTCAAAATCTGGAAGCAAAACGTTTTGGTACCCACCTTCAGCTCTGGTGATGAGCACCAGAAGCCAGAAGCCAAAACGTTTTGCTGTGAAGATTTTGAATACCTCTGTTCTTTCATAGCTAATGATTTCTATACACAGTCTGATGGAGAGATTATGGGTTGGATTCAACGCTAGTCCTACTCGGAGAAGACCTACTCAAACAAACGGGCATGACTAATTTAAGTCTGTTAATTTTAATGGATTTACTCTGAGCAGAACTTAAGCTGGCTGCCTGCAACCCTGTATGTTTACCTAGCTGTAATATTCCAGCAAGTCACATTAACCACATACGTTAACTCTAGAGGCCAAATATAAAATAACCCCAACCCTGTTGCTAGCACTGTGTCACCGCTGTCAGTAAGCGGGAGTCCCTTTCGCAGTTGCTCAGACAGTTATTGCTGGCTCTCACTACTCCCATCTGAACTCTGCATTTAAATCCGTATCATACCACTTTATACAGCCATAGAATCATAGAATTGTAGAGTTGGAAGGGACCCTGCGGATCACCAAGTCTGATTCCTGCAAAACAGGACTATGTAGCTGTCCCATGTGGGGACTGAACCTGCAACCTTGGTGTGTCACGCCTTCCCCCAAAGAATTTTGGGCGCTGTAGTTTCTTAAGGGTTCTTATGAGGTCTGTATTCCCCTTCACAGAACTACAATTCTTGGAGTTTTTGTGAAGAGGAATTAAACCATTCTGGGAATTGTCATAATAATAATAATAATAATAGCAATACAGTGGTACCTTAGGTTACATACGCTTCAGGTTACAGACTCCGCTAACCCAGAAATAGTGCTTCAGGTTAAGAACTTTGCTTCAGGATGAGAACAGAAATCGTGCTTCAGCAGCGCGGCAGCAGCAGAAGACCCCATTAGCTAAAGTGGTCTTTAGGTTAAGAACAGTTTCAGGTTAAGTACGGACCTCCGGAACGAATTAAGTACTTAACCTGAGGTACCACTGTAATAACAATTATTGCTAATATTGCTATTATTATTATTTACTTATACCCCGCCCCTCTGGGTGGATTTCCCCAGCCATTCTGGGCAGCTTCCAGCAGGAGATTAAAAATACATTAAGACATCAGTCATTAAAAACTTCCCTAAACAGGGCTGCCTTCAGAATTGTAGTTCTGCGAAGGGAACAGGGGTCTCCTATCAACTCTAAGCACTCTAAAGAAGCTACAGCTCCCAGAATTACACCTGTGCTCAGACACCAGGAACTAGGAGCGGCAATTTGCGCACTTAAAACATTTAGAGCCGCTTTCATGGCAACGAGAAGATGAATTCATTCCCTATGAACAGTGCACTGGCAAAAAGATGGGTTTCCATGCCAAGCAGTGCCCAGAGCTGTTGTATGCTATGATGTGAATCAGTTTTATTGCCTTTCTGGAGGAGTCCACCCTTACTTGTTAAAAACAAACACCATTCATAGCAACAGTTTTGCAGACATGCGATAAATCTAATTCGCCGGTCTCCTAAAAGAAAGGACCACACTCTTGACTGCACCACTTCCTTTGTTTCTCACTTCCTGCATTTGAAACAAGCTCAGTTTGGGTTCAATTCAGACACCACGCCAAAATATACTGGCTTGCTTCAAGTAGGAAAGAATGCTGTTCCTCCAAAGTGCCATCTGCAAAGATTCATTACAGCCCAATGCCTTTTGGAACCTGAGTTCCTTTCTTCAGGAGCCATCTCAAATGGTGCCAAGATGGGCAGCAATAACTGTGCAAGATGCTTCACTCTGTCCTACATAATTTGGAAGTTTTAGATTCCTCCTAAAGGAACACAGCGAGCTGCAGTTAATCCACCTAGTTGGTATTTTTCAGAACAAGTTTCTTTTCATTTTAGGTTTCTGTGCCTCACTCCTAGATTTTTAACCTAGAACAGGTTCAACAAGCCACAGCAAGCTTTGGGCTTCCCCTTTCCCATGCCAGCAAGAGGAGACTAGAATTCACTTCCAATTTTAAACAAGCCACAGTTCCAGGGGTTCAGATGGCCCAGGGAACTTTGGTTTGCTTAAAAAGCTTTCCAACTCGGGTGGGGAGGACAGGCACAGAACCTGTGGCCTTCCAGATGTTATTGGGACAACAATTCAAATCATCCCCCCCCAGGGGCTAATAGGAACAGGAACTGTGCATTATCTGTTTCCCCACCATTACAGATTTGCATGAGGCCTGAATCAGGCCTCCAAGATGATTCGGGTGCAACATCAAACTATGGCTTGCTGCAATGTATGAATCAAAACTGCATGACTAATTATGGCACGCAGGTGGCCACCAAGCTGGGAAGTGGAGCAAGCTCTTATAAACAAGAGCTTGGGTAAACTGTAATTGGGAGTTACATCTTAGCCAACAAATCATGGTTTGGGTCATTGCTCCATCCACCAAGCCCACTACTTGGGACAGTACGTAGGGATTTTTTGAGGAAGGGGGAAAACCATGCAAACTGTTACTTGTTTGCACTTTTGGCCTGAACCTAAACTATGCTTAGTACAAACCAATCTTTGCTGTTATATGTGGAGTGTTTGAGATATAACAATGGTTTAGAATAGTTTGTGTCTTTCCATCTTCCCTTCACTCTCATTTCTAGGATGTGGGTACCTCTAGGAAGAGGGGTTGGAACCATAACTATGGCTCAGCAGTCACACCAAACCGTGGTTAGCATTAATTGCTTGATGTTTAGTTGTGTTTTTATATTATGTTGGAAGCTGCCCAAGTTACTGGGGCAACCCTGCCAGATGGATGGGGTATAAATAATAATAATACAAATAATAATAATACCATCCTGATGCTGGTTTGCGGTCTACAAAAAACCCTAGCTTGACGTGACATCACAGTAAACCATAAATGACATTCCTTAAATGTCCCATGGTTTAGTGGGATAACTGAAACCTTGTCCTCTCCAATTCCAATGGTTATACGGTCCCTTACACATATGAGCTGTTTAACAAAGTGAAGCCTATCCTGCCCACTGCCCAGGCAGCTCACAATCCTAAGAGAGGGAAAGAGATAAAGAACACAAGGAGCAAAGAGCATGCAGAGATAGAAGGATTGGAAAGGGACAGTGTGGCAGATCAGAAACCTATGTTTTAAAAGGGATGTGCTAGTCCTTTATCCTGGTTTAAAATAGTCCAAGAAGGGCCCTGTGCAGACATAACATTTTAGACCTTAGTGATAACCAGGGTTGGCTGGTTTCTTAGAACCATGGTTTAGCTTGCCAAAAGCCCTGCTCCTGGAGGTCATGGGAAAAGAGGCAACTTTCAATACTTGTAACTGTCAATACTTGTTTGTCGCTTTGCAAGCGGAGAAGAGAGTCTGGCTTTCTTCAAAGTTTACTCAGTGGGATTTTTTTTTAATCACATCTGTGGCTGCGGAAGTGCCTTGCGATCCAGAGGCAACAGCATTAATCTCATTCACAGGGAACATCATAAAACTCTCCCAGCTTAAAGTGCATATGCCTCAAAGCTCTGACTAACAAAGACCGATGAAATAGTCACTCCCTTCCAACATGCCAGCGCCTTTAAGCCATGATCGTTTTATTCCAGCTAGACAAGTAACTTCCTTAAATTACTGTTATAGACACAGATATACACAGTCAAATCAGCTACCCTTCCTTGTGACAAGATGGCATTTGTTCCACTCCAGTTAGCTACCTGCAGTTATGTATCACGGGCGCCGCCTTCTTCCTTACAGATCAAATGAAACGAGTCCAGGAACTCTGCATATTTTTTAATTACAACACGCAAGTACAGGAGGGAGTACTGGGTATGCAACTAAAAAAGTGGAGAACCCTGCCTTTTTCAAAGGTGGATTTAAAAGTCTGTGGGGACCTCAGATACTGGAATACTCCTTAATTAATTAATTAATTAATTAATTAATTAATTAATATTCCCTGCACACAGAAAACTAGCATATCAGGGAGGCATTTTTTTGTGTGGGGGGTGGTGGCATGGAGAAGCATTCCTTTGTATGAGAGCTCACCTGCAGCCTGAAAGGGTAAGCCCATGGAATTTGCCACCTCTGTAAAAACTAGGCCATTTAAAAAAGCTATTAAGCTAGTTTTTGATGGAGAGAGTGTTTATGTACAGAGTAGCATCCTTTGACTTTGGAGGCCCTGCTTCCGTGCTCATCAGAAGCATCACTTAGGGCAGCAGTCATGAGAGACGGGGCATTCTCAGTGGTGGCCCCTCTGTTATGGCACTCCCTCCCAACTGAATTACGTATGGCTGCTACAATATGGATGTTACGTGGGCCTTCAGAACTCACCTATTCTGAGCAGTCTTTGCCTCAAGCAGGGCTGGGGAACCGCTGGCCTCCCAGATATCACTGGACGACAACAACCATCATCCCAAAGTACTGACAATGCTGGATGGGGCCGAGGGGAATTGGGAGTCCAACATTTGGTGGGCCAGAGCTTCCCGGCCCCTGGCCTAAAAGGACTTAATGCTTGAAGGATTTTGAGATTTCTGAGCCATTTTAAAAACTATTTTATGGAGTTTTTGCCTAACTAGGAGAAAAAAAATTGTGGTCCTCAGCCTCCGCTGCTTTGTGGTATACTTTTGGGAGAAGAAAGGCCTAAGGAGTAAACCCTGCGCGAATCCGGAATGGAGTCCCCGAGATAGTTGGATGATGCCTTGTATGCCTCCTTCCGGAAACTCCTGCAGCCAAGCTGGCGCCAAATGCACCGTATTTTTCACTCCATAGGATGCACCTGACCATAAGATGCACCTAGTTTTTAGAGGGGGAAAGCAAGAAAAAAAATATTCTGCGCAGACCATGTAAGCGGCTCTCGCTTTTCTTGCTTTAAAGCCTTCCGTCCCTCCTCCCGCTTCGCTGAGAAGCCAGCAGAGCAAGAGCCATAGCTGCGCAGCGCCTCTTCTTCGGCTGGCTTCCCAGCAAAGCGGGATGAGGGACAAAAGGGAGCCCTTACAAGGGAGCACTGAGCAGAGCCTGGAAGCGGCTCTTGCTGGCTTTTCCGGGAGGTGTGGGAAGGGACAGAGGGCAGCCCGTCAGTCCCTTCTCCCACCTTGGGGAAAAGCCCCCAAGAGCCGCACACACGCTCCACGCGGCTCATGAAAGGGAGCGCTGAGCAGAGTCTCCCGCCTGCATTCGCTCCATAAGACGCATACAGTGGTGCCCCGCAAGACGAACGCCTCGCAAGACGAAAAACTCGCAAAACGAATTTCCCTATGGGCTTGCTTCGCAAAACGAAGCTTGCCCTGCAAGCTCCGGGGACAGCGGGTCTTCCCCGCTGTCCCCGGACCTCTTTTGAAGCAAGGGGCTGCGGGGAGAAGCGATCCTCTCCCCGCAGCCCCAGGTCCGGGGACAGCGGGAAGCGCTTCCCGCTGTCCCCGGACCTCTTTTGAAACAAGGGGCGGCGGGGAGAAGCTATCTTCTCCCCGCAGCCCCTTGCTTCAAAAGAAGGGACAGAGCGGCGCTTCCCCTCAGTCCCCGGACGGTCTCCATAGGAACGCATTGATTGATTTTCAATGCATTCCTATGGGAAACCGTGCTTCGCAAGACAAAAAACTCGCAAGAAGAAATAACTTGCGGAACGAATTAATTTCGTCTTGCAAGGCACGACTGTACATTTCCCCTTACTTTTTAGGAGGGAAAAAGTGTGTCTTATGGAGCAAAAAAACATGGTATTGTTCTGCTTTCCTTTGGACCACATCAGTGAGGCCAAAAGGGAGGGTTTGTTGCATGAGCAGCCCAGGACCTCCATACCCACCTGCCCGGGAGTGCACCCCACGTAGGTCACTTTAGTGTTGATAACATAATGGTTTGACTTCACCCCCAGATGTGCACGCCATTGTCTCTCAAGACTGATGCCAACAACAACTGATCCTTTTAAACAGGGAGATACCAGAGACTGTACATGGGATCTTTTGCATGCAAAGCAGTTGCTCTAACACCAGGTATTGCCCCTCCAATAGCTTGCATTAAAAGGCTCTAGAACTGCACAACTGATCTGCATCCAGAGGCCTGCGGATAATACTTCAGCAGCACATTAAAACAGAAGTAGAATTCCAGCTACCAGGTCTCATGAGGGCCCTTCCAAACCATGGCTGCCTAGCACCTCCATGACATCACAGCAGCCAAGCCAATGGACAGAAATACCATGACCCCACCTCTTGCACCAGCCCCCTGCCACATCAATTGAACCTGCCACTCACAGCCTGCAAAGGAACTTATAAACAAAAAAAGGAGCAGAAAAATGACTTACAGGCACCATAATTTGTTTGCAGCCCATGTCCAACACCATGTCCTGTAACATTTTGTCGGAAATGCCGCTGAACAGGAGATTCCCAGGAGGCAGACTAGCCACGTGGAGATTAAATAACCGTTTGAGCTCGTTCAGGGTTAGCACATACTGTTTCTTAAACGTCGCCACCACAAAGGCTCTGAGTTCTTGCGTGACTCTCTCTTGGACCGGCAAGATGCCGTTCATGGAGTCCACAGAGTTCTCTTCCGAATGGATGCCGTTGGCCAGTCCATTATTGAGGCCGTCGCAGACAGAGGTGTCCATAGGCTCCTCATCGCTCACGGGCTCCTCTTTTATACGGACGCCAAGTATGTCCACCGGGCAAGTGCCCTGGCTGGCTTTGCCCTCCGCTTTCAGCTTCTGGAAGTCCTGCTCCAACTGCCCATAGGTCTGCTTGACTCTTGCTTTCGCCAGACTGACCCGCTGCTCTCCAGAAACCAGCAAGGGGGCAGCTACAAAAAAACAAGCGGAAGGGGTGTGAGAGTAAACCGTGGTTTGAGTAATCCTTGGCTCTCATCCACCATCCCTGACCATAGGCCATGTTGGCAGGGGCTGCTGGGAGATGGAAGACAACAACATGTGCCAAGCCACAGGTTCCCCATCCTTGTATTAAGCACATGTGAGAAGGAGGCAGACCACACAAGAGTTCCTGAGAAAGAAAAGCAAGGTAGGGTGTCTAGGGCGCAAGTTCGATTACACCAAGAAAACACCTGGGAAGGGATTGGTGGAAGAAGAGTCAGTTTCTAGCGTACAATATATGTAGAGTCCTGCTGGTTCTGCTGCATAAAGCCCTACAGAGCTTGGGAACGTAATACGGTGGAAGCTTGGTTCTCGAACTTAATCCGTTCTGGAAGTCCGTTCAACTCCCAAAACGTTCAAAAACCAAGGCGCGGCTTCTGACTGGCGCAGGCGCCCCAGAACCAATAGCCGGATGTTGGGCTTCCGAAAAGCGTTAGAAAACACTTACTTCCAGGTTTTTGGCATTTGGGAGCCGATTTGTTTGTCAACTAAGTTGTTCAAGAACCAAGGTACCACTGTATCTGAAAGATTATCTAACCCTTTATATACCCAATCGAGCACATGTGAGGACCTCCTGCAGATGCCACCTTATCAGGAGTCTGCTCTGCACAATGCAGAAGTTGGGCTTTTAGTGTGGTGGCACCTGCCCCTTAGAATGCGCTCCCCTTGAATATTAGACAGGAGCTGTCCTCGCTGTCTCTTTTGCGTCTTTCAACAAGCCTTTAAAGCTGAAATCTCTCTCAGTCTCGATCTCTATAGGATTTTTTTCAGATGCTTTCTTTAGATTGGTTCCCCAACCCACCCCCCAAAAAATATGTTTATTGTTTTATCACTTGTTTGGAAGGGTGGGGTATAAATTTGATTTAAAAAACAGAATTAATCATTCACACACACATACACACAAACACACGGTCCTTTGGAGAATTCAAGCCCACGTTCACCTCCACATACTTCCATCCTTATTTCAGACATGATGATATATCAATATATCACAATGTTTGGGCTGGTGATATATTGTGATGTTGAAAACCAGACATCACCTAGCCCTAATGTTAAGGGGAAAAGTGGGGGAGGGGGACCAGAGCATATCACCTTTTACAGAAAAGCCATTAGATGTCCACAGAACTTATCGACCAACCTACAAAATCTGCATCAAACCCTCTGGTTCCCAGTGTGGCATTATGGTTGGACTGGGACCTGGGAGACCAGAGTTCAAATCCCCCCTCACTGGGTGACCACGGGCCAGTCACTCACTCTCAGCCTATCCTACCTCACAGAACTGTTGTGAAGACTGCATGAGGGGGGTGGAGAAGCAAAGACGCCACCCTGATCTCCTTGGGTGAAAAAGTGGGGATATAAATGCAATAAAATAAAAACAGTCAAGTTGGCTCACCTGCTTGCGCAGCTTGTTTCTTTGGTGCTACGTGTTCCTTGGCCAAGCTGTAGACTTTCTCCAACCTGAAATTGGGTGGGAGGAGCATTTCAGTGCCTTGCGAATAGCTACACCCAGATCATCAACATTAACAACTTATCCCGCCACCATACAGTTCAAGGAAAAACCCAGGAAATGCCAAGCACCCAAATGAAATACTCCTTTGTGGAGCTGTGACATATAGCCAAGCCACACAGCAAGGTTCCTTCCTGCACAGAACCACATCAGCCTGCAAAAACGGGTCTAGGAAGAAAGGTTTCAAGCCCAGCACTGATGTGCTAGCTTTCTACATGTGGGGGAGAATACGAATGGAGGGATGCATTTAAAAACCGATCATACTTTTGCAGCCTGAAGGAGTTGCTTAGCTTGGAGCAAAGAAAACCAAAGGGTTTGCCACGTTGGTGGAGACTTGTTTTCTGTTGCTCCAGAGGGCAGGTCTGGAGTCAATGGGTGGAAATTGCCGGGAAGCAGATTGCAGCTCAAGATTAGGTGGGATTTCTTAACACGGTAAGATCCGCCGGCCAGCGGAAGAGTCTGCCACAGGAGGCGGTCGGCTCTCTCCTGCTGGAGGTATTCAAGCATCTGTCAGCAATGTGGCAGATTCTTGCTTGAGCAGCACAGTGGACTGGGTGAATGTCAAGACTCCTCCCAACTCTAAAATTCTATCATTCTCAGCAGTGGAGTCCAGAAAGAACCACACAGAATCACAGCGTCAGAAGGGACCACGAGGGCCATCTAGTCCAACCCCCTGTAATGCAGGAATCAACATATGGTCCCCCATCCAATTTGACACCATACCGGCCCCTGCTTAGCTTTGCAAATGTAGTAGCCTTTCAAGTAAGGGAACAGCCAAGCTGTGCTAGAGCAGACTGCATTGACCTGGTGTCCAGGTCAACAAAGCCAAAGAGGCCTCTGGCACCACATTTTGCAAACTGCGAAGACTGGCAATGATGTGGAAAGGAAGGCGAGCATCTGTATTCGTGGAATCCAACCTGGTTATTGCTGCTTATGTTTCTTGCGTTTATTAGAACCACTTTTTTCACAGGAAGATACCAAAAGTGATTTGAAAAACGGTGCAAACATTAAAACCAAAATGAAACAGAATCTAAAAACACATCCATAATGTATATAAAAAGGTGGGTCTAACACAAGCCACCCCAGTAAAAGGGGGGGGGGAGGACACAGGTATACCTAATGCCCTCCTAATTAAGGACCACAAAGCATTAGTGAAAAGACATGTTTTTGTCTGGCACTTAAAAATATAGGAGGGATGGTACCAGGCTTGCCTTCCGCAGGAGAACATTGCACAAGGAGGAAGCCACCACTGGAAAGGCACTGGAAAGAGAGCCTCAAACAACAATCACAGGTTCCAGGTTGGTTCGGGGGGGGGGGGAGATGGTCCTTGAGGTCTTGCAAGGCCCGACATCTCTGCCTGTCTTGCTTCTCCTAATACCACTGGTTTAATCTGCTCAGAATGTTCACCAATGGGGTTTGGTAAGGTGAAAGTGCCATGGCTCTTGAGAGTTGCCACTGGCTTAGCTGCTGTGATGTCACAGAAAGTCTGGCCAACCCAGCTGTGTTGCTCAGCAAATAATAATAATAATAATAATAATAATAATAATAATAATAATAATAATAATAATAATAATAATAATAATAATAATAATTTATTTATACCCTGCCCATCTGGCTGGGTTTCCCCAGCCAATCTGGGCGGCTTCCAACAAAGTATTAAAATACACTGGTCTGTTAAACATTAAAAGCTTCCCTAAACAGGACTACCTTCAGATGTCTTCTAAAAGTCTTGTGTTAGTTCTTCTCTTTGACATCTGATGGGAGGGCATTCCACAGGGTGGGCACCACTATCGAGAAGGCCTTCTGCCTGGTTCCCTGTAACCTCACTTCTCGCAGGGAGGGAACCGCCAGAAGGCCCTCGGTGCTGGACCTTAAGTGTCCGGGCTGAACAATGGGGGTACTTTCAGGTATACTGGACCAATCCTTCCAATTCAAAGATCGATGAGTATACCATGTGCAATTTGGCCTATTCTCTTTTGGCATTAACACTATGAATCTCTGAATGTAACTTGGGGTGTGCGCAGATGGTCTTACAAGTTCCTGAGGTTTTTTGCTGGCACCATGTGCTGTAAATAAGATTGGGCCCAAGCAGGCGTATGTAATAGGACCCAGAAAATAAACCCTTAAATCAGTCTAAGCAACCGGCCTCCATTTACGTAACTGTACTGCAACAGGTAGCGTGAAGATGCAAGGGAGAAACCAACATTTTTTTCTTTCCCATCTCAGCTTTGTTCCCACCCCCAAGGAAAAGCAAACCATTTACTTGGCCTGGATGCCCATCCAGAGCATCTGCTGCCTCTGGACCACATCTGGGTGCTTCTGGACAAAATCCTCGTCATAACGGAGCTTGAATTCCCAGCCCTTGTTTATCCTCAGGAAAGACATGTGCTCCAAGAAATCCTTCACATCTTCTGGGCCGAGCTGCACAAAGAAAGCAATAGATATATGTAACCAGCTGCTTAGGAGAAACCAAAACCCTTTTTAAACAAGATCGGCGGCCACACAAAGCGCCAGGGTGTGGCCCCGCAAGAAAAACATGGGAGGCTAAACTGCACCTCCAAGAAGCCGAAACTCAGAGAAGGCATTAAGTCCGATAGATAAACCAGCTCCAACTTGCCTGTGCAATCCCTATGCTTAGGGCGTAAAACTAGCGCATATACAAATGAAAAGGCAAAATTCCCCTACAAAGCAATTGCCGCTTCATTTAAGGAAAATGCAGGAGACTTTGTGGATATTTAAGTTATAGTTAGAAAAATCTTAATAATTATTCATAAAGGAAACAGTTTATAAGAAGTAAATAAGGAGGCCAGGTACAGGATAAAGGAAGTCTTTTATTTGGTTGTTTGTATTGTTGTATGTTATGTCCACTGTATGTTATGTTCACGTTTAATGAGGGTTGATCAGTGTGTTGGGGGTGGTGGTTGTGTTATGTTGTAAATAAAATTCCAATAAAAATTAAATAAATAACGAAAATGCACTGGAAACTATTCAGAAGTAGAAACATGCTCCTCTAAGCCTCATACATATTAATCCGATTCCTACCCCATGGTGTTGTGGTGTGTGCGTTCAAAATTAAGGGACTCTTCCTGCACTCCTGTGGTAGGGACATGACAAAGACTCCTCCGTATTTTGGGATTCCACCTTTATAGAGATCTGCAAAATGAGTGCCTGCAAATGTCAGGTGAGCTAGCCCTGTTGAATTCATTGCAAGGGGAAAACCCAACTGTTCCTTTTAAACCATTAACTGGATATTTACCCTTAGCAGCGAAGTTGATGTTTTGGAAGGGTCAACCCTGATGACACAGTCCCAAAAGATGCAGCAGATTGTTTTGAATCAGGCATAGGCAAACTCGGCCCTCCAGATGTTTTGGGACTACAACTCCCATCATCCCTAGCTAACAGGACCAGTGGTCAGGGATGATGGGAATTGTAGTCCCAAAACATCTGGAGGGCCGAGTTTGCCTAGGCCTGATGATTTAAAAATAATAACAATGCTGCGTACGTGAGAGTGCATGACAAAACGCTTTAGCAACAAGCGTGCGTGATCTGTGTGATTTGTCACGGCTGCAAATTTTCTGTGGATTTTTTTGTTCCTTTTCTGGGGGAGACGTCTTGGCAAGGAGGTTCAAGACCCAGAGAACAGCTTTGTCCTCAGACCGGCGAGCTGAAGGGAAGCACATTGGGCCTCTACCTTTAGAAGGCTACATCATAGCAAGGGGGAAATCAGCAAGGCCCAATTCTTTATAGCCACCTCCCTTATAAAACTGTAGGCCCCTTTCGCCACTCTGCTGTGGGGCAGGAGGCTCACCATATACTGAATGGTTTGAAAGAAGTTATCGAAGCCCTGGATTGAAAACAGAAGGTTGAACCAAGATGAGTGTCCCGAACGAAGCAAAAGAATTATAAAAGGAGCTCACTTTTGTAACTGTCGCTACTTCCTTCCGAACTACCCAGCGGTCTTGTGTAAACTTCCACATCTGGGAAGGGGAGAGAAGGACACCATCGTATTAAAAAGAGGCCGTTCTCCAGTGTGAACACAGCCGCAATCTTAAAAAAGCACAACTGTTACTATGAGGGAACTGCTGTTGAACCTAATGTACTGAATCTCCAGTCTGGAAGCAAGTAAAGGCCTCCTCTGGGCAAAAAACGGTTAAGGAAAAGGGCATTATTCTACTAACCAGTCCCACCAATTTAAGGATTTCCTCTTACGCAACAAGACACCTGCCTCCCACCCAATGATGTTCCAGAGGGTTGAGGAAAATCCTTGGACAGATAAGACTGAAGGGGACACACCAACAAGAGAGAGGGGGCAAATGTTCTGTTGAACAAGCAGAAATCCTTGTGCTGACAGAACAATGGCCTTGCTGTGCTGGATTCCATCCTAAGCTCTCCCCCCCCTCCAATTTTAAACCTCAAATGATTAACACAAGCAAGAACCCACAGGTGTGCAAACACACATTTCAATCTGGTGAGCACCTGCCAAAGTGCCGAGTGAAAGTTGGACAAGGAGTCAGCCTTGTATGGAGGTCTGGGAGGGACCAACAAACCCCTGCCCACTCCCCCAACGCTTCTGAACACTTAAAAAACAAAACAAAACAAAACAAAACAAAACAAAACAAAACAAGGGCAGGGTTGGTAGAGAACACACATTTTGTGTTGGGTGGCTTCCAAGGGTTTCTGGACTTGAAAAGTTTGTTTAAGTGGGCAAACGGATTTCCTAAACTTCTTTGCAATGCTGTTGCAGCGAAAGGATTATTTGACTTTCTTGTTTTTTATTTTTTGATACTCACAACAAAATCCCTTCCTCTGCAGAGCACTTCCGCCGGGACGCCACTGTGCGGGCTGGAGGTATCTTTTGGATAGAGGACATCGCTGTTGAAGACAAACCATTTATTAGCCGCAGGACCCCACAGTGCGACCCAGTAATAACACATGTACAGAAATTCCGGGCACCCATCCAATGGCACCTTGAAACGTTGCCTGGGATTGCAAGCCACCAGCTAAAGGCATTCCAAGGAGAAACCAAAACGCTTTGTATATATTAAAGCCAGAAAGAATTTCACAATAGTGAAAGCTACATAGAACTGCATGTGACACGACCGGTTTCTATTTGGCAGGGTTTTGAAAGAACCAGAAAGGTGTGTGCAATGCAGGTGTGTACAATGACGGTGTAGTAAATAACTTCAAAACTACCGCATTTTTTGCTCTATAAGACTCTTTTTCCCTCCTAAAAAGGGGAAATGTGTGTGCGTCTTATGGAGCGAATGCAGGCTGCGCAGCTATCCCAGAAACCAGAACAGCAAGAGGGATTGCTGCTTTCACTGCACAATGATCCCTCTTGCTGTTCTGGCTTCTGAGATTCAGAATTTTTTTTCTTGTTTTCCTCCTCCAAAAACTAGGTGCGTCTTGTGGTCTGGTGCGTCTTAATAGAGCGAAAAATACAGTACATTTTAAAAGAAAAGGAGAAGGAGGAAGAAAAAATGGTTCTACAGGTGTACGTACAAGCGGTTCCCTCTAATCAGAAACTCCCAAGGAGAATTCTGAACTTATATAATTGCAAAACTCTTGCATGAGGTTCCAAGATTCTTGCATTCACTTACAAGGCCATTAATAACTTTGGTCCAGGATACTTCAAGGGTCACCTGATTACTTATATCCTTGCCTGATCCCTGAGATCTTTGGGTGTCGGGAGTCACTGTTTATGATCCTGCACGGCTCAGGTGCATAGTTTGTATCCAACAAGGAGCCAGCTTGAAAATATGCAATGGGAACACAGGCCATACGCCCTTGTCTCGCATTAACAAACTGTCATGCTTTGCATTGTGTGCTATTGTGTCTGTTGCTGAAAAAATATGCAACAGCAACAAGAATAAGAGCTGCCATAATTCGAACAACGGACTGGCATTCTTTGTAAGGGGTGAGTCCCTCCAGAACAAAAGGCATTTTTACCTTTTCACAACCCAGTTTCCCTGCACCAACAGCGCCACCTGCTGTATGCACCGCAAGGCTGCCGTAGGATCCGTCCCAGAAGCCAAGAGGCTCATCAGGTTTGCAAAAGCGATGACCTTCACTGCAGAAGGGGGGAAAGCAGAAAATGCAAATACTCCTTAGAGATTCAAATACCTAAGTCAAGGATGGAGTCCCGGTGGCCTTCCAGACGTTGCTGGACTGCAAATCCCATTGTCCTTGGCCATGCCAGCTGGGGCTGATGGGAGCTGGAGTCTAGCAATTATCTGGATGTCTGCAGGCTTTCCAATCTCTGACTGAAGTTAGAAGTTCGTAGGATAAGAGAGCAAATAATTGCAAGCAGTGAAATATGGCCCATCTGCCCTAGTACATTTAAAGCGTCATCATACCACTTTAAACCATCCCAGAATCATAGACCTGAAGAGTTGAAGAACCCCAGGTAATGCAGAAATAATTTGCCCAGCATGGGGCTCGAACCCACAGCCCTGAGAAGAGTCTCATACTCTTACTGCCCAAGCTTCCCCCAATGAATCCTGGGAGCTGTAGTTTGTCAAGAATGCTGAGAGTTGTTGGGAGACCCTTATTCCCCTTCACAGAGCAACAATTCCTGGGAAGAGGGACGGACTGTCAAACCACTCAGGGAATTCGAGTCTCCTAGCAACTCTCAGCACCCTTAACAAACTACAGTTCCCAAGATTCTTTGCTGTGGGAGGGGAGCCATGACTGCTTCTAGCGGCAAGATACTGCTTTAAACAGGTATTTAAGGTGGGGCCCGGTGTCTCCCTGTTTAATATGGCAGGCTGTATCCATTAACCAGGAAGCGGGAGCAGGAGGGGCTGGTAACGCAGGAAGTCAAAAGAGTTCACAGAGGCCGTGTGAGTTGCGTAATGTCGAACAGCATACCATTTTTCATCAAGATCTTGATCTGGTCCGCAAGGGGCAGAGTCCTCAGCTGAGCCATGGAAAGCACATTACTTGGGGCTACAGGCTTGTCCCTACGTAAGGAAAGAAAGGTTACCATTTGGGAAACCACCACAGAGAACTGAGGTTTGGCGATTTATGGAAAGCTGCCCTCCCCATTTCAGCAAGAGTTTTATTTCATTTATATTCCAAGGAGTGCAAGGCGACATACGTGGCTCTCACCCTTCCCTTTCTACCCTCACAACTGTTGGGATACTGCCAGGGAGACAAAGTCCATCATGACTCCACGTCGCCTCCGGACGATCCATTGATCTCCCGTAGATACAGTATCAGCAATTAGCGACACAAGCTCCAGAAATAGCTTGCCACATTCCAGAGCTGATGCACGCTCAATCAGCAGATAATGCACAGCGAAAGATGCACTCAGGAGAGCATTATTTACAAGTTTATTCAGCGTTGGTCAGAACAAAGAAAACATGACTGCCTGCTTCGGTGTCTCAGGCACAGAGAGAAAACGAAAGCAAAGACACAACAGAAACATCCTGTGAACAGGAAATACGCAGGCTGTGACACAAACATCCTGCTCCCTTTTAAGGTGGAACGGAAATATCCTAACAGCAACAACCCTGCAAAGTAGGTGATGCTGAGCAATTGGTTACAGGTTACCCAGTTAGCTGCATGGCCAAGTGGGGACTTGAACCCTGGTCCCCCACTCTTAACAACTACACCATATTGGCTTGGGAGAAACCAATCAGCACAGATTGGGGGGGACGGGACGTGGGAGCAGGAGATGCGACCATGGTTATTACAAATGGGAACAGGTCAGCTTCACAGAAAATGCCCCCTTTGCTTGATTTGTTTTGCCTGCCTAGAAGGTAAAGGTAAAGGGACCCCTGACCATTAGGTCCAGTTGTGACCGACTCTGGGGTTGCAGCGCTCATCTCGCTTTATTGGCCGAGGGAGCTGGCATACAGCTTCTGGGTCATGTGGCCAGCATGACTAAGCCGCTTCTGGCGAACCAGAGCAGCACACAGAAACGCCATTTACCTTCCCACCAGAGCGGTACCTATTTATCTACTTGCACTCTGACGTGCTTTCGAACTGCTAGGTGGGCAGGAGCAGGGACTGAGCAACGGGAGCTCACCCCGTCACGGGGATTTGAACTGCCGACCTTCTGATCGGCAGGTTTTAGGCTCTGTGGTTTAACCCACAGCACCACCCGCGTCCCTCCTGCCTAGAAAGTGTCCCTGAAAACTCCAACGCCTCTTGCTCCCCTGGATGTGAAGAATGCCTGGGTAGAAAGCAGGCACTTGCACAAGGCAAAATTTACATTTGCTGCCCCACCCACTTTTGCCCCAGGCCCTGCACTCTACTGGCATGCGGCCCCTGGAAGATGGGTCAGAATAGAATGTGGCCCTTGGCTTACTTACTTTTCATCTTCCACACTCGGAGGCACCAGCATCATCAAGTACTCACTGCGGGAAAGAGAAAGAGTAGGTCACATTGCTTGCCTAGAGAAGGGATAGCCAACATGGCAGCCTGGACAACAACTCCCATGATCCCTTGCTGGGGTGGTCGATGATGAGGGCTGATGGGAATTGTGGTCAGAAATATCTGAAGGGCGCCAGGTTGACTAGCCCCTCCGCCCCCCCCGAGTTTAGGGAATCTTCATTCAGAAACTCGTCTCCCGAGAGACATTGCACATACCTTTGTAAATCAAGAAAACTTTTAATAAAAATACATTTTTTAAAAAAGAAACTCATCTCCCATTTTGCCTTCCCACACACAAGGAACACGAAACCTGCCAGCACAACGCATTTGAGGCCTAGGGGAACAGCTGTGAGAAAGCAACAGCAGCAAACATCATCTGGGGAGACGGTAGCAGTGGCAGAATGAGGCCCAAGGCGTTGTGAATTGGCCATTTAACTTTGCAGAGGTGGAAAAGCTGGCAGAAAGTCTACGTATGCAAGCTTTTTGTCAGGCCATTTCCCATGCTAATAAAAAATGCATTAAAAGTGCGCTTGTGAGCCCCCGACTTCAGAACTGCCCCCAACGAAACAATTTGAGGAATTAAAAGAAAGACCTTTACCTTGGAGATTTAATTAATTCCGTGTTCCCAGCCATGCCATGACCTTGACTAAACAAATACTGTCGCTCGTGTTCAGAACGGCTGTCCTAGGAAAGAAGGGGTTAGAAGCCCAAGATTCATGATGGGGTACAGATTCCAAGCAATGCTTAGAGGCTTAAGGGCTACTCTGTGAACAACGGCTCAGATCCCCACTGTGCTTAATCTGCACATTTCTCCCGTATAATATGAAACAGAATAGCTGGCATTCCCCTCAAATTGCTGTAAGATACGACTTGTAAGGGTTTTGAAAGCAAAGCTTTCCCCCACATCCCCTACAAATTTCAAGTCCTGTTGGATGCACTGAGAAAACCAGAAGTATATGGACACTTCCTGTGTCACACAACTCTTACTCCAGTGCTGGTCCATGAGCCGCCGGCTTTTGGTTGCAGTAACTCCACCGCAGTCCAGGTTTGGTGGAATGTTTCAAAGATCATGGAAATCATAGAATTGTAGAGCTGGAAGGGAGGGTAATATAGTCCAAGCCCCTGCAATGCAGGAATGGTTTTGCCCAACGTGGGGCTCAAACCCGCAACCCAGAGATTAAGAGTCTCATGGTCTACCAAGTGAACTGGTCCCTTGGCACAACTGGGGGGGGGGGGATGTCAGTCCATCACATAATATAGTGTGAGAAGCACTGCCCTGGCCACCCAGTCTTCAGTCCCCTCTCCCCAAATCACGACCAAAAGGGAGTATAAAAAGGGGGAGAGGGGAAAAAACACTGTACAAGTATTACTTAGGCTTACTTGGAACTAATCTCTAATGTATTAAAAAATACGCACTATTTTTATATTTATTTCACTTATTAATGGCTTCCCATCTTGAAGCAATCCATGTCACAACATAAAACAGTTACAGTATAACATTCTTCTTTATCTTTCTTTAGTTTTTTTTTCTCTTTTCCTTTTCTCTCGCTTTCTCTTTCTTTAGCTTTAAACTTTCCTTTTCCTCCTTCTGACTTTGTTCCCTTTTAGACTAAGTAGCTGTTTTATCTCAGCATGTTATAAAAAAATATATACTTTGCAATGGATGTGTATTTTTATACATCTTTGAATAAATAAATAAATTTAGAACTGGGGAAAAAATAAATAAAAGCAGCTAAAACACTTGCATATATAAAAACAATTTAAAATGACGACAGCGCCTATGTAAAGCCAGCTCAAGTCTGAGACAGATACCAGCTGGGATAAAGACCTTAGGTGGTTTGTTGAAAGGAGGACATCTTTAGCGGGTGCCGAAAAGACAACATAATCATAGAGTTGGAAGGGAGCCTGAGAGTCATTTAGTCCAACCCTCTGCAATGCAGGAATATGCAGCTGCCCCATATAGAGAAGTAAACTTTCACAGGAACAGGCTGCTAGTATCACAGGGACCCTGAGAGTTAGTCTACTCCAGCGGCCTGCAATCAATTGAGGCCTGAGACCCGACTGAATGCAACTGCAGCTCTCCGTTTATTGCAAAGGGGGCAGTGTAAAATGTAAAACTCACTGTGCAAACACTCAAGCGTATTTAGCATATCCACTTTTGCAGCAGAAACACAAGTAGATGTGCCTAAACGCCTACCTTTAAACCGTAGTAATGCAAGTGAGTCCAGTGCTCCTCTGCCTGCCTCTTCTGCAGGAACTCGTAGGACTGAACCCGACGTTGCCGGGCCTGTTCCGACTCGGGGCGGGAAAACCTCACCTGGAAAAGGTGTCATTTCCCCACAGTTAGCCACAGGATCCAAGCACCAAAAATGTCGGACAGAAGAAACCTAGTCCAACCCCCCAATCCCATGTATGGAAATCCTCTCTGAGTCCACAGTGGTACGCAAGGAATTAAAAATGTACTGAAGCCAGAAAGCTTGTTTTTGAAAGGAATGTCTCTAAGACATCAAGCTGCTGGAGATGCGACTGGGATAATTCTTCCCTAAAACATTTATTTGTACAATGTCCTACATCAAAAAAATTCTGGCAGAAGGTGATAGAGACAATCAACATGACTTTAAACAATATTTGAAATTCATTTTCATAAATACCATGGGGTCTGGTTAACTACAATAGCAATTCTCCCCCTTTTTTGTAATGTATACAATATATTTTTTCTTTTTCATTCTGTTTTGTTTTCTACATGGGCACTATTTCTTGTTTCTTCTTCTTTGTGTCTTCACTTACTCTGTGCACTTGTAATTCTGTGATTTTTATTCTTCAATAAAGAACATACAATTAAAAAAATAAGAACGCCAACCAAAATTACTGGCATTGCAGCTGCGGCTGGAGCCACTGCTTGCACTTTTTCACAGCTCCACCTGTTCTCACTCCCGTTTTCCGGAAGGAAAAGGGTTCCTAGTCCTCATGGCTGATATGGACGCGACTTGCCTCTACTTTCCTACGCTGTTCTCACCTATGAATTACCGTATTTTTTGCTCTATAAGACTCACTTTTCCCCTCCTAATAAGTAAGAAGAGTTTGGATTTGATATCCCGCCTTTCACTCCCTTTAAGGAATCTCAAAGTGGCTAACAGTCTCCTTTCCCTTCCTCCCCCACAACAAACACTCTGTGAGGTGAGTGGGGCTGAGAGACTTCAAAGAGGTGTGACTGGCCCAAGGTCACCCAGCAGCTGCATGTGGAGGAGCGGGGAAGCGAACCCGGTTCCCCAGATTAGGAGACTACTGCTCTTAATCACTACACCACACTGGCTCTCTGGAAATGTGTGTGTGCATCTTATAGAGCGAATGCAGGCTGCGCAGCTATCCCAGAAGCCAGAACAGCAAGAGGGATTTCTGCTTTCACTGCACAGCGATCCCTCTTGCTGTTCTGGCTTCTGAGATTCAGAATATTTTTTTTCTTGTTTTCCTCCTCCAAAAACTAGGTGCGTCTTATAGAGCGAAAAATATGGTATTTCCAGATTCTTTCACAGTCCTTTTATGCAGACCGAGGCATCACACTAAGTTTTCTATGTGCAGGGCGAAAGGCACCGAGCAGCATTACGAGATCCCTCGCTTCCTTGTCTGAAGCGGTGACGCCCAGAGATACTGGACTATATGCTCGAGTGTGGAGGGGATAAGGAAGCAGAGGGGATGGAGAAGTCTCTCTGTGCATGTATGTGGGCATGCACATGTTAGGAAGCACACAGCTGGAGGAGAGGAGCCCAAGGAGGTTTCCTAGACCAGCGTTCTTCAACGTTGCGTCCACAAGTGCTGTTGGGACAACTTCCATGATCCCTGGCTGTTGGCTACAATTGCTGTGGACGATGGGAGTCATAGTCCAACAACATCTGGGGATGGTGCTGAAGAACATGGTCTAGAACAGCGGTTCTCAACCTGTGGGCACCCAGATGTTGTTGGACTACAACTCTCATCATCACTGAGCTCTGGCCTTGCTAGCTAGGGGTGGTGGGAGTTGTAGTTCAACAACATATGGGGACCCACAGGTTGAGAAAGGCTGGACTAGAAGGACACTGTCCTAGCATACTCAAGATGGCGAAGGAAGAGGCAGAAGACGACTTGTGGCAGGCCAGGAAGTTAGAAAAAGGGATGAGACTGATAGTAAAGGGAAGACGAGACTCAACTAATCAAGGAAATAGGTTTGAAAGGTTGGGTTTAATGCCACCCCCCCCCCCCGGCCAACTGCATTCCTTAGCAGCTTTTCTCAAACTTGGGTCTCCTAGCTGTGTTGACTACAACCCCCATCATCCCTGACCACTGGTCCGGCTAGCTTGGGATAGTGGGAGTTGTAGTCCAATAACAGCTGAGGACCCAAATTTGAGAAGCACAGCCTTAAAGCAAGGAAGCTGTAGCCTCCAGTCACTAGTGGACTCGGTCCCAGAGAGCATGGCCCAAGGGCCAGGGATTATGGGAGTTGTAGTCAATGTAGGCACTACTGAGCTTGATGAACCAATGGCCTGACATGGCATAAGGCAGGTTCCTATGTTCCTTACATCTGGAAGAGTTGTAGTTTTGCCACTCTTGGTTAAAGAAACACAGGGAGTTTAAGGAGACAGAGGCCTTCGCTCTGTGGCAGAATGTCGCAGGTTCAGTCCCCAGCTTCTCCTGTTAAAGAAGCTGCCAGTCAGACAAGGCATTACTGGGTTTGATAAACAAATAGTCCAAGCTGGTACAAAGCAGCTTCCTGCATACATTTCTAGGCTACAGGTTCTGAATGCTGCTAAACAGGGAGTTTGGGCCTACCGTGATCTGCTTGACGTCTTCTTCTGCTTCATCCTGGGAAGAATCGCCAGCTGTTAACAAGGGGGAAGGGAGCGTGAAAATCACTACTAAAATGCCTTGACAGCCAACATTTCTCCAGGCAGGGATGTGTGATCTCCAATATAGATGCCATTACATTTTCTGGAGTTGCCAGGGGAACCTCACGACAGGGGTGGGAGGACTTGTTTCAGCCCGAGGGCCGCTTTCCATTCTGAATGGCCTCCTGAGGGCCACATGCTGGTGGTGGGAAGGATCAGAGGCCAAGAAGAGGCAAAGCAGCAAATGTAAATGTTGACTTTGGTACATAGTAGGCAACACACATTCACACATCCCTCCTCACATCTTCCACCCCAACAAGCCGGTATATGTCCCAACCAGACAAATATACTTGGGGGTTCGAAGCAGGGGCGTGTGAGGCCTGAGGCGAATCTTGAGAGCCAGGTATAGAGGCATACAGCGCCGCAACTGGCCCCCGAGTCTGAGGACACCCACCCCTAATAAAAGAGCCCTCTTGGATCAGACCACAGGCCTATCTAATCTAGTGTTTTTGCTTCCCTATAGGGATTGATTTGCTGTTTCTGGGAGATCCAAAAGCAGTATACCTGAAGGAGCGTCTCCACCCCCATCGTTCTGCCCGGACGCTGAGGTCCAACGCCGAGGGCCTTCTGGCGGTTCCCCCATTGCGAGAAGCAAAGCTACAGGGAACCAGGCAGAGGGCCTTCTCGGTAGTGGTGCCTGCCCTGTGGAACGCCCTCCCACCAGATGTCAAAGAGAAAAACAACTACCTAACATTTAGAAGACATCTGAAGGCAGCCCTGTTCAGGGAAGTTTTTAATGTGTGACGTTTTAATGTATTTTTAATCTTTGTTGGAGGCCGCCCAGAGTGGCTGGGGAAACTCAGCCAGATGGGCGGGGTACAAATAAATTATTATTATTATTATTATTATTATTATTATTATTATTATTATTATTATTATTATTATTATTATTAACACAAAAGCAATAGCCACCCACCCTCCTTTGAGAGCAAGGACACAATATAAACGTTAATAACAATGATAACGACAATTTGTTCTTTCGTATATAGCATCCGGCTCTGTGTGCAATATAGATTCATCACTGAGTTTTCTCTTGATAGGATGATCCCCCACAAACACACTTTTGGAGCCGTCCAAGACTGTAGCCGTTTGCACCCTAAAAGAGGAGCCTGCTGTATCAGACCAATGGCCCATTTGTTCCAGCATCCTGTTCTCCCAGGAGCCAACTATTTGACTCCTTGCGGGGAAACCAGCAAGCAGGATTCGAACACAGCACCCTCTGCCCCTGCAGCTTCCAGCAACTGGTATTCAGAAGCACAGCTGCCACCCGACTGTGGAGGAGGAACAGCCATCATGGCTAGTAGCTGTCGACGAGCCCTCTCTCTCCTCCACCAATTTTTCTGATCCTCCTTTTAAAGCCATCTCGGCTGGCAGCCACCGCTGAGAAAGGCTCATAGTCTGACTAGCCAGTCGACAGAGAAAGCCTAGCAAGCCACTCACGCTCATTAGCAGCTTCTCGCTCTCTGTATTTGGCATCTGCTTTGTCCAAGTAGGTGAAACTGGGCCTCATTTGCAGGATTCCATGGAGAGGCGTAAGGTGGAGCTCACCTGGAGGAACAAGATGGGCATTTTCACAGCCATTTTCACTTTCCAGGGAAGAAACAAGCAGGCAGAGCCACACCCGAGCATGCAGGCGGGATGATGGAAATACTGCCGCCAATCATCTCATTAACAGAATCCCGACATTTTAAAAATCCATATATATATATATATATATATATATATATATATATGAATGAGTGCTCAAGTATTTGAATTGTTAAAGGAATGGTGAGGAATCTGTGGCCCTTCAGGGGCATCTGGACCAGTATTTATTCAGTGAATTTCTTTATTTCAATCATTTAGTAAATTTGTTTGTTCATATCACGCCCTCCTTCCTAAAAGGAGACAAGGGCAGATTCGCAACTGAAAAACAGAAACCGTAAACATTCTAAGAACAATCACAGTTTTAAAAGATTCTAAAAGCATATGCCAAACCAATAAAAATCTTTTAAAAATAAAATAAAAGCAGCCATAGTTAAAAACATCCGGTGATCTCGGATTTGCCAGGAACAATATACTTCAGCCACCCAATGCCTGCATCAACAGGAAGGATTTTCAAATGCCTACTGAAAGCTAATGTAGGCAGATGCACCTCACTAGGGAGGGCATTCCATGATTGGGGAGCCACCACTGAAAAAGCCCTGCCACAGTTCAACCAATGGTGCCACCACCAACAAGGCCTCACCTGCCAACTGTAGTATCAAGATGGTTGATACTGAGGAAAGCGCTCTTTTAAATACTTGGATCCCAAGCCATATAGGGCTTTGCATGCTAGTACAAACACCTTGATAGGGGACGCGGGTGGCGCTGTGGGTAAAACCTCAGCACCTAGGACTTGCCGATCGCATGGTCGGCGGTTCGAATCCCCGCGGCGGGGTGAGCTCCCGTCTTTCGGTCCCAGCTCCTGCCCACCTAGCAGTTCGAAAGCACGCTTAAGTGCAAATAGATAAATAACTACCGCTTTACAGCGGGAAGGTAAACGGCATTTCCGTGTGCTGCTCGCCAGAGCAGCTTCGTCACGCTGGCCACGTGACCCGGAAGTGTCTCCGGACAGCGCTGGCTCCCGGCCTCTTAAGTGAGATGAGCACACAACCCTAGAGTCGGACACGACTGGCCCATACGGGCAGGGGTACCTTTACCTTTACAAACACCTTGAATTGGGGCTGGAAGCTCACTGGCAAACTCCCATCATGGCCAGGCTGGCTGAAGCTAATAGCATTTTAGAGTCGAACAAACCACTTGGAAGGCCACAGGTTCCCCATCCCTTCTACCAAAATTGGTACAAGTCTTGAGATTTCAAGTGTCACCTTTTCTACTTTTCTTTTTTTGTTTGTTTGTTACACAAGAAAATACTTAAGAAAAGGTAAATGTAAAAAGTAACCTTTTCTGTAGATTGCAGCAGCGTATCGCGATATGTTACTGGTCGTCTGTGAGGAGGAGAACGTTTGCTTGTCCATCATCTTCCTGTAAGGACAGGAAGTTGCCTCAATTATATCTACCAGAGCAGTGGTATTCTACTAGCAGGTCACAGCCCAGGATCAGACCCCATTCACTGCTTTTTTAGGAGAAACAGGGGAAATGCCCGCAGTACAAATGTATACATTCTAGTTATGCACTGCATGTCTGCTCAGAAGGAAGGCCTGCGGAATCTGTCCCCAAAACATGCGCAGGATTGTAATCCAAGGCCCAGTTCAGATGTTATAACAACCTGTAAATTACAGTGGTACCTCGGGTTAAGTATTTAATTTCTTCCGGAGGTCTGTACTTAACCTGAAACTGTTCTTAACCTGAAGCACCACTTTAGCTAATGGGGCCTCCAGCTGCCACTGCGCCGCCAGAGCCCGATTTCTGTTCTCATCCTGAAGCAAAGTTCTTAACCTGAAGCACTATTTCTGGGTTAGCGGAGTCTGTAACCTGAAGCGTATGTAACCCAAGGTACCACTGTATATAACTCAGAGCTTTCCAAACTGTGTGTCGCCACACATTAGTGTGATGGCTGCAGTGTGTAGCTGTGTCACGTGAACCCATTCCCCTCCCGTGGCTGGAAAGGGGTTAGTTTGCTAGTAAAACTGAATTACTGTGTCACAAAATGATGTACACCTAAAAAGTGTGTCGCTGACATGAAAAGTTTGGAAAGCTCTGACATAACCGATAAGCCATGGTCTTTCAGATTGGGAATGAGCATTGGCCCATGGACTTTCTCCCCGAGTATCGCAATTCTATGCTTCCTCAGTTTCTCAATCCATCGTTTACATTGAAACTTGAACCAAGAAACTGTGGTTTAAATTCCCAACTTCAAACCAGAATATGAAGTCAAGTTCGGGGACAAGGGAGAGCAGACACAATCAAGATCTTTATATCTAAACCTGGCTTCTCCACCCTTGAAATCTGGGGGGTTGTCAATGCCAGCTGCCATTTGGGGATCTCTATCACACATACACAAACAATAAGAAGAGTTCTTTTAGGGAAGAGGGATGGGCGCTAAACTAGTATGTCTACTATGGAAATGCACTCCCAAGACAGAGAGAGAAAAGGGAAGAGGAGGAGAAAGAGAGACCTACGTTTAAGTAATTAAGTTTGGATCCAAAGATTCAAGTAGAGGATGACAATTGAAAGCAACTCTACTAGAGAAAACAATGATGTGTAGAATGGGTGGAAGGATGGTCTGTGTTCAGAAGAGGGAAAGAACACAGGCGTATATTTTTAGACGTGATAAAAGAGCCACAGGTTGAGCAGCTGAAACACAAATTGCTCCATTGCTCAGCTTTCAGGCTATATGCATATTTCGATTTTAACACGGAAATCAGCCTTAGTATGGGTCAGGCCATTGGTCCATACAGCTCAGTGTTGTCTACTCTGACTGGCAGCCACTCTCCAGGGTTTCAGGCAGGAGCTCTCCACAACCTTCTCTGGAGGCACCAGGGATTGCACCTGCAAAGCAGATCCTCTGCCGTCCCGCAGAACACTCAGGATCTTATATTCAGGAAGCAGCTTTATGCCAAAAGCCAGACCCAGGGGTTCATCTACCTCAATATCACCAACACTGGCATGCAACTGGTGCCCAGGTTTTGCAGACAAGGAGTCTCTCCTAGGAGATGCCAGCGATGGACGCTTTAGGGCTTTGGGGTCTCGGTTACAGGCCCAGCACATCTCCACTGCCTCACTCTGCTGGCCAAGAAATAGTGGAGTCAAAACCCAGTTCCTTGATCTATAGCAAAAACGGTACTTACGAGGAATACGTGCTGGTTTCATCTGTACACGTGCCATCGACGTTGAGCGCAATCTGCTCTCCTTTGCTGCGGCAGTAATTGGGGTTCAAAGTGTCAATGGCCATTTCCAGCTCAACCTAAGCACCGGTAGATCAACAGTACATTGACAATTAATAAGGAGAATAGAATAATTAGGGAAAGATGAACCAAAACGCAAAGTGTCTGATTAAAATCTGTAACAGTAACTGTTAGCCTGTAATTAGGAGTGAGGGATCTTTTTTTAAAAAAAAAGGAAAAGAAAAAAAAGTGTTTAAATCTTTTTTTTCTCCTTTTTTGAAAAATGCATTAGGTTTTCAAGAGCGACAACATACAAAAGCTAATGCTATTCTAGGCTGCATCAGCCGAAGTATAGTGTCCAGTTCAACGGAAGTACCGTATTTTTCCATGTATAAGACTAGGATTTTTAACCTTAAAAATGTCAAAAATTAGGGGGTGTCTTATACATGGGGCCATCTCCCCCCATTTTCTTAAATCTGAGTTCCCCCGTCTTATAGACGGAAAAATACGTTAAGTGTACCGCTCTATTCTGCCCAGGTCAGACCACACCTGGAATACTGTGTCCAATTCTGGGTACCACAATTTAAGAAGGATGTTGGCAAGCTGGAACGTGTGCAGAGGAGGGTAACCAAGATGATCGAGGGTCTGGAAAACAAGCCTGATGGGAATGGCTGACGGTTTCGATCGGTGGAACTGGCACATTTACAGGTGCCACATAATACTCTCACTTAGTGGCAGAGCTTCATGCTCTGGCCCTGGGGGGCGGAGCTGACGTGTGTCCTGGGGGCGTGGCGCCCAGCGTGGGCAGGGGGGCAGCCGCGATGGCACCCTGCCAGGATCGTGCTGCGGTGTGCTCCCCCCGCACGCCTCTTCCTCTGCCAGTGCTCTCACTGCATCTGTAGCAACTCAGTTGTTTAGTGTGGCAGCACCAACACTTCGGAACTCCCTGCTTATTGATACTAGGCAGGCGCTGTCACCGTATTATTTCTGGCGCCTGCTGAACCCATTTCTATTTAGACAACCCTTCTCAGGTGCTTAGGAAGTTTGTAATTTGTTTTAAGTCTATTCTACTGTGGTTTATTGTGCTCTTCATTATCGCTGCAAATATTTTAGTGATCATTTTACTGCTTTATCCTTTTCGTAGATCGCTTTGAGGTTTTTTCCTATGACCAAGAGGTACACAAATTCTATGAAATAAGAAATAAATAGCCAGACCACTTTGTACAGCTAGCCCAACACAGTCTCCATTTACTGGCAGCAGCCTTCCAGGGTTGAGGATAAAGAATGTCCCCAGCCTTACCCAGTGATGCCCCACCCCGGCTGTCCTAGGTCTGCTACAGTGACTGCAGTGGCTCTACTAAGCCATAACCTTTTGAAAATAACTCAATATGGTTATTAAACAACTATTTCCAAAAAAAGAGAATAGGCCCAAACCTTTTGCTGCTTTGGTTTTATCTTTGCCGAAAGATGAGTTACGTCATCATATGTCATCGAAGCTGGGCGAACGGGATACTATGAAAACACAAAGATGTTGCTGCTGTTAAGGCTAAAACAAACCACCACTTTTGGTGCAAGAATGGGGGAAACCTGTCACTGGGGACATTCACATGGGGGTGGGGGTGAGAAGATGCAGCCTCCGCCCAGTGAACCCTGATTTCCAGCTGAAATCCAATGCTTCATAAGGGGGCTTCCCCATTCTCTCACTAATTTCGTTTTGGGGGTTCCCCTTGACCTTCTGGAGCAAATTTTGCCTGCATGGAAGATGAGCAGAGGGAGAAGTCCTGTTGAGTGAGCACAACAGCCACAATGGGTACAACCCTATATTTGTAGGATTTGAGATGTGCTGGCACCCTTCTCCTCACTGTTAGAAACTAGCCTTTATATCTTTAGTTGGGAGTATTTGGTCTTGCTGCCCGGACCCCACCTGTATCTCTCACTCTCCAGATGTTGAATTACAACTCGACTCTGATCACTTGGCCATGCTTGGACAAGTGACAAGGGTTGGGAGTCAGGAGTGACTCACTGTGTGGGGGTAAGTGGAGGTCAGGTAAAGTCACAGGAAGCTTGGGGAAGCTCCAGGCTGTCACCGGGGCTCCCACAGATGTCTGCGCACCTGTGAGGCTACTGCCCTGAAGTTCCCCTGACTTCAACGCTGCTGCCTCGCCTCGCTCCATCCTAGCAAATCCAGCACTGCTGTTGCTGGGAAGACACCACTGCCTCTGCCCCCCAATGAGGCAGCCCTGAAGGAGAACAGATTCCTTGCCCCCTGCTTTAGTTCATTTCCCCTTTAAACAGGTTAATTCGACAACTAACATACCTGGAACAGATACAGCTTCTCTGACAGACTTTTGGCCAGGTACACATCAATCTAACAAAAGGAGGAGGGGGGGTTAAAAAAAAGACATTATATTTAGCACACAGAAGTTTACAAAATCATCCCAAAGAACGATACAACCCTCTCTGGCAGCCACTCAGGCTCAGCACCATATTTAGAGTGCTTCATCATGGAGCCCAACCTGAACCAATTACTCGCCACCGATTTCCATGGCCAAAACTACCACAAAGCTGAAAACCCCAAAACATACTGTCAGGGAACTGCCATCAGCTCAGGGGCGAGAGGGGAAAAGCCGGATGGATTAGAGAGAGCCCCCAAAGATCGTGGGAAGCAGCACCTCCTCAGCGGAGGAGAGTAACCAGGCCTCCAGCGGAGAGGAGCTGCAGGGCTCGGAGGAGGCGAGGCGGTGCCAGGACACCTTGCCTGGGCAAAGCAGGGAAGAGAGAGGTCCTCCGTTACCCACGCCATTCTTGCGCATTAGGCTTCCGCGCAGAGAGGGGAAGCGCAGGCTGGGTGTCAAGAAACTACTCTGCTGGGGAAGGTTTAAGGACCGCCCACTCTCAGATTCTGCCAGTGAATGAGCCAGCCACGGAATAGTGGCGCTCTGCATGGTGAGGGGTTTTTTTTGGCACCAATAACAAGGCTTTACAGCCGACCAGGGAGGCATTTGCCTGATTGCTCTCCAGCAACCCCCTGGTACCCTTACACATACAATGCTCTTTAATCTGTCCTGAAGCCAATGCAAATGGAAGACATGTATCTATTTACCTCCTGTATAATTGGGTCATCTTCTTCATTTGCCATAGTAGCATGGAAAGAAAAGTGGTGTTGCTAGTATTGTTTCGAGAGAACTAGAAAAGAAAGAGAAATCAACAAAATTTGGTTAAGCCAGGACTCTCTTTTCTCATTTGTTAGCAAACTTGGCATAACAGCAGCTTGATGTGCAGAACTTCATGAGTGGTAAAGTTTGTCTCCATGATGTAAACAAATGATAACAATATTTACCTGCTAATGAGCTGTCACAGCAGAAGAACTGAGAAGTCAGTTCAGAGATGCAAGAGGATAGGACAATGACTTGGGGAGAGGAATGGGGTTTTTTTTTCATGTATATGAACATGGCAGACTACCCAGCAACACCTCCCCCAACCCCTGGCAAAGTGGTGTAGTGGTTAGAGTGTTGGACCTGGGAGACTAGGGTTCAAATGTCTGCACAGCCATGAAACCCATTGGGTGACCTTGGACCAGTCACAGTTTCGCAGCCTAACCAACCTCACAGGGTTGTTGTGGGATAAATTAGGAAGAGAACCATGGATACCACCTGGAGAAAAGGTGGGATAAACGCATAAAAAATAATAAATATTATTAGGTTGAGGTAAGACACATCGGTAGGGACAGGGCTGTTGTTTTTTATTCAGTCCTTGTATTCTTATGAAAATAATGTGTGTGTGTGTGTGTGTGTGTATTAATTACCTGCTAAGGTCAGCTGCTCAATCTGCAGAATTCAGAGTGGATTAATTTCTTGGCAGCAGCCTGTGAAATGTTAATGCCCACAAAGCTCTGCTGAGCGAAGTGCTGCTACAGGCACAGAAGCAACCAGGGACTGTAAGGGGTGGGGAGAGTTGGCAACCCTAGCAGAGGAATCTATTTGGACAGCCATCATCCAATATTGTGTTAGGGCAGCGTAATAAATAGAAGCCAACTCAGGAGGCAGGGCAGGTCAGGTGGTCAGTGAGTCACCAAGAACTCCCTGGTAAAGCTCATTCATTGTCAGTGCAACTGCTTTGCAAGGCTGGGCCCAAGTACAGAGTGCCACTCCCTGCTCTAAAGTAATTTAGCATTGAACACTCAAAACCCACATTCAACTCCTAAAGGTAAAAGAGCAGCAGCCAAGGATAAGATGAAGAACAGCCACCCCAATGTCATTTATCTAAGAACCCTTCCACATATATAAATCACCTGCCATGACTGCAAAGCTCAAGCTGAACTGGACGACAATTATTTTCTCTCAGAGCTATCAGGAGATCTCAATAAGTTTGCAATGTAAGATAGAACTTGTGGCTGAGGGAAACTGAGGTTATTCTATTTTACTAATAACTCCCCCCACCCCGCTGGTCTGGGGAAAAGAAGCAAGGTGTCCATTGGCACCTGCTCATATAAAAAAACCAAAACAAACTCCTTTTCTTGGCAGTGACTAAACCTCCCAAGTCAAGTCACCCTGATGTAACCATACAGCAGAGAAAGAGGAAACGGATTTTTGCCCCAGCCGAAGCAACTCTCTCCCTGATCAGGAGAGAATATTCCCAGGGAAGACTTCAGGAAGGAGAGCCTGAAAAACTCACTCAAAGCATTCATTATTTATTTTATTTTATATTTTCCTGAAGGCTCCTTGCCGGGAAGGAGCGTGGCTGATGTAACTATGCAGCAACGGGAAAGCTTTGCAGAGCTCACACATATTCAGGGAGGTTGCTTTTTGGGAGGGGGTTGGGGGGGGTGCGGAGAGAGATGGGGAGCGCTCGGATCTCGAACCCCTGGCCTTGTAACTTTTGCTGGAGAGAAGGAAAAGGAGCGTGAAGGCTCCCTCGCCACATATGCAATTCACCCCCCCCCTTGAAATGCCCCCTTAGATTATAGGGCCCACCCACTTTGCTAGGCAAAGATTGCGGGGCTGGCGCGTGTCTTCCCTCCCCCTTACTTTCCCCTCCTGCTCCCCCCACTCCCAAGATTTGCAACAGGGAGAGAGAGAGAGGTGGGGGGAGGAGGATCCACACGACCCGGGCCTTGCAAAAAAGAGCAGCATGCAACCAACACCAGAAGCTTGCAAAAGTCCGGGAACGGGGAGGCAATTCGCCGCCGCTGCTGTTTCTCCTACCTCGTGGCTCCAAGGGGTGGAGGGGAGAGGCTGCCTTTCCCGGCCCCCTCCTCCTCCTCCTCGCGGCAACGTGCCTGCAGGTCCGGCGGGGGGAAATCTCAGCCAGCAGCCATGTTGGTGTAACTCCGGCAGGCACGTGGGAGGGGTGGGGAAACACACCTCGGCTCCTCCTATTACCCATAATGCTCGCCGGGGAAGCGGCCTGCTAGGACGCGGGAGCCAGGGGGCGCTATGTGCGCAGGCTTCTTCGCCGCCGCCGCCGCCTCGTCACAGAGAGGCTCCCTTGAATAAAAGGAAGCGAGCAAAAGCGTACTGGCAGCGGTGGGATTCGAACCCACGCCCCCGAAGAGACTGGAGCCTTAATCCAGCGCCTTAGACCGCTCGGCCACGCTACCGAGATGGGAGAAACCGGCTTCCATATCTTCTTACTCATCCCTGTTTGAATAATACTAAAAGTTTATGGCTTTGTTTTCCTTCTCCATCAAGGTGTACAGCTCGACTTTCCATATTTTATTCTTCCCTGTTTAAATGACAATAATCACCATAATACTAATGCTTTGATTTAATTTTTCTTCCCCATTAGAATCTGAGTCGGCCTTCCATATACTTGGCCCTGTTTTAAGAATAATCATACTTTTATTTCTCCCATCAAGATCTGTCAACCTTCCATGCTTTAGACATCCCTGTTTAAATAATTGCCATCATAATTATCATACTGGTCAGGGTCCCTTTACCTTTACCTTAATACTGTAATTTAATTTTCCTTCTCCATCCAGATCCCAAGTTCACCTTCCATATCTTACCTGGCCCTGTTTAAATAATAATAATAATAATAATTATTATTATTATTATTATTATTATTATTATTTTATTATCCTTCCCCATCAAGGTCTGAAACGAGACAGAGCTGTATTTGTGCAGATAGCACAGTGCATGAAATAACAATAGGTGCATTGAAATTAACGGTTATGCTATGGAAATCTATTATTATTATTATTGTTATTATTATTATTATTTTGTGTGGCTGGTCAGCTTGCAGGAGGGAAAGCAACTCTATAATCAGAATTAGGCTACCAGCTAACTCTTTGGGGAAAGATTCTGCCAATTATTCATCATGAAGGCTAAATGAAGCGTCCATATTCAGAGGCAGTATATCTCTGAATACCAGTTGATGAGGAGAGCAACAATTGCCTTCATTCCCCTGCTTGTGTGGACTTCCCAAAGGCATTTGTGAGAGGCAGGATCCTGACTCAGCTGGTCCTCGGCTCTGACCCAGCACCCAATGTTCTCATCAGCCCGGTCGCTAAATAGAACCTGCAGATTCAGAGGCAGCGTACCTTGGAATACCAGTTGACGGTGGGAGCAAATATCTTGTCTTCATCCTCACCTTGAGGGTCTTCCTGGGGAACATCTGGTTGCCAGAAAGGTTTTAAATGCACATTGGCTTTAAATGCACATTGAATCCCAGGATTCTTTGGAATACTCCAAAGAATTCTGGGAACTGTAGTTTGCTGAGGGTGCTGTGGAATGTAGCTCTGTGAGGGGGTAAACTATAGTTCCCGGTATTCTCTAGGCACCTCCCTATGCCACTTTTTTTCTCGCCACAGCCCAGTCCCGGGTTAAACCCTGTGGAGGCCCCATGGCAGTCGAAATCTGGGGGGGGGGGGTGATGCTCTAGTGGGATAACAGTGAACTAAGAAAGCATGATTGTAATTTTATTTCAAGATCAAATCAATATTATTTTGGTCCGTTGTTGCGGGGCCCCTAAAAGGCATGGGACCCATAGACTGGTGCCTATTCTGCCTATTTGGCAATCTGGCAATGCCACAGCCCCTCTCTGCAAGCTTTTTTTGCCCCATCAGCCAACATCACTCCTTGGTTTGCAGTTTGGCTCAGAAGAAAAGCACTAAGGAGAGTGATTTCAGGGAATTAAGGTGCAGAGGGGATCCTGCACGCCTCACTCCATGTCTAAAAAAAACAAACCCCCACAATTTTGTTTCTACAGATGGGGAAGATCCTGTCCGCCACTGTTGTCATAGAGACGCAAGAAGGCCGTAGTCTCCATGTTGCGGTGAGGGCCAGCTTAAGGGAGAAGGTGTGACTAAAGAACAGTGAGTATTTCAATAACAGTTAACCTAAAATGTTTAAAGGTCTTTAAAGGCTGCAATCCTATGCCCAGGTACCAGGGCGTAATCTCCATTGAAATGAATGGGACCTATTTCTAAGTAGACATGGAAGGATTGCTACTTAGTGGAGCCTGGGGGATTCTCAGGCCGAGGGACCGAAAGCTGTTATGTACTGAAGTTCTCACCCTGGGCTAGCAGGGGGATACTGTAGATAGTTCAGGTCCACATATGCAAATAAGGGATCAAAAGTGACGTTCAGTGATTGGATAGTTACAGAAAGTTGTTACAGTTACGTTGTACTGGAGCTCTATATAAGCAGGCTGGCTGAACCCTTCAGTTCAGTTCTGTTCTGGCCTGTGAATAAATAAGAGCTGTTTGAAGAATCGATGTGTTGTCTGATATGTTCACCCACAACTTAACAAAAGCGGCCCTCCAGGCCCCTCTACTTGGCTCTCAGAATGTTCCCCAAGTCATCTCCTCCTCTGCCTCACTGCTTTGCTTCTCCGCCCTGGGTATTGAATGGAAGATAAAAAGGTCTGTGTGTAGAAATTTTCATTTGTTGCTCCACTGGCTACAGCCATGTGGCCCTCAGCAGGTTGCCAAAAGGGAATGCGGCCCTCTGTTTGACAAAAACATTATCCACCCCTATCTTAATGAGGGATCACATAGAATACTGTGCACATGGTTTCTCTTATACCTCTCAGGTAAAAGATCTAAAAACATGCTATTTTAACACTGAAAGCTGAAAATTCTTCAAGGAGGCCTAGAGAATCTCTGAGGGAGCCAGGATTCTGCCTTGTTTCTTTATGGCTACAGCCCTGTGAAACAGAGAGAGGCTGCAGATTGTGCAGAAAATTACACATAAGTGCAGGAAAAAATAAAACGGCAAGGTTAGCAGACTTTCAGAACATTGAGGAAAGATATTGTGGCCTGGTGTTGTGCAAGCATACTGAGAAAACATGACTTCTGGGCCATGAGACAGCAGAAATGTATGAGTTCTGAACAAAGAATTAATTCCATTGGTTCAATGCCAGGCAAAAAATATTTTTTGAGCCATAAATCTTACAGCAGTGTGTGCCTAGTGCCTTTGTTGACATCTTTTCAGCACCAGGTAAAAGACTTAACGTTTTCACCAGGCTTTCGATAGACTACAGTTATGATGTTTTGTTACTAGGGTGCTGCCCAAACTTCCCATGGCTGTGTTATGAGAAAAAAACTGCTCCTTTTCCCTTATGGGGTACCCAAGAACCCATATACAGTAGAGTCCTTTTGTAGGTTCCCTATCTGTAGGATAAAATAACAGAGACTAACCAGAGAATATTGAGAAGCAAAGCAGCTAGTAAGCCTGATCTTTATTGAACTGTTGCAACAGGGTGCTCCCCTCACACACAGGAAAGGAGGAGGAACCCAAAACATAGGTGTGCCCACCCTTATATAGACTTTTTTAATTGCCCACCCTCAAACTCTGGACCACCCCCAGAAACATCATACATACATCACAGAAGAGAAGAAGAAGAAGAAGAAGAAGAAGAAGAAGAAGAAGAGGAGGAGGAGGAGGAGTTTGGATTTGATATCCCGCCTTTCACTCCCTTTAAGGAGTCTCAAAGCGGCTCACATTCTCCTTTCCCTTCCTCCCCCACAACAAACACTCTGTGAGGTGAGTGGGGCTGAGAGACTTCAAAGAAGTGTGACTGGCCCAAGGTCACCCAGCAGCTGCATGTGGAGGAGCGGAGACGCGAACCTGGTTCCCCAGATTACGAGACTACAGCTCTTAACCACTACACCACACTGGCTCTCACCACCTCCTCCAATGTATCATACATCACAGGAGGCGGTCCTCTAAAACAGAATCCTGAGTGTGTTGTTTTATCTCCTGCCTGGCAGGTTACCTGATTGCAGTACTGTATCTGGGTTTTGGCCACTCTCTTGCTATTATAACTCCTTAATTCCTGAATCCAGGTCACAGGTTCACCCTATTCACACCTTAAATGTGCCCTTAAGGCAGGATTTGGTGAGCGCAGAGACAATGGGGAGGTTTTTCCCCATTTCCTTGGACCTTGCAAAGAAATATTTGAGGTTATTTTGGGAGAGAGAAAATGGTTTCAGGACTTTTCTGTGGGTTTCAGACATGTGGTTTACATATTTGTATGTGTTTGCTTGGTACATTTATGAACATCTATTTTATATCTATAGTAAAGGTAAAGGTACCCCTGCCCGTACGGGCCAGTCGTGACCGACTCTAGGGTTGCGCGCTCATCTCGCTCAAGAGGCCGGGAGCTGGCGCCATCCGAAGACACTTCCGGGTCACGTGGCCAGCGTGACGAAGCTGCAAATGGCGAGCCAGCACCAGTGCCGCACACGGAAACGCCGTTTACCTTCCCGCTATAAAGCGGTACCTATTTATCTACTTGCACTTAGGGGTGCTTTCGAACTGCTAGGTGGGCAGGAGCTGGGACCGAACGACGGGAGCTCACCCCGCTGCGGGGATTCGAACCGCCGACCTTACGATCAGCAAGTCCTAGGCACTGAGGTTTTACCCACAGCGCCACCTGCTCCCTTCTTTATAGCTATATAAGACCTTAAAATTCTTATAACAGCTGTTACAGGGTAATTTTTGTTTTGATGGTTTTTTAGCAAACTAAGGCCCAATCGCCTTCTAAATCCAGCCCACGGATGGTCCGGGAATCAGCGTGTTTTTACAGGAGTAGAATGTGCCCTTTTATTTAAAATGCATCTCTGGGTTATTTGTGGGGCATAGGAATTTGTTCAGCCCCCCCCCCCCGCCAAAATATAGTCCGGCCCCTCACAAGGTCTGAGGGACAGTGGACTGGCCCCCTGCTGAAAAAGTTTGCTGGCCCCTGGTTTAGCATATTTATATTTTTAATGTGTTGTTAGTTGCTTGAAGAACTTCAGGTAACTAGCGACTTTAAAAGTCTAATAAATAAATAATTTCCAGGGTTCTCACACAATTTTAAAATGTTAATTTCTAGAAAATTGTAAAAGATTCTGGGCGCATTTCATCTGGGTACATGCCATTTGTCATGACTGCTTTAGCTGAGATTTCTACATTGCTGGGGGTTGGTCTAGATCAGTGTTTCCCAAACGTTTTTGGGCAACGGCACACCTGTTTACTGAAAAAAAATCTCGCGGCACACCACCATTAAAGCCCCGCCCCGTGACGTCAGCGCGCAGCGTCACGCCGGGAGGGACGCACAAAAGTGAAAGTTTTTCCCCTCCCCCTTGCCGGGGAACCTCCAAGCTTTGGGCAGGCAGGCAGGCAGAGCTGGGAAGGGGGTTTCCAGGGGACACGGCAGCTCCTCGAAAGGCTTCTCTCAGCTGCGCTCAATCCTCCTCGGAGAGGATTTCCCCTCCGGTCCCATGCCTTCGTTTGGGGCATCGCTCCGGCTGCTCCCTCTCCCGCCGCGCAGGAGCGATGCCTCTCTCTGGCTCTCCCTCCGCGCAGGCTGAGGGAGGGAGGAAGGTGCGCGTGTGACCCGTCTCTGCTGGGAGACCAAACCCAGCGAGGCAGAGTCGCACGGAGGCGCCCAGGCAGCGCTGCCGGCTGCGAGGAGGAGCGCCAGGCAGCAGCAGGAGGCGCGGCCTCTCCTCGCCGCCCCGCCTCTCGCCGCCCGACTCGCCCGCCTCCCTCCAGGCATCTCGCGGCACACCAGCCGATGTCTCACGGCACACTCGTGTGCCGCGGAACACCGGTTGGGAAACACTGGTCTAGATGACCCTTGGGGTCCCTTCCAACTCTACAATTCTATGATTCGAAGCATGAAGATCACGTTTTCTTCAGAAAGTGCTTTCAGCCCTGTGGCAGCCCAGTTCATTTGATTTGATGAAGGGTTGACAAATGAAAATCCATGCTACATAGTGACTTGCATTTATTGCTCAAGCGAGATGACAAAGTAGGTTGGAACGGTCGAAGTGTTTCTTTCCTGAATCCTGGAATTATGGGGCATTATACACATACAACAACAACAACAGGTGAGGCCTTGGTTGTGCTACCACCAGGGCTGCCCAGTTGGCAGAGACCCGTGACAGGGCCTTTTAGGGGACCTTAAGGATGGGTTAATCTGCCAATTTTGTTCTCTTTTTTTTACGGTTTTCAGTTCTCCACATTTCCATGGAAGTTTACAATTTTTAAAAGTCCACATGAAAATGCAAACGTTAGTGCTAATTTCTTCTCATATATTCAATTTTTGGCAAAGGAATTTCCCCTAATACAATGCACTTTTGTACATTTCTTATATGCATTTTTATGGACACTTTCATAGAATCATAGAGTTGGAAGAGACCACAAGGGCCATCGAGTCCAACCCCCTGCCAAGCAGGAAACACCATGAGAGCACTCCTGACATATGGTTGTCAAGCCTCTGCTTAAAGACCTCCAAAGAAGGAGACTCCACCACACTCCTTGGCAGCAAATTCCACTGTCGAACAGCTCTTACTGTCAAGAAGTTCTTCCTAATGTTTAGGTGGAATCTTCTTTCTTGTACCAAGGATGAAGAAGTTAAACCAGTAATGCTATACTTTACTCCAGTATAAGCATTTTTGTACACATTATTTGGCTGGAGAACTGCATTGCAGAATTCAGTGAAGTGCAAACTTCAAAGGATGGCCGTTTTAGTTTGTGTTGTTTTGGAAAGCAAGGATTTGGTATGTTTGCCTTACTCTAACTTCTCCCCAACTCCTAGCCACCCCACAACAATATCCTGTGGTTTTTAACTATATTGTATCCTGCCCAGAAACTGGCAGATTAGAAATATACTAACTTGAATGAATGAAATAGCACCCTGCTGGGGCAATTCAATGGACTGTTGTGTCCAGCATTCTCTTCTCACAAAAGCCAACCAGATTCCTGTGGGAAAACTCACGGAGGGCATGAGCATCGCACTGCCATGCACTCTACATGGAGCTGCCCTTGGACCTGGTCCAGAAGCTCTAGCTGGTGCAGAATGTGGAAGCCAGACTGCTGATGGAGGCACACGGCCAACACCTTTGTTGAAACATCTACAGTGGCTATCCATTTACCCCTAAGCAAGGTTCAAGGTTTACAAAACCCTGAACGACAGAAGTACGTTAGGCACCATCTGAACCCAAATATCCCAGCACAGCCATCAAGATCATTTGCAGGAGCATCACTGATTTTTTTTTTGAGTTGATGAGGTTCATTTGGCAACACCAACCTTTCATTTCTTTGGCCCAGTCTTGTAGAATGCTCTTCCGGTTAAGTGATACAGCAGGCACCTTCCATATTCACCTTTAAATGTTTGCTGAAAACTTTTCCATGCCATAATGAGGACAATAAAAATATTTTCTGTAATAGATAGCTGATGGTCCGTAATTTCAAATCCTTATATGGTTTTTATTGTGTATATTCAATTACACATGGGATCAATAATGAAGTCGACATTCCTGACACAAGAGTCCCGAAATAAAGACACAAGCTTTGGATAAGATTCTTCCTCATAAATTTATTGAAAATGTACCTATCACAACATTTTTGTGCTTCTTCCTTTCCGTCAGGCAATGTAAACATGATACAGGAACTCAAGCCTCTTATCTTTAGCAACAAGCTCAGCAAAATCTTTAACAAGTTCTGAGTACTTGTCTGTAACCATCAAGTACCCTCTTGCTGTGGAATATGCCCCAAAGAAGATCAAACCCAGAAGGAGAATATCTCAAAAGTGAAGCGCTGGTGGCAGCTGGAAGGTGATTTCAGGATTTTTAGGTTAGTGATTCAGGAAACAAGTGAAATCTCCAAAGAGAGTGGACATGGCAAATTAAGGTGCGTAATGAAAATCTGAGATGAATGAACATTGTAAGGGACTTACTAATAGGTCTTATATTTCTGCAGTGAAGTAGCAGATGTTATTAGAAATTGCTTTCATCTCTTAAGTGGCTTAGTACAAAGGCGACGAAGTTAATTAACTAATGATTAACAGTCTGCTACTTAATTGAAAGTCTGGCTGTCACATCAAAAGTGTTTTCTTAAGGAATGGGGAGTCAGAGGCCCAATAGTTACATGCAGTAGATGCAGTAAGGAGTCTGCAACTTTGGATTGCAGGTGCGGGATCACATGACTGAGTGCTCCTCTATACAAAATAAAAAATTACTCTGCATGTAGAAATCTAGATGCTAGGTCCTAGTTCTAGCCTTCTCCCTGATATCTAGTTTTCTATATGTAGGGGTTTTTTAAAAAATAAATAAATGCATGAACATTAAAGCATGTAGTCTAGATAGAGATTCACCATCAAATCTGCTGCGTTTCAGAATTAGGCTAGAGGCTTCTGGGAACTTCACTGGGAATGGAGATGTCACTAATTATAATGAAGCAGGCAGGAAAAGTGATGCTACCATGGAAGAAAGCACAAAACCATTATTTGCATAGACAAATAAGCAAGGACTGTACTGCAGTGTGGTCTATAGGCCGAGGGAGCCAGCGTTCATCCACAGACAGCTTCTGGTTCATGTGGCCAGCATGACTAAGCCACTTCTGGCGAACCAGAGCAGCACACAGAAACACCGTTTACCTTCCCACCAGAGTGGTATCTATTTATCTACTTGCACTTTGATGTGCTTTCGAACTGCTAGGTGGGCAGGAGCTGGGACCGAACAACGGGAGCTCACCCCGTCACGGGGATTCAAACCACCAACCTTCTGATCGGCAAGCCCTAGGCTCTGTGGTTTAGACCGCAGTGCCACCCGCGTCTATGCTTACTGGGAAGTAAATCCCTCCAAGTTCAGTGGGGTTTACTTCCAAGAAAGCCCACATAAAATTGCAATCTTGGAGACATTAGGATCATTTTTGGTTGCTTCCAAACTTTTCTCTGAAATAGCCATCCCTTCTTCACTTACTTTTTCATGGGGAGTTCACTGTATTTACTGTTTTTGAGATATATATTACTAATAAAACCCTGTCCAAGTGTGCACAAGCAATGCATTTTAAGGACAAATGTGTATTTAACTGGAAGTTGTGCAGGCTCTGCCTGTTTTATTACATCCTGTTCAGCACAACTGATGGATTAGTAACGAACTGTACCCCATTGTTCCTCATTTAGCCAGATGTGTTCTGTGGAGGGTGGCAGTGGTAGCTAACATAGCAAAGTGATCTCATTGATATTAAAGTGCTATTATGCTATAAAATCACACACAAAATAGGAGAAAACTATTAATTGAAGCTCACTCCCAGAGAAGCTGATTAAAGGGGAAATTCATTACTAATTCCTGTTCACGGAATATGAAGCAGTAAGATGGGCTAAACCTGTGAAGAGCTTTTAATTAACACTTCAGAAGGCCTTTTGCTGAAAAGGGACTCACTTGTGAGTAAACATTAGGTGGCTCTTGACTATGGAGAAGGACATTGCTATACAATAATAGTGCTTATTAATTGCTATACAGTGGTACCTCGGGTTACATACGCTTCAGGTTACAGACTCCGCTAACCCAGAAATAGTACCTCAGGTTAAGAACTTTGCTTCAGGATGAGAACAGAAATCGTGCTCCGGCGGCGTGACAGAAGGAGGCCCCATTAGCTAAAGTGGTGCTTCAGGTTAAGAACAGTTTCAGGTTAAGAACGGTCCTCCGGCATTAACCAAGTACTTAACCCGAGGTACCACTGTACTGGATCTCCTTTTCACTTCCAGCTAATTGTAGAAAAGCAATTCCCCTGAAAGGGCTCTAATGAGGAACCATGTCCGTACACTTTCATTTCCATCAGGATATGCAAAAATAGCCCCTTATTTTCTACCATTGCATTCATTTATATCAGGAGTGGGGAATCCTGGAACTAGGGGCCAAATGTGACCATCTGGATTGCTTTGCCTGGTCCTCTGAATTCTCTCACCCCCCAGGATACACCCACCTCATGTTCTTCTCCACACCATTTAGTGCTTTTGCCTTGCTAGAATGTGTCCTTCAACTGTGATAATATGTGCCTTGCTTGCCTGGATGGAGAAATGTGTTTGGGGGTGTGTGTGTGTGTCTATGTATATAGCTGGATTTTGTGTGGCTGAAATGTAGTCTCCTGTACAACAGGTAAGTGCCACACCTGTTGCTACTCCCACTTTCACCTCTGACTCTGCCCAGCACTGCCATGCAGACACCCAAAGGTTGCCCATGAGGAAATGGAAGCCCTTGGTCTGAAAAGGTTTCCCACCCTTGATTTATATCTACTTTATTTTGGTGTCCTTGTCATCTGTGCTGGAAAGCCAATTGAGGAATATAAGGAGGCATCAGTTCTTTTCTGCACTGTATACCTCCAAGGATTATTAGGCGACACCTGCCATCAAAGTTTGTTTTTTTGGACAGCTTGACTTGAACAGTATCCCAGTTTTAATGTAAAGGCTGAGAGTCAAGAAAGCCATTGTGTTAAATTGCACTAAGGCATGAAACCCCAGGATTTCATTTTTACCAGGTCCCTTTCTCACAATAGATGAGTTATTACAATGAACAAAAACAGCAATCTGGCAACAACATGTCATGAGCAGAATTTTGTTTCTCCTTCCAGTTCTTCAGTGTCTTTCCATTGTTCATTAAGAACTTATTCAAACATACAGAAAGGCATATGGTACAGGTTCTCTCTCACAAGGCTGCATTACCTCAAAACAAAATGTGGAATATAATTTGCCTAATTGATCAAAACATCACATCAAAATCTCCTTACTCTTCAAAGTCATGAAAGGATTATGAACCAGGCTGAAAGCTTCTAGCTCAGTTTGCAGGGAGACTTACACAGCACTTTCAAATGTAAACACTGAGGTGGAACATTTCTGTAAGAGGACTGTTCCTCACAGACCTCTTGAATATTTGAATTGGCTCCTAAACCACAGAACAGGATGAGATTGGAGAGAATCACTTATCAGGGTTTTTCTTTTCAAAGAATTTTAAAAGCTTGAGAGGGGGGGGGGGACAAAATCAGCAGACTGCAGGAAATTGGGAAAGGTTTGCTCCCTGTGGCAAGGAGTCTACCACCATCCTGGCTCCATGATTAACAGGCAACAGTGGTTGTACGATGAAGAAAGTATCACCCTTGGATGTATTCCTAATTTACAGCTTCTTCCAAGTTCAAAGGTAGGAGGTTCCAGACTGCTTTCCTGCCCATCACCATAGAGTCAAGAACTGTGGGGATAGAAGGTCCACCTTCCCCAGTTCCTCACATCTATTATGTCCTAGACTGGAGGATCAAATCTTGAACCAATAACAAGCATGCATTTCTAACAAAAGAGACCCAAATGCAAAAATATCTGCATTTCCTAATAGAGGGAGGCAGAGACAGAAGAGGGAAGTAAAACATGAAGCAACTTTCTATTGTGCCTACCATAAAAGTGGATGTCTGCTTTATTTCTTCCAAATGAAGAGACAGGCTTCCCTGGTTGGACCATTTGTACAAAATTATCGACAGCAACTGATATTGCATCTCTGAATGTCAGTAACAGTACATTTCACCGCCCCTGCTTTGTATTTCTGTTCCAACAGAGTTAGAAAAATCGTCATATGAAAAACACAATTATCAGTTAACACCACATAAAAAAACCTTTTTTGAAATTTCCTCCCACCCCCCGTGCACCTTGCACAAAATAAGAGTCTTTTAAAAAAGCATCTATACTGATATGCACGCGCGCACACACACACACACACGGAAACAGCCTTGGTTCAAGTTTCATTCCTCCATCATGGCCCAGGCCTCTTCTGCTTTCTGGTAGTACTTGTTGGCCAATCTTCCCTTCATGGCTTGCATAGCAGCTTCCGCAGCTTCAGTAAACAGCTCACCTAAGAAAAATGGATGGAGGATCACATGAAGGATGTCTCCAGTTAAGAGATGGATGGATCTGTCAATTTAAGTCATCAATAATGTGTTTCCTGGAAGGAGCCTAGGTGGAGATCCCACTGTTATGGAGAAGCCATCGTTTGTTAACTATGCAAAACTGGTATGATAGGCTTTGGAAGGCTGCGCTTGTAGGCAAATTAACACCACATTGCTGAGTAGTCAGAGACAACTGTAGCTGAGATAAATTTTATGATGAGTGGTTTCTATTTCTTTCATTAATTCCTCAACAGAAGAACCTCCTGTTCACTTTTCTTTTCAGAGAGGTATGTTATCTCAAAACTCTAGATTTTCTTTATTTAGATATCACGTCCCAGAATTTCTCCAAGGTTTAAAGAAGGTTGTTGTTAACTTCACTGTTGCAATTGATGCTACACATTTGGCATTTATAAATGTACACTTTTCAAAGTGTGTAATGAGGATGTGTGGTTCACCTGTGTATTTTTTCTCAATGTGATCTTTGTTTTGTATGTTTATATCAGTTTGTTTGTTTTAATGTTCCTTCTGTACTATTATAAAATTATTATTTTTAAAGAAAACAGGATGAAGGATCACATGAAAGGCAGTTCCAAATAGGAATGCATGGATCTGTCAGTTACGGGTTGTCTCTGTTTTTCATTTTTTTCAATCCGAAGCTTTCTTCTCTCCGTTTCCACATCAGTTCATGATTTTAACAAAAATCCTCTTGAAATTGGAATGAATGCAAATGAATGCAAATTTCTCCTAATGTTCACATGCATGCAATTTTGCCTAACACACACATTTTTACAAAACAAATACGAAAGCATTTTTGTATATCATTTTCACTGACATGTGCATTTCCATGCAAACGCCTCCCCAGTATATGCAATTTTTGTACACATTCCCTCACTGGAGAATTGCAGTGCAGAATTCAGAGAAGTGTAAGTCTTGAACGATTGGATTCAAGGCAGCTTATAAAAATAAAGGCACGCACAGAGGAAACACAGAAAGTTAAAAAAGAAAAAAAGAAAGCCAGAACTGTACCTGATTTCTGTGGGTCCTTGTCTAGATGAAACCCTCCAGTCATCAACATCTCGGCTTCCCTTGCCAGGAGTAGATACCGGGGCTCATCCTGGGTCCCATCGTATTCCCCTCCTTCGTCGTAATCTGTCATGTTCAATGCCGAATTGTACCAATGTATGGCTTCCTTCCAGTCCCGGCATCTGAGTAATTAAACAACAAATCAATCATGGAAAACTCCAAGGATAATTGGGGGGGGGGTATACATTTGGAGCTGCTTAAAGATTTGATCTTGCATCCTGCTGAGTCTTGTTATTCGATCCGTCAAACTCTGCAACAGGGGTGGGCAATCTGGCCACAGGAAAGTGCCCTAATTTCATGCAGGCTTCGGCCTATTTCATGTGGGTTAAAACGGAGATGGCACAGAGAGAAAGGGAGGAATGTGGCAATAAGAGAGACGGAAAATAAGCGGTGGCCAAAAGGAGAAAAACGTGGCAGAATGAGAGTGAGAAAAGAAATGGCAGCATACATTTAAAGCACTATGGTACCACTTTAAACTGTCATGGCTTCCCCCAAAGAATGATGGGACCTGTAGTTTGTTAAGGGTGCTGAGAGTTGTTAGGAGACCACTATTCCCCTTAAAAGCTACAATTCCTAAAGTGATTTAAGAATCAACACACACACACACACACACACACACACACACACACACACACACACACCTACCTGCCACTTGTCAGAGACCCTTAACAAAATAGTACCTGTCAGGAGGAAGGTTCATGCCTGTATCGAATGCTCTAGCAACAAGAATCATGGAAGGACGGTCTCCTGCTTCTGATGCTCTGCGTAAATAATCAAACCCTTTGCTTCTATTTTCCTTGATGTCCTGTAAAAGCAAAAAGAGGATAACCAGCAATTATCATAGTTGTCATATCTGCTTGTAGAAAAAGCTGAACTAGGGTCAAGAGATTTTTGTATGGGATCTTAATCTACTGGAACATTGTGTAAGGTAAAGGGACGCCTGACCATAAGGTCTAGTCGTGGCCGACTCTGGGGTTGTGGCGCTCATCTCGCTTTACTGGCCAAGGGAGCCTGCGTACAGCTTCCGGGTCATGTGGCCAGCACGACTAAGCCACTTCTGGCGAACCAGAGCAGCGCACAGAAATGCCGTTTACCTTCCCGCTGGAGCGGTACCTATTTATCTACTTACGTGTTGACGTGCTTTTGAACTGCTAGGTTGGCAGGAGCAGGGACCGAGCAATGGGAGCTCACCCCGTTGCGGGGATTCGAACTGCCTACCTTTTGATCGGCAAGTCCTAGGCTCTGTGGTTTAACCCAAAGCGCCACCCGCATCCCTTGGAACTTTGTGTATTATCATCTTAATTAAAGATATAGAACGGATGGGTGGTGAAGGGACAGAGTGGGCAACTGCAGGACCTGTAAGGTCAGGAGCCCATAAAGTTTTCTCCACCCTGGAGTGGTAGGAACGTGCAGAAGGCTCAGGGAAAAGCTCAACCAGTTTCTTACTCCTAGCTCCTCCCCACAAGCCCTCTTCCCAGCTCAAGCCCCACCTCACCAAATGTCCTCTGTGTGTACCACAGATAAATAAGAGATTTGGGGAGGGGGGTCTGTCTTACTGTACTGCAGCTGGCTATCAGGTTGCCAGGAAGAGATGCTGCATTTGTGGAATGCTGAATGTGACAGCTAACGTGAGGAAAGATGTTGGCATCGTTCCCTTTCAAGGGGACAGGGAGCCTTCCGCACACAATGCAGAGCAAACTGCCTCCTGGGCAGCAAATCAGGGCTCAACAACAATATTTGTAAGATACATGGGCAGTGCCTCTGCCAGGGTCAGACTCTAGAGCAACGTCCAGAGCCCAGCTCAACAGAATGAGCACAAGGGTCCCCTCAACAATATTTTGAAATAAATGCAGTAGGATACATTAGCATCTAAAGAGCCCCTCCCCTCTTTAGATCCTCTAAAATTACCACAGACGGTCATTTACCCTCGCTAGATTCAACGTGCCGTCATCTGCCTTATTACAGGGCAGATTCGAGGGTAAACCATATGTGGAACGAGTCTGTCCCTGCGGCTTGATGGAGGTAGAAACTGTCTCTCATGTCTTTTTACGCTGCTGTTTCTATGGGGATATACCCTTGGTATAGTGCTGCCCCGCAAGACGAATGCCTCGCAAGACAAAAAACTCGCTAGACGAAAGAGTTTTCCGTTTTTTTAGTCGTTCTGCAAGACGAATTTCCCTATGGGCTTGCTTCGCAAGACGAAACGTCTTGCGAGTTTGTTTCCTTTTTCTTAAAGCCGCTAAGCCGTTAATAGCCGCTAAGCCGCTAATAGCCGTGCTTCGCAAGACGAAAAAACCGCAAGACAAAGAGACTCGCGGAATGTATTAATTTCGTCTTGCGAGGAACCACTGTATTTATCACTCGTGTTATACAAAAATCTCTAAATGGGTCTGAACTTCAATTCTAAAATTCCTGGTAGAGGACAAGGATCTAGAGATCATGCTAAGGGTGGCCAAAATATGTGCAATTGCTATAAAACTTAGGGAACAAGCTGTGCTATCATCATGATTAAGGTTTTAAATGATAATTTTAGGTTATATTTTAGTGATCAAGATTTAATATATATTTTTAACTGTCACTAGATCTGAATTGTCTCTGTTATACCCAGTTGCAATTCAATGTATTCCTGTTGTGTTTTATGATTTTCCTGATATTGTCAGTGAGGCAGAACTGGTCTGCGACCGTAATAATAAAATTCATTCATTCACTCAAATGTACCACAGTACGTGTGTTGGTCTCATTAACACTTCACATTTTAAAGTGTACAGACAAATGTGATTCACAAGAGTCAGAAGCGTCCCCAAAGGTGATCTGCTTCAATCCCCTGCTACAAAAATCCGCTGCTACAATAGCCAACATCCCTGACTTGTTTCTGTGTTCAAACACGAATCCAGAGGTGCGGGAATGGTCATGCAGGAGCCCCGTTTCCTCTCCAGGTTTTGGCAACTTTAAGCACTGCCTTGCTTACCTCTAGTGTGACCTCAGAGAGAATGTGATGGGGCAGCTGGGAGTACATGAGCCCTAAGCCAACAATGGCTTCCAGCTCTCCACAGTCAGCTGCATGCTCCAGGTGAAAAATGGCCGATTCCTCATCCCACTCCTGGTCTTTCTCACAGAAACGGCCCGCTTCGTGATAACGAACCATGGCCAAGTGCACCTGTGAGACAGAGAGACATCAAGAGAACGGAAGAAATCAGAAAGGAAGATGGCCCAATGAAGAATAGCCCGATGGCCTGTTCAGTTCTGCAAAACATTTTCAAGGAATCATTTTATGATTATGTACGTTATGTCTGCTCTTACATGGAACTGATAGTGGTCTCCCATCTAGGGGGCTGAGCACATCCACACCATGTTTAGTGTTAGCAATGCCGCCACACCAGAAGCACCTAGAACGAACACTGGGCATTGTTCCGTGAAACCCTGAAGCAATTTCTTAACCTTAAAAGCCAGCAAGGGAAATTCCTGGAAGTGGATTCACAGGACTATCTTAGTACTGCCTGGGATAATGTTTCCCCCCTCCCTCCTATTCAAGCTGGAGAAAAGAGTGATGTGTGGAGCGGGCTCCAAATGCATGCTCTATCTCACCTAACGCCACCATGTATTTAGCTTGTCTCAGAGGAACACCCATGCTAACCAGAGGAAGGAACAGCACATTTTGAATGCTTTCAAAGTCACTTCTGCACTGTAACTGAGGCTGTACGGACAGACACGGCTTCATGGTGCCCTGCACAGATCCTCTTGCGGGTCCCCTTGAATGCAGTCCTCAAAAGGCTGTAATATGGATAAACAGCTGCCCATGGGTGCCGGGTGCCAATACTAAGCCTCCTCAAAAATACCGCATTTTTCGCTCTATAAGACGCACCAGACCACAAGACGCACCTAGTTTTTGGAGGAGGAAAACAAGAAAAAATATTCTGAATCTCAGAAGCCAGAACAGCAAGAGGGATCACTGCACAGTGAAAGCAGCAATCCCTCTTGCTGTTCTGGCTTCTGGGATAGCTGCGCAGCCTGCATTCGCTCCATAAGACGCGCACACATTTTCCCTTACTTTTTAGGAGGGAAAAAGTGAGTCTTATAGAGCAAAGAATACGGTACTATGAAGCACTCCCCAGGGGAAAAATAAATCTCCTAGCCATTTGCTGCCCCTGAGGAAATATCAGCAGCTCATCCCTGAAATTAAGGCCAAAATAAACTTTTTTTTGTTTTGCTTTACAAATCTTTAGTCTCACTGAGCAGTTTGGAAGACTGCGGCTCTAAGAGGGAGGTGTTTAACTCCTTTCTCTGATGCCCTTTCTCTAATCTAAATTGTCCTATCCCTGGCAACGCTGACAACTCCATAGTCACCCAGTAAGTTTAAATGCATTGTCAATGGAAAATTAAGTATTAGTTGATGCACAGACTACAAGTTTATTCCTTTTTCTGGCCCTAGAACCAGGCTGGTCCTCTTTACTTAAGGAGACAAGCAATTTATGTGAAAACCCTCGTTCTTTCTGCAGAGTGAGCCATCGGGCTCAGGTGATACTTGGTGCCTGCCGGATGCAAGAGACTGTGTGGTGATCAAACCTTCCCAAGGATGGACTTCCCAATTTTCTTCTCAAGCTCCAAGGCATTGAGTCTCTGCACTTCCACCGCCACACAGGAGGGTCTGTGAATGTGAACTCTGGAAGCGTTGTAGAGATTCCATTTCTCCACACTGACCTAGAACAGGGCGAATGCATCGTGACTTGAGTTTGAAACGTAAAAAGAAAAAGAAGGAAGAAAAAGAAAAGGAAAAAGAGAGAGAGCGGGCTGCCTTGTCTAAACAAACAGTGCCAACGGATATATCCCTCTTGTGCCATGAGTTTGGATCAGCAAATCTTTATAGTTGGGCTTTTTCAAAACAGAAATGTGAACAGCAGCAAAGGGGTGAAAACAACATCAACACCCAACTCTCTGCCCACAACCAGAATTTCAGGCTACTTTGGAGAACAGGCAGGTCACACCCACAAACTCCTGGTTTAATGCTGCACTACACAATCAGAGGCCTGGAAAGTGTCCTGAGAAGCTTTCGCCACCAGTACCCTAGGCAACTTTGTGGTCTTTCTTCTTTCTGAATTCATAACCCACACTTGCATAAAAGCGTTGCAAGGTTATGTACAAGGATAGTATCAACAAAAGAGCCATTAAGAATCTTTTTTTAAAATAAAATAAAATAAATAATTATCTCTATTTTTATTGTTGTTGTTTGGATTTGTCTACTGCCCTCCATCCATAGATTTCAGGGCGGTTCAACAGCATTAAAAATATACTGATTGGTTGAAAGAAAAAATGTTGTAAATGCCTGTCTGCGCACAAAAAAGTTTCCAAAAGATGTCTAAAGGATGGGAGGGATGGTTCCTGCCAAGCTTCACTAGCAGGGAGTTCAAGAATGCAGGGTTTGCCTCATTAAAGGCTCGGTCCCTAGTGAAAACCGACTAAAACACAGGTGGCTCAGGAATAAAAAAGGTAAAGGGACCCCTGACCATTAGGTCCAGTCGTGACTGACTCTGGGGTTGTGGCGCTCATATCGCTTTATTGGCCAAGGGAGCCAGTGTACAGCTTCTGGGTCATGTGGCCAGCATGACTAAGCCGCTTCTGGTGAACCAGAGCAGCACACGGAAATGCCGTTTACCTTCCCGCTGGAGCAGTACCTATTTATCTACTTGCACTGGTGTGCTTTCGAACTACTAGGTTGGCAGGAGCAGGGACCGAGCAACGGGAGCTCACCCCGTCACGGGGATTCGAACCGCCGACCTTCTGATTGGCAAGTCCTAGGCTCTGTGGTTTAACCCACAGTGCCACCCACGTCCTGGGTCAGGAATAGTGAGAAATAAATAATAATAATTGGAATAAATAATAGCCTTAAAACCACAGCAGCCTGAAAGGCAAGGAACCATTTCCAGGAAGAGATCCCAAGCGTCATCTAGACCAATACCCTGCAATGCAGGAAATGCATTATGTAGAAATTTGAGAGGACACACCAAGGCACATGCTTAAGCCCTCTGATCAGCCTTCCCCAAACGTTCCCACCCTCTGGATGTTTTGGAATACAACCGCCACCATTGAAGGCCATGCTGCCTAGGGCTGGTGGAAATTGCAGTCAAAAGCACCTGAAGGGAACCAGGTTGAGGAAAGCAGAAACAGGACAGTAACAATTGAAACAATCTCTCTTGAAATGCTACAGATAAGTAGGCACAGGCAGGCTAGATAACAGCATGCTGTTCTCTTCAAGTCTCAGACTGCGGCTTGGCAATAACATGGTAATTTCAATGTGTCCATCTGTCCCCATCAGTACAGATGCCTGGAAACTTCCGCCAATGAATTGCAAATGCCTATTTTCAGCCATTTTAAGTTGTTCACAATTCTTCTGGCAGTTAAAAACAAACGAATCTGTATTTTAATTAAGACTTCTCTTTTGCTAGCATCCTCTAGCTGCTTCGTACAGCTAGAAACAATACCTTTGTTTCAGAGAGATTTGCAGCTAACAAGAACTCTTCAGCTAGGCTTGCTATACGTCAGGAAAATTCCTGACACGTCCTTGTTAGGGGGTGTATAAATGATGTCATGGGAGAATTTCGCCAAATCAGCAAAATGTCAGGGAAAACCCAGAAGTATGGCAACGTGATGGAAAAAAGCAGCAGAAACAGTTCCAGACTCTTAAAATCACTATTTTGGGGGGAGGTTCCCCCCCAAAAGCTAAAAACTTTGCGGGTGTCAGGAAATGTACTTTTTGAAATATGGCAACCCTAGGCTTCAGCTAGCTTATCTTTCTTCTAGTTTAGAATGAGCTGGTAGGTTGTTTTAAAAATTGCTGTTGAAAATCATGAGTAAGTATGAATGAATGAATGAATGAACGCATCAAAAGAAGTTTCATTTGAATTAACAATAATAATAGAAGGAAATATGGAATAAAAAGAGCAGCAGTAATGAGAGATTTTTGAGTACTCCAAGATCTGGAGCCTTTTGTAGAGAAACATTCAAATAGTGTGGACAGAGCAGCAACAGCAGAACAGAATGAAAACAAAACCAAACAGAGGGGGAAAAGTTAAAGCAAATAACAGCATGTAACTGAAATATTCATGCAGAATCACCAGTTTGCTCTGAAGACTGGTTTTAGTGGTCACAGAGGATTTATTTACAACAGCATTTCTCTAATTAGGGAGGAAAAGAAATTAAAAAGTCAGGGTGAAATATTACTCCAAGAAAAGCTAAGTGCATTAATATGCATATGATATTTAAGGACCAAACCACAGCAATCAGCTATTGCCTGAAGACATTTTACGTTGTACTTACCCGTGCAGAGCTGCCCAAACTGTCTTCGTCAGGTTCATGTCTCCGGTTGCAATTGGAATGCCCCTACATTGATGTTAAAAGAAAAGAAAGGTGCAGAATATGACTCACATTTTGCTAGGAACCTTTGCAGCGTTAGGAAACAATCCCCTTTCCCAAGATTTTGGAGTGATGCATTCATTTCAATATGAGTAAAGTTAAATATTTCAAATATGGAAGCAGAAAATGAGTAAAAATGATGTTAAGTTCTTATCAGTGCTTTTTTTCAGGGGTTACTCAAGGGTATGAAGTACTGGCACCTCTTTTATGTTGTTAAAAAGTGGGGCACTTACTGTAACAACTTCATGGTACTGACCTATTTTTCTAGGGGGGAAAGCACTGGTTCTTATAACGATAGCTGGAAGAGACATGAAGTGTGTCCCTTCCTACCTCACCTGGGGTGACTAGCAGTTGCCCATAGGTGAGCAGAGAAGTCTGCCCCCTCCTTTTTGCCACACTCCTCCTGTCCTCTTTCCTCTGATGTTAAGGTCAGGAAAAAGAGAGGTGGATAGAGGAGACAGGCACCTGTCACAACATGGCGTTTCTTTCATGTAGGCTGCAATCACACTATGCATTTAAACACACTTGACTTCCCACAAAGAATCCTGGGAACTTCAGTTTACCTTTTCCAGACCTACAAGTCACGGTGCCCTTACATTACAGCTTGATACCCTCCCAGTTGCCTGCTGTGAGCTTCTGCTCACAATTCAAATTCATAGAATGAAAAACAAGCAGCAAATTATATATGGGTTATATAATACAAAAATGAGGGGGCAAGGGGAAGGCTTATTCACTCTGGAGGGAAAAGGCGTTACTTTTTCTCGGTGATCCATGTCTTCTTGTTCACTCCTCTTTTCGCTGGGGTATCCACTGTCACCTCCATTTTCAGAGTCCTACGGAGAAAAAACAGGATACAATGCCAGTACTTTCTCTGAACTCTCAATGTGCAAAGGCAGTACAAATACCCCTGCTTTATAAATTCAGCTACAGTGGTACCTCAGGTTACATACGCTTCAGGTTACATACACTTCAGGTTACAGACTCCGCTAACCCAGAAATAGTACCTTGGGTTAAGAACATTGCTTCAGGATGAGAACAGAAATCGTCCTCCGGCGGCGCGGCAGCAGCAGGAGGCCCCATTAGCTAAGTGGTGCTTCAGGTTAAGAACAGTTTCAGGTTAAGTATGGACCTCCGGAACGAATAAAGTACTTAACCCAAGGTACCACTGTATTTCCTTCCAGGACAGTCACATAGCAGCTTTGTACCTTGTTTTCTCAACACAACAAACTAGACATGAAAAGATTATTCCTAACTAGCTCACGGAACTAGTGGCACAATGATGGAAAATCAAGATTACTGGGAAAGTGTGTGTTTGTGTAGAAGCAGCAGCAGGTAATAAAGATCCTGCTTGTCTATACTATAGATTGCTAAGTCTATACTGAAATGAATGCCCACCAGAGATACGATGTTTGCTCTAGAGCAGGGATGCAAGATGGCTTTATTTTCCATTCCACACTGGACTTCCGGGGAGGCGCCTCCGGCAACGGCTGGATTCCTCTGATCAGGAGGAATCAGCTCCATGGAAATCTGGGTCTGGCCGCCACGGCGAAGGCGGAGACCCGTTAAAAATCACAGGCAGGAGAAGCTTGTGAGCGTGGGATTCGGCGGGCACCCTTTGCGCCTCCCCCACTCGCGGGGAAACCCAGTTTCGGGGATCCGGAGCAACGTGGGGTGAGCGGCGCGGTGCTTCGAATCATCTGCTTCTTCCATGGAACGAAGCTGCATAGCTGTTGTCGGAGAGCGCTGACTTTTTCCTGTGGACAATTTGACTCTAAAGTAACTACCCGTGAGTAGAGCTTAATTGGGAAAATTGGATTTTTTTTAAAAAAACGTCTAATTTGGTATCGAAACGGGGAAGGTTCAATACAGGAAGTCCGCCTTCCCCTTTTGTAAATAGATTGAAGCAATTGAGGCTGCAAGCTGAAGTCTTGGAAAGCCTTTTGTAAAAGACTAAATTTCCATAAGTAAAGAATATAATCCCCCCCCCCCTTGGAGGCAGGAGAAGAGGGGGAAGGGAAGTTGTGCACTGAGTTTGCCTGCGGAAGAGACCAAGAGAGGTAAAACACCACCGCTCGGACCCTGGGAACGGGCTGCTAGAAGGTCCGACGTTTTGGTGAGACGTTTATTGACAGTGCTTGGATCGTGTTGACAGGTAGCATAAGAGGAGATACATTGTTTCTACTGTCTCCAGCAGTGAAATTAACTGCCACAGAAACAGTAGCTCTGGTTGGAAGAAAAGCACTTGGGGAGAGGAGCTGGGGGGACAAAATGAAAGGTGAGATGAGGATACTGCACTCCTCAGGTACAGGCCTGTTTGCTTTTAAAATCAGATTCCTATCTCAATCTTTCTGTGTGGCTGGGGCAGCTCTTAAGCACATCAGAGCATCCCTGCTAGATCAGTTCAAAAGCCTATCTAAACCAGCATCCTGGTCTCATAGAGGCCCACAAGGTGTCTATGTGACGTTCCACACTTAAACTTAAACACACACACACAACTGCCACAATCACATCTACTTTGGCACTTACCCGCTGATTGTCAAGGCCATCATGAACCAAGTTATCCACTTCATTGAATACCGGCCAGTCTAGGGGGCAAAATGTTACGCATTAACTCAATGGCAATAGTCTCGATTCACAAAATATCTCAGGGCCAGAACAACTAGACCTAAAACAGGACCAAGGTACAACTGATTGGCAACCTGCGCTGTGCATCACCGATGGAAAAGGGAATATGCACAAAGCCTGTTTAGGCTCAAATTAAACTCCCCACAAAAAGGAGCAGTCATTGGTGGTGGTGTTTTTTCATTTTCAGTGTTCCAATAAGGCTACCAGGGATCTGGTACAGGGGGAAAAAGATGTCAGCCCCCAAAGGTACACAGAGGGCAGCCATCTTTTTCTTCATACACTTCCCCTGCACTTTAGAAATAAATTTTAAAAAATTATATACTGCCATTTGTCAAAAGACCGCACTTCTGCTTGTCCCATGCCTAGAAAGCACAGAGCTGGGCGGTTCTGCCTTTGCCCCGCTGCTCACCCTCAGAAAACCAACTATTTTCTGTGGAAAACCTGCTTGCAGGTTTATTCCGATTCAGCACTAAATTGTGGGTTTCTGCAGGGAAGCAGCAGGGCAAACTCAAGTGTGGAAGAGCCTGCAGTTTACAACACCGAACACAAATATCAATGCTATCTGCACAAGGTAAAAACAAAAAACTTACATAAATACAATTAGAACAGTTGGAAATACATAATAAAATACAAATTAAAAAGTAAAGTGAGGGAAAATCAGCAGCAAGGTGTCTAAAAAAAGAGATTCCTGCATTGCAGGTTTGGACTAGATGGCCCTTTGAATTCTACAGTTCTATGATTCTATGAAATATAGAACCTTCCCTTTGTTTAAGACATACACTGCCTTCCTGGGAGCATTATAAAAGATTGTTTTACCATGTGAATACACTGAAGCTACCAACTGCTCCAAGCAGCTGTAAAATGTTTTAAAAATAAAGGAAGCACAGCTTGTAGGTATATCAGTTGTGTTTTTGCAACACATGCATGTATCAGTTCGTAGAATATAGGGGGGAAATCCACATGCATTTGTTCCGATCTGTGCATGGTCTGGGGTGGCCAAAATGGGCAGGCCCATCCCTATATGCCGAGTGAGCCAGAATCCTCCGACAACCCTATATATCACTTACGCAGATGTTCAGTTTTGTGGCTGTGGGGTGTCGCTGAAGAAGGTGAAGAGGGCAACGAGTCGAAGGCCACATCACTCATGCTCTCATCTCCAGAGTTTTCGGACAAACGGAAAAGCAGAGGAGGCCGGCTGCCAGAGACGGTTCTGACACGGCTGCTGCCACATTTTTCTTCTGTGCCTCGCAGAACGGTCTGAGCATTTTCCTTGGCAAAACAAAACAAAACTCCACATGAAGTGCCTCAGATATCAGGTTCCCGTTTTCTCTTCACAGCATTTGAAGAGACAAGCCACAATCCAGTGACACGTTCCAGGCATGGCGGGCCCGATGCAGCCTTTTCCAACTTGGTGCCCTCTGGGTATTGTGGACTACAACTCCCATCAGCCCCAGTCAGAATGGGAAATGCTGCTGTTATGCAGTCATAAAGAGCTGCCCTGTCTTCACCAGCCATTTCAAGGGAAGATGTAGACTGGGGACAATGAAGGAAAACATCTGAAACAGACCCAGGGTCCAAACTAGACTCGATGCGTTACATCCACACAATATACTTAAAACACATGGTTCCCCCCAAAAGAATCCTGGGAGCTGTAGTTCCTTTCCCACGGAGCTAGGATTCCCAGCACCTTTAACAAACCACAGTGTTTGGGGATTATTTTGGGAAAGCCACATATGATGTGGATGTCATTTATTCAATTAGAAATTGTGAGAATGGGTTAGAAAATAGAAAATAGCAAGTTCTGTGCCTGGAGTAAGAGGAATTTTACCCCTTAAGGACAAAGGGGTAAAATTGTCCCAATCTCAGTTGGGTGCTATATGCTTTGGGAAGAAAGACTGCACTGGTGGAAACGAGATCTTTCCTTCCAATGCGAACAGCAGAGCCAGGACCATGGCAGAGGCGGGGGGGGGGGGGAACAAAACTGCTTCTTGAATAACCAGAGGCATCATTTTAATTTATACGCTCCATTTCCAGCTCAAATGGAACAGCAGTGATTAGATGCTGCTTAGCTGTTTAGATGTAGAAGCAGACCTGGATATGATAGCAAAATGGGTCACAGTTTAGCGGTACAAGAGGGAGCACTTACAAGCAATTTATTACTTCGAAATAAGGCATCTTTCTCTTTGGTGGAGAGGTCAAAAGGTGTCAGTCCCATGCTTTTGCAAATCTTGTTGCAGGAATGAGAATGAAAGAACAAGGCCATCCCTCGCACACCTGAGGGTACCAAAAGAAGAATTTCAGCACGCAAAGTTCTAAATCCTCCCCCTGATATTGTGCAGAAACAGGCATCTCTCACTGTTGTCAAAACACCTTGGGACTTCAAAATGTTGCACATGAATAATGCCACGTTTAAACAGGGTTATGGTATTTTATTTAAGGGAAATATGCCACAAGGAACCACATTATTAGGGCTCCTTGACCAATGGCTGCAACGTAAGGGGCAGTTTGCCTCGGCATTGGCCCCAAAGCCCGTCAGCACTTCGGGGTTGGACTAGATGACCCTCAGGATCCCTTCCAAATCTACGATTCCATGATTCTATGAATCGCTTCACTAACGAACTACCAAGGCTACAAAAACGACAGGCCAGGTTTTACCTAGGTTGCCATCGCCAAAGTCTGTGCCACTCTCTGTGTGGATCTGAGGGTCTGTGTAAAGATCTCCGACTCCTTGGATGTCAACGACAATCAGCTGGTGTCCCGAGCGTTCAAACGTGAAATGGCTAAAAGCCTGCAGGAAATTGTAAGCTTAGCAACATAGGAAGCTGCCTTATATCTAGTCAGACCAACTGGTCCATTTAGTTCAGCATTGTCTACCCCAGGTGTTCTCAAAGTTCCCACTTCCACACACGCACCCCCCCCCAACCACTTGAGAATCACGGAGGTTCTTGATGGACCACTTACTGATTTTCTGCCTGGCTGCAGCAATTGCAATGCTCTGTGCTAGATGCCATGTGATTTGTAATTGCATTTTCATTGCTTCGTTTATTTCTCACGCATTGCATTTTACTGTGTTTCAATTTGGGTTCTGCAGAACGCAAATTGAAATACAGTAAGATACAATACAGGAAACAGAAGGAGCAATAAAAATGCAATTGGAAGCTAAGAGGAATATTTCAAGGGATGGATGCGCTGTTTCCCGCCTTCAGCCACAAATTCACGGACACGCCGTGAACCACCTGAATGAAGCTTGTCTGTGGACCTCTGTTTGGGAACACCTAATCTATGGTGAATAGAGGGGGCTCTGCAGGAATTCAGAGGTCACCTCACTGAGTGACCCGGCAAGCTGCTCCTACAGTGTAGGTGTTCTCTCTCTACTTTCGCTTTTCCTAACTAAAAAGTAACGGAACCTTGAAAGCTCGAACCATAAAAGCTTAAGGGGCATTAGATTGGCAAGCTAGAATAACTCAGCAAAGAAACATTACAAGGGCAGCAATGTCACAGAGCCCCAACTCCCAGGCCTATCAAGCATCAGGGAGTGTTCATGTAGATAGTCTCCAGTTCAGAGACAGGAAGTCAAAGCAGGGATAGCCATAAAAGTGTGAGCGCCATCTACGCTGTAGGAGCAGCTTGCCGGGTCACTCAGTGAGGTGACCTCAGTGTGGCCAATCCCTGTCCTTTGGTCCCTGTAAAGCCCTTATCTCAGAGTGACATTGGTCTTCTTTTTTGAGGACAGAGCCTAAGCTGCTGCTCAACTTTTCCAATCACTGCCTCAAATCTTGACCCCCTGCCTGGGCACTTGGGGCGTCTGCTTCTGGACTGCCTCTGGTGACAGCCAGCTCAGGCCGGAAAGGCCCGCAGCTAGCTCACTAAAACTAATCCAGTTATCAAGAAAGTCTCACCTGCGGGGTGAGGCGGATGTTGTCGTCTCGCACAAATCCTGAGTTTGAGTTGTACTTGATGTATTTGCCCTCGATGTAATGTTCCAGGTGGAACAGGGGCTTGCCAGGTCTGTTCTTCATTTCAATGATACAGGTCTGGACTATGTCCACCTGAGGAAGCAAGCAAGGGAGTTTAGAAGAAACAGTGAGGGTGCCCCTCCCCACACAATTCCCGTCAAATGGTAAACTCTGACCAAAAAAGGAGCCTATAAAGGAACACGGGCTGCAACATACAAACCATATTTCCAAAGTATATTCAAAGCACACTCCCCCCCCCCCAAGAATTGTAGGAACTGAAGTTTGTTGTGGGTGTTGGGAACTGTAGTTCTGTGAGGGGCAAACTTGCTATTATTGTTGTTGTTGTTGTTGTTGTTGTTGTTGTTGTTGTTGTTATTATATACCGGTATTTATTTATACCCTGCCTTTTCCCCTGACGGGACTTATAGTTCCCAGAATAAACGTATGCAGGTAAATGCTGAGGATCCGTTTCCTGAAATCAGACTAGAATTGCTGGTGTGCTTCATGGCATTTGGGCAGAAGGGCGTGACACACAGCTAAGTGCCTTCACTTAAAAACAATTCAAGTTTCTATTTAAAGAACAGAGGAAATTGCAGCCAGTTATAAATTACTCTTTGCGCCCAGTCCATCAGGAACGTTGCCCGTGTTACACACTCCATTGTGTAAGACGAATCACAGCAAGTTCCACTGACTGCATTTTTTGGAATTTGAGGTGTTTGCCTCCTTGGATGGGTCATAAGGAAAGGGTTAAAATAGGTGTGATGTGATTGGCCAGTGAGAATGCAAGGGGGGAATAAAAGTTAGAGTGGGAGGTTTTGAAAGTCAGTTGAGTCAGTTGGGTTAGTTGAGTTGAGAGTTGAGGTTTGGGTGTTGAAGAAGGAAGAGGGAGGAATAGGAAGTGGGTTGGTAGAGTTGTATTGTGAGAGTGTGAGAGGAATTATTAGGTGGAGTCAGATAGGTAGATGGAATAATCAGTTTGGAGTTGTTAGGAACTAAGATGAAGAAACTGTCAAGAAAAACTAACTGAAACCATAAGCTTGTTCCTGCATCTAAAAATAAACTTGATTATTTGTTTATGTTAACAACTGACTGGACTCCGTGTGTCCCCGTGAGATATGGGGTGGTGGCAGCGGAAAAAGCAATCGCAGTGGCGGCACAGGGTCAATAGACCGTCAAACGTCCGGGGGCCCTGTGTGATCGCCACAGAATTCAACTTACATTAAGCTGCCAGTGAAATGGTCATGGATTTATTCGTCGTAATAAACCGACATTAATTCAGAAACTCAATGAACTCTTTGCCTCCCCTGAGTGGTGGGGGTGGTGTTTTGCTCACCGACTTAGAACAAGGTACCTGCTTGGGGGGCTTGTGACGGTTATACTCTTCTCCCCACAGCTTGGCCTCCATTTGGAGTCGCACGTCCTCAAAGTAGACATCCCGGTTGACGGTTTCTATGTATCTCTTGGCAACATAGTTGAAGGCACCTTTCCAGTTATGAGTGTGTAAAAAATTAGATAACTTTTTCCTGCAAGACCAAAGACCAAGAGAGAACAAGGAATAGGGGGGGGGGGGAAATTGAACTTAATGCTCTTTGAAAACATGATAGCATGGGAGCCAGGATAATTTCTGCAATATGGGGACATTATTATATTTGTTGGGTTCTCACCCCATAGCCTGTAGGGCAAGAATGCGGAATCTCAGATCTAGGGCCAAATGTGGCCCCACATCTCACTCTCTCTCTCTCTCTCTGGCCCTGATTGTTTTCTTTTCATGGCTTTTAGGCTCAATCTCCCATCCTGCAAAATACAGCCCAAGAATATTTATAAGCAGAGATACACTTACGTTCTGAAGCATTCCCGCATTGCTCCACGGCCAAAAGGCTGAAAATCAATATAAATATGATCAATCGTTACTCATCCAAAGGTTATTTGTATTTGAAAAATTCTGCCTGTACTCCCAGTAACTGAAAGAAAATCCTACGAGCTGCAGGCATCCTTTTGAGAATGCGGAGAACTGTCACAACAGCTAAAGCATCCGTACTGGAAATACGCTCTCCAAGTCCATGTTTTCCTTACATGTGTATTCAAATATTTATATCCTGATTCTTGCCCTCTAATGCACTCATATTACTCAGAGCGGCCATTTGCAACAGTAAAGAACAGCCCAGCTCATAATTAAAGAGCAATATAAAAATCAAACGATGTTAAAACACGCTCATCAAGCGGGGAAAAAAACCAGGAACTAGGTTACTTTACTGTATTTTAAATTTACTGAGAGGGCGAGAAAAAGCTAAAGTGGGAGTTAATGGCCTCTTTTCATAGCATTCTGTAATATGTAGACAGCGCCTTTTATCTTAAGTGTGAGTTAAGCCCTAGAAGGGGTACACTTATTTTTTATCATAGCTCACAAACAGAAGCTTTATAATTGCTTTGGAGGTTGAGCTGCAGGCTAGAATTGGTGGGAAGGAAGCAATGAGTGTCCCCCATCCAATTCTTCTCAGCAAGTTTCCCCTTCAAGATGCTATTAATTCCCAGATGTGATTAATTCACTTTCACCCTTAACTGGGCTCTGAGATGGGAAGATGATCTGAGAGGAAAAATCATGGGAAGGCATTTATTTGCTTGAGAAAATTAGCCGGTGTGGGAAGGGTTAAGCATCCCAGTCAAAACAGGTAATGTGCAGATTCAGTACTGAGACTCTGAAATAGACTTGGCAGGTGAGAGACAGGAGACTACTGCCCTCCCCGGCCAAAAAGGGGCAAACTCCCTGTTGAATATAAATGTTTTCTGTGGGAAAGTATTTTCAGAATGGAGCAGTCTGAAGCAACAACAGGCTCAGTACAAACTCCCATTTATTTATTTATTGGATTTATTCCACACTTTTCCTCCAAGGAGCTCAAAGCGGTATACACATTTCTCTTCCTTCCCATGTTATCCTCACAACCCTGTGAGCTAGCTAAGAGATAGTGACTGGCCCAAGCTCCGTATGGCCAAGAGGGAATTCGAACCTGGGTCTCCCTGATCCTAGTCCAACACTCTAACCATTACACAACACTGTGGAGGTTAAATGGCTAGAAAAGGAGTAGGGGAGACTCAGCCATGTGTCTTCACTCAGCCGTAATGCTCACCAGGTAACCTTGGGCCAATCACTAACTCTTCGCCCAATCTAACCTTGCAGGGCTGTTTTGAGGATAAAGCAGGGGGGCTAATATGTATCCTGGAGGAAGAGCAGGACTTTTAAAATGCCATAAATAAATAAACTCGCCGACAATCCCCCGTCTTGGGGCTGCCTCCATTAAGGCAGGTGGGACCGGAAGCCAAGAATTCGCAAAGTCCTCACCTGTGAAGCCATTTTGATCAGAACCTCATCCTCGACCCACTCTCCAGTAACAGCATTGTATCTGCCAAGTAAGAAACAACATGGGTCTGATAGTTAAAAATCACCAAGGAAGAAAAAGAAACTATTATTTATTTTAACCACACTGCCAGGCTTTAAATGGAGAAGGTCTGCTTTTCGCTTTTGAATTTCCCACAGTGCCCCAGTGTGATGCCACATCAGGGGCATTGTGGGAAATTAATAATAATAATAATAATAATAATAATAATAATAATAATAATAATAATAATAATAATAATAAATTTTTATTTATACTCCGCCCTTCCCAGTTCAAAAACCGGGCTAGGGTCGCTAACAACAAATTTAAAACACTTTAAAACACTTAATTCTAAAAGCAGCATAAAATAGGGTATAAAAACATGAATAACAATAAAAATCAAAAATCAATTAGATAATCCCCAGGGCTAGCTGGCTGAATTGGTCCTACTTGGGCCAGCGAGGAGGTCAGTGGAGAATTAGCTGTGGGGTCTCAGAGTGGGTGATCTTCATAAAAGAGGAGGGGGAGGGAAGAGAAGGGAAATAAAAGATCAGGCTGAATTCAAATTAAAGGCCAGGCGGAATAGCTCTGTCTTACAGGCCTGACGGAAGGAGGTTAAATCCTGAAGGGCCCTAGTCTAAGGGGACTGAGCATTCCACCAGGTCGGAGCCATCACTGAAAAGGCCCTGGCCCTGGTGGAGGATAGTCTGACTTCCTTAGGACCCGGGACCTCTAAACTATGGTTATTCATGGATCTTAAGGTCCTCTGCGGGGCATACCAGGAGAGGCGGTCCCGTAGATACGAGGGCCCTAAGCCACAAAAGGCTTTAAAGGTCAAGACCAGCACCTTGAACCTGACCCTATACTCCACCGGGAGCCAGTGCAACTGGTAAAGCACTGGGTGAATATGCTCCCATGGCAGGGACCCCGTGAGGAGCCTCGCTGCAGCATTCTGCACCCGCTGGAGTTTGTGGGACAGTTTCAAGGGCAGCCCCACGTAGAGCGAATTACAGTAGTCAACAAAAATTAAGAACACAAGAAGAGCCCTCATGGGTCTGATTGATGGCTGACAGAATCCGGTATCCTACTTTCTACAGTGTCCAGCCAGACACTTCTTGGGAAACCCACAGAGAGTGGAAGAGAAATGTCCCTGCTCTTGTCTCACGTCTCCCAAACAAAGCTGGCTGGAAGGTCTGGGAGAGAGAAAAGAATGCTAAAGACATGAGTCAGCAGTGGGTTAGCCTAGTGGCTGGAGTCCTAGCAATTCCCTGAGAGTGTTGTCTGCTGGCGGCTGGCCTGCTAGTGTGAATAAGCAAGACCAGTACAGAAACAAAGAGGGACAAATGAAAATGGGACTAAGTATACAAGGGGCAAATAATTCAGACATGTCCTTAGGTACAGCCACATGCCACTGTTTTAAGGGCAGGAGCAGCAATTTTTCCTTGGCAGGCTGCCTAGCAAAACTGCTATTTCACTTCCTACCAAGTCGTTTGGCCTATTGGGATATTATCTGTGTACCCCACCCAAGGGAGTTATGCGTGTTTACGTATTAATATATACATATATACTTTGGAAGATAACCTTCTGGAGGTAGGGGTCAAAGTAGAAGTAATAACGAATCGTTCACAGTTTGTTTATTACGATACACTTACGCTCTATTTCAAGACAAAAAACAAGCCCTTTCAAGGAGCCTCACAGAAACAACATTAAGCAATTTAAACACACACATACACAACATTAAAAATGAAAAACATCAGTTTTTTTAAAGTGACAGAAAAATATTTGTGATCATCATTTGAGGCCCTTCTCCATGTTCCCCCTTCAAAGGAGATTTATGGCAACACAAGAAGGGGCTTCTCGGTGGTGGCTCCCTGCTTGTGGAATGCCACCCCCCACCGGGGTTTGCCTTGAACCCTCTTTAGCTAGTTTTAGGAGCGGGGGGGGGGAGTTTTACCCAGGTTTCCACCCCCTCGTTTGAGGCATTTGTAAGTATTTGTGGCCTCTTTGGTTGGAACAGGATAAAACAAATAGACGTGTTTGTTAGATTTTTGTTGATTCTGTTTATCATAATTGGTTTTAGTATTCTTGTTGTGTTTGTAAATCAATTTGACTCATTTTTGCGAGTAAATCAGCTACTAAATATATGTAACAACAACTCTGAAGGGAAGAATGCAATTCTGTTTTCCTCTCAGTGAAATAAAATTCAACGGATGGAAGCTGAGAGAGAAAACAATATTTGGCTATACAAACCACTGCCCAGTTTCAATACCCTTAATCACTGTTTGGCTGAACAAGAAACAAAGGTTTTAGGAGTTCCCTCCCCCCCCCCACCTTCCCTCCGACTGTGAAGGGGAGAACAACATCCTTGCTTTAGTTGTGTGATTGTTTCACTGCGGGTTTTACTTTCAGCTGAAACAGCAAGTTGCCAGAGACAGATAGCCATCATCTGCATATCTTTGGCACCAGCTAGGGAGAAATGCTGTCTCTTTCTGTCCTTAAAATTTCTGCAGAGCCACATGTGACTGTGCATAAGGGTTTGGGAGCGCGCACTACACAATACTTGAAATAGTTTCTACTTTCCCTTGTAAGTACAAGAATGTGGATTATTTTTTCCTTTAAAGGATCAGCACAGCAAACACCATCAGACATGCTGAGACTAGGCATCTATGAGCACATTCACAGCACATTCCCACCCCCTTAAGAATCCTGGAAACTGGTTTGTTAAGGGAGCTGAGAATTGTAGCTCTGTGAAGGGTAAAAACTATAGTTTCAAGGATGTGTGTGTGCGCGTGCGCGCGCTTTAAATTAGCTTTTAAATGTATGGTGTGGAGGCAGCCACAATCTGGCTTATGTGCAATTCTGTACATGTGGATTCACATGTTGTTTATCACTACATGGTATGCAACACACATGAAGCTCATGTGAAACTGGAAGAACTGGTCTGTGTCATTATCTTGTGAATTGCCTTTCATGTGAGTCTCATACCACAAATTTATTATTATTAACATTTATATACCGCCCCATGCCCACAGGTCTCATGGAGGTTCACAGGGTAAAATCACAATATAAAAACACAAAACATATAATCAAAATAAAAGCAAGAACAACCCAAGAACAACAACCCCCCAAATACCAGAGAAGGAAAATAGAATTTAAAACACACATGCACAATATTTGTAATAAAACATATAAAAATAAGCACCCATCAGGTACCGTCGATTAAAAGATCAATTTAACTGTCTTTCAAATCAAAACATTTTAGCCATCCCCCCCAATTGCAACCATTCATAGAAGCTCCTTGATCCTGTGGAGGCCTCCATGAAGGGGCACTAGGAGGCAATTTTCTATTATTCCCCCTTCCTTCCACAGCCCTTGCCCCCATTCCCAAATCTGATCCAAGGTTTGGGGAAAATCTTGGGACAGCATTTGGTGGCAGCAGGGGAGGTGGCATTGAGGGCTGCAACATAAAGTAGTTTAAAATACAGTATGAAACAATGGAAGTTTGAAAAACAATTCAGAATAAACACCTAAGATGGATACTTTTTCATCCAGCTGGAAAACCTTGTCGAAACAAAAGTGTTTTCATGTTGTTAAAATATTTTATGGAGGAATTACAGATTTCCATATAGCTCCATGACTGGTTTTCCTGAGGTTTTTGTTTATAATGGAAAGGGGGTTTCAGATTAAGCAAAGGACTGACATGACCTGGGAAGAAGGGTGTGTCCAACATTTCCCTTAAAAGTCGCACAGGAGACCATTTATCAGTCAATGTATTTCAAATGTTATCTGTCTTTTTCTGCAGAGACTGCGATTCAAGATCTTTTTAATAGGAAAAGAGAGTGGTACCTCGGGTTACATACGCTTCAGGTTACATACACTTCAGGTTACAGACTCTGCTAACCCAGAAATATTACCTCGGGTTAAGAACTTTGCTTCGGGATGAGAACAGAAATCGTGCAGCAGCAGGCCCCGTTAGCTAAAGTGGTGCTTCAAGTTAAGAACAGTTTCAGGTTAAGAACAGACCTTCAGAACGAATTAAGTTCTTAACCCGAGGTACCACTGTAATAATTGAAATGTGTTGGGCAACAATCTATTTCTGTCAGTTTTCTTCCACCTTTCCTCATGTAATCCTGCCATAAGATGCTTAGCTGAACTCATTTCACACCCAGCGAATGCACACTTCAGATGTGCATCATGTACAGCATGTTCCGATGAGCTTGTCTGCCCAGCAGGAACGCACACAAGTCAGAGGTCAGTTGTGCTCTGCGCACGCCTGCACCGGTCCTTTTTTAAAGGTTTACATTCTGGCTGTGCGTAGCAGAGGAGCACGCACACCCGAGAGAAAGCAAACACTATTTTAAGAACGGCACAGCGCGTTTCTAAGAGGCCCAACTATTTATAGCTTTGCATAAAAGCATGTTGGAAGCTTTCTTCCTTATGAAGATTTAATTCCTAAGACAACGCCAATGAGCTCACAATTGTAGCTTGCGACAAAGAAGAGAAAGAGAATCAAAAATCAGGATACGTGCAAGACATGTTTACAAGGGGCGAGGCAGAGGGCAGTAATGGACAAGCCACACGGACTCTGGATTACCAGCTTAACTCCGGTTCAGATAAAGGTTACCTAAATTGTTGGTTGGTATTTATTTTAAAAACCTGCAATGGAAGTTAATAGGTGAAATAGAACAGAACACCCGGAAGCAAGAACCTATCAGGGCATACAGGCAAGAGCCATAAATACAACAACTAATTAAAAGGAGTAATGTGGTTATTGCCCATTTTGTTTAACCTATTTGCACATCAATCAGCAGCAAGCCTCTTAACATCTTCCTGATCACATATTTTTCCTCCTAGGGTGCCACTAAAAAGTCCATATTCAGGGGGAGAGAGAGAGATTAATATTTGCCTCTGCTTCAAGATGGACTATTTTGAAAAAGAAACAAACCCCTTTGACACATAGCCCTGCCCTGCCCTGCCAGTGCCGGCTCAGCCGTTGGGCAGGATGAAGTCACTGCCTCAGGCTGCCCGCCTGCAGGTCTCCCGCCTGGCCTGCGACCTCTGCCAACAGCAGAGAAGTGATGCTGCAAATCGGCACCAATTTCGGGCAACATTGTGCCCGTTTGGGGCAAGATCTTGCCCGAAATCGCACAAAATTTTGTAGAGCAAAAAAATAAAAATAAATCTCATGGGATTTGGGGCAAGATCTCACCCAAAATAGGCAAGATCTTGTATGAAATCTGTGCCACCATTGGTGGATGTGCCCCTGCCCCTCACCTAAGCCCAGAGGGACACATATGGAACATCAGTACTAGAAGCAGAAGTGCCTACAAACCTGTAACGTGTTGCGTTTTCCGTTTCAATGTCCTCCAGATGAAATTCTGCCCATGGGTCAGGCATGTGCTTGGCTTTCTCAATGGCGTGCTTCCAGGCTTGCTGCAGAAGTTGGAAAGTGTCGAGTTATTCACAAAAGGCCGTCAGAGATAATGCACAATCACTGATCTCCCATCGTACTTTTGGACCTCAGTCTTGCAAAGGGAAGCACACAGAGAGAGCCCGAAAACAGTGCAGGATAAAGGATATTTGTCTGCGGACACAAGTCTCGTGGGCCTGCCTCTACATTTGGACCTGTTTTGGAAAAACCACACCTACCTGCACTACACTGACACCATATATATATATATATATATATATATATATATGTATGTATATATATATATATGTATGTATATATCATCAAGGAGTGGGGAGGTAAATATGTGTAAGGATTTACTGGTTCAGGCCACCGGCCCTCCGCTGGATGCATTTTGCTTTTAAAATTTTCTTTTTAAAAAACATATTTTATTTATGATTTTCAATTTTATAAATTTCAATAATTTTACAGTCCTTTCAACATTTCAAAACTTGACTTCCTTCCCCCTCTTTGTGTGGTTCCTTAAATGTATTTTTAATATTTTCTGCCTATCCAAATTAACTTAATTTGCTCAACAAATGATAATCAACACGAGAGCCAAGACTGAACTCGTGTTTTTCTTTTAAAGCAGAGTTATTTTCTTTTACAACAAAATATTTTGGGAGTACGTCCCTGTCTCAGCTGGTGGGAGCCCCTTGACCGCTAATCTCAGCCAGACGTATTCTTTCTTTGGATCTGCTCATGCATTCCTCTTCTTATTTTTTAATGTCCCAGTGATACAGTCAAACTCAAACATGCTCTTGAGGAAAAAGTAAGGGGGGAACACACAAAACAAGCTACATATAATCAAACTGAGAAGCAAAAGCCGCTTGAAAATGAACCAAAAATCCCAGCAAAAGGCATGTTAGTATGTAAAGGATGCAGATGAATATTACAACTCCAGACAAATGGCTGTTTCATTCTCCAAGACACTCAGCCCAATCCTGTGCACAAAATGTGCGTATTAGTGAAAATGCTTATGTGAGGGGAAACTGCATACAAAACTGTGTTTATTAAGAGAAGTGTGCACAAAACTGCATATGATTTTTCTGGAAATGGTGGGATCTGGGTTTTAAACCACTTGCCCACCTCAAACAAGAAATTTATTTTAAAATGTTGCCGCATTCATTTTTGACCTACCCGGCTATGGTCAACAGCAGAGCCATGCCTAGAATGCTGCTGAGTGCCATTCTAAAGGACATACATGAGAAACAATTAAGCAGAAGACACGTAGAACAGAGCAAAATAGCATTTAAATGAAAGTCACTTTTCAAGACAATCAACACATCCATTGTGCTTGGTGAACGTTTTTGAAAGCCAGTTTTTCTATGCTTTCCTGCACTGCAGGGGATTGTGACCAGATGACCTTTGGAATCCATTCCAACTCTACAATTCTATGATCATCTAGAATACAGTCCTGCTCACTTCTCTTTCAACTGGTGTTCCTCTCCTCTGCTTCCCAACAGCCTTTCACTGACAGACATCTAACTTCTGGCCCAGAGTGATACTTCTTAAGAAACATCAGTGACAACATCCCATATATGGAAGCTAACGGCAAGGGCCAGAGTTTTCAAATGAGTCACACGGCAATTATGTTTGCTGCACACAGAGTGGTGTCATTCAGAGGTAAACACACTAAATTTGTCCATGTCCCTTTGACATCAGAAGGAAGAGAGATGGTGGAGGGAGGCAGGGCCTTTTCAGCTATGGCACCCTAGCTGGGAAAACAGCTTCCCTGAGAGGTTTGCCAGGTGCACCAGGTGAAAACCCATTTTACCTGCCAATATCTTTTGGCTCTACCTTTCGTTTATGCTGCTTTTATGAAACAGCTTGCTGCAACTAGTTATGCTTTTATTTATTGTGAATCTTGTAGCTTTTTGTTGTCTCGCATTCCACACAGAGAGCAATGGCTGAAGAGTACGTAATACATTGCTATCACAGAAAGTAATTATAATTGAAAATGGAGAGTTGCCAATAATTATTATAATGATGGAGGCCTTAGGACCAAAGACAGCTCAACAAGGGCTGCAGTTCAGGCGGAATGATGTTTTGCTGAGGTGGCACACAGCCTTGATAAGCTGTGTAGTTCTGAGGGAGTTTTCCTTTGTATGCTTGCTTGGACGCCTCCCTGCTATGTACAAGGCCTGGAGAGAGAGAAAGACAGCACATGTCTGTTCCTTTCTCTTCAAATTATACATTGCCTTCCATTCAGTTTCCTCAGCAAAGTACTACCAGGATTTATTTTCTCTTTGGACTCCGTCTGGGTTATTTAACAGACTTTGCCAACATTTGTGGCCATGATCATTTGCAGCTCCACAACCTGTGTCTTCTGCGTATTTACAAACACACAAGCCAGCTCTGTGCCGAATGTTTACGGCTTCACACTTCGGTCTACGCACAGGAAATGAGCAAACTGCAAATTGGTCTAAAGGGGTGGGCCATTGTCCTGAGAGCAGCTACAGTTCTGGGCAAAATGCACGCAAGTTGTACATCACGGTAGTTAGTTACAAGAAACAAAGCAGGGGAAGAAAGTTTTGACCTCATGCCAGCCCAGGAAAAGCCAGGAAAGAGAGAGACTGGTGTGGACTAACCTTGATGTCAAAAGAACTCCTAGGAGAAACGCTGGATGAATACAGCTCATTTTTCATCAAGTTGGTGTAATAGTTGCTGACTTTGTCACCAGCTGCCTTGTTTGCAACAGGGTCATCTGTTATCGGGCAGATATAGTAATTATCTTCATCCTCGCTATCGGTGTCGTGGTAATTCCCAGAGGCTGCTTTCGCTGGCTTGCTGTTATCGAAGCATTCCATGTGAAAGATAAGGTCTTCTTCCGCCATACTGGTGGGAGAGTGGCTTTGCTCGTGTGGGGGTTGAAGTAGCCAGTATTACAAATGAAGGAACCTAAAGAAAAGAAAGGCGGGAGATCAATATCTGAATTAACGGGGGGGGGGGATGGGTCAGTATGTAGGAATCTTTAGGCTTTACATTTGTTCATTTAATAAAAGTTACATGCCGCTTGGTTGTAAAAACAAAACAAACCCTGAATAAACCTGAAAGCGGTTTGCAAAAAAAAAAAATCAATATATGCCTTTTAAAAATTACGCTGAGGACAGGAGTTAGTGAAATCAGCCTAGTGTGTGAAAACAGCTGCATTCTGTTTGTGGCGTTCCTTTAAAGATTTGGGCGGTTCCCGTGGTGGTTAATAAAACGATGAGACGGTTTGAATGTTGCTTTTATCGCAGAGTGCAGTTCCTGAGCCAACGGAGATCTCTCGTTTCTCTTTGCTGCCGTTTCTTCATTCATGATGTGGGGGAGAACAGGTGAAGTTACCTGCAAGCTCAGGCTTGTGGCGCTCCATCCTAACCTGGAGAAATATGCCAGATCCTGGATAAATATGAAGTGTCTTCTTGTTGAGGCCTGTATTCCCAGGTGGAGTAGCAGTTCACCTTCCTGGGAGGCAGAGAAGGCTGAAGCAGAGGTCTTCTCAGCAATGGAGAAGACATGCCTTGCCTCACCCACCAACCAGAGACGATGCAGGCCGTATGCATGGAATTTGTCTCCTACCTCCTGGCTTGAAAATAGCACCCTGGCCACACCCACATTATTAATTTAAAGCAGTGTTATACGACTTTAAACTGTCACAGCTTCCCCTAAAGCAGGGGTCAGCACACTTTTTCAGCAGAGGGCTGATCCACTGTCCCTCAGACCTTGTGGGGGGCCGGACTGTAAGCCACCCCCTCAACCGACTCTCCCCTCCCTTCTCCACAGCACCGGATGAGCCCCGGTGGCTGCTTACCTGTAAAAATACCAGGCAGGCCCCACAAATAACCCAGAGATGCATTTTAAATAAGAGCACACATTCTACTCATGTAAAAACATGCTGATTCCTGGACCGTCCGCAGGCCGGATTTAGAAGGCAATTGGGCAGGATCCAGCCCCTGGGTCTTAGTTTGCCTACCCATGCTCTACACACCATCTGGTAGTGGCTTTCCAGGGCATCAGGCAGGATCCTCTCCCAGCCCCTTAACTGGACATACCTGGGACTTCCTGGTACAAAAGCAATGACCCACGGCTGAGCCACAATCCTTCTCTATGGCTATAGTCGTGTCTTAGATGAATTCCACATATACCGTAGAGGCGTGCTTCCATCGTTTAAAAACACGAGAGTTCCCTTAGCCTATTTTCCAGCTAACTTTTGATCTGCTTTCCTCTCCCTCCGGTTCCATGCCTTTATTTCACTCTCCTTTTATGAGATTGCAAGCCTGAGGGCAGGGCGATGTAATTCTACCTTCTGTATGGCACCTGGTAAATAATACATCTCATCATCTTTCTTTCTGAGCGGGACTCATTTGTAAAAATGTAGGGGAAGATTTGGGGTGGGCGGGTGGAGCTTAAACGCTTACTTGCAAAAGGCTAAATTGTGCAATGCATCCAGAAATTTCCCAATCCAACTCTCTTGGGAAGGGATCTCGCCGCAACACTTTCCAGCTGAGCCACTGGTCCAATTAGTGCCAGCACTTTGGTGGGTGTTTATCCAAGACATTTCAAGCTCATCAAACCTAGACTGAGGGTAAATCGCTCCCTCTATTTCCCATGCCCAGGCTGCACATGCCAAAATTTGCACAGCCAAAATGCCACCACCTACAGACATAAAAGAACCCCTAGGTGGGAACCCCAAGATTTTCAGAAGTACAATAAATTCTTAGCCGGGGGGGGGGAGGTAGGGGAGGAATCTAACAGGAGGGTGACTTCCCCAAACTGTCGGATGAGGGCTGATCATGCTCAGTGGGTACAGAAAACTGTCTTGAGTGGTGAATGGAACACTAGGTGGAAAAGGGAATGGAATCAATGGAGTATTGTGGAGGGGGTTATAGCTGGCTGGCTGGCTACAGAAGCACATTTTGTTGAAGGCCATCAGTACTCAACATATGAAACATATCTGAACAAACAACAAAGACACAGCCTCAAACTGATTCTATACTGCGTCTTTGATTAGCAATTGGTATTTCTTCTAGAAATGAAAGGCGGAATTATTCATTCTTCTAATCTATCTGTTTACTAACTTGCTTTGTAACATTTACACAGTGCTCGGATGTAAAAAAACAACAACCTAAAAATGGTTTACAAAAAGATAAAGTGGTAACAGGGAGAAAAATCCACAACCATAATTTATTTTATTTTTTTATGAAATTTTACTGAATGTTTGCAGTTTTATATTCAATCAGATAACACAATGTAACATTTATCATATAAAAGAAAAAAGAAGCGCCCCCCCCCTCGTGACTTCCCTCAACTTCCCCTTCTGGTTCTTTAATTATTTACTGCTTCTGCTTAATTATTATCTTATTTTTATGTTCTTATACCTTAATGCTCTTGCACACATAACCATACTTTAAGGCATACAAAAGTTAAAATACTAAAACAGATTAGAATTACAAGAATTTTTTTAGGAGGCGCCAAAAAGAGCACAGTGAATGACGCTGCTTGATCTCAGGGAGTTCCAAAGTGCTGCCACACTAAATAACAAATCATCAATGACTCTCAGGTTGCTTGGTGCAAAAGCAAGGTACTGCCTTAAAGAGACCTTTCCGTTTTATCTCAGATGTGGAAACGCAGGAACAGAGACTAATTTGCTGAAGATCCACGCAGTGAATTCACCCTACAGTTAAAGTCAATAAGAAGGAAAGGCACTTACCTATGGTGGATCAACTTCCGGCAGCAGAAGTTGAACGCAAGCCTCCTCACGTGGCAGGAATGGAGTGGGGCAGAAGGCCACACAGAAGTACCAGCAGTTGTAAAAACAATAACCCTGTAGGTAAAGGAGAAAAATGCCCCGTTAGCCACCACTACTGCTAAGAGCTGGCCTGCCATAAATCTCACCGTCAGGCACAGTGCAATGCTCCTCTGACCTCTTCTAAAGACACAAGCTAAAATTAGAAATGGTATTTTCCCAGTGAAAGGCAAGTGCATATGTGATTCTCTGCAGAAAAGCAGCACAACTTTCAATGAGGCTGTTCAATCTGAGCAGAAAATATCAAGCTAAAAGAAACAACCGATGGCACCAATGTATTCCCCCCCGCCAACTTCTTAAAAGCGTGGAGCCACCTAGACAGCTGCCTTGTTTGCCTCCACGGCTGGGCTGGACTGATCCTGCTCCAATGAAGGACCGCAGCATTGAACACATAGAGAAGACAATTAGCAATTGCATGGATGGATTTATATGTATTTATTCATTTCTGCCCCACCTTTCTGCCAAAGAGCTCAAGGTGGCCTATCCTTACAAACAACCCTGTGAAGTAGGTTAGGCTGAGAGACTGACTGGCCCAAGGTAACCCAGTGAGCTTCATGACGGAGGGAGGATTCGAACCCTGGTCTCCCAGGTCCTAGTCCAACACGCTAATGACTACACCATATTGGCTCTCACACCACAACTACTTTTTCATTTTACAAAATAAGTAGCAGGCACGGGGCCCAATACTAACCAGGAGGTTCCTGGCAGGGGCGGGAAGCACAAAGGGGTTTTAATCCTTTCCAGCCTCCCCTGCTTACTGTTAAAAAATCGCCCATGCAATTGCTAATTGTATAAATGGCACCTCCTTAAGCCTGGGCCAGAATTCCCTAATAAGTAACTGTCACTAAACAATAAAGTAATAAGTAACTTTCTGGGCATTCCTTGTTTCCACAGGAACAAGTTTGTTTGGTTTGATTTCTGGCCTTAAACCAAGCCACAGAACTACATGAATGATGAAAGATTACGAAAACCAGGGCGAGAATTCTTCAGAGCGTTGGTTTTTTTGGGGTGGTTTTTTTTGCAGTCAAAGGTCCATATAATTAAAGATATGGTTTTCCCAGTAGTGATGTATGGAAGTGAGAGCTGGATCATAAAGAAGGCTGATCGCCAAAGAATTGATCCTTTTGAATTATGGTGCTGGAGGAGACACTTGAGAGTCCCATGGACTGCAAGAAGATCAAACCTCTCCATTCTTAAGGAAATCAGCCCTGAGTGCTCACTGGAAGGACAGATCCTGAAGCTGAGGCTCCAATACTTTGGACGCCTCATGAGAAGAGAAGACTCCCTGGAAAAGACCCTGTTGCTGGGAAAGATGGAGGGCACAAGGAGAAGGGGACGACAGAGGACGAGATGGTTGGACAGTGTTGTCGAAGCTACCAGCATGAGTCTGACCAAGCTGTGGGAGGCAGTGGAAGACAGGAGTGCCTGGCATGCTCTGGTCCATGGGGTCACAAAGAGTCGGACACGATTAAACGACTAAACAAGATTTGGAGAACACACACACACACCCCAACAACAACAACTGTGGAGACCAATATTTTTATTTTTATTATTTAAAACTGGAAATCTCATGCAGAGAATACAGTGGTACCTTGGGTTAAGAACTCAATTCGTTCTGGAGGCCCGTTCTTAACCTGAAACTGTTCTTAACCTGAAGCACCACTTTAGCTAATGGGGCCTCCCGCTGCCACCGCACCACAACCATGCGTTTTTTGTTCTCATCCTGAAGCAAAGTTCTTAACCCGAGGTATTATTTCTGGGTTAGCGGAGTCTGTAACCTGAAGCATCTGTAACCTGAAGCGCCTGTAACCCGAGGTACCACTGTATTCAAATGCACTTCTCTTCTGCTCTAAGCTTGAGCACTAATGCTGCACCATCAGCAGTACTGAACATGCTTCTGAAACAGATCCAATTCCTGGCCTTATCTTCCTGGCATGCAGGAGCAGAGAGCTGTTTGCTTCCAGGAGAACATCCTGTGCTTTCTCTGTTTTAAGGAGGCAGCCATGTGCAGGTGCCAAATGAGCAGACTCTTTTCCTGCCACCCCCCGTCATTCTGCTGCTCGAGACCTCAATGAGCCTGTGCAATGAGGCCAGTCTCACTACCTTGTGCCAGAGACCTTTTATTTAAAAGGTTCATCTATAAGGATGGCAACTTGCCCTGTGCTCAAGCTGGAGTTGTTTTGGCAGCTCCAAGAAGGTTCTTATTGTTGATGGTCAACCTGATATTTCATCATGGTGCTATGTATATAATTCTGTGCTTCCCTTGTCCCGCAAAATAAGATAATCCAAATTCTGCTTCCCCCAAATTCTGTGAATTCTCCAAGAGATACAGATGAGAGATGAAACTTAACTGAATAGTCTCCTTTTTGCAACATTTTTGTCCCTTTCCTGAATTTCAAAAAGCATAAGGACTAGAAACTTGAATAGTAAAAGGTGAAATTCTTAGAATGCTGACTTCTGCTCCCGTTATCAGTTTCTGCCCGTTGTGTACACACAGCCTATTTATTTACTGACTACATTTATATACCACTTTTTTGCCAAATTGCATCTCAGAACTGAGGAAGGTGTTCTGGGACAAGTCCTCTAGACTGTCAGCTGATAAGCCCGAATTAGGTTTTGAGGGCCATGACCAACAACTAGGTTTCCTGATATGATATTTGGAAATTGTACACTTCCTGCTTTTGCCATTCTGCAGGTGTCATTCTGGGCTCCATAGTTTACCCTTCAGAGTTACAATTTTGCCTGTAAATACGTGTAAGTGTGAACTGAATTCTACCCCGTTCCTACTTCCAAATAAGCAAAGGTGAGACTATCTTTTTTCCCATCGCTTTACTCATGGAAGTGACTCAATACAACTTACAAAGACAGCATAAATCCTAAAACCAATTACAATAAACATAATCAAAACAACCTTAGCTGCGATTCCTGTATTGCATGGGGTACCTTTCCAACTCTATGATTTTATATATATATATATATAAACAAACCCAGACACATCTAGGGATCAGGCTGAAAGCAAGTGGGATTTATGCAGCTTCTCCTCTAACTCAAAACCCACATTTCTTTAGAATCAGCATAGGGAACTGTCAGGGAACTGACATCGGAGCTAGAGGCGGAGGGAAGGCTCTCAAATGATGCTGGAGAAGGGCCCAGCAGGGAGAGAGGCAGCTCCGCAGATGGGGAAGCAAATCAGCGCAACACCAGGGATATAGAGGGGCTGATGGGGGAATCGGCGAGAGGGCTCCAGGACTCTTCACTGGACACCAGGGGGGAGAGCACGGGTCCTCCGCTACCCACGCCCACCCTGCGCAGAAGACTTCCGCACAGAGAGAGTAGGAGGAGACTGGGTGTCAAACAACTTTTATGTTGGAAAAGATTTAAGAAACGCCCACTGACAGATTCTGCTAGCGACTGAGGCAGCCACGAAGTGAAGGGCTGCCCAGACTGAAAGGTTTAGCAAGGCAACAAAGCCTGGAGAGGCGGCAACTTACGCACGAGCAACCCATACACATTACAGGAACCTATGGTCTTCCAGATGTATGGTAGACTATCATACAACATGTAACATACACAACATGGCTCATCATCCATGACTGTTGGTCATGCTGGCTAGAACTGAAGGGATCTGGAGTTCAATAATGTCTGGATAGCCATGGCTTCACCATCACTGCATTAAAATAACACCTTTTGCCTACATATTAAAAACCCCCACCCGACCAGAAGCATTGGTTCCCAGAACTGTCTTGTCCAAAACTGTTTCTCAGCACTCTCTGGGAACACTGTGTAATCTCCAAATGTTGCCTGCGATCTTGAGAATTGGGAATGGCACAAGACCCAGCGGCTCGGGACAACCCTAGGCATGTCTGCTCAGGAAAAAAAGTTGTATCGAGTCCACTAGGACTTACTCCAAGGTGCCTAGGATTGCCGCCTCAATGGGTTACCGATTCAGTATGGAATTTAGAAAGTGCATTTTGTTACTTGCCAGGATCAGAGCTGCAAAGCTGTAATTGTGCTAAAGAAATGCAAGGGACCCCCAAAAGCCATCTATTCCAACCCCCAGCAACGCAGGAATGCAACGCAGTAAAACACCCCTATCTAACAGAGTACAGAAAAGCATGCAAGACTGCTATCTTCTGCCTGTGCACTCAGGGGCTTGTGCCCAGGTTAGGTGTGTAGAAATCTGCACCCTGAACAGTGCAACAGGGCTCTAAATTCAGCATTACAATAGCAACAAAATAATCATTACTTGTAATAATAAAGATTGACTGACTGATTGAATTACTAGCAGGGAGGGAAACAGCGTTACAGTATACTTTTAATGCTACTTTCAAAATTTATTCAGTAGTAAATATGCAGAGACAACAACTGCTTTCTCTCCCAAACCACAGAATCAATTATTATAATGATGATTATGGCCGTCATTTCCATTTCTTCTTGCCTGCGCTCACAGTGTAAGTCAGAACGCTGTCTTTGTCCCGCGAGGTTTCCAGAGCCTGCTACCTTATGTTGAAAACAGCAGCAGTTATTTTTACACAGCATTCCAACAAATACTGTCGGAAACAATTCCCCACCCATTTTGTATCTTGGAAATTTATTTTTACTTCTTCTTTAGGGCTTGTACCCAGTGTGCAACGAGCTTTAGGAAACACAACAATCTCTTCTTGGGTTGTATCACCCAGAAAGTGAAGGAATTATGCAGCATCTGAATGCAGACTCTGCACAAACCATGCAGAAAATTCAAATTCGTATTCATCTTTGTATGTGATGCAGGTCATAACTAGTAAGCCCACAGTATGGTTTTCTTTGAATTAAAACCCAGATAGGTATGTTAATTCGGTCCCAATGAAGCTATAATCTGATCAAGTAATGTGGGACATGATCAGGTATCTACATATGGAGTTAAATGTTTATTTACTAATTTATTTTTGCAACACTTTGGTGCGTTGGCACGGCAACGATTGCATAACATTTAACTGAGCAGGAGGTTGGTTCTGCAGCCATTTTTTTTTGGGGGGGGGAAGTATACCCTCTTCCTCCATCTGTTCCATGTTCAGATCCCCATAACTATGTGAACATATCCAAGCTTGTCAATAAGCAGACCTGCTGACTGAGTGCCTTTGATTGCCATGACATTACATCAACAACCTGCAATCAAACAGTCCAGGAACATTCTCTGCTTAGAAAAGGAAGCAGGCTGCAATCTCGTTGTCATTTATGCCGGTGAGCAGAAGCCTACTTTTGGAAAAACACAAATGGCTATTCCTGGGTATCAGAATCATCCCTGCCTTTGTTCTACTACAGAATGTTTAATTCCATTACGTAACACTGGGTGCATTAAAACCCAGCAATGTCCTACTGTAAATGCTCTTTCGCACTGCGAGCTTAAGCATGTTTACTCACAGGAGAAGTCCCAGTGTGTTCAGTGGGACACACTCACCAGGGAGAAAGCTCAGCCAGACTTATTTTCAAGTAAACATGTACAGGACTATGATGCTGCAGTTTCTAAAATGCTCTTCCACTACACAAACACCATACTAATGACACACTCTGGTGTCCTACAGTGATGCCCCTCAGACAAATAACCTGGTACAGTAAGCAGGGTTGCCAGACCTGCAGGTCAGACCTGATGTCTCCAGGTTTGCCTGGCCCCCCTCCAGGTGGAAAGCTTAAATCTCCAGGTCCAGCAGAGTGTCTTTAATTACCCATCTATCAGATTGTGTATGGGATGCGGGTGGTGCTGTGGGTTAAACCACAGAGCCTAGGACTTGCTGATCAGAAGGTCAGCGGTTCGAATCCCCACGACGGGGTGAGCGCCCATTGCTCGGTCCCTGCTCCTGCCCACCTAGCAGTTCGAAAGCATGTTAAAGTGCAAGTAAATAAATAGGTACTGCTCCAGCGGGAAGGTAAACGGCGTTTCCGTGCGCTGCTCTGGTTCTCCAGAAGCGGCTTAGTCATGCTGGCCACATGACCCAGAAGCTGTATGCCAGCTCCCTCGGCCAATAAAGCGAGATGAGTGCTGCAACCCCAGAGTCGATCACAATTGGACCTAATGGTCAGGGGTCCCTTTACCTTTACCTATCAGATTGTGGATGCAACTTGCAAGCTTCAACCCACCAAGAGTCAGCTGCAAATTGCAGCGCAAGCACTTCCTCCACTCCTTTCTCCCAATTAACCTCTGTCTCCAGGCCCTACTCCTCTGACATCACCAGGGGCCAGGGCCACCCCTAGGTCTCAGGTTTGTACTCTGAAATCTCGGGATCTGGAGTGTTCCTGATTTGGCCAGCCTAACAGCAGGCTAGCTCCCCTATTCTCTCTCTAGACAAGCAAGAGGCATCACCAGAATCCACTGACACACGTTACATGGGGGTAAAAATGTGGAGTTTGGCCTGGGGATAATTTCAAGGGCTGGGGGTGGGGGGAGAGGCCTGGAAGGCCTCATTTGGGTTTCCCAACCATGTTCTGTGTTAATTTACGGTGCTGGCATTGTGGGGGATACCAGCATTCATTCTCCTTATTTCCAGCACAACTCCAAACCCTTCGCCCATTCTCCTTCCTCAAGCAATTATGAAGCCTTCTTGTTCTCCATTACAGTGGTACCTAGGATTAAGTACTTACCGTATTTTTTGCACCATAACACTCACTTTTTTCCTCCTAAAAAGTAAGGGGAAATGTCTGTGCGTGTTATGGAGGGAATGCCTGCGGGTGGCATGCCTACGGATTTTCCTCCTCTAAAAACTACGTGCGTTCGTTCCGGAGGTCCATTCTTAACCTGAAACTGTTCTTAACCTGAAGCACCACTTTAGCTAATGGGGCCTCCTGCTGCCGCCACGCTGTCGGAGCACGATTTCTGTTATCCTGAAGCAAAGTTCTTAACCTGAAGCACTATTTCTGGGTTAGCGGAGTCTGTAACCTGAAGCGTATGTAACCCGAGGTACCACTGTACTTTCAAATGTGCTCCCACAGAAACAAGTTTCCAAGCTGGTTAGTGTCTGTACTAGAAGACAAGGCTTCACAACACAGCACTTTTGGAAAATAGCAGCATGAAGGGAATCGTTCCTTAAAAGATCATGGCTGCTTCCTTATTGCAAAGCACCCTAGCAGAACGCTACCCCATCATTTAGGCACCAAATGTCCTGTCCTTTGGGAGCATTTACACTGGGATAGCTGAATCTTGAACAAAATGACTTTCTGCCTGCTCAGCCTTTTCCTAATTTGCTGCAGCTACAGCTAGGGACTGTCAACATCACAGTGGTTTTAACACAGATGTTACAGAGCGAAGGGGAAATGGAGAGTCCATAGCCCTGTTCACATGAAGCAGAAACGCAACACATGGCCAGGCATGAACGAGGGATAACGCCCACGTAGTTGGGAGAAATCCTGCCTGCTTCACTCCCCCGGGGATGCTGTTGCTGCATTACGTGGAACTCAGCCATAGTTTGGCTTATGATTGATTACATGCAAACCCAGGATCATGGTTTGTCTCCCCCAAGAACAAATCTTGGTCAGAGTTTGTGGTTTGTTGGGAGCGAGACAACCCACAAGCCGAGGTTTGCATACAACGCTATACCAAACCATGCCTTATCTACAGGTAGTGTAGCAGCGGCAGGAGGCAGACACTGAAAGCAGCAACAGTTTTTGCTTTGTGCATTCACACACTCACCGGTTCACGCTTAGCCATGGTTTGGTGATACGTGAGAACTGGGCCCATCCCTGAAGAAAAGTATCAGCCTTCCTCACAGATCAGTCCAGGGTACCAAATCTGAAGACGGTTGCATCTAACTCGGTGCTGTCTAAACCAATTGCCAACAGCTGTCCAGGCTCACTCCCATTCCTACCTAGAAAGGCTGAGGGTAAAATCTTGGGACCTTCCATATGCAAAGCACATTCTCTGCCACAAGAGAAAATCCCTTCCTTTAAACAGAACAAGTAGTCGAGGATCACCAGTCAACCATAGTTGAATAAAGCAGTATACAGTATATTAATTTCAAAACAAAGTAACTAAGGCTGCAATCCTGCTCACACTTACCTGGGACTAAGCCCTACTGAACACACCGGGACTTGTTTTTAAGTAGCCATGCCTAGGATTGTGCTGTAAAGTGGCAATCATATAACTAATTCCTAATTTGATGGGTCTTACTTCCTAGTTGTTGTGCATAGGACTGCGGTCTAATCGGAGACAGAATTCCTTCCGCCACCCAAATATGGTGTTCAGTCAGATCCAAAGGGAAAGAGAACCCAACAACGCTACAGAAGGACACATGCAACCAAAGGTGTTTCCAAACTCGTGCTATTTTCGGGTGTAATTCAATCACTTTGCAGCAAATTTGAATTGTGCAATTAAAAATGGAGATCTCGTACAAGAGAAATCAGCTTCCCCAAAAGATTAGTTTCTCCAATAAGGAGAGCAAGGGGTATCCCTTGCCTGTCAGTGGAGAGAATACTGAACTAGATAGATCAATTTTCTAAAGACTCAGTAGAAGGCAGCTTTTTAGGTTCACTGGAAAGCGTGGGATAAGGCTTGATGCACTGTCATCAGACCTCCCCGCAAACAGATGAGGACAAACCCTCAACAAACGGCCAACTTCGTCTAACCTCCCTGCAAACAAATCAGGAGACATATTCAACCAACAGATACTCTGGAGGAGCTGTCCTCCCCCCCCCCATCTGTTCTCATTAAATGACAATGCATTTGGAGATCGGTTCATAAAAACACTCAGCTGATCATGATCCTGGTTTTGAGAAAATGAAAAAACCCAACCCACACATGCGCAAACTCACCAAACCCTTCCTGATCCCGATGATTGACAGAACGAATCACGAGAGGCAAATAAAACAAAATGCCCACTGTGCAGCCAGGAACACAATAGACGGTTGTTTCTGTCCACACGGCCGCTCGCAACCCCCACAGTCACACAGAGCACAGTTGTGTGTTGATGCAACCCTACCTACACCCCAGTCGCCAGCACTGAGGTCAGCAGCGCGGACGCTCCCAGGAAAGCTCTCGAATTCAGACGTGTCAGCGAAAGAAGGCGGGAGGGGAGGATGGCAGGAGGGTCAGGCCGGGCGCTGCTTGCATCTACCCGCTCCTAAGGAGGGGCAGGAAGAGAAACCTCCCCGGGCTGCCACGATTGCCGCTAGCCAGAGCTTTGGGCCGTCTGCAAAGGCAGCTAAGGCGGCCTTGCAAACACAACCGTCCCCTATGCACCCAAGCTGACCTAAACCCACACAAATAGACACGAGGCCAATGCCAATGCTTCCCCTTGCTTTGCTCGCCCCAAACAAACGACAGGATCAGTTGCAAGCCCCGGGCCTACCTTTCCACGTAGATCCACACCTTTGCAAAACAGCAAAGGTCCCTGCTTGCTTTCCACCTCGCCAACCCCTCTCGCTCTCTTTTCTGCAGAAGGACGGCCCAGCTAGTCGCCTCCAGGGAGGCGGGCCAGGCTTTTGCAAGCGTGCCAGGAGCAGAGGCGACGTACAAGAGCCGCGCGCGCCGGCTGCTGCTGCTTTGCTGCTTCCCCCGGGGACGGGACTGGGGCGCACCGAGCACGTTCCGGAGCGCGGCGCCTGCAGCCTCCCTGCTGAACTCGCCCTACGCAGCTAGGGATCCGACGACACGCCTCGTTCTCACCCCGGGCTGGAGCAGGAGGAGGAGCTGGAGCAGGAGGGAGGGAAGAGGCGGCTCTCCAAGCCGAGAAGCAGAGCCAGGCGGGGCTTCTGGGCGTCCGCATGCAGACCGGGTTTAAAGCGCATCGAGCGCGCGTTTAAAGTGCGAGACGAGGTTCCTTGTCGGAGCTGGGTAGCAGGCAGCACAGTCTAGGGTGGTTGCAGCCAGGGCCGGATTTAGATTTGATGAGGCCCTAAGCTACTGAAGTTAATGGGGCCCTTTATATGTCCAGCTGTCCTTTGTCAACATCAAATGTTTTTTTGCGTTGAATATATGCTATATAGTAATTTATGGACCTAATTACACAACACAAAACACTGTTGCTGTATGTAGGTTTTATTTTATTTGTTTTTTTATCTTATATTTTGGAAATGTACATCCAGTTTTTTTCCCCTTTAAATTTTTTGGGGGCTCCCAAGAGAGTGTCAGGAGTTCAGCCTACACTCGAGTAGGACTCTGGCAGAGACACATGCCTGACTGGCATGTTCTCTCCTTCCTGGTCGATCGTTCGGGAGCTTCATAAGCTTTCTTCAGCCCAAACATCACAGTGACCAATGCCAACCGACACCGACACACTTAGGGATCCGCAGAGTTTGCGCACCTTGCGTGACAGACCTCAGCAACTCAGCATTTTGGCTAATCTACTTATTTATATATAAACACGGAGCACTGCAACATGGCTCCCTCTCTCTCTCTAACATCAGACAGCAAAGAGAAAAAGAACAAAGGACACAGTAACACAAACATCCTGTCTCCGTCACTTCCCACTCTGTGGGGTCAAAACATATACAGTGGTACCTTGGGTTACATACGCTTCAGGTTACAGACTCCGCTAACCCAGAAATAGTGCTTCAGGTTAAGTACTTTGCTTCAGGATGAGAACAGAAATCGTGCTCCGGCGGTGTGGCAGCAGCAGGAGGCCCCATTAGCTAAAGTGGTGCTTCAGGTTAAGAACAGTTTCAGGTTAAGTACGGACCTCCGGAACGAATTAAGTACTTAACCTGAAGTACCACTGTACTTAACCCGAGGTACCACTGTACTGTCATGTGAAAGACAACAATCCCATGACTGCAATCATGGAGCAAGAATTCTAACAGAGTGGAGCCCTAAGCTATAGCTTGTTTAGTTTATACATAAATCTGGCATTGGTTGCAGCCCTGGTCACCACACTGTGTCTGTAGCGACCAAGAAACAGGATTCCAGTGTGGCATAATGGTTAGAGCGCTGGACTTGGGCCTGGTTCAAGTCCCTGCTGGGCTGTGATGTTTGCTTGGGAAACCTTGGGACAGTCACTGTAGCTCAGCCTAGCCTACCTCACAGCAGGGGCATAGCCAGGATTTTTTTTTGGGGGGGGGAAACCTAAGATTTGCATTGCTTTGTATTGATTTAGGGGTGCAACTGCCCCCTGCTCCCCCCTTTGGCTATGCCCATGCCTCACAAGGCTGTTGTGAGGGTCAAACGGGGAGGGGGGAGTATGTAGGCCCCCTTGAGGTCCCTGAAAGAAAGGTGGGACGTAAATGTACACTATTAAATAAGTTTATGTGGTAGAGCAGGCTATAAATCCGCAGCGAAGATTCTTTGATGTTGAAGTTCCCAGTGACCACTTATTCCTTGAACCAGGTGCAAATTGAAGCTGAGGCACAGATGGCAACAAGAACTGCCTTAAAAATGGATTATTTTATGACAATTGTATTTTATTAACACCCGGTGAGGGATAAAACTAGACAGCCTCACTTTTAAAGGCATGATTCCACCAGGCCTAGTCAGGAAATTAAGGATACGTACATCTTTTCCACAATGGTTGACTGATGTGGGTTTCCCCCACCACACACACTTTCAGACATATTTTTTCTACTGTGCGGTTTTCGTGTGCTTTTGTTGTAAACCGCTTTGATGTTCTTCATGAGATAGCGGCCAAAAATAGTTTCGTGAATGCGTGGCCATTTTCTGTCAGAAACACTGTTTTGAGTTTAAACAAGAGTTTCACTTATAATTCCCCACAACTGAACGGCTGCTGTTAAATCTATTGCTTCCTAGCCGCTTTGAGTCCGTCAGGGGAAAACAGATGATTAATAATAATAATAATAATAATAATAATAATAATAATAATAGAATGGCTATCTGCTGTTAATTTGCCTCTAGGTCATTTTCCTCAGGGAATTATAAACAGCTTTATCCTGCCAGACAGACCCCTAAGCACCTCTTGCTCTTTTGCTAACCAGGCCCTATCTGCCAGTTAAACTGTCATATTCTTCCTTTATCACCCTCACTCTCTTCTGATTGACTAATGTCCGTTTCCTATCTGTTGTTGTGTATACACCACACCTTTAAAGCACATTCAGAGCACATTCTTTCAAAGAATTATGGGAACTGTAGTTTCCCCCCTCACCAAGCCTTAACAAACGACAGCGCCCAGAATTATTTGAGGGAGCAAATTTGCTACAAATGTGGAGCAATAGAGTCTGTTGACCATGTCCTTAATACTTGGGTATAGAAAGGTGCCTTTGAAAAACATTCCCGCCCAAGGAATCCTAGGGAACTGTAGTTTACTCCTCCCCAGAGCTACAATTTCCAGCACCCAGAAAGCCTACAGTTCCCAGAAGTATTTTATTGTTGGGCGCAAGGGTTTCATTGGAGGATTTTAAACAGAAGTTGAATGGCCATCATCTATCAGGAATTGTTTAGCTGTGATTCCAGCATTGCAGGGGGTTGGACTAGATGACCATTGGGACCCTTCCAACTCTACAGTATTTTTGGTTCTGAGTGCTTTCAGTGTATAATGTGCTGATTCTCCCCCATTAAGAAATCTCCCAGGCATATCTTATTCTGTAGATCGGTGTTGTTTTGCTTAAGGTTTGCCATAAATAAACAAATAAGTTTCTGACTTCAGTGCAGATGAAGATAATTTTGTCTTGCCGGCTTCATTTAAGAAAGAGCAAGCGAGCATATTTTCATATATCTGTTTTAAACTGTTTTAAGGAGATGGATGGTTTTAATTGTGCATTTAATCCTGTTGGTCTGTGACTGTAGCAAACCAACAATTTATTAATACATGCTAGTACAACTGTTATTATCTGGAGATATAGCAAGGGTCAGGAAACCTTTTCAGAAGGGCCGGTCCACTGTCCCTCAGACCTTGGGGGGGGCAGACTATATTTTGGGGGGGAAATAAATGAACGAATTCCTATGCCCCACAAATAACCCAGAGATGCATTTTAAATAAAAGGACACATTCTACTCATGTAAAAACTCGCTGACTCCCGGACCGTCCGCAGGCCGGATTTAGAAGTTGATTGGGCCGGATCCGGGCCCCCAGGCCTTAGTTTGCCTACCCATGACATATAGCCTCAATTGTTCACCCTCATCCACCCCAGGAAAAAATTTATTTGGGGGAAAAAACGAATAAAGACCTATTCATTTGTATGGGAGCAAATGCAAACTGCAATACGCTTGCTTGCATATTTTGAGAAGAGGGTGGGGGGAAATAAGAGCAGCACTGTCCTTTCCTCGGTTCCCACTTTATCTACACACGGCCAGCTTCCTTTAGAAATCAGCATGAAAGCTTCTGGGACTTGTGGCAAGTTAACTAACTAGGGCAAGAAAATAGGATGAAGCAAAGTCTCAAGTGGACGTTTTTCTCTTAACTCTGCGACCCGGGAGGAAAATGCTGGGGCACCAGCGCCACCCCGTGCCCACAATGTGCAACAACAGCAACCCTTGCAATAATCAGGTCCACGTTTGCAGTTCGGTGCGACGGACGCCATTATTTACTGCAGTTTGGGGCGTCTGGGGTTGCCTTCTAGAGCGCAGTTAACGCAGAGCAATCCTAGTCTGGAGATCTTTCGGAGCAGGGAGCAAACCGTGTCGGAGAGCTCGCATTTTATTTCCTTGCTCACTTATTTAAATAAATTCACAGCCTGGCAGTGCAATGAGTCTGCACGGTGGTTCCTTTTTTTTCTGCTCGGAGCAGCGGGGAAACCATCTTATCTGGCAGGAAGGGCGGCGGCGAACAACAGAGAATTGCAGGGGAATATTTGCTGCGAAGCTCCTTCCCTTTTGCAATGAACGGGGAAGGGGAAAAAAAGCAAGCAAACCGGAAATAGCGCTGCAAGAATTTCCCGACGTCCCTTATATGCTGTTCAGAGCCTCTCTGCAATCGGATGGTAGCGTGGCCGAGTGGTCTAAGGCGCTGGATTTAGGCTCCAGTCATTTCGATGGCGTGGGTTCGAATCCCACCGCTGCCAAGATACATTTTTTTTATTTTTTCCCTTCTCGCTCTTCCACCCGAAATCTCGGTACTGTAATTTGCTCCCCGTTGATTGGAAAGGTGATCTTGAAAGATTTTGCTGCTCTCCAAAATCCCGGGTTTCGGGATCGTGATGAGCTGCCGTTTGTAATGAAATTGCGATCTCTGCAATGCCCTTAAGGAATGCGGCTGGGAGACCCACACTCGCAAGGCTGCGGGGTGAAATTCCCTTTATACTTCGCTTTTTATTTCGTCGTTTCCCCCCGGGGACTGAAAATACTGTTCTGTCTCGCAGCTCTCGCTGTTCTAAAACAGGCCTGACATGCATATCAGCCCATTCATTGCCTAGACAAAAACCACGCGTTTTCAATGGGGAGAAGAGCGAAAGACGGTGAACTAAACATAACACGAACTGCAAAACCATGTAGGAATGGAACGACATGCCCATTTCGGTTGTCGCTTTCGATTCTCTCCATTGCCCATTTCCCCAATCTTCAGTTCCCCTTATATCTACAGCAACTTTTTATTTAAAAGAAACCACACCAAAACACTTAAGTATTTTAGTGCAAATTTCTCCTAAAAATACCGCTTTTTGTTCCTATGTGGGTTTGACTAAGCCACACATTTTTGCAATCAGTTTCCCTGAATACAATGCATACATTTTGTATTGCTTCGGAAACTGTGATTTTGATAAATCCATCTTTGAATGGAAACCGAACCAAATTTCTTCCCCCATCCCTACTTGGGAGCAAGCGCCACTGAATTCGAGCTCACCTAGGGACAGCAGGAGGCAGGATTCCTGTATTACAGGGGGTGGGGTGGGCTGGATGACCCTTAGGGTCCCTTCAAACTCTACAATTATGTACCGTAAGATTGTTAGTCTATGTATTTCAGTGGAACACAATCCAGTTTATGGATCTTCCATATCCTACCCAATCACATCTACTGTATTTACGCAAATTGAACGCGCCATCGAATTTTCAAAAACCTTGAAACAAGAAAAGTATTTGCTGGCTGGTGCCATCAAATCTAATGTGCACCCTAATTTTCGCAACGTAATTTGGCAAAAAAAAAAAAGGTGTGCATGACATTCAAGTAAATACGGTGTTTTAAAACAAAAAATACGCCCCCCAAAACATTAACTTGAAGATACTGCAGTACCAAGTTAATACCCTGAACCAGGCAGGCAAGGCATATTACACTAATATTGTACCAGTTGCACTGGTTACTGGTGCACTTTCGGGCCCATTTTTAAATACTGGCAGTGACCTTGAAATTAAAGGCTCACCTATATCCATAGACGCCTGCCCCTAACTCCAGACCTGTATCCAAAGCCTTGTTCTGATGCCCACCAGCAAAGGGAGTTCAGCTGACATACACATCGGCCAGAGCCTTTTTGGCAGTGGCCCCACAATTGGGCAATGCTAATGTGGCATCTGAATATAGACTGCATTTTTAATCAAGGCTTATATTGGCTTATATCTTGATCAGGTTCCTAAATTAAATGGGCTTAGATTTTCAAATGTTTCATGCCAGGCAAGAAGACTAGCTGTTTAAAGAACACAGGCAATGCTTTCCTCCTAGACAAGGGGCCCCTTGATTTATAGCAGAAAACAATTCTCAAAGTCGTAAAAGCTGGAATTACAGACTGAGTGAGGACACTGACCCTACATGTTACAGAAGATAAAAAAGGCAGAGATAAACATAATTAATAGTTGGTAAATAGTAAAATAATACCAATGTGCCTCCCAGTAAAATGAGCCAGATCTTCTTTCTAAGGTTAAAGACCAAATGGAGAAGCATTTAGCTGGCAGAAAGAGAGCATTTTTGGGAAGTCCTTTTTAAAAGCTGTTTCTTTCTTAAACTGAGAGAGTTAGAGGGCAATAAATGTTGGGAAAAGCAGCTGGCTGAAGGGGGGGGGTGTAAACTGAAGAGGCTTCTTTTAAAGCGGTTTTTTACTGTGTTCCTTTTACTGAGTTCCTTTTCTACTTTACAAAGGCCTTATTCCTTTTAAAAGGCTACCTATGTTATGTATTAAATATATTTGCTTAAATGTAATTATGCAAAGGATTTAAGAAATGCTAAATTCTTATTTCATATAATTGTAAGAGTTGTATTTATCCTGAAATTAAGTCAGCCACCAGTCTAGCCCCCCTGCCAGACAGGAAGACGCCATCCAAGCAGTCCTGATATATAGCTGTCAGGCATTTGTTTAGAAACCTTCAAATGAAGGAGATCTTTCAATGTTGATGTGAAACTCAAGATCCTTGACATATGTTTAAGATAAAAATTTAAGATTAACCATTTGTTTTAGAAGGCAATAGGGCAAGGAGGGCAAGAGGTGAGCTGGTAATTAAGATTCCTTGTTGAGACACATGTAAGATATATTACTACTTATTTGTCATTTATAGATGTAACAATATATAGCTCTTTGTGTTCCATATAAGGACAGGAGGATATGGGTGTATCTTTTAGGATTGGTTATAGCAATCAGCCAATAGGAAATCCAACCAGGCTGATTGGACAGAGGCAGCCACAGGAGGAGCAAAGGGGGCTGGATTAAGGGAATATAAGTGCTGGCCATCATGGCAGGAGGCCAGGCCAGAGCTTGGTAACCATATACCACTGTGCCTCTCATTTATTTGTCTGACAAATAAATAATTATTTTAATTTCTCTATTGCTGCGTTGAATATTTCATTCCAGCTAAGCGTTAACCACAAGCAGGGTGCTACATTTTATGGTGCTCCTGTGACTCGGATAAGTGGTCTGCTGGAACGCAGCCCCTTCGCCCTAATGGGCAGGGTACAAGAGAGAGGATCTCTAAACTGCTTACCCAGCGCGCACTGGTAAATTTTTCCAGGGGGAACGCAGAAGTCTCGTCTGTCTGATACCCTGCTCACTGGCGGCGACGGACCGGGGGGAAACGGAACCAACCAAGGGTAAGTGCACAAAGGGATTTTTGGCCCTCCAATTAATTGGGAGGAAGAGAAGTCTTGATCAAACTTCTGCGTCTCAGTAAGTGGGAACTGAGTACGCTAGGTGGTTGGGTACATCAGATGGTGATCTGGTGTAGGGAAAGGGAAGAATGGGAGGTAGTGTGTGGTGAAGTATCTAGCGCATTGTATGTGTGAGAAAGTACAGAGCAATCTGTAGCTGACCTGAGTGTGGAGTGGGCAGTACTTCGGTTCCTAGTAAGGCGACTTCACTAGGCAAGGAAACCCACGAAGTGTGTGTGTGAGTGACTGAGTGGATACTTCACAGGGCCATACAATGGGAGTTGGGGGTTCAAAAGGGGAAAATACACCTCTTGAATGTATGTTAAATAATTTTAAGAAAGCCTTCTCAGGGGCGTATGGAGTCAAAATGACGCCAGAGCGCCTGAGAACGTTATGTGAATTAGAGTGGCCGAAGCAAAATACTGAATGGCCATCTCAAGGAACCTTTGATATAAATTTAGTAAGCAAACTTTGGTCTAACATCGCCAAAGAAACTGGAGGGTGCCCAGAACAATTTTCATATATAGATTCCTGGCTGAGCACATTAAATAAAAATCCTCCATGGATAAGGGAATGCAAAGTCCAACGATGCAAATTATTGGCTGTAAAAGCCGAAGCTAGGAAAGGAATCTTGCCAAATAAACTCAAACCCATTTTTGAGGGACCAGAGGAAGAGCTGCTTCCACCTCCACCCTATGCTCCACATCGAAGGGAGCCTAATCCAAACACTCCACCAGTTGTAACCCCAAGGCAAGAAAGTGGAATGAATAATGGGGCTGGAGTCACAGAACTTGATTCCTTGATAGATTATGATAAATATCTTCAGGAGGCATTGGAGGCCTATAATAAAGCCCAAGCAGAAGCGGTTATTCCACCTGTGAGTCCCAGTAGAACTCCATCTACAGTCTCTTTTAGTGGAACAACTGATTGCCTACCCCAAACTCCTGTACATCCAAGTCCTAGAGAATTATTACAGAAGTTACAGGGAGACCTTAATCGGTCAGCAAGCAATACAGCCAGGCGTATAAGGCTGCTAAAAGAACGCCTTGGGACAAATACCATCCCCTATGATTTGAGGCCCCTAGAGCAAAGCGAAGAGAAAGATCACGTAGTAGCCCCTCTCAGAAGAGTATTTGATGCACTTGAGGAGCCTGTGCTGGTTAACGGGCAACTCGGACCACGGCCACCTCGAACTTCGACCCTCCAGTACATTCCATTCACAACTACGGATCTGATGAATTGGAAAACACACACCCCATCTTTCGCAGAAAAACCTCAGGCTATGATGGACTTGGTGACTTCAATAATAAATACTCATAGTCCTACTTGGACAGATTGCCGCCAGCTCCTGAATACTCTGTTCACCACTGAGGAAAGGAGAGACATAATTGAAAAGGCACAGATATATTTGCGTGAGCAGGCCAGAGTGGGAAATATTTTTAATATTGACCGTCATCTCCAAGACAACTTTCCCTTGGAAGATCCTAATTGGGATCCAAACAATGCAATTCACCTGGCCAGACTTACCACCTACCGCCAGACGCTTGTGCAAGGTATCCGCAGGGCATGCCAGAAGCCCACTAATATGTCTAAAGTCTCAGAAGTAGAACAGAAACCAAATGAGAGTCCAGGAGACTTTTTAGAGAGGCTGCAAGAAGTCTATCGTATATGGACTCCTTTTGACCCTGAAGCCCCTGAAAACAGCAGAATGATTACTGCTACATTTGTGGCCCAGTGCGCTTCTGACATTCGTAAGAAAATTCAGAAATCAGAAGGATGGGAAGGGATGCTGATGAGCCAAATTATGGCCATTGCACGCCGAGTTTATCGGAATAGGGATGAGGCTGAGAAGCAAGAGAAGAAGAAGTGGCAGAAGGAAAAGATGGTAATGCTAGCCACAGCAGTGAAGCAAGACTACCGCCCCTTAAATGGAGGAAGAGGGCGGGGAAGGAATCCACCACTGGGAAGGAATCAATGTGCGAATTGCAAGAAGGAGGGTCATTGGAAGCGGGAATGTCCTGAACCCCTGAGGTTGGAAGAAGTACGCCCAGGCCCAGGCCCAGGCCCAGGCTCCGGCCCAAGAAACCAGGGACGGGGACGGGGAATGATCCGAGATGGAAGATATCAGAGACCTGGACAAGTACGGAGTAGGGACAATGTCATTGGACTGGCAGAGGAGGATTTTACCCAAGACTAGGAACGACCGGACTCCATAAAGTTAGGCTTCCAGGAGCCCACGGTCACGATTCAATTAGGAAGCCATTTAATAGACTTTATGATTGATACTGGGGCTGAATACTCAGTACTCCCAGAACTATTGCAGAAAAAGGCATCCAAAAGTGTAGTCATTAAAAGTGCCACTGGTCAGTCAGCTAAGAGGTCTTTCCTCCAACCTTTGGAATGCCAGATTGGGGGACATCGTTTAACCCATCAGTTTTTGTATATACCTGAGTGTCCAATACCTCTCTTAGGTAGAGATATGCTGTCCAAATTGCAGGCCCAAATCACCTTCACTCCTCGAGGTCCAGAAATGAAACTGCCATCAAAGGCAGCAGGAATAATTTCCCTCTCAGTACCTAAGGAACAATCATGGCGCCTAATGTCAGCCCTGCAAGTCCAACCCACATTGGATACAGAGTTAAACAAGCTCCTCCGAACTCTACAGGTGCCACCAGGAGTATGGGCCGAAAATAGCCCACCAGGAATGGCCAAGAATATAGCTCCAATTGTAGTAACCTTAAAACCTATGGCTACCCCTGTATCTGTAAAGCAATATCCTTTACCCCGGCGAGCAGCAGAGGGCATCCAGAAACATTTGGACCGCCTATTAAAATATGGTCTGCTTAAGCCCTGCCAATCAGAATGGAACACACCTCTATTGCCTGTTCGAAAACCTGGGACAGATGAATACAGGCCAGTGCAGGACTTGAGGCTCGTAAACCAGGCTATTGAGACCTTGCACCCAAATGTACCAAACCCATATACCTTGCTGAGTTTGATCCCACCAGAAGCAACATTTTTTACTGTATTGGACTTGAAAGATGCATTCTTCTGTTGCCGGCTGGCACCACAGAGCCAACCTATATTTGCCTTCCAGTGGGAAGACCCTTTAACAGGAACAAAAGGCCAGCTAACCTGGACGAGATTGCCCCAGGGATTCAAAAATTCCCCAACTTTATTTGGCACTGCCTTGGCGAAGGATCTAACAAGTTACCCCTCAATACCTGGAGAAAAGGTGGTTCTGCAATATGTAGATGACCTTATACTAGCAGCAAAGGATTTTGATACCTGTAAAGAAGGGACAGAGGAACTGCTCCACTTGCTCTGGGAAGCTGGCTACCGAGTTTCCCAGAAAAAGGCACAGTTATGTTTAGAAAAGGTCAAATATTTGGGCTTTGACATCTCACACCAACAATGAGCATTGAGGCCAGAGAGGAAAGAAGCTATTTGCCTTATCAAGGAACCTACCACAAGGAAACAACTCAGAGGATTCCTGGGAACAGCAGGGTTTTGTAGACTATGGATACCTGATTTCAGCAGTCTGGCCAAGCCCTTACATGAAAGCACTCGAGGTGCAGAAAAGGACCCATTCGTATGGGGACCTGAGCAGCAACAAGCCTTTTTAGTTATCAAACAACGACTTATGGAGGCCCCAGCCCTTGGACTGCCTAATTCGGAAAAACCCTTTTAGCTGTATGTACATGAACAGAATGGGATTGCAGCGGCAGTCCTGACCCAGAGATTAGGAAGTTGGAACCGTCCAGTAGCTTATTTGTCAAAACAATTGGACTCAGTAGCAAAAGGATGGCCTCCATGCCTAAGGGCAGTAGCGGCCACTGCAAGCCTTGTCAAAGAAGCTGATAAATTTACCTTCGGCCAGACGATGTATGTGAATGTACCTCATGCTGTTCTGACGCTCATGGAATATAAGGGTAGTTATTGGCTAACGAACCCAAGGATGGCTAGGTACCAAGGCCTATTGTGTGAAAATCCCAGGATTCATCTACGAGTAGTGAATATGCTCAATCCAGCGACTTTGCTGCCCCTACCAGAGGTAGATGATGAGGAATCACATGATTGTCTCCAAGTAATGGATGAAGTTTATTCCAGTAGACCCGATCTGAAAGATGAACCATTGAAAAATCCAGATGTTGTATATTATACTGATGGTAGCAGTTACCTGCATGAAGGTGCCAGACGAGCAGGATATGCTGTGGTCACCAATGAGGAAGTTGTGGAAGCTGAAGCTTTGCCTGCTGGCACCTCAGCACAAAAAGCTGAACTTATAGGTTTAACTAGAGCTCTGCAATTGGCAGCCGGATGTAAGGCAAACATCTATACTGATTCTAAATATGCCTTCTTAACCCTGCATGCACATGGTGCTCTATGGAAAGAAAGAGGTCTAATAGGAGCCCATGGGAAGGCCTTGAAATATGGACCTGAAGTAGAAATCCTGTTAGAAGCAGTATGGGCTCCAGAACAGATTGCTGTAATGCACTGCAAAGGTCATGGACGAGGAAGGGATCCAATAACCAGAGGAAATCATGCTGCTGACAAAGCAGCCCGAGAGGCAGCCCAAAAGCCTGTGGGAGGATTTATAGCAGCCCTCATACCAGAGGTAGTTCCAGAAGAAGTTAAACCTCACTATACCCCAGAAGAGAGGAAGTGGGCTGAACAGGAAGGAGCGGTTGTGAAGGACGGTTGGATGATCCTGCCGGACAATAGGATTTATGTACCTCATCATCTAGCAGGCACAATTGTAAGAAATTATCATGAATCTACTCACCTTGGCGGTACTGCAACCAGAGAGAGTCTCAGTCGGAAGTTGTATATTATTAATCTATCACAATTAGCAACTTGCATTTCACAGAAATGTGTTCTTTGTGCTAAAAATAATCCCAGGCAGGGACCGGTACAACCTCCTGGAATCCAACATGTGGGATATGTCCCCATGGAAAGCCTAATTGTGGACTTCACAGAGCTGGTCCCTTCTAAGGGATTCAAGTATCTCCTTGTGTTTGTAGATACTCTTACCGGATGGGTTGAAGCTTTTCCCACCCGAACTGAAAAGGCACGAGAGGTAACTAAGAGACTCCTCACTGAATTGATCCCGAGGTTTGGATTACCTAGATGCATTGGAAGTGATAATGGGCCAGCGTTCATTGATCAAGTAGTACAAGAAGTATGTCGAGTCCTACAAGTGAAATGGAGACTGCATGCAGCCTATAGGCCTCAGAGTTCAGGGAAAACTGAAAGAATGAATCGGACTCTGAAAACCCAATTGGCAAAATTAACCCAGGAAACGGGATTGGGATGGGTAGATGTGTTACCCATAACACTGTTTCGTGTTCGGTGTGCACCCACAAAAAGTCTTAAGTTGTCACCTTTTGAGCTCCTGTATGGGAGACCGCCCTCCTTTGTTCAGGATATTTCAGCTGATCTCAAACAGATAGGAGACCATGTGACACAGGGACAAGTGCAATCTCTCTCCCGTGTTTTTGTTTCTCTTAACAGGTGGGCCCTCGAGCGCACGCCGTGCAGCATTGCCGAGCCGATTCATCAGTTCCAGGCTGGCGATAGCGTATGGGTGAAAGAGTGGAAACGTGATCCACTTGCACCTAAGTGGCGTGGACCTTACACCGTCTTGCTCTCTACTCCAACAGCGGTGAAGGTAGCTGAGGTGACCCCCTGGATTCATCACTCCCGTTTGAAGAAGTCCGAAGGCAGTTGGACGTGCAAAGGTGACCCCTCTAATCCTCTTAAACTGACTCTCTCCAAAAACCCCTGTATCTAGCCCTACCGGGAACGGGCTAGGTCACGGGCAACATTAGACGACCGGCCTGCTGCAGCCACAACCTGGAAGCTGGCTGACCTGCGCACGCCTGAAGCTTGAGGAGCATCTGAACCAGCGATTGTGAAAGGAAAGATTCTCTTATACAATTAATTGACTGCCCCCCCTTGTGGAACAATTAACAGAGATATTACTCATTGGGGATCCTCGGGATATATGTTTTGGTCTTGGTGGTTCCCCATTTCTGTCACTGGGGGAATTATATTGGGACTAATATTTATTTGCTATCACAATAAGGTAATCTTTTGTGGAAGGAATGCATATGCTAGACATCAACATGATTTTATTATTAATCCTGATCCCTTGGGAAGGGGAAGGGTCCTTGAATCTGACCAAATTTGCTAAATATGGATTCCGCCATGACCACAATATGTGGGTAGGTTTAGCTGAAATGGTAGCCAATGTTGCAAATAGGACCAATTGCCTTGTTTGCTCTCTTGGGCCAGATGATTCAGAGGGAGGTATGCCCTTATTACCGATACCATTAGATGCCATTGGTATGGTAAGCGAAATGCCACACCAAACAGAAATACAGAATTTCCCCGGATGGAACTCAACTAAACCATTACGAGTTATACCTGTACAAGGGGAATTCTGTGTACATAAATCATCAGATGCAGCTGATTCTACCATGATAGGCTCTTCTCATTGTCACTATACTTGGGATTATATTAAGAATAGTCATACCTGGGCACACGGTACTACCTATCGAACTCGGAATACCTTGCCCTGTGCACCTCCTTTTATTCATGCATGGAAAGTGGTATGGAACATAACTGTGACAGAAAAAGGCAATCTAACATACTGCACTGTGAACTCTCTACCTCTTTTGATATTTCGCCTTCTGTACTCCACGTACCAAAAACCTCGGACCCGATGGTTGTGGTGGATATGTGGAGAATGGGCATACAAGAAACTCCCCTCCAAATGGAGTGGGACTTGTTTCCTGGGATGGGTATTACCACCAATGTGGATTATGCCCACTAATTTGGCCAAGCGTACACGAAGAAACGCTGATATTTCTCGTATAGCAGGAGGAAGTACCCAAAGTTGGAGCGATACTGATGATTGGCCACCAGAGCGCATTATAGCCTATTATGATCCCGCCTCCTGGAATCCTGGTGAGCTCATACAAGGGGCACGGGATCCTATTTATAATCTAAACAGAATAATTCGATTGCAAGCAGTAGTGGAACTTGTAACCAATGCAACGGCCCAGAGTTTGAGACTTATTGCACAACAGTTGGATGAAAGTAGAGCCGCCATTTTGCAGCTGAAAATGGGAATGGATTATGTACTTGCCAAGCAGGGAGGCCTATGTGGAGTCTTGAACTTGACAGGGAATGCCTGTTGCTTTAACATTTCAGATAATGGTGAGGCAATCCGTGTGTTGGCCACAAAGATGGAGAATATAGCACATGTCCCAGTACAAACATGGGAAGGATGGGATATGGGATGGCTCACCAATTGGTTACCTAATGTCACAGGACTCAAAGGGATACTATTGTCTTGCTTGTTTTTCTTGACAGTAGTGGTAATGGTTTTATGTATGATGCCATGTATCATTTCATGTTTTAGAAGTACAATTAGCAAAATGATTTCGAATGAAACTCTACCTCATATCATGGCCCTATACAGAGCTTTACCTCAGGAATATGATGAAGGTCAAGCTATCAAGGACACTTGGGATGAAGGTCCTTGAGCTTGAAAGGGGGGAATGTGGCATCTGAATATAGACTGCATTTTTAATCAAGGCTTATATTGGCTTATATCTTGATCAGGTTCCTAAATTAAATGGGCTTAGATTTTCAAATGTTTCATGCCAGGCAAGAAGACTAGCTGTTTAAAGAACACAGGCAATGCTTTCCTCCTAGACAAGGGGCCCCTTGATTTATAGCAGAAAACAATTCTCAAAGTCGTAAAAGCTGGAATTACAGACTGAGTGAGGACACTGACCCTACATGTTACAGAAGATAAAAAAGGCAGAGATAAACATAATTAATAGTTGGTAAATAGTAAAATAATACCAATGTGCCTCCCAGTAAAATGAGCCAGATCTTCTTTCTAAGGTTAAAGACCAAATGGAGAAGCATTTAGCTGGCAGAAAGAGAGCATTTTTGGGAAGTCCTTTTTAAAAGCTGTTTCTTTCTTAAACTGAGAGAGTTAGAGGGCAATAAATGTTGGGAAAAGCAGCTGGCTGAAGGGGGTGTGTGTAAACTGAAGAGGCTTCTTTTAAAGCGGTTTTTTACTGTGTTCCTTTTACTGAGTTCCTTTTCTACTTTACAAAGGCCTTATTCCTTTTAAAAGGCTACCTATGTTATGTATTAAATATATTTGCTTAAATGTAATTATGCAAAGGATTTAAGAAATGCTAAATTCTTATTTCATATAATTGTAAGAGTTGTATTTATCCTGAAATTAAGTCAGCCACCAGTCTAGCCCCCCTGCCAGACAGGAAGACGCCATCCAAGCAGTCCTGATATATAGCTGTCAGGCATTTGTTTAGAAACCTTCAAATGAAGGAGATCTTTCAATGTTGATGTGAAACTCAAGATCCTTGACATATGTTTAAGATAAAAATTTAAGATTAACCATTTGTTTTAGAAGGCAATAGGGCAAGGAGGGCAAAAGGTGAGCTGGTAATTAAGATTCCTTGTTGAGACACATGTAAGATATATTACTACTTATTTGTCATTTATAGATGTAACAATATATAGCTCTTTGTGTTCCATATAAGGACAGGAGGATATGGGTGTATCTTTTAGGATTGGTTATAGCAATCAGCCAATAGGAAATCCAACCAGGCTGATTGGACAGAGGCAGCCACAGGAGGAGCAAAGGGGGCTGGATTAAGGGAATATAAGTGCTGGCCATCATGGCAGGAGGCCAGGCCAGAGCTTGGTAACCATATACCACTGTGCCTCTCATTTATTTGTCTGACAAATAAATAATTATTTTAATTTCTCTATTGCTGCGTTGAATATTTCATTCCAGCTAAGCGTTAACCACAAGCAGGGTGCTACACTAACACACAGCAGCATTAGGCAGGCCCCATCCCAATATATTTTGAAACCCTAATATTTTACCTGGACTTAACGGAAACAGACTACGGCTAAGGGATGAGATGGTGTGGCCTGGTCTCAGTTCATGCTGTATTTTTGATTATTAGACCAGTGTTATTAAATGTAGCATTTAATGCTGGAAAGGACCTTGATTCTTGAAAGGCGGGGCTTATAAATTGATCCGTTAAAACGAGCAACCAGAGGAGTCAACACATAAAAAGAAACAAGAATAGATGGGTGAGGCTGATGCGCTCCCCTCTTTACACCAGAGGGCACTGTAATGCCTTCCAGGTGGTGTTGGAATGACAACCTCCGGGGATTGTCTTTGGTCTTTCAAATTTCACCTTGGGCAAGGCCAAAATTCGGCCTGTCCCACCCCCTATCTCTTGCCTTCCATTCTGCTCAATTCACTATGTCACAGGGCCAGTGGCAGTTGTAGTCCAATGACATTTTGAAGGCCACAGGTTCCCTCTCCATCCCTTTTCAAACAACACAGAGAAACCTTCCCCTGCCCTCAAGAGTGCTTATTCACATGTAAAGGACAGACCACCGCCTTCTCCAACCACGTATTATATGTAAACATGGCGAGACCAGTGGACCTGCTTTTCCACAGGCCGGTTTTGTCGGTTTCGGCCCTTGGAGAAACACAGGCAGGTTTTCAGGTGTGGTTTTATTTTCAGCTCGTGCTGCAAAGTTGGCGAGAGACAACTGGTGCCGTGCAAAATGGTTCGCTGTTGGCACTATTCTCCTGGATCACTTTCTCACCTTCGTTGTTTCTCATCATGACCTGGAGAGGCAAGAGGGCGTCCTGATGTGTCTGTGGAGGATTATTTGTACGCAGCCTTTGAAAGCCCCCCTCTCTTCTTCAGTTTGACGAAAGACGAGGAACCAACTGAACGCAGACACCGCTGATATAAAAACAACACCCTCTCCCCTTGCATGAGTCTCCTGAGTGTGATTTTCGGTGGCCATTTTGGCTTTCTGTTCATTAGCCACCACAGGACGATTTCCTTGTATGTTTCTTATTCCTCTTAATGTACCTTCCTGCCTGCCTACTACTTTAGAGCTAAGAAAAACAGACCATGCAATCCAAGGGCAATGTTCCCCCGGCCGATCCTGTGCCTGAGAACGGCTGGTTTATCGCACGACAAGATGCTGATACTTTCCCCAGTTCTTGTGAACAAATTCCCAAACTTCTTGACGGTAAACTGCCAGGATGATCAGGGCAATGAACAGGGCTATCACCACGAAGCTTTTCAGCATGAAATAATTCTTCTTGCGGGGCCTGGTTTTCAAAAAATGATCCACGCAGTCTGCAAACAAGTACTTTTTGGGGGCATAGCCGAGCTGTTGCCGGGCTTTATCTATTTTGAACGTGTTCGTGTAAGCAATGTTGTACACCTGCGAAGCGAAAGCAAAGGAGTTGGATTTCTTTTAAAAACTGTTTTGAAACAGCATGAGAGCAAACGACAACGGAGGGTGCCTGGTCTGGGGTGGGCTCCCCAAATTCAGTGCCCTCCAGATGTTGCTGCACCACAATTCCCTTCATCCCATCATCGTTTCCATCGCACATTTAAAATGATGCTTTTCGTAAAAACCTAAGAAGGCACCGGCTGTATCAGGTCAAAGGCCGACCTAGTCTTGGCATCCTATTCTCACAGTGGGCAACCAGATGCCTATAATAATAATAATTTTTATTTATACCCCGCCCTCCCCAGTCAAGGCCAGGCTCAGGGCGGCTAACAAGCAATAATAAAAACAAGTTGAATGAATACAACTTTAAAACAAGATTAAAATACAACACTAAAACATTAAAATGCAGCCTCATCACAGGAGGAGAAAGGAAAAAGAAAAAAGAAAGAAGGGGAGGGAATCAAATTGGCTCCAAGCCAAAGGCCAGGCGGAACAACTCTGTCTTACAGGCCTATGGGAAGCCCAGGAGCTCAGAACAACAGCTCTCTCCCCACTTGCGACTCCCAGCAGGTGATATTAAGAGGCATCCAATGGAGGCAGGACATAGCTATTGTGATAGTACCCAGTGATTGCTTTCTCACCCACAACTCTGCTGAAGCCTCTTTTTGAAAAGCACAATAGTTTATTTTAGAATTTCTGCCAACATGATCAACAACAAAAAGGCATATGGCAGCATGCCAATTCATAATACCATTAAGAACATCAGACGTATGTCATGCAAGCCAAGAGTAACAACAGAGAAAAGACGAAGGAAAAATTAGAAAGGGAAAGAAGTGTGGCGTAATGGTTAGAATGTTGGGACGTGACCTGGGAGATTTATCCACCTGTAAAATGGGCTCTTTGTGCAGGACAAAAGCCAGCCAGCCAGATTGCAAAGCTCCCTCTGCACTACAAGGGCTCTTGGTATGTTTTTAAGTTTGTTTTCTTGTGTTTTTCTATTTTGTAATCCGCCCTGGTAATTTGCTTGAAGGGTAGAGTATAAGTTACTACAACAAATGGCTCAGTCAGTAGAGCATGAGACTCTTAATCTCAGTATTGTAGGTTTGAGCCCCACGTTGGGCAAAAGATTCCTGCCTTGCAGGGGGGTGGACTAGATGACCCTGATGGTCCCTTCCAACTCTACACTCCTGATTCTATGAAACAAACCCAGTACGTAATAACGTAGGCATGCATTACCTCATTTCTGGTGAGCAAAGGTGTGATTTCAACAATGGGCATTAACAGGTTGTGGAAGTGTTCCATCGCCACAGCTGCACAAAGGAAAAAAAGCACTTGATAAATACAATGGTCACTTGAAATAGCAGCGCATGCACAAAGCTGTGAGTCAAATGCTTGGGTCTGTGTAGCTCAGTACAGACAGGCAGCAATGCTCCATTCAGACAGACATATTTCCAATACCTGCCTGCAGATACCAGGGATTGAACCCAGGGACATTCCACACGCAAATCACACACTCTGCTGCTCAGCCCTGACTGCATTTCTCAAGTGTAACTTTAGCAACTTATTTGTTTATATTGCTAAAAAGAGCTGCCGTTAACCTGTTCTCTGTCATTGGGGTTGTTATTTGTCTCCTTAATAAGATTCCCTGTGGCCGCAGCTCCAAAAAGGTTGGGTTAAATTATACATTAAATTAAATATGTAATGTAACATTTGGGTTTCAGACAATTGTCACCATGGGCAGCCGCAATCTGGGCTGAGGCCGTGCTGTGAAAGGTTGATCCTTCTCTTCACTTGCTGTTGTCCTGATCAAAATTCCTCCCCTCCTCAACACCTGCATAGGAGTGAACTTCCCCACAGAAACTTTTCCCCATCCTTCCCACAAGGCAATGCAGTTGTGGCCAGGGGTGTGTGTGCACGGAGAATGCTGTTTTTTATGGAACAACATCAGGGTTGAAAAACATTAACCTCTGCCCCCTCAGGTCTCAGTTGAGATGGGCGCCGATATAGTGCAATGGGCTTATCTGCACATAACGCTAAACAATGGCTGTCGAGCTTCAGAAACTCAGATCTTTTGTGACCGGGAGAAGGATTTCTGCAGAGTTTAGCTTCTGCTTCCAAACATCTCAGTTTAAGCATTATGGTTTACCACAATGGCCGATTCAACAAGCCAGCTTCTCAAGCCATGGTTTGTTGCAAGATAAAATTCCTGATTCACACCGAGTGCAAACCCAAGGTTTTGTCTGAACTACTGTAAAAACAAGCAAACCCCAAACAACTGTTGAGCAAACAACTGGAAATATTTTACCTGAAAAATAAGCAAAAAGAACAGGAACACGTATCCATGGCTTGCGGCAACCCAATCCTTTAAACTGAAAGAAACATTGAAATACTGAAACCAGACAGCTTTGAATGCAGCTGTTCATTTATCGATCTATCCATTCCATAACATTTCTGTACCATTTGATTGTAGGAAAACCTCAAAGCAGTTTACGAGAGAGATAAAACAATAAAACGCTCACAGATTACAACCATAATTTAAAATACAGAGAAGGTTAAAATCGCAGTCAATTTAAGACCAAAACAAATTAAAACTCCTGTTATTGAATTTCTTACAAAAAAAAAACTTCTGTGTCTGGAAATTTTCACAGGTAAAATACTCAGCAAAGGTTTGCATTATACATAGTCATCTATGGTTTGTAAGGGGGTCCCTCCCCATATTCACCTGATTCCCCCCCCCAACACTATACAGCTGCCTTTATTAATTATTGCATCTCATCAGGCCATATGAGACTCGAGGCAGATTAAAAAAGAAACGGAGAAATTGAAGCCCGCCAGAGGATACTGGACTCGAACTCCCATCCGTCACAACCACCACAGCCAATAAGCTTAAGAAGTTTTAGAGCACAATTCTGTCTATAACAAACAGCTCTGGCACTCACCAGTGGGGTTAACCACTCAATAAGGTTGACCTTCTCGCCATCGTTGATGAAATATGCCTGGCCAGCCTACAAAGAACACAGGGGAAAGAGATCAGAATAGACATGGGCAACTTGTGGCCATACAAACATTGTTGGACATTAAACTCTCCTCGGCCCCAATGGCCAACGATCATGCAAGGTACACATTGGCAATGAACTTTACCTGCAGCCTTAGGAAGGAAAATAACCTACCTGGACACCTTTGTGCTCAGCTGAGAACTGTATGATTTCCTGGACACTCCGAAGGTTTAGGTGCATTAAATTTATTGCCCACCAAAACAAAACAATAACAAAAACCCTGATGGTTTGAAATATAGCCAAAGTGTAAATACAACAATAAACACAGGCGAAACATATAAAAAACAGATTTCACATTGCAACGTCATTTCACTGGTGCTATCCAAATGCCTGTGCTTTGCCTGGCGCCAAAATGAGGACAAGAGTGGATCCAGGTGGGCCTCCCTTGGGAGAGCATTCCATACATGGCGGGATGCTATAGAAAGGTCCTGCTCTCTTATCCCCACGCTTCAGACCTTCCTTGGAGGTGGGCTACAGAGAAGAATCTCAGATTATGACCTCAGGGTCAGGGAAAGTTCATGGGGGAAATTAGTTATAGCAGTGAGCCATATAGTAAACTTAATATATATATTGGAAGATATGTTTTCTAGGGAGTTGGACACCTCCCAAGATCCTATAGCCAAATTTTGCATGAGAGCAAGGAACAGGTTTCATCTAGAGAAGCTTTTAATGTTTGACGGACTATTGTATTTTAATATTTTGTTGGAAGCCACCCAGAGTGGCTGGGAAAATCCAGATAAATGGGCGGGGTATAAATAATAAATTACCGTATTTTTTGCACCATAACACTCACTTTTTTCCTCCTAGAAAGTAAGGGGAAATGTTTGTGCGTGTTATGGAGGGAATGCCTACGGGTGGCATGCCTACGGATTTTCCTCCTCTAAAAACTACGTGCGTGTTATGGTCGGGTGTGTGTTATAGAGCGAAAAATAGGGTATCATCATCATCTATGTTTGGATACACCTGGAAGCCATTTTGAATCAACATGGTGGACTTGAACTTTTTGACGCTGCACTGATTTCAAAACCACACTGGTGTTTTTGTGGGTTTCTTAGCGTTACTTAGCAACTTCTGCCAGAAAGCTGCTTAGTAAATCAATTACCCCGAAAATGCCAGAGCCCTCCAGGTGCCTCATGCCAAGGAAATGCTCAGCACATCCCCAGAATGTTCAGCGCCTGAAAAACTGGAGCACGTATAACGATATACTCACAGCTATATAGTTCTTCTCAGGAGTGAGAGCGTCCATGGCGAGGATGTGAGCTTGCACGAGATTCTTGACATGAACCCAGTTCATCCAGGTCTCTGGTCCCCCAAATGTGAAGACAAACATCCCTCTTTGAATATTCAACTGTTGGAAGGTATGATTGAAGCATAACGTTGCCAGTTACAACGAGGGGCAAACGAGATGTGATGCAGAATTGTCACTGGCTCTCCTGAGCTGAAGAACAGGAGACTTTTAAAGCAAGCAGAGTAAACCCAGGGCATGTCTTTGCTTTTCTCAGTGTGCAAACCCTTCTTGTGTTCATTGCCCCCAGCCCACCCTCGGTCTTCTCGCCTTCGGGCCAAACATATCCAGCTGTTTCAACCTTTCCTTGCATGGCTTGTTTTCTCTGGTACCTAACTGTAACTGGTCTCATCCCATGGTGGTATTATTACTATTATTAATTGAATTTATATACAGCAATAATAGCAGCAGCAAGAATATTATTGGCCCAAAAATGGAAGCAAGAAGAGTTACCGACGATTGAAGAATGGAGGATGAAGTTAATGGAATATGCAGAATTAGATAAATTAACAGGAAGGATTCGAAACCGGCGAGACTAGAAATTCACGGAAGACTGGAGTAAATTTACGGACTATTTGAAAAATAATTGTGAAGAGCAGACAACGTTTGTAGGGTTACAAGAAGTTTTGTGAGGAGTATTATTAGAAGTATTGTAAAAATGGATAAGGGGAGGATGATTTGTTAAGAGATGTAAAGGCAATATAAAGTTAAGAAATGCATAAGAAATGGTTAAAACGGTGGATCATCAGAGGTGCTGATGGAAGTCCAAAAAGATTGTATAAGTGATAAGTTTTGTGGTACATTTTATAATTTATATGTTAAAATTAATAAAAAATATTATATATATAAAAAAGAATTTATATACAGCCCTATAGCTGGGGGTCTCAGGGCAGTTCACAGAATAAAATCAAGATATAAAACCACAAAATACCTAATAAAAATAAAAGCAACAACCCAATAGCCCCTCCCCCCCAAAAAAACCCCACATTTTAAAAGGGCATAGGATGTAAATCTGATCAGCCAAAAGCCTGGTTAAAAAGGAACGTTTTTGCCTGGCGCCTAAAGGTGTACAATGAAGGCGCCAGGCGAACTTCCCTGGGGAGAGCATTCCACAGATGGGGAGCCACTGCAGAGAAGGCTCGTTCCCGTATTGCCACCCTCCGGACCTCTCGAGGAGGAGGCACACGAAGGAGGGAGTCAGAAGATGACCTCAGGGTCTGGGTAGGTTCATATGGTAGTGTTTCCCCCCACATTCACAGAAGAGTGTTCTGAGCAAGTCACAATACGTACGGCCATCCGGGAGAAATGCCTTTGTTCTTCCGGCCCATAGATGCCAGGCGGTCGAAGAGCACAGGTGTGCAGCTTGCCACCTCCTAGGAAACAGGATAAGAAGCTGTTGGCTGATTCTGAACATGTCAGTTGAAGAAACTGCTGATGCTGGACCACATGGGACAAGAGAGGCCCGAGGTTTCAGCATCTCCCGACTCCTCCTCCTACCTGCTTCTAGGCTCCTCTAGCTTTGGAGTCTTAAAGGGGCAACCTTCTATCCTGAAGATGAGCATATCTCCCTGTGCTGCTGGACCAGTGAGGTGCAATGGGAGGCACTGGCTTCTTCAGGTTTAAGGGCAGGTGTCCACGGAGGTCCTGGCTCTGAGCCTACAGGCTCTGGTGGTATGGGAGTGTCCTCTGCGGACTCCTGCCTGCCAACCCCAGGCTCTGCGGTCTCTCAGTCTCCAAGAGCAGGGCCAGAGCTGTGAACTGGGAATAACTTCATAGCTTGAGCCTCGAGTATGAACCTTAATCGCTGCTTGACCCTGGGGGTCACGAAAGATACAATAAAATCATTCCCCCCCCCCAAGGTTGCCACAGGCTAAGATCACAGAAAAGTACCTGGTAAAGACACTCCGTCTGCTCCTAGAACCATCTGTTCTGCAATTGATTTGGTTCTGGAATACTCGTTCATTTGCTAAAAAGAAATCAAATTAATTAGTTTGGGTTATTTAGCAAATACCAAAGCACGTAAGCCAACAGATCTGCTTGAACAAATACAGTGGTGCCTTGCAAGACGAAAAGAATCCGTTCTGTGATTCTCTTCGTCTAGCGGTTTTTTCGTCTTGCGAAGCAAGCCCATTGACGGATTAGCGGATTAGCGCTATTAGAGGCTTTTAGCAGCTTATCTGCTGATCGGATCAGCTGATAAGCGGATTAGCGGCTTAGAAAAAGGGGGGGAAGGAAAAAAAACCCGCAGGAACTCGCAAGACACTGTCGTCTTGCGAAGCAAGCCCATAGGAAATTCGTTTTGCGAAGCACCTCCAAAACGGAAAACTCTTTCGTCTAGCGAGTTTTCCGTCTTGCGAGGCATTCGTCTTGCAGGGCACCACTGTAATACGTTTTTCTCCCACTCAGTCAGTCACCATCTACATCCCCGGTGCCAAAGAACAGCCCATATAATGAGATTTTAATCACAGCTCCAAGTCTTACCACAGGGTTATGGGTAAATCCCCAGCAGAGGGTCTTCCACAACTGCAGGAGGACCACACAGAACACCTCTATGTGCCAACTTAAGACGATGGATGGAAGGGGGGTTTTTTCTGGCTGCCCTGAATCTGGGGAACACTTTCTCCCTTAGGATTTAACCAAGATTGTAATAACATTTTTAAAAAAGAGTGAAAATAATGCGAGGAGGGGGTCGTCTGCCCTACAGGAGTATGGGACACCAGTAGGGAAAGAGATGTCATGTGAAAAGAATTCCACGTGTCTTACTCCTAACAGACCTGTGAGAAGATTTGATTCAGTTCCCCCAAAGCATGGGGTGTAACCCTACAAGGATCATATGGAGAAAAATATAGGGCTGTTCTTAATCCCACCGTGCCCAAGGGTCTCTAGAGTCTAGAGATGAAGTAGCATGAGCAAGAGCTAGTGGCAGTGTTGTAGCAGATAGCACAGGGGTGGTTGCCCTGGGTGCAAAATTACTTCCCTGGACCCTTTCAACACCCAGCGCTGCCTCAGTCCAGCCGCACGCTCCTATCACTGGGCTCCGTTGAAAACGGCTTCTCCATGCAAACTGGGAAGCGACCTCTCCAGACAATGGAAGAGCTCTTTTTCCTTATGTCTGTGGCTGCAATCTCTTGAGTGATTGCGGACGCTTTTAAGCAGCTCCCTCCCATCCAACCAACCAAACCCTCCACATGTCCCTGGGCACTGGCAACCCATCATACACCACTGGTTGGTGGGGAAGAGAGGAGGAGGAGGAGGAGGAGGAGGAAAAAGAGGCAAGTCCCCACAAGGACTGGTAGGACAGAAGGCAAGGAGACTAGCAGTAGCCAAACCCAATGACAGACAGGCAGGGGTACACCACGACTGGTTCTGAGACCTTCTGGATCAAGCCAAGGACCCATCAAGTCCAGCATCCTGTTCTCACGGGGGCCAGCTTGTGGGAAACCTACAAGCAGGACCCAAGCACCAAGAGCCCTCTCGCCTCCTCTGGTTTCCAGCAAATGGTATTCAGAAGCGCTGCTGCCTCTGACCACGGAGGCAGAGCAGAGCCTTTATGGCTAGTAGTCCTTGATAGCCTGGTCCTCCGGGAATTTGTCTATGTGCTGGGCCCGGGGGTAACGCATGAAACACGGTCCAGAATCCGAAGGTTCCACTGGGAGACAGTCCAACAGGACCAAGGCGGGACACGAGGCAGAAAACCAGGCAAGGACAGGTACAGGATCCCCGGCAGGATCTAATATACAGCAACGTTGCTCCTGCAACCTGGGACGGGGTCCGACAACCTTTTATCTTTGTCGGGGTAGTGGCCAGTTCTGATCCCCCGGCGACTCACCTCCCTGTTTCACCCGAAGGCGAGCACTCCTCCTGCGAGTACTCAGGTCTCTCCTTCTCTCAGACCTTAGTCTCTGCAGCTCGGGAGATGTCGGTGGGTTACTAGACCCAGAGGCCACCTCAGCCTCCCCTGACCCAACCGGTAGTGGAGCAGCTGTAAGTGATGGCCCAGCTGAAGGCAACGAGGTAATCCCCGCATCTGAGGCCAGGGCAGGATCAGGCCCCTGACTCGGCCCAGCTGGTGCTTGTTGCAGGGGAACCTGTGCAGAGTGGGACTCTTCAGGATCAGGCCCCAGACTTGGTTCAGATAATGCCTGAGGCAAAGGATCCAGTGCAGACTGAGTCTCCTCTGGCTCCAAGCCCGAGTCCCAGGCCATCACAGTCTAATCCTCTTTTAAAGCCACCCAACTTAGTGGCCATCATAGCCCCTAAAGTACCATTGTTTATCTATGAGCTTCTAAGCAAGAAGGCGGGGGTGGGGGTGGGGGTGAGGGCAGGCCGAGGGCTAATAGACCAACCTCCGCCAGTTCTTTGGATCCACTCCTACCTACACTTTGGATCCAAAGCAACAGGCTGGGGAAAAACAACACATAATTTCCCTTGTGTTGTGGGGAGGTCATTTAAAAAAACAACTCGGCCCTCCTCTTTCTTGTCCCCCACACCATCGGTTGCAGCCAAATGCTAAAAAGGGGAGCAGCCCCAATACCTCTGCTAAAGGAAAATAAGGCACACTCTGCTCGTCGGCGTCAATAAGGGTTTGCCCGCCAAACACCACGTTGATGCTGCTTGTGTAGACCAGCCTGGGGACGCTGCGTCGCTTGCAGACTGCAGAGACATAGGAAACACAAAGCACTTCGTTGAGGGAAGGAGGCAAATGGAAATCTGCTTTCCTAAGGGAAAGGGCTGGTATCTCAGAATGGCTGCGAGCAAGAGCAGCCAACAAATGATTCTGCCCCGGCTCACATTACAGCATCCTCCAGCCCCAGGAGCCTTCAAAAGGGAGCTCTTTCTAGAGAAAGAACGGGGGGGGGGGGGGAGAGAGAGAGACTCTGGGGTTGCTATCAGGGGGTGATTGGTTTCGCTCCACCCTCCAACCCTAGGAGCCTGCAGAAGGGAATTGCTTATTGAATACTTTGGCCTAAACTATTAGTAAGCTGTATACTTATTTCTTAAATGTTTCTCCTTGCTAAATTAATTCTTAATTGTTGATTCTTGTTTTTTATTTTTTGCATTATGTTGCAGTGATGTTATTTGTCTTATTGTGTTCTTTGTCCAGGGCAGCTGTCTGCCAGCTCCATCTGGTACGCAGGCTGAGACTCTACCTGCCTGCAGACAGTCTTGCCACAGTAGTCCATGCTCTAGTTAGCTCCCACTTGGACTACTGCAATGTGCTCTACGTGGGGCTACCTTTGAAGGTGACTCAGAAACCACAACTAAGACAAAATGCAGCTGCCAGACTGATGACTGGGAGCAGCCGCCGGGACCTTATAACAGCAGTCCTGAAGGATCTACATTAGTTCCCAGTACTTTTCCGAGTACAATTCAAAGTGTCAGTGTTGACCTTTAAAACCTTAGACTGCTTTGGCCCTGTATACCTGAAGGAGCGTCTCCACCCCCATCGTTCAACCTGGACACTGAGGTCCAGCGCCAAGGGCCTTCTGGCAGTTCCCTCATAGTGAGAAGTGAGGTAACAGGGAACCAAGCAGAGGGCCTTCTGGGTAGTGGCGCCCGCCCTGTGGAACGGCCTCCCACCAGATGTCAAGGAAATAAACAACTATCTGACTTTTAGAAGACATCTGAAGGCAGCCCTGTTGAGGGAAGTTTTGAATGTCTTATGTCTTACTATGCTTTAATGTGTTGGAAGCTGCCTAGACCCAGTCAGGTGGACAGCATATAAAAAATAAATTACCATTATTATTCTTTATCGTATTTAGACTGGCTTTTGTGCGAACTGCTTTTGAGCACAGATTTATTTGTGGGAGATGTGGTATGTAAACAAGCCGACCATCGATGATCCTCAGTCTGGGCTCATCCAAAACAAAGCACTGAGGCAGTACGCACCTTCAATGACGACACTGGTTCCTCCGACATTGACAGACCGAATATGTCTCTTGTGCATCTAGGAAAAGCAGGAAGAGGTTTAATGTCGCACCAGCTGCTGCAATCAAAGCAAAATGAATTGCTTTAGCTTGTTTTGGTCTCTGGAGAATTGGCCTGGCTTGCTCCCTAGGTGGCAAGAAGGCCAGCTTGTAAAAGTTGAATTTCGCCCAAAAAAAAAAAAAAAAAAAAATTCCACCTGAAAAAAGCGGTCAAGAAGGGCTATTGCTCAGAGGCTGTGTACCTGCTGAAGGTCCCAGGTACGTTCCTTGGCATCTTCAGTTAGAAGGTTCAGACCACAAGTGATGGGAAGGAGTTTTTGCCCAAGACCCTGGAGAACTGCTAGTTAGTCTTGGGTGAAATAATCAAGCATAGGGAACCTTTCATAGTCCTCCAGAGGTCACATGTTTCTAGGTGGGGCCAAAAGTGGATGTGGAATAGCAAATGATAATTTACTTATGCACCCCTCTCAGTACATTGTTTACTGAAAATAAAACATTTCTCTTCTTAAAAAGTGTACATATTCTTACTGTTGCCTTTGCTTAATGTCTGTGATCTAATTCAGCATCACTCAGGCATCTTTTTTCAAAGCATCATAGAATTGGAAGGGACCATGAGGGTGTCAGGGTCTGGCCAGACGAGGAAGAGAGTTGGGCACCGCCTGTCCAAGAGACCCCTCCAGGGAGGACGCAGAAGATGACAACTTAGACCCAGGACAGTGGTGGTGGGACACAGGGGGCCAATGTGCAGGAGTGTCAAGCTGGGAGATGCTAGATGCAGGAGGGCTGAGTGATCGGCGGGGGGGGGGGGGCATGTGTCAGGAGAAGGAAGGTCTTCCAAGACAGCTCTAGGTGCTGAGAGTCTCAGCGCGAGTGCAGACTCAGAGAGAGAAGAGTCCGAGGCTGCCTCTGCTGCCAAGAAACTGGCTCTCCTCCCCAGACTCCCCACTTGAGGAGGATCCTGCACGCTGCTCAGGCAATGGGCCAGACAGGCCCAGAGGAGGAGCCCGCCCCCTTGCCACATTTTACATCTGTTTGGGAGGGATCTGGAGTGAGAGGGGAAGGAGCCAGGTGAGACAAGCCAGAGGGATGCTGCTGTGTTGCTTCCTTTCTGTGAATTAAAAGCTAATTGCATTCTGTGTCTCAAGTTCTTTCCTGACTTGTGGATGACCTGTGCTCGCCCGACAGCTCCTTGACAGAGGGTCATCTAGTCCAACCCCCTGCAGTGCAGGATTCTTTTGTCAAATGTGGGGATTGGACCCACGACCCTGAGATGCTCTACGGACTGAACTATGCCAGACTGTCTGTATCCACTCAGGGCTTCTTTGCCTGAGAGTCTACTTTGTTTTATTTTCCTTTCTGAAAGGGGCAGGCCCTGGAAAAAACTACCAACCGATCTCCGTTCAGTGGCGTAGCGTGGGTTGTCAGCACCCGGGGCAAGGCAAGTAATTTGCGCCCCCTAACCTGAGTGAGCCAGGTAGGGGCAGAGAGCTGTGAGTGCGAGCGCCCCCCCCCCGATGTTGCACCCGGTGCGGCCGCCCCCCCCTGCCCCCCCACGCTACGCCACTGTCTCCATTTGATATAGGACAGCAGGAAATTTTCTGAAAATCTGTTCAACACAATCTGGAAAAGCCACGTGAAAAGGGTTGATTCCTTGCAGAAACTCAAGACGAAGAGAAGCCGACTCACTTGTTCTAATCCTGTCATTCCGTACGCGGCTGCGTGAATGACACAGTCTGCCCCTTCGCAGGCTGCATATAGCGGGTCATAGTGCCTCACGTCTGCCTAGAACACAGAGATCACATACTCCTGAGTGGGGGCTTGGGGGGGGCGGTCAGCAATGTTTCCCCCCCCCCCCAGGCAACAGACAACAAAGGATGCTGAGAAGCCAAGGTACACACTCTAAGGCCACCAGCAACAGGGAAGAGAGGGCAAGGACCCAGTTCTTTGATCACACAGATCTTCTCTGTCATTGCAAAGGGTCACGAGACATACTATGCAAATCATGCCATCCTAAGAGTTGGAGGAGGCCTCACACACCATCCATCCCTCTGATGGAAGGATTGCAAAGCAATTCCAACGGGTGTCTATGCAGAAAGAGAGAGCGTTTGTCCATACTGGAGAACTCTGGATTTGCACTTGCCTGTCTCATTAATATAGGCATAGCCACAGGTTGTCCTTCCCATCCCACAGTGTTGTCCTGGAACTTCCCCCCTTTAAATGAGGGTTTTCCTGGTCCTTGGAAAGTTCAAAACAGGCAGGATTGAACACCCCCCGATCTTGCAGAGATCATAGTCATCTATCCCACCCACCCCCATTGCAGCAGGTGCCACAGATCACTGGTGCTTGCAAACCCTTCCCCCACAACCACACTTTACCTGCCTTACACCTGACAGCAGATAATAATCTCTCTCTACATGATGTGTTGCTTATGGAAAAGAAAAGTGGGGTGTTACGATCATAATAATAAATGATAAATACCTGTACAAGTACTACTCCTTTTGGAATTTCCCAGAGGGGTTGGTTAATGTCATAGAGAATCACACTGGTTCCTGATTTGGCAAGGGCACGGCCAAGGCTGAAGCCAAAATAGCCAGCACCTCCTGTTATCACTGTCTTGTTGCTCACTTTCTTCAGCCCTCGGTTACCGGTGTCAAGTTTCTGTTCAGCAGGCTGGGCATCTTGTTTAGAGGATTTGAGTTTTTTTCGGTCTTTCTGCTGAGATTTCTCCATTGCGCACTAAGGGATCCACCGGATCTAGTATTACAAAACTCCACCAAGGTAGGAGCAACAGTATCTCCTTCTCATAACCTGTTGAAAGAGCACAAAGGCCAATTTTGTTGCTGCTGTTGCTACAGGAATAACAGCGCCATTGGTAGAGCATAGGACTCTTAATCACAGTGCCATGGGTTCAAGATTCCTGCACCGCAGAGGGTTGGACTAGATCAGCCTTTCTCAACCTGTGGGTCCCCAGATGTTGTTGAACTACAACTCCCATCACCCCAGCTAGCAAGTCCAGAGCTCAGGGATGATGGGAGTTGTAGTCCAATAACATCTGGGGACCCACAGGTTGAGAACCGCTGGACTAGACGATCTTTGTGGTCCCTTGCAACTCTATAATTCTTTGATTCTAAGATTTCCATGTTTCTCAGTCCGGTTCTTATTTAAGGAACATTATATATATATATGGCTTCTCTATGTAGCACTTATTCACAAATGAATGTTTAACTTTTTGGCGTTCTGTTATCAATACCCCACTGATATCCTGCTGTTTGCCCTATAGTCCTCAACTTCGGTAATGAAAATTAAAAACAAACATGCTGTGATGTTATGAAAAGTGATACACTTCTCAGCATTTCTGAGAATGCCTCACTGAGGCATATGAGGCGGGCTTCTCCAGTGCTAAATTATATTTGGTCCAAAGTTGTCAGCATCAACTTTGCATTAGCAAAACCCTTGATATTTGGAGATGTCCGCGTATTTTTAAATTATATTCCCGTAGCATGGGGATTAGCAGCAAGACAACAAAAGCGGACTTCTGTTTTGGTATTCCTACGGGGATCTGGCTAGCCATGGTGAGATCAGGATATTGCTCCTCTGTATCTATGGCCTCGCCCCATGCCTTTTTATCACACATTCATGATCATTTGTGTTCACAGTGCTATTAACGGGGGTCATACACACTTCTGTTTTTGATGCAATCCACACTTGCAAAAAGTTTGGGGTGGCCATACTGCTTCATTTCCAACCAGAGACAAAGGTTTAAAGGTTTGAACATTTGCAAGAAGCAAAGGTTTAAAGCCCCTCTGCGCCCCCCCCGCCCCCCCAAGCAGCAGGGTCCCAGTGCAGATCAGTCCTCCCTTGCCTGCAATTTACTTCAAAAAGTCATTATCTCAGTTGCTAATTGTGTAAACGCTGTGCCGTTCAGTTAGGTGTTTGAAATGAGTTCCTACATGAGACAGGGCTCTTTTTTAGATTGCGTTCAATCTGGCAAGATCTAGATAAAATCAAGCATTAAATTTTTGGTGTTTTCTGCAACATGTTCTTCACATAGTAAAATGAAGCACTGGTGGTGGAATTATTCTGTTTACGTTCGCTCTGTGACACTTCCACAATGCTAGTATGTTATCACTGTATGGGTGGGGTCATACGTGACCATCCCAAAAGCATCAGGAACCCAAATAATCATGAATGAGCACTAAAAAGGATGCTTGAAAGGGCATAGAAGGAACCCATAGCCTAGTTCATTCGTTATGTAGCGGCTTCTCAGTCACGCCACCCATTGCCACCCTGGTAAGGGAGTGAAGGAGCAACAATGATCTCCCAGCCTCTCCGACCTCACAGGTTGTCGCAAGGATAAAATGAGAAAGTAAGCAAGCATATATACCCCCTTGAGGTCTTGGGTGGAAATCACTGTATGAAATAAACAAAATATATCAGCTGTGGGGCTGTATTTTGCTTTTGTTTTACTTAATGGGAAGAGGGTGGGTTGGTGAGCGGTAGTCATTACTAACCCCCAACGTGGCTGGGGTTTTTTTGAAAACCACTCAGAGGTTTTCATACAATCAAGCGATATGTAAATTTTGTTATGAATAAATAAAGAAATCTCTCTTAGTCACCCCAAGGTAATAACAACCGCTTCTTAGACTCCTGGGACCATAGACCAAAGTGGTCACGAGCATCTTCCAATAAAGAATCTGGTGTAAAAGGTAGCCAATCGCAGTGGCGCAGCGTGGGGGGTGCAGGGGGGGCCGGCCGCACCGGGCGCAACATCTGGGGGTTAGGGTTAGGGGGCGCAAATCCATGGGTTAGGGGGCGCAAATCCACGGGTTAGGGGGCGCAAATTACTTGCCTTGCCCCGGGTGCTGACAACCCACGCTACGCCACTAGCCAATCGTATTACATATGCAAATAAGTCTTTTCTCCCCATAGGCTGCTGCAACAGAGAACTGCTTTTGCACCACGTTGCTTCAGAATGTTTCAGTTTAAAAGGAGACAGTTGGTGCAGTATAACAGAATTCTACCTCATGCCTCTTGTGGGGATAATGTAGCAGTGTCCAGGTGTGCTTACATGGAAGTAAATTCCACTGAAATCTGTGGGACTTCCTTTGGAGTAACCAGGCCTTGGCTTGGAGTGCAAACAATAAAAACGCAAAGCTGCTCATTGGCACACAGGGATTGTTTGGGTTCCAGTATTTGGGGAATTAATCTTTGAAGTTTGGCTGTGATTTCTGAATAAATCTTAATACTTCAGATACAAAGGGCACAGCCTTCCATCTGCATTTATTATTGCTTTACAAGCACACTTTTTTCAAACTTTGCTGCATGTTTCTTTTCGGCACTCATGACATAAGACACGGAGAAGAATAGAATTGTAGAGTTGGAAGGGGCCCTAAGGGTCATCTAGTCCAACCCCCTGCAACGCAGGAATCTTCTGCCCGGGGCTCAAAACCCACGACCCTGACATTAAGAGTCTCATGGTACACCAGCTGAGCTATATCCTATTTAAAATCTCTGAAGATATTGTTGGGGGACAGCCACCTGCACTGCTAACTTTCGCTGCATCCCTGTTATAAGCCAATTATTTACCTGAAGGAAAAATATCATCTCTGCCTTCCAGGCTGCTCACCCTCCCGCTGTGTTTGGATGAAGCATGTTGTGGACAAAACCATTTCACCATTCTGCTATAAAAAGCAAAGTTCTTTGCCACAGCAAGTGAAAGAGGTCCACAGGATTTCCCTCATTCAAAAAAAGGAAAATACCTGTGGTTTCCTTGCACAAACCCCCAGATATTATCATATCTAGACAGGCAGATGTATGCGAGATACTTTTAATATCAGTTTATTACCCTGGTTGTACGCTAACTCATAGCTTTGCCAAAACGCCACTTCAATAAAATAAAATAAAAATATTCTAACAGTGCAATGCTAAGCACAGTTACTCAGGTGTAGGACTCACCCAGTTCAATGACATCTACTCCCAGGTAAACTGTGCATTTATGCCCCAAAATTAAATTTTAATTTTGGAAGTGAGGGAATGACAGCGAGTGGTGACACCAATTATACTTATTTCTGTGCAGGAATAGTAAGAAATAATGAATAATAACAGGGTGTTTGGAAGACAGAATGGGGTTTGCTGGGATAATAAACCATCCACACAATTATTATAGAGGTCCCAAGCAGGGTAGTCCCTCCGTACACGTTTTATTTCCTTTTGCAAACGTTATTTCGTTTTCACTCAACCAAACCTCTGTTTTAGAAGGCCTGGAGATGTACACCTTTGGGTGAGATTCAGTACTCCTTGCTCCCCCACCTCTCGCTTCCTGAGCGATGCAATGGGCGAGAAAAGGAGATCCGTGAGTTGTGCCTCCGACTAAGCTTCTACTCAAGAGTAGACCCATTGAAAGCCCTGGCCCCTCGCGCCCAGCTTCCGTCCATTGACTTCAGTGGGTCTACTCCTGAGTATGGACTTAGTTGGGAAGATCTAGCGCGTGAAGCCCTAGGAACCATAAGAGGGTCTCCTGCAATAATATTATTACCCTGGGAGGGGGTCCTTGGCAGGAGAGATTTCCTGGGTGTGGGGCAAATCCTGGCTCTCCCCCCCCCCCAAACGGCAGGAGGTGGCTCCTTTTCCTCTCCCTCACGGTTGACCAGGAGACACCCCCAGCTAGGCAGAGTCCCCAGTCGGGCAGGCTTACATCTCCAATTCATCCATCCTAAGAGGAAGAAAAGCCACTGCGGAGGAGCCCGGCTTGGTGTTGGCGGTACTGTACTTCCAGCGGGGAGGAGAACCGTAAATATTAAAGGGGCAGCGCACGCACAGGAGAGTTCTGTTATCTCCAGGTGAGGGTGGCGCTATCCGTGCGATCCTATATATCGGGGTGGCCAACTCCCAAGAGACTGCGATCTACTCACAGAGTTAAAAACTGGCAATGATCTACCCCCTTTTTTGGGTTCAGGTCAAAGTTGTTGAGCTCTTTTTTAGGAAGGAAAAGCCCTGTATATTTTTGGGGGGGGGGGTTGAGCTTTTATTAGGAAGGAAAGCTCCGTTTTTTAGGGGTTCAGGTCAAAGTTTTTTTAAGGAAGGAGGAAAGCCCCGTTTTTTGGGGGGGTGCAAGGCAATAATGTTGAGATTTTTTTAGGGGAGACAGTTGTTGAGCTTCTTTGGGGGGAGTCAGTGATCTGCCGGTGATCTACCACAGATGTCCAGTGATCTACCAGTAGATCGCGATCTACCTGTTGGACGTGCCTGCTACACACACACACACACACACCAGGTGTGGGGAAGCTTTGGCCCGCCAGATGTTGCTGAACTACAACTCCCAGCACTCCTGGCTTGCTGGAGCAGGTGGGAGTTGTAGTTCAGCAACACCTGGTCTTTCAAATTCGGCACACACCTCCACACCTATTGCCTTCCATTCTGCTCAGTTCACTATATCATAGTTGCAACAACTTGAGGTGCCCCCTAGGCTCAGCGCCCAGTGCGGCGGAACAGGCCCTGCTGCCCTGCTCAGAGGGACTGACGGGTCCCCCACACCTGCTGTACCTGTACTGTACATTTAAATCACATGACATCCCCACCAAAGAGTACTGGGAATTGCAGGTTTTCCCTGTGCAGAACCACAGTTCCCAGCAGCCTATGCAAGCTAGGGTTCCCAGGATTCTTTGGGGAGAGTTATGCACATTTAATGTGCTTTAAATGTCTAATAATGACCTGCCCTTAAAGCACATGTTTTCCCTTCAAAGAATCCTGGGAAACATAGTTCTCCGGACCCTATGGTTCCCAAGATTCCTGTGGGGTGGAACCATGCACTGTAAATGGGTTGTATCCAGCTAATTTATTTCTCAGATGCATTGATGCACCTAACTTAGGCATGTTCATGGCCTTCAACAAGTCTACTCTGTGTAGGATTCATTATATCCAGTGGAAATGCTGAGCAGAAAATGTTCAGGATCGCACTGGTGGTCAGTCAACCATTTGTAGTTTGGCCCTGCAGATAATCAGTAGCATTGAAAAGTGCGGGGAGGGCATGGAGCAGAGAGATCACAGTTATTAGAGCAGGCATATGACAGCATAAATGTCTCAATACACCTGCTGTCAGGAACTGGCTGGATGAAGAGGAGTTGTGGGAGGCACCAGCTAGGGAACCCCCAAGGGAAACCCTAGAGGAGGAAGGCTCATAGCTCAGGGATTGGTGGTGGGACACTAAGGAGAGGTCAGGGGGTGCTGAAGGGGCAACAGGGCTTAGTGAGCAGGAAGAGCCTGTGACAGAGAGCAGTTCAGACTCTGCGGCTGAAGCAGAGAAGGGGGGGGGTCAAGTGGCAGCTGGGGAATCCAGGGAGTCTCCCTCTCCTGCTGCGACAAGCTCCAGCCCCGTCTCCAAGAAAGTGCAGAGTAATGAGAGCAGACCAGAGGTGCGCAGATGCAACATGAGACTGCTTAGGAAACATCTGGAAAAGGAGTGTTAGGGAGGGTGGGAGGCAGAGAACTTCAGTCCATAGGGGCAGGAGCTGCTGGGAAGGGTTGCTGAGTTGTATTGAAATTGAAATTGAAATACTTTATTGTCTCTTGTACAACTTGTATACAGCGAGATTACACAAGCACCCCCCACTCAGCTCTCTTAGTCTTAATTCCCCTCGTTTACTGACGCACACCCACCAAACCCGAAAGTCAGTTGCCCTGTTGTTATCTTTTCATTCAGCAGCCTAACGGCCCATGGATAGAAGCTGTTCTTTACCCTGTTGGTGTGACTAATCATGCTTCTATATCTTCTGACCGAGGGCAGGAGATCCAGAAAGTGGGGGCCAGGGTGTGAATCATCCCTGAGAATTTTCCTCACGCTCCTGAGGCAACGTTCTTCCGCTATTTCATCCAGCGGATTCACGGGACAGCCCATAATATCTTGTGCTGTATTCACCACCCTCTGTAGGCACTTCCTGCCAGATGATGTCAAACCAGCGTACCACACCGTGATGCAGTATGAAAGGACACTTTCTATTGTGGACCGGGAGAAGGAGATAATCAAATGTTGATTGACATCGTTCTTTCACAATACTCTGAGGAGATGGAGTCTCTGTTGGGCTTTCCTAACCACCTGGGTTGTATTGATTTTCCAAGTAAGGTCTTGTATGCCATTGTATGCCAAATATGCCATTTCTTTGAATAAAGAGTTAACTTCACTGACAAGGGAGCTCTGCTTCTTTTGTGCTGACAGTCTGGCCCTGACACCTGCTAGTTTTTAAAGTGCCGCAATGGAACTATCCTCTACGTATGTTTGGGACTAACCATGCGATACCAAAACATGTCTACTCAGAAGTAAATCCCACCGGTTCCAATGAAGATTGCAGCCAAATGCAATTCACTCCTCGAACATGTATTCTTGTGTGTAGTGCAGTTGGAACAAATTAACAAAACAGTTGGGCCAAAATGGATGGAACGGTGACTGCAAGTCTCACCTCTGGGCCAGTTTCTGTAGACACTACACACACCCCTCTCTGCCCTGCGTCTATGCAAGCAAGAGGCATGATCAGAGTGCAAGGACACACTCCCGCCAGAACTACAACCACAACAAAAACCGCTCTGTGGAAGTGGGAAGCAGGCCTGGTAAACAGGCACAGCTGGGGAAAATCCATAGGGCCAAATAGAAAGGCCAGGAGGTTCACATTTGGCCCCCAGGTCTGAAATTCCCCCTTCCAGAGAAGACAGTAAGGGCAATACAGTCATACCTCGGGTTACAGACGCTTCAGGTTGCGTTTTTTTGGGATACGGACCGCCGAAACCCGGAAGTATCAGAACGGGTTACTTCCGGGTTTCGGCAGTCGCGCATGCGCAGAAGCGCTAAATTGCGCTTTGCACATGCCCAAAAGCACCATATCGCAACCTGTGCATGCGCAGATGTACCACTGCGGGTTGCGAATGCTGCGGGTTGCGAACTTGCATCCTGCACAGATCACGTTCACAACCTGAGCGTCCACTGTATGAGAGCCAAACTAAATTTGGCATATTGCACTGCTGGTGTGTAGGGAGAGGGTCAAGCCAGACTGGTGAGGAGGGGAGGGGTGATTTAACCCTCCCCTCCTCACCAACATGGTCCTGCTTGGAGTACTCTACAGCACAGCATCTTTTTGTAAAATAAAATTTTAAAAAGCAAGGGGGGAAATAGCGACACAAACAACATGACGAACATCGCAGCTAGTTTGTCCTCCTTGTTTCCCAGAGAGGAAGCGGGCTGCCCCAAGCAGTTGGCACATATGATAAGAAACAAGCAGTTCTTTGCAACACGGCTCTTTCTCTAGGTTTTCCCGCTCTGCCCTGTAAGCAGGAACGAGGCCCACTTCTTGTAAGTGACTTTGGAAGCCGGAATCACATCATATTTCTGACTGGCTTTTTTCTTTGCTGCCTGCTTGACTGGGTGAATTTCAGCCGCAGGAGTTTCCATCCCCTCGGGGGGGGGGGGCTGCCTCAATGCTCTGGGGGTTTCAGTTGACAATTTATAGAGCACTGGCTTCCCTGACACGGTTGGTTGCCTTCCTCGGTTGAGTCAGAAAACTGCTAGGTCTTCTCTCCCTCGGAGGCCTCGGGCCTTCATGGCTGACAGAAGCGCTTTGGCGCCTGTGAACCGATTCCCATGATGCAGTGTTGCATCGTGGGTTTCTTCCTCCTTGGTGACTGCCAAAAGTGCTGAGTGAACAGGGCTTATTTGCAAGCTGAGGTGTCACACCGGCTGGAGGTGAGGCACCAGATCCCGGTTCCACAGCTGGAGCTCGGAACCTGAGAAGAAATCTGGAACCACCCCTGTGAGGAAAGCGAAAGAGAGTTGTGGGGGGGAATGATAGGCGAAGAAGTAATAAAGAGGTCGCCTCTGGGCATGCAGAGAGTGCTCCTTGAATGACCACAGCTCTCACCCCCACACACTGGGAATGGTATTTATATATTGCACTTCATCAAAAGATCCCAGAGTGATCCACAACATTAAGAGCGCATTTTATGAACATCTATAATAAAAAGCATAATAACAGATAGCATACTAATAACAGCCTCCTGGTCCCCCCAGCTTTAGCAGGCCATAGATTTTTTAAATGGCTAAAGCCCTGGGTAAAGAGGAATGTTTTTGCCTGGCGCCTAAAGACATGTAGTGATGGTGTCAGGCGAGCCTCTCTGGGGAGAGTATTCCACAGTCAAGGTGTGTTACCAACCTCTCTAGGATGAGGCACAACTTTCCTCATGACTCTTATTTTTATTCATATGCAAATAAATTTAATTAAAATGAAGTAAACATCCCACAATTAGTTGGCTAAGATTTCTTTAACTGGGTGACACACCATAGCACCCACATAATCCAAAGTGACTCGAAAACACTTCATAAACAAACAAAAACCAAGTATTCAGATTCGGCTAAAAATGTTATAGATTGAACATAAACTATGTGAAGTTGTGTAACCTGCCCCCCCCCCCAGTTAAACAAATTAATGGATATCTGAAAAGGCAGGAAGCCTTATACCTTATCTTTGTATGGGATTAGAAAATGGGAAGTTGCAGGTTGAACTGTGGGTGGTGGATGTACTAAGACTGGAAAGAAAAAGGATTTTCCAGTGCAGGAAACACTCTCCTCTTACTCCCTGCTTAGGGGTAAGACCTGGTCTACACAGGTGAAAGAATGAGATAGGAATGACGTGGTAGAATGACTGTGGTGGACTTCAGTTGTACATGCTCCTGTGTAAAACAAAGTTAATAAATCCCCACGAGCAGAAAGCTAGCACATCAAGGAGAAAGGCTCCAGCCCCAGTTCTTTCCCTGCTGTTTCAAAAAAGTCGTTCCCTAACAACTGTCTGAAGTGGTACAGTTCATTCTGCATTTTGGCCCTCTGCCCCACCATTGTGCTATGTAGGTAAACTAGGCTTCGAGTGGCTACGTGCAAAGCTAAAATGGAGAAAAGAAATCTGGGGCACCCCTGCAGATGACAGTTTTGCAGCCTAAGAGGATGCATCTCCCTTCCCACCCTCGCCAAAAAAACACTGCGTAGTCAACAGCTGCCCAGCTGAATCGTAGAGCAAGGCTGCTGCTGCTTTGCACCAAAGTTCTCCTCCTCTCTTGCTGGTGCTTCTCACACGAAATCAAAGATGCAAAGGGATATTTCCCGTGAAACACCTTTCAGGGCAGGGCAGGCAGGAGAAGGCCTTAATTATTCATGTCACAACAAGCAGCAGTACAAGGAGGAACAGGAAGATGGGTGTCTACCAGCTCCATCTGGTACGCAGGCTGAGACCCTATCTGCCTGCGGACTGCCTCGCCAGAGTGGTGCATGCTCTGGTTATCTCCCGCTTGGACTATTGCAATGCACTCTACGTGGGGCTACCTTTGAAGGTGACCCGGAAACTACAACTAATCCAGAATGCGGCAGCTAGACTGGTGACTGGGAGCGGCCGCCGAGACCATATAACACCGGTCTTGAAAGACCTACATTGGCTCCCAGTATGTTTCCGAGCACAATTCAAAGTGTTGGTGCTGACCTTTAAAGCCCTAAACGGCCTCGGTCCAGTATATCTGAAGGAGCGTCTCCACCCCCATCGTTCTGCCCGGACACTGAGGTCCAGCTCCGAGGGCCTTCTGGCGGTTCCCTCACTGCGAGAGGCCAAGTTACAGGGAACCAGGCAGAGGGCCTTCTCGGTAGTGGCGCCCGCCCTGTGGAACGCCCTCCCATCAGATGTCAAAGCGATAAACAACTACCTGACATTTAGAAGACATCTGAAGGGAAGTTTTTAATATGTGACATTTTAGTGTATTTTTCATCTTTGTTGGAAGCCGCCCAGAGTGGCTGGGGAAACCCAGCCAGATGGGCGGGGTACAAATAAATTATTATTATTATTATTATTATTATTATTATTATTATTATTATTATTGGTTTCATGTCTTCTGGACGCTCGGCCGCCCGATGCGTGTCATTGAGGTGACCTAAATCTCAGAAGCAGCCGAAGCAGAAAACCAGAATGTGCAAGGAAGAAGTACCCTCCCAGAAGTGAAAAACGGGTGTGCTTGCTGCAGAACCCCTCGTGCTCATAGGAAAGACCAGTGCTTTTTTATGGGGGTACGCATACCCCTAAACATTTTGTGAATCTAAGTTTGGCCTCATTGAGGGGCAGTATTTCAATATGAGTAGGAAAATGGAAGTAGCCCTAAACATTGTTTTAAGGAAAAAAGGCACTGGGAAAGATAACTCGCAAGTGTCGCCCCTTCCACTGATACACCTTGCTAAAGGCTCTTTGTATCCTTGTTTGAACCATAGTTATAAAACTGTAGAATCCGCTTCCACGACTTGCAGAGATGGCCGCCAACAAAAGAGGATGAGGCTAAAAATGGCTACTAGTCATGATGACTATAAGCTGCCACTTCTGTGCTCGGAGGAAGCATGCCTCTGAAGAAAGTTGGTGGGGAATGAGAGACAAGAGAGAATTTCGGTACAGTTCGCATTTAAGGGCAAACTTATTTGCGCTTTCCAAAGCAACAGAAGGGAACCAAAGTGAAGCCATCCTTTGACATTTGCACTCCTCTGAATTTTGTAGTGCAGTTCTCTGGTCAAGTAGCGTGTACAAAAATGCATGGACTGAAATAAATTGTGCATAAAAATGCATATATTAGTAACAATGCAAAAATGCATTGCATTAGGGAAGATATAAATATTAGGAAAAAAGTGTTTTGCAAAAATGTGTCTGTTAGGGGAAATGTATTTTATTAGGAGAAATTTTTGCTCAAATGTTGATGAATTTGCATGAGAATTAAAAAACCCCCATCAGTTTTGACTAATATACACACTTCTGCAAGCAATTCCCCCCCAATGTAATGAATTTGTGTATGCCCCCCCATATATTCCTTTTATGTACATTCCCCCTGTTCTATGCTTTTTTGTAAACTTTGTTGAGTTGGAGAATGGCTTTGCAAAATTCAGAGGAGTGTGAACTCTGTTTCAGGTTGCCTAGTGCAAATTTGTAAAGTATGAATGATGCAGTTTCTCATTAAAATGCAGACAAAATTAATTTCCATCCCACCCTTAGTCCATCTCCCCAGCTTTAAGCCCAATGTGACAGTGAAAAAAACCTAAACCAACAGTTAGTATTGGAAAACAGTGATCAATCTCTCAGATTAAAAAAACACTAAATTGGGAATAGTACGTGTATAGCAATTGGGGGCTGGGAGAGCCATATTTGGAAGAATCTGCCCCTTCTTATAGATCCACGACCCCTGGCAGGATTCAAACTGGCAACTTACATCCCTGGGTATTTACAAACTAAGCTGTATCCTCTCTCTTCAGAAAAAAGGTGTGACAAGGAGTTTCTCTATCCCCTTGGGACAGCTGTGAAAAAGGGCCTCCTACCATTTCAAGAGATTCATTGTGGGGTTCATTTGCATCAAAAGAATGCGAGGGAAACCCCCCCGGAAACAAACAGCAGAGAGGCTAATCAAATCAAGTACTAATAATAAATCTCTCTGTCAAGGACCAAAGTGGCTGGGCTCAGGGCTCAAAGGGGAGATGACCTACAACTGGGAGAACCTCTGAGCAGACCAGGAAGGTGGGGAAGTGTAAGTAAACGCAAGTCCCTTTCTTTTCCTACGTGGTCGCGAGGGCCTGGTAGGGAGGCATGGCCAAGACTGGATGATGAATAGGAGTAGGAAGGCAGATGGGTGGGGCTGGCTGAGATTTGTGGGTTAGTGACTCATTCGTCCTAATGGACCAGTTGCTTGCCCTAGTTGCTAGGCCCAGGCCTGGACACAACTCTGGGACCCCTGAGAGCTATCTAGGAATGAGAATTTCACCAAGCATGACTTTTACTATATCAGGGCTGGCGTCAAAGTTTTGGGAGGTTGGGCATCTGCTGAGGGGCCCTACCACAGTTAGGGGGCCCACTGCCAAAAGACCCCTGGACCTGCTCTCCCGCTATACGCCAAAACCTGCTGGCTCGTTCACCAGCCTCTCACTCCGGCCCAGGAAAAAGCAGTGGTGAGAAAGAAGAGTGATGGCGACTTATGTAGCGGCCATCTGCCTTGCTAGAAATCAGGTTGTTGGAGTAATAAGGAAGAAGGAGGGGGTCCCGCAAAGGGTGCTTTGTCCAAGTGGGTCTTACAATATCTGCAACCAGTGCTGAGTCCTGTATCACAAATTTAGTTCAGGATCAGCAGGGGAACAGGCATAGCTCAGTGGTAGAGCAGCTGGGTTCAATCCCCAATGCATATCGTCCCAATTTTGGGAACCCAAAACAGAGACATGTCTTCCAGGAGGCACTCCCGGGTGTGTCATGTGACCCACACCTTGCTCTCCCCCCCCCAAAAAAAGCATTTTTGGGGGCAAGAACGAAGCACAAGAAGAGTGTGTGAGGGCACAGCACCCAAAATGGTGCCCATTATCTCGGGCAAAAAAAAAGATGTCCAATTTTTTCCAAGGCACTTGGCGGGCATGCCAGTGGTATCTCCAGGTAAGAGGCATCTCCTGGTAGGGCTGGGAGAGACTCCCTGCAAGAAACTCTGGAGACCTTTTGCCAGTCATTGTAGACAGTGTTGAGCTAGAGCAGTGTTTTCCAAACTTAGGTCTCCAGTTGTTGTTTTTAACTACAATTCCCATCATCCCTGACCACTGGTCCTGCTAGCTAGGGATGATGGGAATTGTAGTCCAAAAACAGCAGGAGACCCAAGTTTGGGAAACATTGAGATGGAGGTACCAATGCTCTGAGAGAGTATAAGGCAGCTTTCCTGGGCCTTTGGGGATGGCAGAACAAGTGCTACAAGCTTGGAGGACTTGGGCAAAAGGCCCTCAGTGGATCTGCCCCCTCTAGGAATGGGCCAGCCTCTTCCTGACCATTCGTTGTGGTCCATTTGCTTATCCTTTCCTCCTGGACAGGGGGAGAGTTTTCATTCGGTTCACATCTATAGGCAAAGCTACTTAATTCACACCTACCGAAACAATATGCGGACGGAAGCACAACCACCCTTCGAAACCCGCTCTTCTCCAAGTTTTGCAGCGTAGTTCTCTAGCCAAATAGTTTGTACAAAAATGCATTTGATAGGGTAAATCGTGCATTTAAAAATGCACATATTACTGAAAACAGCAAAGAAAAATGCATTCTATTAAGGACAAGTATTTTCCAAAAATCTGCATAATTGCATACAGACGTGTATATTATAAGAAATTCACACTAAAATGCTGGTGAATTTTCATAAGCTTTTTTGGGGGGTTGGGATCATGAAATGGTGTAGAATTGGGGAAAACTCAATTTAAAACTGGAAAAATATGATAAAACTGGAATGGATGGGTCCATCCATCCCTACTCTGGGCCCAATCCATATTGGTTGAGGAAACCCAGAGCACGCTGCAGGCATAGCTATCGCAAGCTGTGACGTAAGGAAATGAAAAGTGGCAGGGGAAATCCTTTTGGGTCTCCCGACTCTAAAATTCACATGAGCTGTGGAAATTCCAAGCCCTTAATAACCTCAGCAGCCACAGAGAATCAGGATAGTTAGCACGCCTTAACATACAGAATACAAACAAGCCTGGCGAGTCAGAAAGAACCCAAAGCTACACAGCTTTTGGTTTCAGTCAGACCTAATTCTGAGAGTGACTTGTTGAGAGCTTTCTGTCCCCAAAAAGAAAAAGAAAAAACAGCACAAAGCGATCTCCAGGCAGCCAACCATGTTGTATTCAAGATGACAGGTGCCTCGTGCAAACCTCAAAGAGTTGCTCTCTTGTGACAATTCCCCCCCCCCCTTTACAAACCTTACAAACCTGGGATTCCGCCTGACCCCGGCACATGCAATAGTTATGCAGTCTTAGCTAAGAGACAAGCAGAGCCGTGTTCTTTCCGCACGTATGACAAGGCCTGGTTGTGAAATGGCATTGAGACAGGGGTCCTCCTGAGAGTGTTGGACTCCAGCTCCCATCAGCCTCAGTCACCATGGTCATGGCCAGTGTGATGATGGGAGTTGGAGTCCTGCAACATCCCATCCCTGCTTCAAATGGAGGCTGTCGTATTTTTCGCTCTATAAGACGCACCAGACCACAAGACGCACCTAGTTTTTGGAGGAGGAAAACAAGAAAAAAATATTCTGAATCTCAGAAGCCAGAACAGCAAGAGGGATCACTGCGCAGTGAAAGCAGCAATCCCTCTTGCTGTTCTTGCTTCTGGGGTAGCTGCGCAGCCTGCATTCGCTCCATAAGACGCACACACATCTCCCCTTTCTTTTTAGGAGGGAAAAAGTGAGTCTTATAGAGCAAAAAATACGGTATGTAAAATTATTATTACTATTGGGAGTGCTCAATGTTTGAATTTTTATTGTGTTTTTACATGTGCTGGAAGCCACCCAGAATGGCTGGGGAAACCCAGCCAGATGGGCAGGGTATAAATAATAAGATTATTCTTATTCAATATGCCTCCTGAATAAAGTATCAGTGTTGAACAGATAATGTTTAGATTTATTAAGTTTTAAAGGCCACATCTACACTATACAGTTAAAGTGGTATCATACTGCTTTCAACAGTCATGGCTGCACCCAAATAATCTAGGGAACTGTGGTTTGTTAAGGGTGCTGAGAGATGTTAGCAGACCCCAATTTCCCTCACAGAGCTACAATTCCCAGAGAGATTTAAACACCGACTCCTCTTCCTAGGGGATTCTGAGAACTGTTAGCACTCTTAACAAGATACAGTTCCTAGAATTCTTCAGGGGAAACCATGATGTGGTCTGATACTGCTTTAAATGCATAGTGCAGATGGAGCCTAAAACGCATAGGCCATCTTTTCCAATGTGCGACGTCGCTAACAGTGAAAAATAAATCCACGTTATGGAGCAGCTGTGTGTTTGGCTCTCCAGATGTTCTGAACTACAGCTCCCATCATCCCTTGCCATTGCCCACGCTCGCTAGGACTGATAGGATTTGTAGTTCAGTAACTTCTGGAAGGCCAGAGGTTCCCCACTGCTCTCCAAGAGAACCTAAGGGCACGCTGCATTATGGACTCGGTGCTGTTCATGGATGCACACCATCCTTGCAATGCCCTGTAATAATAAGTAATAAACCAAACAACATGGAAAAAGCAAACACAGTTTACATGGAGGAAGAAGTATGGAATGAAACCAGCAGGGTGCGGACATTTCAAAAACCCTGCATGCATGAGTCTGCCACAGCTTCCGTGTGGAAGCACGCTAAGGTCACATGCACACCATTAACTTCTAAAGTATTCATATATCGCTTTAAAAGCCATGGCTTCCCCCACTGAAGGAATGATGGGAACTGTAGTTTATTTAGGGTTGAGAGAGAGTTGTTAGGAGACTCCTATTCCCTTCACAGAGCTACAAGTTCTCAGAGTGGTTTAGCAGTCCATCCTGCTTCCCAGGGAACTCTGGGAATCTGTGAGGGGAAGAGGGGTCTCCTAACAACTCTTGGCAGCCTTAGCAACAGTTCCCAGCATAGCTGTCAACCGTCCCTTATTTGGCGGGAAACTCCCTTATCCCAGCACTGTCCCACTGCTGTCCCGGATTGATGATGTCCCTTAAATTTCCTGGGTTTCATGCTTGCCCAGCTCGGAAGGGAAGCAGCGGCTTGGGGTCCTCCGCCGCGAGAGAGAGCACGCGCATGAGCTGTCGCGTCTCCGTCTCTCCCTTTTCCCCCTCAGGGGCGCTTCGTGAGGAGACGGGTGGCGGCGGGCGGGCAGGCAGCCCCTCTCTTGCGAGACTTCCACCACGCTGCCAGGGGAAGCCGGAAGTGGCTGAGGAGGCGGCCTGAGGGAGGAGGAAGAGGAGGAGATGGGGAGGGACGCAGAAGGGCGCCGCAACTGCCTCATGCTGGGCTGGCGGGCGAGAGTCTCTCTTCCTCCCTCCCTCCCTCTCTCTCGGGTGGGGAAGGGCCGATGGAACTCCTCGCGCCAGGATGACGGCAGCCCCGACGTGCATAAGCTAAGCAAAATCCCTTATTTTGGCTGCTGAGCCCTTATTTTCAAGGCTGCTGGTCCCTTATTTTCAAATCTGTAAGTTGGCAGCTATGGTTCCCAGGATTCTTTGGGGGGAAAGCTTTGACTGTTGAAATGGCATGAGAGTGCTTTAAATGTACTGTGGGGATATGGCCCAGGTCACGAAACCAGTAGCTTTCAAAACTGCCACCTTATGGGAACTTTCTGGCTTGTTTGCTGGGGAATCCCAGGAACCCCTTGTGCAGTACAAAGGATTGTGGTCATAGCTGTCAACGTTTCCCTTTTTTATAAGGGAAATTCCCTTATTCCGAATAGGATTCCTCGCAAGAAAAGGGAAAAGTTGACAGCTATGATCATGGTGGTGGGTAGGGAGAGCGTATTTTAAGGGTTCACTCTCCATTTCCTGACTAGGCCTGTTGGTCTAGTTGGAGTGTGGCCACAAATGTAGTCAGTACCGCTCTGTGGGGCTGCATTGCATGTGGAGATGGACAATGGCAGGCTGCCTGGCTTTGAGGGAAGCCGGAGCACTGTTACTACGGTTTTCGTTGAGGAACCACAGAGTTCACCAGAACGCAGCTTGAAAACAGCCACGCCATTGTGAAAGTCAGTACCAAAACCTAGAGACAGCCCAGCTGTCCACCTGAGGTGGAAAATTCAACTTGTGTCCCACCCCGTCCGTCACCTCGGCCTGCTTCACTGTATGGGCTCTGTCAGCGCAAAACTTAAAAGAAAAAAGAGCCAGCATCTATAAAGCCTGGTGAAAAACAGGCAAGAGTTAGTGGAGAACCATTGGCCTTTCAAGATGCTGCTTGAACTACAACTCCCATCATCCCTGGCCATCGGCCATACTTGCAGGGGCTGGTGGGAATTGTAGTCCAGCAATCCCTGGAGGGCCACACCTGAAAGGGAGGGTGAGGAGATTGAATCCTGTGGTAGATTGGCTCACTTTAGGCTGCTGTGGAGGCTGGTCCATTAGGATAAATAGGGCAACCTTAGTCTGGCCTCAGCCAGTACCCACCTCCCCCAGACCCTCCAAGGCTCCCTATTTTCCAGGAACAGTCCTGGATTTACAGAAGCTGTCCTAATCTTTGATTTGGTCCCATGGCAGCCCGTTTTTCCTTAGGATGTCCCTATTTTCATCAGAGAAATGTTGGAGGGCATGGAGTTATCTGACCCCCAAGTCATCTGAAGGCAGCCCTGTATAGGGAAGTTTTTTCAATGTTTCATATTTTATTATGTCTTTATATATGTTGGAAGCAGCCCAGAGTGTCTTGGGCAACCCAGTCAGATGGGCAGGGTATAAATAGTAAAATTATTATTATTATTACTTATTATTATTATTATGGAATAGGAAGTCCCTATTTTCATGGGAGGAATGTTGGAGGGTGCCTTCTTAGGGTGTGTTTGTGCTGTCTATCAGTTTGTTCCTCCTCCTCAACCTCAGCGTTGCCCTTGCAGAACTCAGCTGAGAGGTAGAGAGGGGATGAATCTAGATTTACTTGGCCCTGCCTGTCATTGACTCTGGCTGCCCCTCCTCGACCTCCCTGCCACCTGCCCTATCAGTTCCAATGGACACCAACAGCCATTGGTGTTGGGAAATGCCATTTTTGAAAGCCTCTCCATGTTTATTCCTTCATGAGTTGCCATAATAATAGTAGTAGTAGTAGTAGTAGTAGTAGTAGTAGTAATAATTCTCTAGGCAGCTTACCGAGTGAAATAGACAAATTTAAATAGCATGCCGTCTAGTTTAGAAACCAACCCAGCTATAGCAAATAATAAAATTCACTCATAAAAGCCAACATATATTGGCAGGCACAAATCAAACCTTGAAAAAAGCACACCAAGAACTCAGGCCAATGTAAGTTTCAGTAGTGTGAGTGGTTCCTACTCGCAAATTAATAGTCAGTTGTAATAAAAACTAATCCATTCAAAAGTATGTATTCTGACAAGGATTACAAACTCAGATAGAGATTACAAACTCTAACAGAGTTTTTAATAACAAGAACTCCAATTTATTTAACAAATCAAACCTTGGCATCCAACCAGATAGATAGATAGATAGATAGATAGATAGATAGATAGATAGATAGATATAGTGTAACAAAACATATGCTAAAACCTAAAACTGGTAGAATTGTCGTAATTCTGTAATTCCGGGGGGGGGGGGAGACATCAATTGTATTAAAAGATGTTAGAGATGCTAAAAGGTCTGAGAAGATAAAAACAAAGTCTTTGGTGCTGAAAAATCACTGGCAGGCACACCACACCTCTTTCTCACAAGAGATTGGCACACAGACGGTTCAAACTTCTGAAAAGTCACGGCTCCTTACATGTTGCCCTTCCTGAAGGAGGCTGGATCCCACCCTGCTTCTGTGTTTGTTTTCTACCTGCAGGGTCGTTTCCACGAAAAGGAATGCCAGATATCTCCTGACTCTTCAAACAGGACTGCCATACGTTCGGGCTTTCAAAGGTGGAATTGACGTCCAGGTGGGGAAGCTGACACATTGTCCTGGATCTTAGGCAAGTCAATCGAAAAATTGCAGGTTTTTTGGCGTTTTTGTTTAAAAGAGCTCAACAACTTTGGGGTTAGTCTAAAAATAAGACCAACAATTTTGGATAATATCAGATGGACGTTAGCCTCTTTTTGAAATATGGCAACCCTGCTTTAAGGTGATATGCTGCTGCTTTAAATGTATATCGCGGGCGGCGGGGGGCGGGCGGCACAGAATGGAAATAGCCAGAGCTACACATCCTTAATCACATTCTGGCATTTGCCACAGACGAAAGCGTTGCCCTGCCATGGCAACAACCAGATCCGACCACAGGAGGGCGTATTGAAGCTGAAATTGTCACAGTGCAGAGACAGTTAACAGTGCCAGTTTTTCAATGAAAGCACCACAGGAGAATGAGCTTGGAGAGGCCATCTGATGCAGTCTCAACTGTTCGAAAGAGAGAAAATATAACCATTGCTGCGTCTTGTATAAATTTTTGGTTTTCCAAAGGTACATGTAGGGCAAACAACTAGAATGGGGTCCAAAGACTCTCCTTGGGAAATTAGGTTAAAAAAAGGTATCACTTTGCTTTGCCACAATCCTTTTTCACTGGCCTCAATATATTGTCCAGCATTCAGGGGTGGTTTGACCATTAGGGCAGAATGGGGGGGGGGGCACTGCCCCACCAGCCTCAGTCAACCCTCTTACTTGCAACCACTCCAGAGGATCGTAGAATCAGCTAAGTCTCTCCCCTCATTTCTAATACGTTTTATTCCATTTTGAAAACTTAAAACACATTAACTTCAAATTCAGTTTACATTTCTATTTCAAAATAAGCAGGGTGGCTTCCTACCCTTACCTTACTATGGTGTTTGTTTCCACCCATAATCTGCTGCATTTTATGTCAAACTATATCTGATAGCATATTTCCTCTGTTACACTTATTGCCATTTTTAATCCGCTGCTCATAATTCAAACCCTTTCAAAATTCATTTGACTACAGTTCTTTCTCAGGTATTCCAAAAAGGGTTTCCATTCTTCATTATAAACTGTCAGCTAAGTCTCAACGTTGCCCCTTGTAGAAATAAGCAAAGATGATGAAGGGGAATTCGTTGATTCTGCCTGTCATAGGCTCTGGTCTCCACCTCCGGTTTGGAGCCTTGGAATGCGGGTGGCGCTGTGGTCTAAACCACTGAGCCTAGGGCTTGCCAGTTGGAAGGTCGGTGGTTCGAATCCCTGCAACGGGGTGAACTCCCGTTGCTCGGTCCCTGCTCCTGCCAACCTAGCAGTTCGAAAGCACATCAAAGTGCAAGTAGATAAATACCTCCAGCGGGAAGGTAAACGGTGTTTCTGTGCACTGCTCTGGTTTCACCAGAAGCAGCTTAGTCATGCTGGCCACATGACCCAGGAAAACTGTCTGCAGACAAACGTTGGCTCCCTTGGCCAGTAAAGCGAGATGAGTGCTGCAACCCCAGAGTTGTTCATGACTGGACCTAATGATCAGGGGTCCCTTTACCTTTACCTCCCCCAAAGGTTCAGAGAAGGACAACCCAAATTATCAAGGGGGATGAAGCGACTCCCCTGTGAGGAGAGATGATAGCATTTTGGGCATGATAGAAGTGCATAAAATTATACATAGCACAGAGAAGAAGTTATTCTCCCTAGAAATGCTAGAACTTTGGGGACCCAAAGAAGCAGAATTTTGGAAGACGCAGGACAGACAACAGAAATTCCTGCATTGCATAGCGTTGGGCTGGATAACCCTCAGGCTCCCAACTCTGCAATGATTCCTTCTTCACAAACCACAGAGTTAAACTACGGAATTTGCTCCCGAAAGAAGCAGTGACGGGTCACCAAGTTGGATGGATTTGAAACAGGATTAGGCAAACCCATGAATGGTATCAAGAGCTGCTTGGGAGGATGCTTCTGAATGCCAGTGACTGGAAACAGCTGGGGGGGGGGAGAGAAGTTCAGGTCCTGCTTTTAGGCTAACCATGGGCATGTGGCTGGCCAGCAGGGGTGGCAACTTGAGCAAAATGTTGGGGGGCCCAGTTAAGCCCGTCACCACATGATCAACCACAAGACATGCACACATGTACACACACACAGTGCCCATCAACTTTGGGGGTCCAAGGCCCCCTCAGATAGTTCATGGCATAGCTGTCAACTTTCCCCTTTTTTTAAAGGGAAATTCCCTTATTCCGAATAGGATTCCTCGCAAGAAAAGGGAAAAGTTGACAGCTATGGTTATGGGCAGGGAAGCAAAGGGACCTCAGCCCCTAGGAGTTAGCTCCTATGTTGGCCACTGTGAGAAAAGGATGCTGGAGATTGAAACTTGAGATTTAAAAAAAAGAAGAAGAGAGAACTAAGGCCACATTCATGACATGCCTTTATAGCAGTACCACGCCACTTTAAACAGCCATGGCTTCCCCCAAGGAATTCTGGGATCAGTAGTTCATTAAGGGTTCTGAGACATTTTACAAGGCCCCTGTTCCCCTCCCTAGAGCTACAGTTCTCAGAGTTCCCTGTGAAGAGGGGTTGATTGTTAATCCACTTTGGCAATTGTAGCTCTGAGGAGGGAGAGAAGAGTTTCCTAATGACTCTTGGCACCCTTAACAAACCACAACCCCAGAATCATTTGGGGGGAAGCTATGACTGTTTAAAGTGATATGATACTGCTTTAAATGTACAGTGGTACCTTGGGTTACATATGCTTCAGGTTACAGACTCTGCTAATCCAGAAATATTACCTCGGGTTAAGAACTTTGCTTCAGGATGAGAAATCGTGCTCTGGCGGCACGGCAGCAGCAGGAGGCCCCATTAGCTAAAGTGGTGCCTCAGGTTAAGAACAGTTTCAGGTTAAGAACAGACCTCCGGAACGAATAAAGTACTTAACCCGAGGTACCACTGTATGGTGAGATTGTGGGCTAAGAGAAACCCACCCCTGGTACCCTTCTTTGTGGTCCCCCAGTTCCTCTTTTGCAGAGAGTGAGCCTGGCGCCATTGCCCCTTCAGTGAGATTTTCACTCTACCCCTCTCTATTTCCACAGTCTTCCTGGGTTGCCATGCCGTGTGCAAAGGATGAGTTCTTGGACGAGCTCTTGCAAAAGTGCATAGCCTGCAATGTCACATGTCACCCACGCCCATTTCAAGGATGTGCCGATGCCTGCAGTGAGTGTCCTGGGAACATGTGCTGTTTTATTTTTTAAAAAAGTTGCAATATTTGCGTGCCTCTTTTTCAACCATGATGCTCCCAGATCCTGGAATCAGATCAGCTGACATCAATTGCTGCATTCCCCTTGCAATGGCAGCTCAGAAATAACCTTTGATGGTCCCAGAGAAAGATAATCTCTCCTGGCTCGCTTTCCTGGAAAAATGGTGGTATAAATTTTTTTGTAAAAAAAAAAAGAGAGAGAAATCGGATGTTCATTTGCATAAAATTTGCACAAAAATTGACTATGTTATTTTGTAAGCTTAAATGCAAAATTTGTGACTATGATTTAATATTGCATTTCTCTGTTAATCTCTCTTAATATTGCACAGCCTGCTGTTCAGGTGCTACTAACCTCTGATGGGAAGCTGCAAGGGCCTTCTTACCCTCCTTTCTAAAGGGTATTTATTGGTGTTGCCAGACCTCCAGTCTGACCTGAGGTCTCCAGGTGTGCCTGGCCCCCTGTAGATGCCAGGTGGAGGTGAATCTCCAGGTGGACAAAAGTCCCTTTAATAATAATACATATTATTAAGAAGACTTACATGCAGCTTGCAAGCTTACAAAGCCCAGCAGGAGCCAGCTACAAATTGTAGCATACTTGGAGGTGGGGAAGTGCCCCCCATTAACTTCCATCTCCAGGGCCCATCCTGTGACATCACCAGGGGCCACCCTAGCTCGGAGGTTTGGGATGTGAAACCTCAGGGTTTGGGATGCTCCTGATTTGACAACTCTAGTATTTATCTTTTGGCTAGACTTGGACTGGACAGCCCTTCAAATAGGGAGCTCCACCAAGTAGGAAAAAAGCTCTAGGGTTGGAGAGGGAGTGTTTTCATCAGAGTCCTCTTCCAGAGTCCACCAAATGTTCCCACTGGTGCTCAGCCTTGGTCAACATACTTCCCAAAGGGAGCTTGTTGCAGCAGGAGCGGGAGACACCCATAACTCTTCACCAGCCTGATTCATCTCCGACTCTCGGCCTACTCTCCTGAGTCAGCTTCTGCTTCTGGACTTTGCTCTGCCACAGGCTCCCCCAGCTCACTAAGCCCTGTTACCTCTTCAGTTTCCAATACCTCATCCTCCCAGTCTTCTCGCTCTTCTCCAGTGTGGTGTAGTGGTTGAGAGCGGTAGATTCGTAATCTGGGGGACCGGGTTCGCTTCCCCGCTCCTCCACATGCAGCTGCTGGGTGACCTTGGGCCAGTCACACTTCTCTGAAGTCTCTCAGCTCCACTCACCTCACAGAGTGTTTGTTGTGGGGGACGAAGGGAAAGGAGAATGTTAGCCGCTTTGAGACTCCTTCGGATAGTGATAAAGCGGGATATCAAATCCAAACTCTTCTTCTTCTTCTTCCTTGTGACCACTCATTGTCGTCCCACCACCAATCTCGGGGATCTGAGCCTTTGTCTCTTGGGGGTTCCCCAGCTGGTAGCTCCCACTACTCCTCAGTGCCCAGCCAGTCCATGACATCGACCTTGGGTCAGTCACTAACCAGCCTAACCAGCTTCACAGGGTTGTTGTAAGATTCAAGGAGGCGGCGAAGAACCACGCACCCCCCCCTTGAAGGAAAGGTGGGCTATAAATGCAATTCAATAATAATTTCCAGAGCAAGAAGCATATTTTCTTTGTTTGAAAAGGTTTTAATCAATCGGTCTAATGGCTAATTGAATATAGCTGCAACCCTAATTGGAATTGGCATGGGTTACGGAGCTCATTTACGAAGAGGGATGTTGAATCTGCGACTCTCCGTGTATTTTGAACTACAACTATTATCATCCCTGACCACGAAGGTTGGGGTTGACAGCAGCTGGAGTCTAACCACATTGGGAGTGCCACAGACTCCCCCATCCCCGTCACAACAAAATATTATAATGAGCTAATTTATGAAGCCCATAAAAATAATCACGATCCCTATTTATCGCCACTTATTTCTGACAACAAGCGCTTTGCAACATCTGAAGGGCGCGTCAGCCATGCTTGGTGGATGCAGGCTGACTTAACAGCTGGCAATAGGTGCAAAAAGCTTCACGGAATAAGGTGAACCGGCTGGCAAGCCAGATGCTCCAGCAGTTCAGTGGCGAGAGGAGAGCAATCCCTCTTCCAGCTTTCGCCAGCCTCAAGGATGCTGCTGTTCCCATGGCAACATGAGCTGGTAACCAATGAACTGCAGGCGGGCCCAAGATTGGACCGGAGAAAATGCTGACTCGTGACTGGAGCATCTCACTCGTTATTTATTTAATACAATGGATGCAAACCCTGTTTTGTCTCCTTCTCCTCAGGTTCCATGGACTGCAGCAAACATGAGGGCTTCTACTACGATTGGCTCCTGAGGCAGTGCTTCAGTTGTATTAGTATCTGTGGGCAGCACCCCAGGGAATGCAACCCTTTCTGCAAAAGTAAGCGTCTGGGATGAATGGGCCACACTAGAGCTGGAAAGCAGGGTTTTCCTCACTGGATTCTCAGCCCCAGATGATACCTCCAGGCATATAGAGAGAGCGTTCTCTCTCAGAGTGTAAATACAGCTCAATTCCCTCCCGCCCCGCCCAGACACAACACTCCAGAATTAGGTTACAGAGCTTGTGTCGGAGGATGCCTGTATAAACCAAAATGTTGGGGGATAAAGGACAGAATTCTATGCTGCTGCTAAGATCCAGTGTACGCTATGCCTTTAAAGCACATTTGAGGCACATCCCTCCCCTCAAAGAATTCTGGGCACTGTAGTTTGTTAAGGGTTGCTTGGAATCGTAACTCTGTGAGGGGGAAACTACAGTGCGCAGAATTCTTTAAAGGTATAGCGTGTAGGGCGGATGTGCCAACACACCAGGCAGATTCGGGGTGGGGGGGGGAATAGTGTAATGTGTGTGTACAAAGTAAGATTTAGCTTTTGCCTCTGGCCCTGTCCACCACTGGCCCGTGGCTCTTGGAAGGTTTCCTAGCACAGAATGTGGCCATTGGGCTGATAAAGGTTCCCGATCCCTGCGTTAGGCATTGTGCACAGGATGTTCACCAAAGCTCCATGGAGGACTCCTGCTAGATGAGCAGCTGTTGACCTTGTTGCCCCTCCATTGACTTTCAGTGGATGCTGCACCTACCTTACCAGCAGTGGCTGCTCTCCAGGGTGTCCAGTGCAAGATGGACAGTTCGTGTGACCAGCGGATGGTCATCTACATGATCTTGGGCATCTGTCTGTGTACTCTGCTCTTCTCCTTGCTGTTGACTTGGGTTCACTTTAGGAAATGGGTGGATGCGGCGATCTGCCAAGCCGGTACCATCGCTTGCCGGAAAGGAAAGGACAGCCCCAAAGGTAAATGCTTTCTATCATTTGAGTTCAGATTTCTCAACCCACCCCAAACGCAGAATCTACATTGTCCAGCATAGAATCGGGTCAGATCTACAGATGCATCAGAATCAGGTGGTGGGAGGCGATGAAGGAATCGCTCACAAATTTATTGACAGCTGCACGAGTTATTATAGCTAGGAAGTGGAAGGGGCAAGCAGAATGTAAAATGGAAGAACAGTATAGAGATGTGGGATATAGCTATTAACGATAAATTAACATGTGCCATTAAGGTAAGACGGTGGCATATGCAGGAGGAAAGATTTTGAGGAGATATGGAGGGCGTTTGTAGAATTTGTACTGTTAAAACGGAAAGGGGTCAAACCGTCGCAAGAGGTGTTGAAGTTTTGGGAGGTTGGATAGTTACAATGGAATGGTCTCAGTGGTGGGGTGCACATTTTTATTCTTATTTATTTATGGTTATTACTTTGTCAAGATAAATAAAATAAAATAAAATAAAATAAATCAGGTGGTGGAGAGGACTGTACGCTTTAGATAAGTAGGTGTGGCGATCACATTGGCATATGCTCCTCCTATTTTTTTTTTTTTAAGCTTTCCCCGCAAGAGGAAAAGCAGAGCGTAAAGTTGGCTGAGTTTGAACTCTTAACTGCAGTGAGGTTTGTCTGAAGAATGTTAAAAACTATGATTCCCCACTGAAGTCTAAAGGAGCACAGTCTACTTTCAGACCTCAGCATTCTGCTTTATCAAAGGTTGTGTTTATGCCGCAGTAAACTGTCCTGGTCTAAGGATGTAACCCACAGTAAATTAATCTATTAGTTTAATAGAAAAGCTGGCATTAATTAATTTTTTTGAAACATTAAATATTTGCAAAAAAAATGTGACATACACAGGACTGAGAACGCTTTCATCTGTTCTGACAAGCATTAACACCCTCCCCCCACCCAATAAATAATAATTTGGTTATACCCCACCCACCCCTTTTATAATTGTTTACCCATATGTGGATTTCTGTATTTCACTAGTTTAAGTGATCAAGTGCCTATGAGAAATCAAACAAATCTCTTTCAATAGAGGACAGCCCTAAACACACACACACACTCTCTCTCCTGTGCCAAGAAAAACTGTATAAATTATTTAACCCACTCAAAAACATGCTCGCTTGTTTCCTGCTTCTGCTAGGCCAGGGGGACTTTGCAGGAAACTATGAAGATAATGGAAGCCCCACACTCCCATCTCCAAAGCACACACTCACCACCAAAAATCTTCCCTAGCCCACACCCCATCTCCTCAGACCTCCCTGGTCTACAATGTTCAAGTGTGTCTTTGCCACCAGGACTTGGAACCTTTCCCAAAGCAAAATTCAGGCTTCGTAGGCTGCTGGATTCCTCCCTCAACGGTGGCTTGCCTTGTGTAGGGTTGCCAGGCCAGGAGCATCCCAGACCCCGAGATTTCAGAGCACAAACCTGAGATCTAGAAGCAGCCTCCGGTGGTGTCACATCCGTGAACCTTGGAGATGGAGGTTAATTGGGAGGGGGAAATGGAAGAAGGCAGTCAACACACACCCAGACTTTCTGTGCTATGATTCACCGTCGGTTCCCGCTTGGCAGAAGCTTGCAATATGCATACACAGTCTTCTTAATACTAATTATTAAACACACTCTGATGCCAGCCCTCCACATGCCACCTGGAAGAAGCCAGGCAAACCTTGAGACTTTGGGTGAAGCCTGGAGGCTTGGCAACCCTAACACCATGCCACTGGCTCTTCTCATTTACATTTTCAGCCTCATAGAGGCCTTCCCCCCCCCCCATGCATTTGTTTTTTATCTATGGCATTGCTATTTACTGCATTCACAGCTCCTTGAGGGAGCTCGAGGGAGCGTTCATGGTTCTCTCTCCCCCTGTCCCTTGCCAATCATATTCCCGCAAGATTGAGGAGGAGGTTAGTCTCGAGAGATAATGACTGGCCCAAGGTCAGCCTGTGAGCTTCGTGGCTGAGTGGAGACTTGAACCCTGGTCTCCCAGATCCCAGTCTGACACTCTCAAGTGCTGTACCACACTGGTCTTCAACTGGAAGGAAAGATTCCACAAGTAGGCTATGCCACAGGTCGCCGCAACAACCACCCCTTTATCTCCCCTCCACTTTTATTTTCTTACTTTTTAAAATTAACAGTGATGGGGAGAGAAAGGAAAAAAACAGAGGAAAGTACCATTCCACCTACTGCTCAGGCTGGGGGTGCCATTGTTTATGTAGTCAAAACAGCATTGCTCATGCACAAGAGGGAGTTTGGGAAGTGGTGGAACCCCCTGGTTTGCAGCAGCGCAAGAAAGGGAAGGAACACCCCCCTCAAAAAAGAACCTTCACGCTACAACATTTTATTATAGGTCCCAGCTGCGCAGCTAAAAAAAAAAAAATGGCACTAGTATGTACTCTACAGGGTTAGGCTTTGACATTAATTCTTGCTTCCCTGTGGAGAAGTTCTGTGAAGGAGCAAGGGCTCTCCCAGGCTGGAAAGAGATTGGTGGGGGAAATAGGGGCAATTTCAGGATCAAATCAGAAGCAGGGATGGCTTTTGTAAGTCCTGGAAAATAGGGACACTTGGGAGGGCATGCGTAGCAGTTAAAACTGGCATAAAACCAATAGATGTATACCCCAAGCACTGAAAGGTATTGTTTAGCGCACACTGTTCTGCCTCTTAAGCTCAGGACAGTGTGCAAGATTCTATTCTGCCCCCCCCCCAAACCTCACAGCAACCCAATAATTCTCTCACGCCTTTTCCAGCCTCCTCAGATACGCTTTGTGCACTGTGTCAGCCATTCCACTCTGTTGTGCTTCTTTTGGTGTGGAGGCCTCAGCAAATGCCCGGCTTGATTGCCTTCTGGGTGGATTATAAATATAATGGGTAAACATGCCCTCCAATGAATATAGGGATGTCCTATTTAATAATACAGTGGTACCTCAGGTTACATACGCTTCAGGTTACAGACTCCGCTAACCCAAAAATAGTGCTTCAGGTTAAGAACTTTGCTTCAGGATAAGAACAGAAATCGTGCTCCAGCGGCATGGTGGCAGCAGGAGGCCCCATTACCTAAAGTGGTGCTTCAGGTTAAGAACAGTTTCAGGTTAAGAACGGACCTCTGGAACAAATTAAGTACTTAACCTGAGGTACTACTGTAATAATAATATTAATAATATTAATAATATTAATAATATTAATACCCTACCCATCTGACAGGGTTGCTCCAGCCACTCTGGACATCTCCCAACATATATAAAAACATAATAAAACATTAAACATTAAAAAAAAACCTTCCCTGTACAGGGCTGCCTTCAAATGTCTTCTAAAGGTTGTATAGTTAGTTATCTCCTTGGCAGAACCACATACCCTCCAAAATTTCTCCCAATGAAAATAGGGACCCATAACCTCCAATATTTCTCTGATGCAAAATAGGGATGTCCTAAGGAAAAGTGGAACATTCCGGGATAAAACCAAAAACCGGGATGGCTTCTGTAAATCTGGGACTGTCCCCGGAAAGTAGGAACACTTGGCCTGGATAAATAAAGGCCCAAACCTCATGCAGTGATTTTCATGGCTGGGTTGAGATTTGAACTCGTGCCTCCATACTCCTTACCTGATACTGCCTGCTAGACCACACTGGCAGCTTCTGGGAAGACTCCCACTTTAATGCACGTGGGCTTATTTTTCAGAGCATCTAATGGAAGCAGGGAGCGTGGGGAGCGGATCCAGCGGCAGCCAGACACCAGAGCCCATTGAAACCTGCGGCTTCTGCTTCCCTGAAGCAAGCCCTGCCGTTCAAGAAACCAGGGCCCACAGGACTTACCAAGCCGGGATGGAAGGGGGTCCCGCCGTGGCAGGGACTGCTGGCACAGGGAGTATGGGAACCATTCCTACCCCTGAAGATGGTCACTTCCAAATTATTTGCTCTCCCTCGCAAGAAAAGATGCAGGTGAATTGAGATACGGGGCAATGAGATACTACAGGACCACAGCCGCCCCTCCACACTAGAGCAAAGCTGCGTGAATTTTCCAGGTTCTTCCTCCACACAATTCCCCTGGGAACGCCTCCTTACACAATCTGCAGAATCCAGCAGGTAAAACAATTCCTGGACTCAGCCACTTCAGGACTGCAGGTGGCATCGATTTGCATGTCTGAATTCTACCCCCCTTGGAAAGACCTCCCTGCATATAGAAAGCCAGGGCTTCAGGAGTAAAGAGTTTTGCAGCCTAATCTTCTCTCTTGACATACCTGCTATTTACATTAACAGTTAGGAAGTCTTTCCCTGCTCTCCTCTCTGCACATGTTCTAAATCAGCAGTGGACATGACATCCCAGGGGGAAAGCCCTTCATTGACTTTCTTTCAAAACAAAAACAAAAACCAGCAGCTAGTGAAGAAAGCCTAATTCTTTGTCTGTTCACAGGAATAGGAAAAGTGTTGAGAGCACTTGGATGAAAGATCACGTTTCTACTGACCCCGATTTCAAATAAACATGCCTTACTTTCTGCAATACGTGCCACAGCAATAATTCACAGGTATATAAAAATCAGATATGCCTACAGTGTTTATTTTACACACCACTTTTTCCTCAAAGCAGTAGTGTACATGGTTCCCCTCCTCATTTAATCATTTCCCCAAGCAATCTGAGACTCTGCAGGCATGCCTGCCTTTGCTCTTCCCACTTCATGCCTCCCTTGGTTCTGGGAGACCAGGGAAGAGGGGAGCTTGTAGCAGCAGGAGGGGGAGGCAACCTGGCTTCCTCGCCAGCCAGACTCATCTCTGCCTCTTGGTCTCCCTCCTTTCCTGCTTCTGCTTCCATTTCTGCATCTGAACTTCTCTCTGCCACAGACTCTCCCATCTCACTAAACCCTGTTAGCTCTTCAGCTTCTGACACCATCTCTTCCCAGTCTCCTCCCTCTGACCACTCATTAACATCCCACCACCAATCCCCAGACTCTGAGCCTTCTACCCTTGGGGGTTCCCCAGCTGGTTCCTCGGCGTCCAGCCAGTCGATAACACCCTTGGGGTTCCTTGCACGATTCTATGATTTCAATGGCACTCACTTGCAAATCCTGCATGCTTAGCTCTGAAGCTGAAAGGCTTTTTTAAAAAAACCTTCCCTAAAGAGTGGCATGAAATGAGCCAGCTTCAATAGGACTGCTAATAAATCCCATCACAGCTACATGGCAGGCTTTTCGCCATCCTGAAAAGTACATCAGCTCAGAGTCATTTTGCCATAGAAGACTTTACTGTACTCAGGCATCCCTTGGTCTACATCTCCCTAGATTTCTTGCAAAGGCCTAAGAAACCTACTGGATAGGCGGATTCCCAGGAAAATGGTTGCACAACACTTTGCACTGGGGCCCAATTAGGCATGCCTATTTGAAATGTTTTGTGAGTGCGGAGAGCTACGATCACTGCAAAGGCTCAACAATCTCAAAAGCTTTTTCGAGAGGCGGTGGAAAGCAGCTGCGGAGTTTGAGCAAAAACGTGATGTCAGAGGCAGATGAGTATAGCTTAACAAGCAAATGCCTTTCCTTGCCCTCCAAAAAGCAGCTTATGAAGTACAGAGACGTAGGAACATTGGGAAGATCCCTGCTGAATCAGGCCAAAGGCCTATTTAGTCCGGCAGCCTGTTCTTAATGGCCAGCCTGATGCCTCCATTGAAAGTCTGCAAGCAGGTCATGAGTGCAACCCCACTCTATGGTTCCCAGCATCTGGTATTCCCAGCCACTGGGGAAGGAGCGGTTCCCCCCCCAGAAATGGGAAACTTGAGGCGGGCCTGGGGAGATCAGGACAGACTGTCAGAATGTTTTGTACGGAGGTGTTGAAATGGCGTCTGTCTACTTTTATGGCTCTTGGATGAGTGTAAAATCCACACAGAATATAACAACGTTTGTCTTCAACCCGCTTGTGGAGATTATCAGAGATCACAAAGAAAGGAATATATGATAACAACAAAAAGATGAGGAAAACAACAAAGAGAAGATTGAACAGAACTGTGAATATTATTTTGACAGAACTGTGTAATTAAAGCAGCAGCAGCAAGAGAGATGATCAGATCCCTTTCGGAGCTCGAAGCATGGGCACCCCCAACAAAAATTTTAAACATTTGGCTGTGTAATTTGGAATTATTGTGATTTGGAATTAATGTGATGTGATTGGCCTGTTAATAAAAATTATTTAAAAACAGAAATGGGAAACTTGTAATCTTTCAGGTGTTTTAGCACAACTGCTCCCACCCTCCCTGTCCATATTGGCTGGGGCTGATGGGAGATTATTATTTTAACTGTCAGGAGCCAAAGTCAGCAAAGAAAAACATGGTCTCAGTGAAGTCAACTCTTTATTCAAGAAACCGAAAACAGCATAGGCCTAGCGATCTCACCAACTCTTCCCAGGAGGTCTTGCTCCCACACGGCAGCCGAGAGGACCAAAGGCCCCTTGCTTTCTCAGCATCAACTAGGACTCCTCCTCTCCAGGGTCTTTCCCCCAGAGTCTCAGGCTGCACCCGTGCCTTCTTCATTTCTCTGCAAGTTCTAGGAGAGGGGTGTGTGTGGAGAGCTGGTTCCAGCCATGGCAAGGGAAGATGTGGATCCCTGTATCACTCTGTCCCAACCCCGCACCCCAGGGAGATTTAGAATGAACACACCGCTGGAAAGCAAAGGGTTAAATGCTTGCTCTCCCCCCCCCCCCCATTATCGATCCAGTCTTCTATGGCTTCCTTTCTTGACTGGGGTAGGAGCCCCATCAAACACAAATCCCTCCACATATATTGAGGCTGTCAACACATGTAAATCGCTTCCAATACTTGGAAGTTCATTATAGTAAACAGGAGTGGTTTTTATGGCCGAAAGCGGGCCACGCCCCAGTCACCACCAGCATATCACCAACTACGTACGGCTTCTTAGGCTGAAATGCTCCCCAGCAGAACAAAGACAAGTTGATCCATCAGTTGTAAATAAAACACATTCCCAGCCTGCCCGACAGCAAGCAGAAAGTAGCGTTGAGACCGACCGACCCGAGATGCTATTTAATTCAGCATCCGCTTGCCCTCGGGCAGGCCTCCCCCTGGTTGCCAGGCAACCGGAGCAATAGCACTGCCCATACATGTGAGCGGATGTTAGGATGGCAACTCTTTCTTCCAGCTCTCACTGTGCGGCGGGCTGGAAGAAGCCCACAATGCTAAAAGAGACAATGCAGCCTGTATTGTCCGAATTTCATATGGGCATGGCTTGTTGTCAAGAAGTGCTTTCAAAATAATGATAAACTGGGGGGGGGAGGGGGTTGGAAGAGACTGAGCTAAACATCACTTCTCCACCACCTGCATTTGAAAAGCACAACCGAAACAGAAGAGTTGGAACATAAAAGGCCAAAAGGTAACCTCAAATTAATTAAAACATGCTTATAAAAAAGGGATTGCACAATATATTTTAAGGGTGTTGTGGGGTTTTTTTGGTGATCTCGCTAAAGTGACCCATTGGAAGATGACAAATAGTTCTCCTTCCTCCATGTTATGTTTGACATTGGGTCACATTCGCACCATACATTTAAAGCAGAATCAAACCACTTTAAAGAGCTATGGCTTTCCCCAAAGGATTCCAGGAGGTAAGACTGCAGAGTTGTTAAGAGAGGCCGCTATTCCCCTCCTAGGACTATGATTTCCAGAGAAGTTTGACAATCAATTCTTATTTGCAGGGAATTCTAGAACTTGTAGCCCTGGGAAGTGGAATGTGGCATCCTAGAATCATGGAATTGTTGAGTTGGAAGGGATCCCAAGGGTCATCTAGTCCAACCCCCTGCAAGGCAGGAATCTCAGCTTTAGCATCCATGACAGGTGGCCACCCAACCTCTGCTTAGAAACCTCCAAGGAAGGAGAGTCCACCACCTCCAAAGGGAGTTCATTCCACTGTCCAACAGCTCGTACTGTCAGAAAGTTCTTCCTGATGTTTAGTCAGAATCTCCTTCCTTGCAACTTTTATCCATTGGATCAGGACCTATCCTCCAGAGGAGAAAACAAGCTTGCTCCATCTTCCCATTAGTTATTTGAAGATGGCTACCGTATCTCCTCCCTCCAGGCTAAACATATCCAGCTCTCCTCTTCTCCAGGCTAAACATATCCAGCTCCCTCAACCATTCCTCATAGGGCTTGGTTTCCAGACCCTCCTCTGCACTCATTCCAGCTTGCACATAACCTTAGTAAATTGTGGTGCCCAGAACTGGATTCAGTACTTCAGTTGTGCTCTAACCAAGGCAAAATAGAGTGGCATTGTTACTTCCCTTGATCAGGAAACTACCATATTTACTTGAATAATGTGCACCTTTTTTTGGCCAAACTACTTCACGAAAATTAGGGTGCACATTAGATTTGATGATGCAAGCAAATACTTTTTTGGCTTCAAGGTTTTGAAAATTGAGGTGCACATCAGATTTGCGTAAACACGGTATACTCCTGTTGATGCAGTCTAGAATAGCATTCGCTTTCTTTGCTGTTTCATCACACTGTTGACTCAGTTAAGCTTGTGGTCAAGACTCCTAGATCCCTCTCACATGTACTGCTGGCAAGCCATCTTATGGGATGTGGGTGGCGCTGTGGCCTAAACCACTGAGCCTCTTGGGCTTGCCAATCAGAAGGTCGGCGGTTTGAACAGGGTGAGCTCCCATTGCTCTGTTCCAGCTCCTGCCAACCCAAGCAGTTCGAAAGCATGCCAGTGCAAGTAGATAAATAGGTATTTGCAGCTGGTTATTCCTGGTTATTACACTGCAAGCATCAAGGATGCATGCAGGGGTTAATGATCACATCCACTTCTGCCTAAGCAATGATTTAAAAAATCAATTGTTTTGACATCTGACAGTAAATATAGAGCGTTTGGAAGTGGAGAGATCCTATGTATCATTCAACCACAAGGGGGTGCCATACCTCTATTATTTTTTCCACTTTAATGCAGCTTGAGCTCCAGTGTTGGGCAGGAAGCAGTAGGCCAACTCCTCTTCCACTGCAAGCTTGCTGCATTATTGAAAAGGAATAAGGAGGGCGGCATTACAATAATCAGCCAGCTCTCTAAGTCAGGGCATCTTTTGGGATTTCTACATAATCTGTACATGGTGATATGCACTTGAAAATGGTGATATGCACTTGAAAATAGCCCCAGAACTTCACATGAGGGGCTCCTAGTAATCTTTCTTAAATAGCACAGGGCTCCTCAAAACAGAGCTTTAAAAACTTGGACAAGGACATGATCTAACTTTGAATGGAAGTACCAATCTTACTTTATCTTCAGACCCGGAAATAAGAAAAGCAGCAGCAGAAATCCCCTTGTTCTCTTTTTTAACTCATCTTCCAAGAGCACGAGAAAACCCCAGGCCAGAGGCTCATGAGAATGGAAGCAAGTGTCTTGCCCATTAGTCTGAGCCACCTGAGTTGTACTCACCTCTTCCTAGAGAAATCCTTGTGTACTTCCAGCTCGTGCCAACGATCTGCTCTCATCGCACAGGACTGCTCTGCTTCTCCGTGTGCCGCAGGATCCCATTTTGGAGGGAACATGCAAAAGCTGGATCAATGAATTTACTACCCTTTCTCTCCCACCAAATGTTATGGGATCCAGGATCCATCTCGACCAAGCTTCCACACCCTTCATCTGGTTTTTGCACTACAACACCCATCAGCTTCAGTCAGCATTTGTGCTGGCAGGAGCTGATGGGAGTTGTAGTCTAAAAACAGCTGGAGGGCACCAGGGTGGGGAAGTTGGTCTTAATACACACAACACTTGTTCTACACGTGCTAGAAGACTGCAGAATTTGGTAACAATCTCTGAATGCTGAATGGTTGGATTCCCCCCCCCCCAAAGGCTTTGTATAAATGATGGGCTTGTTGTTTTAAAAGCAGGAAGCAGCCTTCAAAATAAAAAGTTAGGAGATTTTTATAGAAATGTAGCTGGCACCCCAGCACTATCAGCGGGCCCTTTAAAAGTGTTTCTTTACTCACAGAAATGCGAAAGTGGTTGTAAATGGAAAAGAGGTTACAAAACCATTCACTCTCGCTATTGTGTACAGATCTTTCTTTTTTTAAAAAACCACACCCACCCACACCAAAAGCAGGGCTTTTTTGTTTTTTACTAGGCAAGAAAGCCCCTTTCTCCATAAGCAGCAAATCAAACGCAGCCCCACCTCTGGGTTATAAAATATACAGCCCATGTGGACTCCCAGCCAGTGTCTAGACAGTAAGTAGGGGGGAGAAGGAAGCAGAGGGTGGGGGAAGAACATAAACACATTTGTGACAAGGCAGAAGCAAGCAAGCTCCTGGGCTTTTGGGAGGTAATGACAAAGCCAGGAGGCTTTGTATACAGAATGGGAGTGATGTATGAGAAAATTAATATATCTGAGAGATAAGGGACCAATAAAAGCAGAGCAAGTGGGGAAATCCTTTGTTTACTTAGTGTCTGGTGTTGAGGCAGAGGTGTCCAATAGTTGAAAATTAATTGCAACAGTGGCACCCAGTTACCAGAGTTAGCAGATGGCAGGTTTTTCGATTCCCAGTGTCTGAGTGCAGTATTTCTTTGAGAGGGTGGAAAAACACCCAACAACAACAGCGTCCAGAGAATTCCAACTTGATCCCCAGGTTCCCCGCCCCCCACAAAAAAATAAACAATCAAGACCACTTTTACAGTATAAACACGCCAATTCATTCATTTTACTGATGGTTGCAAATATGAATTTCATTCTCGTGGGGTGAACAAAAGGGTGTGGAAATTAAGAAAATAGCTATTTATAGAAAACAAAAAGGGGGGGGGGCTCAGACAGAAAAAGAATCAGTGCTGACACTTTTGATGAGCAGTCCCAAGGTGTCAGAAGGTTACCTGTGCAGTAGCAGCAGCAGGAGGAGGCATGCTGGGAAGCCTCGCATAGCATCGCGACTTCGGTTCCGCATTTCCGGACTTCCTTTTAATGCTTGCCGAAAAACAAAGAGCCCGGTAATTTCATACTGTATTTATTTAATAACTAAAATTCACAAATAAAAAGGTACTTGCAAAGTCCATATCATTGCGTCGTCCCAATTCTCCTCCATTTTACTGCTTTCAGACCCATAGGCATAAAAAAAATGGGCTTGGACTTTTTTTTTTTTAATTATAACTGTTGTATGATTGGTCAGTTGGAGCTGAAGCACCAATGGAGAAGATGCTTTATGGAGATGAGAGTACACCCCCCGGCCTTCCCACACACATTTTGGAGGAACGGAGGGAGATGTGCCAGTGCCTGGATTCCTCTGCTCCTATTTTCCCCACCCAGAGCAATCTTTGCGTTATTATATTTCTTCTTTCAAAGTCACTGACTGTAGCCTCTTTTACATTCCCCCCCTCTTCTGTCCCTGCAGGACTGCGTACACGATGGACATTGTTCGTTTCTTACTCCTCTAGGCCACGAGCCAGCGGCAAGCAGGTCCTGTCGCAGCTCAGTGCTAGATGTCGAATGGGTGTCTTTTCATTTCAGGTAGGTTTGTGTGTCTTTTCAGAAGGCTGCCATTCATTTCACTTCCTTTCATTTCTCTCTTGAGCTGCTGAAGAAGGCTACTCGTACTCCAGGAACTGTTTGTGATAGAACAGCAAATATCTGCAGGAAGATGACAAAAAGAGGAAGGACAAGGCACCATTTTAATGCTGTCTGCAGCAGCTGACTGACATTCCCATACAGCGCTCTCTCTCTCTCTCTCTCTCTCTCTCTCTCTCTCTCTCTCTCTCTCTGCCATGTTAAAAGCAGGACTACTTCTCACAAGGCAGGAATTATTCCAGGGAGGCAGCGACGCTAGCTCTCTTTCGTGGTCATACTGTGAATCTCTAAATAATTTAAAGCCAATGACTCATCATGGTATGTGCCCATTCTATTCTGGATCTGCACTAGACTGCTTAATGCAGAGACTGGTCTAGTTTGGTACCCAGAAAGGAGGCCTACAGGACGAGCTACACAAATGATGATGCTAAGCCAATAGGGGGCACCCAGATGGTTAACATTGTGGCCATCAGGCTTCTGGTCTCTACAGTTAAGTTTCACTCTGGATAAATAACCAGCATTTCTCAAACCTCTAAAAGCTGTGGTACAACATTTCTGAATTAAAAACCAGCTCAAGGATTCACTTTGAGAGATACTGAGAGAGTAAAAAAGCCTGCCTTCAGAGGAGACCGTTCCCAAGATTTCAAATGAGTTCTTTTTTTAAAACTTGCAAGCTCACACATCTACCCTTTAAGCAAGCAGTGGGGAGAAAATGTCAGGTGTAATTAAGAAAACAAGAACAGGATGATGGGATCAATCTTATCATAGCCAAGAGCGTGGAATGCCAGAAGCGGAGGCAACTCCAGATTTCAAACTGTCATGCTTCTCCACCCCCACTCAATCCACCCCCCAAAATAGAATGCAGCTCTACAGTGATAAAGAACATCACAATATTTTGCAGCCTTAACAACACCTAGCTATGGATAGTGGCAAGAATCATATGCCAAACCAGTTACAGTCCCTGGATGTGACATGGAGAGTGGCAACCCCTGGGTGTCTTGTACAGAGGGCTTTGTATGTCACAGGTCTGCAAAGTGCAGCTTTCAGCTTTAATTTTTTAAAAAGCCAAACACACACAAAAATACAATTTCTATTGACATCAGCTGCAAAGACAAGCTTGCAAACGCATGTGATCAATGTGCATCAGAATCTTATTAACAAAAGGGGGCAGTGTATGACTTTTGGCATCTGGGGGCGTAGCTTCTGCATTCTTGACAAATTGCAGAGTTTATATATAGGGACCTTTATTAGGTTCCCTGAGCACAACCTTTTAAGTTCTGTCGAGTATGCAGTTTGGATTCTGCTGGACAGAACAAGCTCAACCCAAGACAACATATGTAAGGGAAAGGCGCTAGAATCCCCACTGCCTGTCCCTTGTGAGTGTATCCAAAAGGTCAGCCTGAAATCTGACTGCACATGTTCCTCTCCATTTCTCCTCATCTGGAGTCTGCTGCACTTTACACTTCATGAATGTACCAAAAAGGAAATGATCGAAAATGGCATTTTATGGCTTAAACAGGAGGCTGCCCTCCTCTGTGTTTTGCTCAAGACGTACCCTTCGCTGTCTAGTACATCCTTAATGCTAGCCTTGGTGATGATGGCGTCGTCACATTTGAACCACTGGTCCTTGTGTTGCCGGATGAAGCTGGTATAGTGCCCGCTCTCCAGGGTTCCTTGGTGATTAACTACTGCAAACAAGGAATACCTGGTGGCAAAACAAGTTGGGAGAAAGCACTTAGGTCAAGAGGAAATGCAGCAGCTATTTCAATCAATGTTACTTGAGTCTTTATAAAATACTTGCAAAAGCGGAGCATATCCGCAAGGGTGCTTCCTGTGCTCTGCACCCAGAACTTTGGGAAATGCCAAGCGTTTGAAACCAAAACTATAAGAACAACTATTAATAAGAGATATGATGTGGAATATAACTCTCAAAAGTCTCCTTGTAAGTAGTACACATTAGAAGACTTCAGCACTGACTTGTTAATCCATGCAAAATTAGGTCAGCACAGCACTCACTCTCCTACAGTGGCCAACTGAATGACTCTGGGAAAGGCATAAAACAGGACATGGTGGCACAAGGTCTCCATTGTGTAAGAGGTCTGGGTCTTCAACTATGGGCTGAAGTAAATGGACTCAAGCATCTCACCCTCTGCATTGCCATTGCAGTTTCCAGAAATGGGAGCTGCTGCAGAGATTCTCTGATGACACAAGGAATTTTACTTGGGCCTAGAATTCCACAATAATATACCAAATTATCTCTAGAGAGAAGGTAAAGTTGTTGTCAGACTAACCTATGTGCTTGTCTGGTTTCATATCCCAGACTGCCTACCTGGCAGAAAATCAGCATTTTGCTCACCTGGCCGCACTAGACCCACCAACATTGATGCCTGGGTTGCTCCCAACATATAGCAGTTAAGAGGAATATTGCCCCTAAAGAATGAGGTGCTATTTCTTGCTATGGCTTCTAACGAACATTAATAAACTGAGGCGGCACACATTTTAAGTTAATTATTTTTCACAGCCGCCCCCCCCCACGCTATGAGAGGCAACCTGTGAGGTGAATTATAACTACTGCAACAATTCTAAGCAATACAGATAATGCTTATTTGTAATAAGGTTCTCCAAAGAGCACAACCTCACATCCTGTATCAAAAGCATTCACCTCTTTGCATTGTTGATAATGGGCTTAAAATGAGTTGGTTTCGAGTGGGATTAACATTGGCTACAATCCACAGCTAGGGAAGCACAGAGGCCAAGATTCATTTTACACAAAGAAGTATAACGATGCACCCAGCTTAGCCTGTCACTTGCAGATACCAGTCTCTACCCATTTACACTGCTTTCCTTTCACCTTTTAAATCTGGGAATAGCAGCTGTAGTTGCATTGCTCTGGTGGTCAACAGTGCAAACCCTTGCTTTAGAGGAGTAGGTTAGTCATTGGGCTAGTGCATGGGTGGGCAAACTAAGGCCCAAAGGCCAGATCAGGCCCAATTGCCTTCTGGATCCGGCCCGTGGATGATCCGTGAATTGTCACGTGGATCGCCAGCACACGTGTTCTTTCCCTCTTCCTCACACGGCGATGCCGCCGCCTCCTCACTCCCTCCTCCTGGCTTCTCCCCGCCCTGCCTAGAGGAGGAAGGGGGCTGGGCTTTGTTGGTGCCAGCAGCAGTAGTGCTCAAGTGGCCGCTATTTTAAGCAGCCCCTCTCTGCAGCCCTTTTGCATGCTGCTCATCGTCCCTCTGCTGCCGCCAGCCCCTGCTGCTCGCAAAACACAGGTAAGCAGCCACCGGGGTTCGTGGTGCTCTTGCATCATTTTTTTTCTCTTCAAAATATAGTCTGGCTGCCTACAAGGTCTGAGGGACAGTGGACTGGCCCCCTGCTGAAAAAGTTTGCTGACCCCTGGGCTAGTGGGTAGGCAATAGTGGTAGAGGCAGATACAGTACAGATGCTAAAATTGCATAGCTGATAGAAGGATTTGGAGCCAACTGTAGGATTTGGTAGGTGGCAATGGCAGAGGAGGCAAATGGAAAAGGAACAGAAGCAAACTGAAGCATAAGACCTAGCTCTTGGATTTTTATTATCAGGGCTGGTATATAATGCTACATGCTCAACACACCCACGCCTTTCTACACCTCTGCAGGATACAGAACAGATTTCTAGTCCATCTCATCCAAGAGGGAGAGCCACAGAATTCAATACTACTTACTTATTATCATTGTTTAGACTATCTGCCGGCTGCTGGTACTGCCCATTCATTCTGCTCTCTTTACTACAGCAAAAAACAAAAACACACACAAATATTCAGAATCATTTAAAAAGACAAAGGGTTGTAAATAGTTCCTTGGTTTCTCTCAACAGAGTAGATTCCAAACGTTTATTTGTATTTATAAGGTGTACATCATATAAGAGGGTTAAAAAAATCTTCGTTCGTACTTATGAAGATGCTTCTCAAAAGGAGGAGGCAGGGGGCTTAATATAAACAGCCATCTGGAACTGGCATCACCTACCCATGTATCAACAGAACTTGGTGTTTTCAGTACTAATAAAAAAACACCTATTGTGACTGGTGGGCTGTGTGGGAGGGTTTGTGTACTGCAAGGACCTGTACACCTCTCTCCACCTCTCCCTCTCCCTCTCTCTCTCTCTCTCTCTCTGTGTGTTACACCTTTCTGTATGATCTCTGCCATTGAGGGTTGCACAACTTAGGGTTGAGGATGGACGGCATTGTGCTACATATGGGCAATACTTTACCCCCCCCCAAATGAATGAGAAATCATTTCCCTATACAGGCAGCCGCCCCGTTTATGCGGGGGTTCCGTTCCGAGTTACTGCACACGTTGGTGAAATCACATATAATTGAAACCCATTGAAAAAGCCTGCAAACACTCAGCGACACCCCCACCCCGTCCCTGTACTGCCCTTTTAGTGACGTTTCACAGACATCTTTATGACGTTTCTGGGTCACTTCCAGGTTCACTGCAATGTGCGTATATTGTGTGTATTGAACGTGCATAAACAGGGGGGCTGCCTATACAGAGGAAACAAAGGAGCACTACCAGGGTGGGAATCAAGTCTACTCCTGGGCCCACAGTGATCTCAGCCAATCAGAATAAAGCCGCCTCTTAATCGGCAGGGCAGGGGGAGAAATCATAATGTGCCCATATGTTTCCAATGCTTGCTCTGCTCACCAAAGCTTTTGCCTTACAAAACTGAGATGGATAGTGAAGGCTAAGACCCTAGAACAGCCTTTGCCTACCTGGTGACCTCTAGATTATAGTTCCCATCTGCCCCAGCCAGCATGTTGACTTATAAACCACTTGCTGATGGAGAAGATGGGACACACTAAAAAGGCTAACACTGCTTCAAAAAAGAAAGAAAGAAAAAATCAAAGGTTTTACAGACAGGGGATAGAAATTCATGCCAATGCCCCATGGTAATTTTCAAAGGGACAATGCCAGATTTCAGACTGCCTATGTAAAAACTAATCAACGTAATGATTTTATTTTTTTAAAAAGCAAGCACAGGTAAGTGAAATGCACCTGACATAATGAACCGTCTGATGAGGATATGTGTGTCTGGGAGCTAAAATGCTTGAGGCCAAAGTACAGCCTTTTTTTACAGGTAATGTCCCCTTCTTATCTTTGAGGGAGGGGGAAGGACTGCTCCATATCCAGAATGTGGACTGGAGTCACATGGAAGCATCCTGAAGTTAAATTCTAAAAAGCACACAGTGGGCTTCCCCCAGGGCATTTGGGAAGATCTGTAGATGTTGGATTACAATTCCCATCAGGACAAGCCAGCATGGCCAATGGTCATGGATGATGGGAGCTGAAGTCAAGCTGCATCTGGCGGTCCACTCACTAGCCACCCTTGTGGTAAATATAGGCCTCAATAGGTTCCCAGGGTGCTCTGTTATTACCACAGAATCAGAGTTGGATGTTGTTTGTACTGTCTGGAAACGACAGATGCTGTAAGGGTGGAAAATATAGTTTTGACCAATTTACACTCATTTAGATTTCTTATTTTATGATAGGTAAAAGCAGTTCAGCAGGATGGCCAATGGATGGCTCTATCCACTCCAAACATGCCTCTCTCATTATCCAATCACAATGATGTCCTATATTTGATGCTTTGCTAAAGAAAGGAGCCCTGGGAAGCCTTTTGTGTTGAGATCATCCATGACAGATTTCATGACAATCTAAGACTAAGGATACTTCTGTGGAAATCCCAAAACTGAAAGGAAGAGAAAATTAATCCAATTCTTCACTGAAAAGAAAACCTTAATTGCATTAGCTCTCTTTACACTGCTGAACCACACTTGCTCTTGTTCATTAGCATATTTTATGTTTTCGACTATGGCAATTGGATTACTCTGTTTCACCAGTGAAACTAATTAATAAAGCTCCCTATGTAAGGGGTAGAGAAACCAATAATTTCAAACTTATGATAGATATGTTAGCTAACATCTGAAATGTTATTTTAGTAAAATAGGAATGGGAACCCAAAGATTTATGTGAACTTAAGTATCAAAACACTGACTAGTTTTAAAATGCAAGGTTTCTACCCACTTCTGCAGGAAATGGCTTTGAAATTGTCAGTAGTAGACAACAAGTGTCAGCTGCCACTAAAAAGAGTTTAACTTTCACTTCCTATGGGCAAATATATTTTGACGTGTCTAATAACTTATTAGCCTGAGCTTGTATGGCAGGAGTAATTTGTGAACATGCCTCTCCCTAAAGTATTCCAGCAAACAGAAGCATCAAGGAAGAGAGAATATATCTTGGTTAATTAGGATTAAAGCTAAACCAGGTATTCCACAAGTGGAAGTTTAGGTACTGATATTTTATTTAAATGACCTGAATGACATCTATGCCTTAAGGAAAGCGGGGGGGGGGGGGGCTGAATCAGACTCCTTTCAGTTCAGGAGTACTTTCACTTAATCAAGTTTTGAAATAAGTTTAAATTTCACCACCATAAAAACCCCAGTAACCAAATCATGCTGCAACTAGTTTCCAACCGGAAAGCGACATTTACTCATTTCTTTCTGCGTGCTGTTCCACAGAAAGGGTTCCAAAACTCTTTTTAAGCCGTCTCCCCACACGAGAATGCTTTCTCACAAGAACATACCTGGAGGCCATGAAAGGCGTCATGTCCAGCTCCAGCGGAAAGGAGACATATGTAGTGATCTTTCGTCTCAGTTTGGCTGAGTGTTCAAACCGCTAGAATAAAGAAATTAAGCATGACTTATGTAAGCACATCTCACTGGATAGTATCATTTCTTTCTACCCAAGTCAAACCAGCGGACAGTAGGAGTAAACTACTGAAAAGGTGAGATCAAATGAGCAAGCCGCATTCTATTTCCACAATGTTTCTGTAGCGTCTCTTTTTCCAGCAGGAATTGTGACGGACAATAACAAAACGCAACGGCCTATGTACAATTCAAGTCTGTGCAACAAAGCGTACAAACTTGCAATACACAACCTTTAGCATGCAAGGAAAGATGGTACATCTTTAAGATCTCAATCATTAGGGTCAATAATGACAATTTGAATTTATCGTTTATCAAGTGCCAGGGCCAGCAATCCAAGTTTCACCCATTCAACAAGCTAGTAAGAAGTCATTCACTGTAATCAAGCATCTGTTTGATCTCAGATACACAGGTCGAGGAGACGAGAGCCAGTGGCGAAGCTGCATGCTCTGGCACCGGAGGCGTAGACCAGGCAGGGGCATGGCTGGTGTGTGTCCCGGGGGTGTGGTGCCCGGCATGGTGGGGGGTGCACGGCGCGTGTCCGAGGGGGCGGCCGCAATAGTACCCCCCTCCCCGATAGTGCCGGGGGCGATGCGTTCCCCCTGCCCCTCCGCCAGTGACAAGAGCAGCACCGGCTTCATAATACAAGTCTTGGGAATAGAACAGACGGCTGGTCTGCCATTCACACGTTTGTGTAGATGCTTTTCCCGTTATGAATATTAATGAGCAGGCTGGATTACTGCAATGATCTTTGCTTTTGAAAATTCTACAGAAACATCAGCTGGTCCGGAGTGAGGCAGCAGGAGTTTTGTTGAGTATCAGCCCTTGGGAACAAGCAACGCTCAACTGACCTGCAGCTGCATTGGCTTCCAATTTGTTTCTGGGTACAATTCAAAATCCTAGATTTTAAAGCCTTAAACTGGACACAGGATAACTTAAAGGATCAGCTACTCCCTTATGACTCTGCTCACTCGAAGATCTGCAGGGGAGGCTCTTCTCCACATCCCAACAATAGCAAAGGCATGTTTGGCTGGAACACACGGGAGGGTCTTCTGTGTGACTGAGCCCAAATTATGGAATTCTCTTCCCTGAAAAGTTCAGTTGGCTCCCTCTCTCTTGACCTTCTGCTGTCTGCTAAAGGTTATTTTATTCTCAAAGGCATTCAACCTATTGGGTTGAGTAGTTTTAATAAGCTGATCTGGTTCTTTAGGTTTTCATCAATTGCTCCCATCTCTGGTTTTGAAAGTTTAATTGCTATCGGGAAGTTTTTAATTCTTGATGTTTTACTATGTTTTTATATATGCTGTAAGCTGCTCAGAGTGTAGATGGGTGGGGTATATTAAATAAAATAAAATAATAGTGTTCCTGTGGATACTGCAATGAGAAAGCAGAGTATATAGAAATCAATCAATCAATCAATCAATCAATCAATCAAACCATTTGTTTTTTGACAAGGGTTGAATTTTAATAGACAATAGCCCAGGTGCTACCCAGTGTGTCTGTATTGGCTTATAATTAAAGGTTTATTTCAGTATCAGTAAGGAGGAAAATGCAGCCAAAAAAGGGAAAGAAAAACAGAGAATTCTCCATACTGAAGTGCCACATCCTGACAAGAAATAAACAGAAAAGGAAGGTGGAAAGAAAGAGACAAGGAGAGATTAATTTCTGAGACAATGGGAAGTGTGATAAACGCCACACTTTCATCATCATTTAAGCAGAATGCCACAGAAGAATGAGAGCAGGGAGCAAAAAGATGAATGAACTGTTCTTTAAGAAGGTGGCACCTCTCTCCCATTTCTCGGAACTCCTGTCCTATTTACACTCTTTGTTAATTATTCGCAGCTTACAGCACCATAACAATTCCCTAGCAACAGATCAGGCTGTTTAAAAAAGAAGAAGAATCACATGGACTAGATATCCTTTTGCATTTCTCCTCATCTTTTTTCACAGCATTATTAACACTGTCAGAACATATGCCCCTCATAATGACTTTGTTATCATTAGTTAAGCTACAAATAACTTACAGTTTCATAATTAAACAGCTGGTGGAATTTAGCAAAATTACTTTCACCAGTGTCTGAATGCTGTTCTGATGCATGAAATATTAAATCTTAATTTTGGAAAGGATGGCACAATAGCTTGTGGCAAGAGAGCCTCCTCTGCAATTCAGCACAGATCTACGAATACTGTTTCAGTTTGAAACCAGACTTCTCTGTACTTTAGGTTAAGCGGGAACTAGGTGTCTGCACAACTATGAATACACCTGAAAGTGCAAAAATTACAAATACCAAGGCAGGTTCCCTACTGTGGAATCTGCTAACTACCACAAGCATTTCCTCTTCATCTTATGACAAAATCAGGACATTCTGATTACAGTATCGGGAAATGCTGGCAAGTGCTGGGAGCTACTTGAAGCCCATCACAGGTCTGTTAAGAATGTTTTAAAAGCATATACCTTGCAAGGTGTACATTAAATGCTTAATAGACCAACATCCTTGTGAACACCCAATTGTGCACGAATGTTTGCTTGTCATTTCCATAAATCACACAATGAAAGGCAGAGAGCATAGTTCCAATAGCAAAAACCTCTGCCCAGTAGGGTCCTTTGGATCTGAGACTGGACCAGAAGTGGTTACTCCAATCCAGGGATTTTACAGCCAGCTGCTGGAAACCTTTGATTACAGCAGTCAAAAGATGCAGCTCTTTTGACCCAGCAACAACAGAAGGCCAGATTCCACGTATTTATTTTAGGTCTGTGGATGGCCTAGCCAATGCAGAGGCATCCTGCTGCAAAGGGAACAATGCTGCACATCCAATTTTCCACCTGTTCTTGGAGAGGGCTCTGAGACTTGAGCATGCAGAGTCTTGGATAGACTAGACTTTCATATCAGATCAGTGGTTCTCAAAACTTTTTTTTTCTAGGCCACTCTTTTAGTATAAAGATTTGCTTGCTCCACACAGAATGTTTTATTAGAGATACATTGGAAAACACAACTAGGATTCTCCCCAGTTGTGCCTGCTCTCATTTTTAAAATATATCTATCCATACTCTGCAAAAAACAAAACAAAAAAAATTGGATACTATATACTATACTACACCGAAATGCTTAAATGTTTGATTGTCCTTGAATCTTCCCACACTTGCCATCCTCTCCTGCCACATCCACTGAGAACTATTGCCTTAGATCTTGAGGTTCTTAGATGTAGACTCAGATGTCTTTGGCACCCCCCAAAAATCTAGCAAGCCTATAAGGGCAGGATTCTCTACCTGAAATCATGATTTGGTAACTTACTTTGAGATGAAAACAGGCCACAATGGGTAATTTCTTCATAGTGAGTTGTTTGGTAGATTCCTGGTAGCTATGGCAACCACTACATTTGATTTTGGCACTGCTTCCTAGATGTTCTGGCCTCGTAAACCTAAACAAATATTTTAAGAAAAGCGTGAACGACCAGCACCAGTAAATCATTTCTATTGCACCTTGAGTTTCCACTTACATCTCCAGCACAATTGTCGGGATGTTTATTCAGAAGTAGGTCCTATCAGATTAACTGGCTTACTCACAAGTAAGCATGCATAGGACTGTCAATATGGATGCTTACAGCAAATGGGCCACCGTGATCAAAGAAAGGCTAGCACTTGGTCATCCATAAAAAGAATAGGTAGCACTTTCAGCTCTTGGTTTCTCAGCAATTTTCCAAAAAGCCCTCAAATCCTGTTCCCCAATACGTAACTGGCTCTTGGCATACGACCTGCTACTAAGATTAGTGTTTTAGAAAGTATTGGGGAAAATTATTGATATCAAAGACCTTTGTACAACCTTATGAAAAACTTAAGTTTCTTTATGGAGACATTTACCCACACTGCTAACACTCATGAAACCACAATTTTAAAACCACATGGATTCAATTTTGGTTCAGCCTCCAATTTGGATGTTTATCACCATGTGGATACCATGAGGAAGGGGAGACCAGCCGTTGGTCATCCGCAAAAACTGACTATGATGCTTCTTGCATGGCTAAGTCAACTCTCTTCTCCTTGCCCATTACTGCAATAACTATGATGCAAAGTTAATGATGGGCAGGCTTGTGTTCGGTTACATGGCAAAACTATGGGATTCTATCCCAAGTCCCAGCCCTGCAAAAGAGACAAGTGTTTGAGAAGGGGTGCTCTGCAAGAAGAGATAATGCATATAAGCATGGGAAATTGTTTCAAAATTTCATCTCGAGCTTCTTTTTCATGGTCTAATCTACAAACCCAAGACAACATGCTTGCAATTTTTTCCACTTACTCACACTGCAATAAACAGAGAACCAAACCAATCTGCTTACAAATACAGTTGCTCAAGGAGTCTGTAGTTACTAAAACACAATCTTGACAATTCCTACATGGGTGTTGATTACATCTGGGGTTTTTTCCTTTAGACTTTCCACTCAATGACCTTCTTCTTAAAACAGCATTTGCCTTCTCACATCTATAAAGTCTCCACTACTTAATTTCCTTCATCTGGTTTCTGTGATGTTTAAAACACTCTGTGACATACATGATAAAATTACATTCACAAAGCCTTCTTCCTTATCCAGAAAGAAGCCATATGTATCTCATATGTACGCAAACTCTTTCTAAAGAGATGCAACAATTACCTTTCTTTTAACCTAAGTATATTTTAAAATATGCTTAGTATTACCAAACTTTATCTACCTTGTCTGGAATTTACTTCTGCTGAAATTTTAATTCCCGACTTCATAACCAGGCTACTTTGGTTGTTACTTTTCCTGACTCATTCTTTAAAGAAGCACATATAAATAATAATAATAATAATAATAATAATAATAATAATAATAATAATAATAATAATAATTTATACCCCACCCATCTGGCTGGGTTTCCCCAGCCACTCTGGGCAGCTTCCAAGAGAATATTAAAATACAACAGTCTATTAAACATTAAAAGCTTCCCTAAGCAGGGCTGCCTTCAGATGTCTTCTAAAAGTCTGGTAGTTGTTTTTCTCTCTGGCATCTGGTGGGAGGGTGTTCCACAGGGTGGGCGCCACTACCGAGAAGGCCCTCTGCCTGGTTCCCTGTAACTTGGCTTCTCGCACAAGCCTTTATAATGTCCAAACTGTAAGACACCACTCAGATGCAGTCCCGTCTCTCAATGAAACAGTGGGGGGGGGGGGAATTATTCGTTTGCTTTTGTTTTTATTACATATTTTGTGTTTTTTATCTTGTATTTTTATGTTGTGAACCACCTTGAGATCTATGGATGAAAGGCAGTATACAAATTTAATAAAAAGCCTGCATCTGCAATGTATCGTTTCAGACTAGAGATGGGGCCTCTCACACTGAATGTTCCTCCTTCCCTTTATATGTCAAGATGACCAGACTAGAGCCCCTTTCTATATGGAGGAATTTTTTTTTTTAACTCTTCTGATCTGAAGTAACTGTCCCAAATAATGAAATGTGTTCGCCCAATCCACCGTGGAACTTGAGAATGAGGTTAACCCATGAACCTGCAGAAAACGACTTGATGGATATAATAAAATTACTCTTTTTCGGCAATGTGCTAGTGCAGTTTTGAGGTAACACATGATTTAGTGCTATGTGAAGGAGTATCAAAAAGCCTGAGCAAAGCATTGGGCTTGCATGCTCCTCCCTCATTTCTCCTTTTCCTGTACAGCTGAGAGGACAACTTCTGATGAGCTTTCAAAGATGTTGGGCTTAGTGCTCCGTGTGATTCAGGCCTCCTGGTTAATAACAAACAAGTCAGTATGATAACTTATGGTATGAAATAAAAAAATTCCTTCCAGTAGCACCTTAAAGACCAACTAAGTTAGTTCTTGGTATGAGCTTTCGTGTGCATGCACACTTCTTCATCTGAGAACTAACTTAGTTGGTCTTTAAGGTGCTACTGGAGGAATTTTTTTATTTTGACTATGGCAGACCAACACGGCTACCTATCTGTTATGGTATGAAGTTTGCATCTAACCTCTGTCTGTTTTAACCCATGATTCCTGGCTCATGGGTAACAATGAGATCTTTGAAATGGAAAGTGATCTCAGTAGTTGTCCTTCTGGCTGCGCAGGAGGTGGCAGCAAGGTTTCCATGTGCAAGCCTGGCACTTCCCTCGGACTTACTAAGGCATGTCTACATAGAGCTAAGCTGTGGTTTAATGTTATGCATGAACCAGTCTTACGGAACTTGCTTTGTCCAAAAGTTACCAGATGTACTCAGCTGAAGGTAGGCAGGTATAGAATGTCAAAGTTTTTAGATATACCCAGCTAGAACTTGGTATTCCTTGCATTCTCTAGCCCAGAGGTTTTCAACCTTTTTGAGTCCATGGCTCCCTTGACCAACTACATTCTTTCTGCAGCACCCCTGGGGGACTCAGGAGCCCAGTTATGTCAGCCCTTGCCTGCAGAGTTGGCAGCCTCTCACCCTTTTTCAAACACCCTCCCTTGTGGAGTGTTCCCTCAGCCTCCTCTCCTCTCTACCTGGGAGTACTCTGGGCAGCTGCTGCTGCCATCCCTGGTCTCTGAGCTGCCCCGCTCCCAACAAAGAGGTGCCTCCTCATACTGCCCCACAGGGGCCTAGGCAGAGGATGCCCCTAGCCTTAGTGGCCCAACAGAGACTGGTCAAAGGTGAACGTGAGGCCAGGACCTCACCTTGGGAGGCAGCATTGGCGGCAGCAGCAGGGCTGCTACAACAAACAGCTGTGCAAAAGCCTTTGAGAGGCAGAGATGTGAGTGGGCATTACAGGAGAGAGGGAAGGAAAGAGGGACAGAGGCCAGTGTTGCCCACAGCACCCCTGACCATCATTCAAGGCACCCCAAGGTGCCACGGCACACTGGTTGAAAACCACTGCTCTAGCCAATGCTGAAGTGGCTTCATGTGAAGCCTAATGATGATGTGGCCAGCATCACAATGCTGTTATAGAAGTATTTGGTGTGGGTGCATTCGAAATACTGTGTACAGCATTGGTCACCCATTCTCAAAAGGATACTATAGCACTGGAAAAAGGCGGGGGAGTAACTAAAATGACTAGGAGTTTGAGAACCTCCTTCTAAGTAATGACTAAAGCATTTGGGGAGGGGGGGTTAAGTTTGGGAAAAATTATTACGATAGGGGCATAATAGCATGTGTGAACTTATTTATTAAAAAAAATTAAAGAAGCTCTTCTCTATATAACAAAGTTCTGATGTCCACTGCCATAGGACATGGTAATGATAGTGGCATAGATACCTGTTTAAAAGGGCAGATGATCTCTTAAAAGGTATAGATATGGTTTTAAGTCATGACAACTAAATAGAATCTCACATGTTCAGATGCCGTGTACCTCTGAATAGCAGATGCCAGGGGAATACAATGGGGAAAGCTGTTGCCTTCAAGCCTGCTTTCCAGAGGCATCCCAACAGCCATTGTTGGGCATCGGATACTGGACTAGATGGAGCCTAAATCTTATCCAGAAGGCCTGTTCTTATATTCTTAGCTACTATGAAGGAGGAGAACTGAAGACCCAAGTATTTCATAGAACTGACTAATCTGATGACTTGTTTTGGAATGTGCGCTTGAGAATCCTGACAAGTGAGCAGGGACCTGGAGAAGGGGAAAGTATGGATATCTGTTTGCTAACACAAGTAGTGAATAAAGCAGAAAATCACCATCATACAGCAGTGGAGCATCTCTTTGGAGTGACTTTCCTGTAGCTACAGCAGAGAACTGCTTAGTGATGTCTTGGTGCGGAAAGCCTAAACAGAAGGACTTCTACAGCATTCAACCCGAGCTATGAATAATAATATGATGTCAGGACTAAGCCAAGGAGATATATGGAAACACCTCCTCACTCTCATTATTGAAATGGAAAGCTGCGGAACACAGTGGGGAGAATTTCCTGGATTGTAACCATGCAGAACTTGCTAAGACATGTAAGACTCCTCTGACCCACCACCTTATTTGGAGGTCAAAAAACTCCATGCAGTATTGCCTACAAATTCATGTATGTTGCTGGACAAATTCTTTGGCAAGGACCTTTTGAATCTCCTTGAGCAGTAGGTGGCTTCTCAAAAAGGGATGGAGATATAGCTGATTAACAAATTCAATAGTCTAGGCCTGGATTAATTTCTCAGCTCCATTGTTCAATGGTACAATCATCAGGATCGCTGGAATAGTGTGCCTACTCTGAAACCAGAACAAAACTTGCTTCTTGTTGGACTCTCCTCATATGCTGGTCTTCATTACATTTACATGTACAGAGAAGCAGCTGATGTTAGGCAAGGTGAAGCAATGTTTTCTTTTTCCATAACAAAGCAATCAATGGGCAGCATCCAAAAAGGTAGGTGAAGTTATGGGTCCTGCTGGCTTTATCCTCTTCATACATTTCATAGTTCTTTATGAAAGACTTGGCAATCCTAAAGCAAGGAATAAACTAGGATGGTTCTTCCTCTTTTAACTGCTCTGGAAGCTGTCAGCTGCAACGCTGGACTGCATTGTTGAGCTAAAATCTAAAGACTGTCTTGGTAGACAGATTTTGCTGCTCCCGTCTTCAGTACATTTCCAGCTTTTCCCAATAACTGCAGTTGATCATTCCTGCTAGACTGCAAGGCTATCGGAATGACAGAAACATTGCTTGCAAACAATATGGACTTATTTATTTTGACAGGCTTCTGGTTGTTCCAAAGATGGCTATGGAATATGGGCTCCTATGAAAGAGTCCTATCTTTTCTCTCCTGTGATCATCTACACTTTGAGCTTCTAGTATTGCATGACTGCAGAATTGGGACTATTGAAAGGCTTGTTTGCCTTAGTGATATTGATTGACTACCTTCTCTAATTTTGTTCACAGAATATTGATTTATTTTATAAGTTGATATATATGTTATTACATTATTAGCCACATGTTGCCTGTTATTGCTAAAGTTCATCTGGAATAGTGGCAGGAAACCTCTAGCCAATGGGCCTCATAGAGCTCACCAAGCCTTCCCCAGTGGCCCAACTTTCTGGTGGTGGCTGTGTCATAATGAAATGCAGAATCAAGCAGGCACAACCCATGATTCATCCCTCTGTAGTGTTGGGTAGAGAGGTATAAATTCTCTGCTCAGTCCAGAGCTGCTATGGAAAATTTCCTCCTCCTTGCTCACCACATGAGAGGGGGAGGTAAAAAAGGTAATTAACGCCCTACTTCACAGCTGATCTGCATGTATCAGCTGGGGGGTGGGGTGTTGGTATGTCCATGTGCAAGCACCCACTTTGGCCATTCTCAGCACTGACAGGTGCCCCCCACCCAAGGGTGGGCCATGGTTGAAAGATGCCCATGGACTGGTTGAAAGATGCCCATGGGGTTCCCTACCCCAGCTTTAAGGGCAAGATGGCAGAAATATACACCCTATATCTGGCTGACTTTGCCCCCCCCCCCCTTTTAGGGTTGATTCCTACATGGGAATTGGAAAAACCACTTCCATTAAATCTTTGTAATTAGAGGTGGGAAGGGAACCCTGCATTTGCTATTTCATCACCCACCACAGAGACCCTGCTTTCCCTAGCTGACAGAATTAAAAATCCTGTTCCATTTATAGAAACGTGTTTTTTTGGTGGGGAGGAGGAGATTCTGTGTATTTCCTCACATAGGATCTCTGTGAGGATCAAGTTCCTTCAGCCTGGCCAATTATCAAATGTAAGGCAATATAACATAAATAATTTTCTTTTGCCATGAAAATCTTAAAACTCAGTTTTCCCCACTGCGTGCAGTATCACAATGAACTCTGTCATTTGGACCTCTGCTCTTCAGTGGTGAATTAGCTACCTGGAAACTTCTCTCGCATCTAGCTGTTCCACACTACAAGAACTGAAGAAGAGGTACAGAAGAGAAAAGGAAGGAGACAGTGCTAGATTCTTTGCCCAAAGGGTACTGGGAAAACTGGCTGTTTTGCCCACCTATTCCTCCTCCCCAGCATCATAAACCCCTCCCTGTCCCTTGAGAGACTCTGTTTCTGTCCCGACAACAAGAATGTAAAGGAGTGGTTGGAAGTCTTGTGGGGAGCAGGAGCAATATTCCTATGTCAAGGTGTGCCCCTGATTCTCAGATATAGTGAAGTCCATAATTCAACAGAATCTACATTAAAAATGTATTGGAAGAGGAGAGATCAAGCTCTAAGACTCTTTTAGCCATCTGTTTCTCTGCCGATTATTCCGAGAGAGCATATTTTGTGCCAAATGAATCCGTATTTTCCGCAGTTTATACTTACAACAATGTGTGATAAGCAGTGCTGAAGCCTATCCATGGGGAAACTAACCAGTGGTCATCAGGTGGGACCACTTGAGTCTTGGTTACCTACCAGTTTGTCAGTTTATGCTACATGCTTAGATTTGTCCTGGTTCCTTTTTCTGCAAGTGAACCGAACTGCTCTGCAAGATGATTCAGCAGTTAATAACTGCAGCTGAGGTGCTGTTTTGCTCCTTGGCCATTTGCCCGAAAACTGCTGGTCTGCAGACAGCAGGAGGGGGAGTTAAGATTGCTCCTTGCTAAAGGCCGTCTGCCACAGTTTGTACCTTCGCAAGCAGTCTGTGAGGGTCGTGGTTCCTGACACGTGGCTCTCCCCATTCACCACACTGCCATCGCTGCCTGGGCTCAGAGGCCAAAACGGGGTAGAAGAACCTGGCAAGTCCAAACTGATGTCCCAGAATGGGTCTATCGTCGTGGAAACACCACTAGGGAGGAAGAGGAGAGACTGCAATCAAATGGATAAGCTAAGCAACCGTTTGGGCAAAAATGATACATAGGAATGGCTGGCACACCCATTTTTTAAGCAGTAAAGGACTTGGAATGATTCACATGACAAAAGTGAATGATAAAAAATATTAACAATCCTGTAAGTTAATGAATTCTGAAAAAATGTTCCTTCTTAAAAGTATGTATCATTTGATATTGACATAAAAAAATGTGTTCACAAGACAATTAAACCATGTAAAAATTAGGAGAGCTCCTTTCATGGTGCCTCTTATCTCAAAATTGAATGTGTGGAACAGCCCTTACTTCAAGGCTTTGTTTACTTGGGAGGGGGGTGGGGGTGGGGAGAGGTAGTACTTCACCTCTAGAGGGTGCTCAGCTTCAAAACAGCTTCTTTTATTGTCAACTTTCTTTAAATGGACCTTTAAGAACCTATTAAAGGGCATAGAATTTTGCGGAATTTACAGCAATAGTCACCCCATGAGATATATTGGCAGTGGGAATACGATCACTTAGAACAAGTAGTCCATGGGGTTTAGTGGTACAGAATTCTGGCAGATCCAGTCTGGACCCCAGGGCAGTAGGGGGTGGGGAAGAAGAGATCTACTTTCTTTAAACCAGGGGAGTGTGAAGCACACATTCTTTCATAAAAGAGCATTGGCTATGTCATCTTGTGTATTCCATGCTCATCATTTCAACGTCAAGTGAGTTATTCTGTATTTTAAAATGAAATTAATTAACTCCATCATACTTACTGGCAGACTTGACAAGTGACATCGGACTGTAGTCCACCTGTGAAAATTTGGTCTATGATGCAGTTACAGTGGTTGGGGTTGTTGGCTTTCTTCCCATTATCGTCACCTGAACAAAATAAAATGGAACAGACTTTGAAACAAATCCCTACGTAATGTATATAGGCAGGTGTGCATAAAGGGATCCATATACCAGCAATAGCACGTATAGAAAGTTCTTAGCCTCTTTGCTATTATAGAAAGCCAAGGTGAAAGGAAAGGGGTGCATGAAGAATATGGAAAGAAAGAAAAAAACCCACCAAGTGTGAAAGTTACCTCTATATTATTGTTCCTGTTGCACTGAGTTCAATTAATGCAGAGTGGAGAGTCAGTTAATCCAAAATGTACTCTGACAGAGCCCATAGTAGTGTGGGAGGATAATCTATTATTATTAACCAGAAGAATGGTTTGACTTGGCTTAATTCAAGCACTGATTTCAGAATAGGCCACACAGCTGAAGTGGTTAGTGAAAATGACTACTTAACCCCACTTAAGAGGACCAGTGAGCGACAAATGTACTTCTAGAAACAACAAGCATTTCTTGGCAAAATGGTTATTTCCACTTAAGAAAACCACACATGCAATCATATACGCACTACCTAAGTGAAATTGCCAAAGTACGGTTAAGCAAGAAAAGAAGGCGTCAGCAGCTTTAAACATAGTATAAATTCTGTAGAATAATCTGGTTACCCTACCGTGTTCAATAAGCTAAAGGCAAGTTCTAATGTAAGAGCCGAGGCTAAGTTTCTTATTTCATGTTCTAGTCAAGTGGGATTCTCTCAACCACAGATAAGAGCAAAGTATCATCTAATCACTGTTAAAGCCAGGCGGGGTAAGGGATATGTTTAAACTGACTTAAACTGCAGGTAAGACTAGTCAGGTGCAATGCTTGACCAAGAGATGAACTTTGTTAACAATCCTAGATCATGAGGGAACCCATCTAGCCATAACTATTACCTGTGACACAGCATCTACAAACTGGCATTAAGGTAGGTGGGGGAAATCTGCTTTATTGGAGGGAAGAAAACCATGACCCACTTCCAATCTCTTATATAGTTTAAAAAAGCATATCTCCTCTGGCTGCAAGTGGGTTGCAATATATTAAACCAGAAATAACCAGTTGAAAGCACTAAGCAGGTTAACAGATTTTAAAAAATAGACTCATCTTCTAATTCTATCAGAGTAACCCACTGCCACCAAAGTCAACCACAGTGAATACTCCATTAGGCAACATTAAAAATGCATCTACATAAGACATAATAGCAGGATGACAAAATCAAGTTTTGTAAGAAGATATTTTTGCATTGGGCTGATTTGGGATGGGCAGAGTTAAACTCTCTGCTGGACTATATTTTGCTTTTAACCTTTTTAAAAAGCATTGTTACCTGTCCCCGTATCACTGGAACTGGGGAAGCTAGAAATCCCACTGATTTGTAAGAAGGGCCAAGACCAGCTTGGAATACATTATTTTTAGTGGTGAATTACTAAATTTGCACAGCATTTACAAGTGAACTATTTTACTATGGAACAACTGTCAATCAAAAGGGATTTAACTTTCAGCCATAAGACACAGTTCGCTGAATTCTTATTAACACACAATAGGTTCTCTGTTCCTTTTTAAAAAGAAGTCATGCAAAGTTGCATTGCTGACTCAGTTGTGGAGTGGGATAGAAAGAAAAAAGCTGCACAGTATCACCTTGCTGCTTTGATTTCTCTTGTTTTGTAATGATTTTATATAATTTTAAAATTTAATTATTGCTTCTATTAATTATCTAAGAGGATCACTTTGATTCTGCTTCAGTGCAAAGAAACAAGACTTAATCCTTGCATCTGAAAAGCATTTCCTTCTCTTTAGGATTTCTGGTCCTCAGACAGAAGCCAACAAATGGCCCCTTCACATTTTCACTGTCCATCAGGCAACATCCCTGCTGGATATGCTTAATAGACAGCCATTTCTGCCCACAGGAGGATAAGATTGCTCCCTTTTCAATTACCCAAGTCAATTAGGTTCAGCGAGGAGGGGGTCTCAGAAGACTATTTTGTAAGCTTGTTCACAGCAACACAGAAAGGTATTACCCACTCACTGGGCTTCCCATGGCATCTGGCAAGAAAGGGGGGGGGAATGAAATTACCACCTACTTGCACCTGTCAATATGTAAAGCAGCAGCAACAGCAAAAAGGTGTATTATTCAACTGAAAGAAAATTATCACTTAAAGGAAAATGCTGCTCCATATGCCCCAATACAGGTGTCAGCAACCTTTTTCAGTCATGGGCCGGTCCACCGTCCCTCAGACCATGTGGTGGGCCGGACTATATTTTAGAAAAAATAATAATGAATGAATTCCTATGCCCCACAAATAACCCAGAGATGCATTTTAAATAAAAGCACACATTCTACTCATGTAAAAACACCAGGCAGGCCCCACAAATAACCCAGAGCTGCATTTTAAATAAAAGGACACATTCTACTCAAGTAAAAACACGCTGGATTGAGAAGGCGATTGGGCCGCAGCTGGCCCACTGGCCTTAGGTTGCCTACCCCTGCCCTAATATATCTGCAAAGGTAAAAACTGAAGGGGTTCAACTATGTGAGGTAGACCGGTTTTAAAAGCTCTATGTGCCGCACATGATGTGGCCAGATGGATCCAAGTGAAAATTGTATTATTACACCTGTAATTAAAGTGTAAAAAGGGAAATGCTTCTCATATACTAGATGGAGAAGGAAACCTGGTTAGTGCTGAAATTGCTCTCATTTGAGAAGAGGCCGTAATGGGAAAAACTGCCAGGAGAAAGCCTTACCTTTGCAGTGTCGATGTAGCACATCTAACGCAGCAATGAGGAACTCGTGTGCATCCTGTTGCTCGTACCCTGCTAAATGCCGTGCATGCGTCCATACCAGGTGCAATAACCTATATGGAATGTGAGGAGATCGGTGCCCAGAGTAGAACTGCTCGGAAAAAGAATATAAGAAATGGTCAAATATTTTTCACTGGGATGGTTTGAATGCAATAATAAGCCATTGTTTAGTGGTATGAGAATGTGCCTAGCCTCTGTCCAAGCCTTTTTGCAGCTGAAAAGGTAAGTTCAGAAGCTTTCACTTCCATCTTTGATTAACTATTGTATTCAATGGTAAGTGAGTTCAGAATTTGAACCGCTGTGTCCGTATCTAACCCACCATCCCAAGCAATTTACCACCATATCAGAAATGTTTTAGGTTACCTAAACCATTTCTGATATAGTATCTTGGAATATTTCATCCCTGTAACAAATACAATCTTGGGTTTGTTTCTCACATGGATATGCAATGTCAAGTCAGAGCTAGCCTTTACTCTGCATTTTTTTATCTGGTACAGAATTCAGGGCTGCCCTAGAACTTGGACTTTCAGTCCAGTTCATCAGCTGGTCTTGTCCTCAGCAGCCAACACGATTCAGGGTGTGCTAATCTGTGGTTGCAGAGCAAAAAATAAATGAAATACTCTGTTATGGGCCAGGAATACTTGAGTTTGTGCGGTAATGTTGAACAGGCCTGTGCAATCCACACAGACAAGCTCTGGTAGATTGAGCAGACAAGACCAATAGTGGGTCTAATGGTCAAGAAGGTCTTAAACCTTCTGCTGATCTTAAACATCTGCTGTCTTGCGGGGTATCTTTGGGAGAAGAAAAGGCTAAGGAGTAAACCCTACACAAACCCAGAGTAGAGTCCCTATGACAGTTGGGTGGTGCTGTGGATGCCTCCTTCTGGCAACTCCTGGCCCTCCATACACACCGCCCAGGCTTTGTGCACTGGGGAGGTCACTTCATTGCTGCTAACACAGCAGTTTGACTTCACCCCCGGAGCTACACTCCATTACCTTTTGAGACAGATGGATGCCAACAACAGTGCAACTCTAAGGGCAAGGTTGAAGAAAGTACCCAATCAAATAAGCAATGAAGAGCTCTGCAAGAGAGTTTCATCTTCATGGGAAAAGGCAGCTGGCAAGGCATTTCTCTCCCCCCCCCCAAAAAAAACCTGCAGACATCACTCCAATGGGTGGGTGATATCTGCTGATGGTTTGGGGGCGTGGCGTTCAAATCTATGTTGACTGTGTGCACCAATGCCCCATGACAGAATGCCGTGCACAGCCAATGTAGAAGCATCAAACCATCCCAATCCCAATCATCAGCTGATGAGTTGTGGTTAAACCCTGCTCAGTTTGGTTGTACAGGTCAGTTCTTTGATCAGGAAGGGTCTTGCACAGTAACACTGCTAAAATGGAGCACAACCCCTTCATTTTTAGCAGGGGTTTCAATGCAAACATCTACAAAGATGATGAAAGGGCTTGCACTGAATCCCCTGGTAAAATGAAGTTGTTGTCTTTTTTTAAAACAACCACAACAAGAACAACAACAACTCTGCTTTAGATGTGCCATGCTGCCTTCGGGCTTTCAAAGTGTCAAATCACCTGGCATCAAGTCAGGTGACTGACATGTGGGCAATCCTGCCCACCTATCAAATTTAGCCTGTAGGGCCAATCCTCATAAGGGTCTGGCCCATGCAGTCAAAAAGGTTCCCCATCCATTTTACAGCCTTCAAGCCATAAAATTAATACATCTGCAACTGACACACAGCCTGCACACCTTTCTACATTATTCAAGTTTTCTTGTGGTGAATGTGGTTCTGTTCATTACTGGGACTGTAAATTATGTTCTTATTGTTGTGCACCTGGGATCTTTGGATAAAGGGTAGCATATAAATTAAATTACTACTACTACTAATAATAATAATAATAGCAGGCAGTAGACATCTTGCTCAGACATCTTTAGAGAGGGATAGATGGGGAAGTAACAGCTTGTTGTATATAACCTTATATGCAATTCAGTTAAGAAGGAAAGTTTGTTTTCTTGCACAGCTACCCATATTTTTGGCATGAAACTACACTGCAGCAATGCAACAATGCACAAGCACTTTTTTTATAAGAGGCAACTCTGAGATGCCAACGAGAATGTCACCAAGGGACTAGAGCCCGGGTGTGGTAACTGAAATCTGCTGACACTGCTGCTGTGACAACATAATTCAGGGAACTGCAGCAATAAAATTTGTCACTTCTTACAATTAGCCTTGACACTATTCGGTCACTCTACCCAGTAGCACTTTCCATAATTACTTCACTGCAGCTACCGATTTTATATTATTTAGTGCTTCATTAGGATGAAAAGGAATCTTAAGAAGCAGCCTGCGCTAACCACTGGCTATTACCATGCAGAGGATGAAAATGTACCTAACCTGTATCTGAGCACAAGCCATGCTTGTAGGTGCAGCAATAGTACCTCTATATTCCTTTAGCCCCACCCCCCACCCCAAAGGACTTCAGCTTGGATGCGGTTCTTCATGTACAATATTTTCAATGAATAAAAGTAAGCAGACAAAGAGGCAAAAATAGATTCTACCCTTTGATGTGGAAAAGCAGTTCAATACTAGAAAAGAGAGCCAAATGAAAGGTGAAAAGAGACCGGGGATGGGTGCCAAAGAACTGCTAACACACACATATACAGCACACCAAGATTTTTATCCCAAGGTAATCAAACAATAACCTGGTTAAGCTTGTGTGTAGCAAGAGCCCAACACTGTCTCACCATATAAACTACAGAGTACAGCGTGCCCAGCAGGATTAAGACCTTGGAAGATCCTATACTCCAATCTTAGGCTTAATTTCTCAAAGCTTCCTTTTAGGAATCACTGTTTGAATCTATCATCTTTATCCAGTCTCCATTTTCAGAATGGCAGCTGCCTAAAGAGGACATTTATCTCTCTTGTGTGTTGCTTGTCAGCGTGGCTGTATTTACTGCAGTGGAGGGCTGTGGAAATGCCCTGCTTTTAGGAGAGTGGGTTTCACCTTCTCACTTTGGTCTTGGTTAAGGGATATACCTGACTAAGGAACATGGTGAAGCAGGGAGCCTGATCAACCTTAACTGTGGTTAACACCAGTGCCAATTATTTCTTTTAATTACAGGTAAGAATGTCCTACAATCTTGCCCGGTACCCCCAAAGTTTCTTGGCATAACCACATGAATATGGATGGAAAATAAGCCGAAAAGTCTTCCACACTGCCATCAAATCCTTGTATTTATTCTTGTTCCTTATACATCTTTATTTCAGACATGAACTGTCAAAAAAGAACATTTCGTGTTTTTTGTTTTTTTATATTTATTAAGTTTTCAAAGGGAAAAAAATTACATAAGTAAAAAGAATAGAAAAAAGAGAAAAAGAAAAAGAAAAAAAGAAAAATACAGCAGCCATTCTATCAGGCTGCAGGCACAGCAAGAGATGAGAAGAAGATTTACTTCATAGGCTCTGCTGAGACCAGCTATATTTGGCAATTCAGCTCCCTGAAACGCTTTCATTCCATCTCATCATTTGTAAGAACTACTCTTCAAGAACTATTGCCTTGCCTAAGATTTCTTTTTTCCTTTTCCCTCCTCATCCCCTTTTCTTTTTATGTCATGTCTTTTAAATTGCCAGCCTGCAGGCAAGGACTATCTTGGTTTTGTTAATTGTGTGTAAGCTGCTCTGGAAGTCTTTTCAGCTGAAGAGAAAAGTAGAAATGCTTTAAATAAATAATGGTAAAATATGGTTTAGCATTTCTGAACTGACAAACTCTGCTTTGTGATCAGCTAGTAAAACAAATGACAAATCATGTTTTCAAATGCGTTTTTGAATTAAGATTTGTGCTATTTGTTTTCTACATGGGTGCTATTTCTTTTTCTTCCTTTTTGCACCTTATCTTACTCTGTGCACTTGTAATTATGTACTTTTTATCTTTCAATAAAATATATATTTTAAAAAGAATTACGATTTGTGCTAACCAGTTTGTTAAATGAGTAGACAAACTATAGCAATGGCCACTGATGCACTGCCTCCAGAGGTTCCCGCACCATAGAGAAGGGAGTGAACTCAAAGCTAAGTGTGGAGGGGGGAAAAATGAAGCTCTAAACCTCAGTTTGCCTATTATACATTACAAAGCTTAAACCACGGTTTAGGTTCTCAGCTATAACTAAAGCAACCCACAGTTTGTCTTAGAACCTAATCTGAACCCAAAATTTTAAAAGTAATGTTGCTGTGTGTTACAAATGTGTGAATGTACAAGTTATAAGCGGAAAGGATGACTCACCTCCTGAAAAAGTGTAGACATTTCACAGACCAGACATGAGCTGGGGCTTTGCATTTCACATTTGTGTCTGTCGGAGAGGAAGAAATCTCGCAGTAGTGGAGTGTGGGTAAGTGCTTGGACAATACAGTTCATAAAACATGTGTTCCCAAGATTGATTAGCCCTCTTAGACCTATTAAAACAAGCAAAAAGGGGAGATTTTGTTAATTGTTCTGGTTTACAAAATTGTAGTTTGCTTAAGTTAATTGATTTTTAAAATCGCCACATTCAACACACAGCTGCAAATCATGATTTTTTAAGAATCAAGGCTGATGATGTATCCAGTGATACGGTCCACTCCACAAGGGAGACCTCGTTTCCTCCTCTTTGAAAGTGACTTTTAATGTTCTTATAATCAAGTCTTTGAGATACAGCAAGCAAGACATCTATATAAAACAAAACATTTCACAAAATGTGTATGCCTCATGTATCGCAGCTACACGCACAGTTATGCACATCAAAATACTTTCAAATATTATAAAGCCTGAAAAGCCTTATTGCAGCTATATCTTGCACTGGGCTAATTAATCTAGAAACAGCCCTCCTGCTAAAAATGGGCTGATAAAAAGCAGATACATGTTTGCTTTGCCCCTCACTGTTGTGCAAAGGAGCGGATGCTACCCATTGTGAACAATAAGGCTAAGTGAAGATTTGGTCCCTCTACAAATAGCTGAGGACAGTCTACGAAGAGGCAGCAAGGCTACATGGTTCTACAGCAGGCTTACTGCTGTGCTCCCATCCTTAACCCTCACTGGCACCAGCACTATGAACTCGATGCAGAACAAATTGCATCTTATATTGTAGTGATGGGTTTATATGCTTTTTGAAATTTTGTCAGTGCTCTGCCTCCTGGCTCAAGAACCCTGTCCCCTTTCTTTCTTACACTTACACACACACCAGGAAGCAGTTGTGCCCCCTCCCACCATTAACACCCAAAAGTAACAAAAACAGTAAAACTACAAACTGCTTGAATTGCTATAAGAATATGTATCAGTTTGCTGCCGTGAGAGGATCACCAAAAACATTCAGCGGCTGCAGGCATAAGGCTATATTATGTTATTGAACTGCATCCATAGGTATCCACTGGCTTATTGTGGAGTAGGTGATGTGGGCAGTGGATTACACCCAATAGTATCTTAGAACTGCAGTCATATCTTGTAAATCCAACCATGCTTATAGAAATGGAGATCACCAAGTGGATGTCAAATTCTGGCATAAACATATATTCACTTGTTCTGCTTTTTTAAAAGGATTCTGAGAACCAAACACTGGAAAAAGAATTGCTTAAGATTAGTGACGCTGAAAAGAACCGCGGCAATATTCAGTTGTGAACAGTTGTGGTTGAGAAATGGAACTTGCTATCTTCTCTAGTGTGGAAGTGCATTCCTTTACCTTGCAGTTGGGTTAAGAGACAGGGTATCAAAGAGAGATAAATTCAAATCCAGAACTTCGCCCTCCGACTGCCTCTGTCCTGTGCTACCCAGAAAGTTTCAAGAAAGGGAAGCTGGTACCCATATAACGAAGGGAATGGTGTGTTTGGATTTCATCTATATCTACAACTCGCTCTTTAAGAAGGAAGGAAGGAAGGAAGAAAAAAAGAACGACAATTTCTCTCTCATACAACTTTATGTATTATTATATCTGTCAATTCTATGTATTTTGAACTATTGATCAAAGTACTGCAAGAACTCTGGCTAATGCCTCCACCTTGAATTGACAATCATTGCTTACATAATGCAACAGTTCTAGTGAGCTTAGTTTTTGCTTCTAGAGTAGAGATTATGATGCTGCAGGTTCACAAATGTCTACCAGCCCATGAGGATACAATGTGATAGCACTGCTGAGATTGTTCAAAATACTAGAGGCTCTTGCAATACACAATAATGTGTTTGAAGAGCCCTTTAGCTTTCTTCACAAGGAGGGTGTGTAGCTTGTTGCTAGGTTACTGCAGACTGAAGACCACAAATCACTGTGCTGGATTGTATACCGAGAATCAGTCGATGGATACTCAAATCTTCCCCAAATCATTGCCATTAGCGGAATATTGCCATCCTCTCCAACCAAACTGACAAGACACTAGTTCATCCCCAAAGACCAGCCATTCCCTCTCTCTCTCCCCCTCCTTCCCGGCACTAGTATAACCTCTTGTACAATGGTTTATTCTTCACTGTGGTTTATGGTACAAACATTGCAAATGCAGAAGCAGAGAACTGTCTAGTACAACAAGTTTTAGCTAATAAAAAGAGCTGGGGGAAGGCAATACTGCAGAATTCTATTTCTGTAACAAATCCAAATTCTTCAACCAGAAAATAAACAAGGCAATTAAAAATTATTTATCCAAATCTGGCGCATTTGCAGGAGTAGTAAAAAGGACATACAAACCAAATGATTGATGCAAAATGAGAAAGTCAGTGTAAACCCTATTCACATTCTCCCAGCCTTTGCTAGAGGTAGTTAGGCCTTTGTGCATATGTAGTATGTGGCAACAGCACAACAACCCAGGCTTCTATGACCCACCTACAAAGACAGTGAGGCTTCAGAGCCTGTCCTTTTCCCTCTCTGCCATACAGACAGCTTAATCACTTCCTGTTTTTATAGCATCTTCTGCCCTAATCTTGTTCTTGCAAAGGAGAAAAGGGCAAATTAGAAGCAGCAGCTTCAAGAAACAGGAAGTGATGGCATGACGTGCAAGAGGACTGTAGGTTAAAAGTCAAATAAGGCCAACCTTGGGGTGAGACAGAGAAAGAGCATGTTTTATGCGTGTCTGAAAGCCCATGAAATCATCATATTTTCGGTACTCAGGAAACAGAACACATTTACATGTTTTCTCCATAAGCGCTTAAAAATAAGAGAAGACTAAAGTTGACTTTCAAGAAACCACAAGCCCACTTTCATTTATCACCACCAAGATTTCTTAAATCTCCCTTGACAAGTCATTTCCCATGATTACACAAACAAACACAGTACTGTACAGAAGAATACTGGCGTAGAGCCTTAATATAAAATGTACTTCTTACGTATTTTGAAGTGTTGTAAAGTGCTCTTAAGTAAAGCTTGTACAGATAGTTTTTGGCACATATTTATTGAACATTGTTTTATTATACATGCTGATGGCTACATCTGCTTTAGTACTGGTTGATCTCCTTGGTATCATTTCATTAAAATTTACACGTTTAGCTTGCCCCACATCTAATGTAAGTTCATAATATTCAATTTTTTAAATTCTCACAATAACTTTGTGAGGGAAGGCACTGCCAATGTGCAGGTCCTTTCGGACCCAGAAGAGGGCGGAAAAGGGACATTAACAGGGTGGGGCAGGCTTATTTGAGCCCCACCGATGATCACGGGGCTAGGAACGGAACCCCTGCACAAAATGTTCGCTGCCTGCGTTATTATTCAGTTACAGCATAATAAGTTAACCCTAAGCAATACAGATGTGCCCAAGATGCCACCCGATGAATCCATGGCTCAGCTGCTGTTTCAGTGAAGGCCACCTAGATCTAGGCTCCTCTGCTGTCCACTGAAATGCATTGCTTCAAACATGCTGTGATAGAAGGTCCACAGTTACAATCTGATCATCGTGGCAACGGTTGACCTGCTTTCAGAAGTTCTTCTGGTGTTCATTTTTGTTTGTTTGTTTGTTTGTTTGTTTGTTTGTTTGTTTGTGGGATGGCAGGGAGGAACCTAAGGTTCTGATGGAGGTTCTTGTGGTCACATGGCAGTCCGATAGACTGGTCACAATGTAGCCTGTAACACACACAAAAACAGTAGAACCGTTAGACACCATCTTATCTCATCAGTTCATATTTAAAGAAGAATCTAGAATTAAAGGTTGTATCCAACTAAGCTGTTCTAAGTAAACCCACTGAAAGTAATGGAACTGAGTTGACAATTTCCATTCATTTCAATGAGTCTGTTCAGAGCATGACTAATGTTGGATACTACCCTAAATCTTGAACTTACTTGGGAAGGAGTTCAAACCTGGATTACAATAGGGAATCAGTAAGTAGAGGAGGTACAGCACACACTTTGAGACCTCGCCTGAGGAGAAAACATATATTCAGTTAAGTTTAATATTACACAGCAGAACAACTGACTTCTTAAAATGACTACCATCCTTACCTTGGGGAAGAAATACAATCAAAATTCATGCTGGCAGTCAGTAGCGGGAATAGCAGAAACTCTCCTTACATAGAACTCCTGAAGCAGAAAGAAAGGAAGCCAAAGCAAAACTTGGTAATTAAACAAAATGCAAGTGTGTGTTGGTGCAGCACCGGTCTGTGCAATATACTTACGCCATTAAACTAACCACACTGTGCAGCCTATCACAGTAACCGTCAGAGGATTTGAAAGATGATGTTTGATGTCCCCTGCAGCCTGAGTAGACAAAACCATGTAAATATGTTTGCTGTACACCATCCATGAGAGTGCCATAACTGGAAACTGTAATTCCAGATGCAAGTTATTAGGAAGTCCATCTTTGCTTGCTGCCATTGTTCTCAGTCACAGGTATCTCTAGTGATGCTAATAGGGCTGGAAACATTCTGTGCAGGTAGTGGAAGGCACTGAGTGGGTTATGCTCAGGGCTTAAGCAATTTCTATGGGCTGGATTCAACTGAATAGCTGTGCTAAATGGGAGCCAGAAAAACCAGTTATGCTGGCACAACCGGGGCTTCCTCCCGAATTGGCTGGTGGGAATCAGAACTCCCCCCCGCCAGAACAGTGTACAGGGGGAAGAGAGGGGAGATAATTCTGTCTGGCAAGCAGAAATACTTGCATTGGAAGAACAATTTACGGTAAATAGTGTGACGCTGAATTCCACCCAATTAGTTCACAAACTAATACATTTCTATGTTCCTAGGTTGTCCCCCAAGTATGCAAAAAGAGGAAGCCATCAATGTTAGAAAACACTTTTTCGCAATACATAATCCTGGGAAGAGTATTCAATGCACCTTAAAACTGAAGGACTTCTGTTCTCAGATTTCAAAGCTAGTTCAAGAAAATCAGATTTCACAATCTGGGCTATAGCTGACTATAATAAAGTCACATAACTGCCTGTTCATTCACCATTGCTACCTTATTTTAGCTGGCAATAGATCACTTAACACACTGAAGACAGGTACATGTTTTATGGCAGTCTGGTTCAAGTCCAATCATCATCACCACTTGTAGTCCATCCAATATGATTCCACAACAGAGTGACGACTGCTTACCATTTCCATTTCTTTATACACTATCAGGGCTGGTCTCCAACAAAATGCTTGCTGGTGCCTGTGTGCATCTCTGCAGTTGTAAATTAATTACCATGTATCTGTAAATGTTTTGATTTATGGAGTTATTCATGCAATAATCCTGAAGAGCATCATTTTTAGTCACCTGAATACATCATTCACTTGTTGGCAAGATGCAATTCTGTGCTTCTGTAAAGGATTCAAAAGTTTCAGCCATACACCAAATCAGACCACTGGTCTATCCAAGTCATTCTGGGGACTGGACCTAGGACCTTTTGTATACAATGGAGATACTCCAGCCCTTGAATTATGGCTACCTCTACAAATTCATTATTTGTTTAGTTTCACACAGGACCATCAGTCCAGAGACTTAAAAAGCTCAAGCTATTTCCTCCAGGGAAGGCAAGGTGTATTTAGTGATGTACTAAAGGCTGTAATTATAGGTCTGTTTACCTTATTAACAGCACCTTTTTGCTCCACTTGTGCAAGTATGCCCAGTTTCATAAATTTCCCATAGTTGAGATAAGCAGGGCAGTAAGTACGAAACATGACATCTCCCTGGCACAGTCCTGAGTACAACATAGCAAGGGGAGGGGAACGCGTCCATGGGTTTTAATTGAAATAAATTGAACAAAAAAAGGGTATGCTGTTTTATAAAAATTCCTCATGCATATAATGCTATTTCTCAACAATCATTTTTTTGTTTATAAAGATTTGTGTCGAACTTGTGGGTCCACAAATTCACTTGTCATGCTGGTGAGCTCACACTGTGCTTTACAGCACCGTCAAAGATCATTATGCCAAAGACAAAACTTTGCCCTCGGGGTCATGGCAACCTGAATTTTGGCTGGATACCAAGGTCAGCCAAACTTTGTGCATCCCGGGTAAACAGTTTAGACTTTAAAATGTTCCCAAAAAACTACAGTCCATGTTAGAATAGTAATTAGCACATAAGTTTCTCATGGGTTTATACAATTTAGGACTGTATTATGGACAATAAGACCTATTGTAAAAAATAATTTCACAGCTGACTTTGGTGCATAAGGCCCTGACAAAATATAACATTACATTACTAATTCCCTTTGTGTTCAATCAATTTTATTCTTCCTCCTCTGCATTATTCTGTTTAAATAACACTCAGAATTGGCATGACATACAAACATATAGACATTACATGGCAACATGAATCAGAGGAGAGCAAGAACAGCTATATTCAGACTGGTAGGTATAAAGCATTTTGGACAGCTCCTTGTTCACTGATATCCACAATCACACAATAAATCCACCAATGCATTGCCTCCATATTTCTCTTTTGTGGTCAGACATTTTCACCTTCTTCCTTGGTTACAGTACAGACCTGATGTTCATGATGACTTAACCATGGTTAAACAACTGGAAGTGAGCTATGGGGGTCACAGGTTTTTCTTAATCACTACAACCACCACTAGGGACGCAGGTGGCGCTGTGGGTTAAACCACAGAGCCTAGAACTTGCCGATCAGAAGATCGGTGGTTCGAATGCCTGCGACGGGGTGAGCTCCCGTTGCTCGGTCCCTACTCCTGCCAACCTAGCAGTTCGAAAGCACATCAAAGTGCTAGTAGATAAACAGGTACCGCTTCAGCGGGAAGGTAAACGACGTTTCCGTGCACTGCTCTGGTTCGCCAGAAGCAGCTTAGTCATGCTGGCCACATGACCCGGAAGCTGTACGCCGGCTCCCTCGGCCAATAAAGTGAGATGACCGCTGCAACCACAGAGTTGGTCACGACTGGACCTAATGGCCCTTTACCTTTACCTTTTACAACCACCACTGGCCTTAATCAACCTTTACCAATAAAGTGCACAATTGAATGAAGTAATGAACAACTCTACTATTCTTCGCAACAATACAACAAGGCTAAAAAGATGGTCACACTTTGGCTGATAAAATATTAAAGGGCCTAAAATCTGTAGAAAGTGGCTTGGAGATACAGCAGGCATTAAGTTCCCATATTCCAGCCCATACAAAGCCTTCTGCTAGAAACAGTGGAGACAGTTAAAGTTTGCAGCCCTCAGCAGCATTGTAAATCAATACTAGAGGAGCTCTGCAGTGACCTTGCATCTAACTGTGCGCCTTCATTTAAAATCAATCCCAAGGCAGTTTAACAGCACTGGACTAAAGGCACAGCAGGGTGAGCCTGCAAAAGCAGTCAGCTAGACAACACGGTTTCATAACGTTGCTTAGGCTGTTCGCAACAAAAAAATGTGTAAAAGAATAAGCTTCTTCACCTTCCTCAGTAAATCTGAGAAATAAAACGTATGCCCCAAGTATTTAAGGCTCCATTCCATGCCTCCATGCTTCAGAAGCATTCCTGGTGGCCACCAAGGGCACAGGATTTGCATTTTTTGTCTCGGATAGCCAGGAGATGAGGATGCAGCATGCAATTCAAGAGACAAGACCAAGGATCCCTTGCAGCGCTGCCACTCCAGAACCATGCTGGCCTTTGCAACTCAAAGGTGCCCCCTGTGAGCACACTGGTTAGAGATGATTCAGTTTGAAACTGGGATCTTCAGCATACAAATTGTGTGCTATGCCACTAAGCTACAGCCAGTGTTAGAAATCCCCCAGGTGCCAATGCGTTTTGCGACTGTCACAGTTCCAATTGCGACCATATGGCGATCTCTGGATGCCAGATTGGCAACTGACATCTCCCTCTGGCTGCTCCCTCCAGCTTTCTTTAGCAGGTATACAGAACAGCTTATTTATTGCATGTATAGTCCACCTTTTTCTCCAAAAAGGACATGGTTCACCCCCTTCCTCAGTTAATCCCTACAACGACCCTGTGAGGTAATTAGGAGGCTGTGACTGGCCCAAGGTCACTCAGGGGGTGTCATGACTAAGTGGGGATTTGAACCCTGATCCCCCAGGTCCAAGTCCGACATTCTAACTACTACACCACACTGCCTTCCTGGAATACTTCTGCTATGGGGCAGCTCTATAAATTAAGCAGGTAAATAAGTATGTGGAAAGCAAAATATCACTTAGAGAAGGATGTGAAATAATTTCCAGGAGGCTTGAATTTGTTTTATTTGGGATTGTTTTATTTGATGTTTTAATTTGTTCTAAGCTGCTTTTGAATTCTTTTCTTTAAAATATAAAGCGGTATAGAAATGAAATTAATAATAATAAAAAATCTCATTGCAAAAAATGAGACATTCCATTGTGGCAACCATAACCTAGGTTTAAAGTACAATTTGGTGCTTTGCTTTTTTATTGACGATTTTCTAACACTGGGACTGAGAGGGTTGATACTGATTTTTAAAAAAACCCCGCAAAGATGGAGTGGGGAGTTTGCAAGCTTTGACAGAGGGAACCCTTTTGGTAGAAACACATACAAATAATGACTTGCCCCGGAAAAAAATCAGATTAAAATATTAAATGTGCAATAATAGTTGAGGAATATGTTGTGCTTCTATTATTACACTGAAACTAGAGCAAAGAGAGCTAAGAGAGATTCGTGGCTAGTTCCTTTTCCTGATAGTGTGCAATTGGCAGTAGCAAGGTTAGGAATAATGGCAGGGTCAATGCAGAGGTAATTAGGGTAATCCAGTCCTTTCTCTGACAACAAGCAGCAACAAGGCACTTATTTAGGGAGGGAATACTTATGTGATTATTAAGAACTTCAAGTGCCACTGAAAACACTGATCACTGTAAAGTGCTTCACTAAGAACCCACCAGATGCTCAAGGAAATCTGAGCACAGGAGTCACTCTTCAAGGCAAATGGTTAGTTCAGAATCACAACTGAAGTGCTAGAACATTTTGTTACCAAGAAAGCTAGATGGAGACAAACCCTTCCACAACAGTGCCAGAAGTAACCACCCCGAAAGCCAAAAAGGCATGTCAAAAGATACAAAGGTCTGAAAAAGTGCCTGTTGCTAGAATTCAGGCACTTCCAAACCAGTCTTGAGTAGGCAGGTGGCCTCACCTACAAGGATACGTACATGTGCAAATAAGACGTAAGTGGTTGCAGACAGATGAACACAACTATGACACAAAATGAGCAAGATCTACGCCAAAATATACTGGAACTGGGAGAAAGGGTTAACTAGAAGGCGGAGTCAACACAATGACTTTCCCCCCTCTTTGGCCCTGGGAAGAACTTTACTTCAGGATGAGAACAGAAATTGTGTGGCGGCGCAGCGGCAGCCCCCATTAGCTAAAGTGGTACCTCAGGTTAAGAACAGTTTCAGGTTAAGAACAGACCTCCAGAACGAGGTCTGTACCTGCTAATGGGGACTGGGAAACATATTGCCTTGAGTCCCCAGTTTTAGGAAAAGAATGAGGAGCCTGTGTTACTCAAGGTAAGAGAGAAGAGAGAGCCAGCTGGCCTTCTGGATGTCTAGCTTTATTTTATTTAATCCATTTCTATACTGCTTTATATTTAAATAATAATAATCTCAAAGTGGTTTACAATCCAGTTTAAAACATAAAATAGAACATTACGAATTATCAAAATAAAGTATTGCACATTAAGATCAAATACAAAATACACATTTAAAGCAGTATGATTAGCAGGAAAACTTAGAAATGTCACAGACAAAAATCAAAGACAAAAATACAGTGAAACTACACAAAACAGCATTATTAGCAACAAAATAACTCAAATAAGAACTGCACCCATGCTTCCTTCACCTGAGTAACCTCTCCCAAATACATCCTTAGCAATTTCCCACATACAAACCTCATTCTCAAGCGTTCCTGCCAACCATACAGATAACACAGCTAATCCCCAGCCAACCATTTGTTGCAAAGCGTATGTCTGGTCGACAAAAATCCCTAGCAGCATTAAACATAATTTACAACTATCTCTTTCACCCACCTCCATTTAGGGCTATATCATACAAACAGCAACTTAATCACTCCCTCCCAGACATGGCCTCACTCTATACCTCAGCTACCACAGTCAAGTGCGGCCAATATGCATTGAAAAGTGTGGTGCAAAGTTGGGGAGAGGAAAGGGTCCCCACTACCCTTGACAACAATGGGAATGGGGGTGGGCTGCAGGAAAATCCCAACTCCTCCTCCTCCTCCTCTCCAGAAAGAGTGTGTTCTTCTAAGCTGCCATCTGAACAGGACTGATGAGCTAGTTCCTAATTATTGCTGCGTTCAGACTATGTACTAGCTTGCTTCTTTTACTGACAGGTCTATCTGATACTTCCATGGAACCATTTTGCTTGTTTCAACAATGCTACCTATATGTTCCAACCTGCTAGTATAGAGAATATTATATGATTCAAAATTCTTCCTGGTACAGAGCTCTTCTTTTTCTCTGAAGCTCCCTGGGTGTGGTGGCTGCTTTCTGTTTTTTCGCCTATTGTTACTTATTTGTATAAACACGTTGCTTTTCCTTCCACGGGGCCAGAATGGTTTGTCTTGTCTTCTCATATTGAATGAGGTTACAAGGAGTGACTGTTTTAGACAGCAACTTAATGTATCATCCAAAACATCTATGATTTACAACACCATATTATTCTGTTTTATAAAATACATCGATCTAAACTGGAAAAGGAGGTAGGGAATTCATCTACGAAATTCATACCCAGAGAAAAGCATATTTGAAGTAGAACCTGGAGCCATCCACTCTCAGACCTGACCCTTGGTTTCTCAAGATGGGTAGCTTAATCAGCTGTGCAGGTTATGAGCAGGTGTCCACACATTAAGCAGTCCTGTCGCAGTAGCAAACAAGAAGAATTTCCCCATCTGTTCAGGGCTGAACAAGACTACGATAAACTTGCTGAACTATGCAAACCTGGAAAGCAACCTAAAACTAAATCCTAAACCACCAAACCTGGATTATGCTGCACTATACACTCTAACCCAGGCATGGGGAATCTTTGGCCCTCCTTATGTTGCTGGACTGCAACACCCATCACCCCTGACCATGGCCATGCTTGCTGGGGCTGATGGAAGTTGTAGTTCAGCAATATATGGAGGGCCAAAGATTCCCCACACCCGCTCTAACCTCAAACATGTAAAGCACAAGAAGCAGATAAAGAAGCTTCCGTAGAAATCCCTTGTGTACCGTACTGCCAAAAATCACTAGGTTATCAAAATTCCGGCACAGTTCAGATTGTCCTATGTGTGTGCCTACATAGAGCAAGCCTACAAGTAGTATGTAAACCGTTTATCCTCTTCTTTAACATCCTGGCTCCCAGCCTCTTTACTCCATGCTGGAGCAACTCACAAGCTGCATGGAAAGGCCTCAAGGTGTCAGCGTAGCTGTCACTTAACTTGGCGTCCATGTGTAAACGCTGCAAAGCGCACCATATCACAGCTTAGGAATGGTTTGGGTGTTGCTCAAAGAGGGACATGAATCAAAACACTGCATGCCTTAGAGGTCTGCACCCTGCATAACAAAAAATTCCAGTGTCAAAGACAGCTATACAACTGCATAAAGACCGTAATGGTAACTGCTACTATAAACTATTATCTATGTAACTGATCAGCCAGCACTTCTGAGCCTTTTGACCAAATGTGGTAAGGCTGGCCTAGCTAGTAACACCTTGTAGCTCATAAACCTATGTAAGGGCCCAGCTGCAGGAACTGTGGGCAAGTTATCATACTGGAGTTGACACTGCAACATGAATACTCGACTGTAGGGCTGGTCAATGTTAGATTTTCAACACTGCAATGTATCAGGAACCAAACATCGTGCTTTGGCGATAAACCACAAGGTTGAAGCAAGCTGCACTGGCCTCAGTTAGAGAGGCACAGGGTGAAACTGCCTCAGCTCTCACCGCGGGTGCCGAGGCGCTTTCACCCCAGTGCCTTGCAGGCTGGGGCCAATGCAGCCAGCCCCAGCCTGCTGCTCAGATGGGGGGAGGGGCGGAAAGGCTCCTGACCCCAGCTGAGTGAGCCCCGATGTCCCTGCCACTCACATGCAAGCAATAGGGACCACGGGGCTCCTTTCTGAGGCTCGCTTGCCGCCCTCCCCAAAGATGAACCAGGCAGCGATAGCTAAGTGCACAGAGCTCACCAGGCTCCGTGTGTTTGACTGCCTTTGCCCGTGCGGGGGTGCTGCCTCTTTTCTCCTGGGGTGGTCATTTACCCAGGGAAGAAAGACGCAGCCCACCCTTCCAGGTGAAGCCCACAAGGTGTGGCTGCTGGCAAGCCCTGGGCCTGGCAGCAGCAGCAGAAAGCACAGCAGCAGAAAGCCTTTAACGGAGGGTCAGGGGCTTGGCCAAACTGCTTGGCTGAGGCAAGGGCAGTGCGTGCTCCTCAGCCAAGCAGTTTAAAGAGGCGGAGGGAGGAACAAGTTGTATCGCGCCTCGCCAATATATCATCCAGGCCTATTCTAGTGAGGAGAAGAGACCACTGAAGGGTTGCCTGCAATACACACAAAGGTTCTTGAAAGTCAGCCATGGAAAAGCTGATGCATACAACTTGGCAGGTGCTGTGTGGACTGCATCAAATCGCTCTGTATGGAGGCAAGTGGTCGGCATGTCCCCACTTGCCACACAGAGCATACTTTTCCCCCACCAAAAAACCACCACCACAAATCTTTCATTTGGCAGTTCACAGCGGCCCAAATGGCTGACTGCATGTAAAAAGGTAAAGGACCCCTGACAGTTAAGTCTAGTTGCGAAAGATTCTGGGGTTGCAGCGCTCATCTCGCTTTACTGGCTGAGGGAGCCACAGACAGTTCTTCCGGGTCATGTGGCCAGCATGACTAAGCCGCTTCTGGCGAAACCAGAGCAGTGCATGGAAACGCTGTTTATCTCCCGCCAAAGTGGTACCTATTTATTTACTTGCACTTTGACGTGCTCTCGAACTGGTAGGTTGGCAGGAGCTGGGACCGAGCAATGGGAGCTCACCCTGTCGCGGGGATTCGAACCACCGACCTTCCAATCGGCAAGCCCTAGGCTCAGTGGTTTAGAGCACAGCGCCACCCGTGTCCCTTAGGATGTGCATGTAGGACCTTCCTAAAAAGCAACTTACAACAATCTGCAGATCATCACTTGTTCATACACACTAGCCACAGTTTGGGCATATCTGCACACAACTGATGAGTAGAAATACCTGTTACTGACTCAGCTAAGTACTGTGCCGGGAGGAGAAGCAGCGGTTTCAGAGGAGTGAGGCTACAGAGTACATGTAAGCACACCCTAAGTCTTTTAATTCTCATCTAAACATAAGAGAAGTGGGGGGGATGACGGCCGAATAATATGAACTGTCCAGGAGATGAGACGCTTCAACTAGATTCTGAGGTACAGAGTAATCCTTTACTTGAGATATACCTTTCCTGCCACCCACATTGAACAAGTGACTCATTAAAAATCATAATAAAAGGCAGGTGTGGTACAGTTAACATTGTCCTGGGTGCACAGATAATTGAAGACAATTCTGTGACTCACTGATTTATCACACAGTTGTTTCACCAGTTAAGTGAAAATATCTGCGTCAAAAAGTTGGCTTTATAACTGGCCATATGTAACTGCCAAGATTCTTTCAGTGATGCCCTAGCTCTGGCAGAGGAGGAGATCTTCAGAAAGCTTCCCAGCAGTTTCCAGAATGAATGAGTACCACCACCACCACCACATGTGAGGCTTCCAAAATCCCCCATAATATCTAGTAAGATCCATCCCTTTAGGAATATTTTAGTTAAGTTAACAGTCATATATCAATATTTCATTTGTTTTAAAAGAAAGTAAGTACAGCTAAAGGCTTCACGCATATGCCCCTAGGAAGAAAATAATTGGAACAGATTGCAGATTAAATTATACCCCATTGTAACATACAAAGACACTCTTCCTCACTTTCAAATCCCCAAGTTAGCTGCTAGGGGGTTATATGATTAAGTTGTTTTCTATGTGAAGTATATATCTTATAAAGGGTAAATGCTGTTGTGGCTGAATTAATCAGACTTTCTCACAAACAAATTTCATGAAGTTTAAATCTCACTCGGTCTTCAGGAGTCAGCCAAAGCAAAATTCCCTTCAGCAGGACATTTTTTACTTCAGTGAATCTGATGCTTGTAATCTTCAATTTCATGCTCTGCAAAATGTGTATGAGTAAATCAAGTTCGCTGGTCCTTCCTGAGTAGGATTTCTTCTACTCAGATTAGACATCCAAAAGTGAAAGAAGCTAAAGTGATCTCATCAACCACTTGATTCCAACAATATGAGACATGCACTCCTGAAGAGAATTTAGTGTATTTTTAGAGGATTAAGACTGGCATAAATAGAGACATCCAATCATATTATACAGAAAGGGAAAACCTTCTTTCCCCCAAGGGCCAGGAGCTGTGGGGAGAAAGTTGTGGTTGGCATATGCCAGCAGACTTTGAGGAATGTAAACCTGAACAGGGAGGAAGCAAATTCAACAGGAGAAATTGGCAAAGAGTGCAGCATGGGTACTTCCACAGGTTGAACTGGAGATTTCTGTGGGTCACACATGGCCCATGAGTTGCCAAGTTGTATATTGTAAACCTAGAGCAGCATTTTAAAAAGGATCATCAACTGAACCCTTCAAGCAGACCACTTACTGTGTAGTATTTCTGCCAGACAGCAATTGCTCTCAGCAGTAGAGGTGGAAGGTGGCATTAACTCTCTTTTTCAACATTGCAAGGCTATTCTGGACAGTTTGAAACATTAACATCTCCCACATTCCACTGTTAGCAAACTGTCAATGTTCAATAACGTTTGCCATTGGTTTGTGGGTTTGCTAGTGCTGGCCTTTAAAACCTTGAGTGGCTTAGAACCAAATTATATCAGAAACTGCTTACCGTATTTTTCGCCCCATAAGACGCACCGGCCCATAAGACGCACCTAGATTTCAGGGGGGGAAATAAAGGAAAAATTTTTTATTTCCCCCCCAGGTGCGCTGCGCTACACCAGGAGCTTGGGGCGTGCGGAGCTCAGCGCGCCCCAAGCTTCTGCGTGCGGGCAAGGTCTCCGCCAGCGTGGGAGAGCCGGGCGCCTCTCCCAGGGCTAGCGGACCCCTGCGCTAATCCAGAAGCTTGGGGCAAGCTGAGCTCAGCGCGCGCCAAGCTTCTGCATGCCGGCAAGTAGTCCGCTGCCGCCCCAAGCCTCCCGCACCCGGCAGGAGGTCCCGCTGGGTGCGGGAGGCTTGGGGCGGCAGCGGACTGCTTGCGCACACCTAGAAGCTTGGGGCGTGCTGAGCTCAGCGCGCGCCAAGCTTCTGCATGCCGGCAAGCAGTCCGCTGCCGCCCCAAGCCTCCCGCACCCGGCAGGAGGTCCCGCTGGGTGCGGGAGGCTTGGGGCGGCAGCGGACTGCTTGCGCGCACCTAGAAGCTTGGGGCGTGCTGAGCTCAGCGCGCGCCAAGCTTCTGCATGCCGGCAAGCAGTCCGCTGCAGCCCCAAGCCTCCCGCACCCGGCAGGAGGTCCCGCTGGGTGCGCGAGGCTTGGGGCGGCAGCGGACTGCTTGCGCGCACCTAGAAGCTTGGGGCTTGCTGAGCTCAGCGCGCGCCAAGCTTCTAGGTGCGCGCAAGCAGTCCGCTGCCGCCCCAAGCCTCGCGCACCCGGTGGGACCTCCTGCCGGGTGCGCGAGGCTTGCAGACACTCGCCCGAAGCAGGGGGAGCCCTCCAGAGGGCTCCCCGTGCTTCGGGTGACAGGCTGCCGCCCCAAGCCTCGCGCACCCGGTGGGACCTCCTGCCGGGCGCGCGAGGCTTGCAGGCATTCGCCCCATAAGACGCACCCCGATTTCCCCTTCATTTTTGGAGGGGAAAGTGCGTCTTATGGGGCGAAAAATACGGTAGTCCCATATGAACACTCTTACCTGTCTTGGAGGTCTTGCTCTATCCCATGTACTTGTGAGAACAGGTATGGAAGCAGAAGAGATGGGGCCTTTTTGGTGGTTACAGAGAGGCTGTGGCATTCCTACTTCTTGGTGAGGTAGGAGACCTGTGGCCCTCCACTATAAAATAGCACATGGCGCCGAGCCAAAAGGGCACAAAATAATAAAAAATGAATTATTGTGAAAATAATAAAAATATGGGGAGCACTTAATTTTGCCTTTGCTCAGGGCACCATATTACCAAAGTCCGCCCCACTGGATGGGACCATAGCTCAGTGACGGAGCACATGCTTTCTGTGCAGGTGGTTGCACATGGAATCTCCAGTAACTTCAATTAATAGGGCCTAGTATCAAGTGATGGGAAAGATCCCTGCCTTACGCCCTATAGAGTTGCTACCAGTCAAAGCAGACGGTACTGGGTTAGATTGAGAAAGAGTGGGACGTCATAGGCTGTTTCCTACGTTTCTAAAAATGGTTCACACATGAGTCATCACAAAATAAAAATCTGTCGCAAGATCCAGAACTAAATTACACTGTATATGCAAGTGGATGCTACACGATTTGTTTTCCTAGGGAGCAGCTTACTTCCCAGGAGTAAGGAAAACAAGATGCAACAAAAAGGAGAGCAGTTTTCATTCTGAGTACATTGCAACTACAGAATTAAGGTATGCATTGTGATTAGCAAACGTATTTCAAAAAGGATTTTGAAATATGTACTTTGAACTAGATTTTGCAGACCGAATATTCATCCATTAGAAGGCACACCAGAATGTCTTTATTCATTTCACTAGATATATTTTGTGGGGTATTAAATAAAAATGATTGTTACTTGTGTTCCAAGCTTCAGGGGATGTGATGAACAAATGAATGTGATGAACAAAAAAATTGCAGCAACAGAATTTGTAAGTTCATTTATGTAAAAGAACTACAGATATTCTCAGGACCTGGATATCACATTATTTATGTATGCCCCCTTTCTATGCTCTCAAGAACTCAGTTTCCAAAAACGCCCAAATCCAAAACTGGAAGTGAGAAACAAAGCCACTGCTGCTCACATTCTGTATAAAGGAAAAACAAAGTCTCAAAATCAAACCAATCCGGTATGTGCTCAAATAAATAAATAATTCAAAACTTCCACAAAAGCCAATGGTTACATAAGCATAACTCTCTTGACTGAAATACAAACAAATGTTATGAGTGTGTTTTGCATTCCTAAACAGTAAAATCTTGATAACAAGCATGCATTGGAGGCTAAATCAGATATAGAAAAACAGGTAGACAAGAGAAAAAAATGAACCAGTAAAACTGTAAACCAACAAGCAAGCATTTTGTCTCTTTTTACCGTACACAGTTCTAAATGCCATAATATAGGGAATGTCGGAAGTTTTTCATAAAACAGGGGTGGGAGAGGAAGCAAACATTCAGAACAGATCCTATATAACTTAGCATCTATGCCACAAACTTTTTGAAGAGTTAATTTCTGAACTTGTGATTTATCATCCAGTCCCTTAAATGGAAATCTGTAAGTAGCGTCACTAAGGCGCATGATCACACCAGACATATGAACATCATTAGGTACTGAAAACCTAAGCGAACTGCATCCAAATCACCAAGATTAGACACATCCCGTTAGGCAGCAAATCTGGGAGCTTTGATTTGACTAAAATTTAACATCAAGCACAGATTTCTAGAAGCAACAAACCTCTTAGAACTCTGAAGCAGCTGTGTGATTTTTCTTTCACAGATGGCTGGTACAATTGAGCCTCCTGGAGCAGTCTGCTTTCAGAAAAGCTTTCTGGCCATTTATATACATGCCTTTTTCTTTTCTTTTTTGGAGGGAAAGAATACACATCAAGGTTTTAAATTCTCTCATTATTACTGTATTAGTCAAAGATGACAAGCAGAGGCCCAAGTATTAGAAAGACCGAAGAGATAGTGGTAACTGAAAGCACAAAACTACCTTTCTGCATTTTTTAAAAGTAAAATGTTACGGTGCTATCAACTTCAAAAAGAGCAGTGTTTAGATCTTTGTATCTGCTGTAAAAAAAAACTGGTCTATTTTAAAACATTCTCAGTGAATAAAAGAAAGTTTTTTTTTCTGTCAGTTGATTCTACTGGAAAAACTTGAAGTATTTACTGGAACAGGGCTTAAAATGCGAATTTTACATTTATTTTATAACCAAAAGTACCCTGTGAGAGGGTGGTTTTGCTAGTACTGCTGTAAAACAGTTTATGCAAGGAATTCAAACTGTTTTCAGAACTATGGATAAGCCTGCAGTTTGGTCCGGAAAAAATCGGTCTTAAATATCCTTACATAATTTGCGTAGATATAAAATATAAATTTCAGCAATCTGAAAGCAAATCAGTTAATTAAAAAGGTTAATTAGGAGACAGCTCTAATTATTCATTTCCCAGTAAATTTAAGCTATACTACGAATATTTAAAATATTTAGGCAGTATTTTATGCCACTCTTGACTCAACATGTGTATTCTAAGTCAAAACTGGAGATAGCAAAAACCACTTTCAACCATGCTTGTTAAGACTGCCACTTCAGTAAAAAAAATTACCAACACTTAGCCCACCCCTTTTAAAAATTGTAACCAAACTGATGATTCCTTACTCTAGTTCACCAACTGAACTAGATATTGGAAAGCAAAATAAACAGGCAAAAAAGTAGCACATTTTCTACTTTTAAAAGTAGTCATCGTCCCAACATCTCTACTTAGGCCCTTGTGTACAGAAGCTCATGCATAGTTTATACAATACTGAAAGATGAAGCAGTGTTTCTGGTTGCTGCCTAGAGAACCAGAAGTAATTTCCAGGCCACTGTTCTGCACACACTCCCTGCCTGTGCCACCTTTATGCTGAAGAACTATTGCAATATTTATTCCACTCATGCTTCACTCTCAGGTCATGCGGCCCGAGTGTCACACAGCTGCAAAAGCCACCTGCCACTGTTTGTGTTGCCATTGTCTGTGGCATCTCCCCCAGATCTCATCATTCTTCCTGAAAAGGATTTGAACTCCTTCCCTTTTCATCCTCTCTCTCTCTCTCTCTCTCTCTCTCTCTCTCTCTCTCTCTCTCTTTCTTTCTTTTTTTTTTTTTTTTGGCTAAGTAAAACAACAACAACAAAAAGTTTCTTCTCGCTGCCTTTTTAAAATTATTTTTTCTGGCAACAATGCAAATGGGAATCCCAGGTGGCTCTAGCTAATTACCCATGTGCTTTGGGAACCTAATGCCACCTATTGTTAATGCAGTAGAGTCTTCAGCCACAAAGTCACTTCATATGCTAATCAGAGGCAGGCTGATCCCTAGCTAATACCTCAGTCTGTTGAGGAGCACTGATCTTATGGAGGAGAGGGAGGGAGGGAGGGAGATGGTACAAAACTGTAAGTTGTGCAAGGAGTCCAACAAGAAACTGAATTTTCCTCCCTCCTTCCCCTGCTTCTATCACTACTGCTGCAAATTAGTTTGAACATTAAAAGAAAACAGGAAGAAAAATAATAATTCTGTTTCAATCAACTTTAGAAAACATTCAAGAGTGATCCAGTCAAAACATTTTCAGTCTTCCGATTCAGAGTATGCAGAGGCTGTCTGGTATGCCACAACAGAACAATTAAGCCTTAGACTGGAAGCCAGGGTTCATTCAGAGCCATGTCTATAAAGCTTGTTTTATATCAGCTAACCAGCTATGTTTTGTTGCTTTATGCTGTGCTCACTTGCGCAATTTTTGCTTATGTGTGCAGGGACCCGGAACATAACCCCTGCATAAGTGGGGGAGGGGGATGCCTGTATTTCCTCTACGCAAGCAAAAGTACACCATGTGTGGAAACAACCTGTGTATAATGTCACCAAATGTTTATAGAAGCCACAGAATACTATGGCTTCCGATCATTAACATGCAGGGAAAAGACACCTTGCTAGTACTTCACAAGAATGTACATATTCGTTTCCTCCCCATACTTGTAAGGCGGTCCCTGCCTGTTTAGAGGCTTATCTAGTCCAGCTTCCTTTCCCTACAACAGGGGTTTTCAACCCTGGGGTGTCTTGAATGATGGTTGGGTGCCATGGGCAACACTGGTCTCTGTCCCTCTTTTCTTCCCTCTCTCCTCTTATGCCCTCTTGCATGTCTGACTCCCAGAGGCTTGCACAGCTGATTGCTGCAGCAGCCCTGGCTACAAGCTTCCCAGGCGAATGGGGGCTGGCCAGGGGGTGCTGGTTGCCAGGAGCTGAGGCAGCCTCGGAGTAAGCAAGTAAGCGTGTGAGGGAGCCCAGCCAGCCCGCCAGTCCGTGCTGCTGGGAATGGAAAGACTAATGGGAGGCCAGGCAGGCACTGTTCTCGCCTTTCTTGTGCTTGCTGTGTGCAATGCCTGCCCACTGCTGCCATTGCTGCTTCCCAAAGTAAGGTGCTGGCCTCACATTCACCTTTCTCCAGCATCTGTCAGGCCGCTAAGGCTGGGGACATCTTCCTCCCAGGCCCCTGGGGGGCAGTGTGAGAAGGCACCTCTCTTTAGGGTGGGTGGGGAAGCTCAGAGACCAGGGGTGGTAGTGGCTGCTGCCCAGGACTCCCGAGGAGAGGGGAGAGGAGGCTGAGGGAACACTCAACAAGGAAGGGTGTTCAAAAAAGGGTGCGGGCCTGCTGGCTCTGCAGGCAAGGATTGACATAGGTAAAGGTACCCCTGCCCGAACAGGCCAGTCTTGACAGACTCTGGGGTTTGTGCGCCCATCTCACTCTATAGGCCAGGGGCCAGCGCTGTCCGGAGACACTTCCGGGTCACGTGGCCAGCGTGACAAAGCTGCATCTGGCAAGCCAGCGCAGCACACGGAACGCCGTTTACCTTCCCGCTGGTAAGCGGTCCCTATTTATCTACTGGCTCCTAAATCCCACAGGGGTGGCGCAGAAAGAATGTAGTTGGTCAAGGGAGCCATAGACTCAAAAAGGTAGAAAACCTCTGCCCTAGAAGAATTAGCTAGAGACCTCTAGTAAGCCAAGAGTCAAGGCATGCGGACAACAGATCTCTCTGACAGCTCCCTAGAAACTGGTACAGAGGTATCTGAACCAGAAAACAGCAAGCAGTCGTGACCATAGCATTATCCTTCATGAATCTGTTCAAACCGCTTAAAAAAACCATCTAAGCTAGTTGTAGCCACCACATCATTTAAAATCAAATTCTGTAAGGTAACTACGGTTGGCATTCATCCGTCTCAGGAGACAATGGAAGAGTGCACCTTCGGGGGATGAAGTCAAACCGTTGGAGAGTTACAGGGCCTGCTGTGGCTGTAGAGACTGATACAAGAGAGGCATGTTTTGTTGCAGCTAGGGCAAATGAAGGTATCCGGTTGTGCTGGTGCAGGTGTACCAAGGTGTCTCTTCTTTCTGCACTCCTCCCAGCGGTCCTTCCTCCTCTGGTCACTGTTGCAGATACACAACCTGACTGATCATCTGCAGGCACTGTCGTCATCTGCAAGGGGATTCCCACATGGTGAAGTTAATGTTGCCAGACTTCATGTCACATTTGCGGACATCTTTGTAACACAGAGTTGGTCTGCCAACAGGCCTGGTGCCTGAAGCCAGCCTCCCACAAAGCATGTCTTCCATTCTGTGTAAATGACCAAGCCAGCGTAGACGTCGCTGAGACAGGAGTGCAAACATGCTAGGAATGTGAGCTTGGGAGAGCACATCTTTGTTTGAGACTGTGTCCTGCCATGTGATGCCCCAAATCTTCCTGACACAGCGCATGTGGAAGGCTTAGAGGCGTCACTCCTGGCAGGTGTAAGCTGCCCAAGTCTCAGTATAATAAAGCAATGTGCTCAACACAGAAGCCTGGTAGACATTCATCTGGGTATTGATCATTAGCATCCCATTCTCCCATACCCTTTTGGAGAGGCAAGCTGTTGCTGTAGCTGCCTTGCCAATACGCATATCCAACTCAGCATAGAGAACTACGCATCAACCAAGTGTCACACAGCTACGCATTATGTGAAATACATATTTTTGTCTCTACTGAAACTCCTCCCCTGCCCTTTAATTTCATTGGAGGACCCCACGTTCTAATGTTAAAAGAAAAAACCCTTCTCCTTACTCACTTTCCCCCACACCATGCATAATGCTATAATTCTTGATAATGTCCTTCCTACTAGCCTTTCTTTCTAAACTAAACAACAACAACAACAACAACCACCTCCAATTCACAGGAGAGGTACTTCAGATTTGTGAACAGCATGTCAGACTTCTCTGAATATTCTCTCGTTCTACAAATTCTAAGATTTTAACATCTTACAATGTGACAACCAGAACTGTATGCCAACCATGGTCACATCTGTATAAAGCCATAAATTAGAATTTTATTTCTGAACCTTTTTTCTAACTTTCCCAAGCATAAAATTTACCACCCGTACCACTTGCCACACATCAGTTCTCATTTTCATGCCATTCACCACAACCAATATATCTTTCCAGTTAACTCGTGAAAAATTGTGTTATCAGCCAGTTTGGCCATCTTACTGTACTCCCTGAACCCCAGATCATTTAAAAGGCAATGGCCCCAATACAGATGTCTGGGAAACCTCACTTCTTACTACACATTGTGAGGCTTGTCCATTTTTCCTACTCCCTACTCTCTGCTTTCTGTTCTTTAACAGTTACTAAACCAGAAGAGGACCCATCCTCTTATCCATAACTGCTAAGTTTATTCAGAAGCCTTTACGTGAGGGACTTTGTCAAAAGCTTTTTGAAAGTTCAAGGACTGTACAGTCTTTGGCCTGGATCACTCCTATCCACATGCTTGTTGACACTTTCAAAGAACAGTAAAAGGTTACTGAGAAGCTCTTACCTTTACTCATGTAAATAAGCATCAATCTGCAGGAAACAGGCATACAGAATTTTAAAGAAAGGTTACAGGAAGTCCAGCATTTTGAATTTTCTATTTCAAAGGTGTGAACCTTTGTGAGCCCTTCTGACCCAACAGGCAGTATAGAAATGAACTGTAACAATAACAGAATGCTCTGAAGAGGGAGGAGTGTGCATGAAATAGGGCAGGTAGATTGCCAGATGAGTGCTCCTGAGCTATTCTACCCACACCAACCAGTACATGCATAAAACTTGATAATGAGGTGTACTATCAATGTCACAAGCACTAAACAACAAGCCACCCAGAGTACATTTATGCAACCTCATTCCTTATGACATTTAATCTTTATAACTGCCTGATTTCTTTTAAGCATTTCCCAATAATATTTAAATTTTCTTGGTTTGCAGTGATAGCAATCTCTGGTAAGATACTTTGCATTTTCATTGCAACAAAATATTGAGAAATGCAATTTCCTCTGGGGTTCTGTTGCTCTTGTGGACAATAACTGGATTACTTGCAATATATGAACAATTACACTTCAAACCACCCTCTTCCAAAATAAAAGGATTCTGATCATTTCTTACATTGCCTCTTCAGTCTGTAACAATTACTATACTTTCAGGTGATTGGGGGGTGGGGGGAGAATCAGACTTGCAATACTGGGATATTCAAAAATTCAGATTTAAGAAACACTTATGCACAGCTAAGCAGGACATAGGAATTCAGCTCTCGGATAAAGAATAGGGAAAACCTGTTATACAAAATGGGCTTTGTTAACAGTTTCAAGTAATAAAAAGTTGATCATGTAATTTCCTGTTCATAAGAACATGGCCTAAGTAGCATATACATCTAGCACAAAAATCTCCAAACAGAAGACAAAGTAAATAAATAATAATGGGGAAGGGAAGGGAAGGGAGATGATACCCTAAGATTAGGTATGAAGATAAGTATCCCAGGCTTCTCTTCAGATACAAGAGTGCATAAAATAAAAACATAAATGTTTAGAATTCTGTGTTGCACAGTATTCTTAATCACTTTGACGAATATAATTCACAGGTAGTGTAATCAATCAAAATTTTAAGCTAATCAATGTATTACTGGACATTTCGAAACGGCAAACTTTCTTCCAAAATTGAACAATAGGGCCTGTAGATATTTTTAAGAAGCTGATGGACCAAACATGACAGACATAAACAAAATGTCTCTAGCTTGCCAGGGGGTTGGGTGGGGGGAAGATTGAGAGAACACCCTCTGCCACCATTGCCTTCCCAGTCCCACTTCAACACCCCTTTTGCAGAACACAGCTGGCTCTAGGGAAAAGGGCCATCTTGAATACTCTCCCCGCCCCCAACAGTAAGGGAAAGAGCAAACAGCAGAATGTACAGCAGCACAGGAGAGAAAGGAGGATGGGTGAAGAAGGACTGTTTAGCCAAAGGAGGATGAAACTCTCCCCTCCAACCTACCATCTGCCCCCAACACTCCACCTGTGAAATTTCATGTGCCTTTGGGAAACCTATAATAGAGTCTATACAAGGAAATATACAAGCCTAGAATGTGACAGATAAAGAAATAATGAGGTAAAGGGGAGGAAAGCATTTCCTCTCAATTATTTCTTACCAAAAAGGATTAAAACAGATTCACTAATGCCTACTGCAGGCAAGCCATGTCGTCTGAATAGCCAACAATATATACAAACACATGTGGAGGGGCTGTCCAAATAACAGCAATTTGTATCTGTATGCAATGCCGATGAATCAGTATGTAAGATAATACACTGAGAAATGGTTGGAAGCAGGTATGTATCCCCACTTCCCTCAAGAAAAGTACTTTAGTGGAAGAAATCATTTTTTTCCTGTCAAATGTAGCCCTAAGCCCCCTACTCTCTGGGCACATTTAGATACTTTTAAATCTTGACACAGACAAAATTTGAAGGCTCAGTAGAAGACATTATTAAAAAACATGCCTTCAGAAATAAAGATCAGTCATTTCCCCTTATGCTTTGAATTTCAGGAGCTCCCCCCCTCCTTACTATGGCACAGAAGCTTTCATGGAGTCAAAAGACTTTTCAGAGGCACTGAGGGTTGAATTTAATGTCTTCCATCTACATGTACATTGCAGGTTGCCAGATGGAGCAATCCTCCTTTCCCTCCATGCACTGTTCTGGGGGTTCTCCTGACACACACACCTGAGGCAATTTGGGAAGGCACAGGACTAGAAGAGAAGGGAAAGTCCATGTGTAGGGCTTCCACTGGAAGGCTGATTAGGTGAATCTCTCCCTAAATATTTTTAAGGGCAGCAGAACACAGTGTGGTAAACTGCAAATCTCAAAATAAAACTTTCAGCAATCAGTTAAACCATCTCCAAACAACTTGACCATTCTTGGGGTACAGGCACATACCATCCCTGCTATTCAGTATGGATGGAGCTTCTGTTTTCTATTATATGTTTACTATTTCTTTGAACCTACATCATGTATTTTATGCATTGTGACTTGCTTGTATTTCTGTTGATTATAGTTTGATAATTATTTATTGTACTTTCTAAATTTCTATTTAATTATTATTTGCTGATATTTTGAGAGTCAATTTTATTGTGTACAGTACTATTATATTCTAATGGATTGTTGAATGTTACTTTATTTTATATAAGTTGTTTATTTTAAACCTATGTTTTATTATGGTGTTTTTTCTATTGGATTGGATTATTATGGGACCTTTGATGTATATTTTGTTGTAAACCACCTTGTGTATAGCAATATAGAAAAGTGGTATACAAATTAAAAGTGGAATGAAATGAAATACATTTTAGCCACACAACCCCAAAGTTACACATGTGAAACTTTTTCATTATTTATGCAATAGGCTTCTAGAAACAGACATTTCAAAACATTAACCCAGTATGGCAAAAGCAATTATGAAGCTGAGGGGAAACTTGTTTCCATATATGTAGGTTGAAAATGTGCAGTATTATTTATAAAGAGCCAGCAACTAAGGACTATACAAGGAGAGGCAAACCCTGCCCACAATTATACAGACAAATAAGAACAGGAATTGTAACACCAGAAAGGAGCCAAAAGAGATACCGGGTTAGCAGAGAGGATTGATTTAAAATGACAAGATGTTTGATTTAAATCACATTTCCACCGATGCTTCCTGTCTTTTCATATATTTGTACAATGGTGCAAATCTGACCACTAAATCATGTTAATTGACACTGTTTCTCACAATCTTATATGAATACAGGAACCTGTACACTGGGAAATTTCATCTTTTCTTCTTTCTAGTGTTGTTCTTTTCTTTCCCACTCTGCCTTGGTCCACCCCCACCCTCAAAAACCAAAACAGCAAAACAAGAATGGAATATATACTGGACTGATACGTAAAAATAAGATAGGGGCAAAGTAGAGTAGCTAATTTTCATCAGATCAAAATTAAATACCTATGGTTTGTAAATATTCATATTTGAGAAACCATCTGGAAGAGTCATTGATTCAGTTTAGAAATTAACTGTAAGGCTAACAAGTTTAAATCAAGATTTAATATTAACTTAATTAGTATTTGAGAAGCTTTGTATATGAAAAAAAGCTTTGGGGGGAAAATCTAATTTTAAATATAAGAAACTATTTTTAAAAACATTAAATTTTATTCACCCTGTTGGGTAGGTCTGAAGAAAAGGAGATTAACAACAAAGAAAGTGACCTGGATATCTGAAAATGCTTCTCGTTGCCCCTTATTTCTTGGGAAATAGTTGAATAAACCTTAGAGTCTATCTTCATCAATGAACCACCAGAATGAAGCAGATGTGTAGCTGTCAGCAAAAGTTGAAGTGATGAAAAATAAACAAAGGTGATGTACTGTAAAAAAAAAAAGGTAGAGTAAGAGGAGACAGGCTAAAGGAAGTTAGGAGAGAGAGAAGAATATGACTAAAGTGAGAAACAGAAGAGCAAAGATAGAAGAAGGAGTTGAAGACAGAAAAAGACAACTACAACAGCTGGTCTTGTTCGCACATAACACGGAGCCAAATCATGGTTTAATGAGAAGAAGAAGAAGAAGAAGAAGAAGAAGAAGAAGAAGAAGAAGAAGAGTAGTAGTAGTAGTAGTAGTAGTAGTTTGGATTTGATATCCCGCCTTTCACTCCCTTTAAGGAGTCTCAAAGCGGCTCACATTCTCCTTTCCCTTCCTCCCCCACAACAAACACTCTGTGAGGTGAGTGGGGCTGAGAGACTTCAGAGAAGTGTGACTGGCCCAAGGTCACCCAGCAGCTGCATGTGGAGGAGTGGAGACGCGAACCCGGTTACCCAGATTACGTGACTACCGCTCTTAACCACTACACCACACTAATGAGAACAAGCCAGTGTGTGAGTTTCCACTTTCTTCCTCCTCTGGTTCTGCTGCTGCTGTGCTACCTAAAACTAAGCCGTAATTTGGCTTAGTGAGACATACAAGCCCAGGTTTGAGAGTTGTCTCCCCAAAATAAACCATGAACCCAGGCTCACATGTAATGCCAAGCGTTGAAACAGATAGTCCTATCTGAGGACTTTGATTCTTTTGGAAAATGCCAATGAGACACTGTGCCCCAGAAGTGCTGAATGTAACCCTCATCTTGACATGAACATAGAAAACTGGGCACTCAATGGTTCTCGACTCAGTTGCCATTAAGTCAGGCACTTGGCTGAGGTCAGCGTGCATGCTGCTTACAAATGTTTACAGACGCAACTGCAATGACAATAACCACAAATGCCAAATTACTAGGATTATTTTACAGGAGGTACTTTTGCTGAGTCACATGGAAGGTTCTAACTCGGAATTTATTTATTTTTTAAATTAGGTCTATAAAGGGCTTTTATAAACCTGTGAGGTATGGTTGACCCTAATGCCATTTGTAGCAATGTTAAAAGAGAGAGTAATCGGTCTATGATGAAAACAAACAAAAACTTCTTGTCATGCCCCATGATCCTTTCCCATGAGACTAGGAAAAAACAGGTTAAACATCTGCAGACATGACAATAAACAAATAAATTCAAACAGCATTTTGCTACTTTGACCCTAGCAACTTGTGTGCATGTTGTTTCAGCTTTGTCGGTCATTCCACAATAGGAGTCAAATTGCCCCCAAAAGATGAATGAATTAAAAGCACTGAATTGCCATAAAACAAAGGATGGGGCACTGAAATATTACATGGCATAGCTATGCACTATGTGGAGCATGAAGACTGGCACAAAAATTCTTTCGAATATTGTCGAGTGTTGTCTAGATGCATTTAATCCCACCTGACGGTAGAGGGTTAAATTCCCTCGGTGCAAGGCAGCTTGCAATGTGAGCTGCTTTGATGGGGCTATACAGCTCTCAAAGACTGTAGATTGTTAGACAGACTTTTCACAGGTAAATGCAGAGATAGCTTTTGTGCAAGTTGTGCACAGAACTGCTTGCTGCTGCAATCTGTAGCTCAGGGTAGTAATGCCACACTGGAATCAGAAGGAAAATAAAGCAGGGCATCTGTGTTCCCCTCTTAAAGCCACACACAGAGGAATACAGTGGTACCTCGCAAGACGAATGCCTCGCAAGACAAAAAACTCGCTAGACGAAAGGTTTTTTCGTCCGCGATTTGCCTCGCAAGACGAATTTCCCTATGGGCTTGCTTCGCAAGACGAAAACGTCTTGCGACTTTGTTAAGCCGTTTAAACCGTGCTTCACAAGACGAAAAATTCGCTAGACGGCAAAACTCGCGGAACGAATTAATTTCGTCTTGCGAGGCACCACTGTATACAGGAAGTAGCAGCTCTTTTGGAACTCCTCCTTCCCAAAAAACACGAGGATGATGGGGCAAGCAAGTGTGCACTCAGCCCCACAAATCCAACCGTGATTAGTGCTGCAAGTCCATTGCCAGAGGTGCTCAATCTACACAGGTCTCGACTGGTGATAAAGGTACTATTTGCTTTAAGACCTACCGGTATCTGTTCTTGGGACTTTACCATAGGAACACATCCAATCTCAAGAAACCTGAGTCTATCCCATAGTTTGAGAATGACTGGGCTAACTTTTAAAGAGCTTGTAAAGAGAAATTAAAGGATAAGTGATTGAAAACAGAATAAGGACCAATAATTGAACACAGCTGCATCACCCACAATACTCATGAAAAATGAAAGGGCATTTTTTCAAAATTGTGTATACTGAGTGACACACCAACACACACACACACACACACTCCAAAATCACTTTTGTATTTTTGGCAGAAGCTCTAGTCAACCCTGCGCTTACCATCATGTAACTTTGCAGTGCATGTGGAGTTCTAGCCAGATTGCCATAACGAAGCTTGGGGTGCCTGTTCCTACTGCCACTGAACCTTTGCTCCACCACCCTGCCAACTCATAGCTTAGAGGAGGCACAGGAAAGTTATTGTTCATTAGCTCCTGCAACACTGATAGCAAGGACAGTTAAATATTCTCATACAACCCCAGTCATTCCAGACCACTGACCATGCTTGTAGGGACTGATGGAAACTGTAGTTCAGCAATATCTGGAGAGCCAAAGATTCTCCAAACATGCTCTATACAGTGTTATGTAGAATCTACATCATAGGTCGGCAAGCTAAGGCCCAGGGCCTGGATAAGGCCCGCCAGGGTCGTAAATCCAGCCCGCGGAGCTTGCCGCCCGCTCGGTCAGGTTTAGCTCCAGGTTTAGCTCTGCGGAGAGGTACTTTCCCAGGACTACAAATCCCAACATGCTCTGAGGTGGCTCAGACTTCCATGACGCTGGCCAATCCGAAGCCTTAGCAACCTCAGGCCTCCCCTCCACTGGCCGGTTTGATGCAAGCTGGCGGCGAATAGTGACCCTTCCCGAGGCTTGCTGCTCCAATTGGGGCGAGGAACAGGGCATGCTAGCTCCGAGAAAGGAGGAGGAGAAGTGAAGGGGTGAGGAGAGAGTCTGCAAGGAGGGAGGAAGAGGAAGAGGACTCCTCTGTGCTGCTCGGCGGTGGCACATTAGCAGCATGGTCATGGACACCCTGGGGTAGGGGCCCTTCCCGGTGGGGTGGCTGTGGCCCCTCCACGCAAGCTGACCCAACGCCGGCAGGGTGCCCCCTCCCCAGCTTAGCCTGCTCTGTCTGAACACGGTGAGTGGAGGTATCTCAGCCGCTCTGTCTCCGAAGGAAGGAGGGAGGGAAGGCGTGTGTGCGTGCGAATGCACACTGGCCAGTCACAAGTTCTGAGGGACAAAGAACCAGCCCCCTGCAGAAAAAGTTTGCTGACCCCTGATACATGCACTGAAGAAGCTGGGTTTTGCTCACCTATCCTGCTCTTAGATCGTCCAGCTGTTTCCATTCTGAACTCAAATAGTCCCAAATCCATGAGTTTTGTTACCCTCTGAAAACTGGGGATATTTTTGTATTAATTGGGCTCCTGAAAAAATGTCAGGTGTGCCTTATTAGGTGGGGCATGTAACTGCAATCCTTTCCCCATCCACACAAAACCTTTAGACAGTTATAGTCAATTCTACACAGGGCACAAATGACTGACAGGCAGATCATCCATTATTTAAAAAGGGTCCAGAAGTAAAATTGTTTTATGCAAATCCTCTTTTCCTGGAAACTTCTAGTCATACCTGCCTTTCAAATTAGCCCTTCTTTAGGTCTAAAGTGAACATACAAATGATTAAAGGATAGAAATATGAAATAACCAAATTATATAATCAGTGAAGAAATGCAGAAATCTGAAGAATTCCTTTTGAAGTCTGTCACAAGCTGAAGCAGAAAAAAAGAGCCACATGTTACACTACAGTCATAAAGTTAAGCAAACACTCTGATTTGGCTGTGTGATTTGTACCCGCACAACTCACTTGTAATGGAAACTGCAGGAGTTGAAACAGGATAAGCAAAACTCCAGAAGCTTTTTAGATTTTCTCCTATTGAGTCATTACATTTTCACACATTTGCTCCTTAGGATTAGTGTAAATAGAACTCAAGTCTCCTGCTCTGAAGACTTCCAATGAAGATTCATTGTCTTAAGTATTTTAAGTGACAGGGGAGAGGACTGAAGTCAAAGTGCAGTCAAACTAATGGGGCAGATCAGAAAACAATAGAAAACAGATATGTGTTTAAACCTTGAAAAGGAAAAATGTTATCCTGAAACATGGATACTGAACACAGTACTGTAGAATGGCATGGAAACAGAAGACTCTTGCTTACCTATGGTGCAGTTTGTAGTTATTTTTCTCCGCTTGGGGTTGTGTCGAAGCAGCTCTAACTCTCGTTTGGTTGGCTCCCACGTTGAATACTTCTCTCCAATACCTGAGCAATGAAGAGAAATAGATATGTACTTCAGAGGGTTGCTTGAAAAAGAGCTACAAGGGTACACTGAAACGTAAACTGTACCATCCATTAAGCTGGATTCCCCATACATATTACCCCAACAGTAGGCTTGCTTTTCTCTATAGTTCAGAAAGGCAGCAATTGACCTTCACACTATGTTCCCATAAACATGTACTAAAAGCACACAAAGGCAGCTACTTGTATAGAATTCCTACCCGTTTCCAAGTAACAGTTCTCTCTCTACTCTCCACCCGCAACAATGGGCGAAAAAACCTTCAATTAAAATCACAACAACAGATTGCCCTTCATGTGGGAATTTGTTTCGAGCACCCACCATTCTTTTTGGGTTCACAGAGGTCATTCTGCCAGCACAACTACTCATTGAAGCTAAATACAAATGGGCTCAAAAACAGCCCCACTGTATCCAGCTCTGTTCAATAAAATATGGCAAATACAGCAAAAAAGCAACCCAACTTCTTAGACAAGCTACACACCTATGTTTAAAAGACATAACATAGAATCAGATATGTAAGATGGGATACCAAATAGTGTATTTCCAAAGAGAGAGAGAGAGAGAGAGAGAGAGAGAGAGAGAGAAAGAAAGAAAGAAAGAAAGAAAGAAAGAAAGAAAGAAAGAAAGAAAGAAAGAAAGAAAGAAAGAAAGAAAGAAAACACATTTTGGGATGTATATATCAAGGAACACCTTGTATTTCCTTGAAACTGTCACTGCAGACTGGATCTCCAGAAATATATGTCAGGACCCAAAGAACCATAAATTAAGTTATATGACCTGAAGGCAGCTTTAGATTCATCCTTCTCAAAGAATAGTCCCCTATGGATGGTAAAGCAGCTTTGAAACAGAGACGTTTCAAAGGCCATTCTGGTGATCAGTATTCAAAGAGAAATCAAAAGATTTAATCTGGCTAGCATGAACCCCTTGGGTGAGTCGAAGCAGCTCTTTGGGTTCCAGGCTTCAGTTAATCTACATGCTCCTGAAAAATATTTAGATGCACTGATTTTAATGTCTTAGGGCAGTTATCACCTCTCAACAAGAACAATAAATAAATAAATACCACCCTTATCTCAAAGAGCTATAGCTGAAAATTTGTCATTCCAACAAAGCAATAATGCTTGTGAGGAAGAAAAGCCGCAGTTTGAAGAGATTGTTCTTTAGAAAGGATGCTAGCAAAATGGACTAGATGCAGGAACCAAGTGCACAAGATTTTTAGTTTGAGATACTAAGGGACCAATAATGATCTAAGAAGCAAATCAACAAAGAAATGTGCAAGACTGGCTACTGTTAATCATAAAAGAATTTGGGTACTATTATGAAATGCACTATTGTAAAAACGAGGTTTAAAGCCAATTAAAGTTCATCTTGTTCTGTGTGGAATGCATATTGCTCATAGTGGTAGTACAGAAAGCAATCAAGCAAAAGCATTGTGCAAGACCAGGGTAAAACGGGTGGTTAGCATGTATAGCAGGCTTCCTCAAACTCAGCCCTCCAGATGTTTCTGGCCTACAACTCCCATGATCCCTAGCTAGCAGGACAAGTGGTCAGGGATGATAGGAATTGTAGTCTCAAAACATCTGGAGAGCCAAGTTTGACGAAGCCTGATGTATCGTGTGCTGTGAAGTGTAATAGTTATTTGATATTCCATTTTTAAAAAATGTTTTTAAAAATATTTCTATTCCAATATTTTTTCATGGTTGTTTTTTTAATTTAACTTGTGCACCACATTGGGTGCCATTTTTAAGGCAGAGAATATGGCCAAAAAGAACTCCACATAAGTGATCTTCCAATAAATGGAATGTTCCTCATGTGAAATTCAACAAAGCATACATCCCATCATCATCTTTTTCTCCTAACAATTGAAGAGAATAAGAAAAATAAATATGACCCACAAAAATAAAGGGAAAACTAATTTCCATGAAATATTGGGCTAGGTGGCTACAGTGTTTCAGTACATTATACAGTCTGCATTTGCAATGATGAATGAGGTACCATTACAAATACGTACCTACAACACAACTACTTAGCCAGATGCTTCTTGCTGGCATCTTCACTACAGCATTTAAAATTGTCCATAAGCACATATATTACAGAAACTCATCTGCTCCCACAACCCAATGCTGCTTTAACTAATTGAAAACATTATAAATCTAATATTAAGTTATGCTACAGTTAGCATGAAGGAGTTAACCTGGTACAGCCTGTTAAAGAGGCTTCAGAACAAAAATTATAAACAAATATTCAGTATGTAAGGAAAGCATGTATTAGGGCAAATCAAACAGAAATAGGCATACACGTTTGTGTGGATTAGTGCCCAATTACTTAACAGAAACAATTGGTCAGCTCAGTAACAGAAAAATAACCACACAGTTAATTACATGGACAAATATTTAGAGCAAAACAGCTTGGGTTTCTAGTTCTCTTTAGAAAATGAGTTTTGTTCAGTTTTAGAGTGCAAGCCAACTGTAATGGCGCCTTAGGTGGTCTCCTATTTCTCTCGGGAAACACTTAAAACAAAACAAGGTACCACTCAAATAGGTAAGAATGCTGATGCCAATATTTTAGCAGATATACAACTGCTTTTTCAGCACATGGTCTGTTGTGACATAAAATTAGGTGCATTAATATAATGACAACAGTAGTGACTAACCTAAAACTAGAATCACAGAAACTGACAGACTGAAAATGATCAAAGAATACTGTAAGCTCAGTACTCTCCAATTGCCAGTGGCTGCTTCAGACAGAGACTTTTAGTAGTGTTAACCACTGAAGCATTCAGGGATTGCTGCTACAAATTTACAGAATTTAAAAGGAATATAGAGATAACTGTGTGTAGCTAAGGTTTTTCTTCTAAATGATAAAAACACCACACTTTGAATATAAAACTGTCATCTTGCAACGTAAAATCAGAGTTGGAAGGGACCTTGAAGGACATCCAATCCAAACCCCTGCTCAGTGCAGGGTCTGCAATGAAGGATGAGACTCTAGCATCCATGGAAAATGCCTATCCACAGAAGGACAGCCATCATCCTCAAGGCAGCCTGCTGCACTGTTGAACAGCTCTTACTGCTTAATAGTAACAAAGCATTCACAGAGCTCTCCCTGAGCATTCCAAACAGTTCCAATGTATTAGGAAAGCTAGTTCAGCATAGTGGATAAAGGGCAAGACTTGGATTGGAGAGAGCTAGGTTCAAATCTCACCTAAGCAATGATGCCCACTGGGTCACCTTATGGGTTAGTTAGGCAAATACAGTGGTACCTCGCAAGACGAATGCCTCGCAAGACAAAAAACTCGCTAGACGAAAGGTTTTTCCGTTTTCGATTTGCCTCGCAAGACAAAATTTCCCTATGGGCTTGCTTCGCAAGACGAAAACGTCTCGCGGCTTTGTTTCCTTTGTCTAAAAACAAAGACATGTTTTGTTTATAAAGTTAATTTATTTTCCCTTCAATTTTTGAACTGCTCTTTAGAGTATGTGTGACTTTAAAGAGCAGTTAATAAACTGTTGTACCAAATTTGGCTTTGTTTGGACTTTTTTTGACCATAGGAACGCATTAATTGATTTTCAATGCATTCCTATGGGATTTCGTGATTCGCAAGACGAAAAATTCGTTAGACGACAAAACTTGCGGAACGAATTAATTTCGTCTTGCGGGGCACCACTGTAGTCTTAATGGGCTATAAAAAGCTTCCTCTATAATTTATCATTACCACCTTAAATTAGATGAGTATTATCCTCATACCGCAGGTAGGTGTTGAGAGACAGCAGCTTAATGGAAGCCCTAGTCTTATGCTTTAGATGATTAGATCACACGCTTTACCACTACACTAACATTCTACATTCTCATGTGCTTCAATTCTAATTCTTAAAATACTATTATACCATCGTGCAGCCAGTAATATAAAAATATAGTATTTACTTGAATAAAAGTGCAATTTTTTGGCCAATATCAGCTGAAGTCTAATATTTACAACTATATGCCATACAACCATTAATGAGACCTGGCTGCATGTTTAGTATTGGGCTATCAATGCCAGACTACAAGTCACCAATTTATATATTTTGTCCAGTGCAGCTGTTTTGCTCTTTCAATTTAATTACTTCTTGGGCCAAAGACAAGCGCATATTAACACATTTAACAGGTTATTTGATTTCCATACACAGAACACAAGGTTTAAAAACACCTTCACAAATATTTATTGTTGGGTATTCTTCAGCACTGTTAGTTACCTTAAAATGAATTTTGCATGAAACATTGTATGCTATGATTTTCTTGTTCTCAAATCCACCACTCTTTCCCCCACCCCCTTTCTCTGCCTGAACTACTTCAAAATATTAGTAGTCACAATTTTGGAGATTGACACAGAGGTTCTTTTAAAAATGCTTCAATTTGGCCAGAACAATGTTTAGTTTTGCTTTCCTCTCAAAAAATGAAAGGCATATTTTGGAGTAGGTCAACCATAGAAAGTTCATGCAAAGGTTTACCACCCTTTACCTCCTGATACACATTCTCAGTAACAAGAAAGCAATCTATAAATGAAAAAGCGGCATTGTAAACCATGATTCTTGTCTTAAAATGGCAGATAATCGGCAAAGGGACGCTTGTTAGTGAAATGCGTCGCCAGGTCACACTTCTTACCTGTCATTGTACACTGGTAGTGAGAAACCATTGTTGGGGTGAAGGCTAAAAAAGAAAAAATTAGGGAAAGCAAACTGAATAACAAAACAAATGTGTGTACATATACTTGTGTGTAAATAGTTACAGATATACATACTATATGTGTAAACAGAGTGTGTGCTTATAAAGCTGGCACATTCTATGAGATAATCACACAGGGATAGAGGTGACACTTTGTAGGAAGGGAACAGATTTCTTTTCTGCTATGCTTAAAAGTAGATTTATTCTATCTTACCCTTAACTTTGCACAATCACAAGAGAAGGGGTTACTTCATTGAAAGTAAATTTTAAAAGTGTAGGTTGGCTGAAATTTTATGAGGTGTGCATGTTAAGCAGTCTAGCCTCTGAAGATAAATAATCTCTACATTTGTTGCTCCTACAACTTGCATTGGTACCCCATTTCCCTATTATTGATTTCTACCTTTTGATGGGTGGGAGGGCCAGGTATAACTAAGAATGAAAGCGAGCATTCTTTCAGCAGATACTTAAATAAAATCAAACCTTGTAGCTTCCAAGCCTTCCGTTGTTCTTCTTTGGCAATTTGTTCCATATCTTTGTCGTATATGTAATCTTGACACATAAAGCAGTATATACCCCCATACAAAAGGTCTATGGCTGCAGAAACATAAGGTAGTTGGGAAGGGGGTTGGAGAGAGAAACACACAAAAATTTAAAATTTAAAAATGTAGGCATTGGCTTCCATAATAGCATCTACACACATATCCCCTGACCTCAAAAGGGGGAAGAACAAAAATACCAAATGTTACTATGCCACATGACACTTTTAACGCCAACAACCTTTTCTACAAACAAGTATTCTCAGACAAACGAAGGAATGAACATTTAAAATATATTTCTCAGATTCTCCTGGTAGTTAAAATTATTCCGCAACTTGCTGGTGGTTTTGCTGTTATCCTATGTAAAATTTAAGAGAATCCATGAGCACCCATGCCTTGGACCAATGTTTTTATGGTGCTGACAAGCACTACATCTGTGCTTTTTACTGTATAGTCCATCACTGTTCGGGGTGGTGGTTTGGGGTGGGAAACTCATGTAAAATCAAGCAAATGCAAGAAGATCCGTTTTAATTCTACTGGATACGACTTTCATCCAGACACTATGGAAAAGCAAATAATTGGTTCAAACGTGTGCTCTCTTTCTCTCTTAGTCTGGGGAGGGGTGTAGCAACCAGAGCAGTTGTTGCCCACAGTATTCTGTTCCAAATGTTCTAAATATTCTAAATGTGCCCACATGTCCACAGATGTCAATAAAATATTTACAGCTAACAATGTGGGTGTGCATTTCTGGAACAATGCAGAATGAATAGTCCACCACCTAGAAAATGCTTCCCAAACTTTTTTGGCTACTACTCCCCTTGGTTCCAATAAACTCATCCCCAGTGCTTTCTATCTTAGCGACCCCAGTTAGAGTAACTGGACATGAGAAGGAGTGATTAATGCATATCAGTTCAGCAGACTTAGTCTGTGACTCATCAATCTGTTGGTGTTCCTTGCTTGGTATTACGTCTTGTATTGCTGAGTTTATTTAGAGCAAGGGAGATTTTTTTGTACTTGTATGTATCTGTATCTGCAAAAGCATAAAAACGATGTCCAGAACTGTTTTACTGATCTTCTGCAACAGAAAACTATTTGGACCTTAAGCTCCTTCCTTGTGGTGAATGGTACTGGGAGCAACTTCCTCTGTGAATCATATCAGATTCTCAACAACATTTTGCTATCCCAATCTTCAAACAGCTCTTGATATCATACACTTCTTTAGTGTTCTTATATGAACTTCAAAACCTACAGGGCATTCTTATACAAAACAGATTCAATCTAATTAATCAGCTGGTTTTTATCTGCTAATACTTACTTCTTGCTGAAAAGGGAGGTTCCAAAGTTGCCCTCTAAAGATGCACTGAACTCCAAAAACAGAGCCAAATCAGTCTCTTCCCAATAAAGACAACGCAAGCTATTTACATTTTTTACAGATATTATATACAGAAATCCTTAAGAAATTTCAGTTCAGACTGATGTAAGACACATAAAAAAAATTCTTGCATCAGTTCCACATCCTAATTTGGCTTAGATTGGTGCCACACTGCCCCATAAAAGATGAGTACCAGGATTTCAAACCTCCCATGGGTTCAGGTGGCTGCCAGTGTGTTCTGTCTCATTTTACAGATAAATGCCCTATTTCTCAGCTGATAATTAAGTTGACAGGGCTAAAAACAGATACAGTGGTACCTTGGTCTACAAACAGCCCTGTAAACAAACTATTCGGTATACAAACTCTGCAAAACCGGAAGTAGGTATTCCGGTTAGCGAACTTTACCTCGGTCTACTAACAGAAGCCGAATGGTGGAAGGGCACCAGCGGCGGGAGGCCTCATTAGGGAAAGCACGCCTCACTTTAAGAACGGCTTTGGTTTAAGAGCAGACTTCCGGAACGGATTAAGTTCGTAAACCGAGGTACCACTGTATCTAATTCACACATGCCAGAGGTACAGTAAGCCTCCTCCATCAGAAGAAACCAGGTTGACTTGAATGCAATGCCTGCATGTAACCAGAGCTAAATGAACCTCAAGATACAAGTCCAAGCTATTATAACCTCCTTTTTTTCTCATTTTGTTTTGAAATAGAATGTGAATCACAAATATCCAATTTCAAATCTTCAGGTATAGCAGCCCTGAATTCTGAAGGACTTAATGTATGCGAAGGTTCAGAGCAGTATCTGAAAATATCTTAAATTAGATTTCCCAAAGCACGTTTTGAGAGAAGCTGTTCTTCCAACAAAGCCAATACACTCTGTTTTAACGATGGCCAGATACCTTTCATAAACTTTATCTTTAAAATAGACCACTGAAAGAAGTACCACTACAGGCATTCCAAGTGTGTATTGCTCTTACTTCTCAACATTAGTAATCATTATAAGCCTAACCAAAGTAAGTTAGGGATATTATGTATCTTAATCTTAAAAGATGACTATAGTAACTAACCTACAAACTAAGGTTCCTATTCCTACCATTCTTGCTTATTATCAGTGTAGATTTAAAAAATAAAATGCCAATTTTAACTGTTGCATAGAATATGGTACTTGCTTATATAACAGTTACATACAAATTAACTGTTGCCATAGCAATAGGGTGGGTGGATGTTAGGAGCCTCATAAAGTGATATCTGAATGTTATATTTTAAAATAGTCAGATATTTTCAAGTGAATTATCATCGCCCTTTATATATATTATATACTACAACTTTATATTAAATCAAGGAAACCTCTGCAATTAGTTTAAATTTAAAAACAGAAGTCAATTATTACAAAGTCCTCCAGTATGTTATATGCAGTATGTGGAGATTTGAAGAAAAAAATGGATATTTATGGCTCTCATTTTATTATAATCCTGCCTCATGAAGAATTTTCAAAACAAGTTGGAACAAAACAAGATGGAAAGGTGGAACAAAGGCTGTTTTTTAGCTTGCAATTACTTTAACTTCTTCCATTAAGACCTATTTAGTACTCAATATCTCTGAATTGACACCAAGTTTGCAAGATGATTTTACCCAAGTACGTTTAGGGACTACGAGGCCAAAGCCTTCATCAAGCCTTAGAAACCTTTTTCATTAGCAGTACATGTGACAAGACAGCTTTGCTAACAGATTCCCTGGAAGCAATCAGTGAGATGGCATCTCAAAATACCCTTTCCCGTCTAACTTTGAGGCTCATGATACACATTGCAAAGTCAATCACTAACAAACTGCACCTGCACATTCCCTCTCATCTGCTCTCACACATCGCTGCACCTGCAGCTATTATCCCAGCCACTTATTGGCCGAGACTAGCAACATGAATTTCCTCATGCCTCAGCTCCTCTCTCAGAAATAACAGCCAATATTTTGGTTGGCTGCCCCACTTCTATAACAATGTGCACTGTAATGTCCAACTTTTTTTTTTTCAAATGAGGGGTAAAAGGTAAAGGGATCCTTGACCGTTAGGTCCAGTTGTGGATGACTCTGGGGTTGTGGCACTCATCTCGCTTTATTGGCTGAGGGAGCCGGCGTACAGCTTCCGGGTCATGTGGCCAGCATGACTAAGCCACTTCTGGCAAACCAGAGCAGCGCATGGAAACGCCGTTTACCTTCCTGCTGGAGCGGTACCTATTTATCTACTTGCACTGTGTGCTTTTGAACTGCTAGTTTGGCAGGAGCAGGGATCAAGCAACGGGAGCTCACCCTGTCGCGAGGATTCAAACCGCTGACCTTCTGGTCGGCAAGCCCTAGGCTCTGTGGTTTAACCCACAGCACCACCTGTGTCCCCAAATAAGGGGTAGGGGTCCAGATTTTCAAAATGACTATAGTGCCTCCTGCAAGACAGATTTTTGCAAGGCTTAGGTGAGCACATTCTATAGACAATGTAATATAAGCTCCTGTAGTGGGATATATAGAAGCCAAGGACACAGCAGAAAAGACCCTGTACGTTATGGGTGTGATCCCCAAACAAGCACATATTGGTTCTTTTCTACTTTATGTTCTTCTGTATATTCTGTACTACTCTCTTACAAATAGGGCAAGCATTTGAACTTCATCCTTCCCTCTAGGAACTGAGTTTTGTTTCCCCCTTATTGTAAGTACTCCATTATAGGATGGCCCCCACAATTTTCTATATATGGGGTATTTCTATATATGGGGTGCTCAACAACTTTGGCTCCATCCCTCCAGCAAAAATTCTGGCTGTGCCCTTGCCAGGATGTTTCATAGTTGGACAGGGATTTGAACCTGGATTTGCCACATCCAGTCACTAAACCACATTGGCTTTTCAACAGAGCAAAGTGCTACTGTGGTAGGACATCTAACCATTTGGTGTCAAACACAGTCACAGATAGTGGATCTGAAATAGGAATGAAGTTTCCTCGGGATTCAGGATTCTGCTGTTGAAAACTGCCTTAACTGTCTTGCATTCTGGCAGAAGAGTTCATCTATCAACTGTATACTGCCCTTCACAACATAAAAATACAAAATGAAAACACAAAATGCATAACAAAACAAAAACAAAACGAACCATTAACTCCCCTCTCTCTCAGACACATTTAAAAAGCCCTAGAATCTGCCACATGCCTGGTTGAAGAGTAACATTTTTGTCTGGTGCCTAAAGATATGTAATGAAGGTGCCATGCAGGCCTCCTCGAGGAACGCATTTCACTGCACGTAAGGCCCATTCCCACATTGCCACCCTCCAGACCTTTCGTGGGGAAGGCGCCCAAGGAAGGGCCTCAGATGACCACAGGGTCCGGGTTGGTTCATATTTGTGTCCATTTTCCTTTTCGGACAAAAAATCCAAAAGGGGTTCCATATTCAATGTCAGCAATAGTTTTTCTCTAATTAAAAGTATCAACTTTGCCTCCAACAATTTCAGAAACCATTCCTCCATATTAAATGGTAAATGTTTCCCTCTTGGCACATATAAGAGTCTCTCCACTGTGATCAAATGTTGAGATAATATTCCATTATTCTTTTGTATCCATTGGTTCACACCCAGTTCTGTATCTTCAATTCCCATCTCCTGTTATATCTGCCATGCTTTCCCCCATGTTATCTATGAATGACTGTTCCATTTGTGGTCCTTCCATTCTTTTTCTGAAATCCCCCCCCCGCCCGAGATTTAATAGCTTTATCCTCTGGGATTACTCTAAATTGTACATGGAACTCTTTCCCTCTCTCAATTCCATCAATGTCAGATTATCCAGATCTTTCTCCATCCATAACTTCATAGTTATGCATAGTGGGTTCTTCAATTTCATCAGTTGTCCCTTCTAGTTTTGCCATAGTTTCAGCTCTCAGTCCTGCCAGTTCCTTGTCATCTAAAGCCTCTATGTCATATTTGATTCCATTTTCCATTTCATTCATCTCTGGTTTAATTTCATTCCTCACTTCATTGACTGTTCTTTTAGTCTTCTTTTTTACCTATTCCCCCCCAAAGCCTATATTGTTTCATTGAGAGACATTGCTTGCTCCGTCATCATCTGCTTAAGAACATCCACAGTAAGCAAGGACCCTGAAGATCTCCTATTTTCTACCTCTTTTTCCCCCTTCTGCCTTTTTTCTTATTTTTTTCTTATTCTGAATGGGGAGGCTATTTTCCTGCTTCACTGAAGCTATTAGGACTTCTGTCCCTTAATGGCTCCCATCACTTCAGCAGCATCACAAGGTTAATTCCATTTCCATGGATATAGTGTCAGTTGGCAAACTAACTTTCAATTTCTTAAACACACTTTCTTCAAATAAAAAATGAAAATGAAAAATAATCCACTTAAAGCTTCACAGAGATTCCCCTTGTCCATTTAAACTTTCTCATTTCACACCATAAATCCAGCTTTTTTGTCACTTTTACTCAATGCCATAAGCAGCAGCTTTCTTTCCTTCTCCTTCTTTTATTATGGAAGGCAGTTAACTCACCAGGTGGCGATTCTCACTAACAGACACAGAAACTCTTTTAGGTTGTAAGTTATCCTGTTCCAAAGATGATTAAGAAAGCGAGGCATTTGCAGTCGCAGTGCCCATATTAGGGCTGCAGGGTGTTTGGGTAAGATGGTGGCTTCCAGGCACTGAACCCACAGGACAGGAAAACAACCCTCCAACAGTCTCTCTAAAGTGCAAAGAGCAAATTTTCAAGCAAACAAGAGGGGCAATCCCTTCATTTCAACTTCTTTGTGGAAGTGAAAGCTGACAGCAAAACTTGTATCTGGCTATCATCAAACACCATGCTGCTATCTCCATTGGTAAGGAACAAAAAAAAACAACCTTCCGTTTGCCTTGGTCCCTCCCCCAGAAAAATGTACCTAACCATTTATAATCACCCCAGCAGTCGCTCCACCAAGAATGAATCAGAAGCAACAATTCATCAGTCTGAACAGAAAGATTTAAAGCCATCCTGTGAAAGATGGCAAGTGAGTAAGTCCTACCAGGCATGCAGAGGCAAAGACGTACATAAGAAATGTATCTGTGACTGGTCTTCTGGGATCAGACAGGTAGCTACCAAGGGACCTGGAGAAAGGCATTCCTTTGAGATCAAGAGTCCACAGGTTAACAAATGGATGCCTAAAGTCCTTCAAATTCCTTGAAGTCAGTGCACTTCTTTGGGAGGAGGGTCACCTACATCAGAACCAACTCTTTCCAAGTGAGCAATACAAACCTAATTAAAAGGTATTTGAAAAAGAAGAGGTCTGCAGTGTCAATCTCCACAGAAAGAAACTGGAGGTGTTTAAAGATCACAATACTGCCTTGTCCATACTACTGATTGCTGCAGACTTTCAGTTCCTCTGGAAAATGTAACATAGTACCCACCCCAAGAAAGTTGAACTAATTTACGATTTCTGCTTCTCTCAGCCATCTATGGTTCCAGATGCACCCAGAAACTCATTATTTGCTTATTTACAAATGTGTATGTTAACTACACTGGAATATCCACTTTCACTCTCCCATACAATAGAATTGATCTAACTACGGCTCAGAAATTAAGCACAGATGCACAAATCACTGTATTTACAAAAACAACATGCATCTTGGCAGCAGCTCTTATATAGGTCTTGCGGCACTTTGCAGTCTATGTAGAGAAAAAGGAAGAGAAAGAAAACATGAACCTCCTGCAGAATTTCATCTCAGTTGGTTATTTTTAATGACTAATTCACCTTGACTACATTCAAAGTAAAATACCCTGTTATTAGTTTTTGTTGTCTCTTATCCCATTTAGCCATTATGGGCAGTTCATAGGACAATTACTATGGAGCTGAAACTAACAGGAGCCAGTCCTATTGTTTCTAACTCTTGAGTCGAAAGCTATTCTATTCTGTTTCTCAACCTAGCCCAGCAGTTCTCCAGGGTCTTGGAGAGAAGCCTCTCACACCACTTGCTATTCTGGAGATAGCAGGGACTGAATTACAGTGGTACCTCGCAAGACGAATGCCTCGCAAGACAAAAAACTCGCTAGACGAAAGGTTTTTTCGTCCGCGATTTGCCTCGCAAGACGAATTTCCCTATGGGCTTGCTTCGCAAGACGAAAACGTCTTGCGACTTTGTTAAGCCGTTTAAACCGTGCTTCACAAGACGAAAAATTCGCTAGACGGCAAAACTCGCGGAACGAATTAATTTCGTCTTGCGAGGCACCACTGTAGAGACCTTCTGAATGCAAAGCATGAGGATTCCATACTCCCATTTTGATCCTAATTTATGATATTTTCTGCATAGCAAAACACAGTAAACCCGGCTCAAGGAGCACTCCAGTTGTCCACCAACACTGAAGAAGTAGCAGGTGGCTGGAGCGGAGACCATCTTTTCAGTCCTATCAAACATGCATTCCTTCTCAGAAAACAAAGATTTTGCCTCTATCTGCTATGCCTTTGAAAATCCAAGGAATTAATATTGCAGTGTGGTCCAGCAGGCCTAGGGCTACAAAATGAGACTCACAAAGAAGAGGACTGCCACAGGCTGGGGTCTCACTGTAGAATACAGAAGCCTATAATTACCTTGTCAGCAACTTGCATTCTTTTTTCAATCAAGAGTCGTATTCTGAACTGATCAAGGGCTTGGGGGTGGACTAGCTCCACCCACCAACTCACCTCCTACAAAGCATATGCACCAGCAAACGGCTCCAAGTTCTTTCTGCCCAGGAGGAACAGTAACAGATGCTTTGGCACAGTTCTTCCTATATGCACCTCCGTTCTGACTTATACACACAGGACAAATTTAGGTTGCTTTTAAAGGCCATAGAAATCAAGGTGTTAGAGAGTTCTAACTATATCTCCGTTTTGGAGAAAAGTAGTGAGATGCATAATACTGAATGGGAAGGGAAACTTGTCCTCAAGCTCAGGGGTTACACGCTGTGGGTAGATTTCATCCCTAGTACATGCAAATACATCATTCTGCAGTATATATGTAGCTGCTTCTGCTAAAGCTTCACAATTTGTTATCTGGAGCTTCAGGTTCTGCTCGTCTCCATGGAGACTGATGTAAGCTCAGCAAAGTCACTAAGTGCTTCAAAAATAATTTCAGTTCATTTTGAGATGTGTATGCATGTAACATGTTTTTTGGGGAGTGATCAAATGGCATTCCAACGGTGTTGTTTCAGGCACTGCTGTTAAGAATATTTTCATCTGACATTTCAGGGCTAGCACACATTAAAAGAGTTTCCCCACTCGTAACCTTGGCCAGAAGGAATTTTTAGAATAAGTTTTAAGACTTATATGCACTCTAAATACCATATTACTACCATATACAGTAGATTCCAGGCAATTAATTGTAGCAATTAATTAGACCACACACTTTATCTCTCATTCTCTCCCATTTTTCTTAAGCTAACGGCCAGTTCCCTTTGGATAGCTTCCTTTACCTCCAATAATCCTCTCCCCCCAAAAAGTTACAGGTATGTCACTCTTATTCCACTTGGTTGCAGATCTAAGCATCCCCACACTTTTCTGCTGTATGTTGGCACCACCAATTTGTCAAGCAACTAAATAATAATCATTACATTTGTAAAAAGTATTTCTTAAAAAAAAAACCTGTAGGTGGCAAGCACCATCTTAAGAGGCACTCACCCCTCACTCTCACGCAAGAAGGAATGCCTTTGCCAAGATGTATGTCTGCTGTGATATACAATATCTTTTTAAAAAGTATGCTTCCTTTCTTCAAAACTTCTGTTAATGATATGTAAATTTATGCTAATTTAAAATGAACTTAAACTTATTCAAGTAAGATTTCTCTGATCATGCAACAGCCTCATTTTTCTCATACTGAAACGCACATGTTACCCTCAGAGTATAGGTCAAGGAGTTCAAGGAGCCACTGGCCAATGGGCCTGCAAGATCCCATTTAAGGTAATAGCAGCGCTGTAAAAAATAATAATCATGAAGCAACCCTGGGAACCTCTTCCCCGAGCATTCCCAGAACACGTAGGTGCACTCTGGTCTGCCTGCTCCTAATTCCTGCAACTGAAAAAACCCCTTAGCTGGTGAAAAGAAACACACACATAACTTTTAAGAATTCTGGCCCTCCTATTATGGTTTCATTGTGACAACTCCCATGCTATTTTCCAAGCCACTACAAGTTGACTGCATTTGATATATATGAAGCTCCCGTATACTGGATCCGATCATGCTCTTTCTAGACCAGTATGTAGAACATAAGAAGCTGCCTTATACCAAATCAGACCCTTAAGTCCATCTAGTACTGGCTGGTAGCAGCTCTTCAGGGTTTCTGACAGGGTCTCTCCCAATCCTCCCTGGAGATGCCAGGAACTGAACCAAGGACCTTCTGCATGCAAAGCAAATCCTCTACTGCTGTGCTATGGTCCTTTCCCAATATTTTCCTGTATTCTCTAACTGGCAGTAGCTCTTAGGGGTCTCAAGACAGAGGACTGCAACCAAGCAATTGTTCCCAGCTAATTTGGATACTGTAATTTGTCCTTGAGAATACAGTGGTGCCCCGCAAGACGAATGCCTCGCAAGACGAAAAACTCGCTAGACGAAAGGGTTTTGCGGTTTTTGAGCTGCTTCACAAGACGAAAACGTCTTGCAAGTTTGTTTCCTTTTTCTTAACACCGTTAATACAGTTGCGACTTGACTTCGAGGAGCAACTCATAGAACGCGGTGTGGTAGCCTTTTTTGAGCTTTTTGGTGATTTTTGAAGCTTTTCCAAAACTTTTACAACACCGTGCTTCGCAAGACGAAAAATTCGCTAGACGAAAAAACTCGCGGAACGAATTAATTTCGTCTTGCGAGGCACCACTGTATCTCAGCTGGTGCCTGGATCACTAGGAGTTCCCTCAGTATCAAAAGTTTGAAAACTAATGTACTTTAGAAAGGATACGGCATGCGTGCAACCATGCACAAAATGTGGGCAAAATGTCTGACTTTATGCATTGATAATTAAGTGAACAGGTAATTCAAGCTTTGTGGTTTCAGTTAAGCCTTTTCAAGATGTATAGTAAGAGTAAGAAGTACTATATGTAATAATTATTTAAATAATAGGGCATTTGCATAGACATTGATAAGATAATATGACATACTGTTTGCTGACTCCTACCAGGCTGAGCATCTGACAATTCTGGGAAGGTGAGGCAGTAGATGGAAAGTTTTTAACTAACGAAGTAAATACATGACAATCAAAATTCATTTTTTAAAACACTCAAAAACACCTTCAAGGAGGTTGTCTATCCAAGTCACAAATACAGAGCTCATACATTAATGCAGGCCTAACTGAAAGGCCTGCTAGGTGAACTGAGAACATGTTTACTTCTTTATAAATAAAAGGGATTTAAGCATTTTAAAAATGAAGGTTTTCCAGGATAAACCACCAAAGACCATTTGATTTTAGGCAGGAAATTATAAAATTTAAAAGATATCAAGATCCAATGGAATTAAGTGTCTGACATTTTCTGTTAAAATCAAGAGATCAGCTTTGTAACTGTAACACTCAGGTACACCAACATCTTTCATGATTACAAATGAGCTTTGCATCATAATAAAATGGAAAACATAAATACCACTCTCCTTTCCACTAACTAGAAAGCAGTTAGTTATTTTATCTCTCTCTCTCTCTCTCTCTCTCTCTCTCTGTGTGTGTGTGTGTGTGTGTGTGTGTTTGACTTATTTATTTTTAGCTACCTAGTCTCAATTAATCAAGGCCATAATTATAGGGTAACTTCAGAATGTAAATTACCAGAAAAAATGAGTGGGTTGTTGTTGTTGTTGTTGTTGTTGTTGTTGTTGTTGTTGTTGTTGTTGTTGTTGTTAAGCATTCCCTAAGCAACACCCTCTGGAAATGACCATCCAAGTAGGATTGGAACCACTGCAAAGTGGTGCCACCCACCCCTAGTTCGGACAGTCACTCCAGCAGAATACCGTGGTCGAGGGTATCGAAAGCCGCTGAGAGGTCAAGAAGAATTAACAGGGACACATTTCCTTGTCTCTCTCTAGGCAGGGGTCATCATACTGAGCGACCAAAGAAGTTTCTGTGCCAAAACTGGGCCTAAACCCCAGTTGAAACGGATCCAGAAAATCTGTTTCTTCCAAAAGTGCAGTGCCTGGATCTGGTCTGCAACCACTCACTCCAGAACTTTGCTCAAGAAAGGGAAATTAGCAACTGGCTGGTAGTTAGTTAGGTTTTCCAAATCCAGGGAAGGTTTCATAACAAGTGGTTTTACCACTGCCTCTTTTAAACAGGCAGGGATACCCCCTCTTGAAAAGAGGCACTGATCACCTCTCTGGTCCAGCCAGCTGTTCCGTCCGTGCTGGTTTTTATCAGCCAAGAGTGGCAAGGATCTACAGCACAAGTGGTCGCCCTGACCAATCCAAGCACCTTGTCCACATCCTCGAGCCTTATCAACTGAAACTCATCCAACACAACAGGACTAGACTGTGCTCTGGGCACCCCATGAGATTCACCTGCTGTAACAGCACAGTCAAGGTCTTGGTGGGATGCAAGCGATTTTATCCTCAAAATGCTTTGCAAACAAGTCACAGCGAGATACAGTTGGTTCTACCACCTCCTTTGGGCCAGCCTGTAAAAGGCTCCATACAACCCAGAAAAGCTCTGCCGGACGACATAATGAGGATGCAATGGAGGCAGCAAAGTATGCCTTCTTTGCGGCCTTCACTGCCACTAGGTAGGCTCGATAATGAGCACTTACCAGAGTTCAGTTGCATTCATTCGGATCTTTCTTCCACTTGCATTCAATCTGTCTCCCAACCCTAAGCTCTGGAGTATACCAGGGGGGCAAACGGGCTCCATGAAGTGGGAGCGGGTGCTCAGGGGCGATTGTGTCAATAGCCCAAGCCATTCGGGTGTTCCAGAGGTTGGCTAGGGCTTCGACAGAGGTGCCAGTCATATCAGCCAGAAAAACCTCCATATGAAATATCCTCTATAACCGGAAGAGTCAAGTTGTCTGGGTTCTGAACTAAATGTAGTATTTTCCACATTGCAAAAATCATGCATTAGTAAACAAGCAATGCTATTGCAGGAGTCTAAAAAGATTGCTTACCTAAGTTGTGTCGCTTTGCCTTTGCGTGCTCGTGGATGTGTTTCTTTGTAAAACAGCCAAAGAAAACACAGTACAGGCAAGAATGAAGTCTGTTCAGATGGGCACCACACATATGACAGATGCACGACTTTGCCTGAAATACAAAGATGATATTCATTACAAATAGCAAATACTTTATTGTGTAAGTTCATCCACTCTCTGATTAGGTTTGTAAGTACTAACATATGTGTGACATTTATTTCTACTTTCCAGTATTGAAATGAGCCAGACTGATAGCTAGAACTGAATTCTACATCCAAAAGGGATATGCAGACAGCTATTATGCATGTTTTTCCACTAATGAAACACTTTTATAAACCCTTATCTCTGTTGGTCCATCCCCATTTATTATGGCACAGATACAATCCAAAACAATACCTATCAGAACAGCTAGAGATTATTAGAAAGTGGTGCAACATCCTGTTAACCTTCTGCTAGCCAATCAGATGTCTTTAGTCAATTAAGATTTGCAAACTGCTAAAATGGATAGCTAAGCAGATAAAACTCATCAGATGAATAACTTGCTTATTTGTTTATTTATGCAGCTAAAGTTGCTGGAGAATATTCTCTGATGCACTGAACTCTTATTATAAAGACGTGAGAAAAGACAGAAAAGACTTTTTTTGATAATATAAGGAGAGAGTTCCCGCCACTGTGCTGTAACACAACACATTTTAGACTAGCAAAATGTCTCTTATATGTATGATGGGGACGAAGGATGTATTCACATGCACAACGAACATATATTACACACACAGTTTGCCAGCGAAGGCCTGGCCACCTGCTGTCAGGGATGTTGATTTGTTTTAACCCCCACTGCAACTCCATCCCCAAGTATCCTTTTTATTTTAGTCCATTCATGAATGATGACCATTCATTCCTACTGAGAAAAGAAAGGGGTACATACAGAAAAATCACTGCAGTGGAGGTTAGACATGCTTTCTGTTTCTTTTGATCCCAGCACTCAATTCAGGATTAGTCTCCTCAGCTGTGTCACAGTCTGTTTACTTTGCCCCAGAGAAATGTGAGAGTTCCAATCTGCATCTCCTTCCCCCGAGTTTTACTTTCTGGATATGTTAAAATATTGGGAACTGGGTTTTGTTTTGTTTGTACTTATTATTCTATGTCTACCAAAAACCCTTTTGTCCCCATTCCATTTCCCAAGATTTGTACAGAAGTCAGAAGGTACCAATTTAAAACTGCATGCTGGTCTAGACACACAGACTTTAGGAAATGGTTAGGTATTAAATTCAGGTGGGAGGTTAACCATTTAAGCACTCCATTAAAAAACCAAAACCATTTAGCCATTGCAGCCAACCAAGTTCTGTTCAATGCAGACTCATTTAAACTAATGGACCTAAGTTAGTAATGTCTGTTAATTCCAATGAGTCTACCCAGAGAAGAACTTAGCTGGATAAAACACTTTAAGTCCAACTTTGACTTAAGCATTGCATCCAAGCTGAGAGGTGAAAACAGATCCACTTACAACAGCTCCCAGGGTGGGAGGCTGGGAGAAGAAAGGGAAGTGACTGGGTGAGCTGGGAGAGTTCACCCCTTTCTGTGTGAGACAAGGGTTAAGATCTACCTTTGAGAGAGCACTTTGCCTTTTCTTCCCTCCCCTTTCTTTTTCATTTAGATTAATTTGTTTTTTTATTGTATTATGAAAAAGCGTCAATATTTTTTAAATGGAAAACCGATCCTCTTACAAACCCAAAAACACCCATCTATTTTATGGATTATTTTTAAACATAGATACAATTCCAACACTTATTTACATAAAAGTTGCAAATTTCATAATGCATCAATACAGAGCTGTAATTCTTGGGTACAAATGGCTAAAATATGAGCAATCTCTCTGATGAAAGGCACTATGTCAAGAACTCTTGACAATTTTGTTTCTAATTTGATTGTACAGAACACAATGAGGTAACAGAAAAGAACCTACTTTGTTACAGGCACTCAAGAATGCCTAGCAGAAAGTGACATCATTTTGTTCCTGGCAGTCTTCAAAAGTAAAAAAAAAAAAAAAACACCATGTGAGAAGTAAGGACAGGAAAAGGAACTCCCAAGGAGGGTGGGCTAAGTAGGTATAGGCAGGAAGAAGTTGGGCTTATTCTAAAGAAATGTTACTAACCTGACATTTCTCAATGAACAGTAGACCATTTCCATATTGAGAATGCCCAAGAATTAGAATGCCCACTCACATTAGAATGTTTGGAAACATTCTATGACATCACAGCAGACTAGTCAATGGCAAGTAAGAAGCCAACGTATTAGTAGAGAGGCAATAGCCATTCTGACCTCACATATATAAAAAAGCAAATTCTCAAACTTGCAGGCAAGTACTAAACAAATGTTTTTGTTCAAATTTCTATACTGCCCTTCATCCGAGGATCACAGGGTGGTTTGCAAAATCAAAACACAAAAATACATACAGTGGTGCCTCGCAAGACGAAAAGAATTCATTCCGCGAGTCTTTTCGTCTTGCAATGTTTTTCGTCTTGCGAAGCACGGTCCTTCGCAACTGCGCCTCTTCAAGCGGCTTTAAAAAAAAAGCGCAAGACGTTTTCATCTTGCAAAGCAAGCCCATAGGGAAATTCGTCTAGCGAAGCAACGCAAAAACGGAAAACCCTTTCGTCTAGCGAGTTTTTCGTCTTGCGAGGCATTCGTCTTGCGGGGCACCACTGTACCATTGTAACAAACAAAAACAATACTCTCCCCCCCCAACATTTTAAAAGGCCATAGCTAGTTTAATTAGGCAAATGTTAGTTATGAGCCAATATGCACCAATGTGTCAGAAAGCAGCTTGAATGCTGGGTTAGAGAAACTGTCAGCTGCCTTGGATAACTATTTAACTGCCAAAATTATTCCGGGGAGAAGAGAGGGAAGGAATAACACCTAGTGAAGCAAGAACTCCTGTTCAAATGAATGCTAGCCCCGCCGCCTAAATGCCAATACATGTGTTGACTTTGTCCCTGACTGGTGTGAGGCCAGCATCCTTTCAAGAAGACCTAACACAGATGCAGAGATTGCATCCCCATGAAGGTAGTTCTTCAGTCAACCACTGACTGCAGCTAAGAGGCAAGTAGGCAGCATGTTCTCAGAAGCCCTTTCATGTGTGTTTTGTTACCAAACACCCGAAAGAGCGCTAACAAATCTGTTCCTATTCTAATCAAAGAAAAAGCTCTTCTGATACCAAATACTGCAAGACTTACAATGATTTATTACTAGACAGACACTGAACTCAACTGTATTCTGTAATCTTAAACACGTTTAAACTAGGAGTCCTACTGATAATGGTTTCTGGGTAAACAGGCTTAACAACAAGGTGCAGTTCTAATGATGCAATTCTTTTTCAAATCACGACTTTTCCAAGGAAGTTTGGGAAAAGATAGAACATGGCAACATCAAGGTGGCTTATGAATCATTAGCTGGGAGTGTTAAAAATATAGACGGCTGCTATTTATGACATTCAGCATTGCAACTCACAAAACTAAAGTTTAAAGAAATTATGCAAGCCTGTAACACAGCACTTGGGACTGAGATCTTAATTTTTCCAGCTGTTGACAAATAGCAATGTTGTTTACTGGTTTAACCATCTAGAGTAGGGGTGGGGGACCTTTTCCAAAGAGAGGGCCACACTCCCTTCATGGGCAACTTTCCAAGGGCCACATGCCAGGGATGGGCAGGCTCAGATGCAAAAGTGGGTGGGTGAGATACATAAGTGGGCAACAAATGTGATTCTTACCTTTGTACAACAGAGATAATTTCAGACTTGTGGAAGTGAGAGGTTTCTATACACACCAACCCACATCTCTTCACCCTCCATCCAGGCAAGGAAGCAGCAGCATCTCAGCCTGGCAAAAGCAGTGGAGGAAGGTGCAGAGCAGAAGGGGGTAGCGTAGCCTTGGAAGAGGGTGTAGCCTGGGGAAGTGTTTCAGGAGCTGAACAGAAGTTAGGAGGGCTGCATCTGGCCACTGGGCCTGAAGTTCCCCCACCATGATCTAAGAGGGTAGCGTATGCTCAAAAACATTGTCCGGGAAATTTAAATACAGTGGTACCTCTGGATGCAAACGGGATCTGTTCCGGGGCCCCGTTCACATCCTGAAGCGAATGCAATCCACGTCTGCACGTGCCGCGATTCGCTGCTTCTGCGCATGATGTCATTTTGAGCGGAGCGTAACTTGAAAATGCTCAACCTGAAGCATATTTAACCCGAGGAGAGCCAGTGTGGTGTAGTGGTTAAGAGCGGTAGTCACGCAATCTGGGTAACCGGGTTCGTGTCTCCGCTCCTCCACATGCAGCTGCTGGGTGACCTTGGGCCAGTCACACTTCTGTGAAGTCTCTCAGCCCCACTCACCTCACAGAGTGTTTGTTGTGGGGGAGGAAGGGAAAGGAGAATGTTAGCCGCTTTGAGACTCCTGAAGGGGAGTGAAAGGCGGGATATCAAATCCAAACTCTTCTTCTTCTTCTTCTTCTTCTTCTGTATGCCAACTAGATGCCCTGGTACAATATTGCAGCCAGTGCTTATCAGACCTCGCTTTAAGTGTCATGTGAATTTCCCTGGTTAACCAAAGCTCCTTCAAGGAGTGGGAAATTGGGGAGAAGAAAGTTGTTGTTGTTGTTTGAATTTATATACCTCCCTATACCCGGGGGGGGGAGGTCTCAGGGTGGTTCACAGAATAAAATCAAGATATAAAACCACAAAATACCTAATAAAAATAAAAACAGTAACCCAATATCCCCCCCAAAAAAAAAACATTTTAAAGAGGCATGGGTTGTAAATCAGATCAACCAAAGGTCTGGTTAAAAAGGAACGTTTTTGCCTGGCACCTAAAGGTGTATAATGAAGGTGCCAGGCAAATTTCCCTGGGGAAAGCATTCCACAGATGGGGAGTCACTGCAGAGAAGGCCCATTCTTGTGTTGCCACCATCCGAATCTCTTGAGGAGGGGGCACACGGAGGAGGGCCTGAGAAGATGATCTCAGGCAAAGGAATAAACTTTCACCAAATAACCGAGTTCTTCTGGCCCATATTATGAAGTGGCACAACTGAACTGTGATCTAACCCACAACAAAATGACATGCAAAGCAATCCTATGCATATCTTTTTGGAAATAAGCCCACTGACTGAATGGGACTTACTCATAAGTGTACTTAGGATAGCAGCCTGAAAATTTGAATGACGATGATTTATTTCATTTATGAATACTTCCTATGAAGCATCTCAAAGCAAATTCACAATAATTAAAAATAATTAAAAATAAATTTTAAAAATCCCAACAGTACTTAACAGAAAGTCATGAGGGCTCCTGATAGCCCTGTCATTATGCTTATTTTTTTCTGCTGCGATTTAGGTTGTACAGTATGTGATGCTACTACAGTATATAATCTCCACAAGTAGGACTCTTACATAAATATAAACACAAGAATATCAGGGAAATAATGGGGAGAAATAACAGAAAGGCAATATTAGGCAATACACTTTGCCATACTCAGGTCTACCCAGATTCTGCAATTCTGCGAATGTATAGGAAAATTTACAGAATCTGAATGAAGAATTCACCAGCCTTCCTGAGAATACCACCTAATGGGAGGGCAAGGAACCAAGTTTATTTTTCATAGCTTTATATCATGAAAAGATCTCAGATTTCCAGCAATATGACTTCACTTTGATTGCTAATTTATACTAGAATTTGGTGTAGAAATTTTTATTGATTTTTTAGAGTACAGAATACAGGAAGTACCACTAATGTGAATTAAAGGGTTAGAAAATGCTGGGCTCTTAATTGGTTACTTTATAAGAACTGGGCTAGGGGAGTTTCCAGCTGCAAGATAAAAAACTGTGTGACTCTGGGATTGACCTTGAATCTCTTAAGTGTTATGGCAAATGGAAAGGAAAGAACAGATGAAATGTCAACAGAAGAGGCCTTAGTGGCCGCATTATTGAAAATAAATGACTCACTGGAACAGCTTCACAAGAAAACAGAAGTGCTGAATGTGAAAGCGGACGCTGCAAATAATAAAATTGATTTAATAGTAGAAAGTTTAAATAATCTGGGACAAAAGGTGAACACCAACACAGAAACCACCCAGAAATTGACACAGGAATCTACTTTAATACGGCAAACTGCGGATGAAGTCAGGGAGAAAAGCTTTGCTGCTGAATGTAAAACAACACAATTGGAGTGTGAGGGAGCCCCATACATTCAAAAGCAACTTGACGAATATAAGCTGACATTTGTTATGATGGAGCTTAAAGAAAAACAGATGAATTTGAGGATCAGAACCCCACCAGAACTGGGAAAGGGAAGTTTGACAGAGCTTCAGGAGGAGACAGGATCAACATCGGCTGAGAAAGAGAGATTTTTGGGGGTCAGTAGGACCGCCAAAAATGTGAATTTACTTAAGGGTAACTGTGAAGGACGTTGGAGTGAAGAGAAGGGGGATTGGGAAATATGGACAAATCTGAAGTTGTTATGGTTGGGCCGAGCTGTTGTGGTGGGGATGAGGGTTGCTGTGTTGCTGGGGATGTTGCTTTTGTGTCAAAAAGTGCAAGTTTTGGGTGGGAGGGATTGTTTCAGGAGGTGGCAGAGGGATGTTCCTGGATTGGTTTGGCAGGGCAGGAAGCCTCGAGTAAAACTTAAGATATTGACGGATGCTAAAGAAGGAGGTGGACCTGCCCTGCCAGACACCTAAACTTTGTTGTGAATCATCTGCTTTTTGCTGGCTGAGAGAACAGCTGTCTCTTAAAAGCACTGAAGTGTCGGATAAATGGCAGATGAAGTTGATGGACTAGATGGAATTGGCGGAAAAGACTGGCAAGATCCGAGACCAGGGAGAAGAGTCGGTGGAAGAAGACTGGGAAAAGTTTAAAGACTATTTATAGAAATATTGTAAAATTAATGAATGTTAGAAGAATGTTGGAATGAAATTATATGGCTTCAGTAGAAATGTTATAAGGAATTAAGCATAAATAGATTAATAGAGTATTAAAGGAAAATAAGGTTAAAAGGTGTTAAGATAATTATAGGATAGAAAACAGGGGAAGATGGTAAGGAATTGCTGAAATAATTAATAGAAGTGGAATACAAAAAGGGAGGTGTGAGGAGGCCGTGGAAATATGGGGGGAAAAGATAAGATATTGGAATTTTTTTTCCTTTTCTTTTTTTTTCTTCTTTCTTTTGATGTGTTTTTAAATTGTTTTTGTTTTGTTTTGTTAATTTTTATGTAGTGTTTTTGTATTATAATGTATTGTTTTTTCTTTGTTTTTTTTTCTTTTGTAAGTGTTTAAATTGTTGTAAAAGCAATAAATATTATTACTTAAAAAAAATAGAAAATGATGGGCTCTTAAATAATAAAAAATATTCACATAAAACCTAAGGGTATTATCCTACAGTGAACAGCTGGATATAAGATTCCAGTGTATCCTACTAGAAGAACTCAACACTTTACAGGAACGAAGCTGACAAAGTCTTTGCTGCATGGAGAAGATAGTGAAAGTAGACTGATGGACCTATGAGCTTATCTGAAGGTTTTCTACGTTAGCGATGATTAGAAGCTCTCTTTCCCATTTCATGTTGAATTTTAGTTCTACAGCAATAAGCTATACTAAAAAAAAAAGTGCCAAAATACAGAAGACATATGAAGAAAATACATTTCATGTCTAGGTTCTCAACACTAAATGTAACTAAACTTCTAGCACAAAGGCACAGAATGGGGTAAAATAAGTAGAAACGGAAACTTATGTTTACCAAAGCTTTATTGGACTGTACATTTAATTTTTAATTCTGTTTTGTACACTGCTTAGTTTTGTTTGTTATAATATACTTTTGTTTTAGTTTAGTTTTTAGGAAATTACTGCCCATTATTGTTGTATGCTTACGGTTTTTAAATGATATTTCATTATATTAAGCATTATAATTTTTCATAAATTAAGTTTCTTATATTGGTTTTCATCAACACAAATATAGCAAATTTACTTTAGAAGAGTAAATTTCAAAGGCTCAAATTTCCACAAAAAAAGTTCTCTAGTGTTATGGTTCAATAAACCAATTCCTAATATAAACCAGTCTGATTATGGGGGGGTGGGAGATTTTTTTGTAATGTTTTGTAATAAGTTAAATAATAATGTTCAACCTTATGCTATTTTTAACCAGCTGTAAAATTATGAGTGTTTCTTAAGACTTTTTGATTTCATTTTATTTACTAATAAAAACAATGAGAAAAATAATAAACCAACTCCTCTACGATGAAGAACCCTTGGCAATGTGTGAGCATATGTCTAAATAATGGCTGAACAGCTGCATTTCTGTACGAGGAAACTTCTTTCTTTACAAGCTAGGAGAAGATGAGAAATTGCAAATCTCTCTCTTTTCAGGAATACATATATACAATCATAAATACACACACACACAGCCCTACTTATATTTCAGAATGCTGATGTCCCCGTTTTCTGCAATGCACCACTGCAGTAGCCAATTTCACATGAGAACAAGATGATTGCCAATACAGCAGTAGTGTGTTCTAAGATAGAGTATAAAAATCTATTACTTTACCTCATTCATTCCCCTGTGTCAGCAAATCGTGAAAATGTTTTTAAACATTCTATTAGGTAATGCATTGATCTAATCTTCAGGGACACGTGACTTGAGAAGTAATGCAGCAGGCAAGCTAAGCAGCCTAGCTAAGCAGCCCTGCCTACCTGACATTGTGCAGGGAGTCTTATTCAATGCTGCCCATGAAGCTAAGATGTTATTTGCAAGGTAGGAACACACAGTGAATGAAAATTTTATTCTTACCAGGGATTTGTGGGGGGGGGGAGGAGAGAGAGAGAGAAAGGAATGTATGTTTGGGGTAACCTGCCCTGATACTCTGATGAAAAACACTAGTTTCATTAACTAGAAACCCCAAAATTTGGGATCCCCTCCAAACTGGTGCCAAAGTTTTGCAATTGTTTTGCAGTGTGAACCCCACAATTTCCAGTGTCCCGCAAACTTAGGAATTGATAACTATGCTGGTTATCAATACCCTGGTTTGGGTATCACCCAAAAACCTGACATTGTCCAATTCACTCCAAACCAGTCCCAAAGTTTTGAATTGTTTTCCAGTGAAAGCACCGTGTGTTGCAGTTCCCCCCAGGAATTTGAATTTCCTACGGCTGCATTCACTCAGGGGGTTTCTCCCGTTAGTTTCAATGATTATAAAGCTAGCATTTCGGTTGCATTTTCTAATGTTCTTTTCTTGCCTTTTCAAGTTGAATCCAACATCTTATCACACATGATAACACATTTCAAGACATTATTTTAAGAGGAGATGATGGGAGTGTGCATGGGTGCCTAAAAAAAACCAATAGTTTTGCAGGCAATTGGGCAACATTGGAGTTGAAAAGACCAGAAAGGCCACAAAGAGAGTGGGTTACAGTTTTCGGGGTGCTGAAAAATTATTGCAAAACTTTGGTACCTGTTTGGAGTGAATCAGACAGTGTGGGAATGTGAGTGTTGTTAACTATAGTGGCATTAACTAGAACCCCCAGTTTGATGCATTTTTGTGGGGTGCTGCAAAATGGGGGGTTCAAAAATGCAAAATGATTGAAAAACTTTGGCACCAGTTTGGAGTGAACCAGGTTTTTCAGTGATACCTATGACCAGGTATCCCCAGCCTGCGGCCCTCCAGATGTTTTGGTCTACAACTTCCGTGATCCCTAGCTAACAGAACCAGTGGTCAGGGATGATGGGAACTGTAGTCCAAAACATATGGAGGGCCGAAGGTTGGGGTTGCCTGCCTATGACTCTCTGAGTATCAGTTGGGGCGGCGCTGAAAAACGATTGCAAAATTTTGCCAATGATTTGGAGGGGGTCCCAAATTACGGGCTTTGCAGTTAATGGAGCTGAAAATACTCTTAAGCACAATCTTTTCAGAAAAAGAAACTGAATGGAAATGTAGATCAAAGCTTTAGCAACTCAATGGTTCTTATGTAGGCAACTGTAGACCTCAGTTCCCTTCTGTTTTGTTTTAAGCACTGTAAGCTGTCCACAGAAAATGTGAACTTAATTAGTCCACATCAAAGTCACTTCATTCCTGCTAGCAGCGAAGATAGCTGCAATATAGATCCTCTACAACATGATTTATTTATGCAACATGAGGAAAAGTCAGAAAAGGGGGGGAAATGTTAACTCCCTCAGAGTCAGTTTCTTTAAAAAAAAAATGTCCTGTGCGATTTAGGTTAAACTCAAGTATAAGCCCACATCAGAATCACTGCAATTCTGCTAGCAGGAAAGATCACTGCAGTACAGATCCTCCACATGATTTATTTATGCAGCATATAGTTTAGACTGGTCTAGGAGTTAATTGTTTCCCAATTTTCCAGTCCTTAAAGTTGTCAAATTATGCACAATTCTTACCAGTGGTCCGGTTCTCACGTCATGCTAAATCAAAACATTTTGTGTACTCCTGCAGAGACTCTAGCCACTTTGCTCCTCCTCAGTCATTCTGCTGCTGTGCTGCACTGAGCTAAGCCCTAATTTAGCTTAGCACAGGGGTTTGGAATCTCTAGCCAATCTTGGCTCACCAAGGGACTAATTGGACCTACAATACCATTTCCCCCAAATCACACCCACCCGTCAATCAGTTGATATCAGTTGATGGGCAGGGTCCAATTCTGCTACATGCTGCTTTGCCAGCATGTTCCCTGTGGGGAATGCCCTGGCGAAGTAGACTCCTCCCAAAAACAGGATTGAATCCTCCATTCATCAGCTGATCAGTACATTAGAGAATGAGTGTTTCCAGGATGGACCTACAGTCATATAAGATACATGCCACTCATTGGTACCCTGGACAATGCAATACTTAATCCTTTAAAAATCTTTTTTAAGGAACGCCTACAAGATGTGAAATCTATAAATGTATGAAGCGAAGGAGTTTTGGAGACTAAAAATACTATCAGCAGCTTCATTTAATGCATTTATTGTTAGAAGGTCTGCACTAAGTGGGGTTCTCATGGAGTTTGCATGAGAAAAATTAAAACACTGGCAAAAACTAGCCAAAACAACAAAAGGTTAAATATTTTATGTTTAGCATCACTTCATACCCTGCTGGTATTATCTCCACATTTTCCTATCTACTAGACAGTAATTACATAATGCCACCCCCAGAAATTAGTAAATTATAGTGTTTTCATTTATGGACACTTTGCATTAAATGCCAAAGCATTGCTTAGTTAACTGAAAACAAATATACAATCTCCCAAACTGCCTGCTGGGATTAATGGCTAAGAAAAATTCCCAGCAAATGTGTTTCTACAGCAATTAAGTTTTGACTTTCTAAAAAATACTATGCAAATGTACAAAAACACTTGCCCACATTCCTAATATACTGAACTATTTCAAAGATAGTACATTTAAAAAGCAGCCACTACCATCACATGAACATTTAACACAATGCACAGACCTTCTAAAATCTGTTCAGCATCCAAAACCACAAAAGCCAGCATCTAATTTCAAACATCATGCAGCCTACTTACAAAACACTGCTTTTCATTGGTGAACAGTAGGATTAATGCTATTCACACTAGGGAGATGCAGTTCAACACTACATTGCACTGATGGAAGCAAAAGCCAAGTCATCTTCAGAAATGAACATACAGCTTATTAGATGCAAAAGGGTAGGAGAGGAGAAGAGCAAGCAAGATAATGCAGAGGGCACACTTAACGTTTTCCACTATTTTAACAGTTTCAGGGAGCACGACTGTCAATTCTCTGTGTTAAAACAAGCTGAATTTCAGTCAAAGTGACCGATGAAAGCAAGAGCACTTTTTTTTTACATCAGAAAGTCGTGTGTCTGTGTGTCTCATTATGGAGTGCATCATGTTTTGACCCTATGCAAATGAGATACTAAGATTCTTCAGGTTTCTTTTTCAGAATATATTTAAATCCAGCAGGACCTAGTGAATGGTCCAAGGTCATCTGATTTTGCAGAAGTGCTGAAGCTAAGCAGATGTTGACCTGATAAGTCTTCTTGGAGGCAGACCCTCACCCTTCTGCATCGGAAACATGTAGCAAGCAATCAGGCTGTAGTGATATGACCCAATATTTCCCCTGAAAGAATTGTGAATTTTAAGAAGGTGATCAAAGAAAGAGATGCCATGTCCAGAAACTTTAATTCATGCACTATTTTCTCCTAGAAGTGAAAGGGTCTGACTGCCTCAGCTGGAGATTCTCAATTGAAGCTAACTTATGAAGAGGCTTGGGCATCTCACTTCTGCTGTTTCTAATATTTTGCATATATGCTTGGGCCCACTGATTCAGATAGTATTATATCTCACCTCTTCTCTAAGGAGCTCAGGGCAGATTACCTAGGGGTTCTTTCATTTTATTCTCAAAGCCACCCTATGCAGCAGTTAAAACTCAGACATGACAACCGCCTTGAGCTTATCCAGTAAGCTTTGTGGGTTAGTAGATTCTGTATTCCAACTACTGTACACACA